>NW_027361707.1:26307500-27520000 GCF_039654945.1 Dendrobates tinctorius | reverse complement strand
ACTTCTCCAAGGTCTGCGTCTATAATGGTGTCCACAGGTGCGACGCCACGTGCTCAGAAGGTCTAGAGGGACTCTGACCCCGTGTCCTTGGGGCAGAGTTCCGTGACCACATTCTGAGCGTCCCCTCCGGCATTTAAGTTTCGCGGTACTGCGGCTCTGTGACATAACAGAGACCGCTCCTGTTCACACCGGGTGACGTTATCCCACGTATGACCTTTGTATACCGCTTTATACATCCGCCATTACTAAGCAGCAGTTTACCACCTCTGCACGGTGGACCCCGGGCTGCGAACGCACCTACTATCATTATATTATTTGGTGCGTTCCGCCAGCCCGTAACGTGTGTGTGTCACCAACCAATCACGAAGCATCTTTCATTTTATCAGAGCTGTTCAAAAGAAGCTGATTGGTTGCTATGAGCAACAGTTTTCCTTGCAGCCAATCACTAAGCATCTCTCATTTCACCAGTGCTTGTTAACAGTAGCTGAGCTGTGATTGGTTGCTATGAGCAAGTTTTCCCACTTGACAACACTTCAGCAGACACTGACATGGTGGGAGAAATCTAGCATATTTGGGAACATAAGCTCCCAGCCATTGTCTGCCCCCCTGAAAGGAACAGAGAGCACATGACAAATGACTTTCCCCCTCCCTGCCCATATCCCCATCACACATCCTCAATCCCGTAGGCACATCTTCCCTCTTAAAGGGATAATTGGTATGGTAGTCAGAGCAAATCCATCCAGGGCTTTGGTTTTGACCCCAGGCCTCTCTTAAAGGGATCCCTGGTGTGGAAGTTAGGACCGTTCCACTCAGTTCTGTGGTTCTGACCCCAGGGTCTCTTAAAGGGATCATTGGTATGGAAGTTAGAGCAAATCCACTCTGCGCTTTGGTACTGACCCCAGGCCTTTCTTAAAGGGATCTCCGGTATGGAAGTCAGGGTAAATCCATCCAGCGCTTTGGTTCTGACCCCAGGCCTCTTAATGGGATCCCTGGTATGGAAGTTAGGGCAAATCCCTCCACGCTCTGATTCTGACCCCAGGGTTCTATTAAAGGGATCATTGGTATGCAAGTCACGGCAAATCCACTCAGCGCTCTGGTTTTGATCGCAGTCTCTCTTAAAGGGATCCCCGTTATGGAAGTGAGGGCAAATCCACTCTGCGCTTTGGTACTGACCCCAGGCCTCTCTTAACGGGATCTCCGGTATAGAAGTTAGAGTAAATCCCTTAGCACTCTGATTCTCACCCCAGGCTTCTATTAAAGGGATCATTGTTATGGAAGTCAGGACAAATCCACTCAGCGCTCTGGTTCTGACCCCAGGCTTCTCTTAAAAGGATCCCCGGTGTGGAAATTAGGACCGTTCCACTCAGCGCTCTGGTTCTGACCCCAGGCTGACGGGATGATGTGGGATATTAGTGGTAGTAGTCCTGTGGCTCTGGCTGACGGATTGATGTGGGATATTAGTGGTAGTAGTCCTGTGGCTCTGGCTGACGGATTGATGTGGGATATTTGTGGTAGTAGTCCGGTGGCTCTGGCTGACGGGATGATGTGGGATATTGGGGGTAGTAGTCCGGTGGCTTTGGCTAACGGTATGATGTGGGATATTAGGGGTAGTAATCCAGTAGCTCTGGCTGACGGGATGATGTGGGATATTATAGTGAATGTGGCTCTGGCTGACGGGATGATGTGGGATATTATAGTGAATGTGGCTCTGGCTGACGGGATGATGTGGGATATTATAGTGAATGTGGCTATGTGGAATGGGCGGGGCTCTACACTCAGATATATATACACTGTGTTCCAAATTATTATGCAAAACATATTTCCTCATATTTTCTCTAAATTACCTATATGAATTGCAGTCATTGTTATTTTCCAGTCATCTAATATTCTAGTATAATTGCAATGTTTTTGAACAAACTGCCTATGAAAACAGTATATTTTTAAAAATAAGAAACACTCAAAATGCATGTTCCAAATTATGCACAGCAGAGTTTTCAACCTTTTTTTTTTTATTTTGAACAAAAAAATGGTCAATTGTGAAATTATAAGCATTATCAGCTTATTACAAAATGAAATCAAACAGTTTTCAAGTCAAAACTTTATTCTAGGTGATGTTACATTTGCACATAGGACCCCTTGTTGGAAAGAAGCTTCTGAACTCTCTCGTCCATTGAATTTGTCAGTTTTTGGATGGTTTGTGCTTGAATTGTTTTGCATGTGGACAGAATCCCCTCCCAGAGCTGTTGCTTAGATGTGAACTGCCTCCCGCCATCATAGACACTCCTTTTGATGATGCTCCAGAGGTTCTCAATGGGGTTGAGGTCAGGGGAAGATGGTGGCCACACCATAAGTTTGTCCTCTTTTATGCCCATAGCAGCCAGAGATGCAGATGTGTTATTTGCAGCATGAGACGGTGCATTATCATGCATGAAAATGATCTTGCTGCGGAAAGCACGGTTCTTCCTCTTGAACCATGGCAGGAAGTGCTGTTTTAGAAACTCCACATAGATATAGATTATGGAGTTCATCTTTACCCCTTCAGGGATCCTAAAGGGGCCGACAATCTCTCTCCCCATGATTCCAGCCCAAAACATTACTCCACCTCCTCCTTGTTGGCGCCTTAGCCGTGTTTTCATGGGATGTCCTTCAACCAGCCATCCTCCAGCCATCCTCCCCATCGAGCGTTGCACGGCACTCATCGGTGAACAAAACAGTTTGGAAGTCAGTCTTCATGTCTCGTTTGGCCCACTGGAGCCGTTTCTGCTTGTGTGCAGTGGATAGAGGTGGTCGACAGGATGGCTTACGCACAGCTGCAAACCTCTGAAGGACCCTGCATCTTGTTGTTCGGGGGACGTTGGAGGCACCAGCAGCTTCAAAAACTTGTCTGCTGCTATGACAAGGCATTTTTGAAGCTGCTCTTTTAACCTGACGCAATTGCCTGTTGGAAAGAGTCCTCAATCTTTCCTTATCAGCACGCACACGTGTGTGCTAGGAATCAGCTACATACTTCTTAATTGTGCGATGATCACGATGAAGTGTCTTGGCAATGTTGATTTTAGTCATGCCTTGACCTAAATACTCCACAATTTGTTGCTTCTCAGCAGCCTGTCGACACATCCTTTTTCTTTCCCATTTTGGCAAAAAATGTAGGCTGCTTAATAATGTGGAACAGCCTTCTTAAGTAGTCTTGCCTTTATTTGGACACACCTGCCAAACTAATTTGCACAGGTATCTGCAATTGCTTTCAGTGATATAAAGAGCCCTGACACACATCACCATCAATGAGTTTAAATGACAAACAAAAAAATTCTAAACTTATCACTCCTGAACTCGTTTTGCATAATAATTTGGAACACAGTGTATATATATATATATTCAGTATAATTTGTTATAACTATTACTGTGTCCGGGCAGCGCCAGGCTCTTCAGCTAGTGTGTGTGTGTGTGTGTGTGTATATATGTGTGTGTGTGTGTGTGTATGTGTGTATATATATATATATATATATAAATTTTTTTTTATTTATTTATTTATTTTTTTTTTTCCAATCTCCTGGGCGCAGGACAGGCCCCTATGTGCTGCTCTTTAGAATGTGTTGGCGCCTTTATTTGAGCGCTGCTGCCTGTCAGTTATTTCGCACTTTTACCTGTTCAGGTCACGTGTCTGTAGCAGGTGAAAGACGATCCTGTGCCGGCTCTATTAATAATTCACTCCGAGTCTTATTTCAAAGACTTGAACAGGGAAAACGATGTTACGGCGGTGGGCGAGTGCGGGCAGCAGTGAGTACAGCGCACATGTCGGGCTCCTATCTGACACACTTGTATTCCTGGATTTAGCTCTCATAGTTTTTTTTATTTTTTTTATTATATATACAAAATAAATGCCTTGCTATTACATACTTCCGTTATAATGTGCACAGGATCAGATTTCACACTTTTTCCTCCCAATTGTACATTATCATGGCAGAATATTAGATTTTCTATTTGCTTTCTTTTTCTTTTCTTTTTTACATTTTTGTTTTTTTCCTGCTTTGATTTAAGTAAAAAAAACAACAAAAAACAAAGGCAGGAGGAATGTATGACGATTTTGGAGAATGGAATCCATCGGGCAGCATTGTATTTCTCACGTGGTTCATATTACAGACCTCTAGTAGACTGTATTTGTTGCGATGTAATGTGTGCGTCATGCACATAGATTTTTGTACCCTGCGGATATTTTATGTGGAATTTCCTGGGCAGAAAATCCGCAGCCTATTACAGTGTCAGCGCAGCGCATGAGATTTTTCTGGCCCTCATACACACTGCAAGAAAAATAATTTGCCGTGTAGATTTTAAGTGCAAACCGGACTGTAAACAAACTTTGCATAAATCAAAGGCTACTTTCACACTGGCGTCGTGCGACGGCCGTCGCCCTGCGTCGGGGCGATGTACCGTCGCACGCTTTGAAAGTTGTGCACAACGGGGGCAGCGGATGCAGTTTTACAACGCATCCGCTGCCCCATTGTAATGTCCGGGGAGGAGGGGGCGGAGTTTCGGCCGCACATGCGCGGTCGACAATGGCGGAGATGACGCACAAAAAAAGTTACATGTAACATTTTTGTGTGCGTTGCGGCCGCCAAAACACGACGCATCCGTCGCACGACGGATGCGACGTGTGCCCATACGTCGCAATGCGTCGCTAACACAAGTCTATGGAGAAAAAACGCATCCTGCGGGCAACTTTGCAGGATGCGTTTTTTCTCCAAAACGATGCATTGCGACGTACGTCGGCCGACGCTAGTGTGAAAGTAGCCTAAGGGCGAATATTGGAAGAGTAGCATATCTTATCGGAGTAATTCTTTCCTACTTAGGAGCTATTTCTTCCCCTTCCTCCTGATCTCATCGTGCACTCTGAAACAACAGCTCAACTCCATCTTGCTCGGACAAGGCAGTGAGGGGAGCGGGAAGGAGCGAGGGACAGAGTGAGTGAGCAGACAAAGAGAGACACGGAAATATCGTGCTGTTGATAACATGATGTGTACAGGGACATAACGATCGCATTAGAGATCATTCTCTCCCCATTATTTGTTAACCCCTTTTAAAAGTCGAGGAAATGACGCCAAATAATTATGTGTCTGTAAAATCAGAGCTCATTGGCCAAAATCATCAGGTCTATAACTGTTATCATAATAAAAACCAATCCAAACAGTTATTAACCTCAAAATCACCATAAATAAGGATCCCTTCAAAATCAAATCATAACACCAAAGGAGAAACGATAAAGGAACATATTGATCTAAAAAAAATACGTTTTTATTCATACAAAATTTAAAAAACATTTCATTGCAACACAATACCATTCAATGAGATACAGAGTGCGTATAGGGTGGTAAATTCCTCACCCTGATATATTATACAAAGCTGTGAAAAATCAGACAATTGTGAAAGGTCACACAGGTCAAACCATTGGGCTATAAAAGATATCTGAAGTATCACTCTCACTATATATTATATAGCCTGGACAAATACCCCACATGTAGAATCCTAATAATTGTGCTGGCAGGAATAAACAAACAATCACCATCTATAAAATGCTTAGCATGACCGATATCAATGCTCTCATATTGCTGCCACAGTTGTTGCCCTACATATTTATCAAAGGGGCTACTTAATATGCTTGTCCAAAATGATCAAAGTAAATGAAAATGAAAAAGCAAGATCACTAAGAGAGTTCTACCTATTTACCTGCAGTCATGTTGCCGTCTGGTGAATTAACCGTGTGAGCCTGTGACGCACCCTGATGTGCGTTTCACCGCCTCTGCAGTTTCCTTGTCTGATTTTCACAGCTTTGTATAATATATCAGGGTGAGGAATTTACCACCCTATACGTACTCTATATCTCATTGAATGGTATTGTGTTGCAATGATATGTTTTTTACATTTTGTATGTATAAAAACGTATATTTTTTTAGATCAATACTAGCTGAAGAGCCCGGCGCTGCCCGGGCATAGTAACGAACTGTGGTTATTTATAGCAAATTATAATTATCCTCCATCCCATAGTCCCGTGCCCATATACCCATCATACATATCCTCCATCCCATAGTCCAGTGCCCATATACCCATCATACATATCCTCCATCCCATAGTCCCGTGCCCATATACCCATCATACATATCCTCCATCCCATAGTCGAGTGCCCATATACCCATCATACATATCCTCCATCCCATAGTCCCGTGCCCATATACCCATAATACATATCCTCCATCCCATAGTCCCGTGCCCATATACCCATAATACATATCCTCCATCCCATAGGCCCGTGCCCATATACCCATCATACATATCCTCCATCCCATAGGCCCGTGCCCATATACCCATCATACATATTCTCCATCCCATAGTCCAGTGCCCATATACCCATCATACATATCCTCCATCCCATAGTCCCATGCCCATATACCCATCATACATATCCATCATCCCATAGTCCCGTGCCCATATAACCATCATACATATTCTCCATCCCATAGTCCAGTGCCCATATACCCATCACACATATCCACAATCCCATAGGCCCGTGCCCATATACCCATCACACATATTCTCCATCCCATAGTCCAGTGCCCATATACCCATCACACATATCCTCCATCCCATAGTCCCGTGCCTATGAATAAAAATGTATATTTTTTTTAGATCAATATGTTCCTTTATCGTTTCTCCTTTGGTGTTTTGTTATCATAATATATTGCAGTACCACTCAAAAATAGTGCGAATATCATAAACATTTTTTTGTACCAAAGTCTACTGAAAAGTATGGTAAAAGCAAAAAAATCCAATTCACAGATCTATTTAAGATCAAAATGGCCCCAAAGGCAAAAATTCATGTACATCAATAGGTACAATCGGACATAATCCACTGGCTGTATTGCCCACCAGATATTCATTGTGCATTATGTCTTATATTTTGAATTAAAAAAAAAATGTGATTTTTATGGTGGCCTAGTAATAGGAACTTTTAAAGAGTCTCTCTTAATATTTGTTCCGAAATTTGTTCGTATAACCTAATCTGATCATAGATATGAGCATTACCATAGAATTGATAGTTATATCAGGCCATTCTCTAAGCTCGTGATGTTCAGCTGATCGGTGCTGGTCAGTGCACAGTTTTCCTGCAGTGGCCACTGGTGGAGAGATTTGGTATTGAAGTAAATGGGTGACTATGGATGGCGAGCAGTGATGAGCAAAAGTGCCAGGATCAGGTGTTATCTGAGCATGCTCTGATGCTATACAAATATCTTCAGCATGCTCAAATAATATGTTCAAGTTCCCACGGCTGCATGTTTCGCAGCTGTTAGGCTATCCCTGCATGTGCTGCAGCTGTCTAACAAGCATCATCTACAGTCAGACATGACACTTTCTCTGTGTTCCCCATGTCCTTTCCATAGCAGGCAACAAACCCAACTTGTTGTTGCTTAATATCCTTAGCAATCCATAGTTTATAATTATAGTTTAAGCCTTCTCCGAACCTGTAAATTCCGACCTGACCCAATTTTGCTCCAGTGTTACCCCTAAAGGGGTCAGTAGGGTTGTTTGATGTCCTCATGTCCCTGTGACCATCTGTGATCCGGAGAGCAAAGGCGTGTCGCCAGTCATCTTCTTTGATGTTGCCTCTTTTCAGGTGTTTGAGAAGATCTACTTCTGTAATTTTGACCTTGCACAATCCAGGCCGGATCTCTGCTGATATAATAAGCCACAGAGTCCGCAGAATATTAGAACATCTACCGTATTACATGTCCCAATAAAACTATACCGCAATCTAACGCTAGGGAAACACAGTACTCGCCAGTATATACCTTACTAAGTAACCAATAAAACTGCATTGGATTCCGATTATTGCAGCATAGACCACGTGGCCCGCTGGATTAGGGTGGGTGTTTACTGGGTGCATTATCACCCGCTAGCTTAGTTTTATTAAAGAATATCCACCCCTTTAATTAGGCAGTCTTAAAGGAAATATTGCGTCTCCGCAGTTGCTAAGCTATTTACCATAAATCTGTATTTTTTTTCTAGCTGGTGTAAATGCTGCTGTTCTCCTGAATCCGGCGTTGTTTTTCTTCTGTTGCTATACCGCTCCATTCATGAGATATGGCCCCCTCTCCCATACATATAAATCCATTATTTTAGCATGGTCCTCAGGAACACTCCCATATGAAGAGCTGATCACCACACCTATCTGACTAAAAAAGACCAGATTTACGTACAGGGGAGAGGCGCAGGAACAAAACAGTCATATCTCTATCCCTTTGTAAAGGGAATCTGTCAGCAGATTTTTGCTGGGTAATCTGAGAGCAGACTGATATAGAGGTGGAGACCCTGATTCCAGCGATGTGTTACTTACTGGTCTGCATGCAGTCATTTTGACTCCATCACAATTTTCTCTGCTGCAGATCTAGCAGAGCTCTGAATAACCCGCCCACACCACGGATTGGCAGAAAGCTGCTAATAAGTGGTGGGGGTGTGGTTGGACTAGGAGGCACGAGGCAGCTAGTCCTGTAGTGATAATCTCCTGCTGATAAAACACTGATTTTATTGATACTGCAAAACACAGCCCATTAAATGACACATCGTTGAAATTGGGGTCTCTGCCCATAAATCATACTGCTGTCAGATTACATGACAAAAACCTGCAGATGGATTCCATTTATATGATCTGCATCTAACAGTTCTCCTTACATAAGATCTGTCTCCATGACCCTCTTTTAGTGTGAAGACCCTATGTTTTACCACTCCACATATTTCAGCTTCAGACCTGCAAGTACAGTACGTGAAGTATTGTAATGGCCCCTGGGTTCTAGTTGACCAGAAAAATGGCTAGGGGGGCACATTTCTGGGGTTTTTCTATTGATATCTATAGACTTTTTCATAAGCCACTGTGAAATAAAATTGGCTGAGCTGATGGACAACATCCACTTGGGTGTAAAACCACTCTGGGTAGGAGCTGTTCATTTGGAGCATCATAAACAACGCCAAAAATCCAAATGTCTCATTTAATATCCGAGTGGGAATTAGAAACTTCTGTTACCGGTTACTGAATCACCAATCCATCCCCGGAGGCTATGCCTTTCCTTGGATTGATTAAATTTGGATCTTTTTACCCAGTCAAGTATTCTTTTTACTTTCCTGTTAATAATCATCTTGAGAAAAGTACATTTTGTGATTTCCATAGTGAGAACCTTCAAGGCACAAGAGAAATGGACCACTTATTAATGCATCAGCGTGGTTTATATTTCTTCTGCTTTTAGAAACTTTTCGATGAAGGGGTTGTCCAAGGTCAAAAGAACATGGCTGCTTTCTTCTATAAACAGCGCCACACTCATCTACAGGCTGTCTGTAGTATTGCAACCCAGCTTCGTTCACTTCACCGACTAGACAAAACCAGTGACAAGGGCCGCTGTCTGTAGAAGAAAGCAGCCAAATTTTTCCAATCACTTGGAACCTGTTTTGCGTTTCTCGTAACGGATGTATTTGACATTGACTTGTTTTGTATTTTTGTTTTCTAGGAGTCTTTGACGTACAGGGGAACTCTTAATATTTTATGGAAGATTGGGTGAAGCAATCTATCACTGAAATGCATAGAGCAGGCGAGCCCACCAAGAACCGGAATAAAATGCATCTGCCCCATAGATTGAGGAGTGTTGAAGTTGCTCGAGGAAGGACGGGCTATGGCTTCACCCTTTCTGGACAATCGCCTTGTGTCATTGGTAGCATCATTAAAGAAAGTCCTGCTGAATTTGTAGGCCTTAAACCTGGAGATCACATATGTGCTGTCAACGACATCAGTGTCAAGAACGCATCTCATGAAGACGTCGTCAAGCTGATTGGCAAATGTTCTGGGGTACTTCACATGGTGATTGCCGAAGGGTTCCGTCATGTAGATCTATGCTCTAGCGATGAGGAAATTTCTTTCTTTGAGGGCAAGACTTCATTAAAGCCTAGGCCTGATTCAAAAACATTGGGCATAAACCGAGCGGAAAGAGTTGTTCAAGAGATGCAGTCGGGAGGAATCTTTAGTATGATCTTTGAGAACCCAGTAGGTGGTGGGAAATCAGACCATCAAATGGCAAAACATAGATCAAGGTCAATGTCTGCATCCTGCTATGAAACGAGAAGGGACAGGCCGAATCACAATCTTGACTTACTTTCGAAAGACGAAATATCGAAGATGATTAACTGTGACTCTGTATTCTACAATGGTGTGCAGAACCTCGAAGACTTTGAGCTGGATGCGAGCATCCTAAACGTTGGCATGATAGTTGGTTACCTTGGGTCCATAGAACTTCCTTCTACAAGCTCTAACCTCGAGTACGATAGCTTACAGGCCATCCGAGGATGCATGAGACGGCTCCGAGCGGAACAAAAAATACACTCCCTAGTGCTGATGAAAATCATGCATGACAATATTCAGTTGTGTAACGAGAAGACCAGCATCATAGCTGTGTACCCAGCAGAAAAGTTAGCATTCAGTGCCGTTTGTCCTGATGATAGGAGGTTTTTTGGACTCGTAACTATGCAAAGTAGCGATGACCAAAGCTTGGCGCAGAACGAAGAAGGGGTTTTGAGGACCTCTTGTCATGTCTTTATGGTAGACCCTGAACTGTTCCACCATAAAATACATCAAGGTATTGCTAGGAGATTTGGATTTGAATGTACTCCAGACCCAGATACTAATGGTTGTCTGGAGTTTCCACCCTCTGCTCTGCCCGTTCTGCAGTTTGTCTCAGTTTTATACAGAGATATGGGTGAGATGATAGAAGGGGTCAGAGCACGAGCTTTCCTAGACAATGATGCTGATGCCCAACAGAACAACAGTACCAGTAGTAACAGTGATAGTGGCATCGGGAATTTTAATCAGGAAGAAAAAGCCAACCGGGTGTTGGTGGTTGACTTGGGCAGTGTGCCAGGTAAACATATTCCTCATGCTATTTGGGAAAATCCGAGCGGAAGAGCGCAGAACCAATCTGTTCTACACTGGAACGGTTATCCCAATGAGGATGATGGGCACTATGTAGCACCACATGGAGCAATAGTTGATAAACCTCAAAACTTCAAGAAGCATTTAGGACCATCTGCTCGCATTGAAGTCCCGGTTATCCCACCCCGGGGACCACAGCCAGCCCCCAAAAAGTTCAGCGCTTTGGAGGGTCAAAAGAAATGGCTGCCTGTTCACGTAATTCAGGATTGGCAACAGGGGAATGTCAGTGACCAGGAATCGTATGCGGACTCAACCGACGGTTGGTCGAGTGTCAATTGTGGAACCTTACCTCCACCCATGAGTAAGATTCCAGCTGACAGATACAGAGTTGAAGGGAGCTTCGTACCACCTACTACTCGCAAAGATGTCTGGCCCAAGAAGGCGTTTGACGTACACCACATATTTGGTGTCGGACATGGTTCCAAAAAGTCAAGAGAAGACAGGAAGGTAAGATTGGAATAAATCTTATGTGTAGATACGTTTTACATGGCTGTCAAATATCAGATTATCGTACAAACTGAGAAAGTTTATATAAATTGGTATTAAAGGTGTTTTAGCGGGGATTACAAAATTGATGGCCTCACACTATATCTATGTATATAACTTCCTAATTGCTCTCTATAGGGGAACAGTGAGTGAGCCCCCCCACCATAGGCAGTCATGCAATGGCCATCCATTGAGTGCCATCTGTTACTTTGCTTACAGTAGTGTAGATCGTATAGAATTAAAATGCAATTTTTAAGTTGTTTTTTTTTTTTCCTTTCCAGGAATAATATAGGATATTAATGTATTCATGGGGATTACAACCTTCAGGACCCCAACTGATCATCAGAATAAAGGAGCGTAGCCCATTTTGGAACTTCATATCTTAAAAGGAATCTGTTGGCAGGTTTTTGCTGTGTAATAAGAGATGTAGGTGCTGAGAGCCTGATTCTGGTAATGTGCTACTTACTGGGCTTCGTGTTGCTGTTTCAATAAAATCAGTGTTTTATCAGCAGGAGATTATCACTACAGGACAGGATGCCTCATGCCATCTAGTCCTGCTGCTCTGTGTAATCCGACCGCCACCACTGATAAGTAGCTTTCTGTCAATCAGTGGTGTACTGGTGGTGTTCTAAAGGTTTCAGCATTCAGAGCACTGCTAGACTTACAGCAGAGAAAACTGTGATTTTATCAAAATGACAGCATACAGAGCAGCAAGTGAAGCATCGCTGGAATCAGGGTCTCTGTCCATACATCATACTCTCAGATTACACAAAAACCTCCTGACAGATCCCTTTAATCTTTTTCCAGATACAGTGGGGTATCCCGGCACAGGCACATATTCTGCTGATCGGTGGGGGTTCTGGTGGTCCTATTTCTCTTATGAATGTGTATTCCTAGAAAACCAAGTTCAGTTTGCGTTTTGTTCGTCGACATCTATACTTTCTACAAAGGATATTTTATTTCATAGGGACTGAGAACTCGCAGAGGCAGATTTCATTTTCTGCTTCCCCTAATCCCTTGTGTTGCGTGATATCAGGCATTTTGGAAAATATATAATTCGCTGATGGCCGTTTCACGTGTACATTGTGGTAATGTGAGTTTTTTTGGGGGGATTACTCCACGGTTTCCAAGATTTGGCAGGACTTTTGGTTGGACGCCATGCATATATCATATAGTGCAATCTTGTCTCTTTATATTAAGCTTGGCTCCTGTTGCACTTTTTTTTTTCTTTTATGGAAAACACGTGAAGCTGTAAAAATATTCACTTCAAGACTGGATAAAAGGCATCAGAACATGCTAATTTGCATAATTTGCCAAAAATCTAGTTTGTATAAGAGCATTCTCGATGTTCTCCGACTGATTGTCTGGGGACATAAGGATCCAGCTGTTAATTGTCCGTCCCTTTTGTTCTGCCGCTCTACTTTTAGAGAACAGAGAGCCTGAGCAATGATGGAGTCAGGAGAGAGCGCTGTTGGCCGAACATTCATTCATGTGTATAGGCAGCTTAAAGGGAGGTTTTTGCTATTTAATCTGAGAGCAGAATAATGTAGAGCAAGAGATCCTGATTCCAGGGATGTGTCACTTATTAGGCTGTGTGCTGTAGTTTCAAAGCAATCGGTGTTTTATCAGCAGGAGATTATCACTGCCTGACTAGGTCTCACGTGCACTGTAGTCAGGCTAATCTGTGTAACCCCACCCCTACCACTGATTGGCAGCTCCCAATGTACATTGTCAGTAAGCTGCCAATCAGTGGTGGTGTGGGTGGGGTTATACACATCTCAGTATTGTTAGCATTGCTACACCTACAGATAAAACAAGGATTCTATCAAAACTGAACCAAGCAGTCCAACAAGTGACACGTGGCTGGAATCTGGCTCTCTTGCGCTATGCAATGCTGCTCTCAGATTACATATCAAAAACCTGCTGACAGATTCCCTTTAATGCTACGTAGCTATTAGGGAAGCGTCAGGCAGCCATATAACTGACACACGGATCGCAACACCATGCTTGGACTGGCCGGTAGCTCTCCCGACCCGAGTGTGACAGCGGTATCTCTATGCAGGTGCTAAACGGATGGTCCGTATGGTTTGCAATTTATTTTTGCACAAATGGAGATGGCGGAAAAATTTTGCGACTTTTGACTTTCATTGAGCGTTTGCCAAAATGGGCAGAATGGGGACGTTACACCACGGCACCTCCAATTCATGTCGGTGGAGCCAGAACTGCTCGGTTGTGGAGCTGCACAGTACCGCTCCGCTGACGGAATAATGGCCGCAGCCGGGCACTATTGATTTGAATAGGTGGTGGATGTGCAGTTCCCGGGCACTGTGCTGTCGAAGGAGCTGTGCCGTGCAGCTCTGTGTCTGACCAGTTCCAACCACCGATGACACCAGGAACAACAGATTGTTGGGGGTTTCTATGGGGGGGATTGTCGCACCCCCACGATCAGATATTGATACCCTTTATGTATTTGCAGCAGAAATTGCTGCATCTAAGGCCTCTTTCACACTTCAGTTTTTTACAGTCACAATCCGCCAGGTTTTGAAAAAAACGGATCCTCAATTTTATTTTGAGGATCCGTTTTTTTCCCCATTGACTTCCATTAATGGCGGATTGTGACGGATTGCTGTCCGTTGCATCCATTTTTTTGGAGGATCCGCCAAAAGTTGCTGTCCGTCACCATTCTCAGAGATTTCAAAACGGAGCTTGCAACGTTTTTTTCTCTGGCGGATCCTCCAGACCCTGATTTAACCCGAAAAAATTCATTCTCTCTCTCATTCTCTCTCTCTCTCTCTCTCTCTCTCTCTCTCATCATGCATGAAAATGATCTTGATGCGGAAAGCACGGTTCTTCCTCTTGAACCATGGCAGGAAGTGCTGTTTTAGAAACACCACATAGATTATTGAGTTCATCTTTACCCCTAAAGGGGCCGACAATCTCTCTCCCCATGATTCCAGCCCAAAACATTTCTCCACCTCCTCCTTGTTGGCGCCTTAGCCGTGTTTTCATGGGGTGTCCATCAACCAGCCATCCTCCACTCCATCCATCTGGACCATCGAGCGTTGCACGGCACTCATCGGTGAACAAAACAGTTTGGAAGTCAGTCTTCATTTATCGTTTGGCCCACTGGAGCCGTTTCTGCTTGTGTGCAGTGGATAGAGGTGGTCGACAGGATGGCTTACGCACAGCTGCAAACCTCTGAAGGACCCTGCATCTTGTTGTTTGGGGGATGTTGGAGGCACCAGCAGCTTCAAAATCTTGTCTGCTGCTATGACAAGGCATTTTTGCAGCTGCTCTTTTAACCTGACGCAATTGCCTGTTGGAAAGAGTCCTCAATTTTTCCTTATCAGCACGCACACGTGTGTGCTGGGAATCAGCTACATACTTCTTGATTGTGTGATGATCACGATGAAGTGTCTTGGCAATGTTGATTGTAGTCATGCCTTGACCTAAATACTCCACAATTTGCTGCTTCTCAGCAGCCGACACATCCTTTTTCTTTCCCATTTTGGCAAAAAATGTAGGCTGCTTAATAATGTGGAACAGCCTTCTTAAGTAGTCTTGCCTTTATTTGGACACACCTGCCAAACTAATTTGCACAGGTATCTGCAATTGCTTTCAGTGATATAAAGAGCCCTGACATTCATCACCATCAATGAGTTTAAATGACAAACAAAAAAATTCTAAACTTATCACTCCTAAACTCTTTTTGCATAATAATTTGGAACACAGTTTATAAGAAATTGGGTACAGTAGAACAATGCAGGCTGTGATGCAAAGTTTTTCCTAATAATTTGGGAAAGTTATGAAATGTCCAATAAACGTCTGTTCTGTTCCTGATCTAATGATCTCGGCTTTGATTTGAGATGAATCTGTACATGATCAGTAGTGAGGCAGTGTCATAGGTCACTGAGCACAATCCCGCTGACGGGTCCCTTTTAAAGGGGTTACAAATAAACAGCAGCAGATATTCTATTTGTCATTTTTTTTATTCCAATTTTGGTAATTTTTTTGTTTTCCCTCTCCACACTTACTGTCATCCCCATTCTATATATCAGACACAGCTCTTTAATTAGCCAATGGAGAAAACACTGTGCAAATTGTGACATGTGAGATTGAAGGTCAGGGCTATGATTTATTACGATTCTCACAGTTGCTGCATTAATATTGACATTGGGATCATGTTATGGATGTTAATATTTAGCCAGGGTTTGGACACTGTGTTTCAATGATGATTTATGAAAAATCAGTTTCCTGTAGTGTGTAACCTCTAGGCTTGCAAGGCGCTGCATATTGGGGAATTGATGTGGTTATTACCTTAGGATCACAGGGTGTTCAAATACTGAGATCCCCAGCGATCAGCGGTCATCTGCAGAAAGTGTTCAATTTCCCTACAGCACCACCACAGGGGAAAGTAGGTATTTCACAGTGCTTATTAAATTGGGTAGGCTGTGTAATAGATGAATATATTGGGTCTTCCAGCATTAGAAATGATTTTCACAGACACTGTTCAGTCTGGTGAATAGATGATGGTCCTAACCTTGGACTCTTATACTGACTCACTTATTGAGTATTTTAAAAATGGGTTTTCCCAACCAAATAGGTTACAATTGGATTATCTTCTGACTTCTCGGCCCTTCCATGGTTCATGCACCATCATCAGCCAACTATAATTTCTTGGCATAGGCAGAAGTGCCGTAAGCGCATGTCTATACTTACTGTACATACCCGTGCCAACACCTACATACTGATCATTAGCATTGGTGCTGGCATTATCCATTGATATGGCATTTTGTTTTATAGATACCAAATTTTCTGTCTTATTGTTTGTTATATGCATATTTTACAGAGCTCAAAATTTGGCCTGTCCAGTGGGATGGTCCCAGGTCCCCAGCGCTCCTCAGGACGTAGGTCGCTTGGACGATCAAAGAGGTTCAGTGTCACGAGGTCTCTGGACAACTTGGAGGTAAGAAAGGAGCAAGCTTCATAATTTTGGGAATTTGTCTTGCAGTTTATTTTCTAGAACCTACTTTGTGGCAATTAAGAATGTCTTGCTGCAGATATTACTCAGATATCAAAAGATATGCACTTTTTATTTTAGTTAATTTTGTGTATACAGACTTCATGCACACTAATGCGCCTCTGTGGTTACAGACTGCAAATCATCCTGTTACTGAACTTATGTGTTGGGTTCACTGAAGCACCGGAAACAAACTTTTTAAGTTTGGGTACGCTCATCTCTAGTTAGCACCTTTTGTATTTCTGGAAATAGTGGTATATGTTACAGGGGCGCTGTTAGGGGTCAGCTGGCAGCTCTAAAAAATGCAACCATGGACAGGCTGGTTACTCCGACTATCAGATCCCAGGGGAACTCTTTAACCCCTGTGCAGGGACCTTGAGCCAAGTCCTTGAAGTAGGCGCTGGCCAGTGGCGCAGGCTGGCAGACAGAATTGGTCAGGAAGGCAGGTTAAAGACAGGAGGTATGGGTAGGTACAAAATCGTTAGGTGGGTGAATGGTCAGTAAGCGAGCACAGGTCTGAATCTGTACTGATGGGTCATTCACAATCGATCACAAAAACCTGCTCCCTTCAGTGAATGATGGGAGCCGGCACTGCGGTGAGAGCTGCTGCAGTCTATGAAAGCCTCTCACTGGTGGTAAAATGATTGTGTTTGGCTGCTGATGAAACAGAAAGCCCATCCTAAAAATGCTCTGATAATGCCTGGCTGTAGGTGAGTGGGGTTCTGATCGCATCAAACCAAGTTGATTTGATCATACATATGCGTTCACCTGCGGGTGAACACATATTAACCCCTTAACCCCCAAGGGTGGTTTGCACGTTAATGACCGGGCCAAATGTTTACAATTCTGACCACTGTCCCTTTATGAGGTAATAACTCTGGAACGCTTCCATGGATCCCGGTGATTCGGACATTGTTTTCTCGTGACATATTGTACTTCATGTTTGTGGTTAAATTTCATTCATATAATTTGCGCTTATTTGTGAAAAAAAACAGAAATTTGGTGAAAATTTAGAAAATTTTGCAATTTTCCAACTTTGAATTTTTATGCCCTTAAATCACAGAGATACGGCACACAAAAAACTTAATAAATGACATTTCCTACATGTTTACTTTACACCAGCACAATTTGGGAACCAAAATTTTTCTTTTTGTTAGGAAGTTATAAGGGTTAAAAGTTGACTAGCGATTTCTCATTTTTATAACACCATTTTATTTTTACGGACCACATCACATTTTGAAGTCACTTTGAGGGTCTATATGATAGAAAATACCCAAAAGTGACACCATTCTAAAAACTGCACCCCTCATGGTGCTCAAAACCACATTCAAGAAGTTTATTAACCCTTCAGGTGCTTCACAGGAATTTTTTGAATGTTTTAAAAAAAAAAAAATGAACATTTACCTTTTTTCACAAAAAAATTACTTCAGGTCCAATTTTTTTATTTTACCAAGGGTAACAGGAGAAATTGGACTGCAAAAGTTATTGTGCAATTTGTCCTGAGTACGCTGATACCTGATATGTGGGGGGAAACGATTGTTTCGGCGCATGGCAGAGCTCAGAAGGGAAGGAGTGCCGCTTGACTTTTTCAACGCAAAATTGGCTGGAATTCAGATCGGACGCCATGTCACGTTTGGAGAGCCCCTGATGTGCCTAAACAGTGGAAACCCCCCACAAGTGACCCCATTTTGGAAACTAGACCTCCCCAAGGAACTTATCTAAATATGTGGAGAGAATTTTGAACCCCCAAGTGCTTCACAGAAGTTTATAACGTACAGCCGTACAGTTAAAAAATCATATTTTTTCCACAAAAATGATCTTTTCGTCCCCAATTTTTATTTTCCCAAGGGTAACAGGACCCCAAAAGTTATTGTGCAATTTGTCCTGAGTGCGCTGATACCCCATATGTGGGGGTAAACGACTATTTGGGCGCATGGCAGAGCTCGGAAGAGAAGCAGGGTCATTTGACTTTTTTGGCTGGGATTGAGATCGGGCGCCATGTCGCTTTTGGAATGCCCCTGATGTGCCAAAACAGTGGAAATCCCCCACTAATGACACCATTTTGATGTGTGGTGAGATCTTTGAACCCCCAAGGGCTTCACAGAAGTTTATAACGCCCGGGCATGAAAATAAGGGCTTCACAGAAGTTTATAACGTCCGGGCATGAAAATAAAAAAATCATATTTTTTTCACAAACATGATCTTTTAGTCCCAAATTTTTTTATTTTCCCAAGGGTAAGAGGAGAAATTGGACCCCAAAAGTTGTTGTCCAATTTGTCCTGAGTACGCTGATACCTCATATGTGGGAGAAGAGTTACTGTGTGGGTACACGTTGGGGCTCGGAAGGGAAGTAGAGACGTTTTGGAATGCAGACTTTGATGGAATGGTCTGCGGGTGTCATGTTGCCTTTGGAGAGCCCCTGATGTGCCTAAACTGTGGAAACCCCCCACAAGTGACCCCATTTTGGAAATTAGACCCCCCAAGGAACTTATCTAGATGTGTGGTGAGCACTTTGAACCCCCAAGTGCTTCACAGAAGTTTATAATGTAGAGCCATAAAAATAAAAAATCATATTTTTTTCCACAAAAATGATATTTTTGCCCCCAATTTTTTATTTTCCCAAGGGTAACAGGAGAAATTGGACCCCAAAATTTGTTGTGCAATTTGTCCTGAGTAGGCTGATACCCTATATGTGGAGGCAAACCACTGTTTGGGTGCATGGCAGAGCTTGGAAGGGAAGGAGCACCATTTGACTTTTTGAACGCAGAAAGGGCGGGAATTGAGATGAGACGCCATGTTGCGTTTGGAGAGCACCTGATGTGCCCAAACAGTGGTAACCCCCCAATTCTAACTTCAACCCTAATCTCAGTCCTAACCCTAGCCCTAATCCTAAGGGTGTGTGCACACACATTGCGGATTCTGCTGCGGATCCACAGCAGATTTGGCCCTGCGGATCCGCAGCAGTTTCTGCTGCGTTGTACAGTATCTTTATATTCAATGGCAAATGAAAAAACGCTGTGCACATGCTGCGGATTTTTCCGGGCGGATTTGCTGCGGTTTTAAATCTGCAGCATGTCACTTCATTGTGCGGAATACGCAGCGGTTTGACACCTGCTCCATTACCAGGTGTCAAAACGCATGGGAAAACCGCAGGCTAATCCACACAAAATCTTCAGGTAAAATGCAGGTCATTTGACCGGCGGATTTACCTGCGGATTGAGTCAAATCTGCGTGGAAAAATCCGCAGCAGAATCCGCATCGTGTGCACGCAGGCTTACCCTAGCCCTAACCTTAACCCTAAGCCTAATGGGAAAATGGAAATAAATACATTTTTTTAAATTTTATTATTTTTCCCTAACTAAGGGGGTGATAAAGGGGGGTTTGATTTACTATTGACGGCGGGTTTTTATGTTTGGCAGCTGTCACACGCTAAAAGACGCTTTTTATTGTAAAAAAAAAAAAAAAAAAAGTTTTTGCATCACCACATTTGAGAGCTATAATTTTTCCATATTTTGACCCACTGAGTCATGTGAGGTCTTATTTTTTTGCGGAACGAGTTGACGTTTTTATTGGTACCATTTTCGGGCACGTGACATTTTTTGATCGCTTTTTATTACGATTTTTGGGATACAGAATGAACAAAAAACAGCATTTCATTAATTTCTTTTGGGGGTGGCGTTTACACCGTTCCACCTGTGGTAAAATTAATAAAGCGGTTTTATTCTTCGGGTCAGTACGGTTACAGCGATGCCTCATTTATGTCGTTTTTTTATGTTTTGGCGCTTTTATGCAATGAAAACAATTTTTTTCGCTGATGACGCTGTATTTGGGCTCGTTTTTTGCGGGACAATATGACGTACCATGGATATTTATATTCCTCTTTTTGATTGCGCGTTATTGCGCTTTTTGTTCGGCGGTATGATGATAAAGCATTGTTTTTTGCTTCGTGTGGTTTTTTTTTTTTAAGGGATTAACTAAAAGGGTTAACTAGTGGGACAGTTTTATAGGGCGGGTCGTTACGGACACGACCGGTACTAAATACGTGCATTTCTATGTTTGTTTGTTTGGTTTTTTTAATTTAGAAAAAAAAATTATTGGGGAATTTTTTTTTTTTTTTATTTATTTTGGGGACTTTTTATAAATTATTTTTACACTTTTTTTTTTTTTTTTTTACTTTATTATATTGTGCCAGGTGGGGATATCACTATAACATGTCAGATCGCTGATCTGACAGTTTGGACAGCACTCTGTCAGATCAGCGATCTGACAGGCACTGCACAGACTTCCTCACTGCCTGCTCTCTGCAGGCACTGTGGAAGCCGCCTATCTGCAGGCCCCTGTGGCCATATTGGATCCAGGGGCCTGTAGAGAGGAGACCCTCGGAACGACGCAGCACATCGCGTCGCTCTGAGGGTCGCAGGGAAGCACGGAGGGAGCCCCCTCCCTGCGCACTTCTTTAGTATGGTTAATGTGCCGGGGGTGGTCCATGACCGCCCCTGACACATAGTGCCTGGTGTCGGCTGTGATAATCAGCGGACACCCGGCCGCGATCAGCGGCGCTCCCCCTGGGGGGCGCCACTGATCGCTATGACGTACTATCCCGTCCTTGGGAATTAAGTCCCAGTGCACATGGACGGGACAGTACGTCATATGGCAGAAAGGGGTTAAATAGGGATCCATTTGGGATGCAAAAAGTTGTATTTTTTTGGTGAACTGAGCTCATCCAAGGATATGTGCACACTTTGCAGATTTGCCTGCAGAATTTTCTGCACAAAATCTGCATCTCTTCTCTTGGCAGAAAATGCAGGTAAAAATCCACGCGTTTTTCATGCGTTTTTTTTCCATGTGGATTGTATGCATTTTTGTAAGGTAAATAAAGATATGTTATTTAACAAAAAAAAAAAGATTTGTGATGTCATTTCTGGTACAACCTCCTCTTTTACATTTGTCCAGCCCACACTCCATTACACACACAGATAGACAGATGATAATAGATAGATGGATAGATAGATATGGGATAGATAATATCTATCCATCTTTGTATAGATCATCGATCTATAGATTTATCTATCCCATGTCTATATAAAGATAGATAGTCAGATATATCTATGGATAGATGGATAATAGCAAGGCCGATGTTTATTAATGAACAATATGTTTAATTTTGAAAAAAAGGGAAAAAAAATGGCGTGGGCTCCCGCACAATTTTCTGCGCCAGAGAGGGAAAGCCAACGGCCCTGGTCCAATATTTGTAGCCTGGGAAGGGGGTAATACCCATGGCCCCTCCCCAGGCTATGAATATCAGCTCGCAGCTGTCTGCATAGCCTTTACTGGCTATTAAAATAGGGGACCCCCCAAAAAATGACGTGGGATCCCCCTATATTTTATAGCCGAAAAGGCTACGCAGACTGCTGCGGGCTGATATTCATAGCCTAGAAAGTGGCCATGGATATTGGCCCTCTTGGCTACAAATACCAGCCCGCAGCCGCCCCAGAAATAGCACAGTACGGCGCTCCAATTCTGAGACTAAGTCTCTCTCATCCCACTCCCGTGTAGCAGTTGCATATGGAGTAATAAGGGGTTAATATCACCTTTGTATTGTAAGGTGACATTAAGCCCGGTTAATAATGGAGAGGAGTCAATAAGACGCCTATCCATTATTAATCTTCTAGTATCAAAGGGTTAGTAAAACACACACACATAAGAATAAAGTATTTTAATGAAATAAAACACAACACTGTTTTCAATCTTTATTGCACGCCTAAAATCCATGCAACGCCCTTGGTCTCCTGTAATGAAAAGTAAAATAATAAACCAATAGTATACTCCCTGTCCGACGCAGTCCAATTAATAACGAGTGTCCAACGACTATCTCCCCTATAGAACAGTGACATCAGGTGATGTCACTGCTCTATAGGGCCTCCCAGTGATGCACTGACAGGAGATAATCCTCCTGCAATGCATCACTGAAGAGGTCAAGTGAGTTCATTCTCTCACTTTATGGCAATGCTGCGTGGGAATTTTTTCACACAGCATTGCCGGTGAGAGAATGAACTGAAGTGACGTCTCTCCCGGCAGTGGCGGAGGGATATACACCGAGGAGGGTTACCTCCGCTGTCATTGCATGCTGGAGGCCGTGTAGAGCACTGACATCATCCGATGTCACTGTTCTACACCAGAAATCCTCGTGGGACACTCGTTAATAACTGGACTACGGCGGAAAGGTAAGTATAGGTTGGTTTTTATATTTTATTTTTATTAAAGGAGACGAGGACTTCGGGGACTACGTGATTGGTAAGTATATACTCTGTTATGTCTTGTATGTTATTTTTATGTCATGTATGTTCTGTATGTGTTTTTTTTTTTTTTTTTTTTCTACTACAGATCACAGCCATTGTCTGATGGGACTACTTTCCCATCAGCGGCAATGCTGTCATTGTGAGCATTCATTGCCGGATGGGAGCAGTAGTCCCATCAGACAATGGCTGCCTACACAGACACACACACATACACAGGGACACACACACAGACACACACAGGCGCGCACATACACAGCCCCGCAGACCCCCGCACTCACAGACATTCACATTGCTCCGCCCACACACTTCCCTCCTCCCGGTCCGCAGCGTTTCTCACACCCACATCCACAGTTTCTGCACTTGGATGAAGTGAAAGTTGTGGTTTTATTTAGTATCTGAGCACTGGGAAAGGGCAAATGAGGGTTATATGAAGGCCAAATAACATGGCAGAAAGTGCCTTATTATACCTGTAACAGTTTGCTGTCTGCAGGGGATTGTATTGCGTTATGATCACCATGTCACAAAGCATAACACTGAGATTAAAGGGAGAGAGTAGCGCAGACTCAGAGCCAGCAGTGCAGCCAGTGTAATGTTTCCACAGGGTTGGGCTATTGTGGTTGCACTTGGCAGCGAAGCTGCATTTCCACATTTTTATCCAAAAGATGTGTATACCAGCCGCTAAGGGCAACACCCAACACTGAGCATAGTAATTACACTATAACAACATGCCCAAAATACAACGGTGGCATACTGATTTGCTGCGTACAATAGGACACCCGGACATACGCCACGAGCACAGGACAATCAGACATACACCCAGGACAACTGGACATACACCATGTGCAACAGGACAACCGGACATGCACAGGACACCCAGACATGCACCGCGTGCAAAAAGACGACTGGACGTACACCATGTGCAACAGGACAACCAGACATGCACCCAGGACACCCAGACATATGCAAAGAGCACAGGACAATCAGACATACACCCAGACATACACTGTGTGCAACAGGGCAACCGGACGTACACCCAGACATACACTGCATGCAACAGGATGACCGGACATACACCCAGACATTCACCGTGTGCAACAGGACATTCACCACGTGCAACAGGATGAGCAGATATACACCCAGACATACAGCACGCCGCGTGCAACAGGACGAGCGGACATACAACCAAAAATACACCATGTGCAACAGGACGAGCGGACATACACCAAGCCATACACCGCGTGCAACAGGACAACCGGACATACACCCAGACTTTCACCGCGTGCAACAGGACGACCGAACATATACCACGTGCAGCAGGACGACCGGACGTACAACCAGGACACCCAGACATTCACCGCGTGCAACATGACGACCGGACATACACCCAAACATACACCACGTGCAACAGGACGACCGGACATAGACCATATGCAACAGGACAAGCGGACATACACCGCGTGCAACAGGACAAGCGGCCATACACCCAGACATACACCGCGTGCAACAGGACAAGCAGACATACACCCAGACATACACCGCGAGCAACAGGACAACCAGACATATACACTCTGACTGATATATACTGCATACAACTGAACATTGGACATACACTGTTGTGAGTTCATTTTCTGGTCTACCAGTCAGGCTCCCTCTGGTGGTAACAGGAGGTAGTGAGGCTGATTTAATCAGTAGAGATCTGCCACCTGATAATGAGGATGACGATTGGACCTCAGGAATCTCAGATTGGATTTAAGACAGCCGTCGCCTACTCTGGTGCTGGTGATTCCTTCTGCTTGTCAGGTCTTGGTTCTCAGCTCTGTTCCAGTCAGCTCAAGCTAAGTTTCTCTGCTAATGTTCACACTTGATTTTGTTGTTCTATTCAGTTCAGTGTGTGGTCAGCCAGCCCCGGCTTGGGCTGTGCTGAATTTCCACTCTCCTTTATCTGTATTTGCCAATTTGCTTTTTGTCCATTATTAGATTGGCCTCTTTTTGCTCTGTCTCAGAATATTTCAGAGTGCTGATATAGTGGGAGAAGTCTAGTGATTTCAGGATTAATTTTGTTATCAGAAGTGTTGGACATTATTTTGTAGGGTTTTGGGCAGATTACAGACAGTGTCTTTCCTTTCCTCTCCTTTCTAGTTAGTTTGGGCCCCATCGTTTGCTCAGCCTATTTTCCTACCTGTGTTAATGTTTTCATCTTGTTTCACCGTCAATACATGTGTGGGGGCTGTCTATTCTTTGGGGTCTGCTCTGGGGCAGTTAGTTTTCCCTTTTCTTGCTTTAGGCTTATTTAGTCCTCCGGCCGTGACGAGGCGTCTAGGCTCATCGTAGGCACGCTCCACGGCTGCTGCTAGTTGTGTGGTAGGATCAGGGAATCTGCATAGTTACAAACCTCTCTGGTTTTTCTGGGCTTAGCATGTTTGTTTTTTCCTCCTCGGTGACCCATTCATAACATACACCTACTACAATTGGACGACGCCGGTGGCACCACAACGCCTGAACGTATTCTGAGGACACCAAGACAATGGTCAGATTTTGACTCCGGGACATACACTGTTTCATGTTGAAATAATTAATTTGTTTTTAGAAAAGTAGGAATAGTGACATAGTGCTTGTACAACTGTGTAACGCTGACACTACAAAATAGAAATAGTAATATACTGAAAGCAATTAGAGAAGTATGAGGCTAATGGAAGGACTAAAGCTGGTCATACACATTAGCTGTCAGGCAAATTCCCCCATACACAGGAGTGCTAAGCTGAGTGTCCATTTATTTTCTGTGGGGATATAGGCAAGAGCTGCTGGCAGTCACTTCTGGCAGCGGCTTATCTCCACTACCAGATTGGGAGGCTCCCATACATATCAAAAGGCAGGTTCTACTACTGCTGATCTAATGTGTGAGGGCCTTAAGGGATGCATTGACTCTATGTTTGATTTACATAGTCTAAAACTAACACCTACTTCCTGCTCTTTTCAGTAGCTATAGAGACATAGACAGCAATTGACTGGCTCAGGGACCTCTGAAGGAGAGCAGCAGTCTGGGCATGCTGTAATTTCGGTAATGCTCTTTGTGGTGGGAACGAAAAGAGGTGAGCTGTGACATCACCCTTTGATAATGGTGAAATCACCTACTGTCAATGGTGGATCCTGTGTTATGAACTGTAAATAGAGGTGTTATTTGTCATTGTACAGGAGGAGGTGAGCTGTGACATCTACTGTGAATGGTGGATCCTGTGTTATCTATTGTTTATAGAGGTGTTATCTTGTAGTATCCTGATACCCTTTCTACTGCTGAGTGAAACAGTAGTTGTGTGGCAGTGTGTGTTCTCATGGGCCAGCACTGCTTAGGGCCCTGTGAGTTAGAAGATGAAATACATTGTCCATACAGTGAGGATTCATACATTTGCATTGTAATTTGGACTGTTCTGCCATCTGTCAATTTATGCATCTGAAAGTTAGGTGATTAATTTCCTCACAACAAGCTGCCATAGAAACGGCTGGGAGAAGCACACTTCCCATGAGCTGGTACAAATCAGTCTATTCCTGTCTAGTCAAGGGAGTGGATGGAAGCTCCTCTGCTCCCTGAATCTATCCCAGTCCACACTGAGGGGACATCATCCTCCACATAGTCGTCTCCACAAAGGAGTGAAGCCTCCAACAGGAAAGATAAGGCTGGACAAGGGCTGTTCTGCTTACTGGTTTTCCAATGTGCTTCCAGCTGGAAACCAGATCCACGTGTGGAGTACCTACTGTGACGCTCGCGCCTTGGCTGAATGGTGCGAGCCGGGGGGTTGTGGCCCCACTGTGCCACAAACCAGACTACCCTGGAAGGGGCGTGACTACGACAGCTACCTCAGTCTTCACTGGAGCCTCTGACGGTGAGGTCAGGCTTGTGCGGCAGGTAGCTGTCGGGTGCCACTCCAGGGTGGTGTCTGTCTGTGGCTGCTGATCCCACTCGGGGACAAGTCACTTGGACAGGTGTGACTAACAGGCAGGCTGAGACACTGGGCAAGCAGGCACGGCTGAGACACTGGGCAAGCAGGCACGGCTGAGACACTGGGCAAGCAGGCACGGCTGAGACACTGGGCAAGCAGGCACGGCTGAGACACTGGGCAAGCAGGCACGGCTGAGACACTGGGCAAGCAGGCACGGCTGAGACACTGGGCAAGCAGGCACGGCTGAGACACTGGGCAAGCAGGCACGGCTGAGACACTGGGCAAGCAGGCACGGCTGAGACACTGTGCAAGCAGGCACGGCTGAGACACTGTGCAAGCAGGCACGGCTGAGACACTGTGCAAGCAGGCACGGCTGAGACACTGTGCAAGCAGGCACGGCTGAGACACTGCAAGCAGGCACGGCTGAGACACTGGGCAAGCAGGCACGGCTGAGACACTGGGCAAGCAGGCACGGCTGAGACACTGCAAGCAGGCACGGCTGAGACACTGTGCAAGCAGGCACGGCTGAGACACTGTGCAAGCAGGCACGGCTGAGACACTGGGCAAGCAGGCACGGCTGAGACACTGGGCAAGCAGGCACGGCTGAGACACTGGGCAAGCAGGCACGGCTGAGACACTGGGCAAGCAGGCACGGCTGAGACACTGGGCAAGCAGGCACGGCTTGGAGACACAGGGCAAGCAGGCACGGCTTGGAGACACTGGGCAAGCAGGCACGGCTGAGACACTGGGCAAGCAGGCACGGCTGAGACACAGGGCAAGCAGGCACGGCTTGGAGACACAGGGCAAGCAGGCACGGCTTGGAGACACTGGGCAAGCAGGCACGGCTTGGAGACACTGGGCAAGCAGGCACGGCTGAGACACTGTGCAAGCAGGCACGGCTGAGACACTGTGCAAGCAGGCACGGCTGAGACACTGTGCAAGCAGGCACGGCTGAGACACTGTGCAAGCAGGCACGGCTGAGACACTGCAAGCAGGCACGGCTGAGACACTGTGCAAGCAGGCACGGCTGAGACACTGTGCAAGCAGGCACGGCTGAGACACTGTGCAAGCAGGCACGGCTGAGACACTGTGCAAGCAGGCACGGCTGAGACACTGGGCAAGCAGGCACGGCTGAGACACTGGGCAAGCAGGCACGGCTGAGACACTGGGCAAGCAGGCACGGCTGAGACACTGGGCAAGCAGGCACGGCTGAGACACTGGGCAAGCAGGCACGGCTGAGACACTGGGCAAGCAGGCAAGGCTTGGTACACTGGCAGGCAGGCACGGCTTGGAGACACAGGGCAAGCAGGCACGGCTTGGAGACACAGGGCAAGCAGGTGTGGTGTATGAAGGAACAGGTTGGGACCTGTTCACACAGGAGGTGCAGGTATGGATATGGATACAAGCAGGAAGGAGTGAAATATGAAGGAACAGGTTTGGACCTGTTCACACAGAAGGTGCAGGTATGGATACAGACAGGAAGGAGTGGAATATGTTGGAACAGGTTAGGAACTGAGCCGCAGGAGTGCGGAGTAGGCTGAGCCGCAGGAGTGCGGAGTAGGCTGAGCCGCAGGAGTGCGGAGTAGGCTGAGCCGCAGGAGTGCGGAGTAGGCTGAGCCGCAGGAGTGCGGAGTAGGCTGAGCCGCAGGAGTGCGGAGTAGGCTGAGCCGCAGGAGTGCGGAGTAGGCTGAGCCGCAGGAGTGCGGAGTAGGCTGAGCCGCAGGAGTGCGGAGTAGGCTGAGCCGCAGGAGTGCGGAGTAGGCTGAGCCGCAGGAGTGCGGAGTAGGCTGAGCCGCAGGAGTGCGGAGTAGGCTGAGCCGCAGGAGTGCGGAGTAGGCTGAGCCGCAGGAGTGCGGAGTAGGCTGAGCCGCAGGAGTGCGGAGTAGGCTGAGCGGCTAGGGCGCCGAGCAGGCAGAGCTGCAAGGGTGCAGATGCACAGACAGGGAGGACACAAGGAAAGATACAGCAGGGATGGAAGCCACAGACAAGGAGAAAGGGAGACTAAGGTAGGACAGAGTACAGACAAGGTACTGGGACCAAGACTCAAGGGCCAGGATATTCAGCCTCCTGGCAGGCAGACAAGGTACAAAGCAAGACAAGAAGTATTCCTCCAGAGAAGGAGGAAATACACAGGACAGGGCCTGGCTTCCTCAGCAGCAAGATACTAACTGAGATTAGACATTGCACAGGCAATGTTTCAGTGGGTGTGGCGGAACTAAATAGTCAAGGGCTCTAGGTGATTGGTCAGGGACAGATTAGACAGGTGCACCTTGACTGCATAAGAACCAGAGAGTTCTGGCGCCGCCCCCCTATATACACATAGCCAGGAAACATATAGGAGAGCAGAGGCACAGAGCATAGGACTGGCAACAGACAGAATTCACAGCATGACCCGGAACAGTGAGTAAGTTGATGTGCAGGGGATGGGAGGCCATGCAGTGACGCCAGCAGGGTTGTTACACCTACACACTAGTAGTATGTTGCTGTGGGGAGCCAACCCATGAAGGTCCCTCCATTAGTGTAGCATTATCTGGACTGTGCATAATATTTTTCCTAATAGCTAGTGTCAGGGAGAATACCCGAGAGATCACAGAGATCCCACCATTGCCTCACCAATTTGTCATTGTGACGCAACTCCGCTTCATCCAATAAAGACAAGACAATTACGCAATTGACTGGTGGGATGGACGTGGCCACGGTTTGTTCCACTACTAGGCAAGTTATTGGGGAACTCACAGTGAGCATATGATTTATTATTATAGCATTTTCCATGGCGCTTTACATGTGAAAAGGGGTATACATAATAAAAAAACAAGTACAGTAATCTTAAACAATACAACTCACGACTGGTACAGGATGAGAGAGGACCCTGCCCGCGAGGGCTCACAATCTACAAGGGATCGGATATGTGGTTTGAAGGAGAGATCAGAGTCGAGGATTACTCGGCAGCGAACTTGTGGGACCACGGAGAGGGAGCAGCCATTTTATTTAATGGATATGTCCGTTGGGGGGGTTGAGTTAGATGGGGGGGGATGATGAATTCTGTTTTGTCCATATTAAGTTTTAGAAATCTAGCGGAGAAGGATGAAATAGACAGACATTGTGTGATTCTGGTTAGTAGGGAGGTGATATCTGGTCCGGCGAGATAGATCTGTGTGTCATCAGCATAGAGGTGATACTGAAAGCTGTGAGATTCTATGAGCTGTCCGAGGCTGAAGGTGTAAATGGAGAGGCGCAGGGGCCCTAGGACTGAGCCTTGCGAGATTCCAACAGATAGGGGGTGAGGTGAGGAGGTTGTGTGCTTATGGGAGATGCTGAATGTCCGGTCTGTTAGGTATGACGAAATCCAAGATAGGCCTAAGTCTGTGATGCCAAGAGATTTGAGGGTCTGTAGTAATAGGGAATGGTCCACTGTGTCAGAGGCAGAGGACATGTCCAGGAAGAGGACAGAGTAGTGTTGCTTGGCTTTGGCAGTTAGTAGGTCAATGGTGACTTTTATCAGGGCAGTTTCAGTAGCGTGATGCAGTTGGAAGCCAGACTGTAAGTGGTCGAAGAGAGAGCAAGAAGAGAGGTGAGAGTACAGTTCGAAATAGACATGTTGTTCCTGTGGTTTTGAGGCATAGGATAGAAGTGATATTGGATGATAGCGGATGAGCCAGGCTTTTTGAGGATTGGTGTGATTGAGGCGTGTTTGAATCAAGAGGGGAAATCACCAGTTGTTAGTGATAGGTTGAAGAGATGGCTTAAGGTTGGGTTGAAGACTGTGGTGAGGTTTGGGATGAAGTGGGATGGGATCAGGTCAAGTGCACAGGTGGTGAGATGTTATCTTGAGAGTAGAGCTGAAAGTTGATCTTCTGTAATGGTGGAGAAGTTGGTTTTGGAGGAAGAGGGCTGAGTATTTAGGAAGAGGGGTTGTAGGCCAAAGCTTACTCTGATGTTGTCAATCTTCTGCTTGGAGAATGAGGCAAAGTCTTCAGCTGAGTTGAGTGGAGACGGAGAAGGTGCTGGGCGATGGAGAAGAGAATTGAAAGTCATGAATAGCTGTTTAGGGTTGTGAGACAGGGAGGATATACAGTATATGTCTCGTATACGATATATAAAATACTCTGACACAGGGTAGGACTGGCCCACCGGAGGATTCTTTGGTGGCCCAGGCACTGATATCTCCGGGCATACAGGGTTGGCAGCTGCCTAGAACCCCCTCTGCCCTAGGAGCCACCAGCCTCTGGCGTATCGCTAATGGCATATCATGCAGCTGCTATGGGGCCACTGAGTTAGGGGGGGCCTGCCCAGCGCCAGCAGAGCAGGAGCAGCAGGTGACAGGAGGCAAGAGCTGGCTGCTGTGGCTATAGCCTGTGCCCGTTGAAAAAGAGACATGAATATTCACTTTAATAGCGAGCACAGGGCCCTGAGCAGGTGTGGGGGGGCTAATCGCAGTCGGGGACACCGGCGCGCTATGGGGGCCCGGTACCTGTGCCGGCGCTCGTGAGTGGACTGCCCCGCTTGTTCAGGGTCCCGACACTTGCGATACTTACCTCTCCCCGCTACACCGCTGCAGTGTCTTCCTCATCCTCTGACTGTGATGTTCAGGTCATAGGGCACGATGACGTCACGTCTTTGCAGCCTCTGCCTGAACAGTCACAGTGCAGAGAGCCGGAAGACACTGACGCTGAGGAGTCCGGAGCAGAGCAGCGGCCAGCGAGAAGTATTTCATTTTTTTTAATGTTCGGAGGAATATATGGGGACCATCATACACTGGAGCATCATATATGGGGCCATCATACACTGGAGCATCTTATATGGGGCTCATAATACACTGGAGCATCATATATGGGGCCCATTATAAACTGGAGCATCTTATATGGGGCACATTATACACTGGAGCATCATATGTTGGGCCCATTATATATGGAGCATCATATGGGGCCCATTATATATGGAGCATCATATGGGGCCCATTATATATGGAGCATCATATGGGGTCCATTATATATGGAGCATCATATGGGGTCCATTATATATGGAGCATCATATGGGGTCCATTAAATATGGAGCATCATATGGGGTCCATTGCATATGGAGCATCATATGGGGTCTATACTCTATGGAGTATTATATGGGACCCATTATATATGGAGCCTATTCTCTATTGATCATTATATGGGGGCCATTCAGTATGGAGCAATATATGGGGCCCAGTTTATACTGTATGGAGCATTATATGGGACTCATTATACTGTATGCAGCAATATATGGGACTCATACTCTATGGGGCCCATCCTATACTGTATGGATCATTATATGGGGCCCATTATATATGGAGCAATATATGGGGCCCATCATATACTGGAGCATCTTATAGAGCCCATCATATACTGTATGGAACATTATATGGGACCCATTATGTATACAGTAATATATAGTGCTCATTATACTGTATGGCGCATGATATGGGGCTCGTTATACTGTTTGGCGCATTATATGGGGCTCATTGCATTGTATAGAGCAATATATGGGGCTCAATATTCTTTATGGAGCATTATATGGGGTCCATTTTACAATATGGAGCAATATATGGGGCTCATTATTTTGTATGGAGCACCATGTGGTACCCATAATACTGTATGGAGGACTTTACTGTCTGGTTTCTGAGCTATTGTAGAAATCACAATAGATATCACTCATGTAATGTAAGAAGTACCGTAAGTGAAATCTTTGGCATTGTACTATACCTAGATTTCTCTGCCATATCTCTTTACCATGAATTGTGTTATGTGTTAAAGAGGCCCACTAAGACTCTTTCGCCCGTAGCCCACAAAAGCCTGGAGCTGGCCCTTTGGATGAGGGTGCCATACATTCCAGGATGGTGATGAGGGGGCCGTGTATACCAGGATGGTGATGACGGGGCCATGCATACCAGGATGGTGATGAGGGGGCCGTGTATACCAGGATGGTGATGAGGGGGCTATGTATACCTGTATTAGGGACATATATATATATATATATATATATATATATATACACAGTGTATATACAGTGGGGCAAAAAAGTATTTAGTCAGTCAGCAATAGTGCAAGTTCCACCACTTAAAAAGATGAGAGGCGTCTGTAATTTACATCATAGGTAGACCTCAACTATAGGAGACAAACTGAGAAAAAAAAATCCAGAAAATCACATTGTCTGTTTTTTTTTCATTTTATTTGCATATTATGGTGGAAAATAAGTATTTGGTCAGAAACAAAATTTCATCTCAATACTTTGTGATATATCCTTTGTTGGCAATGACAGAGGTCAAACGTTTTCTGTAAGTCTTCACAAGGTTGCCACACACTGTTGTTGGTATGTTGGCCCATTCCTCCATGTAGATCTCTAGAGCAGTGATGTTTTTGGCTTTTCGCTTGGCAACACGGACTTTCAACTCCCTCCAAAGGTTTTCTATAGGGTTGAGATCTGGAGACTGGCTAGGCCACTCCAGGACCTTGAAATGCTTCTTACGAAGCCACTCCTTCGTTGCCCTGGCGGTGTGCTTTGGATCATTGTCATGTTGAAAGACCCAGCCATGTTTCATCTTCAATGCCCTTGCTGATGGAAGGAGGTTTGCACTCAAAATCTCACGATACATGGCCCCATTCATTCTTTCATGTACCCGGATCAGTCGTCCTGGCCCCTTTGCAGAGAAACAGCCCCAAAGCATGATGTTTCCACCACCATGCTTTACAGTAGGTATGGTGTTTGATGGATGCAACTCAGTATTCCTTTTCCTCCAAACACGACAAGTTGTGTTTCTACCAAACAGTTCTAGTTTGGTTTCATCAGACCATAGGACATTCTCCCAAAACTCCTCTGGATCATCCAAATGCTCTCTAGCAAACTTCAGACGGGCCCGGACATGTACAGGCTTAAGCAGTGGGACACGTCTGGCACTGCAGGATCTGAGTCCATGGTGGCGTAGTGTGTTACTTATGGTAGGCTTTGTTACATTGGTCCCAGCTCTCTGCAGTTCATTCACTAGGTCCCCCCGCGTGGTTCTGGGATTTTTGCTCACCGTTCTTGTGATCATTCTGACCCCACGGGGTGGGATTTTGCGTGGAGCACCAGATCGAGGGAGATTATCAGTGGTCTTGTATGTCTTCCATTTTCTAATTATTGCTCCCACAGTTGATTTCTTCACTCCAAGCTGGTTGGCTATTGCAGATTCAGTCTTCCCAGCCTGGTGCAGGGCTACAATTTTGTTTCTGGTGTCCTTTGACAGCTCTTTGGTCTTCACCATAGTGGAGTTTGGAGTCAGACTGTTTGAGGGTGTGCACAGGTGTCTTTTTATACTGATAACAAGTTTAAACAGGTGCCATTACTACAGGTAATGAGTGGAGGAAAGAGGAGACTCTTAAAGAAGAAGTTACAGGTCTGTGAGAGCCAGAAATCTTGATTGCTTGTTTCTGACCAAATACTTATTTTCCACCATAATATGCAAATAAAATGAAAAAAAAAAACAGACAATGTGATTTTCTGGATTTTTTTTTCTCAGTTTGTCTCCCATAGTTGAGGTCTACCTATGATGTAAATTACAGACGCCTCTCATCTTTTTAAGTGGTGGAACTTGCACTATTGCTGACTGACTAAATACTTTTTTGCCCCACTGTACATACCAGGATGGGGGATATTAGTATAGAATTGACCACATTTTTACTTCAATATTTTTCTATTTTCCTTCCCTAAAGCCTAGGTGCCTTTTATGGTCCGAAAAATACGGTATATATCAGTGAACGAGTGAGTAGTGGTGGCCATAATACTGTAGGACTGAATGACATTCTATGGATGGCTGCATTATATTCTATGAGGGGGGGCTGCATTATATTCTATGAGGGGGGGGGCTGCATTATACTATATGAGGGCTGCATTATATTCTATGAGGAAGGCTACCCCAACCCCTGCTATATCATTAAGACATGTAATATCGTATTTTATTCCCTGATATTAGCGTGTTTTACCGCAGAATTGGTGGTCTTGTATTTATTTCTATGTACATGGTTGGCCATAAGAATGATTTTCTCTGGTGGGCCCAAGGTGCTCCAGTCCGATGCTGCCCTGATACGATCTCTGCCAACTCCACAATACGAAAAGAAACTACTAGCTGCCAGTCGTTTATACAGGCCAAATGAACAGCCTTTACAGATAGTGTATAGCTTGAGCGTTGCAGTTTACAGAGCAAGAGGAACAGAACTCACATTTTATATATTTAATCCGGAAAAGTAGGCTGCGTTTGTAAATAATAAAAATATATACAAAGATGTGACAAAATGGGAACAAAACAATACAGAATATACAATTTATATAAAAGGGATAGCAAAAGAACAGAACCTGTGTCATGGAAATGGCTCATCGCTGAGTGGAGGTAGGTACTCCTTAGGAAAACGGACAACAAACTGTAACTTCCAATACTGGCCAAAATCCCAAATTTTTGATTTTTATTAGATCAAAGTTGCGCCCACCTACCTCCCCTTTGTGAGCTCATATGGGGGCTGGTTGTGGGATATGCTAGGTCTTTTTTGAAGTTTGAGATCCCCAACTATCCAGCTATCTTCGCCCCTGGAGTTCTCAGGCAGAAATATGTTTAAAAAAATGTTCCTGTGCTGAGATAATCTTATAAGTGTACCCCTGCTGTGTACTGTGTAATGGCTGTGTCTGACAGTACAGGAACATGGTCTGATCATACTACAGCTCCTGGGCAGGGGAGGAAGAAAAATAGAGTATGCAGACAGGACAGCAGCGGATCGCAGCTGATTCTTTCTGTGAGCCAAAACTTTTCACTGCCTGTTTTTAAAAAATGTTTTAACTCAAAGAAAGAAAGAAAAGAATCATTTGTGATCCCGTTCTGTCCTGTCTGTAATCTCTTCAGGGTCCGGGTCAGACCAGGACGACATCACTGTTTTTTGTGATCTCACAATGCTGACACTATATGAACAGCAGGATATACATGCTGTATACAGTTTGTATGTGTATACCTGTGCCAGAGACGGCGGTACTGGTGTGCGCCTTTTAGCTCTGTGATTTTCATAGCCTCGGTGGGAGAATATAATGCGATTTTATAGGTCAGCAGGAGAACCTTTTGAAGACATGAATAATCACAGGGATAGAATGGAGCCGGTTAACAGGCTTTCCTCTGTGTCGGCGGCAGTCAGTATAAACATGCCGAATAGCGCACAGCTGGGAACTTCTGACCCGCTGCCCTGGATGTGGCCAAGTGTCTATGGTCTCGTTGGAGGAACACAGGAGCCATTGTCCTCCGTTCAGGGAGCTGTAATTTTGGTTTTTCATTTCACTTTCCAGCCCAGTTTCTTGTTGGCCGGGTTGCTAATCGCTTCAAGGGTTTCTCTTCGGTTTGCTTTCTAGCAATGACCTTGACTTGTGGCTGCTGATTCCTGCTGAAAATACTTCTGTCACTTATGTGGCCGCTGGTCATTTATTAACAATTTGTGTTTTTCCAGAGCGTGTCATAAACTTTATCCTTTATTTAACCCTTTCCCACAAATAGTGATTGAGCCGCATTGACGTATCCTCAAAAGGAACTGTGCGGGCATTGCCACTGTTATACACAGAATCACTCCTATTATCCCACCGAAGCTCTGGGATCAGAAAAGGAAAAGCCGCAATGCGTCATTTACTATATTTTATTTTCAATCTTTTTTTTTTTTTTGTCTTGTTTTGCCTTTTGTCCTATCTGCCTGTAACAGCAATTGGAGTTTGCTCTGATCATTGCTGTATATGCTGCTTTCAATTAGATTCAATGGATCATCATGACAGCTGGGGGCCACCTGATGGCTCCAAAAGCTACAATTGTTATCTTCATGTGGCGCCATTTTATTGCAATCCAGTATTTAGAACAAGCAATCAATTGCAGGTTCACAATAAAAAAAGGTTAAAAATCTAATCATCTCCGATAAAAAAAAACAAAAAAAAAACACAGTAAACGCCGTAAGATGTAAAGAAATTGAAAACAAGAATTACCCCTCTAAAAAAAAAAAAAAAAATGCAAAAAAAGAACCATCAAAATGTTATTTATTCCTGAAAATTCCATAGTTTCAAGCCACATAATAATAATAATAATAATAATCTTTATTTATATAGCGCCAACATATTCCGCAGCGCTTTACAGTTTAACAGTTTCAAAACACAAGTCATAAGTAACAACGCTAACAATACAATAATTAAAGCAAAATAAGACGAAATAAGACGACCCTGCTCGTGAGAGCGTACAATCTACAATGAGGTGAGGGAGATACAGAGTACAGGTGTGTATTTACAATGGTGTATTTACAATGAAGGTCCAGCCATCTTGCAGGAGTGAAGGATGGATGGAGATAGTGAATGGGCTACGCACGCACACTTACACAGAGAATGACTTTGATTAGTGAATGTGATAGGCCGCTCTGAACTGGTGTGTTTTGAGGGAGCGCCTAAAACTATGCAAATTGTGGATAGTCCTGATTTCTTGGGGTAGAGCATTCCAGAGGATAGGAGCAGCACGGGAGAAGTCTTGGAGTCGGGAGTGGGAGGTACGGATTAGTGCAGAGTTTAGTCGAAAGTCGTTTGCAGAGCGCAGCGATCGGCTAGGCCGATAGACAGAACTGAGAGAAGAGATGTAAGGGGGTGCCGCACTGTGGAGAGCTTTGTGGGTGAGAACAAGTACTTTGAATTGGATCCTATAATGAATGGGCAGCCAATGTAAGGACTGGCGAAGAGCGGACGCGTCCGAGTACCGATTACCCAGATGGACGATCCTGGCTGCTGCATTGAGTATGGACTGGAGAGGGGATAGTCGAGTGACGGGGAGGCCAATTAATAGAGCGTTGCAGTAATCCAGGCGAGAGTGGATCAATGCAACAGTGAGGGTTTTTGTTGTTTCCATAGTGAGAAAAGGGCGGATTCTAGAGATGTTCTTTAGGTGTAAGCGGCAAGAGCGGGCAAGGGATTGTATATGGGATGTAAAGGAGAGATTGGTGTCAAACATAACACCCAGACAGCGCACCTGCTGCCGTGGTGTTATTGTGGTACCACCCACGGAGAAGGAAATCTCAGATTTAGGGAGGTTAGTAGATGGCGGGAGCAGAAGAAGTTCAGTTTTGGAGAGGTTGAGTTTCAGATAGAGAGCGGACATGATATTGGAGACTGCGGACAGACAGTCACTGGCGTTCTGTAGTACAGCGGGGGTAAGGTCGGGGGAAGACGTGTATAGTTGTGTGTCATCAGCATAAAGATGGTACTGAAAGCCAAATCTGCTGATGGTCTGTCCAATTGGGGCCGTGTAGAGAGAGAAAAGAAGGGGGCCAAGGACTGAGCCCTGAGGTACCCCGACAGCAAGAGGAAGAGATGACGTGGAGCCAGAGAACAAAACACTGAAGGAGCGGTCAGAGAGATAGGAAGAGAACCAGGAGAGTGCAGTGTCCTTAATGCCTAGTGACTGGAGCCTAGAGAGTAGGAGATGGTGGTCAACAGTATCGAAAGCTGCAGATAGGTCAAGAAGAATGAGCAGAGAGTGGTCACCGTTACGTTTTGCTGTCAGAAGGTCAATGGTCACTTTGATGAGTGCAGTTTCAGTCGAATGTAGGGGGCGGAAGCCGGACTGTGAAGGGTCTAGAAGGGAGTGAATGGAGAGGTAACGGGTAAGGCGGGAGTAAACTAGGCGTTCCAAAAGTTTAGAGATGAAGGGGAGATTGGAGACTGGTCTGTAGTTGTTTGTGCAGGATGGGTCGAGAGCAGGTTTCTTTAGTAGTGGAGTAACGATGGCGTGTTTGAAGGAGGATGGGAAAATGCCCGAGGAGAGGGAGAGATTAAAGATTGTAGTTAGGTGGGTTGTGACGACTGGAGAGAGAGACTGGAGGAGATGTGAGGGAATGGGGTCGGTAGTGCATGTAGTCGGACGAGAAGAAGAGAGGAGTCTGGAGACTTCTTCTTCTGTTATGGGATCAAATGTGGAGAGTGAGCCAGGGGAGATGTAGGAAGGGATGGGAGTCACAGCACTTGGTGGTTGGGAGCAGATTTCTTGACGGATATTATCTATTTTTTCTGTAAAGTGGGAGGCCAGGTCATCAGCACAAATGTCTGTGATAGGGGCTTGTGCTTTTGGCCTGAGGAGGGAGTGAAAAGTGTCAAAAAGTTTCTTGGGGTTGTTGGCTAGTGAGGAGATCAGGGTGGTGAAGTAGGTCTGTTTGGCAAGGTGAAGGGCAGCGTTATAGGTTCTTAACATAAATTTGAAGTGGATGAAGTCTTCTGGTGTGCGGGTTTTTCTCCATAGGCGTTCAGCACTCCTGGAGCATCGCTGGAGAAGTTGAGTTTGCGATGTGAGCCAGGGCTCTTTTACTCTGTGTTTGGAGGTTCTGAGGGTGAGGGGAGCTACTTGGTCAAGGGTGCTTCTAAGAGTGTCATTGTAGTGATGAACAGCCAGATTAGGACAGGAAAGAGAGGAGATTGGGGACAGAGATGAGTGTAGGGAATCTGAAAGTGTCTGAGGGTTAATAGCTTGTAGATTTCTGACTGTGTGGTAGGTAGGAATGAGCTGGGGTGGGCAAGGATTTGTGAGCGTGAAGGAGAGAATGTTGTGGTCAGAGAGTGGAAGCGGTGAGTTGTTTAGGTGGGAGATTGAACAGAGCCGGCAGAAGACCAGATCAAGGGTGTTACCGTCCTTATGTGTCTCAGAGGTTGAAAGCTGTGAGAGGCCTAGAGAGGTGGTTAGTGATAGAAGCTGGGATGCAGATGTGGAATTAGGGCTGTTAATGGGGATGTTGAAGTCTCCCAGGATGAGGGTTGGTAGTTCTGAGGACATGAAGTGTGGCAGCCAGGCTGAAAAGTGGTCAAGTAAGAGGGTGGGTGAGCCTGGGGGCCGGTATATGACCGCTACCCTGAGGGAGAGGGGACGGAAGAGCCTGATGGTGTGGACCTCAAAAGAAGGGAATAAGAGTGATGGGACTGGGGGGATGACCTGGAAAGTGCATTGTGGGGACAGGAGTATGCCAACTCCACCACCAGGTCTGTTTGTGGGTCTCGGGGAGTGAGAGAATTGTAAGCCACCGTAGGAAATGGCAGCAGGAGAGACAGTGTCAGAATCCTGAATCCAGGTTTCAGTGAGGGCCAACAGATTAAGAGAGTTGTTCAGAAAGTAGTTGTGTAGGAAAGGAAGCTTGTTACAAGCAGACCGTGGATTCCAGAGGGCACAATTAAAAGATTGAGATGAGGGAGTGCAAGTAATGTTAATCAGATTATTGTGGTTTCGATATGAGGTAGGGTAGGGGTCGAGGTTGGGGGATGGTGGACCAGGGTTGGGGGAGATGTCCCCTGAAATCAGTAGGAGAAGGAAGATAAAGAGCCAATAGTTGTTGGAATTGTAAGTAGTTTTTTTCTGCGATGTGTTTGGGCAAGATGGGCTGAGGTTTCTCAGGAAGGTGAGGAGTGTGTGGGAGCTGTACATGGGAGAGGGAAGTATAGAGGGGCTGATGTGTATGAGTCGTGATGGAGGGGGGATAGGGTGATGAATGTGGATGGCAAGGGAACACAGAAGGACAAAAATAAAGCACATGGTTAAAGGGGAAGGCAAGGTGTGGGTTACCTGACTCCTGCCCTGACTAACTGCCATGTATAACTGCCGTTTTGCTGGATGCTTATCTTCTGTGATGCTTTGCTTATGGGATGCTTGCGTGCTGAACCCCACAGTGCGTGCTTCCCCTTAGCAACTACTACATATATAGGCCACACTACAGGGTCAGGAGAGAGGGATTGTGGGAGATGGTTGGGTATAATTTGGCAGCTGGGGCCAGCACACCAGGGGATGGTTAGATGATCAAAGGCACTAGACCAAGATGTGGCAAAATGCTATAGCACCTTCCACCTGATAAGATCTAGAAAGGCCCCAGTCACAGATCTAAAGCAGTAAGTATTACATACAGTGCAACAAATGAATTATACCAAAGCTTTAGCAAGCACATTTAAATATGCAGCAAAATGGTCAAGCAGCAGAAGTATGGAGTTGTACCATTTGGATATATTACAGCAGAGAAATAGAGGCAGCAGAGGTGGGAAGTTGTATCATTCAGGCTGCTTGCTGGCAGTGAATGGAGTAAATACATGCAGGGTGGCTCAGTTGATTACCATTTGGATATATTACAGCAGAGAAATAGAGGCAGCAGAGGTGGGAAGTTGTATCATTCAGGCTAATTGTCTTTAAAGTGCATTAGAGGCGTGTTGTAGAGAAAAATTAAAATCTATGCAGAGCTCTCCAGAGAAGGGGCATTTCCCCCTCACATTGAACATATGAGATCTTCCATCTCCAGTGAAGTAGAGGCTCCTGGAGTGATCAGGTAATTACAACAGAAGTTTTTGTCCAGGAAAAAACATTGCGTCTGAGATTCGTTAAGAGATGAGGAAATGCGCACTTTTTGTTCAAAGAAGTTACCGCCGACGAGTTGGAGCCAGTGGTCAGTGATGAATATTGAGGTTTGCATTGATTCAATAATTATGGGATACATTTTCTGCGTAGTAGCAAAGGGACAAACATAACGCATTCACACACATCACCGTAGGGCCGTCAGATCCCCTCGAACTTATTAACATTCCGATGGATGATGCTATACTGGCCATGATTGATCTCTGTATAAAGGTAAAATCGCAATAAAAAACAAAGAGTGAAAAATTTAAAGGGGTCTGAATACTTTCTGTACCCACTGTAGATTACCATAACTTATAAGCAAACTGTGAAATAAAAAAGTAATAATAATTATAGCGCTGGAGTTGTAGGTTCAAATCCCACCACGGACAACATCTGCAAGGAGTTTGTATGCTCTCCCCGTATTTTCATGGGTTTCCTCCCACACTCCAAAGACATACTAATAGGGATTCTAGATTGTGAGCACCATCAGGGACAGTGCAAATAATGTTTGTAAGGCACTGTGGAATTAATGGCGCTATATAAATGAGTCAAATAAAAAAAAAAATAAGAAACATGATGACAATATCTACCGCCTGGGACCTCCAGGGGCAAAGATATCTTGTAAGTTTGGGATCTCGTAAAACTCTAACAGACCTAGCATATCCCACAATCAGTCCTCACATGAGGTCATCAAGGGGAGGTATGTGGATGTAGCAATGATCTAATGAAAAGCAAAAATTGAGTTTTGTCATTGTTCATTCTGGAAGTCATGTGTTGGCTGTCAGAGTGTTTCATTTTCCCAATCGGAGTGCTTCCCTCAATAAAGATAAGAGCCATTCCTGCAACATCAGGTTTAGTACTTCTTTCGTTATCCCTTTTTATTCTATGTAATTGCATATATTTCTCAGTGCTTGCTCATCCGATTACTACAAGCCAGGTATCATTCATATCGTTGTACTAGCACCTATACCGACATACCACTAGTTTCACTAGTATCATCCTGACTGGTTCCTTTTAGTGTACTGCTGTGCTTTGCTTAGGTGTTTGCACTTTGCCAGTGTACACACTATTGATATGTATTCTAAAGGTTTACAATAGTTGTAAGTAACACGATTGTGCAGGTCTGCGTTTTTCCCATGATGGATGACATCAGTATATCGTGCCAGCGTACAACAAATATGTAATTTTTTACCTGGTGTAAATAGAGCTGTTCTCCTAAATCCGGCGCCGTTTTTCTTTTGTTCCTGCGCCTCTGTGTTCCTGAGATATGACCTTCTCTTCTCCGTTTGTAAATCTAATCTTATTAGACAAATGGGTGTGGTCCCCTTGAATCAGCCCATGAAGAAGTATTGAGTTTCACGCCACGCCCACTAGGATTAAAAGACTAGATTTATATGCAGGGAAAAGGTGCCGTATCTCAGGAACGGAGAGGCGCTGGGACAAAAGGGAAAACATGGCCGGATTCAGGAGAACAGCAGCATTTACTCCAGGTAAAACAATTACATACTGTATTTTTGGCAAGTGACAGGTCCTCTTTAAAGAACATTTATTGTGGTTCATTCTGAGATATGGAAGGAATTCTGTGATTGGTGGAGATGGTTGACCGTAAATAGTGATATAAAAATGAGAACATATATAGGTTTCTTTAAAGTAGTATTTCTTCTTTGGGTTTCTTACTTAAGATGCTGCTTGAGTGCGCCTTGTCTGAGGAGATATAGCATATGGGCTTTAGCGCTAAAGAGGTTCCCTTTAATAATTCAGACTCCAAGCTCATGTTTATGCAGTGTATAAATCCAATGTTATCCCACTATTACCGCCAAGCATCAAAGTGGATGACTGCAGCTCGTACCTTCCACCATGTGTAGAATATTTATACCAGAAAATGATGATTGCGATATAATGGCCAAAGCCGGATAAACTTTGTTGTTCTCAGCATCTGGATCTTAAAGATAAAGTTGTGGTCAATATTATTGGCACCGCTGAATATAATGTACGCCAGGTAAAATTTCTTCTGAAATAAATCTGCTAGTGAAACTGTTTGGATCAGTATGTATGATACAGAATAGCTCAAACATAAATAGGGAAAAAAAAGTTAAAACATTCAAAAGACAAAAGGATATAACGTTGAAAACAGTGCCAGTACATGATTAATGGCACCTGCTGTTCACGGTGAAGCAAAGGCCAAAAGCAGATTAATCTGTAATTAGAAATGAAAGGAAATTTGTCAGCAGGTTTTTACTATGGAATTTGACACCAGCATGAGGTAGGGGTAGAGTGCCTGATTCCAGCGATGTGTCACTTACTGGGCTGCTTGCTGCAGTTTTGATAAAATCCCTGTTTTCTCTGCTGTAGATGTAGCAGGGCTCGGAATGTTGAGCCCTGTATAACCCCGCCCACACCACTGATTGGCAGCTTTCTGGGTACATTGTCAGCAAACCCTATGTCATGCTGCTGTCTGATTACTTAGCAAAAACCTGCTGAAAATCCCCTTTAAATCCTCCATAGTCATTTAGAAAATTCGGCCAAATGCTCCAATTCTGGCAGGATAGGCCGACCATCAAATGTGTATGAGGGCTGTTATACTATAGGCAGCGCTGGACCCTGGGAGCGAGGGGGATTGTGTGTTTTTTTTTTTTTGTTTTTTTTTTTTTGCTTGAGCATTTAGAGCAATAATCTTTAAAATGTTGCAACCCCTATAATCAACCCATGACTGATGGTTTTGACGCTTAAAAAGTTCCATTTTATTCCATGTTCGTTGTTCACAATGACAAAGAGAAAAATAAGTTTCTGAGTAGAAATGTTATCACCAAGCACAAGCAGTCTAAAAGGTACAAGGCTGTGTCCAAAGGCTTTGGCATCACGGCTTCAGTAGTTCAAAATGTTATGAAGAAGTTTACTACTTATTGAAGGTTCAGAATCTTACAGGACGTGAAGGAAAGAGGAGGAAACACAGAGGATAGTGTTGGGTGCTTCTGGAAATTGACGGTTTGCAGTGAAAATTGGTGATTCTGCTCCATTAAGTCCCACGGAAGATGGAGAAAAATGGTTCTTTTTTTTTGTCGTAACGTCACCACTTGGGAGATTATAGCTGGGTTTATTGGCTCCCCATTTTCGGACCAGACTGGTACATGTAAATGTAGGCAGCTACTGCACCCATCCGCAATATGGATTACCATGTGGGAGCTGTACGTGGAGCCAGTCACGTTGGAAATTCATGGGTGTTACTGTCCGGTTTCTTTTCTCATATGGCCACACTGGGAATACGGTACTTTAAGTCTCTTCATCTCAGCATGCTTAGCATGTCAATCTCTGCAAGGAGAAACGTTACTTCTTGGATATCGCTCATATGGCAACCAAAGGGTTTGACATTCTTCTGCATCGCAATGCAAGCCTGGAATCCTTGCCTCTTCTCTGTTAGATTGTTGTTGTTGTTGTTGTTGTTGTTGTTATTATTTATTTATATAGCGCCATTAATTCCATGGTGCTGTACATGAGAAGGGGTGTTACATACAAAGTTATAGATATCGTTAACAGTAAACAAATTTACAGTGATAGACTGGTACAGAGGGGAGAGGACCCTGTCCTTGCGGACTTATATTCTACGGGATAGTGGGGAAGAGACAGAAGGTCGGGGGTGCAGCAGCTCTGGTGGTGATGAGGCGGCAGAATGGTCATTGCAGGCTGTAAGCTTTCCTGAAAAGATTGGTTTTCAGGTTCCGTTTGAAGGATCCGAGGGTGGTGGATAATCGGATGTGTTGAGGCATGGCATTCTAGAGGATAGGGGATATTCGGGAGAAATCTGGGAGGCGGTTGTGTGAGGAACGAATAAATGTGGAGGAGAGTAGGAGGTCTTGGGAGGATCGAAGATTACGTGAGGGAAGATATTGGGAGATTAGTTCAGAGATATATGGAGGGGAAAGGTTGTGGATGGCTTTGTAGGTCAGTGTTAGTAGTTTGAACTGGATTCGTTGGGGAATTGGGAGCCAATGGAGGGATTTGCAGAGGGGAGAGACAGGGGAGTAGCGAGGAGAGAGGTGGATTAGTCGGGCAGCAGAATTGAGGACAGACTGGAGTGGTGCAAGAGAGTTAGCAATATTTTTGAGTTGGAGGCGACAGGAGGTGGCAAGAGATTGGACGTGTGGTTTGAAGGACAGGGCAGAGTCGAGAGTTACTCCGAGGCAGCGGATTTCCGGTGCGGGAGAGAGCGTGATGCCGTTTACCAGAATAGATCGGGTAGGGAAGATACGTCAGCTGGAGGAAAGATAATGAGTTCAGTTTTTGTCTACGTTGAGTATTAGGAAGCGAGAGGTGAAAAAGGAGGATATGGCTGATAGACACTCCGGGATTCTGGACAGCAGAAAGGTGACATCTGGGCCAGAGAGGTAGATCTGAGTGTCAACTGTATACAGGTGGTACTGGAAGCCATGGGACTTTATGAGTTGTCCTATGCCAAGAGTATAGATGGAAAAAAGTAGGGGCCCCAGAACAGAGCCTTGGGGGACTCCAACAGAGAGAAGGCGGGATGAGGAGGTAGTGTGGGAGTGGGAAACGCTGAATGTGCGGTCAGAAAGGTATGAGGAAATCCAGGACAGGGCAAGGTCTTTGATGCCAAGGGAAGAAAGAATCTGTAGCAGTAGGCAGTGGTCAACTGTGTCAAAGGCAGAGGACAGGTCAAGAAGGAGGTGGATGGAGAACTGTCTGTTAGCTTTGGCTGTGAGTTAGGGGCCCGTTACACATAGCGATATCGCTAGCAATATCGCTGTAACGTCACCGATTTTGTGACGTAGCAACGATATTGCTAGCGATATCGCTACATATGATACTTCCGACCGGCTTCCCCGCTGATTATCGCTGGTCGCGCAAGAACGTCCTGGACCATTTCTCGTCGGGCGCTTCCTGCTGGGCTTCCTGTGGCGCCGACAAGCGACGCGTGGACGCGGGCGGGAGCACGTCAGTATCGCTGCGTCTCACAGGTAAGTAGCGACCCCCAACCCCTGCTATGTCGCTGGTGAGATCTGCCTGTGTGGCAGCTCACTAGCAACCACTTAGCGATGCACCAGCGATCCATATCGTTGTCGGGATCGCTGGTGCATCGCTAAGTGTAACGGTACCCTAAGTCAATTATGTTGACCTCAAGTTTAAGTCAAGGAAATAATATATTTTTTTTTTTAACTAACTAAAACACAATGCATGGAGAGTTACTGTAGGGGCGGCTTGTTGGCTGCACACAGATTCCAGACTACCCTTCGTTCACCTTATGTGGTATGGTAAGAGGGATGGTTGGGCATTGAAAATCCCTCTAAATCACCCTCTGCTTGTGTCGGTCCTCTCTGTTCAGTAGCCTGTGCCTGATCGGATTGACAAAAAAAGGGTCATATGAACACGATTTCCTAAATATCGTTCAAGACAGAAGCATATATAAAGTGCTAGTAATAAAATAAAATTCTCCAATTAACCTTTGTAAATGTGAATGTGTTACAGTATGGCGAGAGCCACGCTCCGCTGATCTGCTTTTCTCAGTTCTGATGTAAGTGTGGATAAAAGATGTCCCCCTTACCCGGGTTCAAGAATTCCTTTACTTTTCTCTAATTCCATTGTTTTTTGAAAATCGAGAAAATTTTGGGGAAAATGGCATGGCATGGCACTATCTCCACTGAGCACTATGTCGGGGTTTTTGTCAGAATTCACGAAAAACAAGACCACCAGCGGAGCCATTCCCTATTATGAGGCCTTTGGAGTCAGTGTAGACACTGACTGACCTCCGCCCTGGCAGAATTTGTCTTTTTCCGACATACACAAAAGTGTAACAGGCCATGTTTTTCTGCACACCAGGGAAAAGATGGGTTTTTGTCTGAATCCATTTTTTGCAAGGATTGCAACAGAATTATTTTTTTTCAGGGATAACGACAGAAACCATTATGTAGAATATATACTAATGTATTTAAAAGTCTACACACGCCGGTTGAAATGCCAGTTTAGTTTTTTTGTCATGTAAAACTGATCATAATTCCCTCTACCTTGACTATAACCCCAGTTCCAGCTTCTGAAAAACAGCCAAAAGCAAAATGCTGCCTCCACCATACTACACTGTGGTTATGGTGTCCTTTTGGTGATATGCAGTGTTGGCTTTGTATTAAACATACAGTTAGATCCATATATATTTGGACAGAGACAACATTTTTCTAATTTTGGTTCTAGACATTACCACAATGAATTTTAAACAAAACAATTCAGATGCAGTTGAAGTTCAGACTTTCAGCTTTTATTTGAGGGTATCCAAATTAAAATTGGATGAACGGTTTAGGGTTTTCAGCACCAGCAGAATAGTGAGTGCTGCTGTGGAGTATAATACAGGATCCAACTTAGGATCAGTAATGTAATATATGCACACAGTGACTGCACCAGCAGAATAGTGAGTGCAGCTCTGGAGAATAATACAGGATGTAACTCAGGATCAGTAATGTATGTACACAGTGACTGCACCAGCAGAATAGTGAGTGCAGCTCTGGGGTATAATACAGGATGTAACTCAGGATCAGTAATGTAATGTATGTATGTATACAGTGACTGCACCAGCAGAAGAATAGTAGTGCAGCTCTGAAGTATAATACAGGATGTAACCCTGGATCAGTACAGGATCAGTAATATAATGTATGTACACAGCGACTCCACCAGCAGAATAGTGAGTGCAGCTCTGGGGTATAATACAGGATGTAACTCAGGGTCAGTAATGTAATATATGTACACAGTGACTGCACCAGCAGAATAGTGAGTGCAGCTCTGGAGTATAATACAGGATGTAACTCAGGATCAGTACAGGATCAGTAATGTATATACACAGTGACTCCACCAGCAGAATAGTGAGTGCAGCTCTGGGGTATAATACATGATGTAACTCACGATCAGTAATGGAATGTATGTGCACAGTGACTGCACCAGCAGAATAGTGAGTGCAGCTCTGGGGTATAATACAGGATGTAACTCAGGGTCAGTAATGTAATATATGTACACAGTGACTGCACCAGCAGAATAGTGAGTGCAGCTTTGGGGTATAATACAGGATGTAACGCAGGATCAGTACAGGATCAGTAATGTAATGTATGTACACAGTGACTGCACCAGCAGAATAGTGAGTGCAGCTCTTGGGTTTAATACCGGATGTAACTCAGGATCAGTAACAATAATGTATGACTCCATCAGCAAAATAGTATTGCAGCTCTAGATTATAGTACACATTGTAACTCACAATCTATCGAATACTACATGTACACCATGACTCTACCTGCAGAATAGTGAGTACAGCTCCTGTAATTCAGGATCAGTACAGGTAAAGTATTTGCAACATTTTATTCGGTCGTCCATGACAGCACCACCTGAGAGAGGGGATCCGCCCTCCAGGAACAGGAAATCCTACAGATACATAAGGGCGGCACCTCTCCCATGCATCAGTTGGTTTACTGTTTCTGGAGGACAGGATTCCCTACAGATCATGCCATCGTGGATGAGGAATCCCCAGGCCGGCTGTCCGACTCAGGTAGCGGACAGGGTCTCCTACCTCGGGCAGTACAGAGTCCCCTGGAAGCGCCACGTCAGTGTGCGGGGCAGGTGGGAGCGGGGTCCTGGTGGACGCCCGTCTCCTGGGCCGGCGCCGGCGGGTAAGTATGGTAACCCCCCCCCGCGTGCGACTGCGCCTCGGTGGTGTCCGGGTAGCGCTGTGCGTCGGCGCTGCCATGGCGCTGGTGGCCTGCGTGTCCTCGCGCGCACCCAGACCGGAAGTGACGCGGCGGGGCCGGTGGCGCCGGACCGAAAGTCGGGTGCCGGCCGGCTTTCCCTCTCCCCGTGCGTCACCGGGCGTGGCGGCACAGGTGCCGACAGGGCGGTGGGGGCGCGGCACGCAGAGGGATGGATGTCGGGGAAAATGTGGGGGGGGTGGCGAGAATCAGCCCCTGGCCACGTCACCTGCGAACACGGGTTACCGGGGGGAAGAAAGGGGCACAGAGGCACTGCCGAGCAGCTTCAGCTCAGGTGCAGGATGGTCGAGCCGGAAGCTCCCGGGCCCCAGCCGGACAGGGAGCAGGAACGTACCTCGAGAGAGGTCCCAAACCAGCTCCCAGCAAAAGAAAAAACGAACTGGACAATCCGGCCATAGAAGTTCCTCCAGGCCGAAAGATCCTGCTCGCCCCCCCCCGTGATCCGGTACCTACGCCTTCTGCTCAGGGTAAGAGATCTTCGTGAATGTGCCCTGACACAGTGTCCCCCTTATGTTTTTCTCCTATAGGGGAAGAAATGCGCTGACAAGGTAAAAAACAGGGAATGCGCCCTTTGCAAATGCCCCTTGCCGGATGCCTACCCTAAGAGGCTGTGCCAGTCATGCATACGGCAGACGGTAAAAAAAAACCTGAATGGTCAGCACAGGACCTAATGTTCGGGGGTTTAGACCCCAGGAAGCGTAAGTCGTTCCCGTTAAACGATAAGGTCCAAAATTTGATTAATAGAGAATGGAGGAAGGAAAAGGCTCTCTACCACCAGCCTTTAAACGGCAATATCCTTTTGAGGACCCTGTGGTGAATAAATGGGATAAAGCCCCGAAATTGGATGCAGCAGTGGCTAAGGCGTCCAAAAAATCCGCTATTCCCTTTGATAACATGGTCTCTTTAAAGGATCCGCTGGATAAAAAGGCGGACTCCTACCTGAAAGGCACGTGGGAAATGTCGGCTGGCGCCCTGAGACCGGCGGTCGCAGCTACCTGCACGGCCAGATCTATGATGGTCTGGCTGGACCAGTTAGAAACACAGTTAGAGGACAGAGCCTTGAGGGAATCTATCTTAAAAAACCCTACCTACCATCCAGGATGCGGCAGCCTTTTTATCCGACGCTTCGGCAGACTCCGCGAGAATGGTGCCAAGGCCGCAGGGCTATCAAATGCAGCCCGACGGGCTATATGGCTGAAATGCTGGCCCGGGGATATCCAGGCCAGATCCTGGCTGTGCTCCATCTCGTGTGAGGGGGAATAGCTATTCGGACCAGTCCTAGATGAACTCCTGGAGAAGGCTGGCGACGATAAAAAGAAATTCCCTTCCCTGCCCACCCCTTCCTATAGACGTCCCGTTACTAGGAAGAGGTTTTTTCGGAGGAGGTCATCCAGGGACCGGGGCAGATGGGAAGATAAGAAAAAAAAAGGTACCCGTTTTATGTTTGGAGGGGGACGCCAAGAAGCATCCCGTGAGACCAAGAAACCTCCCCAATGACTAGAGGCCCCGGTGGGAGGTAGACTATCGGCCTTCTGCCAAGCCTGGTTGCGGATCTCGAACAGTAACTGGATCCTGGGGTTGGTAGCCTCAGGCCTAAATCTCGAATTTGCCTGTGTCCCCCAGAACAGCTTTAGGGTCACCCCGCTTAGGTCTTCCTTGGCTGAACAGACTGCCCTAGAAACCGAAATTGTTGACCTATGTCAGAAGGGAGTACTGATAAAGGTACCAGAGGCGGAGAAGGGCGAAGGCTTCTACCCCCCCCTATTTTTGGTCCGTAAACCAGATAATTCCTACAGGACCATAATTAATCTGAAGGCACTCAACAGATACCTGGTCATTCGACCTTTCAAAATGGAAACGGTCAGTTCCACAATAAAATTGCTGGTTGAAAATTGTTTTATGGTGGTGTTGGATTTAAAAGACGCTTATTACCATATACCCATCTATGCGTCTCATCAGCGTTTCCTTAGAGTGGCAGTTCGTTTGGAGGGGTCGTTACAGCATTTTCAATATGTCACCCTTCCCTTTGGTATAGCAGTCGCCCCCCCGGGTGTTCACTAAGGTTATAGCGGAAGTTATGGCCCATCTACAGGAAGCAGACATCCTAGTAATCCCCTACCTGGATGACTTCCTTATTGTAGGAAAAACATCGGTCCATTGTCTGGATCAATTGCAGAAAGCAAAATTGGCTTGGAACGGTTAGGGTGGCTATTAAACATTTAAGAAGTCCCGTCTACAGCCCATGAAGGTCCAGCAGTTCTTGGGCTTGATCCTAGATTCGCATAATCAGGAATGTCATCTTCCACCCAAAAATTGGTTCGCCTACGTCAGCAGGTCTTGAACGCCTCCAATAGCCCTTCCATGTCTCTCAAGAAAGCAATGACCCTCCTGGGTTCTCTCTCATCCTGCATCCCCGCGGTCCGGTGGACCCAGTTCCATACAAGGGTGCTACAGGGCGAGGTTTTACGCCATCAAAAGATCCTGGGCGGTTATCTAGAAGGCCAGTTGACTCTGTCCCAACATACTTTGAGTTCCCTTGAGTGGTGGCTAGACGAGAACAATCTAGCCAGAGGGGTACCCTTGGAATATAACACAACCCGGGTAGTCACCATAGACGCAAGCCTTACGGGCTGGGGGGCCCACATGGGGGAAATCTTGATCCAGGACCTGTGGGATAGTCATCAGTTGGGGACGTCCTCCAACCTGAAAGAGCTAACAGCCGTAGAGCAGGCAGTTAAAAACCTTCTTGTGTATGTATCTACAGGGTCGCCATGTTCGAATATTCTCCAACAATCAGGTCACCATGGCTTACATCAACCACCAAGGCGGCACTCGGTCCAGGCCTCAGATTGAGGTAGCAGAACGGCTGTTCCGGTGGGCAGAGCAATATCTCCTGTCTTTAACAGCTCTGCACATAAAAGGAAAGGAAAACACCACAGCAGACTTCCTAAGCCGCAACCTTCTAAAGCAAGGGGAATGGTCCTTAAAAGCGTCCATCTTCAACCGGATAGTACAAAAATGGGGGCAGCCAGAAGTGGACCTCTTCGCCACCAGAGAAAACAGGAAGGTGCCTTGGTTCTGCTCCCTGAATCCCAGGGAGAACCCTCTGGCAGTAGATGCTCTTCTAATCAAATTGGACTTCAGGCTAGCATACGCCTTCCCTCCCCTGGCTCTACTACCCCTGGTGATGAGGAAAGTCAGGAAGGACAAAGCGAGGATTATAGTGATCGCCCCGTTTTGGCCCAGGAGGGCATGGTTCTCATGCCCGAGGACCATGTCGGTATCCGACCCTTGGGTCCTACCAAACATCCCAGACCTCCTGTCCCAGGGCCCAGTTTACCATCCTCAGGTAGCTGGCCTGCATCTGATGGCGTGGATTTTGAGCGGGCACTGCTAATAGAGAGAGGGTTTTTCTCCGGCCCTAATTAACACCCTGCTTAAAAGCAGAAAGCCGGTTACATCCAAAATCTATGTGAGGATCTGGAAGAGATTCCTTCAGAGCTCAGGGGTAGTAGCTGGACAGTCCACTCCCTTAGCACAGATCTTAGAGTTCTTGCAAAAAGGTCCAGACATGGGACTCTCCACCAGCACCCTTAAGGTACAGGTGTCGGCTCTAGGGGCACTGTTCAACTGCAACATCGCCAGTAACCATTGGATCAATAGCTTCATTAAAGCAACAGGCAGGTCCAGACCGTTAGTGAAAAATAAATTTATGCCATGGGATCTAAACCTAGTTCTTATGGCCATGACAGAGGCCCCGTTTGAACCTATATCATCAGCTTCCACGAAAGACCTGTCCCTTAAAGTGGCTCTCCTGGTGGCGTTGACATCAGCCCGTAGAGTGAGTGACATCCAGGCGCTATCTAGACTTCCTCCTTACATACAATTCAGGGATGACAGGGTAATTCTTACACCCGATCCAGCATACCTGCCTAAAGTAGCCTCCAGTTTCCATAGAACTCAGAAGATAGTTCTTCCATCCTTCCTCCCTAATCCTACGAACGATAAGGAAAGGAAATTACACACTCTAGATGTTAGGAGATGTCTCCTAGAGTACCTGGTGGTTACTGACCCATGGAAAAAAGATAATGCCTTATTTATTTCCTAACAGGGCACTAGAAAGGGCCTTAGGGCTTCAAAAAGTTTGCTAGCGAGATGGATTAGGGAGGCCATTTCTTTAGCATACACCTCAAAAGGCAAACCGGCCCCTGGCAAGCTGAGGGCGCATTCCACCAGGGCCATGGCAATCTCTTGGGCAGAGAGATCGGAGGTCTCGATCGACCAGATATGTAAGGCAGCTACTTGGTCCTCTCCGAGCACCTTTTACAACCATTATAGACTAGACCTGGGTGCTTCCTCAGACCTCTCCTTTGGTGTCAGGGTTCTGCAGGCTGTAGTCCATCCCTAAAGTAATTATTACTCTCCGTAATTCTCTCAGGTGGTGCTGTCGTGGACGACCAAATAAAGTCGTAGTTACTCACCGGTTAACGGTATTTTTCAGAGTCCATGACAGCACCCGTATATTCCCTCTCTTTAGTATAATTTGGGTGTGCACTTCTTCCTCTTATATGTACACGGGTAATTAATAGTCGTGTAGCGTATTGTATATAAATTATGCTATTAACCATTGTGGTCCTCTTGTGCACTGTAAACCAACTGATGCGTGGGAGAGGTGCCGCCCTTATGTATCTGTAGGATTTCCTGTTCCTGAAGGGCGGATCCCCTCTCTCAGGTGGTGCTGTCATGGACTCCGAAAAATACCATTAACCGGTGAGTAACTACGACTATCCACCTTTTTGGGTAAAATTCATTAAATATGGGACTTGTAAAATGGTTCTCACAGGTGAAGTGAACAGAATGTTGTTCTGATTTTGCATTAACAGTACAATAGTTACCCAATATGTATAAATATATATATCAATATCTCTGCACAGGTCTCTGATCATTCCTCGTATCACACGAGAGACATGCAGCAAATAAAACTGTCCGATATTTATCAAGCGTCAGAATGACTGTAGCGGAATCCATTATAAAGATTAATAGCTCGGTGCGACATGATTGATACAGCTGAAACATCAGTGCATCTCCTGATAACAGGCATTCATTCATCACTGCAGAAGGGAAATTAATTAACTGGTACAAAGCAGTGCAAGGGTTTCATTAGTTGGATTTGTAGCATTCTCGGTATTTTTATTATTTGTGGGTTTTTTTTAAATTATTTTTGGGGGATAAATGAAATAAATTATCTGCATGCAGTGAACAGAAACCTTATTTTAAAATAACCTTTTAGGGTATTTTTTTTAATTAAGGAAAGAGATACAAATGGCATCTATTTTCCCCTGATGACCCAACTCATCTATACATTTTATCAACTGCCCCTTGATTTGGATGAGAACTGGTGTATTTCTTTATTTGTCCTACTGTGGCGCTGTAGAGATAGTGAAAATTTGCTGCTGGCTCCCAGACAGAATAAGGCTAATTATATGGGGTCCGGTGGCATGATACTCTGTTAATGACAAATTTAAGGGAATGGTCTAACAAAATGAGATTGTTCTAAGCAGACAACCAGTATAATATATTTTTTACCTGTTTTCTCGTTATATTTAAAAGCTTCTCTTGTTGCCAAAGGGAAAACGATTCTGTCATGCCACGGGAATTTTTTCAGTCTTGTTTGGACACTTGAGACCATTTCACAACAGACTGTAAAGAGAGGCTCCATTTCCAAGTTTGAAGTCTAGGTTGATGTACTGACATCTAGTGGCCAACATGAATACTGCAGTATCAGAATTAATTTATTCATACATGGATTGTCATCCAAAATAGTTCTCAGTTATGTAATCTGCTTTTTATTATGTACCTTAATGTAAGGGGTGCACATAATAATAGCGTACTGCTTGGAAACACAGACATGATGGCTTTTGACATGTTGTCAGAGAGAAGAGAAGTGGCATTCAGCACAGGGGCAGGGATCCCTGACATTGGGTCCTGGTTGGCAGAAAGAAGTTCTGGCAGATATCAACTCTGAAGCCTGAACAATTATGAATGCTGCTCTGGAGTATTTTATTTACTTACTACCTGTGTGATTGATGAACACTGGATATAAATAGTTCTATCACACATACATTCATTTTTGATAATTATTGCCATTATTAGAGTTTTCTATGAAAGTCCTTGGCTTGACCGCACCAGATGCACCTTTACTAAACAGCCAAGGGCTCATACACACGGCCGTATTTTACGTGCAAATGTGACCTGATAAAACATCAGATCGTACTTGGAATACCGGGCCGTTCACATGTCAGATTTTTTTTTTCCAGGAACTAAGTTTTAAAAAAAATAATAATAAAATGCCCTTTTTAATTAATGTATAAAGGGGAAAAAACCATAAGGGTTTTATTTTGTATACCTGCAGTTCTTTCTCTGAAGAGGCAATTTGCATATACCTGCAGTAAATACTTTTGGCCACTAGATGTCACCTTTGTAACTTCAATAAATAAAATGACCCCCAATCACTTTTCTGTACAGTGAAATGTCCGTGTTGTATTCAATGCTACCATCTATTTTTTTTTTTAATGTGTGGTTTTCTTACATTAACCTTTCTGCAAACAAAATGCATCAATAAGGAATTATTTTAATTAGGAAGATAACAGAACGCTGACCAGATGTCTTTGATTCTTCACGTTGACCCGAGCATTGCTGTAAAGATCCTATATTCTGATTGCTTAGTGCATTTGGCATTTGCTGCTGTAATTAAATGTCTTCTGTTTTTTTTTTTTTTTTTTTGAGTGCAGCAAATACCTGGAAATTGTAATATCTGCAGCCAGTAAGAGGGGGAAGTAGGTGCATGAACTGAATTATACTCGATGTCCATTCGATGTGTCCTTTCTACTTCTGCAGGTCTTGACTATATTTTGCTTTATTATAATCTGAATGATACCTTTCACTCTTGAAGACCTATAAGGTCCTTTATTGCTTCGACAACTCTGTGATGCTTCCGATTTCTTTCACTCTTGAAGACCTATAAGGTCCTTTATTGCATCGACAACTCTATGTGATGCTTCCTTTTTGCTGTGGTGATGCTGTAGGGTAATTAAACGCTTGCTTTCCAATTTCATAGCTGATCTCTGGGGTCCCGATCAGTGAAATACTCTGTAATCAGTTTACTGTTGAGGACGTTACTAGTAAAATGATTTTCCAAAATTAAGATCTTCTCTAAATTTAGAAAACAAGCTGAAATCTAGGGCATAATGGCTTTTTTGGAAGTGGTTAGAGTAAGTGTCACAGGTTTACCGCAACAGAGAGGAGCCTAAAGGCCGCTGTGCTGTGTCTGATTCCAAGTACTCCTGCACTAACTAGAAGCACATTGCCATCATTTTAAACATTGCAGGTTTCTGCTTCCCGTGCATGGGTTAATTTGTTCTGTTGAGACCTCCTGGAGCTTTCCTGCTTTGATTCTCTCAGCTGTTCAGTGTTGGCCACTCTCCTCTGCTATATATACTGGCCACTGGCAATCGGGGATTTCCGGAGTTAGTTTCATACTGCCTGGTTCTGAAGTTGGAGGTCTTGGTTGTTTGAATAGGCGTTTGGAGTGTTGTTCAGAAGACTGTTGCTTGGTGATTTGTCTTTGTGCATATCGTTATCCTCTCCTATTTGGTTTTTCCTTCTTTTTACTTCCCATGTTCCACTCTGTTGTTTGTGAGTGCATATTTGTATTATTGGTATTTTAATGTATCCAGGTACGTCTTCCCTTGTTAATCTGGTTTGCATATTCTTATACACTACAACTGTCCACTTCCCTGGGTGGGGGAGGGGACAGATAAAGGCTGATTTAGAAGCTCAGCAAGGCATGTGGCCCTGGTGACTTCCCAATCAAAAATAATCCAAGGAGCAGGGGTATAGCTAGGTCACCCTTGCTTTAGGGCTAGTGCTGTGACATTAAGGCTACTTTCACACGTAGCGTTTTTTTTGCTGTGCATTTTTTGCGCACACAAACGGTGTGTTTTTTTTAAAAAAAGCATGCTTTTTTTGCGCATATGTGCGCAATACAATGCGTACGTATGCGCACCCATAGACTATAATGGGTGTTTTGCTGTAAAAAAAACGCATTGCGTGCACATGCGTTTTTTGGGGGCAAGTCGGACGCACAAAAAATGCAACAGGATGCATTTTGTGCGCCCGAGCGCACACTACAAAAAAACGCATGCACATACAAACGCATGTGTAGGCGCACCTATGCGCACCCATGTTAAAGTATGGGGGAAAAAACGCATGCTTTTTTTGCGCTAAAAAACAGCGCAAAAAAACGCAAGTGTGAAACCAGCCTAACACTGGCTCAAAACATTGTTTTGATCCATCATGGATGCAGTGACTATTCTGGCTAGGTGACTGCAGCAACCCAGCTTGGAGGTGACATACCTATGCACTGTTGTCGTCCAACACCCAAACACATTTGGCTTAGGTACAGTGACTCTCAGGCAACCCTGTATTCAGGAAGACCTGTAAACGATACATAAAATGACATCCTCATTCGTCAGGAACCGAGGGTGGGGATCGTAATTTCTCTCTTTCAGGGTGACCCCGAAGCCTAGGAATTTTCTCTCCCAGCAGACTGTCACTTCGGGTGGTTGAGGAATATTTTTAGGTGCTGGGTCATATATATGACGACCCCGACTGCATCTCCTTGGCCAAGTCTATGCTACGTCATCTTCAACAGGGAGACCGGCCAGCAGAGGAGTATTACTTTGGGTTTTGGAGGTGGTCCACAGATACTAAGTGGAATGACCCTGCGCTCCATAGCCAGTTCAGTCAAGAGTTATCTGTAAGGGTAAAGGATGTCTTTGCTCTGTATGAGACTCCGATCTCCGTGGAGGCGGCCATGTCTCTGGCTATCCATGCGGACCTCTGTTTTTGCCAGAGATATAGAGACACTCCAGTTTGCACATGACATTGGGTCAAGGGAAGCTAGGTCTGAGTCATGTGAGGAACCCATGCAGTTGGGTGGGGCGACTCGTTCTTTTGGTCCAACTCTAGTTTGGTGTAAAGGGGAGTGTATTTTTTCTGTGGTGGAAAGGGTTATTTTGTGGGTGCTTGTCCTTCCTTTATAACACCGTAAATAGCCACCGGAAAAACTAATGAGCTTGGGTAGTGGGGAGGATGGCAACCTGGGTGTACATATTGTGTGTAGGTCACAGTTTTTTTTCTCCGGCCGTGATCCATCTGGGCAAAAATAGTGTGGCTAGGTTCTTCCAGGACCAGGGCCTCAAACCACATGAACTATATAGACCAATACCCATAATCGCCATTGACTCTGCACCCTTGAGCCAGTGTTGTTTTACTCAGGTCATTCGTATGTTGCATTTACAGGTAGGGGCCATGCACTCAGAATTTGAGGGGCTGCCATTTCCTGTGGTTTTTGGACTACCTTGGCTTATGGGCAACACGGTGGCTCAGTGGATATCACTGCAGCCTTGCAGCGCTGGAGTCCTGGGTTCGAATACCACCAAGGACAACATCTGCAAGGAGTTTGTTTGTTCTCCCCATGTTTGCATGGGTTTCCTCCAGGTACTCCGGTTTCCTCCCACATTCCAAAGACCTACTGATAGGGAATTTAGATTGTGAGCCTCATTGGGGACAGTGATGATAATGTGTGCAAACTGTATGTTAGCGCTATATAATAATAAAGATTATTATTATTATTATGCTGCACAATCTTGTGGTAGAATGGCAAACTCGGGAGGTGGTAAAGTAAAATGGAGCGAGTATTGTCAAGGACACTGCTTGTGTACTCGGCTATCCAAGATGGATACCCAATCTCTGCGTGAATAACTGTTGACTTTGGGGATGTGTTTTCAGAACAGGCATGTCAGGAAGTTCCTCCTCATCTTTTCTATGATTGCACTGTTAACCTGCCAAAGAGCAGGTTATACAATATCTATGGTCTAGAGAGGCAGGCGATGAAGGAGTATATAGCTTAAATCCTGGCAAAAGGGTCATATCAGACCTTCTTCATCTCCGCCAGCAGCAGGGTTTTCCATTGTCAAAAAAAAAAGACGGGGTCACTCCCCTGCCTAGATTTTCGATACTTAATCGGATCATTGTGCGGGATCCATATCCTCTCCCGCTCATCCTGGACATCTTTAACTATATCATAGGAGCAAAATGGTTTTCTAAATTGGATCTCAGGGAAGCTTATAATCTCATTCGCATCAAGGAGGGGGATGAGTTGAACACAGCCTTCAATACACCTGAGGGACACTGTGAAAAATGCTCCTGCTGTCTTTCAGCACTTTGTAAATTACATTTTTAGTCACCAGGCAGATAAATCACAACAAATCTATCTTGATGACATATTGATTGAGTCATTCGCCTGACTTTGAGTCACAGCAGGTACATGTCCGGCAGATCTTATAGATACTCGGAGACCATATTATTTGTCAAACCAGAGAAATTTATGTTCTCGGTTCAGGAGATGCCTTTCCTGGGTTATTTTTTATTGTCCACCGGTTTTCGCATGAATGTGGCGAAAGTCCGGGCAGCATTGGACTGTGATCATCCTTAGGACTTAGTCTGTGTGCGTTCGTTGAGATTTGCTTGCAGAAATTTCTGCATCTCTTGGCAGGAAAAACGCTGCAGCAAAAACACGTTTTTTTCTGAGTTTTTATACTACAATGAAGGCTTTTTTGAGCTAAATAAAGATTTTTTTATAAAAAGTTTTTGTGATGTAGTTTCTTGGTTCAACACCACCTCTTTCATGCTGATGCTGTATGGCATCAGGGTAATGGGATTAGAGCTTGATGTCAGCAGCTGTCATTGTCAACTTTGCAGCCCGACACCCTCATTACTAAGCTGATAAGTAAACACAAACGCGCGCGTACGCACACACACACACACACACACACACACACACACACACACAATGTCACCAACCTGTGTAGGAGCGTTAACAAAACGAACATACATAGGATGACACCAGACAGCAACTGTTAATTTTTAAGAAAAAAAAAAGTGGGCTCCCATGTAATTTTAATAACCAGCTGAGGGCTGATGTTAATATTCTGAAAAGGAGCCAATAGCCATAAAGGTTCCCAGGCTATTAATATCAGCTCACAGCTGTTTGCTTAGCCTTTATTGGCTAGTTTACATGGGGACCACATAAAAAAATTGACATAGGGAATCTTAATTAAACCATACTCGCCTAACGCCTAATCCACCGAAGCCAACATCTCCTGCAACAAAAATAAAATAATAAACCACAATATTCCTCACCTATCCACTGAGAAGATAATCCATAATGTCCCACGATGATCCTGACCACTTTGAGAGCTGTCACTGATGTGACAGCTCTCAAAGACAGCCGACGATACACTGGGGGAGCGATTACCTCCTGTCAGTGTATCACTGAGCTGCCATGAGAGAGTTCACCAGAGTTCATCAGCTGATTAGCTTTGATGATCTCCCTTATGGCACCACTGCTGCGTGAGAAAGTTCTCACGCAGCGGTACCGTAAGTGAGAGCACCGGAGCTGATGAACTCCGGTGAACTTTCTCACGACAGTTCCGTGGTACACTGTGGGAGCGATTACCTCCTGTCAGTGTATCGCCGACGGCCAGCTAAAGCATTCACATGTCCCGATGTGACTGTTCTACACATGAGATCACTGTGGGACAATCTGGATTACATGGACTACGGCGGACAGGTGAGTATATGTTGGTTTATTATTTAACATTTTTTCTAGGAGACAAGGGTGTCGGGGATTTGGTGTTAGGTATTTATAATGGGTTTTTATTTTTATTTGAATGTGTATTAAAGTATTATTTTTTTTTTTATCTGTGAACACAGGCGTCGACTGATGAGACTATGTCTCCCATCAGCGACACCTGCTGTCACTGTTGTTATCAGTGACAGCAGACATAGTCCGATGAGAGCAGTAGTGTCATCATATATATTGTGTCCAGTTTTGGGCACCACATTTTAAAAAAGACATCAACAAACTGGAGCAAGTTCAGAAAAGAGCGACCAGAATGGTGACCGGTCTGCAAACCCTGTCTTATGAGGAAAGGTTGCAGGATTTGGGAATGTTTAGTTTGCAAAAGAGAAGACTGAGAGGAGACTTAATAGCTGTCTACAAATATCTAAAGGGCTGTCACATTGTAGAAGGATCAACTTTATTCTCATTTGCACAAGGAAAGACTAGAAGCAATGGGATGAAACTGAATGGGAAGAGACACAGATTAGATATTAGAAAAAACTTTTTGACAGTTAGAGTGATCAATGAGTGGAACAGGCTGCCACGAGAAGTGGTGAGTTCTCCTTCAATGGAAGTCTTCAAACAGAGGCTGGACAGACATCTGACTGGGATGATTTAGCGAATCCTGCTTTGAGCAGGGGGTTGGACCAGATGGCCCAGGAGGTCCCTTCCAACTCTATGATTCTATGATTCTATGATCAGCTCACCCCTGCTGACCTGCGGTAAGCTTTTTACCATAGATCAGCGCTGCGGGTCACATTCATAGCTGCTGGGTCACACTGACATCTGGCAGCATGACCCCACAGCGCTCTGACTTGACGCTCTTATCGGCTGTAGCGTTACCGCTGATAAGAACCACTGTGCCGCTGTTTCCCACACTGTCACACAAAAGAACAGCGTGGGAAACACCATAGGTAGCCGGTAAAGCGCAAATAGAAACTCAGCAATTCCACAAACATTTTTATACTTGCGTTTTTGTTGCGGTTTTGACTGACTCATTTGAAGTCAAAGGGTCAAAAATGCTGCAGAAACGCATAAAGAATTGACATGCTGCAGAAAAAAAAAGACACTACAAATACTCAAAGAAATTTACTGATCATGTGCAAATCACTTCAGGATTGTCATTCAATTAGCTTGCATAAGGATTCCATAGTGGATTCCATAGTGTTTTTGGCCCATTTCCATGCGGAAAAAACAGTGAAAACGCATCAAAACCGCACTGTGTGCACATAGCCTTAAAGGTGTTAAAAAAGTTTTTAGGGTTTGTCATCTACTACTGTAAGTTCATCAAAAACTTTTTGCTAGTGACTAAACCTTTGACTGATAAGAGCAGGAAAGCGACAGACTTTTCCAAATGGTTCAGTTAGGCCAGGGAGGCATTTGATACCTTGAAAAAATGTTGTACATCTGCACAGATTATTATGCTACCTGGTGTCACTCAGCCATTTATTGTAGATGTTAACACATCTGAAGTGGGGTTGGTGCTGGTGGGCTGTATTATTGCAGGGGGCATCTTTTGGTAAATGGCATCTGTGTGCATATTTTCCAAAGAAACTGTCTGCTGATAAAAACTATATCATTAGTAATGGGGAACTCTTGGCAATTAAGTGGGCTTTTGAAGAGTGGCGACATTTTCTGGTTGGTGCAGTTCATCTGGTTATGGTAATCACTGATCATAAAAATCTTTTATATTTGTAATCTGCTAAGCATCTGACACCTAGACCGGCAAGATGATTGTCCTTCTTCACCAGTTTCAACTTTTTTGTGACGTATAGGCCGTCTCTTGAGGGTGGAGATAATTGTTAACCGGTTCCTATAGTACAGAAAGGGGTGGTTATTGCATTTATATGTTCCGATCTTGAGAAGGGGGTGGTAGAGACTCAGGGGGACGTCCCTGCTGCCTGTCCATTAGCTGTTCATACCTGTGCATCTCCGTCTTAAAGGGAATCTGTCACCCCATTTTTCGAGTATCCGCAGCCGGCACCGCCATCAGGGGCTTATCTACAGCATTCTGTAATGCTCTAGATAAGCCCCCGATGTAACCTGAAAGATAAGAAAAATGAGTTATATTATACTCACCCAGGGGCAGTCCGGTTTTGGTCCAATGGGTGTCGCGGTCCAGTCCGGCGCCTCCCATCTTCTAACGGTGACGTCCTCTTCTTTGCTACCTGTTGTGGCTCCCGCGCAGGCGCACTGCTCTGCCCTGTTGAGGGCAGAGCAGAGTCCTGCAGTGCGCAGGCACCGGGGGAGGTCCGGCGCCTGCGCACTGCAGTATTCTGCTCTGCCCTCAACAGAGCAGAGCAGTTCGCCTGAGCAGGAGCCACGACAGGCAGCAAAGAAGAGGACGTCACCATTGGAAGATGGGAGGCACCGGACCGCGACACCCATCGGACCAAGACCTGCCCGCCCGCCCGGTGAGTATAATATAACTCCTTTTTCTCATCTTTCAGGTTACATCGGGGGCTTATCTAGAGCATTACAGAATGCTGTAGATAAGCCCCTGATGGCGGTGCCGGCTGCTGATGCTCGAAAAATGGGGTGACAGATTCCCTTTAAAGCTTTAAGTTAACATCATGATTTGGACTTGGCCGGACATCCTGGTAGCAAAGCCACCACGTACTGTATCTCATTACTTGGTGTTTTTGGTGGTCTGGGGTACACAAGGATGTTTGGGAGTATGTAGCTGCCTGCAGTGTTTGTGCGATTTCCATGACCCCTCATAGGCCGGTTTCACATTAGCGCATTTTCAGCGCGCGCACGGCCGGGGGTAGCTCCGCCCCCGAGCCGGCTCTCTGCCCGGCGTGCCCGCCCCTTCCTTGTAGCGCCGCCTCCTAGCGGACAGCGGCGCCTGCGATCGGCGCACCCTATCTTTAGCATAGGGTGCGCCGATCGTGCGCAGGCCGTGCGCTAGTTGCGCTTTGACCTGCGCTGCGCACTTTTGACGGTGCGCCGTGCGCGCCAAAATCCGAAAAGTTTGATTTTGGCGCGCACGGCGCACCGTCAAACGTGCGCAGCGCAGGTCAAAGCGCAACTAGCGCACGGCCTGCGCACGATCGGCGCACCCTATGCTAAAGATAGGGTGCGCCGATCGCAGGCGCCGCTGTCCGCTAGGAGGCGGCGCTACAAGGAAGGGGTGGGCACGCCGGGCAGAGAGCCGGATCGGGGGCGGAGCTACCCCCGGCCGTGCGCGCGCTGAAAATGCGCTAGTGTGAAACCGGCCATACTTGTTTGTCTGGGTCTCTCCAAACATTGCCAATTCCCAGTAGAACTTTGACTCATTTATCGATAGATTTCATCACCGCTCTACCCGTATCTGCAGGTAATACGTTTATTTTGATGGTGGTGGGCACATTCAGCAAGATGTCTCATTTCATTGCGCTACCTGCTTTACCCAGTGACAAGAGCTTGGTGCAGATTTTTATCGAAGAAATTGTGAAATTATATGGGATTCTTGCAGATATTGTTTCTGGCCAGGGGTGCAATTTGTTTACAAATTTTGGAAAGCGTTTTGCACTTTTTCGGGAGTACATCTGTCTTTTTCTTTAACCTTTCATTCACAGTCTAATAGGCAAACTGAATGTGTTAACCAGAGTCTTAACATTTAGGTGTTTTTTGTCTGAGAATCAGGAGGATTGTGTTATTTACTTAACTCTAGCTGCATTTGCAGTTAATAACTGTTGTCATGAGTCTGTTGCTAAGTGCCTGTTTTTCGTGGCATACGGGTTTCATCCTCAGTTCTGCTCTTTTATTAGGAATTGTTCTTCAGAAATACCTGAAGAGGAACAGTTTTCATTATCTATTACATCTGTGTGGAAAGGGGTTGTGAATAGTGTGACTGATCAGAGACGTTTGGTGGGTTCAGACCTGTGTGTTGGTGATTTGGTGTGGCTGTCCTCGAGGAAGGTTCCCTGTTGGAAACTGGGACCCAGATTCTTCGGGCCTTAAAAGATTGTGGCCGTCGTCAATCCTGTAGCATTCTGCCTTGCTTTGCCATCCACTTTCAGGATTCATAATGTGTTTCACCCCTCTCTACTCAAAATATACGTTGTGTCCTTTGAACCATCACCACCTTCTCCATCCCCGGTCATTGTTGATGGGAATTTAAAATTTCTGGTTTCTGAAATCGTTGATTCTCACTTGGTTTGTCGGTCTCTTCAGTATCTAGTACACTGGAAGGGTTATGGTTCTGAAGAGAGAATGTGGGAACCATCATCTGATGTCCATGCAGTCTTTTCATGCGGCACACCATGATAGACTCGGCCCGGAGGTTCCGGACGCCCCTCTTAGAAGGCGGGGTATTGTCACTGGTTTACCAGGAGAGCGAGGGGTCAGAAGACCGTGTTGTCTGATTTCATGTATTCCTGCACTAAATAGAATCACTTCACCAGGTTATTAAATAGTACAGGTTTCTGCTACCAGTTCAGGTGTTAATCTCTTCAGTTGAGAGCTCCTGTAGCTTTCTTGCTTTGATGATTTCAGCTGTTCAATGTTGGCCACTTCCCTCTGCTATATATACTTGTATCTGGCAATCGGAGATTGCCGGTTAGTTTCATACTGCCTGGTTCTGAAGTTGAGGGTGTTGGTTGTTTGAGTAGGCGTTTGGAGTGTTGTTCAGAAGACTGTTGCTTGCTGATTTCTGTGTGTATCCTTATCCTTTGTTTTTTCCTTCCTTTACTTCCCGGTGTTCCTCTCTGTTGTTTGTGAGTGCATATTTGTATGATTGGTTTTTTAATTTATCCTTGTACATCTTCCTTAGTTAGTCTGTTTTTGTATTCTTATACACTACATGTAATGGACTGGATGGTGGAACCACTGTGTTGTGATCTGAAGAAAGCCTCGTGGGGCGTGACTAGGTGCATCACCAAGTCTGACTTCAGATGCACGGCGGCTGACAATACAGCGATCCAAGGAAGAACGAGGGAGATGGGACCAGGTGCTATACCAGGACTGACCTCGGGTAGATGGCAGCTGACCCCCAAGGGACAGCAGGCAAGAATGGCCAGGGATCATAGACTTGGCAGGCATGGCTGATGGACTTGCTGGCCGGCATGCCTGATGGGCAGGTGGGCACGGCCGAATGGCAGGTATGCAGGAATACGAGCACTGCAACTTTGCACAGGCACCTCCCATCAGGTGGAGGTGCCTTATATAATCTGTTTCCCAGCTAGTCTCTTTAAGAGCACCCTTGGCATCAGCAGCTGTAGCTGTAAGTGAGGGAAGGAGGCCGCGACGGTGAGTGAGTCGGCGTCTCTGCCAGGGGAGAGAGGCATAAGGCAGAGGGACAGATATGGGTTGATTTTAGGAGCTCAGCAAGGCACATGGCCCTGGCATCTTCACCATTAGAAGTAATCCAGAGATCAGGGATAGCTAGGGCGCCCCTAGCTTTAGGGATAGGGAAGGGGCCCTTAGCCCTGGGATTTCCTCAAACATTGCTGTGACAGGAAGTTTTTTTTACTTTTAACATTCCCTTTTTTTTGTAAAAATGACCCAGCATTGATTCATTGCTGGTTATCCAGGTGCTTGGACTTGCAGCGATCAGCTGCAAACTCTGTAAGTGTTAATAGTGTCTAGTGTTAATTTCTTCTGCCGTGCCTTCAAAAGAAAATTAAAGTTTTACATGGCACCCTTTACAAATTAATGGATTTTTGTGTGTTGCTCTCCGATCTGGTGATTTGATGAGCTCCTGAATGAAGAATCCCTCACTCCCTTTATTAGCTTATAGTTCCTTTTATAAGGTATTGGTTTTGTAAACCTTCAGTTTTGTCTCTTGCAGGACTTCCAGGCACGTCTCTACTATGCAGGGGATTCCCTACATGAGATTACGTGAGGTCTTATGCCAAATGTGGAAGTACTATATAGAGAAGACATCCCTTTTATAATAATGACTTTCATCTTATAGGAATCAGGAGTATTTATGTTTTATTAATTTGCAACACAATGTGTAGTAAGCAATAATATACATCCCTCCAAAAAAATGGATAGGTTCCTGAGTAGGGTTCCAATCCGTACCAGTAAGTAAATGAAAACTCGGCACTTGGGTAGGTGTAATGAAGAAAGGGTCCATGCAATTCAAAAAATCCAAAGTGATATCGTTTCGGTCCTATATCTGTACATTTTCATCAGAATGATGCGGATCACTGTTTACAGTGCCACACAGCCAGTGACCTCCATCCTCCTGCATTATTCTGATCAAGATCCAGACTTAGGTTGGAAACAATATCATTTTGGATTGCATAAATAAATACCCACAGGTGGTAAGCACTATCCTACTCACTGCGGTCACCCCCCTGCTCTCCACAGTTGCAGGTTGTCTCGTGGAGATGCCTCTTGTAGCATTTCCAACACTGCTGCATCCTCCTGCTGCTGAGAAGTGTTAACCTTTCTATAGGCAGGTACAGCCATTGTGTCCTGCATAGGGGAGATCCTCTGGCCTATTCCCAGGCAGTAGGGGGTTTATTAGGCAGCTCCTCTGACCACTCCTCACCTGACCTAATGTTCTAGTTCAGTTTCTGTATAGATTCCTGTAAGGTACTTTCTTGTATTGTCTGTCCTGTTTTCTGACCCAGCTTGCATACCCGTTTATTCTGACCTCGGCTATGTATATTGAACCAGTGCTGCCTGCTCTGACCTCGGATTGTCTCCATCCAGCTGTACTTCTTACCTGTGTCTGTGAACCTCTGGTCAGGTGTATAGGTAATCAATGAAAAAGAAGTGGACAGCTTCTTTAAGTACACCTTCCCACCTGCTTAGTTTCTATAATAAAGAATGGGTAGAAAAAGGTAGCAGCCAAGGTGTGGTCACAACATTATGCGGTTTTCATTAAAGGGTTCTTCTCATGTTAACTATGATGGCTGAGATTGGAATATCTGACTTCATTAATAGACAAGCGGGCTGGGCCAGGCGGTTTACATAACTCCGGTAGAAATGAAAGTGAGTTACAGTAACAGAGTAGTACAGCGCTCTTTGCTGTTGCGTAACTTGGAGTTTTTCATAACCCTATCCACTTCCTATCCATATTCTCGTCTCAGCTATGAATAGTTAAAATGAGATTACCCTTTGGACAGTATTTGAAAACAACACCGTATTGTTTATCCATTTTTGCTATGAGAAATATGGCTGCTGAAGGGTGCGGCTACAGCACTCCGCTGTAAGTGATTATGACCAAAACTATTCCATTAATAAAAGTTGTAAACCAAAGAGGAAGCATCTGGATTTTCCAGTCTAGTTTCATAATGTTTTTCACGGATATGCAGAAATTTCATTTAATAGTCTGTTCAAAACACATTTTGACATGATTTCTACCATTTCTAAAATTTGTGGACAAATGTACGTGACCATGGCGGTACTTCCCTGGTCATCCAGTTATACTCCTACCAAGATGTTAACATAGGGCTCCTTAAATAACAGGAAGTCGCTTGGACCGCTAAATAGCAGGCAGGACCCATACAGTTAGTAGTAGTCACTCATCACTCCACCTGAGATGATATTCACTTTATCACTTTATTTGATGGCAAAGATCAGTACTGGTAGATAAGACTTGCACATATTTTTTTTTTTTTTTTTTTTATAAGTGTGCTGGGTCTGTTATCTGTATACTGTAGCTTACTTGATTTTGCAATGTGGCTGTAATGCATCGGCTAGTACTATTTTTGAGGCATTGTGGCTTACAATGTTATTTGATACTGGTATCATTATACAAGTACTATGACTGGCTCTGTTTTTAGAGAATTGTTGTTCCCATTGTTACAGGTCCAATGTAGATAATTTTTTGGGGGGACAAAATCATTACTAGTACAATTTTAATATTGTGGGTGTGCTGTGACTTAATACATTGCCTTTTTGGCTTAAAATATGATGGGACATTTGATGTTCACAATGTTATAGTAGCATTGTGACTGCCCTTGTTGTCAATATAACAGGTCCACTGCCACTGTTATTAGCGGGTACTGTTAATTTAGGTAAATAGCTGGCAGTGTTAAGAGTGCACATACCAAATTGCCACTGAATAATCAATAAGCGGCCTCTGCAGGTGACGTGTGATATTATGCGCCCTCTATATTACAAGGCAGTTTTGAGTCCTCCAGAAAGATGGATGATTTACTTATGGGTATATGGGCAAAAATTTTATAACTTTAAAAAAAAATTCAAAGGATTTATACAATATTGAAGGGGTTAAAGTGAGATATTGTATTACTGTGAGTACAGGGACTGGTCTGTGTGGTTATAGAGCAGCTTCTCTCCACTGTACAGTGCATTACATTACAGACTCCTGCTATGCGCTCTGTGCAGTAGTCATTATGTACCAGCCATGATAGAATAAATGTTATACTATAACCAGTACGGGGTTAAGTGCTTTGTATGTGGGTATGATACAGTAAAACCTGGCATTCTATTGGCTGCCATCACTGCGCCGCTCCGCAGGCCGCTTATTTTCGTGTCTTCCTGTCAGAGTCTCAACTGCTGTTTCATTATCCTCACAGACCATTTAACAAAACTAAAGTCCTACACTGGGTATTATATTGTCATCCACGATTACTGCTCAGAATTCCTCCTCCTCTTTTACGTGACCTGATACAATGGGGCACTTTTATGTATAACATCTTGTTAAGTTCTAGAAGTTTACGCACGGTCACTAAAACCTACAGTTTTACCAAGGCTTTCTTATACCACGGACAAAGATCCAGGATGCTTCCCTGGCCGCAGCAAAGTGGTTTGCTAGCATCCTCTTCTTTATTTATTTTACTCATTATATAGCACCATTTAATTCCACAGCGCTTTACAGACACTGTCCCTGATAGGGAATTTACATTGTGAGCCCCCATCAGTATGTCTTTGGAATGTGGGAGGAAACCGAAGTACCTGGAGGAAACCCACGCAATCACGGGGAGAACATACAAACTCCTTGCAGATGTTGTCCTTAGTGGGATATGAACCCAGGACCCCAGCGCTGCAAGGCTGCAGTGCTAACCACTGAGCCACCGTGCTGCCCTTCTTCTTAGTTTGTTCAGATGGGAAGGGTTAAAGAATCTAAACTAAGTATGTAATGGTGGATTTTACATTGCCCGATTTTACAGCATTACACACCTGTCGATCGGTAAATTTGATGGTAATTTAATAGCATTTTTAAATGGGCAGACTGCACTTAAAGGGAACCTGTCAGCAGTTTTGGTCGATATAAGTTACGGCCACCGCCTTTCAGAGCTTATCTACAGCATTCTATAATGCTGCAGATAAGCCCCCAGTCCGACCTGAAAGATAAGAAAAATAAGTTTTATTCTCACCCAGGGGGCGGTCCTGTCCGGTGGGTGTCGCGGTCCTTGTCCAGCGCCTCCCATCTTCTTGTGATGCCGCCCTCCTGCTTGCTTCACAGGCTCCCCGGCATCTTGCTCCTGCGCAGGCGTACTTCTCTGCCCTGTTGCGGACAGGGCAAATTCCTGCAGTGCGCAAGTGCTGGGCCTCTCTGAACTTTCCTGGCGCCTACGCACTGCAGTACTTTGCTCTGCCCTCAACAGTGCAGAGAAGTACGCCTGCGCAGGAGCGTGATTTCGGGGAGCGATGAAGCAAGTAGGAGGGCGGCATCGCAAGAAGATGGGAGGCGCCGGACCTGCGACACTCATCGGACCAGACCGCCTCCCCAGTTGAGTATAATAAAACTTATTTTTCTTATCTTTCAGATCGGGAGCTTATATACAGCATTATAGAATGCAGTAGATAAGCCCTGAAAGGCGGTGGCCGCATCTTATATCGGCCAAAACTGCTTTAAAGATGTTGTCCACTACTTTTACACTGATGACCTGTCCTTAAGATAGGTTAACAATGTATGATCCCCCGGGTCTGACATCCCGCACCCCAACAGATCAGCGGTGTTAGTAGCCGCCAGCCGGAAGTGCTCATTTGCCGAGCTGTGCCGTCTACTTGTAGTGGCTGGGGCTTGGGACTGCATCTCCTCCTCCTTTTTCAAATCAATGCGGTACCCTGCAGCGATCGCATTGTTTGACTGTTAGGAAAAACACTTGTGTAGAGCCGGCGTACCTGCTCGCTGTCCCTCTCCTCTGGCACGGACACCAACTCGCTCACTGCTGCGCCTGGAACTCCCTACTCCTTCTCCTGATGCTGCCCAGGGTCTGCACAAGCTCGCAGATCCCCGGGCACTGTGCCCTCTTAAAGGGATAGCGCGCGTCGTCCTAACGTGTCCCCATCCAATGGCTGGGAGACACTTATTATTTAAAGCACCTCCACCTGATGGGAGGAGCCTGTGCAACATTGTTAGTCTGTTCCCAAACACACTTGTTAGTTCTCAGGTTCCAGTCTGCTAGTTCCTGCTAACGTCTGTCTGGCCCAAACCTTCTTGCCAACACTTACCGTGTCTATCAGAATTACAGACAGATCTGCCTGCAACGGCCTTGTCAGTCCGTATATCAGCCGGACCCAGTATGCCAGTCCGTATATCAGTCAGGTCTGCCGTGCCAACTTGTATCAGCCATACTAATCCGCTTTTACTAGTGCCTGCCTGCATCAGATGTCCTCTCCCTCCGGGCCATTCCAGCTACCCCTTGGTTGCCAGCTGTCATGTGTCTGTGGTCTGTCCTGGAGTAGCACCTGGTGTTCATCGGGAGCCAAGCTTAAACCCACCATCAGGCGCTCTAGTGAAAAGTCAGGTGCTTACCTAATCACGCCCCTCCAGGCACTCCTCAGACCACAGCACAGTGGTTCCATCACTCCTGTTACTCTTTTAAGTACGGCAACCCCTTTTGTTCTAGCAATTGAGTTCTTAGCAGGAGTTCTGATTTATTTACTTAAAGGTATATTCTTACTGAACACTGGGGGATTCCGAGAACGAGGGTTTTGAAGGACCCTGTACGAATGGAGTTTTGGTTGATCATGCCACTCCATTCATTCTTATTGGAGTGCCAAAGCCAAGCCGAGGGCAGCGTTCGACCATCTCTAGCACTCCCTTTAGGAAAGAACTGAGCTACGGCACACATATTCGACCACTGCTTTCTGGTTTTTGAGATTGGTTTGGTCCCAGTCAGCGGTTGGACCCCTTTTAAAGGAATTTCCGTTTTAACTATTTTTGCAGCTCAGTTGTAGCTTAGTACTTTAGGTCACTGAATCATTAGTTACATCATAGAGAACATACGTAGGCCGTGATCGGCGCCTACAAGCCTTCCTTATAATGTTATCTTTTTTTGACAAAAATTTGTTGAATGCCGAAATTAGCTCTATGGACTTCCTCTACAAACACCCACTTCTCATTACTATTGTGGAAAGCGAGAAGGTGCTTGTATAAAGCTGATGAATCTGGGTCTGCCCTCATCTCTAACGCTTCTGTCCACAGGTATGTAGTTGGGGCATTTGAGTTTGGTTAATTATGGTGACGCCACCTTGCTGGTAATTCGGTATAAATAGTCGGAGATGTCAGAGAAGCTCAGGACAGCTCATCTCTTTCCTCACATCTCTTATGTCCATAATGAGAAGTGAGAACTGAAACTATCACTTTCTTAATTTTTGTTCTCTTAAATTAAAAAAAAAAATCAGTTTATTTTTGTTTCTCTGCCCTGGAAAGTACTGTGCATACCCCTGACTATCGCTTTTCATGTTGTACTTTCTATCAGGACAAATTGAGTCAGTTTTTTTTCATTGAAATCCCTGTTCATTCTGGGCTTAGGAGTCCAATGGGCGGTCCTAATCGATTATCTCTGTATGTAGACTGGACTCCTAAGCCCAGATTGGGTGGGAATTAATCAATTTTAAAGGGAATCTATCACCAGAATTTTGCTACATAATTCAAGAGCAGCTTGATGTAAGAGCAGTGACCCTTATTCCAACCATGTATCACTTACTAGCTTCTTGCTGTAGGTTTTATGAAATAACTGTTGTAGCAGCAGCAGATTATCACTACAGGACTAGCAAACCTCAACCATTGAATGGCAACTTTCTGCCTATGCACAGTGTACACAGAAAGCAGCCAATCAGTGGTTTGGGCGGGGTTATACACTGCTCAGCATTCACAGAACTGCTAGATCTGCAGCAGATAAATCATGAATTTTATCAAAACTGCATAAACAGCCCAGTAAGTGATACATCACTGTAATCAAGGTCACTGGTCTCAGATGGGGTCACAGTCTGGTGACAGACTCCCTTTAATTCCTTCAGATTCTGATCTTAGGAGTCCAGTGGGCGGTCCTATCAATGATTTGATGGCAATCCTTTTTAGAAGTGTGCATGCAGAGAAAACTTTTTGTGAGTGGAACAACCCACTGGACTCCTAAGCCCAGAACCAATAGAAATTTAAATGAAAAAAAATTTAAAATTATATATCGTTTTGTGGGAAAAGATTCATTATATCACTCTGCTTTATAACCAGCTGCCCACAGACTGGACTGCTTTTAGGACATTACAGGTTCTCTTTAAAGCCGTCTGTTGGGCATATGGTCCCCTGACGAAAGAGGTATTTAAAATATCCAAATATAATATTTCCAAACTATATTGTTGGGTTTATGAAGGCTTTTATACAAGTTTTCAAAAACACAAAAATTGTCACCATTCATTTTTTTTGCTCAAAAATATACAATATTTTGATGACTTTGAGTCGGCAAAAGTCACAAAGTCCCAGTTCTCACTCCAGTAGATAAATCGCCTCCGCCCCCGTAGTGATGTCCTGTATACGTCTGGAGGCTTCATTTTCGGATGCGTACTGCTAATTTTATTATAAAGCACAGAGAAAATGGAGCCCTTGATGTGTAATTCCTGCATGTTATTTCCTATGGAGGCAGGTGAAGCAAGGGGGAGGCAAAAAGAAATAATGCGCATGAGATTAAGGGTGTCTGGCAGCCAAGCTATACAAAGTCACGTACCCTGTGCGTACACAATACAGAGCTATGCCTGGCTTCAGATCTCATTATGTTCCTGCAGTGCTGCATTCCTGCAGGAGGTCACAGCGGACCTGCACCCCCTGCTGACTGCTTTACATGCATATGGAATTGTCTAAATCAAGGAAGTTTTTTTTTCTTTTTGCTTTCCTACTTTTAGGATTTAGTGCACTCACCCCTTTCCTGAAGTTTAAAGTTTATGTCTCTTTAATAGTAACCTTTCAGTGTTTATGCTGACCAAACCAGAGGCAGAGTAATATATCGATAGACTCCCTCATTAAAGAATGCTACTCTTTTGGCTTAAAAGTGTTGTCCACTTTTGGGGACAATTTATTTTTTTTCTTAAAGAACTTGGCCACTACTTGGACAATCCCTTCTCACACCCCACGCTTGCCCCCCCAATAAAATAATAAAGCCTATGCTCCCCTCCCGTGCTGACGCCGTTCCTGTAGTGTTGGCACTTGCTCTCCTCGGGGTATCGATCGTGCAACGTGACCCCGGCGCCCAATCAGCGCTGGCGTCACTGTCCCCCACTTTGTACGAATTGAACATGAACAGGAAGTCAGAGATCAGCTGATCCCGGACTTCCTCTTCTTGTTCAATGTCTCTGCCTTTGGACAAAAATGACGCCGGCACTGATTGGGTCACAGTAACTGCACGATAGCCCCAAGGAGAGCAAGTGCCGACACTGCAGGAACAGCGTCAGCACGGGAGGGGAGTATAGGCTTTATTATTTTATCGGGGCCAAACATTTATATCAAGGAGGGATTGTCCTAGTTGTGGACAAACCCTTTAAATGTATGTATGTATGTATGTGGGTCTAAAAATCGTTTTTGCAATTGAGTTTCATTAAAAAATTTGCACCGTTTGGGTTTTACACTCCCTGTCCCAGGACCACTCATGTTAGCGGATCTGCAGAAAATTGGCTTGAAAATGCCAAAAGTCGCAAAATTTTGCACAAGAATTTTGTGATTTTTCATACCAGTTTTCTGACATAAACACTTTGATGAATTGGGCCCACATGTTTCCCTGCACGTTTAACTTTGATGTTCTCATTGCTCATAAATCAGATGAGAGGAGATCAGAAAAAGACAGAAGAGTTTTCATATACAGTCATATGTAAAAGTTTGGGCACCCCTATTAATGTTAACCTTTTTTCTTTATAACAATTTTGGTTTTTGCAACAGCTATTTCAGTTTCATATATCTAATAACTGATGGACTCAGTTATATTTCTGGATTCAAATGAGGTTTATTGTACTAACAGAAAATGTGCAATCTGCATTTAAACAAAATTTGACCGGTGTAAAAGTATGGGCACCCTTATCATTTTCTTGATTTGAACACTCCTAACTACTTTTTACTGACTTCCTGAAGCACTAAATTGGTTTTGTAACCTCATTGAGCTTTGAACTTCATAGCCAGGTGTATCAAATCATGAGAAAAGGTATTTAAAGTGGCCACTTGCAAGTAGTTCTCCTATTTGATTCTCCTATGAAGAGTGGCATCATGGGCTCCTCAAAACAACTCTCAAATGATCTGAAAACAAAGATTAATCAACATAGCTTTTCAGGGGAAGAATACAAAAAGTTGTCTCAGAGATTTAACCTGTCAGTTTCCACTGTGAGGAACATAGTAAGGAAATGGAAGAACACAGGTACAGTTCTTGTTAAGCCCAGAAGTGGCAGGCCAAGAAAAATATCAGAAAGGCAGAGAAGAAGAATGGTGAGAACTGTCAAGGACAATCCACAGACCACCTCCAAAGACCTGCAGCATCGGTCAACAATACAGCGCATGCATAACGCCTTTTTGTATGACAAAACAACTCAATCTTTGTTTCATCAGTCCACAGGACCTTCTTCCAAAATGTAACTGGCTTGTTCTAATGTGCTTTTGCATACCTCAGGTGACTCTGTTTGTGGCGTGCTTGCAGAAACGGCTTCTTTCGCATCACTCTCCCATACAGCTTCTCCTTGTGCAAAGTGCGCTGTATTGTTGACCGATGCACAGTGACACCATCTGCAGCAAGATGATGCTGCAGGTCTTTGGAGGTGGTCTGTGGATTGTCCTTGACTGTTCTCGGTATTCTTCTTCTCTGCCTTTCTGATATTTTTCTTGGCCTGCCACTTCTGGGCTTAACAAGAACTGTACCTGTGTTCTTCCATTTCCTTACTATGTTCCTCACAGTGGAAACTGACATGTTAAATCTCTGAGACAACTTTTTGTATCCTTCCCCTGAAAAGCTATGTTGAATAATCTTTGTTTTCAGATCATTTGAGAGTTGTTTTGAGGAGCCCATGATGCCACTCTTCATAGGAGAATCAAATAGGAGAACTACTTGCAAGTGGCCACTTTAAATACCTTTTCTCATGATTTGATACACCTGGCTATGAAGTTCAAAGCTCAATGAGGTTACAAAACCAATTTAGTGCTTCAGGAAGTCAGTAAAAAGTAGTTAGGAGTGTTCAAATCAAGAAAATGATAAGGGTGCCCATACTTTTGCACCGGTCAAATTTTGTTTAAATGCAGATTGCACATTTTCTGTTAGTACAATAAACCTCATTTGAATCCAGAAATATAACTGAGTCCATCAGTTATTAGATATATGAAACTGAAATACCTGTTGCAAAAAACAAAATTGCTATTAAGAAAAAAGGTTAACATTAATAGGGGTGCCCAAACTTTTACATATGACTGTATATTCCCTATTAGTCTGTTATAGAGGGCCCACTGCATTTAGGTAAGAAAACGCTCCTTTAAAAATGAGCTGGCAATTAGAAAAGAAATCTTCTGGGAAGCATTTTACATATAGGTAGAGACCTGTCAATCAGGACAAATAGGGCAGGTAGAAATTGAAGGGAGGGACACCGCCCAGCGGACTCATCTCCCTGTGCCCGGCTGTTTTAACTGAAATGCCGCAGTGTTTCAGGTTGAAGCCTAGCTCCTTGCCATGCGGGACCTTGCCTGGCTTACCGATTCCCTTTAACCCCCTGACAACATCTGCCATACATTTAGAGTGGGCATGTCACCATGGCAAAAGTGGGCAACTTTGCTCTTATTTTATTCCCGCTGCTCCCCTGAATATTCTGGTTTTATTTTTTTTTTTTTTAAATCCCCCATACAGTTCTACAGACTTGGGCCTTCTAATTTTTGTATGCAAATTTTTATGGTCTCTTTACCGAGGGGGCGCTGCTCATAGGATTTTCTAGGGCATGTATTCAGGCTGCTTTACATATTTAGCCTCTGAGCCACCCCTCCTTTTAAAGACTATAAAAGTTAACTAGAAAGGAATAGGGCCATGTCTCTGGAACCGTATGGCGGATTTAAAAAGAAAACAGATGGAGTACTCAGGGGAGCAGCGGGAATGAAATGAGAGTAAAAACTGGTCGCTCTTGACCTGCCGACAGTTCCTCTTTTAAGATGATGTGCGCACTGCTTATATTTGGCTGGCACAGAAGCTGAGACTGCTTCATTCAGTGCCTGTTCTGTGTTACACAGCTGGCAGCTGATAGCAACTGGTGGTCATCAAAGTTAACGCTGATCACAACAGTCAAGCATAAAGGGTGATTTTTTGAGGAGACAATATAGTGAGGGGGATATGTGAAGAGACAGTATCGGGGAGGAAAATGTGTGACTTGACAACATGTAGAGTGGAAAATGTTTTAGAAGACAGTATGGAGAGGAGGGACTGTGTGAGGAGACAGTATGGAGAGGAGGGACTGTGTGAGGAGACAGTATGGAGAGGAGGGACTGTGTGAGGAGACAGTATGGAGAGGAGGGACTGTGTGAGGAGACAGTATGGAGAGGAGGGACTGTGTGAGGAGACAGTATGGAGTGGGGGGAATGTGTGAGGAGACGGTATGGAGTGGGGGGAATGTGTGAGGAGACAGTATGGAGTGGGGGGAATGTGTGAGGAGACAGTATGGAGAAGGAAAAATGTGTGAGAAGACAGTATGGGGAGTACGTTGATTAGACAGTATGGGGAAAAATGGGAATGTGTGAGAAAACAGTATGGAAAGGTGGAGAATGTGTAAATTCTGTAAGAAAATATATAATTTGACATATACATTCAGATCTCCTTTAGGCCTAATCTGTATGATGGGACAATAGGAGTCATTGATGAGGAACAACAAGGGACCACAAAAGCCTTTTGATAGTGAATATATTCCAGTGAATATTTATTCATTTTTACCTCTTTGATTTAATTCAGACACAGAAAGGTCTTTGTCCTAATATATGTTGGATATAAAAATAAAACTAGAATAAACTCAGTGGGAGTCATTTATCATAGATGCCTTAAAGAAAAACTGTTGTTGTTGCCCATAGCAACCATTCAGAACCTAGGTTTAAACTTTTAAACTAAAGTACAATGAAATCTGCACTGTGATTGGTTGTTACAGGGAACAACGTTTCTTTTTCAGACAGGCCTGATAAATCGGCCCAGAATTGACCGATTCAGCTCTGCTACATGCAGACCATGCTTATACCCTTGCTACGTAATGGAAGGTACACGTGTGATCCTAATGATTTGCACTCAGCTCTTTCACACTAGAGGACATTTTCCCTCTTTAGTGTCTTGGGTGCGTCTCTTGCTTCCCTTCTCGATCCTGACACATTTATGAAGTCACTTTGTAAGAATGCCTTCGGGATGAGACTCGCTGAGATAAGCGCTCGCAGTAACAGAATTCAACAAGTCTTTTCAGATTCCTATTGAAAAAATATAAAAATCATATTTTTCTGCCTGTTATATTGTGCTTGAGGTCTTTCCAGCCGCACTGAGTGTTTACTAGCCCAGACAGGTAAAGGGTATGTATTACCCATCACAGCCAGTCAGCAGGTCAGAGAATAATAGCCATGATCTGATTGGTTACTATGGACAATGTATCTAGTTTTGGCCATTGCTAGTTCTTCTACATAAGACTTAATATGGGTTGTCCAGGCTTGGGGATACAAATCTATGTGACTGCAGACTTGAAAGCTCACAGCGGGCACAGTGCACACTGTCAGGATTCTCTGGAGCTAGGAGCGGCCAGTCATGTGCCTGCAAGAATGCGATTTGCATACTCTCTGCCACATTCTGACTACACATTTCTGACCTAGCTTAATTCACCTGTATTGAGTGAGGCTGTGCACGTCTAGTCGGCACATGGCCACATGTATGCAAATTACATAATTGCAGTCACGCCTGCTCCCTCCTGGCGCTGGTACTGGATAATCTTGACTGTGCACACTGTGAGGATTCACAAGTCTGCAGTCACATAGTGTCTGCAGACTTTCACCCCAAGCCCTGACAGCCCCTTTAAAAGTTTTGTTGTGTATGTGAGAGGTAGGTGAGATTGCTGTCTGCCATACAATCGGCTGCAGCACCATTCGGCCAATAGCCATCTAATGTTTATGACTAGCTTACAGGGACTGTCAAGGCTTGGAGTACAAGTCTGCACCCACTATGTGACTGCAGACTTGTAAATGTTCAAAATTCACGTATGGTCAAGTGTACGAATTGCATACTCCTGGCCACATTCCAATGAGACGTGTCCAACCTTGCTCACTTGTATGGAATGCCGGCCGCACACATCTAGTCGGCACATGAGCGCATATACAGGTGCTTCTCACAAAATTAGAATATCATCAAAAAGTTACTTTATTTCAGTTCTTCAATACAAAAAGTGAAACTCATACTACGGCAGGGCCGGACTGGGACTAAAATTCAGCCCTGGCATTTGAACTAACACAGGCCCACTAGTCACACGGTGACTATATAATATCTTTGTACACTTGTAGGTTACAAGAAGTGAGAGGAGATTAACACGACTATATAACATGTAGTCAGAGCTGTGCCCAGTATTTCAGCTCAGTCCTATTTATTGCTTTTAGTTGCAGTACTCCTCCCAAAGCTCTGTCCCCTTTTGTACGCACGGTGACAGAATTCCTGGCAGAACTGCTATCCATTGGGCAACCAGACCCCCTGGTCATAGCCGCCCCTATCATACCTCCCAAGTTTTGAAGAAGGGAAAGAGGGAAAAATTTTAGGCCACGCCCCGGCCACATCCATTTTGCAACTAGTCACACCCATGTCCACGCCCAACCACACCCATTTAGCACTGCTGATCACACTGACTGGTACTGAGGGCACAGTGGCTGGCATTATGGGCAAACTGACTGGCACTAAGGAAGAGAGAAAACAGAGAGAGAAAAAAAAGTAAACAGAGAGAGAGAGAGAGAAAGGAGAGTGAGAAAGAAAGAGAGAGAAAGAGGGGAAAGAAAGAACAGAGAGAAACAGAACAGAGAGAGAGAAAGAAATAAGTAAAGAAAAGAAAGAAAGAACAGAGAGAAAGAGGGGAAAGAAAAAGAAAGAGGGGAAAGAAAGAACAGAGAGAGAGAAAAAAGAAAGATTAGAGAGAGAAAGAAAGAACAGAGAGAGAGAAAATGAGGGAAAGACAGAACAGAGAATGAGAAAGAAAGAACAGAGAAAGAAGGATTCTATAAAGATACGATAGCAGCCTGGCTCCCATTGTAGTGCCCACCTGAGCCTACCAACGCAGGACATATCATGATCTGCTCACATGGCCGGCATCCCCGATTCCAAGGCGATCCCGCTGTCTGCGCTGTCGGAGGAGGACATGGTGACTGAACTGAAGCATTTCTAGTTCCGTCACAATCTCCTCATGAAATTATCTCATTTCCGGTCAGCTTCCAGCACATCACTTCCGGTGGAATGTCATGTGTGAGTTTTAAAATGCTCCTCGGGGCTCCGCCGTGTACTCCTGTGTCCGTGGGAAAAGCCCACTTTGTATGCTTCGTACACACTTGGCTCCGCTCCATACATCCCATACACATATGGCTCCACTCCGTACACACGCGGCTCCGCTCTGTATACCCCATACACGCGCGGCTCCTCTCCGTACACCTCGTACACGCGCGGCTCCTCTCCGTACACCTCGTACACGCGCGGCTCCTCTCCGTACACCTCGTACACGCGCGGCTCCTCTCCGTACACCTCGTACACGCGCGGCTCCTCTCCGTGCACCTCGTACACGCGCGGCTCCTCTCCGTGCACCTCGTACACGCGCGGCTCCTCTCCGTACACCTCGTACACGCGCGGCTCCTCTCCGTACACCTCGTACACGCGCGGCTCCTCTCCGTGCACCTCGTACACACGGCTCGACTCCTCTCCGTGCACCTCGTACACGCGCGGCTCCTCTCCGTGCACATCGTACACGCGCGGCTCCTCTCCGTGCACATCGTACACGCGCGGCTCCTCTCCGTGCACATCGTACACGCGCGGCTCCTCTCCGTGCACCTCGTACACGCCCGGCTCCATTTTGTACACCTCGTACACGCACATGCTTACCACAACCAGCACAGCAGAGTTCGGCAGACACCAAGAGGCAAGGCTGAGCGCACAGGACCTGTGATGAGGTCACAGGAGGGACGGAGTCAGGGGGTCACATGATTAGAGGTCTGATCATGTGACCCCCTGACTTCTCCCCTCCTGTGAACTCATCACAGGTCCTGTGTACAGAGAAGAGAGCAGGAAAGCGACGCTGTGAGTGGCTGCGGGGGGGGGAGGTCTCAAGCTAGGGTGAGGATGGGGTGAGTGGGGAGGCGTGGCGGCTTATCTCCCTGCAGTGCGGGAGGGTTGGAAACTATGGCCGGCGGCAGGAACAACAGCCAGCTGGCAAGCGGCCAGATGAGCGGACGCTGCCGCCCGCGGCCCACATGACAGCGGCCCAGTGGGAAAATGCCCAGTTGGTTATATTACCAATCCGAGCCTGTATTACGGTATATACTGTAGAGTCATTACACACAGAGTGATCTATTTCACGTGTTTATTTCTGTTAATGTTGATGATTATGGTATAACACCAGCTTGGAAAGTGATTTTAAAATCCGAAGTGTTGGCCTACTGAAATGTATGTTCAGTACTTGGTCGGTGCTCCTTTTGCATCAATTACTGCATCAGTGTGGCGTGGCATGGATGCGATCAGCCTGTGGCACTGCTGAGGTGTTATGGAAGCCCAGGTTGCTTTGATAGCAGCCTTCAGCTCATCTGCATAGTTGGGCTTGGTGTCTCTCATCTTCCTCTTGACAATACACCATAGATTCTCTATGGGGTTAAGGTCAGGCGAGTTTACTGGCCAATCAAGCACAATGATACTGTTGTTTTTACAGCAGGTATTGCTACTTTTGGCTGTGTGGACAGGCACCAAGTCCTGCTGGAGAATGAAATTTCCATCTCCAAAAAGCTTGTCGGCAGAGGGAAGCATGAAGTGCTCTAAAATTTCCTGGTAGATGGCTGCACTGACTTTGGTCTTGATAAAGCATAGTGGACCTACACCAGCAGATGACATGGCTCCCCAAACCTTCACTGATTGTGGAGACTTCACACTAGACCCCAAGCAGCTTGGATTGTGTGTCTCTCCATTCTTCCTCCAGACTCTGGGACCTTGATTTCCAAACGAAATGCAAAATTTACTTTCATCTGAAAACACCTTGGACCACTGAGCAACAGTCCAGTTCTTTTTCTCCTTGGCTCAGGTAAGACGCATCTGGCGTTGAGTGGCTTGACACAAGGAATGTGACCCTGGTAGCCCATATGCTGGATACAACCTTTTTCTACCACACTTTTTCCTTCCACTCAACTTTCCATTAATATGCTTGGATACAGCACTCTGTGAACAGCCAGCTTCTTTAGCAATGACCTTTTGTGGCTTACCCTCCTTGTGGAGTGTCAGTGACTGCCTTCTGGACATCTGTCAAGTCAGCAGTCTTCCCCATGATTGTGGAGCCTACTGAAACAGACTATGGGACCTTTTTAAATACTTAGGAAGCCTTTGCAGGTGCTTTTTGTTAATTATTCTAATTTACTGAGATAAAGACTTTTGGGTTTTCATTGGCTGTAAGCCATAATCATCAACATTAACAGAAATAAACACTTGAAATAGATCACTCTGTAATGATTCTATATAATATGAGTTTCACTTTTTGTATTAAAGAACTGAAATAAATTAACTTTTTGATTTTCTAAGTTTGTCAGAAGCACTTGTATGTAAATTGCACACTTGCGGTCACGCGCCCGCCCGTTGTCAGCAGTGAAGAATCCTAATAGTGCAGAGTGGCAATTCACAAGTCTGAAGTCACATAACATGACTACAGTCTTGTACCGCAAGGCAGGACAACCCCTTTAAAGGGTTTTTTTTTGCCTTTTTGGATACATATATATATTTTTTTACCAAATGAAAACAAAATTGCAAAAATAACTTTTAGCCCCTAAATGCATGCATTAAAATTTTGCACCGTTTCGCTTTTACAGGTTCTTTGTTTCCCTTTCTTCTGTAGCCTCTGTATTGTACAGCCTATTGCTGGCTGCAGAATGAGTTATCTGAGATCCCATCAGTGAGCTTATTGTAACGGTCTAAGGGAAGGTGGTCACATCGCTTTTGTAATAGAAGATTTTATAAGGGAAGGCCAGAGGTGTTTTTACTGTCGTCTTTTATGTCGTTTTGTGAAATTTTTGCAGTGGCCATGCTGCCAACATATTTTTTTTATTCCATATATAACATAGTGGCAGCTTCCAAGCCGGCTGAAGAATGGTCAGGTGTTTTAGCTATTTCGTGTCTTGAAGCAGACAGAAGATGGAACATGTGCACAGCAAGTCGTTTTGACATTGCAGTCCTGTATGTTCATTCTTTTTTCTATTCTTTATGATTGCTTAGTGCTTTTTATTTTCTTTTAGGCAGGTTCTCGGCAACCTGAAAAAGACGTTGTGCGCACCTACACTAAGTATGTACGCAGAATATTTGCAGAGTATTTTTCTGCAGCTCAAACTTGCTCTCCTAGCAGTAAAAAAGGAGTTCCAAACTCAGGTTTTGCTGCATTTTTTGGTGGGTTTTTTTTTAATTTATTTTTGGATTACTTCTGTGACTTGTCTACAGTAGATGTTTAGTAAAGTTGGTTTTATTCAGCAAAAAACGCAATAAAACCTGCATCGAAAGAGTAAAAGTTAAACGTTGCATCATGGTACCGTGATTAAGATCCCATTGCTTCCTGGCCCCCTTCTCCTGTCTGACACTCAGCTGATCACGGTTTCAGAAACCCTCCTTTGTTTTTGTAGTGGGGGAATCTGTCTGGCTACAAGCCCTCGTGGCAGCGCCTGAAAGGGTAAAGACGTTTTCTATGCAGGGCATTTGGAGTAATTTAATGTATGGTAAAACAATGAAGGGGAAATTTACTAAGGGATTTTTTCAGTTTCTAGTGAAAAAAAAAAAATTGCAGCTTTATTTAGCTTTTTTTTTTCTGCTAATTTGAGTAGGGTTAGTGAAATAGAAAAGGGCCCCCATAATCTCAGAAATCGACTATAACTTATACCAGCCCTTGGTGCCAGCTCATGTCTGGTTTAGAATTGACTTTCTGGAACGTGAGCGGGAAAAAGATGCAAAGTATTCATTAGGAGGTCTATGCCTTTTAGTAAATTTGTCACTTTGTACACTAGCGGGTTCTGATTTAAAGAGGTATTCCACTCTTTTTTTTTTTTTTTTTTTTTCTACATCGGTCACATGTGTGATTGACCGGTATTGTGTACTTATCCTATTGTAATGAATGGGACTGGTGCCAGATTTCATGTTGCTCCTCTGTCTAAGGATCTGTCTTTTAGACACCAGCGAGCCTGCACCAACACTACGGCTATTTTCAGACAAAGGTATTGTACGGTCTGTGTACGGACCGACTGCCAGTCTCCCAAACCCCCAATAAACAGCTGGACCATAATACAATATCTACCATTTAGTAGCATGCAACATCTATACTGTGTATTCTGCACATAAAAGACAACTAAACCCCCTTGAAAGACCTAATCCTTATGCTGCGATTACACGGCGACTTTAAGCGTGACACAGGTGGGGCAACCTCAGATCGCTCTGTGCGGCTGCAGTGCTGGGTATCGCAGAGGAATAGGGTTGCATTGTGACCAGCAAGCTACTGAAACTGTGACAAGTCCCCAAAAAATCCCACATGCGCTGACATTTTGTGAGTTGCTTGTTGCGGTACCTTGCGGGTCACAATGAGTATCCATTCACTTGCGTTATGCCGCAGATTTGCTGCTCACAATGACCTTTGAGTCTGTGACCCTGTGTTGAGACCAAAATCACCATAGTCCCTGTCTTAACGGGATGGTCTGCCCTTGGGGTACAAGTCTGTAGTCACACTATGTGATTGCAGATTTGTGAAGCCTCAGGCTGAGTGCAGACGGGGTTTTGAGCCCTGCGGATTTTTCCGTGCAGAATGGAAGAAAACCGCAGGTCAAATGACCTGCATTTTTCCTGCGGATTTCTTCCATTTTTCACGCGGTTTTCATGCGGTTTTTGTGCGGTTTTCCATTGCGGTCTTCCCCCTGCGGATTTGGTAACAGGGGAGATAGAAAACCGCACAAAAGAAGCAACATGCTGCGGATTTTGTACCGCAGGAAAACCGCGCGGAAAAATCCGCAGCGTCTGCACAGCGTTTTTTTTTTTTCATTCATTTTAAAGGTACTGTACATCACAATGCGGATATGCAACGTTTCTGCGCGGTAAAATCCGCTGCGGAAACGCTGCAAATCTGCATCGTGTGCACATGGCCTCACTCTTTGCCGGAAATGGGAAGCACGTGATTGCAACTATGCAGTTTGCATACATGAGGTCATATGCCGACTAGTCATGTGCAGCATCGCTTAATACAAGTGAATTGAGGCCAGACATGTCTAGTTGGAATGTGGCCAAATCACAGACTTGTGATCTCATGACTACGCACTCCCGACTCCGGAACCGTAGAATCCTGACAGTGTACATTATGAAGATTTACAAGTCTGCAGTCACATAGAGTGACTGCAGACCTGTACACCTAAGCCTGGTCATAAACGTTAAATGGCTGTCAGCTGAACCATGCTGCAGCCGATCGTTTGGCAGACTGCAATCTCTCCCAACTCTCCCATACATAGGGACGCTCGCTCAGATGAGCGCTCCTGTGCTCTCTACGAGAAATCCGCCGACTGACCCATTGACCGGCAGCTCATCTCTGGCAGAACAAAGCGATCGGTGGTCTGAAATCGTGACATAAAGGAAAGCACAGCTTATGGGTGAGATTAAAGTAAAACTCCTCTTCTTCGCTTGAACTATAATGCTGCGGATTTTACTTGCGTAAGGCTGTGTGCCCACGATGCGATTTTTAAGCGTTTCTGCGGCGTTTTTAAACGCGCAATTCTGCCGCGGAAATGCTTAAAAAATGCATCCAATGGATTTGTAATAGAAAACGCACATGTTGTGCCAATGGTGCGTTTTTTACCGCTGCGTAAATGCTTAGCGGTAAAAAACGCAGCATGTTCATTAATTTAGCGGAATCACCCGCGATTCCGCATACCATCCATTATATGCGCAAAAACGCATGGCCATTTCAAGGGCATGCGTTTCTGCTCAGGAATAAATCGCGTGAAAAGCGCGACGTGGGCACGTAGCCTCAAAATCCTCTACAAATCAGCGATGAATGAACCTAGGACCCACCGGTGTTCTGAGCCGTGGATTCATCTTTTGTTTGTCAGATACATTTCCCTTTTGGGATAAAACCGTGCCCATGACTGCTCCACATGACTGATAACCTCGTGACCGCCGCATGAAACACGTAACTTAATTCCCTTCAATTGCCGTAATGATGGAAGCGCTTTTGGCCATTATGACTTCTTACCGATTCCGTGTAATCTTAGTGACAGACCCTACACCCTCCGCCTGCCGAGTCCTAGAAATTGCAGGCGGCTTCTGATTTATTCCTAATTACCAACTTTTAAGAAAGGTGGAGAGTCCAAATTTAGCTTCTACTTCTCCGCCAATTGTAATATTTAGAAATGAACAAGGGGATTATAATGATGAAGCCGATGAGTGTTCTTGCACCCCAACTAATCTCAGCCCTTGCACTGGGGAAGGCGGCTGGGAAACTGATGTATGGAAGGGGGCGGAATGAGTACAATGGCTAAAAATATCAGAACAAAGGCCGCACCTTGAGGGTTTTTTTTTTCTGAAAAGAGGATCCCTTGAATGGTTGTCAGCGATCGTCCTGTTCTGTAAGGGGGGAAGGCCGGAGTGTTTAACATGGGCGGAGAAAGGAGAGGGGGCAGAGAGAGAGAGAGGTGCTTGCTCAGCCAGGCTGCATTTCACAGTGCTGAACTGATGTAGCAACTTGATCATCTGGATACAAGCTGCAACATAGAATAGGGGGGCTGTGCTGACCACCATGAAGGAGACCTTCATTGAGGACCTGCTGGGCATTGAGGACACCCTAAACACCAGCCGGTTATCGGTGAGTGGCAGCAAGACACACTCCTTATTGTCTTGTGCCAGTTATATACTGCCTGACCCTACTCCTTAAAGGAACCCTTTATTCTCCCCACCAGACTTAATAGTGCTCTGCAGACCTGGACTATTTATTTATTTATTTATTTTTTGTTGCATTTACTGACCTAGTTGCACAAAAAAAATATGGCAACGCTAGCTCTGCAACATTGTAAATTCTTGAAGTTTACAAACTTTCACTGCCCAGGCTGAAACTTCTTCTTTTTTTTATTTTTTGTAAGCACTTTTAGGTACAGTAAAGAGGCTCGGGGGCGTAGATGTGAGTTTGTTTTCTTACATGAAGGGGAGGTGGGGGGAATAAAATGCAGCTTTTGTTGAGAATTGCTCCTTCCAGCCCGGGCCACATCTGTGTGTAGACATGTAATTAAATTGTCTGTCTCTTAAAAAATAAAATCTCATTAATTAGCAAGTTTCAGGCAGTGTTGGTGTCGGAGCAGCATGGGGCAGCGCAGAACTGGATTTGTCATCGCTGGGTTTGTTTTCGGGTTTCTCAAGACGTTATGGAATAATCTTATAATCTGACCCTACGAAAGGCTGTGATCACCGGATACATATAGCCAAGGGCTGGACAGATTAACCCATAGCTTTCCCAGTCCAAATAAACCCCATACCAGTATTTTCTAACTTATATTTTAGCTGCGCTGTGGGATATGTTGGTGCTATAGGAATTAATATAATCCATTGAAGGTTGATTTTGTCCAGCAGGAATGGAGTTAAATTTTTTCTACTGCTTTATGACAAGTGTTTTTTATGGCATTTTTTACTTTTTAATATTTCTATCTACTGTTTTCTTTTTGTATCTTTGTTCTATGCAAGTAAATGGTTATTTTATTTTAAGTGGATTGTTGTTTTTATTGGTCTTTGCATCATTTTCTGGGAGATATCTAGTTTGCATCTTTTTTTTCTCCCATTGCCAATAAGTCTCCATACACTTCTGGTCCCTTTCTCAAGTGCTGCGCCATTTTTGTCAAAGTATTACCCAGCTTTGTATGTAATGTGGAGCGCTCTGTGCGTAATGTGGAGCGCTCTGTGCCCAATGTGGAGCGCTCGGTAAAATAGTCTGGTTATAAAGGTACATCACTAACCAGTACGTGCATGCGCCAGGTTTTTGGTCTCAAAAACTGTTCTATTCTTATTGATGGATACCTCACATATGGGTCTTTTTGGGTAACTCACTGAAAAATAGTAAAGGCTTAAGGGTTCGTGTAGATGGCCGTTTAATCGGACGAGTGTTATCCATGGTTTAGATGGATCACACTCGTACCCATGTTATCCTATGGGACTGTGCACAGGTCCCATATATATGGTGTGTGTATATATATATTTTTTATTCTTGAACTGCGTGGTCCGAGGAAAAAAGTCACAGCATGCAATTTTTCCTTTGCGAATCGGATGGCACTTGCCCGTTCATGACTATGTGTCCGTGAAAAAATATCGGATCGCACTCTAAGGCTACGTGCACACGCTGCGGATTGGGGTGGGGATTTTGTAAGATCCGCAGGTAAATCTGCAGGTCAAAAGACCTGCGGTTTTACCTGCGGATTGCTCTGTGGTTTTGCTCTGCGGTCTTGCCCTGCGGTTTTTCATCTCAATGGAGGAGATGGCAAACCGCAGGAAAACCGCGCGGAAAAATCTGCACCGTCTGCACTGCAGTTTTGTATTCCCATAGCGAATAATGGTATTGTACACCGCAGCAAAAACTGCTGCGGATCTGCAGCGGCCAAGTCCGCAGCAGAATCCGCAGCGTGTGCACACCCTTGGTCATCCTTGTGCGGTCTGATTTTCATGGATTCACAAAATGGAGAAGGTAGAAAAAACATTTAGTTCCCCCCCCCCATCTCCCCCTCCAAGAAATTGAGCATAAATTCTGATCTGAGTGTGATTGGAATAAAGGGACCGATTTTCTCAGATGGAGAGAAAGCAGTCATGTGAACCTAGCCTAAGTAACATTTAAGCGGAGCAACCCGCGACTGTAAAGGACTGCCGATTGGCTATGTGTCCACGATCCAGAAATCGCAGGTAAATCCGTATGCGTGCACTGAACCTTGCGGATTTACCGCATCCAGTACTTTCTATTGGTGAAATTTCTGTTATGGAGACTCGCGTCTCTGCAAGGGAAATTGACCTGCTGTGGTCTGTGATAGACGCACCGCATGTCTGTCTCCGTGGGTGAACCGCAGGTGTCTGTGGACGCATAAATCCCATCCACTATGCGGTCACAGGTGGCCGATGCAAATTTGACGCTGCGTAAGTATGCACAAGCACGTACCCTAATAGGTTGACTATCAGAAGAAAGCTAGCATGCCCAATGCAGTAACACAAAAAACCCCCACTCTTGGGCCGAATAATCATTTGCAGGATTTTTTTTCTTCATTTTCTATTTTTTTTTTTTGTCCTATGGTATTCATTGTTGTTTTTGCGCCAAATTCTTCAATATGGAACACGTGGCTCTTAAATTTTTTTGTGCAAAAAGGAAAAATGCCTTTTTTTTTGGTCTTTTAGACATTTTTATTACATTTGTTCATTTAGTCATATAACATGAGGGGGTGGGGGACTGGTGTACATTTGAAGAAAAAAAAATCTGGAACCCCACCCCACCCCACAATGTTGACCAGAGTCTCCCACGTCCCCTGTCCCTCCTCTAAACAATCAAATATATAAAATACTAAGAATAAGGTGTAAATTAAACACCAAAAAAACTAGAGAAAAAATGCAATAATGATTTGGTGCCTTTTGTGTGAAGGAGACCAAATCTCTTGAAGAGTGCAGGACAATGAACCTGATCCTTAGGCTTCATGGCTGTAAATCATGTCGTGATCATGATATTATGGGTTCCCCCCCTTAGTGTTACCCTATGTGCTGGTACTAGGGTTGATCGATTAGTTTCGGATAAGTTCTTATCCGAAGAGTTATAGCGGTTACCGAATAGTTGCATTGGTAACCTGGATAACTGGAGCGCTCCCGATAATCATTGGTTCGACGCCGCAGCTGCATGTGTCAGGCAGCACGGTGGCTCAGTGGTTAGCACTGCAGCCTTGCAGCGCTGGGGTCCTGGGTTCAAATCCCACCAAGGACAACATCTGCAAGGAGTTTGTATGTTCTCCCCATGTTTGCGTGGATTTCCTCCGGATTCTTTGGTTTCCTCCCACACTTCAAAGACCTACTGGTAGGGAATCTAGATTATGAGCCCCATCAGGGACAGCGATGATAATGTCTGTAAAGCGTGGCGGAATATGTTGGCGCTATATAAATAAAGAGATTATTATGTGTCGCAGCTGTGTGACAGTCATAACACATGCATGGAGAAGCCTGTGTGTTGGGCTCTCCATGTGACTGTCACAGCCACGACACATGGAGCTGCAGCCCTGAACCACTGATTATCAGGAGCGCTCCAGGTTCCCGATGCAGCTATTCGGTAAGTCCTATAGCTATTCGGTTAAGCACCTATCCGAAGCTATTCGATCAACCCTAGCTGGTGCATAAGAAGTCTGACATTGGGTTTTACTTCAATCACAGATAGCAGATACATTAAATCTGATAGAGCAATGATGGCCGCAGCGACCCTCAGCGAAGGAACAGTCCAATGATACTTCCCACGGTTATTGCTCCAAAACTGACCATAGGTCCAACAACTCTCATCCCCATGGCGCCACCGGTCAGGCATTTTTTTTTTTTTTTTTATCCATTCATCTATGCGGCTGCTTGTTTTTGAGTGGACGTACAGGAAGGGACTGGTAAAAATCCAATTTTTCCAGTCCCTGTTTTAATCTTTGGCTGACATCAGAGAACAGTCTGGCAGTCGTCATATTATCAGCTGATCCTATCGTGATCGGCAGTGGGCTGTCTAGACTGGATGCAAACGCTCAGCTGTGAGAAGTAGAATTAAATGTCCGTCAGTCGGTGCTTGTTCAGACCGGCCGACCACATTTCCCACGCGCACAGAACGATCATTAATGATTATTCTGTGACCACAGATTCTCATTATTTTCAGCAGCACACATCCTATTTGAGCTGCCAAGAGCAGCGAATTTTAAGCCGGCTTAGGGAACCATTTTACCCGATGGCTAGTTTTTTGCTCGTTTGTTGGGTGATCGATGGGTCAGTTATCAAGAAACAAGCATTTGTAGAGATGTTGCTTTACGATTATCGGCCATGGTGGCAATATCCTTAGGGTCCTGTTTCACATAGCGACGCACCAGCGATCCCAACAACGATACGACCTGGTAGGGATCGCTGGTGCGTCGCTACATTGCCTCTAGTAAGCTGCCAAACAGGCAGACCTCTTCAACGACGCACCAGCGAACCCGACAACGATGCGACCTGGTAAGGATTGCTGGTGCGTTGTCACACAGCAGCTCTTCTGAACGATTCCACCCTGCGTCCCTGAGTTCTGCGTCTCCAACGAGGTCTCTCGTCTGCGTCAAACACAGCGATGCATGCTGGCCAGCGGGACGCCAACGATGAAAAAATGGCCCAGGACATTCGAGCACGATCAGCGATATCCAGCGAGGGGGGGGGGGGGGGGGGGGCGGTCGCCGCTATGTGTCACATGTAGCGAGATTGCAGGCAAAATAGCTGTTGCGTCACAAAATCGGTGACAAAACACAAGACAGATTTCTTTGGAGGAGAATCAGCAGTATATGCATTCCTTGTACATATATGCCCTGATTTATTATTGCGTTTGCGTCTGTTTTTTTTTTTTTTTGTTTGTTTGCATTTAATTCATTATTCTATTTTTCCCTTTTTTTTTTTCTATTTTTTTTTTTTTTTTTTTTAATTTTCCGCTTGGTGGGTGGCGTTTAGCGATTCCAGATGTTTTCGGCTTAGTTTTAAAAAGTCACAAATTTTCCCGCAACTCCATTCCTGCTCCCTCCCCATCTCCTCCCCTCCCATGTATCTTTGAGTATGGTTTCTGGCCCTTTTTTTTTTTTGACACATTTTGTGAAACTTGTGACTTTTTATCATAAAAACAGTTCAAGATAGATCACAAACCAAAATGGAAAGTGACTTAAAACAAAAAAAAAAGTAAACCCCACAAATGATGAATCGGGGACCTAGACACAAACTGTCCCTCCAATGTAACTCTCCCACTCATTCCTTACATGACCAGGGCAACCGGATGGGCGGCACAGCACCGTGTCTCCCCATGCCCGATCTGAAGAATGAGTGACATTAAGGGGACACTTTTGGGCTATGATACCACATTTTTTGCCTGGGGGGGCTCGGACATAAGCCCCGACTGGGACCCCTGAACAGCTGACTAAACGCAATATGAAAGCACCCTTTTTGGTATATGACAAATCCTTATTGATACTGTGTTTTTTACTTGTGGATTTTCCACATCTAATGCAAGTCTGTGGTAAAAATCAGGATAGAAAACTCTGCGTACCTGCAAGAGAAACGGACATGTTGCAGACTTGAAGCTCCCACTGGAGATTTCTATCATTCTCATCCACTTTGCTGGACCCGATGGATGCTGCATTTTTGTAGTCTCCGGCCACGTTCACACGTTCAGTATTTGGTCAGTATTTAGTCAGTATTTGTAAGCCAAAATCGGGAGTGGGTGATAAATCCAGAACTGGTGACGGGTTTCTGTTATACTTTTCATCTGATTGTTCCTCCCCTGGTTTTGGCTTACAATACTGAGGTAAAATACTGACCAAATACTGAAAAAAAAAAAAAAAAAAATTGTTGAAGGTACTTACACAAAGTAGGTTGTAAACCGCTGTTCTGGGACTGGATGCCCCCGGACAGAAGAGCTGACCGCCATGTCTACATGAGACTTCAGTAGGACATTGCACTGGGAGCATTCGTCATGAGGTTACTCGGGAACAGCCATAAGTGTACTTTCATCTTCAGGAAGGACATGTTGTATGTGTCTGTCAGTGTGTGGGGTTACTGACATGACTGTGCCGACAAGCTTGTGCCTCCGTCCTCACGTTGTCACTTGGCATGCTTTCCTCATGACTGCTCTGTACTACTTATATATGGAGAATCCCAGGTGTTCGCTCAGTCACAGGATCCCAGACCTGTAAACACACGCCAAGGCCGAACGCTGCAGAACCTCTCCAGCTGTGCTCCGCGTCATTCCTGGTCTGGTCCCGGAGCATGATCTTCACCTTACCATCTTCTCGGGGCCTATATCTGAGCGATCTAACACTGGGATTGTAGCGGTGTCACCGATCCTCCGCTATGACTGATCTCCGTATCGCCTGTCTCATGAAGATGACATGGAGAAGGAGAATCCCTTTTCCTCTGGATGAGCAGGTATTGATTTTTACATTGGAGGGGGTGAGTGCCATGATATATAGTGATATAAGATTGGGAAGTTTTTGGACAAAGATTTTTCTGACTGTAAAATCCGGTGGGAAAAAAAATACTGTATTTTCGGACACAGATTTTGTGTATACGGCACCTTTTTGTTCCCCTTCATTCAGTAGTCAAATTTGGAGCAGAAATGCCCCAGGAATTGTGACAATGTTGCTTCCCCTCCATTGAAGTGAATAGGAGGCTTATTCAGGGGCCTTCATTATCGCGTGATATGTTTGATGCAGTTTTTTGCTGCAGTGTTAGTGCTGTTTCAGACCTATATAAACACAAAGAGTAAGTGAAGCAGTTTTTCATGCACATCTTGGAGCAAATCCACGTGAAAAAGGAACATCTCTTAAGGCTATGGGCACACGGTGCCTTTTAGGCCTCTGACAAATTTTTCCAGGCGAAACCATTTTAAGAAACCACTGGAGCTTGTTTACTTAAAGCGGGTTCGATGACAGCTTTGCGGACCCGCGGTCGGCGGCAGCTCTGCGGATCCGCTGTCGGCGTCAGCGGCAGCTTTGCGGATCCGCGGTCGGCGGCAGCTTTGCAGATCCGCTTTCAGCGGCAGCTTTGCGGATCCGCTTTCGGCGTCTTGCACTCTGCACTGTGATATATAGAGATCAGACGGATTCCAAGCGGGACAGTCCGAGCAATAATTACGTCCTTTGTTTTAACCGTGCCAGGGTTTCCGAACTGTGGAGCAATTCAAAGAAGTGACATAAAACAGAACGTGTACGCAGCAGTGTCGTTTTGATATTGCTGTGCATAATATTCATTTTGTGGGACACTTTTAAGACACTTTTCCAGGTGGAGTATTCATTTTGTGGGACGCTTTTAAGACACTTTTCCAGGTGGAGTCCTGGAAAAAAAAACCACAACCTGCTGCTTCACCTAGCTTTAGGCTAGCTAAGGAGTTTTTTGAAGATCTCTATGGAAAGAATGGCTGTGCATACTGAGCTCCCGATTCATCAAAGCTTTTATGCCAGTGGTTTGGAGCAAAAAGGTTTGAAAAGTCGCATAATTTTGTCATAACTGGCGGCTGCACTAAAATGATGCAACTTTTGGCGTTCTCGCACCATTTTGCGCCCAGCTCAAAGCAAAATTGGGCAGAGCTGGGATGGGGGCATGGTGACCACTTGTCAAATTTGTGGCGGCGTTCTCTATGCCGTAAATCTTACTCCAGCAGGGACTGGAGTAGGATTTGTGTACACCTCTTCATGAAACGGAAGCAGCTGACCACAGCACATCGCCTCATCAAGACCAGTGTGAACAAAGCCGGTCTTGATGAATCGTACCCACAGTCTGTATACTGAGTTTTTGAAGACTGTGTGAGACTCTTGGAAACTTCTTCCTGCTCATTTCTATAAGAAATCCACTTTGCTGTTTTTATATGACTTTTTTTTTTTTAAAGCTCTTAATGACCTTGGAAAACACTAGCTAGAAAAAAAACACATGCTGCTTATTTGAAGTGGATCCTGATGAAATCTTCTCAAATCTAGGCGCTGTCCAATCAGGCTGCAAAAAATGTTTCAGGAAATTAAAAAAAAAAAAATAATTCTTCAAAACCACCTAAAATGTCCACGTGCATTTTTACATTGACTCCCATGATCATCTTCACCAATGAATTTCTGCATTGATTTTGGTATTTTGCTTGACTGCTAACTATTGTTTTTTTGTAAATAGGCCTAATGACCTAATTCGGCAGGTGATAAGTGGCAAATCTTTTTGCAGTCGTTATTTTGGGGCTTTGTTAGGGTAAGTGCGCACGTTGCGGATTGTGCTGCGGATTTTTCCGCGCGGATTTAGAATCCGCACGTAAATCCGCAGTTCAAAAGACCTGCGGATTAGCCTGCGGTTTGACACCTGTACAATGGAGCAGGTGTAAAACCGCTGCGGATTCCGCACAAAGAACAGACATGCTGCGGATGTGAAACCGCAACAAATCCGCGCGGAAAAATCCGCAGCATGTGCACGGCGTTTTTTGTTCACTCTACAATGCAGCAGAAACTGCTGCGGACCCGCCGCAGAATCCGCAGCGTGTGCACATACCCTTAATGCTAAAATCTTTTGTAAACTTGTTTAGTCCATGCCTTTTATGTGTCAGATTGATTTCCGTGGTGAGGATAGCAGCGGCGACGTGATTATACTGCTTCACCACCTTTCTCGTCTTTCCCAATTTCATGCGGATTCCAAGTATCATATGAACCTATCTTGGTATTAGTGGAGCAAAAAAAAAAACCCCATGTGGGTATTATATACAGTTTACTAACATCTGGCCGCTTTTCATCTAAACATTTCAAAAATGCGCAATTACATGCCTCAAAAATGACCCGGCGTCCTCCATAAATCTGTCCCTACAAGGTATATAAGGTATGTTCACGCGAGGTGAGGAGGAAAGAAAAACAAACGTCTGGATTTTGCTGCAGATTTGCTGTGGATTTCAACCTGTATATTGTCACTCAATGCAAGGAGAAACGTTACCCCTAAGGGTATGTGCCCACGTTGCGGATTCCTGTGCGGATTTTTCCACGTGGAATCTGCAGAATCCGCAGGTCAAAATGCCTGCGTTTTACCTGCGTTTTACCTGCGGATTTCGCCTTCATTTTTACACCTGCAGATTCCTATAATGGAATAGGTGTAAAAACGTTGCGGAATCCGCACAAAGAATTGACATGCTGCGGAAAATAAACCGCTGTGTTTCTGCACGGAACTTTCCGCAGCATGTGCACAGCGGTTTTTGTTTTCCATAGGATAACATGGTACTGTACATCACTTTGAAAACTGCTGCGTATCCGCAGGGCCAAATCCGCAACGTGTGCACATACCCTTACACCTCAGTCCAGAGCCTCTAACCTAGATAAATCAGTTCTCATACTTTGCACTGATGAGGGGCAATACCCCGAAACAACGTGTCTGCATATTGAGATTCTGATTTCACTTTTATCCCATTTTAAGGCTCGTTAAATAGTCGATAGTGACTTGTAGGATTGCTGCTTACAACAGGTGGCGTTCACCTCTAGACCTTACATGCCATGAGGTTACCAAGCCTGTGAGTGTGTATTCTACCTGGTTGCTGCCTTGTCTACAGTAAGGTTTACCGGGCCAGATTTCTGCCCATTTAATTTGAGGTTTAACTAGAACAGCAAATGTCCACACGATTATAATACAAACCTTGAGCTGGTTTACAGCTCCTCTCGTAGGTCAGTGGAAACTGCTGGCCAACACGATTGTTCTGTTCCCGTACACATTTCATCAGCAGATCCCCTCTGTACCTGAAAAATGACATTGATGATTTGCATGCCCACGTAACTTATCTAGTCAGACGGTCATCAGGAACAAGGTTTCATATGATGAAAAGTGTATTCCCATTGTGCCCTGTTGATGTGCTAAGGTTGTATGGTAGACACGGGTCCCTCAACTCACAGAAAACACCATGGCGTAAAACGCAGTGAACCGCTTCAACATAATCCACCCTCACCCCCAGGGCATACAGTGGTGGAGCAGCTGCTATACACCTCTAGGGGAGCAATATAGACAGTGCTTTGCAAAAGTATTCGGCCCTCTGGAACTTTTCAACCTTTTCCCACATATCATGCTTCAAACTTAAAGATACCAAATGTAAATTTTTGGTGAAGAATCAACAACAAGTGGGACACAATTGTGAAGTTGAACGAAATTTATTGGTTATATTAAATTTTTGTGGAAATTCAAAAACTGAAAAGTGGGGCGTGCAATATTATTCGGCCCCTTTAACTTAATACTTTGTTGCGCCACCTTTTGCTGTGATTACAGTTGCAAGTCACTTGGGGTATGTCTCTCAGTTTTGTACATCGAGAGACTGAAATTCTTGCCCATTCTTCCTTGGCAAACAGCTCGAGCTCAGTGAGGTTTGATGGAGATCGTTTGTGAACAGCAGTTTTCAGCTCTTTCCACAGATTCTCGATTGGATTCAGGTCTGGAGTTTGACTTGGCCATTCTAAGGGTGTGTGCAGACGCTGCGGAATCCGCTGCGGATTAATCCGCACGGATTTTGCAAAAACCGCAGATAAACCGCAGGTCAAAAGACCTGCGGATTATCTGCGGTTTTGCCTGCGGTTTGGTCCTGCGGATTCACCATCTCCACAATGGTGGAGATAGGAACCCGCTGCGGATTCCGCAGAAAGAATTGACATGTCAATTCTTTCTGCGGTTTCAAAACCGCAGCAAATCCGCGCGGATTTTTCCGCAATGTCTACATCGGTTTTTTTTTACCATTCATTTGAATGGTACTGTACACCGCAGCTAAAACTGCTGCGGGTCCGCAGCGTGTGCACATACCCTAACACCTGGATACATTTATGTGTGAACCATTCCATTGTAGATTTTGCTTTATGTTTGGGATCATTGTCTTGTTGTAAGAGAAATCTCCGTCCCAGTCTCAGGTCTTTTGCAGACTCCCAACAGGTTTTCTTCAAGAATCGTCCTGTATTTGGCTCAATCCATCTTCCCATCAATTTTAACCATTTCCCTGTCGCTAGAACATAAAAAGTACCAGCACAAAGTCAAGAAAATTTCATGTATATAAACTCAGAGATACATATCAAAAAATACGGAGAAGAAATGAGTTTACCATATACAATGAAAAATAAGTATTTATTTATACAAAAGTTCATCAATTACATAAATAGTAAAATGTACAATACAATATATCCTATCAATTAGTATGTATGGATACACATCATCCACAAGACTGATGGCCACAGACTATGAGCAGAACATAATAGCAGGAGAGAGCAAAAAATAACCTATGTCAAACCAATGGTGATAGAAAGCGCCTGTATTTATAGCTCACTTTTGCCACTCTAAGGCCACGCCCCCTGAGGAAGCGACGGAATATCAAGCGAAACGTGCGTTAGGGAACGTGGTCACAGCACGGGCAGTCACTATGGGTAATTAACCTCTTCATTCTTATTCATGTAGCGGTCTTTGCATATGTATACATACAGTGCCTACAAGTAGTATTCAACCCCCTGCAGATTTAGCAGGTTTGATAAGATGCAAATAAGTTAGAGCCTTCAAACTTCACACAAGAGCAGGATTTATTAACAGATGCATAAATCTTACAAACCAAAAAGTTATGTTGCTCAGTTAAATTTTAATAAATTTTAAACATACAAGTGTGGGTCAATTATTATTCAACCCCTAGGTTTAATATTTTGTGGAATAACCCTTGTTTGCAATTACAGCTAATAATCGTCTTTTATAAGACCTGATCAGGCCGGCACAGGTCTCTGGAGTTATCTTGGCCCACTCCTCCATGCAGATCTTCTCCAAGTTATCTAGGTTCTTTGGGTGTCTCATGTGGACTTTAATCTTGAGCTCCTTCCACAAGTTTTCAATTGGGTTAAGGTCAGGAGACTGACTAGGCCACTCCAACACCTTGATTTTTTCCCTCTTGAACCAGGCCTTGGTTTTCTTGGCTGTGTGCTTTGAGTCGTTGTCTTGTTGGAAGAAGAAATGACGACCCATCTTAAGATCCTTGATGGAGGAGCGGAGGTTCTTGGCCAAAATCTCCAGGTAGGCCGTGCTATCCATCTTCCCATGGATGTGGACCAGATGGCCAGGCCCCTTGGCTGAGAAACAGCCCCACAGCATGATGCTGCCACCATCATGCTTGACTGTAGGGATGGTATTCTTGGGGTCGTATGCAGTGCCATCCAGTCTCCAAACGTCACGTGTGTGGTTGGCATCAAAGATCTCGAACTTGGTCTCATCAGACCAGAGAACCTTGAACCAGTCTGTCTCAGAGTCCTCCAAGTGATCATGAGCAAACTGTAGACGAGCCTTGACATGACGCTTTGAAAGTAAAGGTACCTTACGGGCTCGTCTGGAACGGAGACCATTGCGGTGGAGTACGTTACTTATGGTATTGACTGAAACCAATGTCCCCACTGCCATGAGATCTTCCCGGAGCTCCTTCCTTGTTGTCCTTGGGTTAGCCTTGACTCTTCGGACAAGCCTGGCCTCGGCACGGGAGGAAACTTTCAAAGGCTGTCCAGGCCGTGGAAGGCTAACAGTAGTTCCATAAGCCTTCCACTTCCGGATGATGCTCCCAACAGTGGAGACAGGTAGACCCAACTCCTTGGAAAGGGTTTTGTACCCCTTGCCAGCCTTGTGACCCTCCACGATCTTGTCTCTGATGGCCTTGGAATGCTCCTTTGTCTTTCCCATGTTGACCATGTATGAGTGCTGTTCACAAGTTTGGGGAGGGTCTTAAATAGTCAGAAAAGGCTGGAAAAAGAGATAATTAATCCAAACATGTGAAGCTCATTGTTCTTTGTGCCTGAAATACTTCTTAATACTTTAGGGGAACCAAACAGAATTCTGCTGGTTTGAGGGGTTGAATAATAAATGACCCTCTGAATAAACTTTTCACAATTTAAAAAAAAAATTAAACAAAGAAATAACATTCTTTTTTGCTGCAGTGCATTTCACACTTCCAGGCTGATCTACAGTCCAAATGTCACAATGCCAAGTTAATTCCGAATGTGTAAACCTGCTAAATCTGCAGGGGGTTGAATACTACTTGTAGGCACTGTATATATTCATTGTTGATACCATGGCGATGTTTATGATTTAGGGGCACTTGTTCAGCATACCATTGTACTGCATGGTTGGCTATATGAGCCACCTGATACTGAGTGAATCAGCTGCCTGATGTTTACATTAACTCTATCACCATTGGGGACATCTTCCCTGTCCCTGTTGAAGAAAAGCAGACCCAAGCTGCCACCACCATGTTTGACAGTGGGGATGGTGTCTTCAGGGTGATGAGCTGTGTTGCCTTTACGCCAAACATATCGTTTGGCATTGTTGCCAAAAAGTTTGATTTTGGTTTCGTCTCACCAGAGCACATTCTTCCACATGTTTGGTGTGTCTCCCAGGTGGCTTGTTGCAAATTTTAAACGACACTTTTTATGGATATCTTTCAGAAATGGCTTTCTTCTTGCTACTCTTCCATAAAGGCCAGATTTGTGCAGTGTACGACTGATTGTTGTCCTATGGACAGACTGTCCCACCTCAGCTGTAGATCTCTGCAGTTCATCCAGAGTGATCATGGGCCTTTTGGCTGCATCTCTGATCAGTCTTCTCCTTGTTTGAGATGAAAGTTTAGAGGGACGGCCGGGTCTTGGTAGGTTTACAGTGGTATGATACTCCTTCCATTTCAATATGATCGCTTGCACAGTGCTCCTTGGGATTATTAATGTTTTGGAAATCATTTTGTATCCAAACCCGGCTTTAAACTTCTCCACAACAGTATCACGGACCTGCCTGTTGTGTTCCTTGGTCTTCATGATGCTCTCTGTGCTTCAAACAGAACCCTGAGACTATCACAGAGCAGTTGCATTTATATGGAGACTTGATTACACACAGGTGGATTATATTTATCATCATTAGTCATTTAGGACAACATTGGATCATTCAGAGATCCACAATGAACTTCTGGAGTGAGTTTGCTGCACTGAAAGTAAAGGGGCCGAATAATGTTGCACGCCCCACTTTTCAGTTTTTGAATTTCCACAAAAATTTAAATTAACCAATAAATTTCGTTCAACTACACAATTGTGTCCCACTTGTTGTTCATTCTTCACCAAAAATTTACATTTGGTATCTTTATGTTTGAGGCATGGTATGTGGGAAAAGGTTGAAAAGTTCCAGGGAGCCGAAAACTTTCGCAAGGCACTGTATGGCCATACACATGTTTGTATGGCAGACGGTTCTCTCTCCCCACTCTCCTATTCACACAAGCTCTTGTGTTTTCAATGGGGAGAGAGGAGAAAGCCACTGAAAGACATTTATCTCCCCTGAAAGCAAAAGGAATTGAAATTCCGTCTGCCTGATTCTTCTCTCGCCCGGCATCGTAAGTCGGGAAGCCCCAATACACATCGGCTGGCAGGCCGGCACCATCGAAATCATCAGCTTAGCCAATTCTAATGTGTATCGAGGCTTAAGGCTGTGAAATGAATCTTGTTCCCTTCTAGATAGCCTTGATGTCTGAGAGTATTGAATAACCTATGTAAGCATTTGGCCATTGTTAAATTTGGTCTGTAACATAAACTTTGAGCATCACTGTTTCTCTCAAAGGGTTTGTCCCTAAATATCTGCCCCCAGGCAGCATAACCTATAACATAATCCGATAATATATACTTGCCCTTTTGCTCTCGGCCATTCCGATGTCACCCTTCACCTCTGTGTACCTCGGACTTCCCATACACACCGCACATAACTGCTGCAGCCAATCGCTGGCTTTTGCAGTCTTGTATACTGCTGCCGCCAATGATTGGCTGCAGCGGTCACGTGGACCCTATGGGACTTTACTGCTGTAGCCAGGAGGATGTCAGTACAGCAGAAATTGGTGAATCCAACCAACTTTTATCCAAAGTTTATAGAGGTCAAGGATAAATTTGGACGCCAGCGTGCCACATGTGTCAATGGAGCCTGAAGGGTCGGACATGCATGATATTCATCTGTAAATGGTACCAGAGAGAGCCTTTTTTTTTTTTTTTTTTTTTTTTGCGGGGTTATCTTGCATTGTTATTGCCTAGGAGCCATTGGGACGTCCACAAAGATAATCCACTTCTTCCCAGAGATCTGCAGCACTCCTGCCAAGGGTGTGCTGTTTACTGTGGCCCCACATTATGTCCACTTGCCCTATTACTTGCCATCAGAGCCATATAATGATATTCGGCGTTCCCTTCTCGGTTAGCACTGTTCACACACTGACTGGTTCTCCTTGGACTAATTATTTAGATGAGGTCCTATCTCCATGAACAGATCCATGAATGTTTGTCTATGCTATTAGCATCGTGTACCGTGGGGGATTTTGTTTTGGTGGAAGCAGCATGGGGCGAGACTGCCCTTTAATTAGCACAACCGTCCAACACAATGGATGACTCTAGGGTGCTGGAAGAACAATTCCACATTTGGCGTAATCTTTCCGAATGACAAAGAGGAGGCTGGCTTTGGAGTATTAGTGTATTGTGGTCTGGGTGGTGGGGGAGTCATTTGTAATGTTCATGTGATGATTAGAGGGATTTGTGGACATCCCATGATTTCCACCCTATATAATGAGATAGTGAAAAAATTTGTTATTCTGATAGATGACACATATATAAAGGGATTTTCTACTTTTTTTTTTTTTTTCCCTGTAATTTATATGACATACAAAACATTTGGACCCGTGCTCAGGCGGAGCTGCTGCTAACACTATAGACAGCTCTGAATTTAATCAGCAAATGGGTATTGTGAGACGTCATGTCATGGATTTTGTATCCTTTAAGGGTTTGTTCACACGTTGCATCTTTGCTTCTTTATTTTCCCTCGTGTTTTTACTGTGGGAAAAATGTAGCATTTTACAGTCACCGGCAAAATGAATGAGACTTGTATAGGGTTAATCTGCAGGTTAAGGCTGTGTGCACACGCTGCGGAAAAGGTGCGGATTCATCCGCGCGGATTTTGTACAATCCGCAGGTGAAACCGCAGGTCAAAAGACCTGCGGTTTTACCTGCGGATTGCTCTGCGGTTTTGCCCTGCGGTTTTTCATCTCCTCAATGGAGGAGATGGCAAACCGCAGGAGAATCCGCAGAAAGAATTGACATGTCAATTCTTTCTGCGGATTGAAAACCGCAGATAATCCGCGCGGAAAATTCCGCACCGTCTGCACTGCGGTTTTTGATTCCCATAGGGAATCATTGTACTGTACACCGCAGCAAAAACTGCTGCGGGTCCGCAGCGGCCAAAACCGCTGCGGAACCGCAGCAAAATCCGCAGCGTGTGCACACAGCCTCATAGTGTTAGGAAGGTGCCCGGCTGCCGCCGGCTTTCAGTCGTACAGATTTGCTTACTCTGATTTAGTCACTGGTCACCGCATTATAAGCGATGGATGTAAGAACGCCCCAGCCATTGTCTGATAGCTGGTGTGCACTGATACACTGTAGAACTGGCTGTCAATCAACGTGCCGGTGTCTTCTTACAGCCAGCCATCACTCTCAGTGCTGTGAGTGGTGACTGTAGCTGCGCCGGCACTGCCTCTATAACTGAAAGCTGGCGGCTGCCTGGAAAAAGTTAATTTTCTCCCCGGTGTCGCACTTTCAGCAATGCGGCCAAGCACCTGCATAACTCTCTATACCCAAAGATTAGCCCCAGTATCTGCTCTTTAGTAGTGTAATCCGACCTGACGGGTTCCCCTTAAGCTTTAAAAAAAAGAAAAAAATGTTGGCGCTGTGGTAAAAACGCCAATGAATGAAAACGCTTCAGGAAAAATACCGCTGGTGTTTTACTGAATGGTCTTTGCCTTGGAAAAGTCAGCGGGTACGCCGGAGTCTAAAAGAGGCCAGGTGGGGTGTATATATCCTTAGGGTGGTGAATTCTACTTCTGATCATGTACGGCTTTATATAATTTTAGATTTTTTGCCTACTCCTGCAGCCATTGCTTTTCCCAAAAGAAGCTACACACGGTAGAGAGGTAGTGACTGATAAGAAGGCTATGTTCACACACAGCGTTTTTTTTTTTAGCCTTTTTTAGCGCTTTTCCCAATAAAACCGCTATAAAACTGCTAAAAATAAGCTTCCCATTCATTTCTATGCCTTTTGCACTTTTTGATGCGTTTTTTGCCGTGAAAAAAACGCTTCGGTAAACGCAGCATGCTCATTAATTTCACTGATTTTTCTGCGTTTCTGGCTATTTCTATGCGCTTTGAAAACACGCTGAAAAACGTATAAAAACCGTGCATTTTTTGCACAGAAAACACACAGAAAAAAACGCGCGGTTTCTGGCAAGGGAGTCAGGTTTTCCAGCAGAAATTTGCTGCTATGTGTGCACTTAGACTTAAAGGCCTCCAAGACACATTGGATGGAAGTTGTAAGAACCTACTTGGTTCTGCGGGATCGGCCAACAATATGATGTGTATGGGGTTCGCCTGATTCCCGACGGGTGATATAATAGAGACAAGGGGTCAGGCTCTTTGTTTTCAGGTGAGATAAGCCACTGCCAGAGGAGTGTGGCAGTGGCTTTCTCTGGCCGACTTTAGCAGTCCTGTGTATGTGGAATTCAGAAGGGAAAGTAGTCTGGCTGCCAGCTTTCTCTCCATCTTACATTATGTTTTCAAATTTTGTTGTGGAAATTTCTGGGACTGAAAAAGCGTCCCCGATGGGGGTATTTCTGGTGAATGGGGTGGTTGTGGAAACTTTCACCATTACAGTTTTGGAGATAATTGGATGGATTCCAACATTCCTTACGTGGATGACACAAGTCCTCGGGGGGAGCGAAGTTGACTTGTAAAGGAGACTTCAGGATTGATATATATATAGAGGTATGTAAACGTCTATGACTTCTTCAAGATCGCGGCGAATCAATGAGGTCACAGCCGTAGAATGAGGTCGCGACTGATGTATTAAGCACAGCTTAGCCTGTATACGGTTGTATACAATAAACTATGCCCCCTTTTTTTCCCCAGAACACTCAAATTTGCCTAGGGCGCTGTTATAATTTTTTTTCACAATCCCGGCAAATTTTGGACGGGTGGCATGTAGCCCTTTTTGCCAAAGCTCAATTCTATAGGATTCGCTTGGATCCTCCATATATATTTGTGTTGTCCAATTACCTTTGCTGGAGCTTCATGTTCCTACCTGTACAGACGCATGTTGGGGAACGGCCGTCCTCGCCAGACAGGGAAGTTTTCGATTCCCAGTTGCCAAGAGCGTTGAGTAATCGAGCAGTTCAGCAGAATTCCTCGACGTGTAGAGACGGCGTTCGGGGACCGGGCCGTCCTTCCTGCCTCATCGTTATGGCAGTGCCCCGGAGAAACTCTCCTCTAACATGCCGCGATTAAAGAAAGGAATTTGGAGAAAACAGACCTTTAATATTTTTGACGACAAGGTGAGAGGCGAACGTAAAACTTGTACGTGAGGGGGAAATAGGGACACAGTTTCGTCACCTTCTGTCACTTCAGACAATTGCATAAGTAGCAATTCCTCATAGATTCCCTTTCTCTACCATTCATTGCTTCTACTTTCCATATTGGATTTATCGTACATATTTATTTGCTGCAGTTTAGACTCGGATAAAGGACTATAATAAGGGAATAATAATAAGTTTCGTTATGTACAGCAAAGCATTAGGGTGGCCATAGATGTACGATAGGGGGGTTCCGATGCGTTGCGTCCTCATGGCACTGATTTCAGACTGGGGTGTGTATATATATATATATATATATATATATATATATACACTCACTGGCCACTTTATTAGGTACACCTGTCCAACTGTGTGTTAAGACTTAATTTCTAATCAGCCAATCACATGGCGGCAACTCAGTGCATTTAGGCATGTAGACATGGTCAAGACAATCTCCTGCAGTTCAAACCGAGCATCAGTATGGGGAAGAAAGGTGATTTGAGTGCCTTTGAACGTGGCATGATTGTTGGTGCCAGAAGGGCTGGTCTGAGAATTTCAGAAACTGCTGATCTACTGGGATTTTCACGCACAACCATCTCTAGGGTTTACAGAGAATGGTCCGAAAAAGAAAAAAAATCCAGTGAGCGGCAGTTCTGTGGCCGGAAATGCCATGTTGATGCCAGAGGTCAGAGGAGAATGGGCAGACTGGTTCGAGCTGATAGAAAGGCAACAGTGACTCAAATTGCCACCCGTTACAACCAAGGTAGACAGAAGAGCATCTCTGAACGCACAGTGCGTCGAACTTTGAGGCAGATGGGCTACAGCAGCAGAAGACCACACTGGGTACCACTCCTCTCAGCTAAGAACAGGAAACTGAGGCTACAATTTGCACAAGCTCATCGAAATTGGACAGTAGAAGATTGGAAAAACATTGCCTGGTCTGATGAGTCTCGATTTCTGCTGCGACATTCGGATGGTAGGGTCAGAATTTGGCGTAAACAACATGAAAGCATGGATCCATCCTGCCTTGTATCAACGGTTCAGGCTGGTGGTGGTGGTGTCATGGTGTGGGGAATTTTTTCTGGGCACTCTTTGGGCCCCTTGGTACCAATTGAGCATCGTTGCAACACCACAGCCTACCTGAGTATTGTTGCTGACCATGTCCATCCCTTTATGACCACAATGTACCCAACATCTGATGGCTACTTTCAGCAGGATAATGCGCCATGTCATAAAGCTCGAATCATCTCAGATTGGTTTCTTGAACATGACAATGAGTTTACTGTACTCAAATGGCCTCCTCAGTCACCAGATCTCAATCCAATAGAGCATCTTTGGGATGTGGTGGAACGGGAGATTCGCATCAGGGATGTGCAGCCGACAAATCTGCGCCAACTGTGTGATGCCATCATGTCAATATGGTCCAAAATCTCTGAGGAATGCTTCCAGCACCTTGTTGAATCTCTGCCACGAAGAATTGAGGCAGTTCTGAAGGCAAAAGGGGGTCCAACCCCTTACTAGCATGGTGTACCTAATAAAGTGGCCAGTGAGTGTATATATATATATATATATATATATATATATATATATATATATATATATATATATATATATATATATATATATATATAAATTTTTTTTTTTTTTTTTTCTTCCTTTTGCATTCCATATAAACCCTAACAGAAAACCCGAACTATTGGGGTGTGTTCACACCTGACGTTTTTTCTGCGCTTTTTTATTATAATAATGCAGCCTATTTAACAGTGCCGGCAGAATCGATGACATTTTCTGCAATTTTATGCATATGTCGTTTTTTTTGGCTTTTTGTTTCCAAGCGTATTTTCATCCCCGCTGCCTTTTTGCCAGGATGTCAATTCTTTCAGCGTTTTTGTGACGCTTTCCAAATGGGTAAAAAACTGTGTCAAAACTTTTATGCAGATAAAACGCTTTGGTTTTTAGTGCAGGAAGAAAAAACGCTGCAAAAAATGCCACGTGTGAACATGCTCCTATTGCATGCACCGTCCGACACCGGTCTGGTCGAGCTCTGCAACATTCAAGGTTTTCCTCCTTACTGGGTGATCTGATGAAGAATCTCATTAGATCCATCGGTTCCTTGTAGAATGCACAGAACCATAACTGGGCTCAGCGCTACGTGGCGCCTCCGTCTGTCTCCTGTTTTTAGTGGGGTCTCTTCTGTTGCATCAGTTTCAATTGGATGCCATTTTTCGGAAGCCGTTTTCCCCTAGAAATGTTGGTGTTGCTCCAGATCTTCAAGGAAAAATCTAAAAAGGTCAACAAACTGGCAAAAATGGAATTTTCCATCCTAAATTGTGTTCCCTTATTTCTCGTATTATTCCTGTACACGACAACCCTCTAATTAGCTGGGATTTAATTGTTGTGATTTATACATGGTAAACTGGCTGGTATAATCCCAGTACTAATAATTCATACAATGTGTAGACCATTTCGCTTCTACAGACTGTTTTGGCCCCGATTCAGTAAGACTGGGATTTGGCTACTTTATAGCCTTTTATGATTTTCCCTACACATTCAACTTTGCGGTCTGTGGCCCTAATCAGCTGAGAGGTACTCGGATAAAAAGTTAGCCTCTCCCATCAGGTCTTCAAATGAGCTCACTTATGGTTTTTTAGTTAACTCACTCTGCAGCCAGCAATAGACAGTACATCATAGACCCTACAGACGGCAAGCTATGTACGGTAAATTTTTCATTTAGAAAAAATGATTTTTAGTCTCAAATACATGCATATAAGTAATATAAAAAAAAAACCCACACAGCTGGGCAACCCCTTTAATCTCCAACCTCTGTGCGTGCCCTCATATCCCCAGGGTCTCCAGTGCAAGAGCATTATAAGGGTCCCTAATTTGTCTTAGTGAACGATTAATGTTGAATAAGTTGGGGTCAGACCAATGGGATCTTGGCTCTTTCCTGAACACCAATGGATTGGGCATGTTGAAGTTCATCTGCCTGATCCTTCTGTTGCACGGCATCTGACATCAGGGGAGCGTCGGTAGGCCGCCATAATCATTAGATATTTACTCTTGAGCTGAGATCTAATGTGTATGGCCAACTTTACATGCGATCTAGTGGGAAGCTGTATTTAAAGGGACGATGGCCCATATGACATGTGCCCCGTTTATGGTGATGGGGCCATTTTACCAAATCTTGACAAACCTACTCTCCTTCCATTAGACTTTTTTTTGCCTGACAGCTGCTGGTTCGGAAGCATCGATCTTCCTGTCACAGGCGAGGGCCCCACATAAAACACAGGCTCATGTATAAGTCATCAGTGGCAGAGCATCCATGTACTCATCTGCCAGCAAACAAATGGCAGCAAATGGGGCCCATGATCCTGAGAGGGTCTCACTAGCCCCCCTCTGCCATTATAGAATCACTGGGGTTATCCTCCTGGGTAGGAAGGAATGGTGGTCACACCTGAGGTGACAAATGGCGCCACATGCCTGTGACTCACTGAAGGGGCTAATTGTGTGTTTGATCCCTTGGATGGGGCAGATGATGTCCTCTCAACCCTGTCATTTATACAGTGCACCATTCATCAAAGCCAATGATTTCCTCCGCACAGTGGGACCGGTCTGTAGGATTCTTTACAGGTTGCGAGGTCAAGAAAGGAGCGCTGACTAGTGATTTCATTAAATCAATTGGGTTTCATTTAAAAATTTTCATTGTTTGATCATAGCTTGGCTGAGTGAATGAAATAACCATTACAAAATCACCCGTCAGATTGAACTCGCTGACTGATTCTCGGTTAACTCATTCCGCAGCTGGCAAGAAACAGTGCAGCACAGAGACTAGAGAAGAGGCAAACTTCAACATTTCTACCAAAATCTAATTGCAAAAAAAAATATTTTTATCCCCAAATACATGGATGGATCCCTCTTGAAAAACTTTTTATTTCTTCTCGACTACAAAATTGTGTGAATACATCCTAAGGATCCCATAGTGGTTTTTCTCCTGGCATTTACTGGAAATATCAATTTGTATGATGATTTTTTTTTTCTTTTGTATTTTTAGTTTTTGAAGCTGTGCATAGGTTTTTGTTTGTGGGAAAGCTGGGTGTCCACCAACTCTCTTGAAACATCCCAAAGACATGGTGTGGTCGCTATGGTGGGAGATATATTTTTTCAACTAATACAGTAGTTTCAGAGAGGATCTAAAAAAAAGTTGACAAGAATGAAGTTATTCCCTTCAGAATAGTATTCACACACTGGATTCATATGCTTCAAAAGAGAAAAAAATATCTTAAGCCTCATGACTGGACAATCTGTGTGACTGCAGGCTTGTGAATCCTCACAGTGTGCCCTGTCTGGATTCTCTGTTGAGCGGGCAGGCATGTGATTTGCCTACATGCAGTCACATGCCGACTAGACTTGTGAAGCCTCGCTCAGTAGAAGTGAATTGAGCGAGGCCGGACACGTCTAGTCGGAATGTGGCTGGAAATGTGCAAGTCGTAGTTGATGTCACATGACTGCCCGCTGTTGTCAGAGAATCCTGACAGTGCGCACTGTGCACGCTGTGAGGATTCACATAGTGACTGCAGACCTGAGCTCAAGCCTGGACAATCCCTTTAATAGCAGAGCAGAAATCATTCTACCAGCTGTGCCGACCAAACAAACAAATTGATGATCCCGTGGATTTTTACTTCTCCCCTGAGTATAAAGTCCATTCTTCCTCCTTGCACATTGTGTTACAGCGCCCCCACCTGCCAGGTTGCTTTTACAATTCTAGTGCCTTCTTACATTACATGGTAGAGGGGCCCTTGTCTCCCCCCAGACATGAGATTCTGGGGTGATCTCTGCTTATTATCTGTGGTGATCCTGCAGTAGGCTGGTGACTAGATGCCAGGCTTGTGCCCGCTCTGCCAGCCGCGGGGGTAGTTCTGTGATCCAGAGGGCATTTTCTCTTTTTTTTTTTTTTTCCCTCTCTTTTTCTTTTTGTTAGTATACTACTGTAGCTGTGAACCACGTCTGACTGTTTTGATAATTGCACAGTTAATCCTGCTCCCTGACTGCATAGGCATGAGTAAACAGGACATGAGCGATCACCTGCGCCCTCGCAATAGCCAAAAGTGAGGCCAACTTAAAGGGAAAGCAAGCAGTCACCTAATTTGTAAACTCGCATTCAGAGAGGGATTCTGTAGTATTATTATTATTATTATAATTATTATTATTATTATTATTATTTTATTTTATGTATTTTTTTTTTTTGTAGCCATCAATCAAATAACCAAGAGCTCTTCTTGTTCCAGCTTTGAATTATACAGGTTTCTAATATGGTCACAGATTGCCGGTAACAGCACACGGTGTGCTCACAATTACCACCATCTAGGAGTTAGAAAATAAATTTCAGGTTTTTGTTTTTTTTCTTTTAGGTTCTTCTAGACAGAGTCAGTCTCCTTCCCCCTCTGGGCTCCTTCTTAATTTTCCCGAAGGGCTTTTTTTCCCATGCTGTATTTACAACAGAAAAAAAAAAATGTTTACAGCACCAAAACTTTAAAGACTCATGTAATCTCCATTACTGTATTAATAGTGTTTCTGCCATGGGAATTCACTAAAAACGTGTTTTACATCAAATGAAAAATCTAGGGTAAAAAAAATTGTTCAAAATTGATCCTGTCCTCAAAGATCTGAAGGCCCCACGAGCAAAATATTGAATCCGTCATTGATTTGCCTAAAGTGGCGTTCTTGTACTCGTCGTGGTGTAGACCTCATCCGGGTGTCGTGTTGTCTGAGCCTTAATAACCACTATAATTAATCATCATCATATTCCTATTAGTTAGATTTGACCTTTTTTTTTTTTTCGTATCATTTTGCGAAGTGATATCAGCTGGGAATATTCTCTTGGTAAACAGCCCATGTGACGACACCGGGAAGTTCATGGTGTTCATGTGTATGAGAAAATTGGCAAAAGATAACTGGCAGCCAAATGATCGTTTGCTTGATAGTTCCCTAAATGGGTTTTCTCATGTTTCATCCTCGGGAGCGCACTGTTTGTTGGACGGAGGCGTTGCGCTTCGGAAATGTGAAATTTTGAACTGGTGGGCTGAACTGTACGCTCTTCAACTCACAGGCCATTTTGCCTCTACAGCATCGATGGTGCTCTCTACAGATCTGGCCAACTTTAGATCAACACTTACAAATTATATATATAAAAAAAAAAAGCTTACGCGCACTAATTATAATCGGCCACTGCTGACAGTCTACAGAGGTGGTAGGTAACCTAGACAACGCGCATTAAACACTTTAAAAAAAAACAACAACTCAGTTTTTGAAAATGGAAAGGATTTTCGATAACAAATAAATTGCAAAGTTGCTTGTTTTTACAAGAACTTTGCAATATTGACTAATGTCATGTTGAGACACTTTCAAGTGCATGTGAACTCTTAAAAAAAAATGCATGTCATAAGGTGTTCTTTTTGTTTAGTCCTGTATGGAAGCCTAGAGGAACTATTTCAGGGGGGAAAAAACATCCAATCCCAGTGCTGGCTGCATTTGGGGGGAAAAAAACCATTGCACTTGGAGGCACAGCCTAATGACATATGGACCCGTAGGATCTGCATGTAATGTAACTAGAAAAACTGTCTTTCAAAAACTGCGCCCCTCCTGTCGACAGGTTGTTTGAGCCATTACATCTCTGGGAATCTGTTATTACAAAATGACTGCTCAAGCCAAGCACAGACACTCAGGGCACCCTTGGTGTGGCCAAGCGGCTCAGGGCACCCTTGGTGTGGCCAAGCGGCTCAGGGCACCCTTGGTGTGGCCAAGCGGCTCGGGGCACCCTTGGTGTGGCCGAGCGGCTCGGGGCACCCTTGGTGTGGCCGAGCGGCTCGGGGCACCCTTGGTGTGGCCGAGCGGCTCGGGGCACCCTTGGTGTGGCCGAGCGGCTCGGGGCACCCTTGGTGTGGCCGAGCGGCTCGGGGCACCCTTGGTGTGGCCGAGCGGCTCGGGGCACCCTTGGTGTGGCCGAGCGGCTCGGGGCACCCTTGGTGTGGCCAAACTGTTCACTGCACCTTCCACCTACTTGTATTCCAGCAATCTCTGCCCTTATCTGGCATTCTAAACCCAGAATTGTCAAACAAAGAAGGAAGGAGAGCGGCAGAGACAGATGGAAATCAAGTAGGTAGGAAGGTGCGCTGAATTGTGTTACGCTCCGTCCCATGGTTTGTCTGTTCACCTCCCTATTCCAGTGCGCGACTGAACCCGCTACAGAATATCTGCTGAATGCAAATCATTCCAGAGTATTTTTATCCCGGCCCTGATTAGTGTTTTTGTTTTTTGTGCAAAAGCAGCATTTTTTTCTCTCCAATAAGCTGCGAGTGACTGATAGGACTGAAACTCTGATGATCCAAGGAGGAGGTGGTCGCTCGGTTGTTCCTGGCGGGAGGGTGGAGCAAAGCTGCAAATCAGCTGGATGTGTTAAGCCGGGACTGTATCACAATCTGTCCTGCTTTCCGGACTTGACAGATATTCACCATTTTGAATTCTATATTTTAATTAAAAAAAAAAAAATATATATATATATTATTTTTTTGGGAGGGGGTGTTGTAATGCGTTTTTGCATCCATTCATGTCTCTCTCTTCTTTTCCGCAGGCCGCCACAGTCTCGGATGGAGGTAAGACCACTTTCTGAGAATCATTTTGCATAGAATGAAATGGACTGATGTAGCAGAGCCGATTTTGTTTTCCCATGTAGATATAATTTTTATTTATTTAATTTTTTTTTTATTTTAAGTGGCTCCTTAACATCCCATTATTCTGACTTGTGCCCAGACCCAGTGCTGAGTGCATGTGTCGCTGGGTGCCAGGCGATGGGGCGCTCGTCGTCCTCGCCTGTGTTTGCAGCGGGGTGGACAGGTTGGAACGGGCAGCCGGGCATGTCTCTGCCATGTGATCGCTTACTGCAGACAAGCAGAGAAAGTTGGGTTCTTACTGCCATGGAGACGCCTTGTCTTTAGTCCGTAGCCTCCAGCACAATCCTCTGCGTGTGCGGACAGGCAGGGTGTCAAACACTTTTCCTTACAGACTGCAAAAAAAGAGCCACAGCAGAGTTGTCTATTGTCTGTCAGTCATCAGCTGTGCTCTTCTTGTACCCGGGGGATTAACTCGATTTTTTTTAAAAAATTTTTCTTTTTTTTTTTTTGGGGGGGGGGGGGTAGGGTGGTCTTAGGCGTCTCATCACTCAAAATATTAGTAATGCACTTTCTGGATTTTTACTTATTCACTTTTAATTTAGTTTTGGGGGTGGGGAAAAAAACCCCCTTGAAACATAAAGTTTTTTAAGATCACCTCTTGCTTCCAAAAGGAGCCTTCATTGTCTCCATCCACAGGCACGTGGGTCATCACAGCATGAGCCGTGCACCCGCGCGTCCGCCCCATCAACAGGACGAGCGGTTTGTGTGTCCCCTCCTGGAGACAAGCAATGCAGGTTTCAAGCAGAGGAATGGATACAGAACTTTTTATTTTTTATTTATTTTTTTTGAATATTGCTCAATTTTTCAGTAGATAACTCAGTATCTACAAATAAAGTTTATCCCCTTTTTTGCCTATATCCTTTTGAATATAAAGGGGGGTGTCCACCATTTGGGGAATTTTTTTTTTTCAAATTCCAATTTATATTCGCCTTAGGGTTTCATTACCAATTTTGCATTCTGTAGCCTCTGCATTATACTGTAGATTGCTGGCTGCAAGGTGAGTTAACTGAGGATCCATCAGTGAGATCATTTACGCCCCAAAGGTGCATAACCCCTTTAATCTGTTGTTCTCTGTTATCAGCCATTTCAGGTTGCCAATGGGGAATACCAGTACAAATATAGTTGTACCGTTTTTTTTTTTTTTTTTCTGTTCAAAGAATACCAATCCTCAGGATTATATTTGCACACATTTTTGTGAATATTAGCATGAAAGCTGCCAAATGTAGAATTAGCGGCCCTAGATTTGTACAATACAGACGGGATGTGTCGCGGTGTCCCCTCCCCTGTAGCGTTTGCCGGACCTCTAAGCAGTCGATTTATGGACCGAATTGGACGACATGGGTCTTCTCCTTAGGAGGCTCATTAGATGTTCTCCTCTAAAGGGGGTTTTACACATACCGATATCGCTAAAGCGTCACCGAACTCAAGCATGCTTTGCCGAGCCTTGAAAGGCAATTTTGGTAGAGGAGATCAGCGAGTCGAATTTCTATGCTCCGCGCATTTTCCAAAACTTTCTATAGAATTATTTTCTTTTCTTTTTTTTTTTTTTTTTATGCACTAAAAGCCAAACCTCCACCCCTGTATCAATCCTATCCTAGGTTTTTTTTCTGGAACAAGTTTCAGCACCCTGCCAAAAATGGGTAACAAGAGCCCCTAAACTGTTCACTTTTTAGGGACTTTTTTTGTTTGTTTTTTTTTCTTTAAATGTATAGTTTTTTAAAATTTTTGCTGTTCATTAAACTAAACTTTTTACGCAGTTTTTTGCCCCCTTTAGCCTCCGTGTTGCATTGTTTATTGCCTGCTGCAGAATGAGTCAACTGGAAATCCTGTCAGTCGGCTCCTAATGATGGTCTGACCCGGAGTCTTTATCTTTTGTCTGGCTTTCTGAGCTCTTCTCAGCTGATTGATGACCACGTCAAAGTTGAGTGGGCAAGGAAACAAGGACCCTGTTCCCCGTCCTCAGGGGCGAGGTGCAGTCACCTAATATCAAAATGAATTTCTCCAAACCCACAGGAGAACATATTCTGATTTTTAGAGCCCTGCATCTATTTTGTTCGTTTTACTAATTAAGACGCTTCCGCATACATTTGCTTGGAAATGGTGGCAGATGTTTTGTCGCATAAAAAGGATAATTACGGTATACCTTTTTTTTTTTTTTTTCTCTCTTTCCTTGATTAGCGGATCATACTCTTACCACTTTATAATCAGCAATAATCAACATTTCTTCACAGTCAAGATGGGGAAAGTTATTTTCCATTTTTTTTTTTTTTTTTTTTTTTTAAATCCGAATAGACATTATTTTATTAGATGCTGGTTACTGTATATCATTGGCCAGATAGGATGACTATTACTGATCACATTGAAATTACGGTATTGGGGTACGGTCACTGCAGACCTCCCAAAAATACATAACAGTAGGTACCGATGCAGACGTTGTGCGGGTAAAGAGGATGGGTCACCAGGTCAAAAGTGTCCAGTTTTTCCTCTCTATTCCTGCTCCTTGCCTGAGTATTCTTGTTTTTTTTTTTTTTTCTTTTATCTGCCATAGAGTACCAAAGAAAGAAATGAACCTTTTTATTTCTTGCTCCTTTTTGTTTTTTTTCTAAGGAGGTGTGACTCTATAGATATCTTGGGGGCGTGGTTTTAGATCCTCCACCCTCCCAAAACACGCCCCTGAGGAATCCAGTGATTCTTGCCCCCATGGAAAGATTAAAATTAGCCTTAAATAAAAAGGTCCTTATCTCATGAACCGTATGGCGGATTAAAAAGAAAAAAATGGATAACTCAGTGGAGCATCTGGACTAAAAGATTAAAATCTGGACTTTGTTGGACCTGGTTGTATGTTCTCTATAAGCTCCGTTTCACATGTGTGCTCATAGCCATTTTATAAATACTGCATGAAATACAACAAACCACGAAGACTGACACAGTTGAGCTTTTTTTCTTTTTGCCCTGTTAAAGGGGTTGCCTAGGCTTGGGGCGCTCAAGTCTGCAGTCACTCTGTGTGACGCAGACTTGTGAATTAACACAGTTCACGGTGTAAGGATTCTCCTGGAGTGGTCATCTGACTGCAAGTATGTGATTTGCATGCTTCCTGCCACATTCCGACTAGACGTGTACGGCATCACTCAGTACACTTAAAGCGAGCGAGGCCGCACACGTCTAGTCAGCACTTGACCACAAGTATGCAAATCACATATTTGTGGTCACGCACCCGCCCGCTTCTGGCATCAGAGAATCCTGACAGTGTGCTCACTGCGTGCTGTGAGGATTCACAAATGTGCAGTGACATAAAGTAACTACAGACTTACACCCAATCCCGGACAGTCCCTTTAATTTTGAATTTTTTCTGCCACAAAAATCCAAGTCAAAATACTTTGTGTGAACATACCCTTAGCATGTGAATGGTTGCCCATTCCCTGCCAATGTTGCTGGTGGCGTTGCCCTGGAGTACAGTGTTTGTGGAGTACGAAGTACTTGTAATATGATTATTTTCCCCATTTCTTTGTGCTGCTGTGGTTCTGTGAGTTGATATTATGGACTGGATGGAGAACGTAATCTTGTTCTTTACTCCTCTGGGTATCTCGTGTCTTATCAGTATAGTTGTGTCCTCACCCATCACACACTTTTCCGGGGTTATATCAGTTCTTGAACACAAGACAGCTCTGTTCTTCTGAGATTCTATGAAATCTTTGAGAGATACTGAATTCCCAGAACGCAGCACATTGCCGGATCCCGGCCGAGGTTTACGAAGCGATGGGGGGAGTAAGAGTGTTTTCTGTCAATCAAAATGTTATATAATGAGTAAACAACATTTTTTTTTTTTTTTTTTTTTTTTTTTACTCTACTCCCTATAATTAATGATAACAGTACACTTAAAAAATACACAAATTCCAGAAACAGCGCCACTTTTGGACTTAGGTTATGTCTGGTATTGCAGCTTAGTTCAATTAAATTTATTGAAGCTGCTGCTACAATACTATACACAACCTATGGACTGTTTCAAAGAAAAGCATCCAAGTCTTGAATGATGTAGGGCGAGTCTGTCATCCCCCCCAAAATGGATCTTATGCGAGCTATACAGTGATATAGGGGACTTGACACCTATAAAATAATACGAACGCTGTACCTGTTGCTCGTACAGTGGCTGAGAAAATACATTTTAATTTTATTGAAATGAGGGGGCTATGGTGCATTAGTGGCATTACGCCCCCTCATTTTGTATGTTGCGGGCTTCCTTCGCTTCTTGTTGATGGCGCTCGCTTCCCAGAGCCTAAACTCGGGCACACTAGTACGCACTGACACTGCCGGTGCCTGGCTGTTTGCTTTTCCTTTGCTCCTGTATTCTGACACCACTCGTTAAACTTCTGGGTGTATCGGTGTAGTAAGTCAGCGGGGTGTAAAGAGACCGCACCCAGCCACCATGGTGGGGAACGGGCAGGCTGAGTTTAGGCAGCACTTTCTCTGGGAAGTGAGCTATGTCAATCAGAAGCAGAGATACCCCCAATATATAAAATGAGGGAACGTATTGGCGCACCGAGCTCTTGGCCACGCCAAGTGTGAACTGTAGCCCCTTCATTTACATAGAAATTATTCTCTCAGGCAATGCTAGTTAGATTTTTATATTGACGATGTCCCTGATATCACTGTTTAGCTCACTTACAATCCATTTTAAGGGGGATGAACTACTGCTCACACAATTCAAAAAACAGTAAAGGTCCATATTTTTGTGTCCAAATCTCCCTGTCTGAACCTTTCCCAACAGTTGGAGCGGAATGCTTTTATCGCAATAGTAGTGTGGTGTATGTCATCTAGGACAGGCCCCCATACTCCATATTGAGCTGTCTACCAAACAGTTGTTCAGCTGACAACCATCTCTCCCGACGCTCCTTCATCCACCAGAACGATTGACTGAGCCACTTCTATATTTTCTGAGAAAGATGCTGCCAGACAGACCTGGCGGCAGCTGATCTCCAGGAAGAAGAAAACAATCTGGCGCTAAACTTCAGGCGAGAGTCAGGTGGAATAAAACTTGACGTGAAGCTTTTTGCTGTCCATGTAATGTGGGGTCCTCCCAAATAGTTCTTTGTAGACCCTTCTCTGCCCTAAATAATTAAGGGACTCTACTAATGCTCAATGTCCGATTACAATACAAGAAAATGAACACTGGTTTTCTGAACCAGACAACCTTTTTAAATAATTTGCTTTTGCAGAGGCCATTGACAGACTGGTATCGTCTCAGTTTTGACTGTTGTAGATACCTCTACCCTCTCTTTTTGTCCATTTTCACAGAATTTTTTTTGTGTGTTCTTGATGACTCGTTTCCTCTGCATACCCCCATAAAGTACAATAATGTTGTTGTATTGGGCATAGTTGACCTCAGTATGGTAACCTGCGGTGAGGACACACATGGAGCTTCGCTGAGGTTGACTTTTTACACTTGGTTAATGATTTGATTTACATGGTCCTTTAGGCAGTTAGAGCTGAAGTTACAGCCATTACTGTGAAATCCCCATGGATTTTCTTGTTTTCAGTCTTTCTCACGTAAAGAGACCTGATAAGGTTCTACAAGATCACTAGCGATCTTCTTGTCCAGTTGGCTCAAAATTATGAAGTCTTGACCAGAGCCCAGCAATATACTCTAGATAATTCAGCAGTCATCTATGTCGCCCAGCTATCCTATTTATGACTCTTTCAGACTCCTCTGGTGGTGGATTTTTTTTTTTTTTCAGGGAGAGCAAAAGTATAGTCAGTCTGAAATCGAACATTGTAGATCTTTACCTACCCAACAATCTGTCAGGGGGTGGGGGCAACCATTCACATTAGACTGTTGGACAATCCTGTCTCTATCTGTGACATTATTATAATGTGTATGATTAACTGTTGACCATATTATATTATTAAATTGATGGTGTTTTGGCATGCCAAATCACCCCTGACGGCACCACTGGAGAGATGGGATCCTCTCTACATGGACAGGAAACCTACAGAATTAAAGGGCGGCGCCTCGCCACCATATCGGTTGATTTCCTGTCCTTGGGGATGGAACCTACAACTTGGAGTTGTCCAGGGGAATGATCGTCGTGGGAAATTAAGACTTACCAGATCTTGGCCTGGTCACCTGAGTTAGCGGTTTGTCACTGCTGCAGCCGGAGCAGGTGGGTTATTGAGGCATCACTTCGGTTCCAAGGGAAAAACACCTGGTGAAGCTAGATGGCGGCAGCATAGTAAACTGATGTCTGCCACACGCTGCTTTGACTCTAGCCTGCACATAGGTAGGGTGCATAGATCTGTGATAATGAGCATGCCGGTGATGTTAGGAGCTCCAGATGTGATGGATCCACTTTCAGGGTATGCCGGGGGAGGCGCCAAATTCGAATAGCAGTGCTGTTACTCCACTGCTGGATGAAAACTGTGGTCATCCCAGTGGAGGAGCTGCTAGGTGACCACCTGTGAAGACCCTCCTCAGCCGTAACCAGCGGCAGCACCAGGAAAGTTGGATTGTGCCAGCAGGATGGACGAGTCCACAGCTTCCAAAGGCGATCATTCAGACGAGATGATTCCTCATAATCCGGAATTGAAACTGCTTCTGAATGGGAAGTGACCTTCCTGAATGTTCACCTTGTAATTAGGGTTTCTTGTCATTTTCCTTGGTTAGGGAAAACCTAGGAAATGTGTGACAGAAACCAAGTTCCGGAAAGGTTCATTGTGGAAGGCAAGTGTCATGATTCTGTTGTCAGATTAACCTGGGCCAGCTGCTCCTTCCCTGTTCTTAATGCTAGCGGTGCCTTGGCTATCCCTGCTCCCTAGATTACTTCTGATGGTGAAGATGCTGGGGCCACATTCCTTGCTGAATTCCTGAATCCGCCCCTATATCTGTCCCACTCCACCACCCAGGGAATGACAAACATATATGGCAGTATATGGAAGAAATTTCTGACCAGCTCAGGAGTAGGTGTAGTGGACAGAATACAGGTCAAAGGTCAAAACAGTCCCCCCCCCCCACCCCTCCAGACGGGGTTAGAATAAGGTCTATCCATTAGTACTCTTAAGGTCCAGGTAACTGCTCTGGGTGCTTTATATAACTATAATTTGGATAATAACTGGTGGATTTCTCGATTTATTAACGCAAGGTTTCGATCTAGACTTGCTGCCAAAGATGGTACCCTGGTATCTTAATCTGGTGCTCGCGGCTGTATCAAAGCCTTCGTTTGAACTCGTGGATTCCACGTCTTTTAAGGTCCCTACACTAAAAACCATCATCCTGGTCGCCCTTACTTCGGCATGGAGCATTAGTGATTTTCATGCTTTGTCTGATAATCCTATGTTTACACAGATCCTGGAAGATATGGTAGTTCGAAAATCGGCCTATCTTCCCAAAGTAGTTTCCTAGTTCCATAGAATTCAGGAGGTTATGCTCCCTTCTTTCTGTGCTACTCCTGGGAATCCAAAGGAAGAACAACTTTAGATGTTAAGCCCCCCGTCACACACAGCGATCTCTCTAGCGAGATCGCTGCTGAGTCACAAGTTTTGCGACCGGCCCCCCTGCCGGGTATCGCTGATTGTTGTGGAAAGCCCTGCACATTTTTTTTGATCGTTGGTATCCCGCTGGCCAGCACGCATCGCTGCATCTGGCAGGCGGGAGATCAGCGAGCTGGAGCTGGTAACCAAGGTAAACAGTGGGTTTCTAAGCCCCGCGTGGCGCTTAGAAATCCGCATTGTACCTTAGTTACCAGCGCGCTGGTGCAGGGAGCTGGTAACCAAGGTAAACAGCGGGTTTCTAAGCGCCGTGCGAACTATAGAACTATTAAGTGGTGTCCTCTGTCAGATACTGGAAAATCCCATTACGAGTAGTGATTGGTCACGGGTCTCGTGGCTCGTGGCTGTTGAGTTCAGGTCAGAAGACCCGTGACCTGTCCAAAAAATCGAGCTCAGTACAGAGTGTGAAGCTGGCCTTTGAAAAATTAGAACTCCTCCTTGAAGAAGGTCAACAAGATCCTGTATCTCTCGCCGTTGTGTGGCGCAGTAGTGTCAATAGTTGGTCTTGTGGAAAGACTGGACTCGTGTAGCCTAATACATCAGGAGATTAGTGAATGGTGCCTGGTATTGTATATCTGAAAATTTTAAGCCAAAAAATCTTTTAGGGGAGAATTTCCTTGTTGATTATTTCTAGACAAAAACACTTTTGTCAAATTTTCCATTTTTGTGAAAGGCGCTCCCTGATCCTACAAAAAAAATAGTTTGCTAATTCTTAGGATTGCTTTGGGGTCTGATTCACCGCTTATCATTTGTAGTGAGATTTGTGTCCTCTCTGTGTTAATGAAAGTTCTGTGTATAAAGCAGAGCGCGTCTAACCTGTAGTAGATGGCTGGGAATAGCTGCCGTTTTATGGAGACGATATTTCATGGTAAGCGCGTGGCTCCAGTCCAGATTCAGGACTTTACTGGGAGTTCTTGTAAAACTGGCGTTTGTGGTGAGTTTTCCAGCTCTGGATGTCGGGTTTCGCAGAGTGTCATTTGTCTAGAGGTGTAAAGGTTAAGAAGCCGGAAAAGGAGATTGACATAGATTTACAATGCTTAGTCCATCCGTGGCTTCTCCAAGAAAACCTCTGGATATTTAGTATATTCCCCAGGGGGGCGCAATATGCTAAATTCCAGACAGACCAGGAAGAGGGGGCATAATGCATAACATGGGAGTGACATCCCTTATTATAGAAAATGTAAAGGGCTTGAATTCGGGTAGAGAAGAGAGTTTGCTGTTTATCTTTTATTTCCCCCCGTAATGGCGCCACTTTTGTCTATAGGTCGCGCCTGATATTACAGCGTAGCCTCATTTGAGTGCCAAACCATTGACATTGGGTCTGTTCCTTGGGGGGGGGGGGAGTGCATAATTTTTTTTTCTGATCTCCTACCACCTTTAATAGTATGATGTTAATATATTTTATTCATTTTTATTTTTTCACTCCGTTGTTTCCTAATAATGTGCTACTGACAGTTTGCACACTGTATGTGGACGAGCGTATTGTCCATCATTCATCTCCCGATCGACCGTGTAAAAGGACTTCTAAAGTACTGCAGATCTACTTGTTATATCGACGCTTGTTTAAATCTTCCAGCATAAACTTGCCTTTAAATGGGACCTGTGATTTGCAATAAATATGTAATTTATTTTCCTTGGTGTAGATGGCGCTGCTCTCCTGAATCCAGTGTTTTTCTCTTCTTCCTGTGCCTCTCCGTTCCTGAGATATGACCCCATCTTCCCTGTATATACACTACCATTAAAAAGTTTGGGGTCACCCAGACAATTTTGTGTTTTCCATGAAAACTCATACTTTTATTAATCAAATGAGTTGCCAAATGAATTTAAAATCTAGTCCAGACATTGACAAGGTTCGAAAAAAAAGATTTTTATTTTAAATAATAATTTTCTCCTTCAAACTTTGCTGTTGTCAAAGAATGCTCCCTTTGCAGCAATTACAGCATTGCAGACCTTTGGCATTCTAGCAGTTAGTTTGCTGAGGTAATCTGGAGAAATTTCACCCCATGATTCCAGAAGCCCCTCCCACAAGTTGGTTTGGCTTGATGGGCACTTTTTGCATACCATACGGTCAAGTTGCTCCCGCAACAGCTCAATGAGGTTGAGATCTGGTGACTGCACTGGCCACTCCATTACAGATAGAATACCAGCTGTCTGCTTCTTCCCTAAATAGTTCTTGCATAATATGGAGGTGTGCTTTGGCTCATTGTCCTGTTGTAGGATGAAATTGGCTCCAATCAAGCGCTGTCCACAGGGTATGGCATGGCATTGCAAAATGGAGTGATAGCCTTCCTTATTCAAAATCCCTTTTACCTTGTACAAATCTCACATTTTACCAGCACCAAAGCAACCCCAGATCATCACATTACCTCCACCATGCTTGACAGATGGCATCAGGCACTCTTCCAGCATCTTTTCACTTGTTCTGCGTCTCACAAATGTTCTTCTGTGTGATCCAAATACCTCAAACTTGGATTCGTCTGTCCATAACACTTTTTTCCAATCTTCCTGTGTCCAATGTCTGTTCTTTTGCCCATATTAATCTTTTCGTTTTATTAGCCAGTCTCAGATATGGCTTTTTCTTTGCCACTCTGCCCTGAAGGTCAGCATCCTGGAGTCGCCTCTTCACTGTAGACGTTGACATTGGTGTTTTGTGTGTACTATTTAATGAAGCTGCCAGTTGAGGACCTGTGAGGTGTCGATTTCTCAAACTGCAAACTCTAATGTACTTGTCTTGTTGCTCACTTGTGCAGCGGGGCCTCCCACTTCTCTTTCTACAAATGTAATGTTCCAGATTCTCAACTAGCTCAAAGGAAGGTCAGGTTTATAGCTTCTCTAATCAGCCAAACTGTTTTCAGCTGTGCTAACATAGTTGCACAAGGGTATTCTAACCATCCATTAACCTTCCTACACAGTTAGCAAACACAAAGTACCATAAGAACACTGGAGTGATGGTTGTTGGAAATGGGCCTCTGTACACCTATGAATATATTGCGTTACAAACCAGACGTTTGCAGCTAGAATAGTTATTTACCACATTAATAATGTATAGAGTGTATTTATGAATCACTTATTGTTAGCTTCATTGGGAAAAAAAAACTGCTTTTCTTTCAAAAATAAGGAAATTTCTAAGTGACCCTAAACTTTTGAACAGTAGTGTAAATCTAGTCTTGTCCACCATGTGGGCGTGATCCTTAACGCTATTCTGTGGGTGTTGTCTTGAAGACCACACCTAGTTGTCTAACAGGACTAGATTTCTGTGAAGAGAAGGCCATATCTCGGAAATGGAGAGGCGTAGGCGCAAAATAAAAGCAATGCCGGATTCCAGAGAACAGTGGCATTTAAGCAAGGTAAAGAAAAAAACGTTTTTGGCAAGTGACAGGTCCTCTGCTACATCAGTTCAGCGACCGGGTTGTGATGGCAAATATTAGAAGTTGCCTTGAGTCATCTCCCCGTCAGCAGTGCTAGTATTACAGAAGAATAAAGTTGGTTGATGTGTTTTTCTCTTGTTGTTGGTCGCGCCTGGCTGTGGCTTTAATAATTGAGGCCTCTTTATCTGCGGCAGGCTAAAGGTCCGCTTTATTAAATAATTCAGTAGCCTTCCCATGCTGCTTTGTTGAGGGCACTATCGGTTTTCACTCCTTCTTCCAGCCATGGAGGAGCAGGGGGGTGAGGAAAATCAATTTGTCCGTACGGCAGAGCTGGAAAATGAAATTAATTTGTCTTTACCGTGGAGCTATTGGCGAGGAGCTATGTGCCATTTTATTGCCTGTGCGCGCCGGGGCCATGGGGACTAGCAGCTGAAGTGGGCATGGGTTCTGATGGCTGGTTCTCTGTGAGCGAGTTGAAGTATCTGGTGAGATGGCACACGGGTTCCTACCAGCTCTACCCAGGTAAAAGGCTTGTCCTTGTGTTCTGGGGGTCACTTACTTTTTTTTTTTTTTTTTTAACTTTTTATGGTTTGTGTGAAGTGTTTTGTGCCTTTTTTCCTATTTGCCTGAACAAGCTCTTTCCTAGACGTGTGTTGACTCTGTACCACGGATGATGCACGGTTTTAACAGGTAGACAGTGATGCAACTATTAATTCTTTGCATATTAATTTCCAGGAGCATTTGTTGTCGGACTGAAAATTCTGTGCAAGTAACATACAACCAGCTCTGAACTAGCAGAGATGAGTTTGCAAAACGGTGCAAACACAACTTCTAGGAAATTACATAGGACTGCCGAGGAACTTACTGCATAGCCTAAATTTAATAGGTCTCATGTATGATTTGCATTTTTTTTCTTATGGACTTTATTTTTATTTATTTATTTTTTTTGCGTCTAATTCATAAATATAGTGCACTTAATGATACTGGCACAAAAATAAAAAAAAAAACTTTTTTTGTCTTAACTGGAGCCTAAAGGGCCAATAAGGACCCTTTAAACCCATATGGGAAGACCATTACGATTATGGACCAATGATAGTTGTGGGTCTCGTTAAGATTTTATTTTGGGGCCTACGAGCTTCATGTTACACCATCTATATCAAGAATGGTATCCCGCCGTACACTACCTGGAGTGTAGAGGTGGCTGCGTGGGCAACCACTCGCTCTGTTCATTGTTATAGGTTAGAAAAATACTGAATATTGGAATAGCAATTTAATTCCAAGCTCTGACTCACGGTGGGCTATCTAAATGCCTGTATTGAAAGGGATTGTACCAGATTTAAAATATATATACTGTCTATATATCCTTTTTATGTGTTGTTGTTTTTTTTTTTTTTTTTTTTTCTTTTTAAATCCTGTACAATCCCCTTAAATACAAGCATTCAGACAGGCATACTGTAAGCCAGAATATATATACTTAAAAAAAAAAAAAAAAAAAAAAAAAATAAGATAAATAAATATGTATATATCTATTATATAAAGCTCAAGTGTGTGTGTGTGTGTCCGGGATAGGCATCCGCACCGTCGCAGCTGCAGCCACAAAATTTGGCACAGTCACACGTCTGGACCCTGAGAGCGTCCAAGCTATGTTGTGAGGCGAAATTTTAACCCCGCGCGTTCCAATTCACCGAACAATTTTGCCCCTATCTACATACTGGGGAAAAAGTGTGTGCGCGTCAAGCCCCGCCCCTCATTATGATGTCACAATGGTTGCCATGGCGATGCTCATGTCGTCATAGGTTGCAAGCCCCGCCGCTCATTATGATGTCATATTGGTTGACTATGGGATGGAGGATGTGTGATGGGTATATTGGCACTGGACTATGGGATGGAGGATATGTATGACGGGTATATGGTCACAGGACTATGGGATGGAGAATGTATGATGGGTATATGGGCATGGGACTATGAGATGAAGGATGTGTGATGGGTATATGGGCATGGGACTATGGGATGGAGAATATTAATGATGGGTATATGGGCATGGGACTATGGGATGGAGAATATGTATGATGGGCATGGGACTATGGGATGGAGGATGTGTGATGGGTATATAGGCATGGGACTATGGGATGGAGGATATGTATGATGGGTATATGGGCACGGGACTATGGGATGGAGAATATGTATGATGGGTATATGGGTATGGGACTATGGGATGGAGGATGTGTGATGGGTATATAGGCATGGGAGTATGGGATGGAGAATATGTATGATGGGTATATGGGCATGGGACTATGGGATGAAGGATGTGTGATGGGTATATGGGCATGGGACTATGGGATGGAGAATATTAATGATGGGTATATGGGCATGGGACTATGGGATGGAGAATATGTATGATGGGTATATGGGCATGGGACTATGGGATGGAGGATGTGTGATGGGTATATAGGCATGGGACTATGGGATGGAGGATATGTATGATGGGTATATGGGCATGGGACTATGGGATGGAGAATATGTATGATGGGTATATGGGCATGGGACTATGGGATGGAGGATGTGTGATGGGTATATAGGCATGGGAGTATGGGATGGAGAATATGTATGATGGGTATATGGGCATGGGACTATGGGATGGAGGATGTGTGATGGGTATATGGGCATGGGACTATGGGATGGAGGATATGTATGATGGGTATCTGGGCATGGGACTATGGGATGGAGGATATGTATGATGGATATATGGGCATGGGACTATGGGCTGGAGGATGTGTGATGGGACTATGGGATGGAGGATATGTATGATGGGTATATGGGCATGGGACTATGAGATGGAGGATATGTATGATGGGTATCTGGGCATGGGACTATGGGATGGAGGATATGTATGATGGGTATATGGGCATGGGACTATGGGATGGAGGATATGTATGATGGGTATATGGGCATGGGACTATGGGATGGAGGATGTGTGATGGGTATATGGGCTTGGGACTATGGGATGGAGGATATGTATGATGGGTATATGGGCACGGGACTATGGGATGGAGGATAATTATAATTTGCAATAACTAACCACCACAGTTAGTTTCTATGCCCGGGCAGCGCCGGGCTCTTAGCTAGTGTGTGTGTGTATATATGTGTGTGTGTATGTATGTATGTATGTGTGTGTATATATATATATATATATATGTGTGTGTGTGTGTGTGTATATATATATATATTATAAAAAAAAAAAAACTTCCTTCTCACCCCTCAATATGGGTGGTGTTTGTTCTTCTTCCTCATTCTTGGGTACTCTACCAGAGGCCTGGGAGTTTGAGGGTGCTGAGCAGGATCTTAGTTGTTACCAGTATTGTGCTTTTCTGGACAGAGAGCTGAGATGTTGCTCCCGGGATCTGTTGTAGCCATTCTTCCAAACTTAGGGGTCACTGCTCCAAGTGCTCCTATCACCACTGGAATGAATCACTGTTGCCTTCACCTTCCACATCTTCTCCAGTTCTCCATTGAGGCCCTGATATTTCTCCATCTTCTCATATTCCTTCTTTCTGATGTTGCTGTCACTTCGCACTGCCACATCTATTATCATTGCTGTCTTCTGATCCTTGTCTACTATGACAATGTCTGGTTGGTTAGCCAACACCTGCTTATCCGTCTGGGTCTTGAAGTCCCACAGGATTTTAGCCCTTTCATTTTCCACCACTTTTTCTGGGGTTTCCCCCCTGGACTTAGGGGGACTCAGCCCATATGCTGTGCAGATGTTCCTGTATACAATTCCCGCTACTTGGTTGTGGTGTTCGGTATACGCTGTTCTTGCATTTTGCATCCTGATACTGTGTTGGACGGTTTCTGAGGTTTCTTTGCATAGTCTGCACCTTGGGTCTTGTCTTGTGTGGTAGATTCTTGCTTCTATGGATCTAGTACTTAGTGCTTGCTCTTGTGCCGCTATGAATAGTGGGTCTGTGCTGTCTCGGCGTCCAGCTTTCTCCAGCCATTGGTAGGATTTCTCCATGTCAACTACTTCCATTATCTGTCGGTGGTCTATCCCATGCAGCGGCTTGTCTTGCCATGGCGCTTCATGTTCCTGTTCTTCCTTCCAGATCTGTTGTTGTTGCTGCTTTCTCTCAGCATCTCATCTTTTGGCGCCATTCTTCTGATGTATTCCTGGATACTCCTTGTTTCATCCGTGAAAGGCACGACAACCCTCCTTTCTGTTGGTATACAATCTTTTGGTGCTAGACTTGGGGTGGAGACCGCCATGCATTGTGAGGAGCTTTCGTGCCTTCACATCTGCAGCTTCCATCTCTTCTTTTGGCCAGCACACTATGCCAGCAGGGTATCTGATAACTGGCAGGGCATATGTATTGATGGCACGGATTTTATTCTTCCCATTCAGCTGTGGCTCTTCAGGACCTGTCTTACCCTCTGATGGTATTTGGATGTTGCTGCTTTCCTTGCCTCCTCATCATGGTTACCGTATCCCAGTGGGATGCCGAGGTACTTGTAGCATGTCATGTCTGTACATCTGCTATGTGGCCTGCTGGTAATTCCACTCCATCCGTCTTGACTACCTTGCTTCTCTTTATTACCAGCCGGCCACTCTTCTCCAGTCCAAAGGACATCCCGATGTCTTCGCTGTAGATCCCTGTCAGGTGGATCAGTGAATTGATGTCTCGTTCGTTTTTTGCATACAGCTTGATGTCATCCATGTAGAGGAGGTGGCTGATGGTGCTTCCACCCTTGAACGTGTATCCATAGCCAGACTCTGTAATTATCTGACTGAGGGGTTCAAGCCTATGCAGAACAGCAATGGGGACAGTGCATCACCTTGGTATATGCTGCATTTGATGGTCACTTGTGCTAGATGTCTTGCATTGACTTCCAATGTTGTTCTCCGTAGTCCAATTGAGTCTTAATTTCCTGTTGACATTGTAGAAAGCCAATCATTCACAGATCCATGTGTGTAGCAGTCCAGGTGGTTCTGGGATTGGTCTGTCTGGATCTTGAGTCTTGAGCGACTGCTCTATCTACTGGTGCTTAGAGCCTCTGGTGTTGGTTCCAATGCCTTTCTGAGTTGGATGCATGTACTGGTTCATATGGTTCTGTAGCTTGGTGGCTATGATGCCTGACAGGAGTTTCCATGTTGTTGTAAGGCAGGTTATTGGACGGTAGTTGGATGGAACTGTTCCTTTATGAGATTCCTTCAAGATCAGCACTGTTCTACCTTGTGTTAGCCAAGCTGGGTGGTGGCCTTCTTCTAGCAGTTCATTCATCTGCTTTGCCATGCGTTCATGTACCGCTGTTAATTTCGTCTTTACATGCCCTGCAAACATAAAGCGCACAAGAAAAATAGTGATTTTCCTGATGACCACAAGCTTTAGGTAACTTGCAAGAAAGGTAACCTCCATTAAATCTGGTATTTATGGAGAGGTGAAAAGCAGAAATCAACATTTTACAGGATATTTCACAGAACGCTGAGATAACTGTTATCTGGGATAAAATCTTGGGTGGATCAGAGAGATGCAAGATAAACACTGCCTTATTCTCACAGTGTTTGGAAGATGTATATCATGTCACCAGGAATTCATCGCACATGAGAAAGCAGCAATTTCATGTTTAGTTAGAGCAAAATAGGTTATTTATAGAGGAGCAGAAATGGGGAGAAACAGCACATGAATAATGTTATAATAACCGATCAGACAGATTCTGTAGGCAATTGCCAGTTACTTTAGAAAAAAAAAATCTGCTCCCACCAATATAAATCAATCAAATCCCAGCTGTCAGCAAAGGTTAAAAATATAGAATCGGGCCTTCTCTGCACTGCAAACCACCCTTCTTACTGAGTCTTATTTCTTAAAACACCGTAGGATTATAAAAGGGCAAAGAAAACCTGGATAAGAAAATACCCTATCCCATAATGGCAGATATAGTGTTAATATTTCACCCAATAAATATTTCTCAAAACTTTTTTTTGTTAAAGGCTCCCCAGTCAATAAGCTGATCACAGCGATCAGTGGTAACACATAGTCTCAAGTGTTCAATTCCTCTGCAGCACTCCCAGTGGAGAAGTGGAGTATTGCACAGTTCTCTTTAAAAAAAAAAAAAAAAAATCAGTGAACATTGGATGTAATGAAAGGTCAGGCTGAGTCCTCCGGAGTGAGAGACACTCTCTATAGCTGCTCCCAAATCTGGCTGATAGATGAGAATCCTAAATTAGGGAACACTGATTTTAAAATGGTTGTCCCAAATTATATAAAGAAAAAAGGCTGTTTTTTTTTTTCTCTCCCACAAAACAGTACCACATTATTGTGTGTATGGTATTGCAGCATCGCCCCTTTCACGTCAATGTAGCTATGCTGCAATACCAGACACAACCTGTATACAGGAGTGGCACAGTTCCTGGAAGATGGCAGCCATGTGGATTTTTTTTTATACTGTACTAGAGTACTTGAATATGGGTTTCCCACACCAGACAAACCAAATACCGTAAGAGTTGTATGGTGGAGACTTAAAATTTATCTTTCTCCATTTTTGCTGTGCAAGATTGTATTTTATTAATATCAAATAGTGATGAGCGAATGTGCTCGGATAAGGTGTTATCCAAGCATACTCGAAAAATCTGTTTGATCCCCGCATCGTTATGTCTCGTGGCCGTCAAGTCATTAGATATTTGTAGTATATGTCTTATCCTGGTAATATTAAGATAGTGGAAAGGCTAAGAGCAATTTTCTGGCAGATCTAGAGCAGCACATTTCATTCGAGCCTGGGGTCCTTGTGACCGCACGGCTGGAGACTTGTAGAGGAAACCCAGGCTTCTGGTTAGGAAAATGTCCAGTGAAAGCTGACTTGATGCAAACTCTCAAAACTTGAGTTTCTTCCTCCTGGGCTTCCTCTACATGTCACTTCTCCTGTTCTATAGCGAGCTGGATGAGTGCCTCGGAGACCGAAATGTGGAAATGAGGACAAACGTGAGCTAACCTATGAGAATTGGCGTGTAATGATAGATTCAGGCCGGACTTGTAAGCCAACTTGGATGCCATCACCTCCATCGCTTGTGTTTTTATGTTTGTTTCCAGTCTTTTTATGTGTCTTGGCTAAGTTTGACAAAATTTATTCTCACTATAGTAAAAATCCTTAGCCAAACTGTAGGTTGAGTTTTGGCTCTGTTAAAATAAAAAAAAAAACCCCAGACCCTTTCCTACAACGTGCTGCCAGATATAGTGCTCAACATTGAAATTGCAATACCAAGAAGCTAAAGTCGTGGAATTGTGGAAATCAGACATGTTAATAATATGCAAATAATGAAAAAATGGAAACAAATTTTTCAAAACTTCTCGATTTATTCTGTATGGAGTATGAGAGCCATGTGCAGAAATTCCCGCACTTATAGCTTCTGCTGCTATCAATGAGGTTATTAAAGGGAACCTGTCACCAGGTTTGGCAGATACGAGTTATGGCCGCCGCCTTTCAGGGCTTATCTATTCTATAATTCTGTAGATAAGCCCCCTATCCAACCTGAAAGAGAAGAAAAATGGCTTCTATTATACTCACCTGGGGGCAGTCCGGTCCAAGAGGTGTTGCTGGTCTTGGTCTGTCGCCTCCCTTCTTTTTGTGATGCCGCTCTCCTTCTTAGTTCGTGTGGATGACGCGTTCCTGCATGATCTACATAGTCTTCCCGGCATCGCATTCCTGCGCTGGCGTGCTCATCTGCCCTGTTGAGGGCAGAGCAAAGTTCTGCAGTGTGCAGGCGCTGGGCCTCTGACTTTTCCTGGTGCCTGCACACTGGTGACAGGTTCCCTTTAATGGTCATCTGAGGAAGGTTCTGCTGCTCAAAATGCACTTGGGCAAATCAAGATCTGCTGCTCCCCTTTTGTAATTGCTGACCAATGATGTCCCAGATGTACTCAATGGGAGACAAGTCCGGAGACACGGTAGTACATTTGGGCCACGCAGGCAGCTCATAGTAACACCACCACGTTGCGGCCTGTTGTTGTCGTTTTGAAAAAGCCCTCCTGGGATACTATGTAGAAATGGCCGTACCACTAGCTCTACAGTTGATCTGTTCTGCCAGTGAAATTGGACATTAGATACTGAGTCTAAGGCCCCCTTCACATGTCCGTTTTTCATGTCCGTTCATGTGAAAACCTGCAGACATGTCCGTTTTTTTTATGAGCAGCACAGGCCGCAAAACGTCCCACACACTGATAACCTCCATCTGTCATCAGTGCGACATGTACAGTCGCCTGGTAAAAGCGGTACAGTTCTCTCTGTTCCCAGGCACTGGGTGTGGAAGACTGCTCTGATCATTGTCGCTTGGTCTCCCTGAGCTCGGTGTGACCAAGTGACAATAATGAGCGTTGTATTCAGCACACGCTGTGTACATCTTGTGTAAAATTAATTAATTTAAGAAAATTGTCGTGGACTCCCGCATACTTTTCAAGACCAGCAGTGGGAAAGCCCACGGCTGGGGGCTGATGTTGCTAATCTGGGAAAGTAGACAATATCCAAAAAGGTTCCCAGGCTATTAACAGCTCACAGCTGTTTGCTTAGCCTTTACTGGTTAGTTTTCTGGGACTACAGAGAAAAAATAACGTAGGGTCACCTTGTAAATTTTAACCTGCAAAGGCTAAACAGACAGCTGTAGGGTGATATTAATAGCCAGGGAAGGGGCCATGGATATAGGCCCCCCTCTTAGGCTACCAACATCAGCTCTCAGCCGCCCCAGAAATGGTGCATCCATAAGATGCACAAAATCTGACGCATTATTTGCCCTAATGTGGTGGCAAATATGGTTAGTCACCCTCATTTTCCCATTTATTACTGTAAAAATGAAAATAATAAAAATCCACATTCCTCACCTGTCTGACAATAATCCATTTGCCAATCTGTAATCCATCTCTGCTTCATCTGGATGCCTTGTTGAACAGTGGTGTGATGCGACCATTCAGCCTGGCATCCAGGAGACACTGAGGGTCAGAGCGCAGCAATCATGACCTGCGGTGACATCATTGAGGTTACCGCCGGTCATTGAAAGCTGTTCCCACACACAGTTTACTGATAGCCGGCCGATGACCTGCGGTAACCTTCATTACGTCACCGCTAGCACCGTAAAGACTGACTATGGTACAAGTGGTAAATGCCAGTTTCTCCGCTCGCTAAGACTATATGTGCTTCTTAACAGGTATTTCATTATTAAAATCCTACTAAAATCAGATTATATAATTTACCTCAATCTCTGTGGACAGTCGTTATCAGCTTCGAAAAATGACCAAAGTAGATGCTCGATAACCAAATACAAAATAAATATTGGCCCAAAGAACAAGCGCTTAATGAGGTCTCCTCGAGCACAAATTCTAACATCTATTTGTCCTCACCAATTTGGGTTCATGTAGGGATAATGTTGTTCTATCAATGGCCGCACCATCTTATAGGCACAGTAAGCCCCTATCCGTTCCAGTTTTCGAGCTTCGACCTATTGTATATTTTCCATGGATGAGCACATTTCCCCGACGCGTCTCCTCCGTTGCTCTGCAGAATTTCTTGGCACATACTAAATAAACAATAATGAAAATAACAGGCCTTTTCTGCTCGTAGATGATTGTGGAAAGCCCTCTTTTGTTGCACATGGCCTGTTCACATAATGATAGGTCTTCGGTACATTCTCCTTTCTCTAGTCAAGTTGATTGCCCATTGACTGCCACCCTGCACACGCAATGTAGAGGGGGAGGCTTAATTATCCTGACAAGCTTCTCCTCCACGGGCTTGTGGGCTGTGTGATGATTTGATTGCCTGCTGTCAGAACGGGTGCGTCCCCTATGTTGGATCACTATGTAGCCAGCCTCTTCTTAAGGGTGTACGGTTTTTTGCCAAAACTGAGATAAAAGTTCTGATACTGTAAGATGTAACCGTGGTGCACGGACTACGGCAGACCCTGTAAGGACTGAACTTAGAATTTACTGTTTTCTGCACGGAACAAGGTGATAAAACACATTTATACCTATATTAAATCACTTGATTGTTCAGCGTGTCCTTGCCATTGTTTTATAGTGTCACTTTTCTCAAATAATATTTGCACATGTCGGAAGAGAAAAGGTTTACAAGGTTATGTTATTGGATGCCAGACAAACCATTTTCTCCATAATCATGGTGTGATCGCACTTATTGCTTTGAGTGTGTTTTTTATCTTCCTTACAGTATTTTAGATTTTTTTTTTCCATTTGCTGTAAATATTGTTATAGACATTGAGAAAAAGATGTGTACAGGCATAAAGGCTCTATTGCCAGCCCACTAGATTGGCTGGCTCGAGTCTACAACGCCTGACTTCTCTCAGTCCTACAGACTTTGATTGGAGATACTTTGCTCATTATCAACCGTGAGCCCATTTTATCTCTTTATTGTTGTTAAACAATGGCCCTCCTTGTAGGAATCAATGAGCGCCCAATGGACCTACAATATAGGAATCAATGGGCACCCAATGGACCTACAATGTAGGAATCAATTGGTGCCCAATGGACCTGCAATGTAGAAATCAATGGGCGCCCAATGGACCTACAATGTAGGAAACAATGGGCGCCCAATGGACCTACAAAGTAGAAATTAATGGGCGCCCAATGGACCTGCAATGTAGGAAACAATGGGTGCCCAATGGACCCACAATGCAGGAATCAATGGGCGCCCAATGGACCTACAATGTAGAAATCAATGGGTGCCCAATGGACCTACAATGTAGAAATCTATGGGTGTCCAGTGGACCTACAATGTAGGAATCAATGGGTGCTCAGTGGACTTCCTTGAAGCATGACTGCATACAGATGGGTTTTACTCAGTGAATGTTAATGTTAATGGGCACAGTGTAATGCCTTCCTTCACCTATGGTGGCGCTGCATGAAAGCTGATCAGGTGATATACAGCACTCCAAAAAGTTCTAAATAAATCTCCTGTGAAATGCCATCTTCTCTAGTGCACGTCAGTACTTCCTAACTATATTGGCTACTACCCATGTACTACTTCTGTATGGAAATGAATGACTGATGACCGACCTACATTGTACTTCATAATTTTCTCCTTGGTTTTCTTGGTAGAACTGAACAGCACTGATCTTAAAGGATGCATCAGCGAGAACAGCCTGAGCAGCAATGCCAGCCTGCCCAGTGTGCAGAGCTGCCGGAGGCTCGGAGAGCGGCGGGTGGCCAGTTGGGCTGTATCGTTCGAACGTCTTCTTCAGGATCCAATTGGGGTTCGATATTTCACGGTTAGTAAATTTCTGTCACTGATGAGTCATTTCTCATTTCTCAGACTGAATTACTTTTTGGGGTGAAGTCAGGATGGTTTATATGGTAACCATCCTACGAGAAAACTGCTGTGGTCCTGGTAGACCTTGTCCAAATTTTGGTAAATTGGTTGTCAAATTGTTTTCTGCTAAATCTATAAAGTTGCAGAAAGCATGACTTATCCCAGACACATGCTCAGAAGAGAGCCAAGAGCAGCCAAGTGCATGGGGCTTGGTGAGGCAAACTGGTGTTAGGGAACTGTTATAAAGCAGAGTAATTGCCAAGTGCTCTTCAAGCCATGAGTGGAGCAGCTGCTGCTCAAGTGGCTCATTAAAAACGGTCTGACAATCAGTCTGCAGAGAAGAACAAGTTGTATGTGGAAATTACAATAATGAGTTCACTATGTGGGTATTCCGGTTCAGGCTTGGTGCCTTCTGTAAAGATTCTGTAGACTTAAATTGTTTGCACCCAGATTAGAAGTTAGCGCCCAACGTATAGGATAGGGAATACCATCACTGGGGGTCTGACCTCTGGTGCTTCTACCAATCCCAAGAACCTGGCTTTGAAGAGGTCATCTGAATGGACTAGAGGTTGTTCATGCATATTTATGATCCGTTCATTCTCGATAGGACCGCGTGTGTCCACCTCTCCCATTAAGAATGAATGGAGTGTAGGTGCGCATGCTCAATCTTTGCTTCATTCTGAAGGGACGTTTAGAGTCTCAGAGGTCGGACACCTCAACGGTTAGGAGATGACTTCTAATTTTGGCGCATATCCTTTAATTGGAGTTGTCTGGCAAAGAAAAAAAAAAAAAAAAAGAGTATATGAATTTCCTTCTCTGGAGGATCCTGCTTGTACAGGTGTGTAGACATCTTAATGGAAACTGTGTAATGCTTCATTTGCCCAATGGTGGTGCTGTAGGGAAATTGCCTGCTGTCACTGCCAGGTTCACCCGGCGATCATTGCTGATCACTTTTATTTCGAAAAGGGAGATTCGTGGAAATAAGATAATTGCTGGTGGAATCGCCTAATAAAATGGTATTGTTCAAATAGGGTTTTCTTTTTTGAAAGCTAAGGCTTGGTGTGAAACTACTATGGAAAAAAATTGGATGCTACCTAATGTACCACTGACCGTACTGGGCTGTAACTGGTCCTTATTTTCCCCCAGATTTCACCACTCTTTTGGCCGCTTTATATGTACAGACACGCCTGTAGTGGAGGTGATCTATGTACGTGCAGGTTTCATTGTAATCTGTATTTTTGTCTTATCCCCCTGCAGGAATTTCTAAAGAAAGAATTCAGCGAGGAGAACATCTTGTTCTGGCAGTCCTGCGAATATTTTAGTCGTGTTCCAGCTCATGACAAAAATGAGGTAGACTGCTTACGTAATGAGTGATATTTGTGCAAAACCGTATTTCACTGCTCTGTCTGGGCTTTGTGTATACCAAAAGAAAATCCTAAATTAAATACAGGAAAAAAAAAAAGACAGAACCATTTGCTCCTATTAATGTGTAGAAATCCTCTTTTAACTTCTTTAAAACAGGAGGCACAGTCAACCTCATGCCTTAGTTTCAGCTTGACTTTGGCTGCTGTCAGAATATAATAATTATTGCTATATGTAATATATAATGTATATATTAGTAAAAAATAAAAGCATATATATATATATATAGATGTGTATATATGTGTGTGTGCATATATATAAATATAATATATAATATTTTTTCTACTGTTTTTATTAAAATGTATGTATAATAACGTGTATGTGTATATATATAGACAGAGGTTGGACGAAATAATGGAGACACCTGGAAACCTCAACAAAAGTTAGTTTAATATGGTGTAGGTCCACCTTTTGCGGCGATTACAGCCTCAATCCTCCGAGGTATGGATTCATACAAGGTGTGAATTGTTTCCAAAGGAATTTTAGCCTTTGAGCGACAATGGCGGCGGAAATCGACATCTAACTTGAATCTCTAAAATCGACCATCAATGCTCAATAATGTTGAGGTTTGGGGATTGTGGGGACAGATGAGATGCTCAACTTCATTACAGTGTTCCTCGTGCCATGCTTTAACGGTTCTAGCTGTATGAATTGGTGCATTATCATCCTGAAAGATGGCGTTCCCCTCCGGGAACAGTGCTTGAACCATAGGATGCACTTGATCGCCCAAAATGCCTAAATAATCGCGGCCGTTACTTCTTCCATGAAGGGATATCATTGGCCCGGCGGATCTCCACGAAATAGCACCCCAGATCATCACAGAACCTCCACCATGTTTTACGGTTGGGAGAAGGCAGTCTGGATGGAATGCTTCTTTCGGCTGTCTCCAAACGTACACTCGGCCGGAGGTCGGAAATAGGGTAAACGATGATTCGTCTGAGAATATCATGTTTCCACTGCTCGAGGGACCAATTCTGGAGGATTCTACACCACTCTAAACGCTTGGAAACATTTGTCATTGAGAGCAGCGGTTTTCGAATTGCAGCTCTTCCGTGGAATCCAGATTTGTGCAGCTCCCGACGAACATTTTTCGTGGAAACTGGGTTTTGTAGGTGTTCATTGAGCTCTGCAGTGATTTTCGGAGCCGTGGTCTTGCGATTCTCTCTCACAATTCGCTTTAGAGTCCGACGGTCTCTCTCCGTCAACTTCGACTTTCGGCCGGACCTGTGCTTTGCTGCGGGCGTTTTTCCTTCTCTTTCAAACGCAGTCATTACTTTGGAGACAGCACCTCTTGACACGCCAAGCATTCGGGCACTTTCTGTTACACTAGCGCCTGCCATACCAGCACCAACAATTTGGGCTCTTTGAAAATCCGAGAGGTCTGCCATTGGTATCAGGTTCTCATCAATGTTCTTACAATTCTGCAAAACAAACAGTTAATTTACCTATCACATAACACAAATAATCAACTACAAAACATTAACATATGTCACGGTTTGCATGTTTATCACATGTTCGAAGATTATGATAACAACACGTTAGGTGTTTCCATTATTTTGTCCAACTCCTGTATGTGTATATGTGTGTGTGTGTGTGTGTGTGTGTGTGTGTGTTTTAAAATGTGTATATATATATATATATTTTTTTTTTTACTGAACAGCTGTCCTATCGAGCCCGGGAGATATTTAATAAGTTCTTAAGCAGCAAAGCAACTACCCCAGTAAACATTGACAGCCAAGCTCAACTGGCCGATGACATCCTGAACGCTCCGCACCCTGATATGTTCAAAGAACAGCAGCTCCAGGTACGACGGAAAATAAAATAATCAGACCATGTCCCTGTGTGCGAAAACGCTGCACTTTTTCCTTTGCTTTATTTTAGTGCAGACACTCGTAGAAAGAATTGCTCTCTTTATTGCAGGTTTGCTGTGTTTTTATTTGTGTTTTCCTGTCTTTTTATGGACATTAAAATTAAAAAAAAAATAAAAAAAAATTGGATGAAATCTCAGGCACTTTGCTTGAACTCTTTCCCACGGTGGATTTTGTGCAGAAACCAAATGTAGCGTATAAAGTGTTTACACTATTTGGCTGTGTAGCCTTATGTACATTGTTATATTATTTTTTTTTAATGCCCGTCCTCCAGTAACACTTTTTTTTTCGTGTTCTTTTTCAAGCCCATGAAATCTGTCGTCTGATTTCACAATAGCTTTATATTGATACCGCTAAGCGCATAAACTTAATATATTGCTCTCTTTATCTTCTTTAGGCTATGTGCCCAGGTTGCGTGTTAAAACGCACACTGAAAACCGGACTCCTTCCCAGAAATCGCGTGTTTTTTTCCGCGCGATTTCACCGCGATTATGTTCGCGATTTTGCCGCGATTTTCGTGTCCGGTATTCAAGCACTTTCCAAGCGATTTGAAGCATCGCTTGGAAAGTGATTGACAGGTTGGTCACACTCGTCAAACATAGTGTTTGACAAGTGTGACCAGGTTTTTACTTTTGAGGCTGCCTATGCGGCCTCAATAGTGAAAGATAGAATGTTAAAATGCGAAAAAAAAAAAAAATCGGGTTATATTTACCTTCGGGCGTCCCGCGCTGCATTCCCGGGCCTCAGCGTTCCCAGTAATGCCTTGCGAGACCTGTGATAACATAGTCTCGCGTTGCTATAGCGATCTCGCGAGACCACGTCATCACAGGACCGTGCCGCAAGGCATTACTGGGAACGCTGAGGCCGGGAATGCAGCGCGGGACGCCCGAAGGTAAATATACCCCGATTTTTTTATTTTTTATTCTTTTTTTTACAGGGGTATGGTACCCAGGGCCTGGAGGACAGTCTCCTCTCCTCCACACCGTGGGTACCAACCGCACATGAGACGCTTAACTTCCCGCATGGTGGGCATAGCCACATGCAGGAAGTACCGTAAGCGGTTCTCATGCATTCCTATGGGTGCGGAATCACGGCAATTCTTTGCGATTCCGCACAAAAGAATGAGCATGCTGCGATTTTTTCCGTGATGGGATTCCGCCGCGGAAAAAAGCGCAGCATTAGCACAGCATGTGCGGAATGCCATAGGAATGCATGGGGGGCGTTCTGTACACGATTTTTAAGCGTTTTCGCGGCAAAAAAACGCTTAAAAATCGCTACGTGGGCACACAGCCTTAAGGGGGTTTTACACATAGTGATATTGCTAGCAATATCGCTAAAACGTCACTGATTTTGTGACGCAGCAGCGATATTGCTAGCGATATCGCTATGTGTGATACTTACCTCCCACCGGCTCCCCCGCTGTCCATCGCTGATCGCGCGAGATTGGGCGGCTCCATTTCTCGTCGTCAGCTTCCTGCTGTGTGAGACGAGCGACGCTGGACGCGGGCGGGAGGACGTCAGGATCCCTGAGTGTGAAAGGTAAGTATCGTCCGCTGCGTCGCTGCTGCATCGCTGTGAGATCTTTCTGTGTGAAAGCTCACTAGCGATCATTTAGCGATGCACCAGCGATCCTGACCGGGTCGTATCGCTGGTCGGATCGCTGGTGCATCGCTAAATGTAAAAGGGCCTTTAGAGTATGGACCTGTTGTTAAAATTCCATTGCCTTTCATCATGAGAGCAAAACAAATATTTTATATAATGTTTTTATATATTTATTGGTCTGTGGAATTGGTTAAAAACACTAAATAGGTTTTGTTTTTGTTTTTAGATTTTTAATCTTATGAAATTTGACAGCTACACTCGGTTCCTTAAGTCTCACCTGTACCAGGAATGCATGCTTGCAGAAGTGGAGGGGAGATCTCTACCAGATCCCCAAGAGATACCAAGTAGTCCCACCTCAAAACATAGCGTTGGCTCTGATCGCTCAAATATCTCTACACCTAAGAAGGTATCCATTTTTTGTATTTTTTTTTTTTTTTTAAGGGGAATCTGTCAGCAGGCTTTGCTATGTAATCTGAGGAAAACATGAAGTAGTGGTTAAAACACTGAATTCAGCCATGAGTCACTTATCAAGCTGTGTGCTGTTTACTTACAATGAAGGTTTTATCACTAGGACATTATCAGCGCTCAGACTAGCTGCCTTGTGCCAAGTAGTCCAACCACGACCCCTCTTGTTGTTAGCAGCTCACTGTCACAATTTGCATGTTTGTGTAGGAATGATATTGGACGCTGCAGATATCTCCAGGACTGACTATAAGTGGAGACGTCCGCTTGTCTATGTGAGTGTTCTGGAATGTCTGGACTGGTGTCATGTCTGGCGAGCGTCAATCTCCAGATAGCGAGGGATGAGATGTATAAATGGTCTCCAGTGCTTTGTGTTGTCGTGCCACGAGATAAGCAGAATGTCAGCGTGGCCACCCACCGCAGCGAGAAGATAAGAGTATCATCCCTTGAAGCCAATGCTTTTGTTGCTGAAGTATTTGGCCTGACCGGTCTTTCCTGTACTTATTCAGCAGCCCAGCAAGAAAACCAAGTCCGGAAGATCTCTAAACGAGGAGTCCGGAGGGGAGGATGAGAATGAGAAGAGGAAGAAAGGCACGTTCTTTTCTTGGTCAAGGAGTAAAAGCATAGGGAAGTCTCAGAAGAAGAGAGAGAATGGAGAGATCCCAAACGGTAACTATATAATACTGCTGTGACCTGCCGAAAAAAGTACCGTAATGCTCAATGTGGCTAGCATGTGTTCAGGATTAGGAGAGGGCAGCGACTTATCTCCCTTGGGAACAAAACGATCGGACATATTGAAATCAAAGTGCCTGATCCTTTTCTCCACACTCTTCTGCTGTATTGAGTCAGGAGGGGCCATATGTACATAGTCAATTAGTCCCGACCGGCTTACTGTAATACAGCTCCTGGTTAATTTATGAGATTGTGCTTGGATTTACTGCTGGGAGAGGGGAAGATAGAGCTGCCTGGTTAAGTAACCTTAACATGAAGAGAGAGCTAAAAACGCAATGAGCTTGTCTTGTGAGTTTTTCATAAATTTGTATATTCCATGGCTGGCCATTGGATTTTTTGAGTACATTACTGTTCAGATCTGGGAATCTGGTAAAAAGGCAGAATAACACCAGAAAATAACCTACTTAGAGGCAAGTTACAGGATCATCAGCACAGGGAACACAAGGACTCTGACCCTATCATTGAAGCATCTAAGGAGCGGGTGCACAGGTCATTGTAAATGGAAGGGTGTAGGGTCAGCTGTGACATCACTTGCTGTTTTCGGCTATGTGTAAAGGTGTTGCCTGTCCATTGTAATCTTGTCCTTTTCAGGAAGAATTTTTAGCAAAACCGCTAAGGAGGTATGGGTATAAAAAAAGCTCCAATGGCAATATGAAATTTGCTTTTTGTAGTACCAATTTTTAGTTATTTATTTTTTTAAATAAAGTGTACAATATGAAAATAATAAATAAATTGACATGACAAACCTTTTAAAAAATTACCGTACATATAGCAAAAAAAAAAAAACTGGTTTAAACAATAGATAATTTTCTAATGGTGACTTCTGTTTAAATCTGGGTTTTTATATTAAATTTTTTTTTTTTTTTTTTTTATTCAGCAGTTCAGAGGATTCAAAATAGGTGATATCACACCCAGTCACCCCTTCCAAAAACATTAGCCCAGACTACTAGAGCATGCCTATAAAATACTTTTGTGCTACTCAGTAGAGACAGAGCCTTTCTCTTGCTGCTTATATTCATGTTGCTGTTGAAAAGAACCGAAAGTATGAATCCAATATAAAAGGGGTATTCCCATCTCCAAGATCCTATCCCAATATGTAGTAGGTGTAGTAATAATAATAATAGTAGTAGTAAATATCTTCAATTAGAAATGTAGTGTAGTCCTTCTGATTTGCAATGTCACTTACCCCATGTGCAGGGCATTGCAGTAGCTTAGCTTGCCATGGTTACATCCAATAACAACTAACTAATCACTGTATGAGTGGTCGTAACCACGGATACCTAAGCAGCTGTAATGCCCTGCACATGGGGTAACGGAAATGGCAAATCAGAAGAAATGTACTACATTTCTAATTGGATATATTTTTTTATATTATTATTATTATTAATAATAATAATTGGTTATAAAAAAAAAAAGTGTAAACATGAAACTCTGCCAAGCCTACTTGCTTAGTTCGGATGGAGTCCCGCATATGTCTTCTGCAGAACTGTTCTTTAGCTCTGGACAGGCAGGAGGAAGCTTTTCTTTTTTACCTTTCCACTCATATTTTTTTTTTTTTTTCATGAACCTTTTTCCTGCCAGAATCCTCCATTATCAACGGGGCTCCCTGCGGGAGGCGAGAGTCGCAAGGTTCTGTATCCTCTTCTGCGAGTCTTGAGATGATTAATTGTGGCAGTAATGGCAATGTGCTCGAGGTGAGGATCACATGAAAGTTGTAATTGTTTTACAAGACAAATTCTTATCGTCCGTCTTGACATGGGGCTCTGGCTTTGTAACCTTGCCTTACTGACTACGCGCATGTTAGCAAACGACTGGTGGGCATGTCCCCTCAGGGGGATTGTAAACTTTACATAGCTGGCTGGTTTTAATGCTGAAAGAACTTGGACTTGAATCCGTCCTTTCCATCCGTTCTGGCTGCATTCTGATGAATATTAAGTGGCCTTTAGTGGATTACAAGACTAATTATTTGTGTATGTTGTAATCTAATTTTGGACATTTTTATGTATGCTAATAAAATGTATAAACCTTATGCTGTGTTAAAAAAAAAAAAAAAAAAAAAAAGTGTCTCACAAATCGGTTCGCACCAATTCTAGTCACTGGCAGCCGCCTGCTATTAATTTTTTTTTTTTTTGTTTCATTATTTTTTAGAACTATTTAAAGGGAATCTGTGGTCAGATTTTTGTTATGTAATCTGAATGCAAAATGGTTTAGGGGCTGTGATCCTGATTCCAGTGATGTGTTACTTACTGGGCTGCATGCTTTCATTTTGATACAATCACGGTTTTCTCTGCTGCAGATCTAGCAGAGCTCGGAATGCTGAGCTTTGTGTAACCCCGCCCACATCACTGATTGGCAGCCCTTCCTATCAGTGGTGGGGGCGGGATTACACATTGGATTTGACCAGGAGACATCTAGTCCAGCAGTGATCATCTACTTCTGATTAAACACTGACTTTTATTGAAACAACGCACAGCCCAGCAAGTAACACATCACTTAAATCAGAGTCTCGGCGCCTCCATCATGGTGATCGTTTTCAATTTTATTCTTTCTCTCAGTTATGAGCCATACAGAATATTTTTGATGCCTATTCTTTTCGATTTTAGTGCACCGGTACAGGTAACCTCTCTTGAGATGGTAATCGAGGAGCGTTGTCTGAATCCTCGGTTCTGCAGGCTGCTCCTTTATTACCTGTCACTTTTTTCCCCCTTCCACAGTTTGAATCGTCAAGAGTTTCTTCTGAGAAATCCCCCCGGCACTGTTATATTACCCTGCCTGACGGCTCATCCTGTGCCATGGCCGTGAAAAGTGGCTATTCCATTAAAGAAATCTTAAGCAGCCTCTGCGAGAAGCACGGCTTTAGCATCGCAGCAGTGGACCTGTTCTTAGTCGGAGGCAACAAGGTATTATACTTCATCAAGAGTAATTTCAGCAGAATAAGGGGGATATTAAAGGGATTGTCTCTTGTTCCTATCTTCAAGGCGGACACCGCTCCTTTATCTCTCGGCTTCCTGCTTGCAGTGGAGGAGCACAAGGGCACTGATCTTGCAAGCGCTCACCTAGGAAACTGACCACCTCGGAGTCTGCAGAGGTGGCCGGTAACCTGAGTAGTACACTATTGAATTAAATATCCCTCTGTTCTTCAGAACAGAAATTTTTTTTTTTTTTCAATAAGAGTTAAATTGCAAAAATTGATTCTTGTTTACTCTTTTAATGAGATAAGAGAACCCCTTTAATAACTTACTGTTATTATAGTAGAATTCTTATAATTTGGCAATCTGCTAAATGTAAACTCAAACCGTGATGTGAGACTTACTCCATAGAGAACCTCTCCAAAAAACTATCAAATACACTTCTCACACTGGCCACTGAGGATTTTTTAGAACCATACTGCCAGGAAGAATTGTCAACAGGCTCCTTATCTTCAGAGGCAGGGTTACGATTACTGTAACACCTCTATACACATCTGTTAACATAACACCAGTCACAATAGGCAATGCTACAATTGACCCTGCTCCCCCCCCCTACTTTCCCAATGACCTTTGCTCACACTCATTAGATGCTTCAATACAAAAGCTAGGGTTGAGGTGCGACCATTGTGTCTAATGTTCATGTGTTGTTTCTTGAAGCAGCAAGTTAGTCTTAAAAAGCCCCAGTGGGTAATGTGAAAACTGCAAATATTTTTATTTGTTTTTTTCATACAGATTGTAAAAAAATATATACGGTATATATACAGTACAGACCAAAAGTTTGGACACACCTTCTCATTCAAAGAGTTTTCTTTATTTTCATGACTATCAAAATTGTACATTCAATCTGAAGGCATCAAAACTATGAATTAACACATGTGGAATTATATAATTAGCAAAAAAGTGTGAAACAAATGAAAATATGTCTTATATTCTAGGTTCTTCAAAGTAGCCCCTCTTTGCTTTGATTACTGCTTTGCACACTCTTGGCATCCTCTTGATGAGCTTCAAGATGTAGTCACCGGACTTACCTTTTGTAGTCAACAGTCTTGAAGGAGTTCCCAGAGATGCTTAGCATCTTGGTGAGAATGCCAAGAGTGTGCACAGCAGTAATCAAAGCAAAAGGTGGCTACTTTGAAGAACATAGAATATAGGACATATTTTCAGTTGTTTCACACTTTTTTGTTAATTATATAATTCCACATGTGGTAATTCATAGTTTTGATGCCTTCAGAGTGAATCTACAATTTTCATATGAAAATAAGGAAAACTCTTTGAATGGGAAGGTGTGTCCAAACTTTTGGTCTGTATTGTATGTATGTGTATGTCTGTGTATATGTGTGTGTGTATATGTATATGTATGTGTGTGTGTGTGTGTGTATATGTATATATATATATATATATATATATATATATATATATATATATATATATATATATATACACACCCGACAATGTTAAAAATAAAATACATGATTTGACACAGATATCTGTTTTAAACAAGTCATTTTATGATGATTGCTTCCCATTAAGGAGACTGGTGTATGGAGACTTAAAGGCCATGCAGGACCTGGGAAATGAAATTCAAAAAGGTTACTTCAGAGGAAGAAAGCAGCAGCTAGACACGCCGCTCATCTAGTAGAAGTCATGCTGCTGCTCTCTTCCTCTATGGAGTGACCTTTTGGCATGTCATTTCCCGGTAGCCCTCCATCCAGTCATTTCCGGAGTCCTCTGCCCTGTGCAACTTGGAGCCGATACATGTGTGTTAGCTTTAAGTCATACAGCAGGGAAGGGGTTAATTGTCTTTGTGCCTTGTTACACGAGCACCACCCTGCAGCCTGTGATTTGTGCCCACCGGCCCTTCTCAGTGTGTAATTTATTGTATGTTTCTGTTTATTTTGTCTCCGCTTATAATGAAGCCTCTCGTCCTGAGCCAAGACAGCAGCATTCTGGAGTCCCGGGATCTAAGAATAGAAAAACGGACTTTATTTCGGTAAGAGAAACAAAATGAATCTAGTAAATGTAAATCTGGGCTGCGGAAAAGTTTTTCCACTCAGACCCTCCTGGCAGCAACAATTTCTTTTGACCGTTTTTATAATAAATGTGCACTCAAGATTGTGCGGATCTGTGGTCTTCAGCTTCCAGACTAGCACTCTCCCCCGGGGATTGTGTCTACAATGTATCATTCACAGCCTGCTGCGAGGATAGGATTAAGTAGGCAACAGTAACGCATAATTAAACGAATAAAATAAAATTTAATATCCCTTTTTTTTTTTCAGAAAATCTTTTAATTTTCCATGTAACTATTTTTGGACTTATTTGTGCAACTGGATATGATTAGTAAAAAAAAAAAAAAATTAAATTTCGCCCAAAAGCAAAACTAATCTATGAGGTGTTGAAGGATTAATGTCCAAGGAATGGAACAATATATGGATTAATAATAGGTAACATTTTCTTCTGTCTATTTAGATTGGACCTTGTACCAATTAACAGGTCGGTTGGACTGAAAGCCAAACCAACGAAGCCTGTGACGGAGGTCCTGCGTCCGGTTGTCGCGAAATACGGGCTGAATCTTGGCGAGCTGGTGGCGAGGCTCGTAAGTGCGCCATTTGAATAATTTGTATTAAAGTTGTATATATGATTTTATGATGCTATCTATGATGGTTTTATATATTTTTATGTATTTTATATTTTTTTATAATTTTTTTAAGGATGGGGTTGGATTAAATTGGGGGTAGTGGTTCCAATTACGACCTATTCTGAGAAATACTGCCAACTAGGGGATCGATGGGGGTCTCGGCTGTTGGACACTCACAAAATCCTGAAACGAAGGACTTTTGTTCCTTGTTTGCATTAAGTGGTTGTCAAACATGTCCACTGCTACACGATCTCCATCAGTCCCATAGAGAATAGGGTTCTGGTGATTGATGGACATCGCGGAGGTTGGGCCCCCACTGATCTACTAGTTATCACCTATCCGGATGATAACCTGATCTCACTGGAATATCACCTTACTTGTTGGGATACTTGGACCCTAGTCAGGTGACGGTTTACTACCTTAACCCTATTATTTAAATACCCTGGATAGGGCAAAGTGTCTTTTTGAGGCTCCACTTGTCACATAGCACTCTGCTCTGGTTGTCCTCCCTCCAACACCGGGCATTGACTAGAATAGGACAGGTGCACAATGCCCGCCAATGGTGCACACATCCCACTAAGCAATCTGCAGATGTGACCTTATCAGCACTGCTCGCTCTCCGATAAAGAGATGAGGGGCACCGGAATAATTGTCTAAAAACATTTTGTTGAGAACATTCCTATTATATTATGCTCCGACTTTAACTTTTCTTTTATAGCCATTCATAGATTTTTCTTCTTCATTTTTATTAAAGTCGCAGTTGTATTCATAAATTCAGTTTTTCAGATTAAAGACTAACCATGTTTTTAATTTTTATTTAATAATATATCAGACAGCTGCTTCGTTCTCCTCCTGGACTGATTACTCGTTCTCAATTCAGGGGTAAAATCTGTTTTTGGCGAAGACAGATTTCTCCATTAACTGAGGTAGGAGATGACAGTTGGTGCTTCTAGAATTCTATGGAGGAGGGATGAACTAGAGGCAACACAAGACATTCTGCTGCAAGTTCTCCTGAAACCGTTGCTACAGTTCTCCGTAGAATGTTATGAGCACCAACTGTCATCTCCTAACTCTGTAATGGGAAATGGGTTTATATTCACTAACGACACATTTTACCCATGAATTGAGAATGAAAGATCAGTGCAGGAGGAGAAAGAAGTGGATTTCACTAATAAGATATATTACAAAAGTTTCTTATTTTAAACTCTACTTTTGATTTATTGGAAAAAAATATGCCTTTTCTTTAAATATTTTATAGTTTTGTAAATAAATGTAGCCCCACCATTCCCCCCCACACACAACCCAGAAAAATATTAAAACCAAAATAATGTATTGATTGCACTGTTTGCAGAGCGGAGAACAGGAACCCTTAGATTTAGGCGTCCCTATTTCTACCTTGGATGGGCAGAGGGTTGTGTTGGACGAGAGGGAGAGCTCCAGGACTAAGGGTGAGTCCTTAGTAATTTTCTATATATCGTAAATGCTACATGCTGATATATATAATATTATTTTTTTTTCCTTTTTTTTTTTTTGGCACTAACGAGGCAAAGTCGACTCATTTCTAACATTTTTCTTTTATTTTTTTGTCAAATGCTTAACATAATATTTCTATAAATTGGCTGCTGTGTTTGGTTTTCTCCTATTCTGGAGACTGTTGCAAGAATAATTTTTTTGTGAAAATCCGATGCACTAAAACCACATTTCCACACCTCTGTGTCATTTTATGATCTCCGCACTTTTTGGCCTCTGCTGTGAATAGTCTCTTTATGTTTTACGGAGCTGAATTATGTTTTAGTTAAAGTCTCGGATTGTATCGTTATTCCATTGCAGACAAATCCAAGAGCCCAACGATGAAATCGACTCCCGCGCTGACAAACTCCAGGAGTAATAATTCCATGGTAAATTACATGATTGATCTCAATATTAAGTTTATGATTCTTAAGGGATTTCCATTTTTGCTAGTTTTCATTTTGCAAATGTGTGGGTTTTTTTTTTTTATTTATTTTTACTTTTTTATTGCATTTTGCAGTAGAATGGAAAATTAAATTCTAAAATTTTGCGACTTGCCAGAAGGGAGCGCGATGTGAGGGTTCAGATGGGTTACAAACCAAGGCTGCTGATCACCGTGTTTTTCCCTGGTCTTTTCTTGAAAAACCAGCAAAATTTTAAAGCCGCTTTAGATGTGATTAGAGGAAGACACCAGGAAAATGGAAACCTTCATGACTAGTGGTGAGTGAGCATGCTTGGATAAGGCGTTATTCGAGCATGTTCATGTGCTAACAGAGAGTCTTCGTCAAGCTCGAAAAATATGTTCGAGTCCTCGTGTGACGGTTCGACACTTGTAGGCATTGTCTGAGAAACCGGTAGTACCTGCGTCTGTTGCGGCTGTTGAACAGCCACGAGACATGCAATCGCGGGGACTCAAACATATGTTTCGAGCATGCCGAAGACACTTGGTTAGCACATGAACATGCTCGGATAACACCTTATCCCCGAGCATGTTCGCTCATCACTAGTCATGAAGGTTTCCATTTTCCTGGTGTCTTCCTCTAATCACGTCTGAACATTTTCACTCACCACTACTCATGACCCTTGGGTCAATTTTAGACTCTAACGCTGCCCTTGTTCAGTGTTTTGGTCTCTCGCAGCAGCTGCTCTTCTCTTCAGAGCCTGGCATACAATAGGCGCCTATGGGGCATACAAGACATTGATGTTCATCTCGGTGATAAGAATCGGAATCACCCAGAAATAAAAACCATAGAGGACTAGCCACGACACTGGACTAGGGCACCACAAATAGACTTGATCATCTCTAGTTCATTTCCAACCCCCTTACACTGAAGATCCTCTAAAGATGGATGTCCTACAACAAATGGCAAAGGAGAAAGAACCATCCAAGGCTGGATTTACTTTCCCCAAAGAGCCCTTAGTTGCTACATAATTTGCCTTTATAGTATCAGTGCTGCCACTGTCAAAATTTCTGAGGCCCCCTTGAGACTCCGCCCAGGCTCCACCCCTCAAACTGTCCACAGTCCCCACGCCATCTCTTGGAAAAACTCTACTACTCACCAGTCACACATTAACAGTTCCCATCACCAGATCACTCATATAGCCAGCAGCTTTTGTTTTGGCCAAAAGATTTTTTAAGCCGCCATCACAACACTGTAGACACTTTTGGCCGAGCTCTACTCTATGCTAACCTATTAAATATTTGTTAACATATGCAATGCAATTTAGGTATATTTTTATTTATTTTTCAATTTTTTAAATGACCAATAATATCACATAAAAGGGACAAATACCACCGCACCATGTCCAGACCCCATATTACCACCACATAGTGACTGAATACTACAATACTGATCAGTAATAAAAAAAAAAAACTACTATCACCATAAGTGCCATTATTCACAGGAGATCTGTACTTAGTATGCAGTGTCTGTGTACAGGTAATACAGTGATCAATGACATTATACACAGGAGCTGTGTGTATAATGTACAGGTAATACAGTGATCACTGGTGACATTATACACAGGACCTCGGTATATATTATACAGTGTATATAGGAAACACACTAACATCTCTAGGTGAAGTCATTCATCCTTGCTTTTCATCTTTCATCCAGCACAGATCGCCATCACTTCTTCCAGCCAGGGCTCGTCTCTGCAGGAAATAACAGTTATCTAGAGCACAGCTTGCAGAACACATTACTTATTTTGTCCTGCCCCGTCTGTCTCCAGTCCTGCCCCGTCTGTCTCCAGTCCTGCCCCGTCTGTCTCCAGTCCTGCCCGGCTTGCTGTTTTCAGTACAATGAAGAAAAAAAAAAAAACCTTTCCTCTCCCCTTGCAGCGCTCCAGCGGCGAGCGATCTGCACCCCAGCCTGCGCACTCGCCGGCACTCAGACGCTGGCGACGTGCGCGCTGACGTCAGCTGCCAGCCTCCGATTGGCTGGCAGCTTTAACTATTGCCTTGCGGGCCCGCACTGCAATAGAGTAACTGAACCTGCGCCCTGGACGCAGGTTCAGTTACTTGACCAGCAGAATCCTGCCGCTGGGGACGGGGCAGTGCGGTCCGATGGGTAGAGGTGACGGGGCCCGATGCGGGCCCCCTCTGCTGATCGGGCCCTATACGCCAGTCAGGGCAATAATGCCTGATGGCGACCTCGTATGGTATGCTTGAGTGTACTTATGAGAAAAATTAAAACAAAACCCCCTTTAGGTGTTTTTTGATAGCACTACTTCCTATCTGATACAGTGATGCCAGCCAGCAACAAGACCTTTTTCTCCATTTCTGTGATCTTTGGCCTAGTCTACCAAGGATCACCTATGGAGTGGTGATGGCTACTTAGATTGTTACCACTCATTAAAATGAGGCCAACCTGGGTAAGGTTCGTTCTTTTTTTTTTTCTTTTGTCACCCCAAACCAGCTGCATTGGACTGTATCTATGGCAAGTCAGGTCGCGATGTTGGTCTTGGTGCTCTTATGGCATTGGGTTCTAGATATTTGCTCGTTAGTAGACGTCCTCAGCATAGGACACCACAGAGGACTGAATTGTAGCGTATGTCATAAGGTTTTAGTATCTGTGAAATTAGAGGAGATTGGGATACTCACAATCATGATATTGGTCAAGGGAGAAGACCAGCCACTGGTGAAATCCTCATCCATCCGACTGAAGGGCGAATACGGCAAAGGAAGCAGCAGAGATGTCCGACAACAGAGAAAAGATGAAGCTGTTATGAGGATGGGCAAAAAGAAGCAGCATAAGATTAATCTGGATGAAGCTGAAGGTAAAGGCAGGAATTGCGGAATTACATTTTTTTCCTGTGCAAAATAGTAAAAATATATATATATATATATATATATATATATATATATATATATATATATATATACCGAATGCCAGGATCCTCTTATTTATGGGACAGAGTATGTTTTGTTGTGTAACTTTTTTTTTTGCACATTTTCTTAATATGTCAACACTATTACTTTGTTTCTTTTTAAGTTACTTTTTAGTAGTGTAATAATTTAATATAAAGTGTTTAATGAATAAATTCCCCCCAAAATTGTATTTCATAAACTTTATTAATTACCTATGTAATTATGTGTAAGCGTAATAATGTAGTTGCCGATCGCTGCCGCTCCCAGTTTCCAGCGGTGCTCCGATGCTCTTCTTGCCCATGTGACTTACTCACACAGGGATTTATGTGTGAGACTGATATCGTTTTCTCTGTAAGTTTATGGAGCCTTGTTCTGAGGCTTCACAGTTTTACAGTAAAGGGAGTCGCTCCAACCTACACAGCGGTCACTGTGCGAGTCGGCAAAAAAAAGGAGCGCTCACGTGGGATTGGAGTCACACTGGAAACTGGAGAAGACTGCAAGCGGTAAGTATAGCAGTACACTCAGGCTATGTGCACACATTCAGGGTTTGCAGCAGAAAATGTGCACGTTTTTTGCTACCTATTTTTCCCCACTCAATAGTATATGTGAAATACGCTGCAGATTTGAATTTGCTGCAAATGTGCAAGGAAAAAATAAGCAACATGTGCATGAGATTTCCAGAGATCTCATTCACTTTGCTGGTACTGTAAAATGCGGTGTATTTTTTGCACTTAATTCGTACTGGGAAAAAAAAGTGCACCGTGTGTACATAGCCTTACACATCATCACATTAGGTCAAAGGTCATTATAAAATGTGTTTATACAAATCTATATATAGAGCTGAGTGTATATATGTGTGTATGTATCAAGCCACGCCCACTCAACATAGCCCCGCCCACTGGCTGCTGGAGAGCGGGGTTTCAGGGGGAAAGTGCGGGATGCGGGTGGAGAGCGGATCTGCGAGGGAGAGAGCGGGACACGAGTGAAGTGCAGGGCTGCAGAGGGATAGAGCGGGACGGCGCATGGAGAGCAGGGCTGTGGTGGGAGAGAGCGGTATGGCACATGGAGAGCGCAGGGCTGTGGAGGGAGAGAGCGGGACGCAGGTGTAGAGTGGAGCTGTGGAGGGAGAGAGTGGGAAGGCCAGTGGAGAGCGGGGCTGTGGAGGGAGAGCGTGGGATGGCCAGTGAAGACAGTGGCTGCTGAGGGAGAATGCAGGACGGCGATTGGAGAGTGGGGCTGCGAAAGGTGAGAGCATGACTGTGGATGGAGAGCGGGGCTGCAGGGGGAGACGGCGAAGCTGCGGATCGAAAGCGGGATGCTGAGGGAGAGAGCGGGACGGCCAGTAGAGACAGGGATTGCGGAGGGAGAGAGCAGGATGGCCAGTGGAGACAGAGACTGGGGAGGGAGAGAGCGGGACAGTGGATGGAGAGTGGGGCTGCTGAGGGAGAATGCGGGACGGCGGGTGGGGAGCTGGGCTTTGGAGGGAGAGCGGAATGGCAGTTAGTTACTATGCCCAAGCAACGCCGGGCTCTTCAGCTAGTGTATAATATGTGTGTGTGTAGGAGAGAGAGGGCAGTATGTCGCCTAATGAGGAGACAGGAAGCGTGTAGTCATGTATCTAAGCTGTAGTCGCGTATCACAGTTCTGCCCTAATGGAGCTGAGCTAAGAAGGAAGATTTGAGAGCTACCATATAAATTAGTTATTCATCCTTTCATACTGACTTGCATTGCCGTTTGGCTGGACAGTCCCTTTAAACTCACATATTTGGCCCCAAAAAAGAGCTCTTCTGCAGTGTTTGGCAGGACATTGTATGTATTGTTTTACATTATTATTATAGTAATAATATATATAATTCAAAAAAGAAAAATTGGAAAATGATAAAAATAAAATCAACGGCAAAGAAATATAGAAATGTAATATTTACAGTTTCTCAACCAATTATGCATTTTTGTCACTAAATTAGCTATAGCCCATGATTTGAAATTTTTCTTTATTTCTTTTATTTACTTTTTTTTTTTTTATGGTATTTTTGAGCAAATTAGTTTTTTTTTACTTTATAGGGGTTTTTCCAAGGTCGTAAAAACATTATTCAAAGCTATTGTGGATATACATGTTGTGTTTTTCTTATTTCTGCACACTGGCTGACTTTTTTTTTGTGATCTTGGCAAAAAAATTTAAAAAAATAACTCTCCTTTCCTGCAGGTTTGTGTAAAACACAAAGGACCTTGTGGTATCAATGTGAGACGAATGACACCCTTTATTACTTAGACCGGCTGTGGGTCTCCTGACTCGAACTCCTCAAGCCTACGTCATATATGAGGCTACCGAGCTCGATTCAGGAGACTCGTCGGCTAGTACGAGCATCGCGGTCGGAGTATGGGCCACAAAATACAGATGTGTGAAGATGGTCTTGGTTATGATTGAAATGTTGTTAATTTGTTACTGTTTTTTTTCATACTCCAAGCTTTCTTCGAGTTGATTTCTAAAGCTCAGAGCAACCGGGCAGAAGACCAGAGAGGACTTCTCCGAAAAGAAGACTTGGTGCTTCCAGATTTTCTCCGTCTGTCTCCACTTGACCCAACTTCTTCCGGCCTAACATCAGGAAACCCCACTAAGAGGAGGCCTGAAAAGAGTACTAGCCTTGACAAAGGCAATAGTGGGTCATCCAGTGTATTTATAGGTACACAGAACGGTGGAGAAAAATCCAGCAAGTATAGCGGACTGGACAAAAGAGACAAACATGACATTGTGCCACCTGCTGGAAGGAAAGCCTATGCTCCTTTTAACACTCCACTATCCCCCATTCCACATGTTCAAGAAAAAAACATCTCCAAACGAGAGAGACTGTCCAGAGACTTTTCCACTGGAAATATCCAGACTGTGGAAGATGACAATGTCGCCGATCTCACCCTAGTGGCTGAAGGAGACATTAGCAGTCCCAATAGCACTTTACTACCATTACCCCCATCACCGCCTCGTGATGTCAGTAAACTCTCCGAAGCCAACTTTTCACCCCCAACTCCATGCTCGGGCAGTCAAGATAATTATGGATATCAGAAATCAGGTATTTCTAGATTTTAGTGATGTGTTTTCGTTATTATTTTTTTTTTAAGATTACAAAGCCCTCCTTTAGTGCAAAAAAGTCTCCTTTTATTTTGTTTTTTATTCTTTGCACTTTTAAACATTGCGGAATTGCACATATTTTTAAACTGCATGTTTCTGTTTATAACACTATTTCCATTGTGGGAAAAAGGTTATTTTTCAAGTGTCAAGTTTCTCCTTTATGTGCTACATCTTGTATTTATGACCGATCTAGAAGGACAGGCTAATGGTTGCTGATGTAAATATTAGGGTACATGGATTGTTAAATATTAAGGAAAGCATAATTTACAACTAATGATCTCATTTGTCCTAAGTTGACCTCACAGAAACCAAGTAGTGTTGACTTGTATTGGTACCCCGTGATTCAAAGGGTAATTCCACTTCAATCGATCTTCTGACATGTCATTGAGATATTTTAGAAGATAAAGATTTTTTTTTTGGAGGTCCCCAAACTGTTTCCTGTCAATGCCCAAAACCACTGATGGATACTAGACCGCTCCGCTGCTTATGGTAAAATAAAATGACTCGTAGGGTTTGTTCACAGTGATTTTTTTTTTTTTTGCTGAGTGTTCGGAACAGGGACTCTCAAACTTTGTAATCAAACCTCTTGGTTTTTGAACTCCTCTGAATATTTTTACTGAGTTTTTTGAGCAGAAACTCCATAAACCCAGTGTGAACACACCCTTACATAGTGGAAAGCTAATGAGCTTCTCCGTCCCATCATCGGTGGTGGTTCTAGGTCACTGATCCCCCATCAAAAATCGAAATCTCTCCCCAAAGTTTTGGTGACCTTAGGAGTATTACTGCCGTGGTCTACTTTCAAAGATTATATCAAGACATTGCTTCAAGAGCAGAGACTTCCTGCATTGCCGAGGGGAAGGGGCGCTGCTCTCCTGAATGGTTGGCTGTTGGGACCAGTGGCATGGTTGAGCCGCTGGCCTGATCTATGGACTCGATTTCTGGAAGCGGTGACCGCTTCATCTTTGCAACATCAGCGTAGCCCAGGGGCGAGGAAGCTGGTACCAAATCTGTCAAACTATAGACCATCCACCACCAATTAGACTGCAGTGGTGGTCGATTAACCTCAATAACAAGTAGTGAATTATAAAATGAAAGATCCCTCTGATTTTAAGACAGAATTATCTCTCTAGCAATTTATGGTGATGAGAAAACCCCCTTATACAACAATACTAATAATGACTTTCTATTTGATGGTCAGTTTTTGGATCCAGCCTGTTTTTATGATATTGAATCCACAGTTCAAAAGCTATTTGAGGGCCATGGAAATTAAAAAAAAAAAAAAAAAATCATATTTTTCTACAACTATTGTTTTAAAGAAAAAAAAAATCACCATTTCTGAAATTTATATATATCTTATTTTTTTTTATTTAAATTTGCTTTTTGATTTTGTTTTTTTTTTTATTCTGTGAATTTCTCCTGTAAATTCTACAATGTCGATATCTTCTGCCCTGCATGTTCTCCTGAGACTCTCATGGTGTATAGATATCTGTACAGTTTTTATTGACCCTCTTCTCTTTTGATTCCTCAATTGAAACCTTGCTATAAAGTGTGCCTTTATCAAGCATGATCTGTGTGTTCCTTTCCATTGTATCATTTTTTTTTTCTGCTGTGATCTGTCGATGATTTTAGATAACGCACTGATTTTTCCTAACTCTCCTTAAAGGCATTCTACATTTTTTTAATCTTCAGAAGTAACCACTCATCTTAACGTTTACCCGTACTAATAGGCCGCTATTCATAATTATTCTCTGATCAGAGGGAGACATGATCATTCAACTAATGGATCACAATTTAATAAATTGGTTTATTTTGTAATTTATAATTTTTTTTTTTTAAATGGGAGCCAATTAAAAGTAACTTTTAACCTGAATATTTGGTATCAGGAGGAAAGAAAAAGATGTTGCCATGAGTTAAGGCAGATTTGACCTCTTACACAACCACCCTGATAAGGTGGTATGGGGTGTCATGACCCACGAATCCCTTATTAGTGGTCACTTCCCTTCCACATAGTTTCCCACTATACTGAATAAGGTGACTGGGGCTTCGTGTGAAAGTGACCCATGTCAGTGTCATGCACAGAAAACTTTTCCTGGAGTGCTGCTTTCCAAAAACTTGTGAGACGCTTTTGAGGCACCAAGAAGACTTGGCAAATCTTCCGGGAGTCTGTGAGCTCTCCCCTTTTTCTATAGAGATAAAGGAAAAAGGGTCAGCTCACCCCTTAGACGTCCATTAACCAGAGCACGGGACGTCTGTAGTGCAGCAGGATAGGATTAGTAATCGATCAAAGAGGTATTCCAGCCCTTTTGCTCCATAAAACCCATTATTTATTGAAGCAAATTCTTTTTTTTTAAAAAAAGAAACTAATGTGTTAAGCAATGAATAAGAGTCGCAAGGCTCGAAACGCGTCTGCTTATTGATCCCTGAGCGGGCTGGTGATATTTATACTGTATGCTGTTTTTAACGAATTTGCTTCAATAAATAATGGATTTTATGGAACTAAAGAGCTGGAATACCTCTTTGATCGCTCCCCTTTTTATATTCCAGGTGAGTTGGGAAAACATGGTCATAAACAATAGGCTATGTTGCTGCATTTTTTCCCCATCTCTTCCTTCAAAACTGGAAAAAAAAATTTGCTTCGGGATTATCTAGCGACATCCGTAGCCACTCAACTTCTGATGACATTATGTGATCCACAACCTGCCGAAACTCCTGGATGTACCTTATCCTAATGAATAGGATGCATGCAGTATATGATACCTGCGGATCATATACTCGCTGCGACCTGGTTTGTGGATTTTAATGTCATCCACACCGGTCTCTTGTGATGCTGAAAAAGAACCTGTAATGTCCCAAAATGCTGCTTGGTACTGTTGAGCTGACTGTCAAGTCGGTGCCGAGGTGTGGTTATAGCCGCTGCTCACCATGTGCTGAGCAGTGACTGAACCACTCCAGACGTGCCTCTGTGATTGAAAGCTAGAGGGAAGCCGAATGGCTTTGCAACGCTATTAACCTGTAGATTAACCACAAACCTATAGGTTAATAGTGTTTTTTGAAACTGCAGGTTAAGTGAGTGGCTGTGGATGCCGCTGGACATTCCCTTTTAAAGCTTACAGGAGATACACAGCCACTATTAAATCACTGAACGGAAGTTAAGATCCCCTCCTGAATGCAGTAGTCTGCCGTTTTCTGTGTTTGGACCCATCCCAATATTATGCCGATAACAGCGTACGATAACAAAACACTTTTTTAAAGAAAAATTTTTAAACTTGCCATAATCTGAGACTTTAAAAAAACAAACAAGCAAAAAAACCATAGGAGCTTGGCAGTTCATCCAACCAAACCCGTAGGAGCTTTTGGCAGTTCATCCAAGCAAACCCGTAGGAGCCTGGCAGTTCATCCAAGCAAACCCGTAGGAGCCTGGCAGTTCATCCAAGCAAACCCTTAGGAGCCTGGCAGTTCATCCAAGCAAACCCGTAGGAGCCTGGCAGTTCATCCAACCAAACCCGTAGGAGCCACCTATACAAAACCCTGATCTGTAGAATTCCTTTAAGGGCAATCAATTGTGTTTGCACTTTAAAAAAATCCTGAAATTATCTTGTATATTGCATGTAATCCCAATACTGTGTGAACTGTGGCCTGTGCTCGTCTCCTCCTACTCTGTAGATCACTTGATCTTGACTGTAGAGATTTTGTGTGCATTTTGTATCAATTCTCTCAAAAAAAATAATAAACTGTCTCCATTCTGTATCTTTCTTTCTTGTTTGTTCTCTCGCTATTAATTTTTTAAAATTTAAGTTTAAAGAAAGATAAATGCTCCTTAACCCATTCATTTACCCTGCATCATATCCTCATATACCTAATTACTTAACACCAGTCCATTTACTCTAACGGAGCACACCGGGAATGTGATGGAAGGCATCTGATTCTATAAAGACATCTTAAAATGGAAAGTCTCAAGGTGAAAAGATTGCATGTAACTAAAGGAGATGCCAATAACTATTGGTTTTCATTTCTGCAGAGCCCTAAACATAACTCTTAAGGCTCATTCACACGTCAGTATTTTGCATCAGTGTTTGTATGCCAAAGCCAGGAATGGAACTTACCAAGAAAAAAATATAATTGAAAGACTGATGTCTGTTCTTTGTTTTGGAGACACTCCAGGTTTTGGCATACAAATACTGATCAAAAATACTGATGTGTGAAAGAGGCCTTACATGATAAGGCCCGTAATATGAGTCTTGCATTCTACTTTTCACTCCCAATTTTGGCCCAGAGTGAAACACATGGCCAAGCTGCAATACCACCTACAACCTCATGACCGCATCTTTTCCAATCCAGCGGAGTTGAAATCTCCATTTTTTAAAATATTACTTTTCTTTTTCTTTTTGCTAATCTAATTTGTGCACAGTGAGACTTGGAGTAACTGCACCACACCGTGAATGAGACTGTCAGAAAAAGAAATGCAGATATTTTTACACTTGCCACTGAGGCTTTAGTCTCCATTTCCTGTCCTTGCTGGAGGAGTTTTAAGGGCCTTTTACACATAGCGAAATCGCTAGCGATATCACTAAGGCTGGTTTCACATTAGCGTTTTTTTGCGCAGCGCATCGTGCGCGTCCATGCGTCATGTGCACCTATGTTTAACATGGCGTGCGCATGGTCTAGCGTTTGCACGCGTTCGTATGCGTTTTCGTGCACATGCGTTTTTTTAAGGTGTGCGCCCAGACGCAACCTGTTGCATTTTTGGGTCCGCCCAACGGCGTAAGAAAACGCATGCGCACGGAATGCGACATAATAACGCATTACTGTCTATAGGAACGCAGGCGTGCGCATGGACATGCGCACGCCTGCGTTAAAAAACGCATGTGTTTTAAGAGTTAACATGGCTTGAAACTAGTTAAAATGCTTGCTCCTAAAAAACGCAAACGCATGCAAAACGCATGATGCGTTTTTTGTGTGCTTCTCTATTGCGCACGAAGCGCTGCACTAAAAGCACTAATGTGAAAGTAGCCTAAAGCGTCACCAATTTTGTGACGCAACAGCGATATCGCTACATGTGACACTTGCCTCCGACTGGCCCCCACCGCTGGATATCGCTGATCGCACTCGAACGTCCTGGGCCATTTTCTTCTCGTTGGCGTCCCGCTGGCGCCGATTAGTGACGCATGGACGCAGGTGGAAGTCATCATCATCACTGCCGTCTGACAAGGAGGAGCGACTGCCGAGTATCGCTGGTGAGAGCTGCCTGTTTGGCAGCTCACTAGCGAACATTTAGCGATGCATCAGCGATCCTGATCGTTGTCGGGATCGCTGGTGCATCGCTAAATCTAACGGGAACCTTAGACAGGCATCTTATCAGAGACATGATTAAAATGACAGATAACTGTCATACAAAATTGAGCAAACCCAACAATCGCACTAGGCGGTATCACAGATTACCGCCTCCCCCTTTGTTCACAATGACTTTGGCACACACGGATTAGATGCTACTATACAAAATATAGGGTTTGCGTTCTGTCCATTGTGGATAATATCCTGAAACAGGAGGTTGGTCTAAAAAACATGTATATATGTGTCATGGAGCACAGGTCACTTAGTGCTTTGTGACGGATATATCGGTCATGTGGATTTAGCATGGTTCAGGTCCTGTTCCAGTGCGATCAGCTGCTGGAGCCCAACTATGACACACAGGCTTCTGCTGTAATTGCTGGTATTAGTGTTCTCGCCAATCCTAACAATTTAACTCATCATACAGCACAGGAGGAGTTTTGATAGAGGGAAAACACTCCTTCGCTAAACTCATTGGCTCCCCGCGGTGCAATCGTGGGTGCTGATGAGTTGCTATTGCAACTGGAGTCCCGACAAAGGCCTGCCATTCATCACAGCCAATCGGATCTGTGCTTGGTAAAGCACCTTGGCCTCATTTCTTTAATAATGAGGTACCAGACACTATCTGTAGAAAAGGGTGGCACTATTCTAGAGGGAAAAAACAGCCCTTTTTAACTTGGTATAAACTTATCTTATCCAAAACTTCACTGAAATTCTACTTTTCTCAAAAAGCTAAAGCTGCTTGATGTGTAAACAAAAAAAAAAAACTTCTCGAAGGTACGAGACCAAAACAAAAACAAATCGTGCTTCCAAGGAGATTTTTATTTATAGAAGCGCCAATTTCTGTAGACGTTCCCCATATGAAATATGAGATCAGGATGAGGATGACAATTTGTGTGATGAAGTGAGCGCTGCATCGGGCTCACACGAAATGAACTAAATCTGGTCTTGTGTGTTTGGGAGTTTATCTTGTCCTAGGAGTGATAGATTAGGACAGGGAGGAAGTAAACAGTAATGTGTGATTGTTTTACAAGGTCTTTAAAAAAACACAAGTAGAGGAAGCTTGTCCTTGAGATAAAGACCAAATGGGCCAAGTGAGAGGTCATTCATCCTGAGCCTATAGAAGATCACCTTGGCTTATAAACAGGCTGTCAATGAGTGAAGAACACACTGCACTGGTGAATTTAGGCATCGGGTTGAGTGTTTTCAATGGATATTTTCAAAAACAAAATCCACAATGAAGTTGAAAAACAAAACAAATGCCTAAAGCAAGAGCAACATCAAAGAAGAGTCTAAATGCAAATACAGCCTGCAGGGAAAGACTGTGTATACTTCTGCTGACTGGTGTAGCAGGTTTGCAAGGAATGACAGAAAGAAGCTAGTGGGCCCCTTTGTGTGATGCCAATGTGTGAATGGAGCCTAAAGTCTACCTTGAAGTCTTTACCTTAAACTCATGGCTCAGTGTAAAGTTCAGAAGACTCTGGGAGGTCTCTTCCATCCGACTGAGTTTGAAGACTCTCCACATATCTTGTTTAACTGGACAGTAAAAATGACCTCCTCAAGGTATATAGCACTCACTTGCCTCTAAAGGCCCCTTTACATTTAGCGATGCACTAGCGATCCGACGCGGTCAGGATTGCTGGTGCATCGCTAAATGATCGCTAGTGAGCTGCCACACTGGCTGACCTCACAGAGATGCAGCAGCGACGCAGCGCACGATACTCACCTTTCACACACAGCAATCCTGACGTCCTCCCACCCGCCTCCACGTGTCGCTCGTCGGCGCCAGCAGGAAGCTGACGGCGAGAAATGGAGCCGGACATTCTCGCGCGATCAGCGACAGACACCGGGGGAGCCGGTCGGAGGTAAGTATCACACATAGCGATATCGCTGCTGCGTCACAAAATCGGTGGCGTTATAGCTATGTTACACTCAGTGTTTTTGCTGCTTTTTTTTCTGCATAAAACGTGCTGCTTTTTACTGTTCCGGCAAAGCCTATGACATTTTTACAGCTGTCCATTGTGTATGGAGCCCTTAAATGTGCCATAACATATTTTTAGGGATACTGTTCATCCATCCTTCCAATTAGAGGCATAATTTGAAACACAGTGCAAATTTGGCAGCAGAGTTCCCACCCCGTACATTTTATGATTCTTTACGTAGCAAAAGAGCATTGGCCTTCCATCAGGCACTAGGGCCTGGATTGACTGGTACATCCGCACTCCCTTTAGCTGCGTCTCTGCTCTTGCTGCATCTACGACGTTGTAGAAGTCGACAGACCCTCGATGTTGTGGACATTTCATTGGGTGTAAATGATGAGGATCAGCTAAAAATGCCTTCTCCTTTCCTACACGCTAAGAGTAAGGCCAACCTCAAGGGCCACAGTTGTGCTGCTTTTTTTGTGACTCATAGTGCTCTCCCATGAAACTTTGATTCCAATTTGAGATTGTCACATACCCATAGTATAGCCAGTCCTACACAAGAAAAGGTGTCCAACTCCATCACTAAATATGTTTCAACAAGGAGCCCACGGCATCGTATTAAACGGTGTTGTACCAAGTTTGTGAGTTAGTCCCTCCCTCTCCATGTGAGGAATAACTTCCCGATCACTTGGGTTCCAAGTGTTTGGACATTCTTGGATCCCAAGAACAGTGCGTTGCAGAGTACATCTCAATGGAGCGGTGGCCAAGGATGTGCACCTCTGCTCCGTTCTAATAGGACTCATGGATCGCACCTTCCTAATGTTTCACAATTCCTGTAAGGAGCCCAAAAACATAAGCGCAGAGTTGCTGAACTGACCAACCATCTTATGTGTATCAGGGTGTGCCAACTCCTCTCCGATGGCAAAGGTCAAGCACAAAGATTGGCAAGTTGGATTCTTTGGGCTCATGAGCTTATAAATTAGACGTGTTGTATGATTTTATAATAATCTTTATATAGCGCCAACATATTCCGCAGCGCTTTATAGTTTAGCAGTTCCAAACACAAGTCATAAGTAACGTTAACAATACAATAATGAAAGCAAAATAAGCCGCCCCTGCTCGTGAGAGCTTACAATCTACAATGAGGTGAGGGAGATACAAAGTACAGGTGTGTATTTACAATGAAGGTCCAGCCATCTTGAGGGAGTGAGGGATGGATGGAGATAGTGAATGGGCTACACATGCACACTTACACATAGAATGACTGTGATTTTTGATTGGATAGCACATGGACAATACACCGACCCATGTTTTCCACTAGGGGAAGCACCTTTAGATTGTCAGCCCATGCTGAGTTTTATTAGCCCATGTATATGGCCACCTAAACGACAGACAGACTAGTTCACCTTTTTGGCAATTGAAGATGCCCTATTTCCCTCAATGGTTTCACTTCCTGAACACTGGAGATCTTTTGCTGTCCTCCAGTAGACTACTAGGATAGTTTCAGATGGCCAAACATGGCAACATTTCAAGGACCACATAATGGCGGGGCTACCTCCTGATTCTAGTAAATCATTCCTTAATAACCATTGATCTCTGCCTATATTCCAGGAGAACCATCCAAAATTAGTCCCAGTAGCAGCGTCACTGATTGTCAGGTGCAGGATGGTGAAGAAACACTTACCTGGAAAAAAATAAAATAGCCAACATTTTGCCAGTTGTTCTCTGCTATTGGTCATGTAGATGAACTTGGGACCAAAAAATGGGCAAAACCCAGGACAAGCTATGGAAATCAGCAGTTTTGGCTGCCATATTTCTCACTTCTATGATTGTAGATAATAAATGTCCTGCATTTATCATAAAGTCTCCAAAACTAATGCTTATCTTTGAGGTTCCATATGCTTTCAAGACCTCATCCAAATGACTGCACTGCCCCGATGTGTGACCGATCATGTACCGGATGTAGCAAGGGCCGGTGGGACTGTAAACTTGATTCAGTAGAAGTCCAAGTTTTGTACCTAAAATTTCAACTGTTAAACAGGCAAAAGATCTGTCTCCCGAATTCACAATACAAAACTGAATAAATTATTAAAGGGAATCTGTCCGCAGGCTTTTGCCACCTAATCTGAAAGCAGCCTACTGTACAAATAGTGACCCTGATTCCATTGATGTATCACTTACTGGGCTGCTTCTGTAGTTTTGATAACCTTCTGCTGATAAAACAGTGATTTATTACTAGAGGACTAGTAAACCTGCTTATTCATGAACTCTGTGCAGCCCCGCCCGCATCAATGATTGGCAGCTTTCTGCTAATGCACAGTGTACATAGCTGTCAATAAGTGCTGAGGGCCGGGTTATTCAGAGCTCAGCATTCAGAGAACTGCTAGATCAGCAGATAAAACAGCGAATCTATCAAACCTACAGCAAGCAGCTCAGTAAGTGATACATTGATAAGTCTCTGCTCCTATACAATGTTTTTTTTGATTGGGGGAGCAAAAACCTGGTGTCAGTCTCTTTAAATAGATCTCCTAGTCTGGATAAAGTTGGTACACTTGCTTTCAAAATCCATGTTAGAATAGTTATATAACCCATTGTCAAAGCTAAAACTCAATACTCATCTAGCCACGTAGCCTGATTGACAGCTCCTCAGCGTCCTTCCTCCCTGCTGAGATCTCACAATGCTCAGTACAAGCTGCAGCTGTCAGTCAGGCTGGGTGGGAGGAAATTGAATATAGTATTGAGACATGAGCTCTCACTCCATAGTTGGACTAATAAAATGGTCATTTTCATGTCAGGATTATACAGCCATTCTGACATGGATTTTTTTTAATGCAAGTACACCAACCTCTTCTGGTCTAAGAGATCTACTTAGTAATGTGTGCAATTTTTATTAAGAAATCACTATAAAAAAAATTTCCAAATCTAACTTTTATGATCTAGCTACAGAATAGCTGATAAATCTTTGATCTGTGTATGTCCCACCATTGGGAACCTCACAATTGCTAGAAAAGTGGCCCCATTCTCCTCAATGCATCCGGAAATAAATGGAGCAACTTGGTTGCTGGATTTGTCTATGGGATTGACTGAGATAAGCTTGAATTTAATGGCAGCATTCATGAGCGACCATGTCATTCCATTCAACACCCCAACATTGAGGAAGAACAGGTGATCGGCACCACCCTGCCTCCGTTCTAGTGATCTTAGTCTCAGATGTGATAAATGGTTTCCTGATCTGACCGAGCAGCTTTCTCATTCATGTGATGCAGATCTGTCGTGTGGGGCATGAACAACTTTAGTACTACAGCACCCGGCAACAATTGGGGAAAAATGTAATATGGGGGACAGCTTTCGACATTTGTCATGCTCCTCACGAAAAAGGCACAGATTGTCTTCAGAAAATGGTCTAGATGGTCATGTTCTGATTCTAAAATAATTCTAGCAATTAGAAGGATCCATTTGGTGCTCATTAAACATTGAATAAAGAGCTTTTTCTAGCAATCATGAGCTGTTTCGGCTGACAGAATCCAGGAATTGTGTAGGTCTCCGGGCAGCGGCCCAAATTGCATTTAGCTTACCTGGAGTTTTCCCAATTCTCTATTCTCTAAGGCTGAAAACATTGGGTATTGAATGACAAGCCGTGCCACAGACGACAACGTGCCACTTTATAACATGGCTTTATGCATACACAACAATCCCTTAATGGGCAGCCATGACATGTTGCCAATTATAAATAAAAGACAGAATACTTGTAAATTCTGAATTGGGTAACCAAACACATGTTCCTTGGAGTCACATTGAAGAGAATTTGGAAAAATAATACTTTTTTTTTTGCAATACGGGTATGTATTTTGGCCTGAAATTGTTTTTCCATTACTTGGATAACCCCTTCTCAATTATATTCCCAAAATAAATACTGCCTGTACTCGCCTCCAGTGTCTTCGCTGTTCCAGTGAAGTTGGTGCCAGTGATGTTCCACCAATGTCAGAGCCGGGGCTCAGAAGACATTGTTACACCTTATGAATCCTACAGCCAATCGGCGTCTGCTAATGATGGCTTTACTCCCGCTTTCTTCAGACAAAACTGATATCTGGACAAAGTCAGAACTGCTGCTCTCTCACCTTCTCTGGATATCAGTTTTGTCCAAAGGGAGTGAGAGAGAAGCGGCCGCTGGGCTCGCATAACAGAAGGTCACGCAAGCCCCGGGAAACCCGACACTGATATCATTGGAATGGCGCCAGAGGTGAGTACAGGGTTTTTTTTAATTTTACACAGGGAAATATAGTAATTGAGATAAGGTTGTGCCGAGTACTGGACAACCCTACATTTAGCTGAGTTAGTGAGACCTTCATATTGCTGCATGCTGGGCTTTCATGAGACCACTATATTGCTTTGAAGTAATAATATGCAATAAATTATTCACCATTTTTTAGCATTTTTCTTGCAAGCCTAGACTCTGGACCCCTAAGTTCATATCCGCCTGGTTGCATGTTCTTGTCAAGGTTTCTTCTAAAGTAGGCCCTGTAAATAATTGTAGGTTTGGCCATGGTATAAAAAATATCCTTAACATAAAGAACAACCCAAATTTCTAGCTCTACATGAGACTCAAATTTTACTTGGACCAGATAACATATTAATTTGCAGAAGGCAACTCAAAAATGATGAAGGACCCATTCACACTGTGACTAATCATCACTGTTTTTATTTTTTCCTCCATCTCAGGTCACAAGGACAGAAAGAAAAAACTGTCTAGAAGCACAGAGAGTTTTTGGGAGCATTCACCAGACATAAAGGACAAACCCATCATCAGATGCAACAGTTCGGTTCATCGCCCCCAAGCAGGTAGAGTCATCGATGTGGATGGAGTCAAACACACCCCAAGAAAGCACGACTCTCGGGAAGACATGGGAAATCTGAGCTTTGAGGGCTACATTTCCGAACTGAAATCTTGCAAGGGACGAACGAGGACGGGGGTGTGCAGGACATCAGACCTCCCACCAATGGTCACCGCTAAGAGTGAGAGAGGCAGAGATTCGGACACCAAATACAAAGCTACTTTTGTGTAAAAAGTCCATCAGTGCCTATCTGGAGGTTGGCTACATCTGGTGCAGAGGAAGTAGCTCCTACTTTGCCGTGGTTTCTGAGAGGGGCCCAAAGATCCCTATGCCACAAAGAATGACATTAGTATTATAAGTGGCACATTGGTAAGGGGTCTGGTAACAGATTTGGCAATGACAAAATTGGCTACGAAACTGCCATAAGAATGGACATCTTTTTTTTTATTTTTTCCATGCCGGTTAAGGTCCCCCATTGTGAAACTTTTCTTTATTATCTTTATCCATGGAAGTTTGTGTTTGCTATTTATTTTGCCAATTTGTGTTTTCAGACATTCACATGGATGGACACATGAGTGTTTACTCTCTTAGGAGCCTTCCACACATCCATATAAAATAGATACTGGAAAAAAACCAATATCAGTGTTTTTGATCATTGTGTCATCCGTGTTTTTTCAGTATGGATAAACTAAGAATGAAATAAAAAATCTACTCTTATATTTTACAATTCAATCCGTGTGCTATACGTGTTTTTCACGGACCCATAGACTTGTATTGGGCATTGTCATCCGTGCTGCCAGTAAAAAATGGACATGTCTCCGTGTGGTACACGGTCCGTGTGAAAATAAGGGCATGTGAAGATGACCCTAAGTTATAATGGGTACGTGAAAAAGATGGGTTCCATACGTACCGGAAACACGTACATGTGAATAGGGCCTTAAGCACATTACACCGTCGGCCAAACCCTGGACAATTTATTGTGGGGGGAAATCACAATCCGGCATGTCCGATTCCAGACTGCCGATCTCCTGCTGATAAGTCAATACTGGTGGAAGATAAGACAAGTCTGGCTTCAGCTTTCTCAACATAAGAGCGGTAGGCTGAACAAACGCTCTTGTGTGTGAGAGCCGGCCGTGACGGCTGTCGGCTAAATGATGGTTAGCCATCTGATGTGCGTGGCGGGCTTTATGAAAGGTTGCTATATTTTAGGATTGGATGGATACATTGGTCTACCCATGTTATCTTTGAAATAACCAAATGAAAAACTCTTCATAATTCAATCTTCTCCTCTAAGTTCACATCCATGTACAGTACCTATCTATATGCCGCGGTATTGAGTTGATGCAGTGTAGATTTTCCACTTCCTTCCACCACAGGGGAATTGAAGCATTACACAATTCTTTTGGAATCAATGTACTATCTGTGTGATGCATGAACAGGTTGGGTCCTCCAGGGAGATATTCTGTCCTCTAATCTAGTTAATAGATGAGGATCGTGAATAGGTGGCATGCCTCTACTGATTCATAATTAATCAGTAGGCAAAAGAGTATAGCTCTAAAAAATGCACTTGATTGATTTTTCATTTGGGAAAATGCCAGCGTGAAAATGTCTATAAATACAGAATTTTAATCAGTGCAGCTCTTTATTGCACTGGTAAAGCCGGTCCCACACATGAGATAGCTATCGGTTGGGCATTCCTACAGACTGACATGTCTCCCGACTTCCCCATACACCGGAATGCTGCGCTCTGCCGAACGTTCATGTGGTTTCAGTGGAGAGAGGAAAAAGACGGCGCCAAGCTCCCCTGAAAACAAAAGGATTGGCTGTTGAAATGCCAATGATCGGATCCTTCTCTCCACTGCCATCATCTGTCGGGGGACATACAGGAGGCCTCCGTCCACATCAGATGGTTTCCGTTTCGGACAAAATCCAGAGGTTCAGATAACTTTTATTACATAGGGGCCTTAAAACCCTAAAAACTCAGATCATATTATGGACTAGTAGAAATTATTGGCAATGTATGTAGCGGTGAGTTATTTATCCACATCTACACCATATAAAGATATAAAGCGGGATGTCTATATATTATTCGCGATGCTCGAAGGAGATGAATGCACTTTCCGTTTTCTCATTGTTCCTTTTCTTATTGTTCTTATGAAAACTGTCTTTTGCATTTCATAACGTACAAAATCTTTTATCCATGACATTTGCAACGATAACAACCCCCAACAATGGGGGGTGGGGGAGAGTCACCTAAATTATTTTGTGCTGTAATTTAGCTGCTTCTGTCAGGTTTTGGATGTTGTCATGATGCTGTCACTAAAAATTAAATTGTATCTGAAAATAAAGATATTTTTATATGATATAAACAGTTCCCATTGGTCTTTTGAGGACTGACCTAAGACATGGAGTTAAGATCCTGGAGGGGTTTTACCCTCTGGAGCCACCTAGAAGACTTCAGGCTCAGCCATACCATCCATGTGTCTTGCCGAGTTGTAAATATTGCGACACGTGACATTGTGGTCCCAACTTCTGTACTAATTGTAATGGAAGTCAATGACAAAGCTGTAGAGTTCTAGCCATATATACATCAATATCTTTAGGTTCAGGCTCCTCTGCAACATTTGATCTAGAATTCGTTACTATAAAATCATGGGATTGGTCAGAAAGTAGCTACAGTACAGTTAGATGAGATTTTCCAGGACTCTTGAGCCAGTTGTGGACAGAGTTTATGTAAGCCCTGCCAAAAGAGTTTTCTGAGATGGGTATTGGGCGTTCCCGAAAGGGGTCAGGGTTGGCTTGGGACCTAAAGAGGACCTGTCATTGGGTCAAAAATGACCATTTTGCTTTTATTTTATTCCTGCTCGTCCCCAGTGTATTTTTTTTATTTTATTTTAAATCCGCCACAAGGTTCCAGAGATATGGACCTTTTTATTTAGTGTCAATTTTTCTGGTCTTTATTATGGGGGCATGGCACACAGGATCCTGTCTTTACGCTGCTGTACATTATTAACCTATGAGGAACATGCCCTTGGTAAAGCCAAACAAATTACCAATAAATGAAAAGGCGAATATCTCTGGAACTGAATGGTGGATTTAAAAAAATAAGAAATGGAAAATTCAGGGGAGCAGAGGGAATAAATGAAGAGCAAAATTTGGCCAGGTTTCGCCTGTTGACTGATCCTATTTTAGCATACCTGGAAATGTTGGCAACTTTGCAGTAACTGGTTCTCTTTATGCTCAGGAGCTCTTCTTCAAGACTAAATTTCAGTGATGAGATTGTGGTCATTTCCCCTTTCCATCATTACAGGCGGAAGTGTTTTTCCTGGTTTAGAAAAGCTTCCAGAAACGTTCCATAATTTTCCATGGGTTCTTGTATCAAGTAGTGGACTTGGTTCTTACTGAAGTCAGTGAGTTGCATTATCGCACACAACCTTTAGATCAATGGGCATCTGATCCCTGATTACCGGATGGGTGAGTATCGGGGGATTATCTATATATGAATTATATAGATTTGAGATGTAGCTTGAAGCTACTTGCCAACTCTCAGAAAGTCTGGGAGGTCCCATGAGAAAGAATGTACCTCCTGGATGAGTTGGGCACTGAAAATAAACCTCCCAGAACTTCAGGGAAAGGAGCTCTCCATGAAGGTTTCCTGTTTATGACCACTTTTGTTATAATTTTGTCTTCAGACCGAGCCCTGTCGTTCCCACGCAGAGTCAAATGACAGCGATTGGGAGTAAATGTTGGGTGTGTCCTGTAAAAGAGGTGCAACTATACAAAAATTGCCAAGATCTCCTGCAAAATCTCTTCCAAAATGTAATCAAGAGTAATTGGGCTTAACCTCTGTGTGAGACTTTGGTAGTACTCTTGGAGTGGACCGTGGCAACGAACCTCCCACGGGCGAGCTGACCAGGTGGACCACCCCCTATACAGGGAGTGTTTGGGGCAGGCCCGCGGGTAACTATCACAGCGGCAGCTGTTACCAGGGAGGAGGCCACGAGGACCCAACAGAACACAGGAGAGGCAGGCAGGAGGACTCCTTAGAAGAGGACCATAGGAAGCGGACAAGTCAGGAACACAGATGGAAACGCAGGCGGCAGACACGGACTGGAAGCACCACCAGGAAACCAGGACAGCACGGATCAGGACCTCGGGAATCCGGATCCTAGGGAAGAGAACAGCGGAGAGTCACTATTAGGTGAGAACAGGTCAGAAGCAGAAGCGCGCGCAGGGCACAGAGGGCCAGGATCCAAAGCAGGGCTCAAAAGGATCATCAGGCACTGCGTGGAGGAAGGGGCGGCCTGATATAGGACACTGCTCAGAGCTTCCGGGTCATGACCCTAGGTTGAGGAGGACGCGCGCCCTCAGAGGGGATAGCAAGCGCGCGCGCCCCTGACAGTAGTATGAGCGCGCGCCCGGCGAGGGGCAGGAAGCCGGGGGAGGAGCGCGCGCCCGTGGACGCTGAGGAGGACGGGCGGGAGCACGCGCCCGTGGACGCTGAGGAGACCGGGCGGGAGCGAGCACCCAGTAAGCCGACCAGGAAGATTTCGGTGAGGGCCGGGGCAGGTGAAACCGCGGCGTGAAAGCCGCCAGGGACCGCGGCGGGGAGTGTGACCGCGGGAAGAGCCGCAGCTGCGGCGTGACACTCTGGTTGACATAGCGGGACATGGTAAACAACATTTGCAGGGATTGCCTGTTTGTTAGACAGCTGGAAGACATGGAGGGATTGCCTAACAGCCGCAAAACATGTAGCCGTGGGGTCTCGAACATATTTTTCGAGCACACAGAAGAGACTCGGTTAGCACACGGGCATGCTCGGATAGCACCTTATCCGAGGATGTTCGCTCATAACTAGTTTTGATGTCACGCCGATCTCAAGAGACCGGAAGGAAACATAGTACTGACTATGAAGGAACGGCGCTGTTTCGGGAGGAATCATTTTTTCTACCCCTCCTTGGACTCTTTTATAGGAGAGCCCAGATGTGGCTGCAATCTGTACACCCAGTGTAGTTATACCACTCCATTCAGTAAGGAGCTCCCATCTCTGGTGACAACAGGATCACTTGAGCTGTAATGTTTGCATGACAGAGGCCCTTAGAAATGCGCGTCTGTGTGTTTGAAGTTCACCTGCGATCTGTTCTTAGTCTGCAATTATCTGGAGCAGAGTTTATTGGAATAATGGAAAATGTGAGGCAGCTGCGAGCTGTTTTGTGTGAGAGCGATGACAGTAATGGGGCTGATGATGCTATTGTGAATGATAATGAATATAAAAATATTTGGGAGGAGGAACGAGATCAATCTTCCTGTAAATCCTATTCAGATTCCTCACAATACCAGAATGTTTCCCAGTTTACATCACTTCATTCACGGTTGCATTCCCGATATACAGAGATGACACCATTATCTATCCAGCATTGTACATTAGCATTGTAAAGCCTGAAGTATACTCCCGGAATTACTGATACAACCAGCGGACCATCTGCTACAGATACTCCGACATGTTTCTTCTGGTTGTCCTAGGACCCTAATATAAAACATGTAACCTATAGATATTTTGCGAAGGAAACTCAAGCGGTGTCTTTCCTGCATTTCCATACACAAATTACAGGAATCCGTGATCTTTTGGATCAATGTTGTCTCTGATTTTTACATCAGTAAATGCAGGAGAGACAAAGTATTTGTCGTCACTGCTTCTATAAATTAAATGAAGGTAACGCCTCCACTTGATATCCGTGAATTGGAATCCAGTGGATGAAACCTGCCCTAATTATTACTAACTACCTAGTTTGTCAAATGGGTTCTCCGACCTTCACCCAAAAATTTCAGGTGATGTGAAAAGGTTTTAAAATAAGAAAATAGCCAGCAATCTAGTTATGATGGAATCAAAAGGTGTCTGGCTCCTCACCCCAACCCACCTCCAGCAAGTAGTTGACTTTGCTAGCAAAACTAAAAGGGTTATTCCCAAGATATTATCGGTTGGAAAGGAGAAATCTTCTGATTACTGAGGGTCCAATCACTGTGACCCCCCGGTGATTCCAAAAATGGGACTCTGGAACCCAAAGAACCAGGCTCTGCAGACCACCATCTTGAAATATGCTTAGGCGTGGATGATAGACATCCTCTGCATTCATTGTCTATGGGACAGCCAAAAAAAGTTGAGCATTGCTGAGCATTTTCAGCAGTCCCATAGACAATATCTTGGTAAGAGCCATTTAACAAAAAACCTATTGTCCTCTGCAGTAGAAATGAAGCATCATATTGTGGCCATTTACAGTTCCAGCATAGAGGGAGTTATTCTCATAAAGACTATCCCCATTTAGCTTCATCAAGGAAGACTTGAGAGTGGGAATCCTCCCCTGCTATGTCCATATGCTCTAATTGGCAACTTGAAAGCCCTAATAACTTAAATACTGCGGAAAATAAAAGTTTCTCCATACAATGAAGAGTTAATCTATACAGTTGTCTCCTGCTATTATTTATACCAACTGTTATCTTGAACACCCTCTGGTATTTATACGAGTGCAGATGGTGGGCGACAAGCAGCGAAGATTTCTGTGATGCAGTATCATTAGGAAAACGTGGGCTTTATGGAGGAGAACAAGGAGGGAACTTTTTTCATATTGAATTTTGAATTGTAAGTTAGAATTTACAGTGCAATGTGAAAGTATTCGGCTCCCTGGAACTTTTCAACCTTTTCCCACATATCATGCTTCAAAAATAGAATCATAGAATCGTAGAGTTGGAAGGGACCTCCTGGGCCATCTGGTCCAACCCTCTGCTCAAAGCAGGATTCGCTAAATCATCCCAGTCAGATGTCTGTCCAGCCTCTGATACCAAATACCAGATACCAAATGTAAATTTTTGGTGAAGAATCAACAACAAGTGTGACACAATTGTGAAGTTGAACAAAATTTATTGGTTATTTTTAATTTTTTTGGAAATTCAAAAACTGAAAAGTGGGGCGGGCAATATTATTCGGCCCATTTAACTTAATACTTTGCAAGGCACTGTATCTCTTATTATATTTTTATTTGCTATTGCTATTCCACAGTGGTGTCCAGAGATTTCCATTTCATTTTGGGGTAATGATAGCCTTGAAAGGGAACCTAGGGTAACAACCAAGGATAGCATGAGTCAGAAACCGATATGTTTATGGTTTCCTCTGAATCGCGAGCCAGAGAAAAATGCTTTAAAAAGCCGGTCTGGGACTAGTCCAAGGTTGCTTTCCAGCTACTTCATCCTGCCCATGCTCCCATGGACTGCTCACAATGTTTGTGAGGTTGCGCAAAGAAATCTGACAAAGCGGTTGGAGCGTAGACAGAGTGGTGGCATGACGGTGTTTGGTGATATCAAATTCACAACGAGTGACAGCATTTACTACACCACAAATTTAACTTCAGCGGGGACTAGAATAAGTAAGAATTGTGGTGAGATGCACATAGAAGACTTTAATGAATCAGGAATATTCACTCAAACACACCCACTCATTTTCTTTTTTCCCTGTCCAAACCCTGATGGTTCCAATTGTCTTTGTTCCTCCATCTTGGTTTGCTCCTCTCCAGCTGTTCTCCATTTTCCCGTCTTGGTCTGCACTACTACATTCGGGGTCGAGTTTTATATATTCATCCTTCACTGCACTTACTTGCTGGCTATATCTCTAGCTGGACTTGGATTTAGGAGTTTGAGCTCTTCAAGTTTTTCAGCTAAGAGGTTTAACTTGCATGGTAAACACCAGTTGAATTACTGCAGTGAGTATGTTTATTTTCATTCCCAGTTCCTCTTCCTTTCACCTCTTAAGGTTTCTGGGAGGTTATACGTGTTCTATTTACTTTTGGCTCTCCTTAGCTTTCCTTTCTTATCCTATATGAACGTGTTTTAATTTTCTCACCCCAGGTTTCCATATCTTCATGCACACTTTCCTCTCCTCTTGTTGGCAGTGTGCTGCTGCCTCCCCTCTTGTTCCTCCGGAGGTACGAGAAACCCCTCGATGTTTTAAGGAGCCAGGTCCAAGGTAGTGTTTTTTGAGTTGTGTGGCTAAAGTCTTTCTAGTCTTCACAGGGGCCAGTTGGGTGTCGGTGCGGCATCTCCCAGTAGTATGTCATCTTGTTTTCCGTTACCCTCGAGTGAGTGTTACTTTCGTAACATTATGTTCATATCATGAAATTTCCACCGAAATGTCCTCGCAGGCATTCTCACAGTAATTTTCGTTACCACAGCAGTTTGTGCTGCAGAGCTGCTCTTCTTGAAGGAGTTATTCAGCTAAAAAAATATAGTTAGGTGAGCAAAAATTTGCAAGTTATTAATATACTATGAAGCCGATTCTTCTAGACTGGCGTAATGCACACTTGTGCTGCCCTAGGCTTGCTGGAGTAGAAGGCGCCAAATTAATTACAACGCCAATGCAGCTTAATAAATTTGATGCCTCTTCTAAGTGTGTACATCTCCTGTCCACCGTGGCAGAAATGCTCCTTCACTCAAGGACTAGAGGAGCATTTCTAGCGTACAAATGACAATGTCACGTTTCATGAATTTAATGGGTTGTCGTGGCCACTCTTCGGTCCCACGTGGCTCATTCTCAGATCTGTCGGCAGAGCTAACTCATACTGTCATGAACACAGTATCAAAATTTTTGCATAACTCCCGGTTGTGCAAAAATTATGCCTTTTGAGGCTTTTAGGCCAGCTTTCTGTCTATAAGATGCTCTACTTTTCAGTTACAAACTCCGGTCTCCAGAAATGACAATAAACAACCTTTTCATCACTGATTACTGCCAATTAAGATGTTTTAAAGTGAAACCTATGAACTTGGACATGTTGTCCAATTGTCAATTGTTTGGAACAGTCTATCCAAAGCATCATAGGTGCCCATCTGTGAAACAAGAGCCAAGGATATGTAAATTAACATTATTATTAGTATGGCGATTCTCATCTCTGGGATAATGAGGTCAAGTCTCCCAATCGATCTTTCAATTGTAAACTTAAACACCCAGTTGCAAAAGAAAAGCAAGGTCATCCAAGATTTGTGCTACTATCCACAGAAGATGTGAATGCAGTGTTTGAAACCACCTGGAGAACAATGGATACCCACTAATTCCAAGAGCAAGGCACTGGAGTGTGCACTACTGCTTTCCAAGAGCAAGGCACCGGAGTGTGCACTACTGATACGTTTATTGTCAATGGAACCGATGTAGATGGTAAAGTGCTATACTTGGCTTTCTCCAACAGCTTCATAGGCCATAAAGTAGTTGCACATATATGGGACCATGGCTCCATTTAAACAGAGGGGTGCCCCAGATCACGGTTCTCAGTATCAGTGTTTGGGGGTTCAGCGATAGGACCTCCAGCAATCTGCAAATTTTCACCTCAACTGTAGATAGGTGTAACTTGCATTTATGGTACATTCCCTGTAATCAGAGATGATAACCCCCAATCCACCACCACAAAAGGCTTTATTAAATTATATAATTTGCTTTATACTGTCCAACTTTTATCTACTGAAATTTTACTCCTTTTGGGGAAAGGAAATTTTGGCTTTTGTGTATTTGGTTCCAATGAAAAATCATAGGGCAATCATTGGCTGATTATTATTTCGGTCATCTGCCCTGATTTACTCTGGCTGAATTTTTGGAATAATGAAGCAGTTTTTAGGCCACCAAGTCAGCCCCATATATACAAGTGTACATAGATACTTCCATACTCCTTCCATTCTTCTTTCCTTTTCTGTATGTTGCTTCCACAGTCATAATATGGTGTCTCATATGACAACTTGAATGGTAGACAAGGACGCACGAGCATTGCTAAACAAAAGGATAAAGTTCTACATTGAAACCCTCTTGCACCTTGGGATTCAGCAAAAACATCTCCGATGGTTTCCATTTACTTCAATTGTGATATCATTGCTATGTGAAGTTTGGAGAAACGGGACCCAATAGCCTACGTGCTGGGACATGTGCAGGACCAGGACCACCTACTTTACCCTCACAAAGAGGGCGAGGAATTGGTCCGAACAGGGTAGTGAAGGTAGCAAACACCAGGCCCTTTAAATTAGGCATCATTATATGGGGTCCTGATTTGATCTTTGCTATAGAGCCCCCTCTTTTCTTATGACCGCCGCTTTACAAAAAACCTTATTTGGATTTCTTTTCACATTTTTCAGATTTCGCATGTTCTTTATCCCAGAAAGGAAACCTCTGCTGATACCAGAAAGGAAATATGTTATCAGGACGACGGAGTTGGACATTGTTCTGCAAGCATTTATTAAAAAAAAAAAAAAAAGAACCCCCTATTTTTAGAAGAACGGACCAGAACATTTCCAATGCCTATGCTACGTTCTTCCTCCACAATGCCTGCCATAAACACCCACATACGGGGCGTCATCGCTGCACCAGCTGCAGTTTGTTTAGGAGGCCAATGAATGGGAAGAACGGATGAAGGCTAGGACGCAGTCGTGCAGCAATATCATCCTATACAATATGGCGAGGCTCCAATTACAGCCTTTCAGGAGGGTAAATATTACTGAATCCGAGAACGTGCGTCTATATCAACACAACGAAAATAATGAAGGGGTTGAGAGAAGTGCGTATAAGGCAGAAAAGTTTTTAACCCCTTCATTCCGACTGCTTCCTGCGGCTGCCAACTTTCCATTGTTCCCATCTTATCCTAGCAATAAGAGCTTCATCTGCAAAAAAAAAAAAAAATGTCAAAACATGGTTGCAATTTAATGCTCGGCTATTCGGACCCCCAAAAGGTGAAATAAAACATTTGCTTTCCTTGACTGACAATTGGAATAAGAATAATTCCAACCCAATTATTCCTATATTGTAAATATGAAAGAACGGGAAAAGTATTTTGGGGGCAAAAATGAATCTACTGATGATTATCAGATGACAATGCAAAGTGCAAAAAAAATCACGTGATGGCCAGGTGTTGCAACAATGGCAAGACGGGGTCCTCCTATAGGAGAATCCGACAGCTAAGAGGCTGTTGGGGCTACGTCTTGTGACTGTACTTTATGGTCTACACTGCTTTGGTAAGCCACAAAAGTACCATTTCTAATTGGATGCAGTAAATAAATGGGCAACTAAGGACAGCTCTTGGACAACCTCTTGTTAAATGTCCAAGTTCCCCAAACAGATGCTGAGCGGCTACTGCTCATCATTATTGTAGCAGAGCGGACGTCCCCTACCACAAAAGAGCAAAGTTCAATGTCACGCAAGGAATGGGACACCCAACATCAAAAATCGCTGATGCGTGAGCAGAACATAAGCTTTTCTTATTTTACTTGGGGATCTCGGTGAAGTACAACCACTGGTGATCTCACTGGGGAACCTAGTATATACTGTGACCAGACTTGGGAAAAAAAAACCCTATAAAATACATTAAATATCATTGACTTGATATGTAGAAGGAATAATGGCATCTTTTATAGAAGCTCTTGGTTAGACTCTTGGTTTAGTAGAAACCCTTCCTATGCAAGGACCCGCCCCTGCTTAAGACCTCTCATTGCTTCTGGTAGAGAAGACTGAATCAGGGCAAGAGACATGATACACTGGAACAGCAGGATGTAAAAGTGGGCTGTAAAGGAGACACTAAGAGGCTGGAAAAGTAATGACTGGTGCAGCAGAGCCATTATCAGGAAGTAGCAAAGTTGATAAAATGATGTAGCAGAGTTATCACCATGATATAGCAGTTGCTACAACAATGTTACAGATTCATTCCTGTGATGTAGCAGCCTTGTACTGCAATGTAGCATTGCTGGAACCATGATGTAGCAGAGTTGCACCGTAATGTAACAGTACTGGAACAAAGGTGTTATCAGCACAAAGTAATGGAAGCATGCAAACTACCTGAATTCATAGGTAGTGGCCTGCCTCTGAGCCGGGTAAAGTAAAATGGCAAGATGACCTTGAACCAGGACACGTGAGTAACAACTATTCAGTCATAGTGATAGCCACTTTAGTAAAATTTAAATCTCCCATGATAAGTGTTAAAAGTGAATGGCTTTAATCTGGCAGAGTTGGTGAAACAAATCCTGTAGAACCTTTGATTGATCATATAAAATCAGATGTGTGTGATGCAAGTCACTACTCACGGACAAGCCGTGAGGCAGAAAGGTCAGGCGTTCCGCGGTCAGTACCGAGAGAGCATGTAGTAAACTAAGGGTAAGGACAAATGAGTAAGTCAGGTCACAGTCCGGGGTCAAAATACCAGAGAAATAGCAGATCTGAACAAAGGGACAAAACAAACGAATAGTCAGAACACGGTCCAAACGTCAGGCAGCAGTGAATCAGAACTCACAGGAAACAGACAAACCCAAACCAGAGAGCAGAAGCTTTGACTGGCAGTGATCTGGGCTAGACAGGTCACCTAAATAGCAGGGCAATTGCTAAGAACAGGGAGCACCTTTAGAAATCTCTGCACCTCCCAGTCTCAGATAGGACAACTGAGCTGTCAATCAAAGCACTGACAGCTAAGCACGCCCCAGGATAGGATGACAGAGCTACAGAGCTGTCCATCACTGAGCCTCAGACACAGTGAGCAGAGGGATCGTGACAGTGTGTAGCTAGAAAGCTGGCATGACAAGCTGGGTGCCAGGAAGGGCCGACAAGAAGCAACATTACTTAAGCCGAAGTATTTAGAAACAAAGCTCAGACAGCAAACTAGGCATTGGAAAACCTATCCACTATTTTTTGTAGAAGGACATTTAGAGGACCCATCACCAGGAGAAAGGTAGTCAGTTTTTGCTTTTATTTTATGTCTGCTGCTCCCCTGATTGATCTATTTTTTGTTTGCTCGTTTGATTTAATCCATTATAAGGTTTCAGAGAAATAAACCTTTTTATTTAGTTCTACTTTTTATGGTCTCTACAAGGGGGCGTGGCTCATTTGATCCTCTGGGGTGAGCCTTCAGGATGCTGCGCATAATAATTTTTTCAGTCACGCCCCCTTGTACAGACCAATAAAACTAACACTAAGTAAAAAGAGGCCCATATCTCTGGCACAGAATGGTAGATTTGAAAAAATAGGAATACTCAGTGGAACAGTGACAATAAAATAAGAGCTAAAACAGGCCATTTGTGACTTGGCAGCGGGCTCGCTTTAAAGTGAATGTATAGACATAAAAATATTTACTTCTCTTATATTTTTCTCTTTTGGTGATTTTCATTTTTTTTTCATGAGCTATAAAAAAAAGTTTTGAATAAAAAAATGAAGCTTTTCAGCTAAAACATGCAGACACTTTCTGTTCTTTGCTGTTCACTTGGCAGCTTTGCTGTATAGACTAGGACAGATGAGCAGAGTCAGCTTCCGTTAAAAGGAATGTATAATCACAAAAATATTTACATTTATTATTTTTTTTTTGGTTTGGTGATTTTAATTGTTTTGTCACCATCCATAAAAAAGTTTTGAATAAAACAATGAAACTTTTCAGCCAAAACATGCAGTCACTTTCTGTTCTTTGCTGGTCACTTGGTAGCTTTACTGCATAGACTAGAACAGAATGAGTAGAGTCATCTTCCCTTAAAAGGAATATATAATCACAAAAATGTTTTTATTTTTTTCTAGTTTAGTGATGTTTATTTTGTCAATATCCATATAAAAAGTTTTGATTAAAAAAAATGAAAATTTCCAATCAAAACATGCAGTCACTTTCTGTTCTTGGCTGATCACTTGGTAGCTTTGATGCAGGGGCGGCCCGAACGTATAGGCGAACTAGGCGGCCGCCTAGGGCGCCGACCCAAAGGGGGCGCCAGAGAAAAAATAGAAAAAATTATAAAAAATCTTTTCAAAAGGCAAAAAGTTTTAGGGATGGAAAGAAAAGTGTACATATTTAAGGGCAAATATGACGCAAGAGAGGTTGGTTGGGTTGGCAACAATTTCGATAGAATCTGAAGTTGCTAAACAAATTAATCTCGGTGACTTAGTGTCATCCTTTTAAAAAAAAAAAGGCAAGGAAACAAAAATTTTAATTACCTATGGTCGTTTTTGTTTTGTGTTATTGATTACTTTGTATATATTTGTCCTATACAACTTCTCAGAAGATTAAAGAGTTAGGAGAGAGTTAATTAATCATTGTTGTTGTGGTTTATTTTGCTCCGAAATTTATATCCCAAGCTTTCATCTACTGCCAAGAATAGTAGGGGCGCAACAAAATAGTTTCACCTAGGGCGCCGTAATCTCTCGGGCCGGCCCTGCTTTGATGTATAGACTAGGACAGAATGAACAGAGTTATCACTATAATGCAAGCAAGTTGATGGAGAAGAGGTAACCCATGGCCTGGCAAATTTACTAACTATTTCCACCTGAGTTGGACTAGATTTTAGTTTGTGGTCTTTTAGTAAATGTCCCACTTTATTTCTAATATCTAATTAATGAAACTAATGTGAAATACATTTTTTAAGATGGTATAAAATTCCTTTTTACCTATATGTAGGGGAAAAAAGGCCATATGTGTTTGATGCAGATCTTTGATGTTCATATGTAAAAAATAATAAGTTAACGTATGACACAAAGTGTATCCCCATAGTAAAACACTGCGGGGACATCTATTCTATACTATTTACTTATTCACATTGTGTTATTCTTTATATCCATGTGGCTTTCCTGCTGGGCCTTGCAAAATGCAATTAAAAGAAAGTGGAAAGAAAAAGACCATAGATGTATAGAATAAACCAGCATGATACTATACATCCATCAACAGACAATACAGTGGCCTTCATATTACATATAAAAGGCTGAGAAAGTTGTCACCCCTCTTTGACTTTTTCATGTTTCGTTTTTTTTTATTAACCGTTGGATTCTATTTAGTTTTAATTAATTAGACTTTATAGAATTAGTGAATTTGTCTGAAGCGTTCTTTTGTCTTGCAACTGTTCTGCAGATACCTGATTTTAAAGAGGACCTTTCACAATGTCACAAGTTGCCAGTTTTTGCTCCTATTTTATTCCCGCTGCTATCCTCAGAATTTTTTTATCTGCCATACGGTGCCAGAGACCTTATTATTAGCTGCTAGTTTTTATGGTCTTTACCCCAGGATCCTCTGGGACATGTCCTTAGGCTGCTCTGCACAATTTACCTGTGAACCACGCCCCCGCGCAAAGACCATAAAAAGGCTCATATCTCTGGAACCATTTGGCGAATTAAAAAAAAATGAAAAATGAGAAAAAAAAATACTCGAGAGCAACGGAAATAAAATAAGAGCAAAAATTGGTCACTTTGACCTGGTGACAGTTCCGCTATAATTAGAAATGCTAATTAGTCTGCTCAGTGCACCCTGGGTGTGGCCACGAGGCTCAGTGTGCATAGTTGTTTCTACAGGTTTTGCATTCTCCGCCTCCTTTACCGGTGATTGATAATCCCGGCTTGCCTGTGCTTTCCCTGCTGACAGTGTTGTCAACAGCCAAGTCAATAACCAGTGGGCAGAATGGTGAATTGGGCCCCTTGACCACTCTTAAGGCCCTTTTACATTTAGCGATGCACCAGCGATCCGACCAGCGATCCCACCCGGTCAGGATCGCTGGTGCATCGCTAAATGATCATACAGAAAGACCTCACAGCGATTCAGCAGCGACGCAGCGCACGATACTTACCATTCACACGCAGCGATCCTGGCGTCCTCCCGCCCGCCTCCAGCGTCGCTCGTCGTCACAGCAGGAAGTCTCAGCAGGAAGCGCCCGACGAGAAATGGAGCCGGACATTCTCGCGCGATCAGCGATGGACAGCGGGGGAGCCGGTCGCTGGTAAGTATCACACATAGCGATATCGCTAGCAATATCGCTATAACGTCACAAAACCAGTGACGTTTTAGCGATATTGCTAGCGATATCGCTTAGTGTAAAACCCCCTTAAGAGTGCACCAACCACCCTACTTAGCATATTTAATTAAATTACTATAACACTTAAAGAGTAAGCGTCATTTTAATTTTCTTTCCCTAAATCAATAGTACACATGTAAATAAGCAACTTTGTAATATATCTCTATTAGCGATGGGCGGACCTGTCGTGTTAGGCCGATTTTTTTTTTTTTAAAAGTTTGGTTTGGGTACCATACTCGAACCCAAACCCAGACTCCATTAAAATGAATGGGGAGCTGGAACATCCAGTGGTTGTGACAGCATGGGAAACACCAGGTCTGATAGCGCGGTAACCTTACACATTACATGAAAAGGTTACTGCCAGTCAGGCATCGGCTGACGAGAGTATTCACCAGCCGAAGTCTGTCCATAGTAATAAATATGTCAGTGAGATAATTAGCTAACCAGCTGAGGGAAAGCGGACAGCTTGGGGCTGGTGTTATTATCCTGGGAAGGGGCAAATATCCATAAATGTACACAGCTATTAATATCAGCTCACAGCTGTCTCCGTTGCCTTTACTTATTATTAAAATGGGGGACCCCCTCAAAAATGACATGTAGTCCCCCATATATTCACTAACCAGCAAAGTCCAAACAGACAGCTGCGGGCTGATATTAATAAGCTGGGAAGGGGCCATGGATGTCGACCCCCTCCCAGACTAATAACAACAGCCCTCAGCCTCCCCAGAAATGGTGCATCCATTAGAAGAGCCAATTCTGGTGCTTAGCCTTGATTCTTCTCACTTGTCCTGGTTTGTTGGCAAGTGGCGTAAAAGTTTTGGGGTTGATTTTAGTTGTTTTATTATGTCTGCTGACAGGGTGAGGTGTCTATCAGACGCCCCCATTACTAACCCCGTAAGGTTTAAGTTATAAAACACACACAGAGCAAAGTCCTTTATTTGAACAAAACACTCCCCAGCCCTCTTTCAACCATTTAACGTAAAAATAAATCAAATTTATACTCACCTTTTCGCCGAGAATCCATAATGCTGATGTCACAAGATGAGTCTCAACTCTCCCACATCTGGTTCCATTGAGCAGTGACAAATGTTACCGCTCAGCCCGGCAACCAGCTCACACTAAGCTGAGTGTGAGAACATGCCTGCGTATGACTTGTAGTGACATCATTAAGGTTACCGCTGGTCACACACAGCCATATTCTCACAGTCAGTTCAGTGTAATCTGGTTACCGGGCTGAGCTGGGAATCATCATGGGACATCAGCATTATGGATTATCCGTGGACAGGTGAGTGTAAATTAGATTTTTTATTTTTATGTTAATAAATGAGTAAATAGGTTTATTGTGGGGTAGTGTTTTGTTTAATTAAAGTATATGTGTCTCTTTATTACCTTTTACTTACTGGGTTAGTAATGGGGGTGTCTTATAGATGCCTCTAAATTACTAATCCCTGGGACTGATGTCAGTGGACATGAAACAGCTGACATCAACCCCAAAACTATTACCCCACTTACCAACGCACCACGGCAAGTGGGAAGAGCAGAGGCTAAGTGCCAGAATTAGTGCATCTAATGAATGCGTCTTTTCTGGGGTGGCTGCGAGATGCTCTTCTTTGGCTTGTGAGAACCAATATCCATGGCGCCTTCCCAGTCTGAGAATACGAGCCCCCAGCTGTCTGCTTTAGCTTGGCTGATTTTCAAAAATGGGGGAACCCACACTGTTTTATAAATTATTTATTTAAGTAATTAAAAAGAATGGCATGGGGACGCCTCTATTTTTGATAACTAGCCAAGACAAAACTGACAGCTGAGCTCTGCAGACCGCAGCTGTCAGCTTTACCTGTTCTGGTTGTCAAAACTAGAGGAGACTCCATGTATTTTTTTTTTTTACACATTGTACCGTCCAATCACAGCCATGCCAAGCTTTTTTCTTGCTACCGAACTCAAACAGTAACATGGACTTCTGTGTCTGTAAGCCATAATCATCAACATTAACATAAACACTTGAAATAGATCACTCTGTAATGACTCTACATAATATGAGTTTCACTTTTTGTATTGAAGAACTGAAATAAATTAACATTTTGATGATATTCTAATTTTGTGAGAAGCACTTGTATGTTACAAAGCTGCTTATTTCATGTGAACTATTGAATAGAATTTTGAGAACGAATGATTAGTTCAGGAGGAGAAGGAAGTGGATTTTTCTACTAAGAAGTTTTACAAAGTTTCTTATTTTCACATGTATTATTGATTTAAGAAAAAAAAATATGAAAGAGATGGATACTCTCTAATGTGCGATTTTGAACAGAAAAACAGCCCCAACAAGGCTTAGCCAATAAGTTTATACTGTCGGCATGGGCTGACACACTGCCTTTATGTGGTAGGTGTATCATAATAAAGGGGTGGAGGGTGAAAAGTTATTAATTCAATTATATATTGTCCAAAACTGTAAAGAATGCACAGTTGCATTTTGCAGCCTTCATCGTTGATTAGTGTCAAATGAGCATACTTTTTTTTTACTCTACTTCTGCAAAAAAATATAAAAGTTCTATATATATAAAATGTATCCAGAATGTATACAGAAAGCTTTACGCAATGCACTGCAATCATGGGGTTTGCTATTAATTAGGATAGTAGGTTACACCAATGCTATTAATGATTCTGGTACTAAAGTGCTGACCTCTGCTGGTCAAAAAAGAGCAGCAAATTGTTTTCTTTGCGAAATGTCTTTGCGAATACTTTAATTGTAAGGAGAATAAATGTAATAAATCATGTGGTATTTTGTAGGAAGGATACATTTAGGCTATAACTTCTTGCCTCAGCAGTTGTTGCCTTTAATTTCAGCGCATAGAAAAGTGAATAGTGAGATCTGTTCCGGAATTCCTTTGTTTATTGGACAATATAGATAGGGTCCTAGCAAAATCTAACTGCAAAGGAAAATGTTGTGGCTGGAGAGAATATGGCAGAGAAATTAATAATGTCAGCCATTTATAATGTTTAGAATTACAGTGACTCATGCTAAGAAGTTTGGCACCTCTTTTCCACTTTTTGCCAACATTTGGGCAGCGTTTTGGTTTACTTCCTTTGTACATTGATTTATTTTTTGTGCCAAATGTGGCTCATTTTAAACCCTACCCCCTCTCAAATAAACTATAACTCTTTCCCTGTAAATGATGCTCTAAAAGTGTCTAACGGGCATAAATAACCTGGTAGAAGAGGTGTACTGTTCATCTTTTTTATTTTTGAGCAAATTGAAGCAGAATCAAGGTGTCTTTAGCTTCCATTATTGTATCATAAGTCCACACTTGAGGATCTGTGATGACTTCTATGTGTAGATTCTGTGTATCATGACAGAGAGGGGGGCACTACAGCCTTACAGTGGACATGTTACTTGCCATAAATATGTAATTGTTTTACCTAATAGAATTGCCGCCGTTCTCCTGAATCCGGCAATGTTTTTCTTTTGTTCCTGCGCCTCTCCATTCCTGAGATATGGCCCTCTATTCCACGTATGTAAATGTGGTCTTGTTAGCAACTAGGTGTGGTCCTCAAGGACATGCCCACATAGACTAGTTGAAGATCACGCCCGCTTTGCTTTAAATAATAGATTTACATACAAGGAAGAAGGGGCCATATCTCAGAAATGGAGAGATGTAGGAACTAAAGAAAAACATCTCCGGATTCAGGAGAAAAACGTCATTTAGGCCTTATAAAAAAGTTCCATATTTATGGCAAGTGGTAAATCCTCTTTAACAGATATTCAAAGATTAAAGATGGGACCTGGCGTTAAAGTTCAGTGAGATTAATCTAATATCTTTCCTAGGGAAGCCTTTTATTTTGTCCGGGATGTTATTATCACTCACTCCTTACCTTTTCCTCTGCAAAATTCTGATAATTTAATTGGAAATAGCCATAGGTGTGCAGCCCAGTGCCAGGTGCTCCAACTCATAGGCTGTAAAATCCTAAAATGCGTTTTAGGATTTTACAACATAGGCGCTGCAGCACCTGAGACTGAGCTGCACACCTACTGTATGGCTATTTCCAAACGGTCACTTACCTCTAGTCCGGATGGCATTGCTGTTTGGACGAGTGCAGCTGCACGGAGCAGCAGCCCCAGTAAGTGATTATTGCTCCAGCCACACTGTATATAAAGTTGTGCTTACATAACTTGGGTGGGGATGGCATCACAATGGTCGGCCTGGCCGTCAGCTCTCCTGACCCGTGAGTAACAGCTGCTTAGAAATACATGCTGTCAGGCTAAAGTAGGGTGAGCTGACATCCAGTCTGTGCATTCTGTCCGAGTTATACTGCCGTCTGCCTCTTCCATTAGGCTCGGGGGGTGGGGCATGACAACAAATAACCCTCCCCCAAACTTCAATTTCAAGAAATGGTGCTTGAAATGGGGTGAGGCAAGTGCAATGTCATTCACATTTCACATTAGCCTGCCATCAGGGCAAGGCTATCCTTTTCACTGCAACAGCTGCAGGCTTATACTGTTGTGTGACTGTGTTGGGCACACACAAGATGGCGCTGTCTCAATTCTTACATTTTTTTTTAATACTGTTCTGTGTGACTTCTTTGGTAGATTTTTCAGGTCTTCCTTGAATCCATCATGTTGTTTTGGTGTTGTGGAATGTCACAAGCAAAACAGTTGATTCTCCCACAATGTCTGAACACTGATGATTCTGCTGAAAGCTGGAATCCGCCGCAGCCCTAACACCTCCTATTTGGTGGCTTGGCCTAACGGGAGATATTGTAACAAAGCTTCAGTAGTGCTGATGTTAGTGAAAACATAGTGCCACGGGTGTGTCAAATGCAGTGGACTGTCGCTTTGCATCTGGCTGCAGAAGGTCTCTGCATTTGACATTACAGATGCCTCCTTAATCCTTTTGACTCTTGGACCCAGCAGCAACCTCACTACGGCTCTAGTTGACACTCCTGGACCTGGGTGTTTATAAATCCCCAGTCTGCTGCAGAAAGTCGCTGGTGATATTCACATTTTCCCTTGTGAAGGCTTTTTGCTATAGCAGTCTGCTAACTTCCTCTCTGTAGCTGTTTGAGGACGTTTGGTGTTACCTCTCTGAGTCTTCTCAAGTTAAGTTCATTCCCCTTGTCTGTCTACTTTTTTGTCTTTAGTTTAAAGTGGGAACTGACCAGTGCTCATCCCCTCCAGCTCCTTATCCAGGGCTGAGCTCTAGGGAGATATAGGGCTTCCTGTTCGGCGATTGGTGAGGAACCAATTTAGGGATGTTTGGGCAGGTAGGGTGTTATTAGATCTGCCTAGGGGTCTCCACTCACCCTTTCCCTTGTATCTGGGTTTCCTTCCCCTCATCTTTTCGTGTTTCACTTATTCTTCCCTCATTGTGCGTGATACATAGATACATAGTTTAGTGATACTAAACGCCTCTCCCTCAGACACATATTAGTGAGGTCCCACAGTGCCATTTACTATGGGATGTACGCCTTTAAATGATTTGTATTTATAGTAATAATGACTTGCTACAATTCTATCACTATAGTTACAATATAGATTTTGGATGTCCATCAAATCTGATAGACCTGAAGTGAGCCAGCATGGTGGTGTGGGATGATCTGTGGAATAGTGACCTGAGGTCACTCTCATCATTGTCATTACTGCCTGTGCTGCGCTGACGATGTCCTAGCTGCTGAGATGAGGACGACGCCACATTCCCTATAGAAGGTGCACACGGATTCCTGAAGCGTTGCCCTCATCAAGTCTGCAGTCTGGGAAATTCACAGCTAATGAGTAAAGCAGCATTTCCAGTGTGATCATGATCCTATGTGTGAGCTCAGGGGGTCACGATTAATGCTCAGTACTGACGCAGATCGGCATCATTACAGGCTGTTGTGGGGCTGGCAGATGCCGGCGCTCAGACGGGGGACGGATCCTTCTGCTGCATTTAGGAGCCTGCCCCATAATTAGCCTGGAGCATCTGATTGACCTGTGATTAGGCTGTTTGCAGTCTCCACACGGTGCAACGGCCATTACAAGAGGTCCCGGTACATTGTATCGTGTCAGATAGGCAATCAGTCGTCCTGTTACTCTGAACCGACACAATCATAGGACACGATGCCGCCTCGAAATGGATTTTTCGTTTTTCTTTTTAAAAGGGTCATGAAAAGTTATTGTCAGTATCAAAAGATGGGAAAAAGAGCCGAGCGGGGGATGTGTATAGTTAAAGGGATAAAAATGATCATTATAAAGTGTGTATAATGCAAATGAAATATTTTCAAAACCACGGCAAACTGAATTAGCCAGCCATTGACCTCAATAAAATGCAGATTTCATCATCTCAATAAAAAAAAAGAGAATTCTTAAAGGGGTTATTCACAATGTACAATATTGTTTTACTACACTGATCCAATAACAGTGGGAGAGAGCAGTCAGACGCAGGAAGTTTTTCATTTGGCGACAGCTCCCCCGCAGGTGAAATGAAGCATTACATGGGTCAATTGCATAATGCATAGACATATGTGATCCTCTAGAACAATTTGTATATTTAATTTCCCAGAGGAGTACTGCATGGCCTACAAGTCTCCTTACACTGGCATGTCAGGCAGGTCACTCTGCACAAGAAGAGACATTACCCCTTAGAACCCAGTCAAAGGTCCCTCATACAATCCAAGTACGGTCACTCTTTTGCTTTGCCCAGAGGAGGGGTAACACCCCGAAACAGGTGTCTGAAAATAGAGACTCAGGTTTGGCTTTTACCATAAGACATATTAGAGGACCAATATTGACTTTTAGGAAAGCTACTTCCAATAGGTGGCGCTAGAGTTCAAGTATTTTTCCTTTCTGAGGAGGCAATTTTCATACCTCCAGAATAAGAGATGTTCTTGGAAGACACTTCCTGTCCTTGTTAATAATCTAAAACGGGAAGCTTAAAGTTATCTGTGTAAACAGATTTGATAAGCCAGACAACCCATTTATGGAGGGTTTCATTGACTCGTTTTTAGATTTCACCACTTAGATATTTACTTAAAGGGGTTGTCCGGGCTTTTCACATAATCTCAGTACATACCTGGGCTGCAGAATTATGACAATAAGTAATTTACTTTCTTTCACTAGTTTGCACGGTTTTCTAGATATTCTCAACAGAACGTCCAAGGGGGGGTGTTATGACATTGAAATGAGAACTAGTCGTAACCTCCTACTCTACTCCAAACATGTCGTCTATAGCAATAACCCCACCCTCCATAGCTACAGGCCCTCCCCGTCCACATGAAGAAGCCCTCATCACACAGTAACGAATTCTTCCCCTCCAGCAGCCTCAGTGCAGAGAGCAGCTGCTCCTCCCCCAGACACACACTGAACAGTTATCTATGGAAAGTGAAACTAGTGAGGAGTGAAAATCGTCCTGTATTCTGGGCCACTCCATTATTACAATACATAACTCATTATCAGTAATTCCTTTCCTCACTGTCCCAGGCTGCTGGCAGCAGTGAGAACAGACTGTGTGATGGCCAGTGATGGGGGTCTGCAGCTTCTAATCTGCACAGGGGATGGCAGTCACTGATGTAATCTGTTGTGTGACAAAGCCTCTGCTGTGTGAATGAGACAGCTCTGTGTCACTGATGTCTTCACACAGCAGAGGCTAAGGCTGTGTGCCCACGATGAGATTTTTAAGCGTTTTTGCCGTGATTTTCGGTGCAAAAACGCTTCGAAAACGTTTAAAAAACTTGTACAGAACGCACCCCATGCATTCCTATGGCATTCCGCACATGCTGTGCTAATGCTGCGCTTTTTTCCGCGGCGGAATCACATTGCGGAAAAAAACGCAGCATGCTCATTCTTTTTACGGAATCGCAAAGAATTGCCGCGATTCCGCACCCATAGGAATGCATGAGAATCGCTTACTTCCCGCATCTGGCTATGCCCACCATGCGCAAAGTTAAGTGTCTCATGTGCGGATGGTACCCACGGTGTGGAGGAGAGGAGACTGTCCTCCAGGCCCTGGGTACCATACCCCTGTAAAAAAAAGAATAAAAAATAAAAAATCGGGGTATAATGTATTTACCTTCTGGCGTCACGCGCAGCCTTCCCGGGCCTCAGCGTTCCCAGTAATGCCTTGCGGCAAGGACCTGTGATGACGTAGTCTCGCGTTACTCCGGCGGTCTCGTGAGATCGCTATAGCAACACGAGGCCAACGTCATCGCTGGGAACGGGAGCGTCGCTGTGGCTGCGCGGGACGTCGGAAGGTAAGTATACCCCGATTTTTTATTTTTTTATCATTTTTAACATTCTATCTTTTACTATTGAGGCCGCATAGGCGGCCTCAATAGTAAAAACCTGGTTACACTTGTCAAACACTATGTTTGACGAGTGTGACCAACCTGTCAATCACTTTCCAAGCGATGCTTCAAATTGCTTGGAAAGTGCTTGAATTTCGCACGCGAAAATCGCGAACATAATGGTAAAATCGCGCGGAAAAACACGCGTTTTCTGGGAAGGAGTCCGGTTTTGAGTGTCCAGTTTAAAATGCTACGTGGGCACATAGCCTAAAGAGTAACCGTCGTTTTAACTTTTATTTCATAAATCAAGAGTACACATAAAACTATACAACTTTGTAACATATCTGATCAAGGAAGTCGGCTTCTTTCTCCTCCTGGACTAATCTTTCACTGTCAATTAATAGGTAAAATCTATATCCAGTGATGATAGATTTTCCCGTTATTCAGATAGATGACAGTTGGTGCCTTTAAAATTCTACGGAGAAGCTAGTTGCAAGTTCTCCTGAAACGACAGTTACGGTTCTCCATAGAACTTTATGAGCACCAACTGTCATCTCCTGTCTCAGTAATTGGAAAATCTGTATTCACTGAAGACAAAATTTTACTTGTGAATTAAGAATTTTGAACATAAATTAAGAATATAAAAAAATCAGTCCAGGAGGAGAAAGAAGCAGATTTCTGTGACACGATATATTACAAATTTTCTTATTTCCATGTTTACTATTGAGATATATATATATATATATATATATATATATATATCCCTCTTTTCCATAGCCCTATTATATAGTTGGATATTGCAAAGATTTCATTGTGTTATTTATTGAGTTAGACTTTAGAGTTTTTAGAATTTTTTTTGCAAAATTTACACTGCTTACAATTTCGCCCACCAGATCAGTAGTTAATAATTAAATGCTAATTCTTTCCTTTGCCTGTAATGTGCTTAGAGAGACAGAAGGGAACAGCAGGAAATCACAGCTGCTTGCAAAACACCAAGATGACCATTTGACCATCCCTGTAATATTTACTTTAGCTCAAGCCCACAGCAAACTTTTATCACTTGCAGGAGGCAAGGACACAGCATGGAGGCCGCCTGCCGCTTCACATGGCTCTGTTTCTTGGTGATTGGCATAGGCCAGGTCTGCGGCACAATGGTAAGTAAATGAACGTGTGTCTTTTCTATATATAGTATCCTGCACAGGGCTTGTAGTCCAGAGGAAATCACATATCCTTAAACTTTTTGACTTTTGTAAGGCTTCTTTTACACTTACCGGGTTTTTTGTGGCCCGTTATTGCGGGCCTTTTTTGCGGGCCGTACCGCCGCTATTTTCACGGTCTGCCACAATAAGGGGCCACAGGCTCGATCTTTTTCCCGGCCGCAAATACGGCCCTCATGGCCATACGGCGCACCGACTAATTTTTGCGGGCCGATTTTGCGTCCCCATAGAAATCTTTTGAGGTGCAAAAACGGACAGCAAAAACACGGTAAGTGTAAAAGAAGCCTAACTGTCAATATTTTTTTTTTTTTATTTTAAATCTGCAACAATATTTTTAAATTTGAATTTCTAGAAAATATTTGTCCAAACTAAGAATTACATTTTTTTTTAACCTAGACAAAAGGTTTTAATAGAATATGTACCGCAAAATGTATCCTCCAGTCCAGTTGGCTCATATTTGTTGCTTTCCTACTGCTAAAAACGGTTAACTCCCAGCGTGCCCTGACTATTACAGACAAAGATTTTATAATGATGCCAACTATGTACATGTTGTCAGAGGCATAATTATTGTGGGTGCAAGGGTTGCAGTGACACTCAGGCAATGCAGCCTAGTGGCCCCCAAAAGGTCCATTTGTCCCATATAAGTGGACCAATACAATTAAAGATTCATGATAGTTAGGGATCCTGCCAGAAATTTTGCATTGGAAAGTGCTGCAGAAATGTTGGCTATAGAAATAAAAAAATTATTATTATTAGGTTCAATTTGTCACACTGCATTTAGTATAACGTCTGATGTCCCTATGACATGTGAGAACAAAGGTCTTATTTAGTTTTAGTCCAAACGTCCTCTCTTAGTTTGAATGTGGCCTCGGCAAATGCAAATTTTTGTGCCGGTGGATAACAGAGCACGTAGCGACAGTTGGGTCAGGTTGGGGTACAAAGATTGATTCTACCTTATTTGGAATGACAACATACATTTATTTATTATGCTTTGCTTATATAGCGCCATCATATTCTGTAGCGTTGTACAGACATCATCATCGCTGTCCCCGATGGGGCTCACAATCTAAATTCCCTATCCCTATCAGTATAACGGAGTGTGGGAGGAAACCCACGCAAACACGAGGAGAATATACAAACTCCTTGCAGATGTCATCCTTGGTGGGATTCGAGCCAACGACCCCAGTGCGGCAATTTTAACACAATTTGGATGTATGCATGGCAGGGACAAGGTATTTTGGTGCCCAAGGCAGGTGAAGCTGATGGTGACCCAACTGCCCACTTCACCTTCAGTCCCCAAGTGAAGAAATGGGTCTGTGACTAAGGTAACAGGTCCCATAATGCCAACTTCCTCCCACTCTGACGACTACTTCCATTAGAATTGTTCAATTTTTCTCCCAAAAATACCAGCAAAAGTAAAAAAAAAGTTCCGTATTTTAGGGGTGAGGCTCAACATCGAGTCGTTTTCAAAGTTATGTATAGAATAATTCATTGTTTGCAGACAATTTACAAAATACAATGGACAAATAGTGATATTCACCCTTGACATCCTATATTTTATATGTCAGACCCAAGGACAGTCATTTAAACTAATATTGCTTAACTATAATGGGGCCGTTTGGTTTCAGTTAATGTGTCCAGTATTTGGCAGATATCCTAATGGAAACTAAACAGGCCTATTCTAGATAAAGAGATATGTCTGATGGTTGTTACGCACATCATGTGACAGAGTTCATAGCAAAACTGATGGTGGTTCTGGTGCCATATTCCTGTACTGATGGTGGTTCCGGTGACGTATTTATGTACGGATGGTGGTTCTTTTGACAAATTCACGTAGAGATGGTTCACAGATGTGAATTCAATTGAGTACAGGGAGTGAGCAACGGGCGGGACGCAGGCAGAGAGAAGGGTGCATGGTGTCAGTGACTGCCACTACCCACCCCGCATCCCACCTATCACTGTGCTGAATGCCTGCCGCCGGAACATTTGAAGTGACTTTGTGAGGCCAATATGACATAAAATGCACAAAAGTGACACCATTTTAAAAACTGACCGCTCAAAGTGCTCAAATCCACAATGAAGAAGTTTAATAACGGTTCAGCTGCTTCACAGGAGTTAAAGCAATTTGGAACAAAAATGTTACTTTAGCCCCAAATTTTAACAAGGGTAACAGGAGAAATTGGATCATACAATTTGTTGTGCAATTTCTCCTGAGTATGCTGATACCCCATATGTGGTGGAGAGCTATTGTTTGGGAGCATAGCAAGGCTCGGAACGGAAGGAGTGCCAAGTTGGTTTTGAAGTGCAAAATTGACTGGAAAATATAGTGGACGCTATGTCACGTTTGCAGAGCCCCTGATGTGCCTAAACAGTGGAACCCCCAAAAGTGACCCCATTTTGGAATCTAAACTATTCAAGGAACTTATCTAGATGTGTGGTGGGCACCTTAAGGTACTGTCACACTTAGCGATGTACCAGCGATCCCGACCAGCGATATGACGCGGTCAGGATCGCTGGTACATCGCTAAGTGGTCGCTAGTGAGCTGCCACATAGGCAGATCTCACCAGCGACATCGCTGGGGACGGGGGTCGCTACTTACCTGTCACACCAGGCGATCCTGCGTCCTCCCGCCCGGCTCCACGCGTCGCTCGTCGTCACAGCAGGAAGTGCCGCAGGAAGCTGACGACGAGAAACAGTCCAGGACGTTCTCGCGTGATCAGCGATAACCAGCGGGGGAGCCGGTCATAGGTAAGTATCAGACACGTCACTAGTTATAGCGATATTGCTAGCGATATCTCTTAGTGTGACAGGCCCTTTAAACCTAAAGGGGCTTCACAGAATTTTATAACGTTCAGACATGAAAATGAAAAAGTACACTTTTCCCGCAAAAATGTTGCTTGAGCCCCAAATTTTTCATTTTCACAAAAGTAACAAGGGTTTTCAATTTTCAAAAGGACTAATAGGAGGAATTGTTTCAGTTTGTTACGCAATTTCTTCTGAGTACACCAATACCCCATATGTGGTCAAAAACTACTTTTGAGGCACAATGCAAATCTCAGAAGGGAAGAAGCGCCATATTGGAGTTCAGATGTTGCTCAAATTGTTGGAAGGTGCCATGACATATTGGCAGAGCCCCTGAGGTGCCAGAACAGCGGAACCCCCCATAAATGACCCCGTTTTGCAAGCTACACCTTCAATGAATTAATCTAGGGGTGCAGTGATTATATTGACACAACAGGTGTGTCACAGAATTTTATACCATTACATCTGGACTCTGGAGACATACACCCGTAAATTAGGTGGGCTCTCATTACTACAGAAATGCAAAACATGTGGACGCTAAATGTGGTTTAGGCACACTGGGGCTCAGAAGGGAGCGGGGCATTTGGATTTGGAAGCGCAAAATTCACTGAATTTCTTTTGGGGGACCCATTTCGTGTTTCCTTAACTTTTGTGTTACCAGTCACATGGAGGCTTCTTATATTTCCGTTAACAGATGACAGACCATAGTGGGCACTTGCTTGTGGATTGAGTTAAAGCTTTTATTGGGAACATTTTACATAACGTTTGGGATCACATTTATCTGGCGCTCTGTGCTCAGCACTGATGTTGAGAATTCCATCTAAATCTTCAAATGACATGATTCAGATGAAACTTCGGACAGATCCAATTAATATAATGACGCAGCAGGGTTACCCTGGACTCTTGTCTGGTTTCTTTCAGGGATGTCTTTCTTTTCAGAAGTGCACAAAACTGTGACCTCACCATGCTTTTATTCATATGTAAGGGGTGTACCGGGACTGTGTAATATCCCACTCCTTTCCTTAGTATTGTAACAATGCTGCTATGTACATGTTGTAAATGTATATATTTGCTATTTTGTGTACTTGTTATTAGGGAAAGTGTAGAACCCATTTCTGGCCACTAGATGGGGCAGTATAGTGAATATAATTTAGTATAGTGAAAACCAGTTAGAAAATAGTTAATCATAGGAGGGGTCAGCTGCAGCTAAGAGAGGGAGAACTTCCTCAAAGGAGTTAGTCGGGCCACGGTGCCCAAACAGTCTGCACGGGCTTAAGTGCCAAGAATGATAGCAGTGACCACACAATTTTAATTAACTCCTTTCTGCCATGAGACGTACTATCCCGTCCATGTGCCCTGGGACTTAATTCCCAGGGACGGGATAGTACGTCATAGCGATCAGCGGCGCCCACGTGGTGAGCGCCGCTGATCGCGGCCGGGTGTCAGCTGATTATCACAGCTGACACCCAGCACAATGTGTCAGGGGCGGTCACGGACCGCCCCCGACACGTTAACCCCTTGTACACTGCGATCAAACACGGTGTTTGATCGCGGTGTACCGGGAGTTAAAGGGAAGCATCGGCAGGGAGGGGGCTCCCTCCGTGCTTCCCTGAGCCCCCCACGGCAGCGCAATGTGCAGCGCTGCTGCGGGGGGGCTCTTTCCCTTCGGGGGCCTGTAGGGAGCTGACTTCCTCACTGCCTGCAAAGCGCAGGCATGAGGAAGTCTGCAGCAGTGCCTGTGACAGATCGCTGATCTGTCACAGGACAGTGGTGTCCCACCTGGGACAATGTAATAAAGTTAAAAAAAGTGTAAAAATAATTTTAAAAAAATCGCTAAATAAATTAGTAAAAAAAAAAAAATATTCCCCCAATAAATTCATTTTTTGAAAAAAAAAAAAAACAAACAAACAATAAAAGTACACATATTTGGTATTGCCGCGTCCGTAACGACCCGCCCTATGAAACTGTCCCATTAGTTAACCCCTTTAGAGAACCCCTTAAAAAATAAAAATAAAAAACGAAGCAAAAAATAATGATTTATTATCACACCACCGAACAAAAAGTGCAATTACGCGCGATCAAAGAGATGTATATAAATATCCATGGTACCACTGAAAATGTCAGCTTGTCCCGCAAAAAACAAGCTGCCATACAGCATCATCCGCAGAAAAATAAAAAAGTTATAGCTCGCAGAATAAAGCGATGAAAAAATAATTATTTTTTATATAAAATAGTTTTCATTGCATAAAACCGACAAAACATAAAAAAACGACCTAAATGAGGTATCGCTGTAACCGTACTGACCCGAAGAATAAAACTGCTTTATGAATTTTACCGCACACGGAACGGTGTAAACGCACCCCCCCCAAAAGAAATTAATGAAATGCTGGTTTTTGTTCATTCTGCGTCCCAAAAATAGGAATAAAAAGCGATCAAAAGATGTCACGTGCCCGAAAATGGTATCAATAAAAACGTCAACTCGTCCCGCAAAGAATAAGACCTCACATGACTCGGTGGGTCAAAATACGGAAAAATTATAGCTCTCAATATGTGGTGATGCAAAAACTATTTTTACAATAAAAAGCGTCTTTTAGCGTGTGACAGCTGCCAAACATAAAAACCGCCATAAATAGTAAATCAAACCCCCCCCAGCACCCCCTTAGTTAGGGAAAAATAATAAAATAAAAAAAATGTATTTATTTACATTTTCCAATTACGGTTAGGGCTAGGGTTAGGGCTGAGATTAGGGTTAGGGGTGTGTTGGGGTTAGGGTTGGAGTTATAATTGGAGGTTTCCACTGTTTGGGCACATCAGGGGCTCTCCAAATGCAACATGGCGTCTGATCTCAATTCCAGCCAATTCTGCGTTGAAAAAGTCAAATGGTGCTCTTTCCCTTCCAAGCTCTGCCATGCGCCCAGACAGTGTTTTACCCCCACATATGGGGTATCAGCATACTCTGGACAAATTGCAAAACAACTTTTGGGGTCCAATTTCTCCTGTTACCCTTAGGAAAATAAAAAATTGGGGGCAAAAATATTTTGTGGAAAAAAATGATTTTTTTAATTTCACGCCCAGGCGTTATAAACTTCTGTGAAGCACTTGGGGGTTCAAAGTGCTCACCACACATCTAGATAAGTTCCGTGGGGGGTCTAGTTTCCAAAATGGGGTCACTTGTGGGGAGTTTCAACAGTTTAGGTACATTAGGGGCTCTCCAAACGCACATGACACCCACAGACCAATCCATCAAAGTCTGCATTCCAAAACGTCACTACTTCCCTTCCGAGCCCCTACGTGTCCCCCATACAGTAGTTTTCTCCCACATATGGGGTATCAGTGTACTCAGGACAAATTGGACAACAACTTTTGGGGTCCAATTTCTCCTGTTACCCTTGGGAAAATAAAATAATTGGAGACTAATTGATCATGTTTGTGGAAAAAATACGATTTTTTTATTTTCATGCCTGGGCATTATAAACTTCTGTGAAGCCCTTGGGGGTTCAAAGTGCTCAACACACATCTACATAAGTTCCTTAGGGGGTCTAGTTTCCAAAATGGTGTCATTTGTGGGGGGTTTCCACTGTTTAGGTACATCAGGGGCTCTCCAAAGGCAACATGACACCTGCAGACCATTCCATCAAAGTCTGCATTCCAAAACGTCACTACTTCCCTTCCGAGCCCCGACATGTGCCCATACAGTAGTTTTCTCCCACATATGGGGTGTCAGCGTACTCAGGACAAATTGGACAACAACTTTTGGGGTCCAATTTCTCCTGTTACCCTTGGGAAAATAAAAAAAGGGGACTAAAAGATGATGTTTGTTGAAAAAATATGATATTTTTATTTTCACGTCTGGTCGTTATAAACTTCTGTGAAGCACTGAGGGGGTTCAAAGTGCTCACCACACATCTAGATAAGTTCCTTAGGGGGTCTAGTTTCCAAAATGGGGTCACTTGTGGGGGGTTTCCACTGTTTAAGTACATCAGGGGCTCTCCAAAAGCAACATGACACCCGCAGACCATTCCATCAAAGTCTGCATTCCAAAATGTCACTACTTCCCTTCCGAGCCCTGACGTGTGCCCATACAGTAGTTTTCTCCCACATATGAGGTATCAGCGTATTCAGGACAAATTGGACAACAACTTTTGGGGTCCAATTTCTCCTTGTACCCTTGGGAAAATAAAAAAATTGGTGACTAAAAGATCATGTTTGTGGAAAAAATACGATTTTTTTATTTTCACGCCCGGGCGTTATAAACTTCTGTGAAGCACTGGGGGGGTTCAAAGTGCTCACCACACATCTAGATAAGTTCCTTGGGGGGGTCTAGTTTCCAAAATGGTGTCATTTGTGGGGGGTTTCTACTGTTTTGCTGCATCAGGGGCTTTCCAAACGCGACATGGTGTCCGATCTCAATTCCAGCCAAAAACGTCAAATGGCGCTGCTTCCCTTCCGAGCTCTGCCATGCGCCCAAATGGTGGTTTACCCCCACATGTGGGGTATCAGCGCACTCAGGACAAATTGCACAATATCTTTTAGGGTCCTGTTACCCTTGGAAAAATAAGGATTGAGGGTGAAAAGATCATTTTTGTGGAAAAAATATGATTTTTTAATTGTACTGCTGTACGTTATAAACTTCTGTGAAGCCCTTGTGGGTTCAAAGTTCTCACCACATATCTAGATAAGTTCCGTGGGGGGTCTAGTTTCCAAAATGGGGTCTCTTGTGGGGGGTTTCCACTGTTTAGGTACATCAGGGGCTCTCCAAACACGACATGGCGTCCGATCTGAATTCCAGCCAATTTTGCATTGAAAAAGTCAAACGGCGCTCCTTCCCTTCCGAGGTCTGCCATGCGCCGAAACAGTGGTTCCCCCCCACATATCAGGTATCAGCGTACTTAGGACAAATTGCACAATAACTTTTGCAGTCCAATTTCTCCTGTTACCCTTGGTAAAATAAAAAAATTTGAACCTGAAGTATTTTTTTTGTGAAAAAAAGTTAAATGTTCATTTTTTTTTAAATATTCAAAAAATTCCTGTGACGCACCTAAAGGGTTAATAAACTTCTTGAATGTGGTTTTGAGCACCTTAAGGGGTGCAGTTTTTAGAATGGTGTCACTTTTGGGTATATTCTATCATATAAACCCCTCAAAGTGGCTTCAAATGTGATGTGGTCCGTAAAAATAAAATGGTGTTGCAAAAATGAGAAATCGCTGGTCAATTTTTAACCCTTATAACTTCCTAACAAAAAAAAATTTTGGTTCCAAAATTGTGCTGATGTAAAGTAAACATGTGGGAAATGTTATTTATTAAGTTTTTTGTGTGCCGTAGTTCTGTGATTTAAGGGCATAAAAATTCAAAGTTGGAAAATTGCGAAATTTTCAAAATTTTCACCAAATTTCTGTTTTTTTCACAAATAAACGCAAGTTATATGAATGAAATTTTACCACTAACATGAAGTACAATATGTCATGAGAAAACAATGTCAGAATCACCGGGATCCATGGAAGCGTTTCAGAGTTATAACCTCATAAAGGGACAGTGATCAGAATTGTAAAAATTGGCCCGATCATGAACGTGCAAACCACCCTTGGGGCTTAAGGGGTTAAGGGAGAAGCCCAGCCATCCACAGCACCAGGCCAGAACAGTACAGGGCCACAGCCATCTTGGAACAGAAGCTTAAGGCATAAACAGTGGCAGTACGGGGATGCAGGTGGCTCCATAATGCGGCAATTTATCGCATGGGCTGATGCCCTCAGATCCAGGGCAATACGGCTGAGGGAACGCCCAGATGCAGTGAGTTTGGATCGGGAGGACACCCTGACACCGCAGAAGACAGTATAGAAGGGCAGGTCGCTAATCATGTGGCAGCTGACTTTGGAGGCTGATACTTTCATGGCTGGGATGAAACAGACTAGGGAATGTTTAACCGTAACAGAGCTGAATAGGGAGGATGCTGAGGAACCATACGATACTGTCTGACCCAGGTATTTGCTGTGTGGCAGAGAGAAGTGCAGGGAAAGAGGAAGAAATGTGCAAGGTGGAACTTGTTAATGCTGTGAAGAATATAGATGTGCTGCGTAAAGAATCATAGAATCATAGAATTGTAGAGTTGGAAGGCACCTCCTGGGCCATCTGGTCCAACCCCCTGCTCAAAGCAGGATTCGCTAAATAATCCCAGACAGATGTCTGTTCAGCCTCTGTTTGAAGACTTCTATTGAAGGAGAGCTTACCAACTCTCGTGGCAGCCTGTTCCACTCATTGATCACTCTAACTGTCAAAAAGTTTTTTCGAATATCTAATCTGTGCCTCCTCCCATTCAGTTTCATCCCATTGCTTCTAGTCTTTTGGGATGAAACCAGTAAAGTTCTTCTTTTGAAAGTTGAAATGGAGTGTTTCTCCATCCATGCGGATCCATCTATAGGGAGCCTTCAACAGCACAGAGAGGACCCTGACGGCGCAGAAAGTGAAGCCACAGGTATGCAGAGTAATGGACACTATTTTCATGTGATGGTAGGACAGGGCACAGATACACCTGTGTCCTCAGTCCATGACTATGAACCTGGCCCTCCTTCACACATGCATAAAAAGACAGACATAACCAGATGATAGGCCAGACAGCAGCCACAGTGTCTCCATCTGCCTCATAATAGGGAATCATCTGTTGGGGTTCCATCTGCATCATGTATTTCAGAGATTTACACTGAAACCGCAGTGTAAATGCTCAGCATAGAGCGAAGGATAAATGTGAGAGAATCCTTACTGCGATTTTTATGAGGCAGAATGAACAAATCAACAGCTGGTAAATAATTTGTTCCATCTATTTTTTTACACCGTTTCTCATGCAGAATAAGTTCTCAGCATGGTCTAACAGGCTTGTTGTATCTGGCAGACCTGGAGGTCGTCATGTCAGGTAATCATGACAATGATCAGGCCCTCGTTATGATGTTGTGGGGCACCGATCAGATGGGAGAGAAGCAATGAAAGGATTTGTGCATTGACGAGAGGGTCAGTGCAATTAGTCTGATGGGAGCTGGAGAGTAAATATCGCTGTGATGCAAGACCGAGAAGTGGAATGATGGCAGAGTATTCATCGGCAGTTTGGAGGAGTTCACGGCCCTGTGCATAGAGTGGGAGCCGGACTTGGATGTCAAGCCAGAGAATGAACCACCTGGGGTAGGCAGAGCAACATCATTGAACAGAAAAGCGACAGCTGGTAAACACTTTTGTTCTTCATGCAGAGCTGTCATTAGGGTGGGGCATACTGGGCATTTGCTCAGGACCCCCATCCCTCCTTGGGCCCCCAGCCAATAGCATGCCGCTAATAGCGGCAGACCACGCTATGCTAGGCAGCCTGTGAGTCAGGGGAGCCAGGTGCCAGCGCTGGCTACGGGCACCTCCCCACCTGGCATTGCACATTCAACTGTATCAGCATCCTGAATGTCGATACAGTTGAAAGCAAGGATGGCAGAGGGAGCATCAAGTGGCGTTTCCTCTCACATCATTTCCCCTCTGCGTCTGACGTGCTCCACACTGTACTGGGAAGTGGAGCTGCTGAGGAGATGCACTGCAGAGACTGGAGCAGTGGGAGAAAATGAGAGGTGAGTATTGTATTTTTTTTTTAAATTAGAGAGTACATTGTGGTGGCCATAATACTGGAGGACTATGGGGTTGTGCATGATACTATATGTAATTTATGGGGACTGCATTATACTCTATTGAGGACAATGAGGTGCATTATACTGTATGGAGGACTCTGGGAAGTGCATTATACTAATATGGAGGACTATGGGGAGTGAATTGTAATAAATGAAGGACTTTGGGGGGTGCATTAAACAGTATGGAGGCCTATGGGGTGCATTATACTTTTAGAGAACTCTGGGAAGTGCATTGGACTATATGAGGACTATGGGTACTATGAGGGGTGCATTATAAAATGTAGAGGACTATGGGGTGCATTATAGGTAGTACATTGTAATAAATGAAGGACTTTGGGTGGTGTATTATACTGTATGGAGGACTATGGGAAGTGCATCATTCTAAATGGTGGACTACGGGAACCTTGAGGGGTGCATTATAAAATATAGAGGACTATGGGGTGCATTATATGGTATGGAGGACTATGAGGAGTGCATTATACAATGTGGAGGACTATGGGGTGCTCATTATTCTATATGGAGGACTATGGGGAATGCATTATACAATATGGAGGACTTTTGCACAGGCGAAGGTGAAGAAGATCAATGCAGACACTGCCCATACAATGGCGGACAGGGTTCGCACAACCGCGCGCGTGCATGGCACATGCGTGGGATTGCAGCGCTGAACAGGTCAGTGTGACGCTGATGGGAGACGGGTACCATTATAATGAAAAGAGGAGGCAGGGATTTCTTCCAGGCACCACACATCCCGGAGCCTGGAAGAAATCATTAAAATAAAAGAATATAAATGCATTTCTCCAGTTCTACACAGCAGCTATGAGGCATACAGGTGAGACTGGTTTAACCATTCTATTACCCGTATGCCCATAGTAATAGATCAAAATGGTCCAGGGGGTGACAAATTCCATATAATTGAGAAAGAACATACCAGGCACACAATTTATGTGAATTGCCGGTCTGTTAAGCGGGACTACCTGCCCTTTCCTATGCACAGCTTGAAGCCCGGGGAGTGAGTGAAATTTCTTAAAGAAGATGGGCCCAGAGGATTGTATGTGGTGGCTGTTTCCTCTGTAGTGATGGGGGCTTATGACCAGAAGAAGACCTAAAGGTCTTGCCTTTACAGCTGACAAAGGTTTCCCCAACTACTGAGGCCCCAGCACCACCCTGTTCAAGGGTGCTCTTGAAAGGGGCCTGCAGAAGAGGTTACCCTGACACTGCCACCAGCAGTCCTTATATAAGGTTCAAGGTGCCCACTCTACTGTGTACATGAGGGAAGAGGAACTGGGTCTGAATAAGTGACCGAAGAGAACCAGAAACTGGAGAGGCTACAAGTTGTGCCTGTTACAACCCCATGTACTCGGAGTAGTTTGAGGCTCCAAGGTAGCATAGCTATCAGATCCTTGGTCCAATAAACCAGGACTCTGAACAGTATGGAAATAATGAACTATTTCTTTGAGAGTCAAGGTAGGCCGAACTGTTTTTGTTTTCCCCTTTGTTATGTTGTGCCTTTCCCTGCTGGATTAAAAGGCACTAAAACGGCTCGAAGGTCTTACACCCTCAGTTATGGACTGGGCTATATCCAGGACTATGAACTGTTGGTAAGCTAATGGACTGTGTTTCTGTTCTATGGGCAATGTTCAAATTGATGGACTGTGTTACTGTTCCGGGGTCCTTACCAATAAGGACCGGATCGACTCTGCCTCACAAGAAGAAGATGTTTCAGAGTTGTTTACAGTTAAAATGCATTACATGTTGTGTGGTGGTGAGACTGCCTTTTGTGTTTTACATGTTATGGATGACCGCTTAAGGCAATTGTTAAAGAAGGGAGGAGTGTAGGGACGTGGAGATGCTGTGCACACCCTTTGGGGAGCTTGTCGATAGTATTACGTCCTTATCTCTCCACATGCAGTTAAATCTTGAAAAAGTCCTTTCTGTCAATGAGAAATAATAATAATATTTTCTTCATTTGTGTGCTGAAGTATCTTTTTTTCCACGATTGAAGTTTTTTCTTCTGAGCACCTACTCTTGTCAAGCAGTGAGCAAACATATGTAGTGCCTCACTTTTCATATTTAGGTTATGGAGCATACTTACATAGACATATTATTATATTTTAGCACAGACCTGGATATGACAGCCGTGTGAAGCCTGGGGTCTTTTCTCCTTTGAGACGAATGAGTAATATTACAAGCAAGGAAAAAGGTAAGACGCACATATCATTCATTAGTGCTTCCCAACAGCTAGTAGTTTTATTGCCAGTGTGGTTTTGATATTTGCACCATGTAAATAAATCAAGAGGACAGATTTTTCTTTCTATGTCCTAACTTAGAGCACCGAGCACCTGAGGATTTACTATTGCAGGTGTGGTGACCGGTCATCTGTTCTTTTTCCAATTTGTAGGCATTTTAAAATGTCATCTCCAGGACATGCAGAGAGTTTAGTTTTGCAACAGCACAAGATGCACAGACTGGGGATCACCGCTCAATGCAATCAAGAGCACATTTTCTATCTAAATCACACCTCACCACTTGTGCGCTTTACACTTTCCCATCCCTCCTCCTCCCCAAGCTAACCACTGTGCTTATCCCAATCTTAACCCATCTCTTCAACTTGCTAACATCTGGCGTCTTTCCTTCCTCTTTCAAACATGCAACCATAACACCTATCCTGAAGGAGACAACCTCTACGTCAAGCTTTGCCCCAGATCACTGCTCACTTTTGCCTCCAAACTCCTTGAACAGCATGTCCACATTGAACTTTCCTCCCACCTCTCATTCAACTAGCTCTTCGACAACCTGCAGTCTGGCTTCTGTCCCAACCACTCAAAACTGCTCTAATCAAAATTACAGGGACTTACTAACCACCAAAGCCAAAAGACAACATTCTATACTCCTGCTAGACCTGTTGTGAGATATGGGAAAATGATAACTAAATGATATAATTTTGATTTCTGATGGAATTCCCCATCAAGATACAGTTTGGCCCCAAAATACTTGCTTCATACCTCACATCCCCCCTTCCTTGGCATTCATTCCCCAGGATCAATGTTTTTCTTTAATTAACTCCAAGAGGAAGCCTTTTGAAGCTCTGGTCCTCACCAATTATCACAAGGGTGTGAACTCTCCTGCAGTTACAGCCAAACTGGATTCATTTGTCTGACTCAAACACATGGAGACATTGTGACACTACAGGTCACAGCAAGGCTCTGAGGTATTGAATCTGGGAAATTACCTATAATAACAATGCAATATCTCTGAGCCTAGCCGAGCACATTCTCAGAACCGGCATTCCTTCCCCCACACTACCGTGTCCAGCAGCCACCTGTAGCACTCTGCGTTATGGAGTTATGAAGTGTAGCTACCAGGGATTACATACGGTAGACATATTTGGTCTCCCTGGACAGATAAAATCCAGTGGAAACCTGTGGCGGCACCACCGACCCATTTGGAGCTATGGGCGGAAAGCTATGGGCCATCCATGGTTCTGCCTGGAGAATAATACTCTCAAAGATGGGAGGAGAGAGGCTGCACAAGCCCAGGGGTGGGCACAGACTGTAGGAGGGAACAGCCTAGGAGATAAGAGGCAGCTCTTCATTTTGAGCTTAGTTTTCTACTGGCAGGAGGATCCATTACCAGACGCAGCCAGGAAAGCCTGTAACTAAGATTTGGATCTGTGATCCATCAGCACCTCCCTGTGGTCACATACTACATAACACGGTAATTCCAACCTATCTATACCCTATCCTTGTACTACACTCTTGACTGTATACCTGTATATCGTCTTGTAAATATATACCTGTATATTTCTAGTGCGCCCTTTAGGCAATTAAATATAAAATTAATCTTGGGCTTCTCTTTTATCTCGATACACGAGTCCCCACGTCCGAACGCTCCGTTGGTTATTATACGCTACCTGGGTTGGTTTCTGACCTGATATAAACTTGCTGTCAGACAGGGTTTATTTTGAATGAGGAATTGGTGGCAACATACTGTACTTTGTTAGTGAGGAGCTCTGACAGTGACGTCCGGGAGGTTTATATATATATATATATATATATATATATATATATATCCCCAGCCTGGACGGGTGATGTATATCCCCCCTCACTGGGAGCACCTCAATAACTCGTACCTATGAGTGAAGCCTTTCCGCCGATTATTTGCAGTCGGTGCAGTTCCCTGACTGACCTGGGGCAAGTGGTGGGGCCAAAGAGCTGATCCCTGCTGGTTCCTTCTCTCCCCTTCCCTGAGATGAGCAAAGTTGACACCCCCTTCCCCTGTGTGATCCGTCACTCCTGTCCTATGCCTTCAAAACACTTTACCACTTCCTCATAGTACAGATCCTCTTCTCCCATGACATCAAACACCTTGCCCTTTCCTGGATCTTCGCACATCTCACTTACTGCACATATGGCATCTCATTTCCACACTACCAATTCAATTCATCCTGCCGCTTCTCTATTGGTAACCTTCACTGTTTTGTCTGTGGACCCTTACTCTTCTCCAACTATACCTTTGGCTTGGGAGTTGGGACAACTTATAATGGCTGACCTATATGCTAATCACGCCAAGGTAATGCTCTGCTGGCATTCATGAAACCCATCTGATGCCAGATTGAGAAGTGTGAAGCGTCACTCCACAGCACATGTTTCCATTGCTCTTGAGTCCAATGAAGGTTGCTTTACAACACCGATAGGGTGCTTGGCATTGTGCTTGGTGATGTAAGGCTTGTATGCAGTTGCTCTGACATAAGAATCCTTGCCATAAAGTTCCAAGTGCATTCGGGGACTCCACTCTGTAACTTTATGTTGTCTTCACTTTGTGCCTGTGTTGTAATTTTTCAGGAATACCACTCACAATTGATTGTGGAATATTTAAGGCAAAATAGCTGGGTGACAACCTTTTATCTCTTTCCATCACTATTGGGCCATTTCCCCATCCATTGATTTGCTAACAGTACAGGTTTTCTGTATCAGTGCCTGCTCTTCCTGTCTCTGATTCTGTCTCAGGGCAGTACCCCACTCTCGTAATGGACGACGTAGGTCAACAATTCTAGTTCTGAGTCCTTTAGGACTTGTAGCTACATCCAGGCTGAGTGATATATAGTTAACTTCTGTCAGTGTGTACCTCATGCTGTGAGGTCTGGGTGTGATTGCAAGCCATTTAAGCTCCTGAAATACTGCTCTCCACTGTCAAATATAATCTGACTAGCTTATGTGGACTTTGGGTGCCTTGCGAAATTCCCACTGGACATTCCTGATTTTGACCTTGGCTCACTTTCTGACTATTCTTTTCGATTTTCTCCTTATATTGACTGGTTACCAGACAATTCTCTTGCCTCTGGTTTGCTACTCTGGAAAGCAGCTTTTCCGTGGAAGCTATCAAGTGGAGCTTGTTTTAAAACCAGATCACTGTACAGGGATTAAAGGATGAAGACTGGTGTTCCTCTGGAATGTGGCAGACGAAGAGGCTCGCACCAAATCCTGTGGCATCTGACAGATGTAACATACAGTACATGTTCTCTCTGCCCAGTATCAAAAGAGATCAGATTTTGGCAAGATTATAAGGAAGAAATGAAGGGCACGTGTCAGCTTTACAATGACCATCTCTCATGAAAACAAGGATCTGCTAGTAGCTGTTTAGCAATTCTGTTCACCGAGATTAAGTCTACAGTCACAGTATCAGTATTCAGCCAGTGTTTCACATCATTAATTTTTTGGTTCTGCAAATGTGTTGTTTGTAACTTTTATAATCTGCAAAAAGGTCACTTTGTGCCATTGCCACATTTACCATATGGCAATAATATGGTTTGAAAAACAAAAAAAAAAAAAAATTGGCAAAAGTAAAAATTTGTCAACACAATTTTACGTCTCTGTATCAATTATGCAAAAAGTTCACGACCTACTAACATACACTTACAAAGGCAATTACAAAGTGAGAGGAACATAAGGGGTTGAAATATATACACTCACTGGCCACTTTATTAGGTACACCATGCTAGTAAGGGGTTGGACCCCCTTTTGCCTTCAGAACTGCCTCAATTCTTCGTGGCAGAGATTCAACAAGGTGCTGGAAGCATTCCTCAGAGATTTTGGACCATATTGACATGATGGCATCACACAGTTGGCGCAGATTTGTCGGCTGCACATCCCTGATGCGAATCTCCCGTTCCACCACATCCCAAAGATGCTCTATTGGATTGAGATCTGGTGACTGAGGAGGCCATTTGAGTACAGTAAACTCATTGTCATGTTCAAGAAACCAATCTGAGATGATTCGTGCTTTATGACATGGCGCATTATCCTGCTGAAAGTAGCCATCAGATGTTGGGTACATTGTGGTCATAAAGGGATGGACATGGTCAGCAACAATACTCAGGTAGGCTGTGGCGTTGCAACGATGCTCAATTGGTACCAAGGGGCCCAAAGAGTGCCGAGAAAAAATTCCCCACACCATGACACCACCACCACCACCAGCCTGAACCGTTGATACAAGGCAGGATGGATCCATGCTTTCATGTTGTTTACGCCAAATTCTGACCCTACCATCCGAATGTCGCAGCAGAAATCGAGACTCATCAGACCAGGCAACGTTTTTCCAATCTTCTACTGTCCAATTTCGATGAGCTTGTGCAAATTGTAGCCTCAGTTTCCTGTTCTTAGCTGAGAGAAGTGGTACCCAGTGTGGTCTTCTGCTGCTGTAGCCCATCTGCCTCAAAGTTCGACGCACTGTGCGTTCAGAGATGCTCTTCTGCCTACCTTGGTTGTAACGGGTGGCAATTTGAGTCACTGTTGCCTTTCTATCAGCTCGAACCAGTCTGCCCATTCTCCTCTGACCTCTGGCATCAACATGGCATTTCCGGCCACAGAACTGCCGCTCACTGGATTTTTTTTCTTTTTCGGACCATTCTCTGTAAACCCTAGAGATGGTTGTGCGTGAAAATCCCAGTAGATCAGCAGTTTCTGAAATACTCAGACCAGCCCTTCTGGCACCAACAATCATGCCACGTTCAAAGGCACTCAAATCACCTTTCTTCCCCATACTGATGCTCGGTTTGAACTGCAGGAGATTGTCTTGACCATGTCTACATGCCTAAATGCACTGAGTTGCCGCCATGTGATTGGCTGATTAGAAATTAAGTCTTAACACACAGTTGGACAGGTGTACCTAATAAAGTGGCCAGTGAGTGTATATTTACACAGACAAAAAGCAAAAATTTATAACATAGACAGAGCATGCTCTTGCCAAGAAGTTTCCCCCTCAGGTGACATAAAATAATTTGTGAAAATATCACGCGCTTTGAGACCAGAGAGACAGTCTACGTTGAGGGTTGATAGGTGGTCTCGCCCTACGCACATTGTTCGACCCACGCACAAAACCAGCAGAGGATGAACAATCATGTATCCTTGTGACGTTATGAAGAACCACACAGGCTTTGATATCTTCATTCACATTTTGTTCACTCAGTTGAATGGAATACTGGAGTACCCGCCATTTGGCACAAAGAATGCCAAACGAACACTCCACCAGTCGCCGAGCACGTGATAGGCACAAGTTAAAAATTCTGCTCCGATGGTCCAAGTTGCTCCGCGGATATGGCCTCATTACATTGCACGTTAACTGAAACGCCTCATCTGCCACAAGGACATAAGGGACTGATTCTTCAGTGGAGCCTGGTAGCTGGCTTGGTGGTGGTAGATCCAACTGGTTGGTGCGTAGCCGCCGACCCATAATAGAAGTATTGAAGACTCTTGAGTCTCCCGTCCTTCCATAGGCCCCAATGTCGACAATTATAAACTTGTATTGAGGGTCTACCAGAGCCAACAATACAACAGAAAAGTATTGTTTATAATTGAAGAATTGGGAGCCAGAGTTCGGCGGCTTACGCACCTGGATATGTTTCCCATCAAGGGCCCCAATACAATTTGGAAACTAGCATTCCTCCTCAAAGTCCCATGAGTTCCTCAACCAGTCTTCCATCCTGGGCTCGGGCATGACGAGTTGATGTAGTCTTGACCAGATTTCACTACGTGTCGACCTGACTATGCCAGAAATGGTAGATCTTCCAATGAGAAACTCATGGAGGAGGGCGGCATAAGACAGGTCAGTGGACAGGAAGCTGAAGAACAACAGAAATGTAACATTTAGAATCCAAAAATGAGAAAAACAACAGCTACATATGGGTCGCCCTCCCCAGGGCTGCGGGGTACTTGGTACCGGGCCGGTATCGGCGGGATGTGTCACAGCAGCGGTGACCCGGACCGTGGCCCTGGGCGCTCAAGTAATGGCGATATGTGAATGGTGAATAGTTTGTGACGCCACCTGTGGTGTTCGGCAAGGGAGGTGTTAAGCCGACGCTGCAGACAGATCCTCTGGGACAGATGGTGTGGTGCAGCAGTGATGGTATAGCCCTCCACAGGCAGGGCTGTTGTCCCAGGGCAGTGTAGATGTGGGGACACTTAGATGGTGTAGCGTCCGGCACAGGGAATGTAGCAGTGCCAGGCGAACGGACGCAGGAAGGAATGGAGGACACCAGGGCATGTAGTTCCAAAGCTTTACTCACAGTCTGTAGTGCCCGCTTCTGTGCCGTGTCCTCCGGGTCAGGGACTCAGTCAACCTCCAGGCAAGATGGAAAGCTCCCTTCCACACTCCGCCAACTTATGTGCCTTTTCTGAACGTCTCCTCTATAGCGCCTTTAAGTGTGAAGATCTCCTAGTACTGAGTTACACTGGAGTTCCTCAAGACAGATGTTCCCAAGAACTCTACTTGTACAGCAGACAGCTGTAGCCTGCTTCAGGGACTCCTCTCTCCTGAGTCCCGGCTCTCTATCCGTATTGCTGTTGTGCCCTCAAGTCTTAGATGGGAGTAGTGCATTTACAGCCCACTACTCCACCGGTGTCTGCTGCAGAACCATTAGTGTTCATACAACCTCGGGGACCGGGCCCCGGCCTTGCGCTTAGAACTTCTAGGCAGGGTTCTTCCTCTAAACGACGTCCTCTGTGTTCCCTTTTACTCCTACGTTCTGTACTTGTCTTTCCCTTCTATGGAAGCTCAGGCTTCAGTTCTACATCTTTCTCCTTCTTTCCTTTCCTGTGCCAGCTATCTCAGGTCACTGAGGCAGCTGCAGCACTCCTTCCTCCATCCCTTCTTCCAGGGATCTCCTTTCCTCACTCCTCTCTGAGTGACTTCCTCCCTCCTACTGACCTCCTGTCAGAGTGACCTGTAATCCTAAACCATCCCGCTCTTTTATGTATACTAAACTCCACCCGCCTCCCAGCACGTTAAGTGTTCCAAGCAGGGAACCACCAAAGGTGCTCTGCTACCCTCTAAGCAAGGAGCCGCAATGTGGTTATGCTGAACTTCTCTATTGTGTGGGGTGCGAGTGTTGGAGCGTGGTCAGGGGCCTCCAACTTACCTGGATGGTGAGGCACCACACCTTAGAAGAAGGTGCAGTACCACTGTGTTGATTGAGCCTCAGGGGCGCCACACATACATACCAAACATTTTCTTTTTTCAAATCTACTAACACACATATTTGTTCAAGCATAATGACCAAGTAATATTCAGTACATATTACACCTAACAATCTGGTCTGTAAGTTTAAATATATCTGGACTAAGATGAGGCCAAAAAAATGAGCACAAATAAGAAAATACACATTGGGCAACAAATCATGAACATAGAGAATGTGGTTGTGTAGTACATACCATATTGTGAGTAGAAGTCGCTCCTCCGCAGATATGGCTTTGCGCATCCTTGTGTCCTGAAAGGTTATACCAGGGCGCACAGTCTCCAAGAGGAGATCAAATGTTGCAAGGCTCATGCGACAATATTGGAAAAATTTTTCCGGATGCTCCTGCAGAGAAGAATAGAGGCGGTGAAAATGACCTCTTGTGAGTCGTTGCCTCAAAAGTGGATGGACCCACATGCGTCTCCTCCTCCGCGGATCCACTATCACTGGGTGTGGCTGACCAAAGCGGCGTGACAAAAGCCAGTGGAAGAGAACCTGCTCAGTTGTGTTGAAACTCAGACTGTCTGTCATGTTGGCCAAACAACACCAACACACCTAGTCAAGGCAAGGTCACAAATGGACAGAATCAGGGGTGGATTAAGGGTAGCCGGGGCCCGGGGCAGTTCAGACTCTGTGGGCCCCCCTCGTCACGTGACGGGGGTCACGAATCGTAGAGCCACACTCTACATAGAGAATAATGGGGCCTCCAGCACCGACCTCCACCCGCAGAGCCGCACTCCACATAGAGAATGGAGCCTCCAGCACCGACCTCCACCCGCAGAGCCACACTCCACATAGAGAATAATGGAGCCTCCAGCACCGACCTCCACCCGCAGAGCCGCACTCCACATAGAGAATAATGGGGCCTCCAGCACCGACCTCCACCCGCAGAGCCGCACTCCACATAGAGAATAATGGGGCCTCCAGCACCGACCTCCACCCGCAGAGCCGCACTCCACATAGAGAATAATGGAGCCTCCAGCACCGACCTCCACCCGCAGAGCCCCACTCCACATAGAGAATAACGGAGCCTCCAGCACCGACCTCCACCCGCAGAGCCACACTCCACATAGAGAATAATGGAGCCTCCAGCACCGACCTCCACCTGCAGAGCCGCACTCCACACAGAGAATAATGGAGCCTCCAGCACCGACCTCCACCCGCAGAGCCGCACTCCACACAGAGAATAATGGAACCTCCAGCACTGACCTCCACCCGCAGAGCCGCACTCCACATAGAGAATAATGGAGCCTCCAGCACCGACCTCCACCCGCAGAGCCGCACTCCTCATAGAGAATAATGGAGCCTCCAGCACCGACCTCCACCCGCAGAGCCGCACTCCACATAGAGAATAATGGAGCCTCCAGCACTGACCTCCACCCGCAGAGCCGCACTCCACACAGAGAATAATGGAGCCTCCAGCACCGACCTCCACCCGCAGAGCGACACTCCACATAGAGAATAATGGAGCCTCCAGCACCGACCTCCACCCGCAGAGCGACACTCCACATAGAGAATAATGGAGCCTCCAGCACCGACCTCCACCCGCAGAGCGACACTCCACATAGAGAATAATGGAGCCTCCAGCACCGACCTCCACCCGCAGAGCCGCACTCCACACAGAGAATAATGGAGCCTCCAGCACCGACCTCCACCCGCAGAGCCCCACTCCACATAGAGAATAATGGGGCCTCCAGCACCGACCTCCACCCGCACTCCACATAGAGAATAATGGAGCCTCCAGCACCTACCTCCACCCGCAGAGCCCCACTCCACATAGAGAATAATGGGGCCTCCAGCACCGACCTCCACCCGCAGAGCCCCACTCCACATAGAGAATAATGGAGCCTCCAGCACCGACCTCCACCCGCAGAGCCACACTCCACATAGAGAATAATGGAGCCTCCAGCACCGACCTCCACCCGCAGAGCCACACTCCACATAGAGAATAATGGAGCCTCCAGCACCTACCTCCACCCGCAGAGCCCCACTCCACACAGAGAATAATGGAGCCTCCAGCACCGACCTCCACCCGCAGAGCCGCACTCCACATAGAGAATAATGGAACCTCCAGCACTGACCTCCACCCGCAGAGCCGCACTCCACATAGAGAATAATGGAGCCTCCAGCACCGACCTCCACCCGCAGAGCCGCACTCCTCATAGAGAATAATGGAGCCTCCAGCACCGACCTCCACCCGCAGAGCCGCACTCCACATAGAGAATAATGGAGCCTCCAGCACTGACCTCCACCCGCAGAGCCGCACTCCACACAGAGAATAATGGAGCCTCCAGCACCGACCTCCACCCGCAGAGCGACACTCCACATAGAGAATAATGGAGCCTCCAGCACCGACCTCCACCCGCAGAGCGACACTCCACATAGAGAATAATGGAGCCTCCAGCACCGACCTCCACCCGCAGAGCGACACTCCACATAGAGAATAATGGAGCCTCCAGCACCGACCTCCACCCGCAGAGCCGCACTCCACACAGAGAATAATGGAGCCTCCAGCACCTACCTCCACCCGCAGAGCCCCACTCCACATAGAGAATAATGGGGCCTCCAGCACCGACCTCCACCCGCACTCCACATAGAGAATAATGGAGCCTCCAGCACCTACCTCCACCCGCAGAGCCCCACTCCACATAGAGAATAATGGGGCCTCCAGCACCGACCTCCACCCGCAGAGCCGCACTCCACATAGAGAATAATGGAGCCTCCAGCACCGACCTCCACCCGCAGAGCCGCACTCCACATAGAGAATAATGGAGCCTCCAGCACCGACCTCCACCCGCAGAGCCGCACTCCACATAGAGAATAATGGAGCCTCCAGCACCGACCTCCACCCGCAGAGCCGCACTCCACACAGAGAATAATGGAGCCTCCAGCACTGACCTCCACCCGCAGAGCCCCACTCCACATAGAGAATAATGGGGCCTCCAGCACCGACCTCCACCCGCAGAGCCACACTCCACATAGAGAATAATGGAGCCTCCAGCACTGACCTCCACCCGCAGAGCCGCACTCCACATAGAGAATAATGGAGCCTCCAGCACCGACCTCCACCCGCAGAGCCGCACTCCACATAGAGAATAATGGGGCCTCCAGCACCGACCTCCACCTGCAGAGCCGCACTCCACACAGAGAATAATGGAGCCTCCAGCACCGACCTCCACCCGCAGAGCCGCACTCCACATAGAGAATAATGGAGCCTCCAGCACCGACCTCCACCCGCAGAGCCGCACTCCACATAGAGAATAATGGAGCCTCCAGCACCGACCTCCACCCGCAGAGCCGCACTCCACATAGAGAATAATGGAGCCTCCAGCACCGACCTCCACCCGCAGAGCCGCACTCCACATAGAGAATAATGGAGCCTCCAGCACCGACCTCCACCCGCAGAGCCGCACTCCACATAGAGAATAATGGAGCCTCCAGCACCGACCTCCACCCGCAGAGCCACACTCCACATACATGGCTGCTCTCAGTGCTCTGTGCTGTGCGCACAGGACCTGTGATGAGGTCACAGGAGGGGAGGAGACAGGGGTCACATGATCGGGGGCCCTGACACCTTCCCTCCTGTGATCTCATCACAAGCCTTTGTACGCTACCAGCAGCATCAGCGTTCACGCTACTTGTAGATGCTGCTGGTAGCAGAGCACATAATGCCGCCCCCACGGTCACTCACTTTTAGGTGGGGAGAAGATGGAGTGCCATTGCAGCAGCCAGCAGGAATGTGGTGGGGGCCCCCTTAGAAGCTCTTGTGGTGGGGGCCCCGGGGCTGAAGCCCCGCCTGCCCTGCCTATAATCCGGCCCTGCGCGGTGGCGGATTATAATGGGGCAATTTACTGGCCTGGGCTGTGGGCCCCTTAACCCCACTGGGCCCGGGGCAACTGCCCAAATTGACCTCATTATAATCCGCCACTGGACAGAATGGAGGCTGCCACCTGTTCCTGAGCCAATACATAGGGTGTAGGCTAATGATTTAAATAGTTTGCAGGCCTCAAAGCCGTTAAATGTCTATTTTGCAATTTGGAGAGAAAATCTCGCCACACGGATGCCATACAGATTACATACGGATTCTTACATGCGCAAAATACGCGACCACACCTTGATTACGGATGACATACGGAGCACTATTTAGGGGTCATTCATCCGTATTACGCCTGTAAACTACGGATCGTATTTTGCGTCGGTTAGTGTGACAATGGCCTAACTTGTAGATCCATGTGTGTAGCCATCACTTTTGAAGATTTAGGTAATGACGGGCTTAGTTCTCTACCTTTAGCTAATTCATTGTACAGTGCCATGATCATGTTACATTTGGCTCTATAAAAAAGGAATCTGTCAGCAAGTTTTTGCTATTAATGTGATAGAACCATGTAGGGGCAGAGACCCTGATTCCAGCGCTGTTTCCCTTAATGGGCTGCATGTTGTAGTTTCAATAAAATAAATGCTTTATCAGCAGTAGATTATCACTAGAGGACGAGTTGTCTTGTGCCATGTAGTGGCCTTGCTTTGCATAACCTCGCCCCCATCACTGATTGCCAACTTTCTGCCTATGCACAGTGTACACAGAAAGCTGCCAATCAGTGGTGTGGGCGGGGTTATACAGTGCTCAGCATTCAGAGAATTGGTAGATCTGCAGCAGATAAAGCATGGATTTTATCAAAACAACACCAAGCAGCGCAGTGAGACATCGCTGGACTCTTATGGTCTCTTATGATGCGCTCAGAATACACAGCAAAAACCTGGTGGCTGATTTTAGTGGTTACCATTATCTGCTACCTTCAAGCCTGTGTTTGATCGACATCTCTTTCCCTAATTCATTGATCAAACATTTTGTGATAGTAAAAGGGAGAGGGTGTCCTGTCAGATAACTTATGACCCATGTTTTCAGAATCTGGAAAAGTCTCCGTAGTAGTGACATAACCGCCTGCCTTCATGATCGCAATGCTAATAGTAATGTAAAGCTTCTTTTGTTTGTTTTCTTCATAACCAACATAAAATTGCATTGCCTCCCGAAGTGTGACTGATGGCAGATGATGAAAGCAATGGCTGGATGTGAAAATGCTAAAGGATCTGGGAGAATTAGGCTGTAGTTCAGACAGATCACTGGGGAATACTCTGTGCTGTAATGGGAAGAGACAGCTCGGTAATGGGACAGAAGTACAAAGTAATAGGTCCCTCTGTGTTCCTTCTAGAAGGTGTCAGCCGGCTTTGATGTCCTATAACTCCTGCCTCATCTAGGTCCTCATCAACATGTAGAAAGAAAAGGAAATAGCTTGACACAGTAACTCAGAAGGACGCCATCAGCAATTTATATTACTAATAAAATGTCATACACTAAAGGGAAGCATTCATTTCACCTAAAGACATAACATAACTCATGTGTCTATGTTATCGCTAACTTAAAAGGTGTATTCCATAGAAATCTTACCTCATATCAGTGTTACTCACCTGCCTGCCTCCCTCTGCTGCTCTGAGTTTACGCTGGCAACTTAATGCACACATATGATATCATTCTGTCAGGACATATGGAGCGACTTGTGTGGTGGCACAGTATGACACCACCATCTGAGAAACCCAGCTTTGCAATGTTGCTGGGTAACTCAGTCATTCTGCTGTGCCATCTTTGCAACTGGACTCTCAGCTGTCATGACTCCACTCCTGGGCTCGATCCGGTGATCTCTGGCTGCGGGTCAGTTTGGACCTCTCTGTTGGACCACAGCCTGTGTTGTCTCTGTCCAACTGCTGATAATGCTGTTATCTTTGCTTTTCTTTCTTTTCTGTGTTGGTTCCGTGCAGGTGTTTTCACTTCTTTGTTTGGTTTGTCCTATGATAAGGGACTATTTATACTCGCCATGAACTTGTAATCTTTTCCGGCTATATTCCAAGATGGATGGTGTTTGGAGTATCATCTTCTCCGCTTCAGATTATCTTACCTGATTAATCTGTTACTTTTCCGTCGGTTTGTTTGTGTGTCATCCTTCCCAGTTGCCTTTTATTTCTTTTATTTTTGGGGTCTGTGAGGTTTTCCACGTATTCCGTTTGTTGTTTGGTTCTAATTATTATCTCCCATCTTTCCTGGGTGACTGTGTGAACACATCCTTACTTCTCATCCTCTGCTTGTGTGCACTACTTTCTGTTGTTATTTTGGACTACACACTGGTTTTAGTTTAGGATGCAGTTAAGGACACTCAGGGTGAGCCGTCGTTGAATGGGGGCACCATTGCATAATCTTAGGGTTCCAACCTCCACAGTCAGACAGGGATAAATCAGGGCCAGGTTAGGAATTGTCCAGTCTGAATAGGAAACTGTGGCATGTAGATTTATCCTCTTCCCTGGTTTATACATAAACCTTGTGAGTGTGCTTACACAGTCATAACATCAGCTCTGCTATACAATTGTGCCAGTTCCGCTTTGGACTCTGAGTAGAAAGCACATTGCTCAGTCAATATTGCTATACTACAGTTCCATTTCAGCACTTGACTCTCTGGCAAACTCAGCTTTACACATTGCTGACTAAATTCTGCAATGCAAGTTCTGTATTGGACTTTCATTCAGCTCTGTCAATTTGCTCAGTGAACTGTGCTATCCTGATGAGTCCATTTCTGCATTGGACTCTCTGTCAAACTCAGCTCTGCTACATTGTCAAGTCAGCTTTGCTTCCCAAACTACCAGTTCTGCCTTTAAACCTGTTCTGTCCCCACATGATGTGGTTGATTAATAGGGGCTGTGAGATATCCTACCTCTGTTTCCTCAATGCAGAGAAGACAGGACCGATGCTCTTCAGCATCCGGAGAGATGATGCATACCAGGGAATGTGTAATTCAGACTTGTTTATTTGGAAGTGTGAACATATAACGTATGATCAGTAGTACAATAACTTCTCCAGGAATGCAGGTGTAAACAAAGTGTGATAACAAAGTTAAGCAAAGTGGTCAAAAACTGATGCCTTCCTGAGCTCGGTTAAAAGGTGTCTCTCACACAGAAAATCAAACTAAAAATTAAATGGCTGCCAGGAGGAAAGGTGACCCTTGAACCGGAAGTGAAAGGCAGGCCCTTAATAAATTAACTACAGATTGTTATACACAAAAAGGCCAGTAGGTGGCATCAGAGTAACATGTAAGAATAGATGCTATACATAGCATGTAAACAGGGCCGGCGTTAGTGGCAGGAAGACCAGGCAGCTGCCTAGGGCCCCCTCTCCCTCAGGGGTCCCCAGCCAGTTGCCTGCCACAAGCACTGACTCCTTCCCACCAGCGCTGACTCCCAGCGCTGGGCACGAGGAGAGGTGAGAATTGTGTTTTTTCAATATATCGGTGAGTACTGGACTGTGGGGTCATTCTCGGGTGGGGGGGGCTACATTGTATTCTATAGGGAGGTGGGCTCTTAGATACCCGCTGTTTACATTGGAAACCAGCTTGCTCGCTGGTCCTGATCGCTGGAGGGGCTGTCTATGTGACAGCTGACCATCGATCAGCTAACTATGTCCCAGCGATCCCATCCACGTCGGATCATTGGTGGGATCGCTGGGACATTGATACGTGTAACGGGGCCCTTACAGTAAAGAATCTATAATCTTGCTGCTCTTACAGTAAAGAATCTGCACCTGTAATTATGATTAAACTTTCTTTTCTATAGATGTTAAGGATGCCCCCTTGTCACCGTTGCAGGCCTATGTTTAAAAAGGTCATTAGAAAGATATTTGCATTGCCCCTTTATTTTCGTAGATTATAATGAGGTCTCCCACAGGTTTTCCTTTTTTGACTTCCATTGATCATATTACTTTGAGGATAGGCCATGTATTAAAAACCCCTTTACCCATTTTTCATGTTCCTCACACTGTGATCCATAATACTTACCTGGAAGATCAATGCATAACTCTTGTTACCCAATATCTGTAACATGGCTTTATAATACTGGTGTCCTGTTATGTGTCAGAGGGGCTCTGGGCCCGCACCGGCTCCAAAGCTTGGGTGCAGCTGCTTAGTTTGGAAAACCCACGGCAAAGGTGACAGTCTCACTGTGCAATTGACACCCAAAGCTGGCCATACAGTATATTTCTCCAGATATCATCTGTCGGGAGAGAGCTGGGTGACTCCCAAACACATTAGGTGATTTGCTGATTCAGCGAAAATTGGTGGCTTTGGCAGATATTTTTCCAGTAGGGGGATAGATAAAAGTACATGATTTTGGTGCACTCCCTGGTGAAAAAAATCGTGAATCAATTCGCTGGACCGGACCCAGTTCATCAGCCTCGTCGGTAATCTTTGGTCGCTGGAAGGGAGCCCTGGAAACCGCTTCTTACCACCCAGGATCTGCGGCTGTTCTATTGATTAGGTGGCCTGGTGGCCTGGTGCGCCGTCATATGTAGGTCAGACAGCAACAATGACAGCTGTGAAGAAGAGCGTGGCATGCCGCCACGCCAGAGCCAGTTCTCAGGGATCCCATACAGTGGCCATAGATGGACCAGGGCCCTGTGATACGATTTTCACCAACTCTACTTTCAATGGTTTGCTATAGAATGGCAGGTGAATCTGGTGCATTGTTTTGGCAAATATAGCAAAAAAACACACACTAGTATATTTTATAGTGATAGAACAAATCTTAATAATATTTTTTTTTTTTTGCCACAAAAGGAATGATTTTTTCTCTCCATTGTCCCATTTGTCGTATTAGTCTAACTCATAAAAAAAGCAATTTCTATAGTAGATGTATATTAGTGAATTGCAGTTTATAAGTAATATACAGTATAAATGTAGGAATTTGAACGTACACTTTCGGTTAATATACTCATGTTTCAGGGTGAACGTCCATCGCTAGATATCCTTGTGTAGTATTGTACAGTGTTTCTATGGTTATTACAGTCACTCATACATGCAAGAGGATGATGTTTTCCACTCTGTTTCTAAGAGCAGAACTGCATAAATTCTTATTTATAGCCCGAATTTGCCTATTTTTGCATTGCTTTATCTAAAAAAGCTTAGCATTAGTGATGGGCGAGCACTAAAATGCTCGGGTGCTCGTTATTCGAACCAAGTAAATCGTAATGCCCGGGTGCTCATTTCGCCACCATAGCTGGATATATAATTAGGGAAGTTTACATTAATGGGGTTCTTTGGTTAAAACACGTTATCACCGATCCATGGGCTCCACAGGATAGGTGATCGTTCAGGCCCGACCATTAGAAACCGAACCAATCGTAAGAATGGGGAAGTTTTATCCCTGACAGGACACTTATCTCCATTTTAAAAATGCAGCAGCAGGTGGGATGCCTGACCACTGCGCCATTCATTCTCTTTGGGGCTTCCAGACAAAAAACATGAGCAGCGCTCATAGCCACTGAGGGAATGAATGGATCAGTGGTCAAATTTCACATGATGCTCCAGTCTAATGGAGATAAAAGTTACACATTCTGCCGATTGGGTCCAAGCAGTCAGACTCCCACCAATCAATAAGTTATCATTTATCCTGTAGAGAGGTGATTAGTTTTTTCACAGTTAAGTGTATCTTGTTCCATATATTTAATCTCTAATGGAAATAAAGAATCTTCTACTAATTAATATCAGAGAGAACAAATCGCCGTCATATGCAGCATAATCCCCCTACACCAAGGCCAATACTATCACATACAGGGAAGAAATACCACCACACCATGACCAGACCACATAGTGACTCAATAATACCACATACAGTGAAGAAATACCACCACACCATGATCAGACCATCACTTGTGGCATTATACACAGGAGCTCTGTATACTCTGCATATAGTGTATAGGCAATACAGTGATCCCCAGTGAAATATACACAGGAGCTCTGTATTTAATGTCAGTGTATAGGTAATACAGTGATCACCAGTGACATTATACACAGGAGCTCTGTATATAGTGTCAGTGTACAGGTAATACAAGGCTCACCAGTGACATTGTACACAAGAGCTTTGTATATAGTATATAGTGTGCGGGTACATGTAATACACTGACTTACTGGTGAAGTCTCTAGTTGAAGTCCTTCATCTTTGCCTTTCTTCTTCATCCCGCACAGACAACCATCACTTCTTCCAGCAGGACTCGTCTCTACAGAAAATAACACACAGTCATCAATAGTTGATCAATTCTAGAACACATTCCTCACTTTTTTCCTCAACTTGTACACTACATCAGATCATCAGATGAAGAAAAAATATTCATCCTAGCCCCTCCATATAGCCATAGTTGGCTCCCCCATAAATCCATCCTGGCCCCTTCATATATCCATCCTGGCCCCCCATATATCCATCCTGGCCCCTCCTTAAGTCCTTATGCTCAGCACTATATATATGCATCACACAGAAAAAACCAAGCCAACATAAAGAGGTCTAGCTGCATCCTGCAAAAATGATAAAAAGTGCAGAAAGATAAAAAGATATGGTGTATTAGTTGCTATTTTGGCCAAAGCAGATTAGCTCGCAACCCAACGTCAAGGGTCCCCAAATTTTACGAGACCCTAACACTAAATCTGAACAGTGCACATAAGGAAAAAATTCCCAAAATTCCAAAAATTAACACATTTGAAAGGTTGACTCACCAAACCCTGACTAATGCGCTAGCAGGATGCAGCAGACCTCCATTGATAAAGGCTGGGGCAGCACAGGTGCAAACCACTGATGAGAACAGCCAATAACCCAATAGGGTCTGGCTGCCTAGTGGAAAAAATGCACGCAGTGACCGGCGGCTGACGCGAGTGTGCACGTCACAGGAGCCGAATGACAGTGATGTCATATGCCGGCAATGTCACTGACATACGCCGGCTGTGATGGGTGCGCACATAACTGTCTGCCTTGGCTGGGTCAGTGTCCTTTTGCGAAGGGGCAGTACATTTCGACTGAATGTGCGTCCCAGGATAGTGAACCATCATTACTTGTGCCATTGAGGGCGGCCTCTGTAATGCCTGCTACTGTACATAGTGGGACAGATTTATCAAAATTAGGTTTTGCCTCTGTTGCCCAAAAACAACCAATCACAGTGCAGCTTTCGTTTTACCAGCGCAGTGGAGGACATGAAAGCTGCGTTGTGATTGGTTAGTTTAGACAATTTTGATAAACGAGGCCTAGTGTATATGTTTCTGGAATTTCTATCATTGTTTTATAACTACTTAAAGAGTTATTTCAATTTTCTATTTTCAGTTTTCACAGAAGAGGGTAAACATTGCAAGTTTCCATATCTACTGGGTGGACGCTTACGATTCTCCTGCCTTCCTCACCGGTCAATGAAACCCAAAAAGTGGTATGTAAATTGTGTCAACACCATGGGTCTTATCCAAACGGCCCCAAAAAATCCCATTATCTTTGTTGCCCTTACTAGTCAATCACAACACAGCTTTCATTTCTTAAACAACTCTGCTAAAATAAAAGCTGAGCTGTGATTTGTTGCTATGGGTAACAAAGACTACAAACGACGTGTTCCACCTATCCTCATATTGCTGAGTCCCCTCTCTTGGGACCTCCACTGCTCCCTTTTTCCCCAATGCTCACTATCACTAAGAGAAGTTCTACTGAACTGTGCAATCAGCTCTTAAAACTTTCTGGTAGGCTGGTGATAATGTGTAGCAGCCTATCCGAAAAGGCAGAGCTGCAGTGTAAATCATGGTGTAGGAAAATCAGACACAACTTTCTCATCTAAATAGCTGCAGTTAAAGGGAGCCTGTCACCCCCAAAATGAAAATGTAGCTACTCACACATTTAGAGAAGGTGAAATAAGTATTGAGCACGTCAAAAATTTTCTAAACTGATATATTTCTGAAGGTGCTATTGACATGAAATTCTCATCAGATGTCGGTAACAACTCATCCATTCCACACAGGCAAAGAAATCAAACCACAGATGTCCATTAATTAAGTTGTGTGTAATAATGAGAAATTACACAAGGAAAAAAAGTGTTGAATACATGAAGAAAGAGGTGCAAAAAGCCATGGAAAGTCATGACACCAGCTGAAATTTATCAGTAATTAGAAAGCAATCCTGCCTCTCATTAAAAAAATAATATGAGTCGGTTAAACTGATGGCTTATAAAAAGGTGTCTCATCACCAAGGTGCCACACAAGAAATATTTCATGTTGTGTAAAACCAGTGAGCTGTCTCAAGGCCATCACAACCTCATTGTTGCAAAACATACTGATGGCATCGGTTACAGAAGAATTTCTTAACTACTGAAAGCTCCAGTGAGCACTGTTGGAGCCATAATCCGGAAGTGGAAAGAACATCATTTCATCATAAACTGGTCATGACTAGGTGCTACCCTCAAGATAGAGGAGTAAAAATAATTATCAAAAGAGTTGTCCAAGAGCCAAGCACCATCTGTGGAAAGCTACAAAAAGTTATGGAATCAGCAGGTACAATTGATTCAAAGAAAATTAATGGCCTGTATGTATACTCACCATTCAAGACTCCATTGCTGAACAAACAGCATGTTCAAGCATGTGCAGAAGGGAGGACCGGGCTGCTGAAGCGTCGGGTTCAGAACTGCTGGGACCGAACCTTCTGTTCCTGGGGGGAATGAGATTGCGGCCAGAGCGAGCCAGTAGCCAGGATGAAGGTGGCGTGGCCAGTCAGTGTGAGGTAAAATGGGTTGCGCAGCAACTGAAGCGATCTTCCCGCCAGAACGCCGATGAGGTGCAGACCACAACTGCTGTGAGAGGAGTGACAGGCCGCAGCGTGAAGAGAGAGGGCGGCATAATGAGGGACTCACCGAAACTGGCGGGTGCGCAGGGGAGCGTGCGATCAATGGAGCATCACAGTACGAACATCTGGGTGTCGGCTGATATCCAGAGAGGCGCACACCGGGTAAAGCATTGCAGCGCAGCCCTTCAGGTCACAGCGGCTGCTCAAGGAGACCCGTTCTGAGAGGAATCTTGTGGAGAGCTCTACTCTCTTACTGCACAGATATATTGACTAGGGGCTCAGCGGAGCAAAACCGTAGACTGCCCGCTGCCGCCAGAAGGATTGTGTGCTAGGCGAGGATGCCAGCAGACATTAGACTGAACACCACCGGCATTCTGCCGCTCAGGAGGCCGCTCAGTGCGGCGTCACTGTAAGGAGGTGGCAGGGACCCTCATGTGCTTCCTCTCTCCTGAACACCGAGCACATGTGTCACGTGCGGCATCCTGTTGTTTCACTAAGGTTATTATACTGTAATGTGATGTACTTGTTATGTATTGTGTGTAAGCTTAGGGACAGTATAGGACCGTAGGGGGATTAGAATAGATGGGGGCATCATAGAGATAGGATAGCATAGAATAGATAGAAGTGTTAGTTAGATTCAGGCAGCTTGGGGGTTAAGAAGATGGGAGGAGTCACAGAGCAGAGCACCACAGAGCAGGGGGGTATAGGATAGATACTTCCTGGTTCTGTCAGATGCTTGGGCAGCTTGCCCAAGGGCAGGATGTGTGAATAGAGAGAAAGAGAATAATGGACTAAAGCCATGGGGATAAGTCTGCGGATTGCAGTAAGGGGCCCCAGTCTGAGAATCGTGCAGGCTGTCACCAGCTTAGACAGAACTGCTCCAAGGAAGGATCCAAAGCTAGCAGCTGGGTTTAGGAGGCAGCTGAGTCAGCGAGCCCATTACCCTATAACTCACAGCCGGACCTGGGACTGGTAGGAAGCTGGTGGGCCTGGAGCATGAGTTGGACAGAGATTGTCCAGAAGAGGGACAGGGATTGTCCAATAGTGAGTCAGAGATTGACCAAGAGTGAGACAAAGGCTGCAAGGATATAGACAGAGTTGACAGGAAGCACCGAGTTTGCCCAGATGGCAGGGAAAGATAAGAAGATGTCTCTGTGTTTGAACCATGCTGTCTGTGAGATGAATATGCTGCTGTTTAGTAATATTTAACCATTGGAAATAAAGATTGTGACTCTGTGGTGCTTCCTGGGACTAGAATTCTAGCAGACACAGTGAGTGTTCATCTCTTCATGTACAAGGTGCCGTGGTGCTCACTGACTGTTGTCTAATGGACTCACCCTCGACGACCACCCCGTGCCATCTTGTTACATCACGATAAGTGAAACCTTTAATAAGAGACTGTTTAATTAACCGACTTTTAGTTAGTTTTACCCTTTGTACTCTTTGTTTACCCTGCTATCTCCCTGTGAGATTTCCCACAGTTAAATAATTAAATATAGTTGATCCCTGCTCTGCAGCATTTGTATTACTGCATCCCAGTACCTACTTATTACACATGTTTAAAGTTTGCTCAACAACATTTAGACAAGCCTGTGAAATACTGGGAGACTATAGTCTGGTCAGATGAGACCAAAATAGAACTCTTAGGCTATGTGCGCACGTTGTGGATTATATATATAATATAGAGATATATATATGATATAAATATATTATTAAAAAAATAAATGTGATGTAATTTCTTTGTTCAACCTTTTCTTTTTCATTCTCCATTGAAGACCATAATGTCATTACATACCATGTTCAAATTTACAATGTTTACGCACACAAAAGAAATATAAGTGAATATATACAGTATTTTTCGGACTATTAGACTCACTTTTTTCTTCCTAAAATGTGGAAGAAAATGGGGGGGTATGTCTTATAGTCCGGTCATACCGGTTTTGGCTGTGCTGGGGAAGTGGGGGAGCAGTTTCTGCAGAGCAGCGGGTCACAGAGGCAGGAGCTGGCTGCTGCTGCTAACTCCAGTGCCCGCTGCTAAAGAGAAATGAATATTCACTGCATTCCACACCTATGGGCGTGGAGGGCAATGAATATTCATTTATTTTTGGCATCCCGGTATGAATGGCCCCATCCCGTTCCTGGTATGATCGGTCCCATCCTTAGTCTGGTATGATTGGCCACATCCCGTTCCTGGTATGATTGGCCCCATCCTTATTCTGGTATGATTGGTCCCATCCTTATTCTGGTATGATTGGCCCCATCCCATTCCTTGTATGCATGGCCCCATCAGAAAATATTAAAAATACCGAACCATTACACTTACCTTCCTCCGCTCCCTCGCTGTGTCCTGCTTTAGTGCCAGCAGCTGCTTAGTGCTTGTAAGCAGCACATGGCAGGGACACCCGCAGACAGATGCAGACTCCTGCTGACAGACACAGACACGCACATATTCTCCGCTCACACACATATTCTCTGCTCACACAGATGTTCTCCACTCACACACATATTCTCCACTCACACACATATTCTCCACTCACACACATATTCTCCACTCACACACATATTCTCCACTCACACACTCTTCCACCTTCTGACATAATTTCCTTTGACAATTCCGCAGCGTTTTTTAACAGCAAATCTGCAGCAAATACGGCTTAAATCCACAAACCTTTTTACACCTGCGTTTTTGCTGCAGATTTGACTGACTCAGTGGAAGTCAATGGGTGAAAAACGCTGCTGATCTGCAAAAAGAGTTAACATGCTGCGGAAAATAAAACGCTGCAAATAAGGAGGGAAATTTCCAGATCATGTGCACAACACTCCAGGACTGTCATTGATTAACCTTGCTTTAGTAATCCTTGACGTTTTTGGAGCATTTCTGCGCATAAAAAACTCTGCGGAAACGCAACAAATCCGCATCGTGTGCACATAGCCTTAGGATGCCATAATACACACCATGTTTGGAAGACAAAAGGCAGGAGCTGGAAAGGCAGTGCTGTAAGTCAAGATTAAGGACAATGCTGGATATGCAAATCAGAGGTAAATGAGGCACCAAGTTATTGACTGCGCCAAAGATGCTGAAACACCCTCATTTGCACATGGATTGAAAGTGAATTTAGCTGCAGCTACAATGTATATTACTTGTCTGATTTTTAGAGGGGCAAAGTCCCTTATTTAATTGTATAAAGTGTAACCATCGTTTTATTTATTACTAGCTGAAGAGCCCGGCGCTGCCCGGGCATAGTAACTAACTGTGGTTATTTATAGCAAATTATAATTATCCTCCATCCCATAGTCCCGTGCCCATATACCCATCATACATATCCTCCATCCCATAGTCCCATGCCCATATACCCATCATACATATCCTCCATCTCATAGGCCCGTGCCCATATACCCATCATACATATCCACGATCCCATAGGCCCGTGCCCATATACCCATCATACATATCCTCCATCTCATAGGCCCGTGCCCATATACCCATCATACATATCCACCATCCCATAGGCCAGTGCCCATGTACCCATCACACATCCTCCATCCCATAGTCCCATGCCCATATACCCATCATACATATCCTCCATCCCATAGGCCCGTGCCCATATACCTATCATACATATCCTCCATCTCATAGGCCCGTGCCCATATACCCATCATACATATCCTCCATCCCATAGTCGAGTAGCCATATACCCATCATACATATCCTCCATCCCATAGTCCCGTGCTCATATACCCATCATACATATCCACGATCCCATAGTCCCGTGCCCATATACCCATCATACATATCCGATCCCATAGGCCTGTGCCCATATACCCATCATACATATCCTCCATCCCATAGTCGAGTGCCCATATACCCATCAAACATCCTCCATCCCATAGTCCCATGCCCATATACCCATCACACATCCTCCATCCCATAGTCAACCATTATGACATCATACATATCCTCCATCTCATAGTCCCATGCCCATATACCCATCACACATCCTCTGTCCCATAGTCCCATACCCATATACCCATCATACATATCCTCCATCCCATAGTCCCGTGCCCATATACCCATCACACATCCTCTGTCCCATAGTCCCATACCCATATACCCATCATACATATCCTCCATCCCATAGTCCCGTGCCCATATACCCATCATACATATCCTCCATCCAATAGTCCCGTGCCCATATACCCATCACACATCCTCTGTCCCATAGTCCCGTGCCCATATACCCATCATACATATCCTCCATCCCATAGTCCCGTGCCCATATACCCATCATACATATCCTCCATCCCTTAGTCCAGTGCCCATATACCCATCACACATCCTCTGTCCCATGCCCATATACCCATCACACATCCTCCATCCCATAGTCAACCATTATGACATCATACATATCCTCCATCTCATAGTCCCATGCCCATATACCCATCACACATCCTCTGTCCCATAGTCCCATACCCATATACCCATCATACATATCCTCCATCCCATAGTCCAGTGCCCATATACCCATCATACATATCCTCCATCCCTTAGTCAACCATTATGACATCATAATGAGCGGCGGGGCTTTCAACCTATGATGACATCAGTGTCGCCATGGCAACCATTATGACATCATAATGAGGGGCGGGGCTTGATACATACACACTTTTTCCCATTATGTAGATAGGGGCAAAATTGTTTGGTGAATTGGAACGCGCGGGGTTAAAATTTCGCCTCACAACATAGCCTAGGACACTCTCAAGGTTCAGACGTGTGACTGTGCCAAATAGCTGCGACGGTGCGGATGCCTATCCCGGACATACACACACATACATACAAACATACATACATACACACACTTGAGCTTTATATATTAGATTTATTTTTCATAAATCAATAGTGCATGAAAAATCTGAAACTGTAATATATCTCATCAGAGATATACGTTTCTTTTTCTTTCTGGACTGTTGGTTCATTGTGAAAATTCTCCATCCTTGGGTATAATGTGTCTTCCGTGAGTACAGATTTTCCCATTACTGAGATGAGAGATGGCAGTTGGTGCTCATAAAGTTCTATGGAGAATTGTAACTGTCATTACAGGAGATCTTGCAGTAGAATATCTGTGTCGCCTCTAGCACCTCCTCCATAGACTTCTAAAAGCACCAACTGCCATCTTCTATCTCAGTAATGGGAAAATCTGTCTAAAGTGAATAAGGATTTACCCATCTCTTCAGAATGATCAGTGAAGGAGGAGAAAGAAGCAGATTTCTCTGATAAGTTATAATACAACGATGGATACTCTGCAAGTAGCTGAATTTGCTTTTAGGGGGATGACAGATTCCCATTCAAAAGGAGTTAGTTTAGCTTCTTATTTTCCTTAGTTAAATAATAGCCTTGAGGACAGAAATCAAACTAAAAGTGTTCCAAAATACTATAGTTGTGTGTATACATTGCATTGTATTTCATTGTGAACCATCTGACATCATATGTTCTCTGTCATTGTATCAGGTGTGCAACGACACATAACTTTGACCGAGATAGAGAATGGGGAATCTGCATCATGGATGTCAGGAGAGACTTTGGTAAATCTTTTTATTTTATAATACTAATTTCCTACTATTTATAAAGTACAATCAGATGTTGTCCGCTCGCTCCTTCTGAGGCTTGGTAGAAAAAAACGATTTTTACGTTTCTTTTGATAATACAGGAACACAGAAATATATGTGAACCCCTAACACATCGCTCACATGTGCAGGCTGGGAATCTTATTAACTATCAAAATTATATGGAAATAAGTGTCCCCTCCACATCATACTTACAGGAGCTTTCATGACCTACCATTTTACCTCTATAGACATTAATATGGAGTTGGTCCCTTTGCAGATATAACAGCTCCAGCTCTTCTGGGAAGGATTTCTACAAGATTTTGGAGGTGTCTATGGGAATTTTTTCCCCCTCATCCAGAAGGGCATTTGTGAGGTCAGAACCTGATGTTGGAAGAGAGGCCGTGCTCACAATCTCCATTCTAGGTCATCCTAAGGGGGTTTGGTGGGTGTGAGCTCTGGGTCTTTGTGGCCAGTCATGTTCTTCCGCTCCAAACTTCCCTATTATAGACCTTGTTCACTGTTTCTACAAAGCCGGAAGCTTTGTCTTTGCAAGAGCTAAGAGGCCGATCCCTAAAAAAAAGTCACATTGCAGTTTCCTTCCGGCACCAAACTTTACATCTGGCACAGTGCAGTCAGGTGGGTAACATTCTCCTGGCATTCACCAAATCCAGACTCATTCATCAAAAGATAGAGAATTGTGATTCGTCACTGCCCAGAACACATTCCCACTTCTCCAGATTTCAGTGGTGGCAGCTTTACACCGCTCTATATGACGCTGGGAATTGTGCAGAAATTCATCCATACAGATGTCTATTTGGGGGCTCGTACGGTTTGGAAAATTTTCTGATGAAGTGTTCTGGCCGAATTTTACATACAGTGGGGAAAATAACCATCAATATAATGTCCAAAATAAGTGAAAAGAATGGCACTTCATCACCAAATTAAATACTCAAATCCTTACTTATAATAAAGAAGGAAAAATTGAAGAGATCCATAAAACAATCATTTTATTTAAATCTGAATATAAAAATAAAAAAAAAACAGATAAAAAAGCAGAATGCCTCAGTAAAGGACGAGACCGCTATCACACAAATAGACCAAAATGAGGTGATTGGTATGAAAAAATGTAAAGTGCTCACTGGAGTTATAAACAGGCTAGATAAGGCCATTATCATAAATTGCATCAAGTCGCCATATGTTATAATCATAACTCAATATAAAGTGCATAGTGCAATGCGAATCATAAAGGCAAAAATAGGTAAAGTACAAAGGTCAATATGGGGGTGAAAATAACGTAAACCCTCATTATAGGAGGCACATATTACTGTACAATCATATAAAAAGAACTGGTCATGAGCTATAATACGCTGGAAAGATGAATCACCTATATATGCTATTGAACTTATAATGCAGGTATAATCAAAAGTGTATGCATGAAAAAACCCACATTGTGGGGTAACGATTCATCTTAATGTGGAGCTGGAATACTTATCCTTACACCCCGACGTGCGTTTCACCACTAGGCTTCTTCCTGGGGGCGTCAAGGGGGGCCGGAAGCTATAATTGTCCAAAAATGTCTTGTGCTGAAGTATTAAAATTTCCCTTTGCAAGAGCTAAGAGGCAGATCCCTGAAAAAAAGTCACATTGCAGTTTCCTTCCGGCACCAAACTGTACAAATGGCACAGTGCAGTCAGGCGGGTAACATTCTCCTGGCATTCACCAAAAGATAGAGAATTGTGATTCGTCACTGCCCAGAACACATTCCCACTTCTCCAGAGTTCAGTGGTGGCGGCTTTACATTACTCTATATGACGCTCGGAATGGTGCAGAAATTCATCTATACAGATAGTAACATAGTTATTAAAGTTGAAGGGAGACTTTAAGTCCATCTAGTTCAACCCATATCCTATCTTGACCTGCCCTAACATGTTGATCCAGAGGAAGGCAAAAAAAACCCATGTGGCAAACAGTAGGCTTCACAAAATTCCTTCCCGACTCCACATACGGCAATCAGACTAGCTCCCTGGATCAACGCAATACTAAGGAAACTAGTGTATATACCCCGTAATATTATACTTTTTAAGAAAGGCATCCAGTCCCTTCTTAAATTTTAGTAGGGAATCACTCATTACAACATCATATGGCAGAGTTCCATAGTGTCACTGCTCTTACAGTAAAGAATCCGCGTCTGTGAGTATGCTTAAACCTCCTCCAGACGTAGAGGATGCCCCCTTGTCCCCGTCACAGGTCTAAGAGTAAAAAGATCATTAGAAAGGTCTTTGCATTGTCCCCGCATATATTTATACATTGTAATAAGATCACCCCTAAGCCTTCGATTCTCCAAACTAAATAACCCCAAGTGTAATAACCTGTCTTGGTTTTGCAGACCCCCTAGTTCCCTAATAACCTTGGTTGCTCTTCTCTGCACCAGCTCCAGTTCAGCTATGTCTTTCTTATACACCGGAGACCAGAACTGTACACAGTATTCTAAGTGTGGTCGCACTAGTGACTTACGGTATATAGAGGTAAAATTATGTTCTCCTCATAAGCATCTATTCCTCTTTTAATGCATCCCATTATTTTATTTGCCTTTGCAGCAGCTGCCTGACACTGGCCACTAAATGTGAGTTTGTCGTCCACCCATACACCCAGGTCTTTTTCAGTGACAGTTTTGCCCAGTGTTTTACAATTAAGCACATAATTATACATCTTGTTCGTTCTACCCAAGTGCATGACCTTACATTTATCCCCATTAAAGCTCATTTGCCATTTATCAGCCCAAGCTTCTAGTTTACATAAATCCTCCTGTAATATAAAATTGTCCTCCTCTGTATTGATTACCCTGCAGAGTTTAGTGTCATCTGCAAATATTGAAATTCTACTCTCTATGCCCCCTACAAGGTCATTAATAAATATGTTAAAAAGAAGCGGGCCCAAAACTGACCCCTGTGGTACCAGATGTCTATTTGGGGGCTCATACGGTTCAGTAAATTTTCTGATTAAGTGTTCTGGCCGAATTTTATATACAGTGGGGAAAATAAGTATTTGATACACTGTCAATTTTGCCAGTTTTCCCACCCAAAGGAATGGGGGAGGTCTGTAATTTTTATCGTAGGTACAGTTCAACTGTGAAAGACAGAATTTAAAAAAATCCATAAAATCCTATTGTATGACTTTTACAAAACTAATGCATGAAATAAGTATTTGATGCAATAGAATAGCAGAACTTAATATTTGGTACAGAATCCTTTGTTTGCAACTACAGAAGTCAGACGTTTCCTGTAGATCTTGTCCAAGTTTGCACACAGTGCAGCAGGGATTTTGGCCCACTCCTCCATAAAGATCTTCTCCAGATCTTTAAGATTTCAGTTCCCTCCAAAAATTTTCTATTTGGTTCAGGTCTGGAGACTGGCTAGGCCACTACAAAAACTTGAAATGTTTCTTACAGAGTCACTCTTTAGATTCCCTGGCTGTGTGTTTCGGGTTATTGTCATGCTGGAAGACCCAACCACGATCCATCTTCAAAATCCACCAAAACCTCACGATACATGACCCCACGCATCCTCAGTTTAATATGGTGCAGTTAACTTGTCCCCTTTGTGGAAAAGTATGATGTTTCCCCCACCATGCTTCACAGTTGGGACAGTGTTTTGGGGCTGTACTCATCCTTCCTTTTCCTCCAAACACGGCGAGTAAAGTTGATACTAAAAAGTTCTATTTTGGTCTCATCTGTTGTGAACTCATTTTCTGGTCTGCCTCTGGTTTCTGGTGAGGGAGCAATTGGCAGAGACCTGCCACCTGATAATGAAGAGGATGAGTGGACATCTGGAGTCTCAGACTGGATTTAAGACAGCCAACTCCCTATTCCCATGCTGGTGATTTTTTCCTGCCTCCTGAGGTCTTAGTTTCCAGCTCAGTTCCTGCCTTCTCAAGCTAAGTTGTTTTTGCTAATGTTCACATTTGATTTGGTTTGGTCTATTCAGTTTTTTGTGTGGTCAGCCAGCCCCGGCTGGGGCTGTGCTGAATTTCCACTCTTATGTCACTGTATGTGCCAGTTTGCTTTTTGTCCTTTATTAGATTGGCCTCTTTTTGCTCTGTTCTCAGAATATGCCAGAGTGCTGATATAGTGGGAGAAGTCTAGTGACTTCAGGGTATTTTTGCTATCAGAAGTGTTGGACATTTTTGCAGGGTTTTTTGGCGTGATTGCAGACAGTATCTTTCCTTTCCTGTCCTTTCTAGCTAGTGTGGGCCCCATAGGTTGCTCAGCCTATTTTCCTGCCTGCGTTTGTGTTTTCATCTTGTCTCACCATCAGTACATGTGTGGGGGCTGTCTATTCCTTTGGGGTCTGCTCTGGGGCAGTTTAGATTACCCCTTTCTTGCTTTAGGCTTATTTAGTCCTCCAGCTCTGACGAGGCATCTAGAATTATCGTAGGTATGCTCCACGGCTACTGCTAGTTGTGTGGTCAGGATCAGGGGTCTGCAATCCGCGTAGTTACCAACCTCTCTGGCTTTCTGTGACTTGGCTTGATCTTGTTTTCCTCCTCGGTGACCCATTCATAACAGAATCACCAGCCATACCGCAGATTCTAGGGTACTCGAAAGCAGGAAAAGATTGTTAAAAAAAAAAAGTCAGAATTTTTTTTTTAATATGTATTTTTTCATCTTTTTCTCTGGGGCTATAGGAGGATTTTTTTTTCTCTAATGGAGATTAAGCAATTGTCTGATCGTGTGGAGCAGCTCGCTGCTGAAGTGCAGGGAATTTCCGCCTATCTCGCTCAGTCACCTGCTGTTGAACCAAAGATCCCTACTCCTGATGTGTTTTTCTGGGGATCGGTCTAAATTTTTGAATTTTAAGAATAATTGTAAATTATTTCTTGCCTTGAAGCCTAACTCATCGGGGAGCTCTGTGCAGCAGGTTAAAATTGTCATCTCCTTGCTGCACGGCGATCCTCAGGATTGGGCTTTTTCTCTGACACCTGAAAATCCTATTCTGACTAATGTGGATGCATTTTTTCAAGCCTTGGGGTTGTTGTATGATGAACCAAATGCTATTGATCAAGCTGAGAAAACCCTATTGGCATTGAACCAGGGTCAGGATTCTGCAGAGTTATACTGTCAAAAATTCCGAAAGTGGGCGGTCCTTACTACATGGAATGATGGTGCATTGGCAGCTCTCTTTCGGAAGGGTTTATCAGAGACCGTAAAAGATATGATGGTGGGATTTCCTGTTCCCTCTGGTCTTGATTGGGTACGTAGGCCGTGTGCTGGTATGATTTTGACGGCGCATGCGCCCTTTTGACGGTGCATCGAGCGCACCAAAATGCAACACGGTGCATCATGCGCCGTCAAAATCATACCAGTGCACAGCTTGCGTACCCAATGCTAACGATAGGGTATGCAGGTCGCATGCAGCGTCATGCGCCCATAGGAGGAGCTGACCGGAGGGGGCGCAGCAGGGGGCGGAGCTGCATGGCGGCCGTGCGCTGCGCGTCCTAACGCTAGTGTGAAACTAGCCTGAGATGGTTTGGTAAATCCTGCATTGAGCAGGGGGTTGGACACGATTATCCTGGAGGTTCGTTCCAACACTACCATTCCATGATTCTATAAAGTTAGGATCGCCTCAGGGAGGACACTGCGCATTATCACTATAATGCAAAATTGTTTGGATCGCTTTAACTTGTATCCTTGTCATGGCCATACAGAATACCGATGTGTTGTAGAGAATATCATTACTCCAGTATTGAATAAGTTCTGGTTTTCTGACTATGCCCATATGCAGCACAATGTCCCAAAATGTCATAATTTCTGCTGAATTTACATCTGGCGTATGATGACGTTGGATTTTGGGTGAAAAATTGATGGGCATACAAATTTGTCTGGGCCACCGTAAGATTTATTATTTCCTCACTGAAAAAGAAATTGAAAAAGTCAATTTCAGCTAGGCCTGTAAAGTCAAATTGGATTCCTGAGCTGCCGATGAAATCCGGAATAACAGGCTGATAATTTTTGGGGGGGTGGAGTCCATATGGGATTGATTGAAGAAGAAGTTGCCTCGGTTTGAGGGCACCTTGCCCTCCTCACTAGATGAAGAGGAGGAAGAGGAGGAGAAAGAGAAGTAGAGGAATGTGGGATCATCTTCATTAGCTGAATCCGTATCGGAGGCAAGGAAGGCGTATCCCGCCTCTGGTGAATAGCGTCTTCTTGACGATTGGGCCATTTTTATTTTATTCCTCAAAACACTGGGGATGTGTGTGTAAGTGGAGCTTTGGCAAAAGAAAAACAGACGTCAATAACACTGTGACATACGCTCCCCTAATGCACTAGCTAAGAAATTACCTGGGATAACTTTTTTTTTTTGCAAAAGAAAAACTCTACCTCTCTATCTATAAAGCTACTCTGCACTAACTACTACAATTTTTCTTTTCTAAAAAAAAAAAAAAATCGTACGTCACTTACACTGCGACGTCCACTACTCTAACTAGCAAAAGAAAAAGGCTACTTTCACACTTGCTTTGTTTTGCAGTGCGTTTTTCCCGCAAAAAAACACATGGAAAAAGTGCATACAAACGCATACGAATGCTGCGTTTTTTCAAGCATTTTTATGAGCATGCATGAAAAAAACGCAGCGTTTTTATGCATTTGTATGCGTTTTTAGTGCGTTTTTACCGCGTTTGCGCTTTTTCCCAACATTAGTTGGCCCCTCACACTAACCCAAACCATGACTTTACTAACCCTAACCCTTAACCAAACCATACCCTAACCCTAATCCTTAACCAAACCATACCCTAACCCTTAACCAAACCATACTAACCCTAACCCTTAACCAAACCCTACTAACCCTAACCCAAACCCTAACCCTAAACCCTAACTAACCCTAAACCCTAACCCTTAACTAAACTATACTAACCCTAACCCTAACCCCCCTTAACTAACACTAACTCTAACCCAAACCCCTAATTTCCATTGTCTAACCAATGGTCAACAAAAAAACGCATGCGCAAAAAAACGCATACATGAGCCTGCCAATGCGCACATATGCGCACCCATAGACTTATAATGGGTGTCTTGCTGTAAAAAAACGCATTGCGCGTGCATGCATTTTTTTGAGGCAAGTCGGACGCCCAAAAAATTCAACAGGATGCATTTTGTGCGCCCGAGCGCACACCACAAAAAAAGCATGCATGTAAAAACGCATACAAACGCATGTGTATGCGCACATAAGCGCATCCCATGCAAAATATAGGAAAAAAGCGCATGCGTTTTTTAGCGCTAAAATACTGCGCAAAAAAAACGCAATTGTGAAACCAGCCAAAGTCCCTTGCTGCATACTCTGATCAGTAGCGATACTAGTCAGTGCGACTACGGGAATAGCAGGAATGCTCAGTGCAGGATGCCGCGCACACGATAAAAGAGAAAAAAAAGTGTGCAAAAAATGCGATTGGTGGTGGGGTGTGGAGGTGGAAAATGTATTGGGGAACTGCTTCTGCTGTGATGGCAGATCCGTCACACAGCAGCCAGCACACAGCACGGATCGCAGGAGGCAGGAGACACAGCACAGCACTGGATCGCAGGAGACAGATCGCAGGAGGATTGCACCGGCCACCAATGATTTTCACTCTCTCAGGTACACAGAGGGGGTATACAACCACTCTGCACACCAACTCTGAGGTGAGCGCTGTTTTACATTAACCCCTTTGGATCTGATTGATCAGTAACTATTATTCAGCCAATCAGCGCCAAAAGAATTAATGAGAGGTGACATCGCGATCACCCCATCCATTGGGACTGCTGTGATTGGTGCGGTCTCAGAGAGCACCAATCGCAGCATGTCACATGTTGTTTTTTTAAACTTTATTGTGACATCGCTGTGATTGGCTGGTCAGAAGTGATCAGCCAATCACAGCGATTGCCGACTCCGAGGGATGGTACAGTCCTCCGGGTCGACATGCAGGGATCGCCTGCAGTCAGAGGCAGCAGTCATCTGCAGTACGATGCAATTCTCGATTGTGGACCTGGTCTTTATACTTTGCTATGAAGCTGAAGAAATACCCCTGTTGCGGATTATACACTTTTTTTCATTTTTTATAGCAAAACTTCTATCTCTCTTGATTATGGGCTATATGGGCTTGAGTCACTTCAGTTTGTAGTTTAGAAGTCTGGATTTTATAAGTTTGGTGTGATTTTGCACCTCTGGAGTGACTTCTATAAACCGGGACTTCTCTACAGAGAGACTGCGTTGCCATTATTGGCTATCGGTTTATTTTGGAAGTTGTCCACTGCTGGCAGGGATAAAGCTCAGACTGGAATTTCCTGGTTGGCTAACAAGTGTTAGTATAGAAGGTGGCTATAAATACAATATATGATGCGGGGCTTTCCTGAGAAAGGGATGTGGTATTCCGCACCAAATGAGTAATATCTCTCTCTTTATGTATCATAAGCCACCACAGGTAACCCACATAATACCACACTTCATTCACTGCTTATGATAATGGGATTAGTTGCACATATATTAAATTCACTAGGATAGTTTGTGATTAATTCTTCTTGTTTCTACTTATTTAAACAGAGCTGAAGTTGTGACTAATTTTTAAAATATAACGAAAGTTATAGAGCAATGTAATAATGTCCTCCTTCTGACCCACAGTAATAATGCCCTCATGATTCACAGTAATAGTGCCCCCTTGTGATCCATAGTAATAATGCCCTCCTTGTAATTAAGAGTAATAATGCCCTCCTTGTGACTAACAGTAATAATGTCCTGCTTGTGATTGGGGACATTACTCAAAATTGTACCCAGAGGCATAATGGCCCTTGGAGCATCTCCAAACACTTGGTCTGCCACCTTTGCGCCTGTAGACTACATCCTGCCGATTACGCCAAGCGTAAGGTATCAAGCAGGAACGTGGGATGCAGTGATGGGACGCAGGCAGAGCAAGGGTTAACAGGTTTATTTACAGGGGAATACTCCACGCAGTGAGGTAAATAGTTAAACAGTCGGGAGATAAAGGGTTAGTCAGGGGATACAAACGGTACATTAAAGGCAAAGATATAACAACGGTTCAGACGACAGCAGTTCGTTAGCATAGATGTAAGGCAGTCCTTAAACTGCAGCTGCTGCTGCGAACTCAAATGCGCCGCAACGGCTGGCGCAGTGTCCTCTCTAGTGGGGTCAGGTAGATGACAATACCCCGTCTTCTGGTAACAGTAGTCGGTCTCCAGTACCTTCCACTGCCCCTTGTCCATATACTGCTGTGGCTATTAAAGGCACGGGCCACAGACTGGTACGAGCCCAACGTGGCTCCTTAACTGTCTTAACTGATGGAGTGAGGTCACAAAGGTCAGGACAATTATTCTGTGTCCACGTCAGGGTGAGCATGTCAGTCCTGTGTGGTTTCTCTTAGGCAGCGCGTGTGCGGTACTCACGGACAGGTCGTGTACGGCACCTGGTACTCTCTGGCTGTCACTGGACACACACCGCACGTCCCGCTCTCCCTGGTCCCCGCTGTTAGCGGCGGGCAATGCTGGTCTGCCTGGTGCTGGTACTCCTGGCCGGGGCACCCCTCTCTTTGTCTGCTGCGACACCCGGCTCGGCTCCACTCTGGGTGCTCGGTTCTGCACGGCTCTCACTGCTGGCAAGATTCTGCTCCGCTGACACGGCTCTCCCTGCTGGCACAGCTCTGCTGGCATGGCTATGCTCTGCAGGCGACGGGGGCTCCTTCTATATGGCCCGTCACCACACCGGGACACTGTGATGGGGGGAAGCAGAGCGTGCTGCTCACCGCTCTGCTCGCTGCCCTCTGCACTGCTCTGCGCCAGTCTTTTGGCGCGCTTTCTCCTTTTATCTCCCGGCTGCTGCGCCCCTTTTCTGGCTCTACCCGCCCCTTCCTGTCAGCAGGAAACTCTGTCTCTCTCAGGCTTCTCTCATGCAGCAGAGGGAGGTCCATCCCACTCAGGCTTCCCCCGGGAACACAGGATGCAGCCCTTCTAGTTCCGGACCCGGCATCCAGGTACCCGAGGTCCGGTTTATCTCCTTACATGCGCACTACAGCAGAGGACAGGGAGCACGCTGAGAACTACACCACAGGGCCGAGGCAATGAGTATACTGGTGTCCCTGCATGGTGGGGGAAGGGGTTCCGTGCGGGGACACCGACAGCAACGTTAAAGCTGCCTTAGAGAAATATGACTGCCTTCATTCAGAAACAGCGCCACTCTTGTCCATAGGCTGTGCCTAGTATTACATTGAATAGGGCTAAGCTATAGTTTGCAGCTTTAACTAATCTGATAAACTATGTACAGTGGACTGGGCAGATATTTAATTGGCAGTAGAAGGCTCCAATTTACTGGTCTCGGACAGAAACATATTCCCGCGTCAGATGCAATACCTGTAACACCATTGCCCAAAACCGCCAGCAAGGCCGAATAACTCAACTGATAGTACAGTATTACATCCACCGAAAAAGAAACACACATTTTCTCCTTGTCTATATTGGGGGCCATTAATAACGACCGCTTGCACTTTGGACATAGGGACCATGGGAATCGGCCCGTTATTCATTTCACATAGTTTTTGGAGCTTGCGAAAACTGTTTCACTAAGATTTTATTTATATATGTCCATGTATCACTGCGCAGACACAGAGCCCGTAGCTGCCAAGTGCTCATGACTTCTAGGAACAGGGCAAGGACGGACTCTGTTTTGCTCATTAAAGTTTTGTTTCTTCTTACTACTGTTCAGAAGCAAAATCTAACTACACTAACTGCAATGGCAGGAAAGTATAAGGGTTATTCTCATCTACATATTGTCACAATCCAATTCTTGGAGCCGTGTCAGCTTCTGGATTAACGCATGTAAACCTTTTTTTTTCCTTCAAGCCTTTGGCTTAAGGTTAGTTTTGCTCCCGGTGGCCACGGGTGTCATTGCATCCTAATAGTTGCTTTGGTTACCTTTTGCCCCCGGTGGCCACAAGTGTCATTGCACTTGATGTTTTCTTTGCTTTGCCTTTTGCCCCCTGTGGCCACAAGTGTCATTGCACTTGATGTTTTCTTTGCTTTGCCTTTTGCCCCCGGTGGTCACTGGGGTTATATCAGCTTTGGCCCCTGATCATTTGACCATTCACTTTTCCTATATAGGGTCACATGGTCTTTGAGCAGGTGTTGGTGATAGCGTCTTTTTGGGATTCCAACCACGGTGAAGGGAGCAGCTGGCTGAGGTGTGAAGCCACTGCAGAAACCTGGTGAAGTTAGCAGCTGGCTTGAAGGTTGGAGCCACTGCTGAAACTGGTGTTGAACTCTGTCTGCCCGGTGTCTGCAGCAGAGTGAGATGGTGAAGGTGGCAGCTGGCTCTGAGTTGTCGAGCCACTGCAAAAAGTTAATCCGGTGATGCACTCTGCTGCCTGGTGCTGCAGCAGAGCAAGAGAAGTGTTTTTGGTGTTTCCCCTGTTTGTATTTTTCCCTGGTGTATATTAGTTCAGCGGTGGGGCCAGTGCCTGGACCACCCAGCTCCCTAGCAAGGGATAGGTGTAGGGTGTGCTAGGGTGACAGGTATCCGGCTCGGCGACAGGTGAGGAGCCTGTATAGGGAACGTTAGGAGTGTGAGGGACACTGACTGAGGGGAGTGCAGGAGGTCTCCACATCCTCGTTCCCTATCGCAGGGCCCACCGTTGTAACTGTTTCCCCTTCCCCCGTGTCTTGTTGTTTCAGTTACCGGCCTGCGGGTCGTGTCACACAGGATAGTTACGCGTGCCAGTTTTGTTGTTTTAGTTACCGACCTGCGGGTTGTGTCACACAGGACGGGTCCACGTGACACATATATGAAGAGTGTCGGATAGAACTTGTAAAAACAAGCACTTTTGGAAATTACTGCTTATTAAAATTTGCATCCGTTTTTGAGACATTAACACTTTGTTTACAACTCGTTGCCTAGGAGACCGACCATTGCTGCTGTGTAGCTTGTAAGCACTGCGCCGAAGTCTGCCCGGTATAGGAAGTAACAGGACGCTCCAGTGAACCTGGTCAGCATCAAAACACTTCCCATACATACAAGCTCAACAGAAAAAAAGAGCTTGTAAGGAAAGAGCATTCTAGCAGAAGTGGTCGGTCTCCAAAGCAACGAGAAAAGTAACGTGTTAATATACAGGTGCATCTCACAAATTTAAAATATCATCAAAAAGTTAATTTATTTCAGTTCTTCAATACAAAAAGTGAAACTCATATATTATATAGAGTCATTACACACAGAGTGATCTATTTCATGTGTTTATTTCTGTTAATGTTGATGATTATGGCTTACAGCCAATGAAAACCCAAAAGCCATTATCTCAGTAAATTAGAATATTTTACAACACCAACTTAAAAAAAGATTTTAAAATCTGAAATGTTGGCCTATGGAAATTTATGTTCAGTAAATGCACTCAATATTTGGTCGGGGCTCCTTTTGCATCAATTACTGCATCAATGCGGCGTGGTATGGAGGCGATCAGCCTGTGGCACTTCTGAGGTGTTATGGAAGCCCAGGTTACTTTGATAGCAGCCTTCAGCTCATCTGCATTGTTGGGTCTGGTGTCTCTCATCTTCCTCTTGACAATACTCCATAGATTCTCTATGGGATTAAGGTCAGGCGAGTTTGCTGGCCAATCAAGCACAGTGATACTGTTGTTTGTAAACCAGGTATTGGTACTTTTGGCAGTGTGGACAGGGGCCAAGTCCTGCTGGAGAATCAAATTTCTATCTCCAAAAAGCTTGTCAGCAGAGGGAAGCATGAAGTGCTCTAAAATTTCCTGGTAGACGGCTGCGGTGACTTTTGTGTTGATAAAACACAGTGGACATACACCAGCAGATGACATGGCTCCCAAAACCATCATTGATTGTGGATACTTCACACTAGACCTTGGAAATCAAGGTCCCAGAGTCTGGAGGAAGAGTGGAGAGGCCACAATCCAAGCTGCTTGAGGTCTAGTGTGAAGTTTCCACAATTAGTGATGGTTTGGGGAGCCATGTCATCTGCTGGTGTAGGTCCACTGTGTTTTATCAAGACCAAAGTCAGCGCAGCCGTCTACCAGGAAATTTTGGAGCACTTCATGCTTCCCTCTGCTGACAAGCTTTTTGGAGATGGAAATTTCATTCTCCAGCAGGACTTGGCACCTGTCCACACTGCCAAAAGTAGCAATACCTGGTGTAAAAACAACAGTATCACTGTGCTTGATTGGCCAGCAAACTCGCCTGACCTTAACCCCATAGAGAATCTATGAAGTATCGTCAAGAGGAAGATGAGAGACACCAGACCCAACAATGCAGATGAGCTGAAGGCTGCTATCAAAGCCACCTGGGCTTCCATAACCCCTCAGCAGTGCCACAGGCTGATCGCCTCCATGCCACACCGCATTGATGCAGTAATTGGTGCAAAAGGAGCCCCGACCCAGTATTGAGTGCATTTACTGAACATACATTTCAGTAGACCAACATTTTGGATTTTAAAATCATTTTTTCAAGCTGGTGTTATAAAGTATTCTAATTTACTGAGATAATGACTTTTTGGTTTTCATTGGCTCTAAGCCATAATCATCAACATTAACAGAAATAAACACATGAAATAGATCCCTGTGTGTGTAACGACTCTATATAATATATGAGTTTCACTTTTTGTATTGAAGAACTCAAATAAATTAACTTTGTAATGATATTCTAAGTTTGTGAGATACACCTGTATCTCAAGAACGGCTGAAAATTTAAATCAGCAGTAAATTGCAAAATTGCTTATATTTACAAGCACTATCAAACAATACCCATTTATGAAAATGGGAATAACCCTTTAAAGGTTAGGATGGCAGAAAAATGTGAGAATTGTAGTATTATAGCAGGCATAGCAACTCTTGTGTGAACCAGAAGCTGGATTGAAGGGAGGGCCAAAAACTGTATTACCGTACCTTATTGATCTATCGGGCCACCATTATCTGGTTATACCTCATACTGGTGATTATTACCTCTGGGACCCCTATGTCTGTGTATGGTGTCATACAAACGCCTTTGCAAATCAGTCTCTGACAGCAGTGCGTGGATTGGCGGGCTGCGGCTCTCTTGACCCGAGCATGACCGCTTCATATATTTCTATGACGCTGTCACGCCCTGGCCGGGAGAGCCGCGGTCAGTCCATGTATTAATGGGCTGTGCTTTGACCTATTTGCAGGGACTTCTGCATAAGCCCTAAGGCTGTCCAGTGATCCCAACCCATTGAGAAGAAATCTAAGTGAGTCACTGGCTTGGCTCCATTAGCCTTTGGTGGAAAGGACCATATACAAATACCTCTCTTATACTGTATGTTCTGTATACGGTTGTGATAAAGAGTCAGGTGGGTTTCAAAGGGGCTCCCACCCAAAAAAAAGTCATGTGTGAATTGAGCCTAAAACTTCTGTCTACTTTATGTTGAAAAGGTTGGTAGTCTTTAATCGCCTATTGGCATTAAAACTGCTGAACTAGCACTCTTCTGTGCCCATTTGCCACTGCCTGCTTGTTTAATACCCTTCTAGTACAGAAGTATAATATAGTGGCAGTAAATGGCAATGAACAGAAGGAACCAAAGAGGCAATAAATATTGTACAGTCAAGAGGCATTAAGTGGCAAATGGGCACTTTGTCTATTTGTGATTTATTGCCCCAAAAGTTTTCACGCCTTTTAGCACCAAGATATAATTGCTGACCTGCTGCCTGCTAGGGATTATGCACGAAACTAATGCCCACTGTGCTGCCTGCAGGAAGCTCCTGATTCCCTGCTCGACGGCAGCAGGAGAGAGAGAAGAGACTCTGTGTGCTCTGGCCCTATCCCCATCTTGTGTCTTGACTGGTGTAATGACTTCACTTGTCTGCGTCAAGATAGGAGGACGCCACACTGGGACTAATGCAGAGGGGGGTGAGTAAGTTGAGTGGTTCATCGGCAGTGAGTGGTAGCAACCGGGACTGCTGACATGCAAGGAACTGTTTTAAATGGCCACCCCCCCAAATCTACCATCTGCCCTATTCCTCTTATATTCACCTCCCCTTAGAACTATCAGAGATAACCAGGCCAGACAATCCACAACCTTTTTGCTGGATGAAGGTCGGTCACAGCATTTATTTAAACCAACAATAGCTGTATTATTTGTTTTTATTGATTATTATTTATTAATATAGCACCATTGATTCCATAGTGCTGTACATGAGAAGGTGTTACATACAAAGTTATAGATATCACTTTCAGTAAACAAACTTACAATGACAGACTGATACAGAGGGGAGAGGACACTGCCCTTGCGGGCTTACATGCTAGAGGATGGTGGGAAAAGAGAGAGTAGCTTGGGGGGTTGCAGCAGCTCCGGTGTTGGTGAGGCGGTAGCTCCGGTAGTGGTGAGGAGGCAGCAGGGTCATTGCAGGATGTAATCTTTCCTGAAGAGATGGGTTTTCAGGTTCCGTCTGAAGGATCCGAATGTGGTTGATAGTCGGATGTGTTGGGGCAAAGAATTCCAGAAGATGGGGAATATTCGGGAGAAATCTTGGAGGCGGTTGGGTGAGGAACGAATAAGTGTGGAGGAGAGAAGGAGGTCTTGGGAGGACCAGAGATTGCATGAGGGAAAATATCGGCAGATTAGTCCTCTGATATATGGAGGAGACAGGTTGTAGATTGCCTTGTAGGTCAGTATTAGTAATTTGAACTGGATATGCTGTGGGAATGGGAACTAGTGAAGAGATTTGCTGAGGGGAGAAGCAGAGGAGTAGCGAGGAGAGAGATGAATTAGTTGGTCAGCAGAGTTAAGGATGGACTGGAGAGGTAAAAGGGTGTTAGTAGGGAGGCCACAGAAAAGGATGTTGCAGTAGTTGAGGCAGGAGATGATGAGGGTATTAAAGAGTATCCACCATTATTAAACCGTGGAGCCTAGGAAGCGATATGCCGACCGCCCGACTCAAGGCACTCTTGTCCGCCTTTGCATCTCGATCACCACAGATCAGTTTTGTCACACACCGCCATGGAGGAGCACTTGTAAGCCTACACAGGACTCCCACCCCCACCCAGCAAAAACATGGCTTGTTCGTCACCATCTTGAATACCAGAAAGGAATATATCAATACCGATGTTAAAAAGATGTACCCCATCTTCCCTCATAAGCCTGCTATTATCCCCTACAAGTTGGCGAAGACGAATCACTACCCCAGCCTGAGAATGGATGAACCTAAACATCCGGGAATTGACAATGCGAAGAGCCCTTTCAATCGCGTTCGAATGCCTGGCACCCTGTCATTTCACAACGGAGGATGATTTGTGACAAAACCAGAATCATTTCAGGGATGAAATCTTTCTACGTCAGCACGCATGAGAGTCAATAACTCCGGCATGCGCCAGAAGAAGAGATTGTTCCCTCTACATGAACGACCAGGATGACAGGTCCGAACACGTTTCTACTAATGTGCAAAACGTCTGAGAAAACCTGGGACCACTTTAGACCACGTGAACGGCGGTAAAAAAACGTCCATGTCTTGGAAACCTAGATTACGACCTCCAAGAAAACTAATGAGCTGTCCAGGATCCACAACACAGGCTTGACATCACCTACTGTATGAAAAGGAAAAACAAGATTATAACAAATCCGGTCAGATGTAGTCCTGCAAAGCATGCAGTACGCCAGCGACCAATACACATAATTTCGAATTCAAGCAGACCTGTCCTAGCAGCCTCTCTAGCCACCCTGATACGAAAAGAATGGGTGCCAAATTCCCATGTTTGGAAAGGAACGAAAACCGCATGGCATTGGATCAACTGAGAGCCATTTGAATGAGTTACAAAAAATTCTCCATCTTGTCTAACTAAAGGAAAACTGGTGACAGAGCGAAAGGGTCAAACAGGACCCTGAATCTTGTGTAATGGAATCCATACGTCTCAGCCATAGATGAACAAAAGAATTCTAAGCTGAAAGTGGCTGAAAACAAAACCATCTCGTAGCTCGAAGAGTCGACAATACGAGTAGCTGCTACTAGTTGTGACAGCAAACTGTACGACTTCCTCCAACGAGACTCAGCTATAATGTAATCCTTTCTCCAACCCTTCAGTTGTCATTTTTAACAAACATCTAACAGTACACTCAAGGCGGGAGGATTCCTGAGATTCTATGAGATGCTGTCAGCTGCCTGCCACAGACAACGAATCCTGCCATGCCTTTGTGGCGCCCCCAGGAGTATGGTCGCCACAGTGGCATTACCTTCCTCCTAGGGAGTGTGATGTCATGCTTGGAAGCAATAAAGGATCTCTCTGGCAGTTAACCACAACACACAACACAGCTCCCACTCCAGGCCAGCAGAGGGAGCTCTGAACCCAAAACTGGGGGAAGAGCTGCTCTCTGAGGGCCAGGAAGGGGAAATTTAGAGAGTTCGTGTGAGGAGGGCAACGTGTGTGGAAGTGAGGAGAGCTGGGGGATTGAGCAGAGAGTTCAGACTCATTCCCAGCTATAGCGCATGATCTGGAGCCTGGTATCCAAGGCTGTATGGACACTGATGGTCCTGCAACAGAAACCGGAGGAATAGGAAGCTGTAAATGCTCTATTCCCACAAAAGACTAGGAGGCACAACAGCGACGTGTGAGCCAGAAGAGAAAGGCTACAGCTGTCTGCCATACGAGGGAGTTTTAAAGAGAATAAGCAAGTGGAACTTCAGTGTAACACAGTACTGCAAGTGTCTTTGCCTTCTTCCTACAAACTCTCCAGCACTGCTACATCTCTGTGCCAAACGCTACACCCTCTTCCTCAACACCTACCCTCTTCATCTACTCTGCCCTGGGACTACAGCCCTTCCTGTGGAGGGCTACACAACCATTGCTGCACCCCACCATCTGTCCCAGAGGATCTGTCTGCAGCGTCGGCTTAACACCTTCAATAATTGCCGAACACCACAGTTGGCGTCACGAATCATTCACTCATAAACTTTATTCCATCACTTCATCCCTTTTACATGGGCGCCCAGGGCCTCGGACCGGGTCACCGATGTTGTGACATTCCCCTCTGAGAGACTGGCCCGGTACCAAGTAGAGACTGTGCAGTTTGTTTGAGGTGTATCCTCTGTCTGAAAGCCAGAAAGTGAACATCCTAATTGGGCAGCTAACTGGTGCAGCGCAAAGGGAAGTAAAAGCCTGGCAGGACACTGATAAAAAGACTGTTAAAAAGATCCTGGCTAAGCTAAGAAGCACCTTTGACACCCGCACTGCCGCTGAAATAAAGACGAGATTCTTTGGGTGTATACAAAGGGTGCAGGACAGTATACGGGACTATGCTCTTAACCTGCAGGAGGCGATGTGAGCCATCAAGCTAGATTGATCTAGACAGTGTGAAAGATGGAGACAGACTGCTAAAGGAGCAATTTATTGAGGGCCTCTTATCCAGTACCCACAGAGCACAGCTGCGCACCATAGCCCTACAGAACCCTGACCTAGACTTTGCAGACTTCAAAGACAGGGCTATCCGGGTGCTGCATGAACCAAATGTCAGACGTCCAGCGCCCAGCGATCACATACCATCAAGAAGCAGCATCTTTCCCTCTCAGCCCGGTGGAGGCTGATGCACAGACTCTGGATAATGATCCATCTACAGAACTGCGCCTTCAGGTCCAAGAGCTGGCCAAAAGTATGGCTGCACTTGCTAAAACTGTGCAGTCCATGCAGGTGTCATCAAAGGAGAAGATCCAGCTGGCCTCCAGTCCAGAGGGTGTCCCATGGCTACGGAAGAAGAGGATCCCGCCACTCTGCGGGAGAGACAGCGATCGCTATGACCTGGACGGACGTCCCATCTGTCGTCACTGCCACAAGGCAGACCACATTGCAAGGTTCTGGTATTTAAACGAGCAACCCCTGGGGCAGAGGGCCAACCCCCAGGAGTAGGACCACAAGGCCCAAAGAACTGGCGAGCCAAGTATGTTGGAGGGCGACCAGTCCTCCCAGTGGTGATTGACGGCATCCCCATGAACGCTTTGCTGAACACTGGCTTTCAGGTGACAACTATGCCATATTGTATATCCTTTACAAGCGGTATTGGGCTGACTCTGAACTTACTCATGGCCCAAGTGATGAACTCACAGTAGTTGCCAGCAATGGTCAGGCTTTGCTGCAAGTAGGATGTAAAGAAATTACTATTAAAGTGGGGCGAGTAGAGTTAAAATCTCAAGGTCTGATAATTGTAGACATTGATCGACGAGAATGTAACCCAATGATGACCCTTGGTACTAATGTGATTCAAAATTGTCTTGCCGAGGTTATTGTTTTGTTGCAACAGGTGGCTGAGACTGCTGGTTCCAGTGAACAACGAGTCCTGCAGAAGGAGATCAAGGCCCTGATGCAAAGACAGCAGGTAGAACTGTCTGGCGGAGAAATTGGCAGCGTCAGAGTGAGTGACTCTTTCCCCATTGCGATACCCCCAGATGTGAAATGTTAATTTGGTGTCGGGCAGCCATCGGCCTCAGAGGAAAAGATTACCAAGCATTGGTAGAGCCAGTGTGCTCTGATAGCTGGCTCACTGTCCTGACAGCCAGAGGGGTAGTTGATGTTCGCAAAAGGAGAGTACCTGTACGCCTCTTGAATTGTGTGGAGGAGGAGGCCACAATACCTCGGTATGCCACAGTTGCTAAGCTGCTTACTGTCAGTAACAATGCAATATGGGCAGCAGAGCCCTTGGTCTCATCCGACCAGGTGGAGGACAATGGCTCTGTAAAGCAGCTGGAGGAGTGGTGTCAGCAGCTGCAGGTGGGAACTGACTCCACCCCTTCATACCAAAAGAGTGGGGTTTACCGAGTGACTCAGGAGTATGAGCGGGTATTCAGTAAACACCCCCTAGACTTTGGGAAGGCAAAAGGGGTTCAACACCATATCCCCACTGGAGATCATCCACCCATTAAAGAAAGGTACCGGCCTATACCCCCAACACAATATCAATGTGCCAAAAGTATGTTGTGGGAAATGAAGGAGGCTGGGGTGATCTGAGACAGTTGTAGCCCCTGGGCAGCTCCAATAGTCTTTGTGAAAAAGAAAGATGGTACCATGAGAATGTGTGTTGATTACAGAAAAATTAACAGCATTACACATAAGGATGCCTACCCATTACCCAGAATTGAGGAGTCATTAGCCGCACTTAAAACTGCTAACTATTTTAGATCTCACTTGTGGGTATTTGCAGGTTCCCGTGGCAGAGGCAGACAAGGAGAAAACAGCATTTACCACACTAATGGGTCTCTGCGAGTTCAACTACATGCCGTTCGGGCTCTGCACCGCCCCAGGGACATTTCAATGGCTAGTGGAGTGCTGTCTTGGACACAAGAACTTCGAGACAGTCCTGTTGTACCTTGATGATGTCATTGTTTTCTCCAAGACTTATGAAGACCATCTGAAGCACCTGGCTGAGGTGTTTGAGGCCTTGTCCAACTTTGGCCTGAAAGTGAAGCCATCCAAATGCCACCTCCTGAAGCCCAAGATACAGCACCTCGGTCATGTAGTGAGTGCAGAAGTTGTGGCACCGGATCCAGACAAAGTCACTGTCATCCGAGACTGGCAGAAGCCCAGCAACCTCCATGAAGTACGTCAATTCCTCGGGTTGGTAGGCTACTATCGAAGGTCCATCAAAGGCTTCACTGAAATAGCCACGCCTATGCAAAATCTTCTGGTGGGCCAGCCCAAGAAAGCCAGGAAGAAGAGTCCTACATTTGAATGGAATGAGAAACTGGAGAGGTCCTTCACTCGACTGAAAAAGGCTCTCACAGGAGATGAAGTTCTGGCCTATCCAGATTATGACCAACCATTTGTTTTGTATACTGATGCCAGCAACGTGAGACTGGGAGCAGTACTGTCACAGGTACAGAATGGTAAAGAAAGAGTGATCTCCTACGCCAGCAGGAAGCTTCGTCCCACTGAAAGGAACCCTGACAACTACAGTCCCTTCAAACTGGAGTTCTTCGCCATATTCTGGGCTGTGACTGAACGATTCAAGCATTACCTAGCTTCAGCCAAGTTTACCATCTTCATGGACAACAACCCGTTGACTCACTTGGAAACTGCCAAACTAGGTGCACTGGAGCAGCGATGGATGGCCCGGCTGTCTAACTATGAATTCACCATCAAGTACCGAGCGGGGCACAAGAATGCCAATGCTGATGCGCTGTCCAGAATGCCCAATCTGCCAAATGCAGGAGAAGACCCTGAAGCACTCGAAAAAATAGTTACCTGCCTTCCACCGGCCACTTGCGGCCCAACGTGCCCAAGGAGTGAGAAACAGACGGTCTGTCATGAAAGAGGCCACCCTAAATCCATTGCCTCATCATGACTGGGCAGAAACCCAGGATAGCGACCCCGCAATTCGCCTGGTAAAGGAGCTACTGTCACAAGCTAATTCATGCCCAGATCCAGATGCTCCTGAAGAAACCCAGCAGTTGTGGAAGGAAAGAGGCCGGCTGTTCCTCTATGAGGGAAAGCTGTGTCGGAGGAGTATCAATGCCCGCACTCATGAGTTGGTCTGGCAAGTGCTAGTCCCAAAGAGGGAGGCATCAATGGTCTAGGAAGCAAACCACAACGGCGCTGGACACTTCAGATGGAAGAAGTTGGAGGCCTTGCTCCGGGAGAGATTCTACTGGGCTGGTATGAGGAAGGCCATTGAAAATTGGTGCCGGGAGTGTGGACAATGCAACCTGCGCAGAAAGGACCATAACAGCCAATGAGCTCCTTTGCAGCCAATAATAACCAAGCAACCACTTGAGTTGGTCACCCTGGACCATGTGAAGCTGGTCCCAAGTCATTCAGGCTACGTTTTTGCTCTTACCATCGTTGACCACTACTCGAGATTCCTGGTAGTCATGCCTGTCAAGGATCAAACAGCCAGGACAGCAGCCAGAGCATTCCAACAGCACTTTTGTAGACCACACGGATATCCCGAGCGAGTGCTTACAGATTACGGTCCAGCCTTTGAGGCAGAAGTGTTCCAGGAATTCTGTAACTTGTACGGTTGCAATGAGATGAGGACAACACCGTACCATCCACAGACCAATGGCATGTGTGAAAAGATGAATCAAGTGGTGATCGATCTACTGAAGACTTTGCCTTTGGAAGAGAGGAATCTGTGGCCAGAGAAGTTGCCAGATCTGGTAGACCTCTACATTCCTGTGAATTCCACCAACTGCACTCCAGCCTACCTAATGAGAGCGAGGCCTGGCAAGCTGCCTATTGATTTGGATATGGGAGTCCTTACACCTGAGGTGACATCACCAGATGCTGACTGGGATACAGAACGGCAGCAGCAGTGCCGTAGAGTACAAGAGTGTGTAGAAAAGAGTCTCGCTCAGTTGAGACCAAAACAAGAAAAGATCTACAATCAACATGCACCTGCAGTTCCCTTGTCACCAGGAGAACAAGTCCTAAAGAGGAAAAGGAGGATGCATAAATTGGATGACAAATGGGAAGCTGAACCCTACACCGTCTTACCATCAAACTTTGACAACACCAAATTGAGCCTTATCAGTAAGGATGGAGGAGAAACCTCATCTGCAGTATCGAGAGATCATCTGAAATTCTGCCCTGACCAGCTAAAGGAAAGGATGGAAGAATAAAACAACCTTCAACCCATAGAAGAAGAAGAAAAGGTCAGCACTGTACTTGGAGAATTTCCTGCAAACTGGACAAGAATGGATCAAGCCGTCGTAGTCCCTGTCCTAATCTTTCCCCAGCCTACTGCATCTGAAGTAGCAGAGACTCAAGAGAACTCTGAAAATCAGGAAGTTCAGGCAGCGGATGCTACACCAGCAGTGGAGCCAGAGAACCTTTGCCGTGCCAGTGGTGAATCTGTCATGCTCATGGTGAGTCTAAGAGTTCATAGACGGCTACTACCTAGTTTACCCACACCAGTACTACGTAGGTCTGTCCGTAGTACCCAAGGTATACCACCCCTAAGGTTTTGTATCTAAATAAGTTATACAAATGTTAATCTGTAAATATGCAACGTTTCAAGTTTTGTGCCTACAGAGACTCTGTAAGACTTTTTGGATATTTTCTTTTGTTTCAATGGACAGTTGGACCACAGGACTATGTGTGGTCAAAACTCTACTTGTAAATAGTTTACCAGCTTGCTCAGGAAATGGACCATGGACATTGACGCATGGACTAATCGTCATCAGGACTATTTTTGAGCTTTGGTTTTTGTATTTTTCTAAAATCTTGCTATATTTATAATTGTTTATATGTTTACATGTTTTCTCTTCAGTACTGAATTGCACTAGGGGGGACTGTGGCGCCCCAGGAGTATGGTTGCCACAGTGGCATTACCTTCCTCCTAGGGAGTGTGATGTCATGCTTGGAAGCAATAAAGGATCTCTCTGGCAGTTAACCACAACACACAACACAGCTCCCACTCCAGGCCAGCAGAGGGAGCTCTGAACCCAAAACTGGGGGAAGAGCTGCTCCCTGAGGGCCAGGAAGGGGAAATTTAGAGAGTTCGTGTGAGGAGGGCAGCGTGTGTGGACATGAGGAGAAGAGCTGGGGGATTGAGCAGAGAGTTCAGGCTCATTCCCAGCTATAGTGCATGATCTGGAGCCCGGTATCCAAGGCTGTATGGACACTGATGGTCCTGCAACAGAAACCGAAGGAATAGGAAGCTGTAAATGCTCTATTCCCACATAAGACTCTGAGGCACAACAGCGACGTGTGAGCCAGAAGAGAAAGGCTACATGGGTCACCCTCCCAGGGCCGTGGAATACTTGGTACCAGGCCCTATGAGCTTCAATAGGAGATTTCACGGCAGCTGGGACCCAGCCCGTGGCCGTGGGCGCCCATTGTAAAAGGGGGAATGTTCGGTGTGCTTTTGATGATTAGAATGAATGAGTCATGATGCCACCTGTGGTGTTCGGCAATGAAGGTGTTAAGCTGACGCTGCAGACAGATCCTCTGGGACAGATGGTGTGGTGCAGCAATGATGTTATAGCCCTCCACAAGCAGGGCTTTAGTCCCAGGGCAGAGTAGGTGAAGTGACAATTAGATGGTGTAGTGTCGGGCGCAGGGGAAGTAGCAGTGCCGGGCAGGTTGACGCAGGAATAAGTGGAGGACACCAGGGCATGTAGTTCCAAAGCTTTACTCACAGTCTGTTGTGGCACAAGAGCCCGCATCCGTGCCATGTCCTCTGGGTCAGGAGCTCAGCCAACCTCCAGGCAAGATGAAGCACACCTCTCCAACACTCCGCCAACATATGTGCCTTTTCTGAGCGTCTCCCTCTTAGCGCCTTTAGTGAAGTACTCACAGTACTGAGTTACACTGGAGTTCCTCCTGTCAGATGTTCCTATGAGCTTTACTTGTACGGCAGACAGCTGTAGCCTGCTTCGGGGACTCTTTACTACCTATTCCCGGCTCACTATAGATGCTGTTGTGCCCCCAAGTCTTGTGTGGGAATAAAGTGGTGACAACTTCTATTCCTCCAGTGTCTGCTGCAGGACCATTAGCATCCATACAACCTCGGGGACCGGACCCCGGCCTTGCGCTCAGAACTTGGGAAGGGTTCTCCTCTAACCTTGATCCTTAGTTCTCTTCTCCTCACGTTCCTTACTAATCCTTTCCTTCTTATGGAGAGTCAGGCTTTCTATCAAAGTTCCTTTCCTGTGCCAGCGGACCCAGGTCACTGAGGTCGGCTGCAGCACTTCCTTCATCCAGCCCACTCAGGGGATCTTCTTTCACAGACTGACCTCGTCAGACTCCTGTGACAAACTGACTAAATCCTACACTCTTCCCGCTCTTTTAGTGCAGACTAAACTCCACCCGCCTTCCAGCACACTTCGTGTTCCAAGCAGGGAGCCACCAAAGGGTGCTTTGCTACACTACTGTGTTGTGTGGGATGCAGGTGTTGGAGCGTGGTCAGGTGTCTCCACCTTACCTGAATGGTGGGGTACCACACCTCAGGAGGAGGTGCAGTACCTCTGTGGTGGCTGAACCCTCAGGGGCGCCACACTACAGCTGTCTGCCATACGAGGGAGTTCTAAAGAGAATAAGCAAGTGGAACTTCAGTGTAACACAGTACTGCAAGTACCTAAAACTAAGCGCTAGGAAGGAGACTACACAACCCATCTGCCTAGAGAGATTCCTAAGTTGCTTCCAGGCTAGCCTGCTCCTGTGCCATCTGTAATCTGGACCCTGGACTGCATTTGCCAAGCAAAGTAAAGGTAAAGAAACTGCACCCTGTTGTGTCCTTGCCTTCTTCCTACAAACTCTCCAGCACTGCTACATCTCTGTGCCAAACACTACACCCTCTTCCTCAACACCTACTCTCTTCATCTACTCTGCCCTGGGACTACAGCCCTGCCTGTTGAGGGCTACACCATCATTGCTACACCCCACCATCTGTCACAGAGGATCTGTCTGCAGCGTCGGCTTAACACCTTCATTGCCGAACACCACAGTTGGCGTCACAAATCATTCACTCATAAACTTTATTCCATCACTTCATTCCTTTTACATGGGCGCCCAGGGCACAGACCGGGTCACCGCAGCTGTGACATTCCCCTCTGAGAGACCGGCCCGGTACCAAGTACCCCACAGCCCTGGGAGGGTGACCCACCTTACCATGCCCATGCTGCTGCCAAGTCGCTGAAGTTACAGAATTGCTTACAAGCAACATCAGCTAAGGTCCACTAGGTCCCATAGGCATGCTGGGCATGGGACGCCCTCCAAATCTGCACCCGGGTGCAACATGCGAAAGTCCTGCCATAGCAAACAAGAGATCGAGTGTGCTACAATCTTTTTAACCCCTTAGCGACCGCTGATACGCCTTTTAACGGCGGTATTTAACAGTACTAAAACCACAGTGCCGCTAATTCATGGCGCTGTGGAGAAAGTGAATAGCGCCCCCCAGTGTCGGATTTTCTCTGGGGTCTCGGCTGCCGGGGGTAGCCGAGATCCCAGAGAACATGAATCGGTCGTTTTTTACCGACCCCAGTTTTGCGATCGCCGTTATTAACCCTATAACGGCGACCGCAAAAAAAAAGAAGCCTCGATTGTGCATTAAATTTCTCTTTCCTCTGATGTGTTTGCACATCAGAGGTGAGAGAACTAGGGTCCCCGATCCCCCCCGGTACCTCTCCGTGGTGCACGGTCCCCTCCCGGAGGTCCTGGGTCCCGCAGGCGTCCTCCGGTGGGCGCCGCCTTCTTGGATCAGGAGAAAATGGCGGGCGCAATACAATGTGTCACTGAAAGAGTGCGTTGTACCTCAGTGTTGGAAAAATTCCACAATTATCCCTGTCCCCAAGAAAGTGGGATCCTCTGAGTTGAACGACTATAGACCAGTAGCACTCACATCTGTAGCTATGAAAGTCTTCGAAAGAATTATGATGTCCCACCTGATAAAATTCACGCAGAAGCTATGGGACCCGCTTCAGTTTGCCTATAAGGAGAATCGTTCGGCAAACGACACTGTCAATCTGGCACTGAAGTACATTTTGGATCATACAGATGAACGGCACTCATATGTCCGGATTCTTTTCATGGACTTTAGCTCAGCGTTCAATACCATTGATCCGAATTTACTTCATAAGAAAATGGTAGCTCTTGGAGTCCCTCTCAACTTATGCATGTGGATTTATAACTTCCTGACAGCCAGGATGCAGAGTGTAAAAGTTGGACCATTCACTTCGGACACCTTGGTCACAAACATCGGGGCACCTCAGGGGTGTGTTTTGTCCCCGTTACTGTTTTCTCTCTATACGAATGATTGCATCTCTTCAGCAGACTCAGTAAAAATCTTGAAATTTGCCGATGATATGACACTGATTGGTCTCATCAGGGGAAATGCTGAAGACTAGTATCGGAGTGAGGTGGAAAGAATATGTGACTGGTGTAAAGCCAATAATCTTGTACTCAACACTAAAAAAACTGCTGAGATGGTTGTGGATTTTAGGAAAGATCAACATGAGATACTTCCAATCTACATCCATGACGAAGTGGTTCTTAGGGTCACAGAGACCAAATTCCTTGGTGTTATCATCTCTCATGATCTTAAATGGGGGAAAAACGTGGATGCTGTTATAAGAAAAGCACAACAGAGGATGTTCTTCCTGCGTCAGCTGAAAAGATATGGTTTGTCTAAGAATCTGCTGATCTTATTCTTTAATGCTGTCATCAGATCTGTGATTTGTTCCTCTCTGATAGTCTGGTATGGGGGAGCCACTGCGCATGACAAACTCCGCTTACAAAGGACTTTCAGAACAGCAGAGAGAATTATAGGCTCCCCCCTGCCTAAAATCCAGGATCTTTATGATAAGAGTATTCGATCCCACGCATTGAAAATTTCATCCGATCCCTCTCACCCGGGACACTCCTCATTCCAACTACTCCCTTCAGGACGTCGCTTCAGAGTCCCCAAATGCAGTACCAACCGCCATATGAACAGCTTCTATCCACTCTCTGTTCAACAATTAAATCGTCATGTGTAGACTATATACTGTATCTGTCTTGTTAGATGTTACTTGTTGTATCTGTTGTTATATATTATGTTGCCTCTTTGCCACAAAGAATTCCTTGTATATATGTAATATGTACTTGGCGATAATAAATTTGATTGATTGATTGATTACATTCCAGAGGTCTTCAGTGGGGTTCAGGAGAATGGGCTGTCCATGACAGGGTTTTGATGTGCTGGTCTCTTAATTTGTGCCAGAGATCAGTTTCATCTTCTATAACCTTGTATTCTTTTCCGTAGGATTTCAAGATCATTGTGCAACAAAACCCTGTAAGAATGGAGGCACCTGCACTAATATGCCAATCCTAGACACATACCTCTGTAGGTGCCCTGTGGAGTACTCCGGGCATGACTGTGAGATTGGTGAGTACTGATGAAGCCGACATTTGTAATGTATTATATATTGATTTCAGATGAAAATCATAATTGTGTTTGGTTACCCATGCCCCCAACATAGCTTCACCTTAAGCGCAGGTCCACACCAGCATATTTTATCTCATCTGAGAGAATCGGGACGATTATGCAAATTACACTCTGATCAGATTGTCCGCATTGTGTGATCCCATTCTCTTGAAGATGGAGAAAAAAAGTCTCGATCTTCTCCATCCTGTCAGCTCGTGGAAATTATGGTCTGATGGTTTCCACAGACTCATTGACTTACATAGCCGAGTGCGATCCGAATATCAGATCAAACTTGGGCATGCAGCAATCTTTCCTCAGACCGGCTTGGTCCAAGGAAAACAATCTGACATTTCCACGGCGCCATTGAATAATATTTGTCCAAGTGCGATTTAATGTTTTATCGTATTCGGACAGAAGATACGGCCATGTGCACAAGCCCTAAGACTAAAAACCTGAGATGTTTTCTTCTTATGTCAGTGGTTTTACTCATCCTTTATTTCAGCAAAGTGTTTCGATGAAGCTCATTATGTGCACTATGACAATGGAGACACATGGGCAAGAATTCACAAAGGGACAGTGGAGAAATGTACATGTGAGAACAGCAAGATTGAGTGCCACAGTGGAGAAAGATACTCAGGTATTGTGTGCCCTTGGGCAGTGTGTAACAAGTACGTGGGGCTCAGGTCTGAAACTAATGTCATGGGTGGTTGCCATGCCCGGTGTGTTGCACTTGTGATGCAGTGGGGATAACATGGTTTAAGAATGTGCAGGGTTGACACCGATACTGCTCCCCTATTCGCTGGTTGGTGAAGTGGCATATTCCATCATGACAATTGAAGAGTGCAGGAAAGTAGTAGGTGCAACAGGTGCTCCCTTTACTCCTAGATTCAGATGGCGGTGCAAAAAGCTTAAAGGGAACCTGTTAGCTTCCTCAGACCCCCAAATCACCACCATGTATTTATTACTACCATTACACCCTTCCTAACAAGCCCATTTTATTGTCTTATTTATTTTTTTTATATGCAAAAAATCAGTTTTATGACAGTGGTGGTAATATGCTAATTAATTGGTGACTAGTTGTGGGGATGTTGTTTTCCCCAGACTTTGTTGGTGCACTGCACATGCTGAGGGAGGCGATGGTGACACCCTTCCCTCCCCGGGCATGCATGCAGTGCACCAATGCAGAGGGGGTCGTACACCTGGCTTACTGTGCATTGTCACGGGGGGCATATATTTGCAGAGAGCCGGCAGTGATGTCTTTCTTGCAAATCACGTTTCTCATAGGGGCGCGATAACATGAATAATGAGATGATTAATCTGGAGAAAACACTAGTCCAAGAGGCCGATTGCCAGCGGATTCTTCCTGCCCTGCTCCCCAGCTCCCCATGACTCACATGTTTCATCCTAAACTGACTGTACACAAAGGAAGAGAGCGATCAGTCATGGGGAGTGGGCAGGAAGAAGCTGCTGAGAACCTTACCTCTTAGACCTCAGTCCAGAGCCTCTCACCTAGCCAAATCAGATCTCATACTTTGCACTGACGAGAGCCAATATCTCGAAACACCGTGTCTGCAAATTGAGATTCTGATTTGGCTTTTATCCTAAGTCATATTACAAGACTCGTTAAAGGGTTGATTGTGACTTGTAGGATCACTACTACCAACAGGTGGCGCTATAGAGTTCAAGTCCTCTTTTTCTCTGAAAAGGCAATTTGCATAAGTTTTATTTCACACTTCATAGTCAAGTATAACATACATGGCAGAAATGACCAAGTCGGACTCTGATTCACACTGAAATCAGATGTTAGGTCCCCTTTAAGGGCAATATAACACCAAAAAATGTTTAATACAGATGGTATTTCAAGTGACTGTCCTAATAAATGTTTTACTATAACAATTGGACTTAATTTAATGTCCTCCAGAAGCATGAATTATCCCTATTACATTCCACCGATTACCTTAAAGGGATTGTACAGGATTAGTGTACCATGGTTTCTTTCTCTATAAACCTGTCCATGGATTGTGTTTGTTATTGCATCTCGGTCATATTCAGTTTAATGGAAGTTTGCTGTAATAGCAGATACAACCCATGGACAAGTGAGGCGCTGTTTCTAGAAGAATACGTTTACCCTAAATCCTTTCATTGACTCCATTAAGGATAATATAATTAAACTGATATGTACTATAAGTAGAACTGATGTGTTTGTGTCTTCAGCTTGCAGCGTGAATCCGTGTCTTAATGGTGGAGCCTGTCGTCTGATGATTGGTACCGGCAATCCCGTATGTAGCTGCAGAGGGAGATTTGTTGGCAAATACTGTAATATTGGTAAGACAAGACCTATGGAATAAATCTCCCTTAAACGGAATCTGTTTTTGCGACCTTATCTGAGAGCAGCATGATGTAGGGTAGAGAGTTAGAGGCGTCACTTAATGAATCAGGCGCCTCTAAATCTGTCACGGCCCCTCAAGACTGACGTGATCACTGCTGGTCTTGATGAATTAGGATCTAGGAAATGTTTGGTTTCTTTACATTTTCTTTCCCTTGCCATCTACTGTTGGATAAATGTTGGGAGTAGAGTTGAGCGAAACAGGTCGGCCAGATTCATAAGTCGCCGACTTATGGCAAAGTCGGGTTTCGCTGACCGAAACCCGACCACAGCGTGAGGTCGGCCATGCGGTCGGCAAAACGAGCGCCAAAGTCGGATTTCCCAGAATGCTTGCACGTGACTTTTTTCAGCCACTGAGCAAGGATGTACACTGTGGGCAACCAGATGACATGTGCAGTGTCCGGGGAGAGAGAGAGAGTTTGTGCGCACTGTAAAAAAGCGGTCCGGCATGTAGGTGTGTTTACTGTCCTCTACTCCCTGCCGACTTTGCTTCCCCATTGACTTGCATTGGGTTTCGTGTTTCAGTCGGACTGCCGACTTTTCACGATAATCGGCCGATTTAGTTCGACTCGACTTTTGAGAAAGTCGGGTTTCATGAAACCCGACTCGACTCTAGAAAAAAAGGCAAAGTCGCTCATCTCTAGTTGGGAATTGTACAGTGCAATGAAAAGTACACTGAGGTATCCAAATTTTAGCCAATGCCCAAATAAAGCCACCATACCCATTTAATACCCAAACTAAATTCCGAGACATTGTCAAGATATCTGAGAAGTTGTCATTGCTCCACCAATAGTTAGAACTCAGGGACTGTGACTTTTACACACCTTTATGGCTTATTTTCACCTCTCTGGAATAAGGACTAGAAAAGCCCTAAAGAACCAAACGCTTCTTCTTGCACCCAAAGGATGGGAGTTCTTGAGCAATGTCTCCATACATTGAAGTGATCTTGTACATAGACACTGTGAATCACCTTTCTTCCAATTATAAACCTCCCCCATATGCAATGTGTCACATAATAAGAATATACAGCAACACAGTTTCCAAAATAAGAAGCAATATATTTTCCAAAATAAGATGTGCGGTGACAACAGACATCCGGACATGACAAGCGCTCCCCGTTCTGCACCTCTTCCACCCAAATTGTCTATTATTCTTCTGTATGTGATGCCCAATTAGCTGGACTGAATCTGTCAGGTATTATTCATCCTCCGGGTTATCATAAATCTTCAATTTGGCTCTTAATGGCTCCGCACGTATTGTTCCAGCTACGATGGACGTTTCAGGGAATTAAAATTATTTCATTTGCGATCCGACTTTCAGGTTTTACTGTGGCTGCAAGAACCTCGTTATTTGCATGAGGGATAATATGGTTAACATCACTCCGCAATTTACTAACAGAATATGACAGAGGGACGGTTTACTATTTTATTGCAGACTCTCTAACTTTCAATTATTACAGTCATGGCCGAAAGTGTTGGCACCCTTGAAATTGTTCCAGAAAATGAAGTATTAATCCCAGAAAATTATTGCAATTACACATGTTTCTTTATACACATGTTTCTTTGCTTTGTGTGTATCGGAACAACACAAAAAACATCGAGAAAAAAAGGCAAATTGGACAAAACTTCACACAAACCTACCCAAATGGGCCGGACAAAATTGTTGGCACCCTCATCTTAATATTTGGTTGCACACCCTTTGGAATAAATAATTGCAATCAATCGCTTCCTATAACCATCAACAAACTTCTTACACCTCTCAACTGGACCACTCTTATTTTGCAAACTGCTCCAGTTCTTCACAGGTGTTCAATGGAATTTAGATCCAGACTCCTTACAGGCCACTTCAGAACTCTCCAACATTTTGTTTCCATCCATTTCTGGGTGCTTCTTGAAATATATTTGGACTTACTATCCTGCTGGAAGACACATGACCTAGAACGCAAATGCAGTTTTCTGATACTGGGCAGTACATTGCAACCCAAAATCCTTTGGTAATTTAAAGATTTCATGATGCCTTGCACACAGTCAAGGCACCCAGTACCAGAGGCAGCAAAACAGCCCAAAACATCTTTGAACCACCACCATATTTGACTGTAGGTACTGTGTTATTTTCTTTGCAGGCCTCATTCCTTTTTCAGTAAACAGTAGAATTATGTGTTTTACCAAAAATCTCTTTATTGGTCTCACTTGCAACCTTGAGATTGTTGATATTGTTCAAAAATTTTGGTTATCAAATCCTCAGACAGTTCTCTTCTCCTTTTTCTGTTCTCCATGCTTAGTGTGGCACACAGACATACAGTGCAAAGATTGAGTCAACTTCTAACCTTTTTATCTGGTTTCAAGTGTGATTTTCACATTGCCCACAAAGTGTCAACAATTTTGACCAGCCTATTTTGAGGGTTTTGTGTGAAACTATGTCCAAATTGCCTTTTTTTTCTCTGTTTTTTTGGTGTTGTTCCAATACACTCAAAGGAAATAAACATGTGTATAACAAAACATGTGTAATTGTAATAGTTTTCTGTGAGAAATGCTTCATTTTCTGGAACAATGATATGTACACAACTGATATATACAATGCCTGAATATATTTTTGAGATCTCTCCATTGTGGTGATGCTTTGTTATTACTCCTGGAAATGTGTAAATAAATTGACAAATGGAAGTTACCATTAAGCCTTGACAATGGGGTGTGTCCCTGCAGAATATTTCTGCACTGATTGTGACCATAGACTCCTAAACATGCTCAATCTACTTCAAAGAGGAATGGGACCACCTTGTTGTCAATTTATTCAACAAAGGACAATGGACAATGAGTTTTGAAAACAGACAATTCAGCCTTGTTATTTCATGGGCAATGCAAACATTTATTTAGGTTACGTGCACACAAGTCATATACGCAGCACATTTTACCTCTAGATTTTCCAGACGAAAATCTGCTGTGTATTGTAACGAGGACCAGGGCTGTAGTCGTAGCTGACGGTGGTTGCTCTGTCACACCCTAGTCTCCCGCCACATACACACAATGTCCCTTCTGCAGCGTATCATTTTGTCCGCTATTTTGTCCATTAGGGTCCTCTCTGGTCGGCGGGGGATTTCTTTCTTGAAGTCCCATATAAAGACAGGCAGAGTCAAGTTCCACTTTGAGGCTGAGTTCACACGTGGCGTTTTTTTCGCGTTTCCGCGGCGGTTTTAACCGCACGATTTTGCCGCGAAAACGCGAAAAATAAGCATCCCATGCATTCCTATGGGATTCCGCAATGCTGTGCTAATGCTGCGGTTTTTACCGCGGCGGAATCGCTTCGCGGTAAAAAACGCAGCATGCTCATTAATTTGCGGAATCGCGGCGATCCCGCACTCATAGGAATGCATTGTTCCGCTTCCTTCCCGCATGTGGCTGTGCACAACATGCGGAAAGTAAGCAGAACAATTGCGGATGGTACCCACGGTCCGGAGGAGAAGAGACTGTCCTCCGGGCTTTGGGTACCATATCCCTGTAAAAAATAGAATTTAAAAATAAAAAATATTGTTATTCTCACCCTCTGATGTCCCGCGCAGCCTTCCCGCCTCTCTCCACGCTCTCGTTCCCAGTAATCCTTTGCGAAAATGCCCGCGATGACGTCCGTTCTCGCGGGATCGCGAAGTCTCGCGGTCATTCACGCGACGTCATCGCGAATTACCGCGAGACGTCGCGATCCCGCGAGAACGGACGTCATCGCGGGCATTTTCGCAAAGGATTATTGGGAACGGATGCGCGGGACGTCGGAAGGTAAGAATAACAGTATTTTTTATTTTTTTTTTACATTCTATCTTTTACTATTGATGCCGCATAGGCGGCCTCAGCAGTAAAAAGTTGGTCACACTTGTCAAACACTATGTTTGATGAGTGTGACCAACCTGTCAATCAGTTCTCCAAGCGATGCTACAGATCGCTTGGAAAACGCTAGCATTCTGCAAGCTAAATACACTTGCAAAATGCTAGTTTTTCCGCGGGAATTTAAAATGCGATTTTCCCGCGGACTGGAATTCCGGAATTCTCGCGTTAACTTCCGCGAGAGTTCCGGTACGTGTGCACTTAGCCTAAAACAAACAATTTTACTCAGTTCGTCCAGATTGGTCACAGGTACAACACAGGATCCTTCACACATCATAGCCTTTCCACTCCCTGTGCTGTTCCTCACTTCTCCAGGAATATCGCAGAGTCGTACCGTTGCCTCCGGTACCACAGCGTTCTGTCTGGCCAGCTTAACTACCTTCAGGAGTTTCCTGTCCGTTTTGCCCCGAACAATTAAGCATCTTCCTGCAGCCATGTTGAAGCTGCCATGTATTCCTTCTCCTCCCAAATGACCATTGCTCCCAGGCCCTGGAGGAGCTGGTCTCCTTTCCTTAAAATGTTGTGGGGCACAACTGCCCTGTCCGGGCTCCCAGGCCCTACTAACCAAATGCAGGAAATCCTTCTAACTTACCCCAGTTGGCCCTTCCTAAATTAACTAAATCCTACAAGCCTGTCTAATTCCTAACGTGCTCTATTGTGCAGCCCTCTAGTGGGCTAATCTAAGTACTACACTTTCCCTATACTTATACATATATGTATATTCACAATATATTACACCATATAGCAGTATTATAGCACATGTCATATATGCATTACATTATCAAATATAGCAGCTTTACAGGGACGTGTTCAAGAAGTGTAGGGGGCGAATCAGTCTCTGTACCCCCTTACAGTATTACAGCAGTATCATGGAAATGATTTCAGAAAAACTTACCCACGTGTTGCAGAGAAAATTCAAAGAGGAAATTGTCCATGATGCAGATTTTAAATGGCAATTTATGCTGCAGATTTCACCCTTTGCCATGCGGAGAGTAAAATGTACAGCTAGTCTACTGCTTTTCTGTAATTAGATGCACAGCAACTTTTGCAGCAGATTTGGATAGTTTGCATGTGCACATATTCTATAAGGGCAGATGAAAATGTGAGTATTTTCTATCCGAGTGCGATCTGACAAAACAGCGGATCATACTCGGACCAATGTTATTCTATGGTGCTGTAGAAATGTCAGATTTTTTTCCTCGGACCCAGGGGGGATTCAAATTTTTAATAACAGGTTCTGTGTTTATGTGTAAGAAAACCACACCCATTTTAAGCCACACCCATTTTAAGCCACACCTTTTCCTCAAACATATACAAGTAGGGGCGCAGTCAAACAGTTGAAAGAAAAATAAATTGGAATGAGATCAGAACAATGCAGATTCTGGCCAGCGGCTCTCCTGACCCGAGTGTGACAGCGGCATATATTTCTATGTAGCTGTCTCACTTGACTGACCGGCTGGCCAGGCTGTGCACTACATTCTGATATTAACAGTTCCCATCAAACACCAGATCACACATATAACCAGCAGCTTTTGTTCTGGCCAAAATAATTTTTAAGCTGATACCATGACATGGGAAACTAAATAAAAATAAACATATATTTATGTATTTTTTTTTAAGGGAATGAGTCACATACATTTACATGTAATACCACATACAAGGGACAAATATCGTCACACCATGACCAGGCCACATATTACCACCACATAGCCACCGAATAATACCACATACAAGGAACAAATAGCGCCACACCATGACCAGACCACATATTACCACCAGATAGTGACTGAATACTACAATACTGATCATTAATTAGAAACACAATACTAAGTGCAATTGTATACAGGAACTCTGTATTTACTGTCAGTGTACAGGTAAGGCTACTTTCACACATCCGGTGTGTGGGGTCCGGCGGCGTGCGGCGAAAAGCCGGGCCGCCGGATCCGGCCTGCAGCCGTGACACCGGATGTGTGTGCGGCGCGATGATACGGCTCGGACATTATTAAAGGAGCCGCAGGACAGAGGCAGCCAATGAGACAGCTGCTGAAAGGGAGGTGAGGGGAGGAGAGGATAGGAGAGGGGAGGGGAGGAGAGGGGAGGGGGGTGGAGAGAGAGAGACATGGGGGGTTAACATTAGTGTCCAGGCAAGAGAATCTGTCTCTCTTGCTGGGCACTTGTGGGGTTAACCCCACAGAGAGATCTCTCTCTCACCCAGACACTGTGAGTGTTAACCCCACAAGTGCCCGGCGAGAGAGATCTCTCACAAGTGTCCGGGTGACAGAGAGAGATCTCTCTCTCTCTCGCCGGGCACTTGTGGGGTTAACATTCACAGAGTCCGGGCATGCGCTGTGGGAAAAGCCGGTCCGGCGCTGCAAAAAAACGTTACATGGAACGTTTTTTCCAGACGCCGGACAGGCTGTTTTTGCCGGATCAGGCAAAAACCGGATACGCCGCATAGGTATCCGGCGCGATGCGGCAATAATGAAACTGAATGGGGGAAAAACCGGATCCGGTGGCAACCGGCGCCGGATCCGGTTTTTACACTTTTCGCCGCATCGCGCCTGATGCTGAAAACCGGATGTGTGAAAGAGGCCTAACACACTGACTCACCAGTGACGTCTCTAGCTGAAGTCCTTCATCTTTGCTTTTCTTTTTCAACCAGCACAGACCGCCATCACTTCTTCTAGCCAGGACTCGTCTCTGCATGAAATAACAGTTACCTAGAGCACCACTTCCAGAGCACATTTCCCACTTTTTCCCTTTCTTCTACACTACACATCTGAATACAGATGTGCACCCACCATTAATAAATAATTGGTTATTATGCAACCCACCATTCCAAATATAAATTATAATCCACCACTGTGCACCCACTACCTATACATGCCACTTTCTCCATTTAATATATAAATTAGCACCTGTACTCTTTCCCCCAATTCATTACCAGGCACTTCAACCTCAACGCCCCCCATTATGTACCTCCAGCTATAACCCTAAGGCCTCTTTCACACTTCAGTTTTTTACAATCAGTCGCAATCCGCCAGGTTTTGAAAAAAACGGATCCTCAATTTTCTTTTGAGGATCCGTTTTTTTTCCCCATTGACTTGCATTAATGGCGGATTGTGACGGATTGCTGTCCGTTGCATCCGTTTTTTTTGAGGATCCGCCAAAAGTTGCTGTCCGTCACCATCCTCAAAGATTTAAAGACGGAGCTTGCAACGTTTTTTTCTCTGGCGGATCCTCCAGACACTTATTTAACCCGAAATTCTTCCTGGCTGCCGGACAAAAGGAAAAAATTCTCTCTCTCTCTCTCTCTCTCTCTCTCGCAGTTCCTTTATATTTCCTCATTTTCAGGATCCCTCTGAAAACGGATCCTGTGCCATCCGTTCACATCAGTTGAGAACGGATCCGCGTCTCTGACTTTTTGGCGGATTTGAACTGATGCAAAAAAACTGAAGTGTGAAAGAGGCTTAACCCCGATTCATTATATTTACATGCCCTGCCCTCCCGCCTCAATTCATTGTCTTGTCTTTCTCTCCCACCCTCTATTCATTATCAACTGCTCTACCCCACATTCAATACATCACTTACTCCCCCACACTCAAAATTCTTTATTTTTTCTCCAGATAGATCATTTGCTCTCCTCACCTTGAATTAAATTGCTATGCCCCGTCACTCACACTGAATTCATCATTTGCAGTCCCCCATCCTCTCCCCTACATCATCATTTGCAGTCCCCCACTTTAATTTGAAGTCCCCTTACTTCATCCGTTGCAGTCCCCTATCACCCCTCACTTCATCTGCAGTGCCCCTTCATCATTTGCAGCCCCCTATCCCCCTTCCATTTCATCATGTGCAGTCCCCCTTACCCCCCCCACTTCATCATGTGCAGTCTCCCTTACCCCCCACTTCATCATGTGCAGCCCCACTACCCCATCATCATGTGCAGTCACTCTTACCCCCACATCGTGTGCAGTCCCCTTTACCCAATTCATGTGCAGTCCCCCTTACCCCCAATTCATCCTGTGCAGTCCCCCTTACCCCCCACTTCATCCTGTGCAGTCCACCTTACCCCCCACTTCATCATGTGCAATCCCCCTTACCCCCCATCATCAAGTGCAGCCGTACTCCATCATGTACAGCCCCACTCCCCCTTCATGTGCAGCCCCACTCCATCATGTACAGCCCCCGCACCCCCTCTATCATATGCAGCCCCCTTCACCCTCCTCCATTATGTACAGCTCCTGCACCCCCCTCCATCATATGTAGCCCCATTCACCCCCCTCCATCATGTACAGCTGCCCCATTCACCCACCTCCATCATGTACAGCCCCATTCACCCCCCCTCCATCATGTGCTGCCCCCTCACCCACTGAATTCATTTAAAAAAAAAAACAGTTTCCCATACTTACCTCACGACCGCTCCCCAGCAGCTCCTCTCTGCAGCCAGCGTCCAGGTACATGTCGGCGTCTGCGCGATGACGTCATCGCGCATGCCCGACACTTGACCCGAAAGTAGAGGGAGCAGGAGCTGTGCAGCTGTCTGACGGCCATGCACAGCTCCCTGCCCGATACACCGTGACGCGGGCGGCTGTGTCTGCTGCCGGCCGCGTCACAGAACAGAGGATACGGCCGCACACAGTACCGGACCACGGCTGTGAATCTCCCCGGTTCGGGGAACCGGCTGCTTTTTTAACAACCGGTTCCACCGAACCGGGGAGAACTGGCTGAATCCCACCCCTGCTCGGACCACACCGGTTCGAGGAAAAAAATTGCTGCATGCCCAAGTTTGATCCGATATTCCAATCTCACTCTGCCATGCAAGTCAATGAGTCAGTGCAAAGCGTCGACTGCACTCAGATGACATCTGAGTGGAGTCTAATTTCCACGGTCTGACATAACTGAGAAAATGGAGAAATTCTTTTCTCCAGCTTCTCCTCATCCGAGCAATCCAGTTCACACTATGATTACACTTTTTTGATCAAACTCTGATCAGAGGGTGATTTACATAATTGATCCGATGTTCTTGGATGAGAAAACATATACTTGTCAATATATGCCCTAGCAGACATGTTTTGAGAGCTGACAGGTACTTTATAAATGCTGCATCTACATGGACACATGTGTCGCGCCACTCTGAGATTGCAGTGCTGCATGACTTTGTAATGTGTGACTGCAATACTAAATCTGCGGACCCTTTCTACCCCGACGCTTTATCTAATCAATAAAAATACCACACTGTGTGACGCTGGATATAATGACCACACCAGCCTCATTTCTTCAATAACCATCATATGAGAAACATTAAACAGCATTAATTGCGTAGGATTACGACCACCAGAAAGATAGGAGGGGGAAATTGAAGGTTCAACCATTTTTTTAACCGCAACAAAACATCTCCTCCACACCGCCCCCAGACACACCGCACAGGCTCGGGGGCCCCCGACTGAATGTTGCCCAAGCCAAAATATACCACTGATGCCTAGCCCAGTAGGGACCTGCTTACAATTCTGTGAGAACCTTGCAACCCTTGGGAGTCACCCAACCATGCACTGGGCTCCCCCCATCCTTCAGTACAATTAACCTCCTAAAACCTGTTAGCACCACGCCGGATCCCTCCTCTGACAGGCAGGGTCTCCGGCGTGTCACTTCACTCACCCATGCGGCGGACAGTTCTTCCTGTTATGAATGGGTCATCGAGGAGGATGGCAAGAACAGGCTAAGCCACCAGAAGTTCAGAGAGGTTGGTAACTAAGCGGATTGCAGACCCCTGATCCTATCCACACAACTAGCAGTAGCCGTGGAGCGTTCCTATGATGATCCTAGACGTTTCGTCACAGCCGGAGAACTAACTAAGTGTAAAGACAGAAAGGTGAAATCTAAACTGCCCCGGAGCAGATCCCCAAAGGAATAGACAGCCCCCAAACATATATTGTCGGTAAGACAAGATGAGACACAAACACAGGCAGAGAACAGACTGAGCAAACGGTGGGGCCCAAGCTGTCTACACATGACAGGACAGAAAAGATACTGTCTGCAATCATGCACAAAACCCTGAAAAAGTCCAACACTTCTGATATACAAAAAACCTGAGGTCACACAACCTTACCCCCGCTAGATCAGCACTCTGGTATAAACTGGCAGCAAAGCAAAAAGATACTAACATAACAGGGGACTGAACAAGCTGCAACATATGAAACAGGGCCCAGCGCTGATCCCCAGCAGGGAGCACGCTGAACCCTAGCAGCAAAACAGAAAGCAAAAAAAGACACAACAAATTAGATGCAAAGGATTAGCAAAAGAATCACTTAGCTGAACCATGCAGATCAGGCAGGGGACAAAAGAGCTCCAAATGCACACAGAGGAAATCACCAGCAACCTCCAAGAGCAGCCAGCTCAATTATATGCTCCCAGCCAGTAATCCCAGGTTCCCAATTATTGTCCTCAGGTGGAGAACTTCCATCCACATTGCCAGCTCCACTACTCTCAGTAACCACCAGAGGGAGCTGGGAGCTTCGGCTCAGAACTTCGAGCAAGGGAATTCACAACATCGTCCCTTCCCCATGCTCTACATGCTTCCAGCCGGTCCTCTAGCCATATCCTTAGAGAACGTGCGCATGCACTCCCGCCCTCTTAAAGGGTCACTTGCTATTTCCTCCCCGGCCAATGGCTGTGGGACATTATGTATATATTGCTTCCTCCCCCCTGGGAGGTGCCTGAGCAACCTTCCTGCTTGCAGTCAATGTTGTGTAAGGCCGCATACCTGTCCCTGCTGCACTCTAGTTCAAATCCTGCTTGCTGAACTCTGGTGCAAATCTTGCCTGCTGCACTCTGGTGCAAATCCTGCTTGCTACACTCTGATGCATTCCCTGCCTACTGCACTCTGATACAAACGCTGTCTGCTGCACTCTGATACAAACTTGGTCTGCTGCACTCTGATACAAACTCTGTTGCACTCTGATTCGAACTCTACCTACAGCACACTGATACAAGCTCTGCCTGCTGCTCCATCCGGTCTGTCCTTCTGGGTCCAGCTGCTGCGCGACCGTTGGTCTGTCCTGGAGTGGCACCTGGCGTTCATCAGGAGTCAAGCCTAACCTCACTATCAGAGGCTCTAGTGAACAGTCCGATGTTTGCTTAGTTACATCCCCACAGGCTCTCCGTGGTCCGTGGCACAGTGGTTCCACAAACCTCGTCCATGACAAAAACCGCCCTCCATTTGTGCCACAGCAAGCAAGCATGACCCCTTATGCATGCGAGACCCACCACAAACACAAACCTTTTCAACCCCTTGCATTAGCGCCAAAACCCAAATATCATACCAGTAGTATTCAATTGGATTCCATCAGACCTAAGAAATTCCTGGAAAGGAACTTCCAAATCATGGTGCGGTACCACAACCCTTCCCCCCCCGAGACATGCAATGAAATGGGAAACCTCCCTTGCTATGGGCCTTTTTAATATTTTCAACCGACCTCACATTTCTCCATGAGAAGCACGCAACAATGTCTGAGAACACGAATACCAATCCCAGGTGGAAAGACAAGAGCCTCAGGCAATCATACTTGATTTCATGTAGAAGCTCTGATGCCCAAATCATTCTTGCCTGTGTGCAGCACCAAAATATCCGGGGCCGTTCCAATGTAATATGAAAGTGCAATTCTGGCATTACTCTATTCCAAAGAAAGCCCCTGAAACCGATCCATTGCACCAATGAGGTGGCCCTCCCTTGAGCTCCGGTGAGGCGCACAGTTCGTGCCATTGCTTTGCATCTAATTATTTCCTATAGTGTGGCATTGCAGCTTGGACCTACCATGACTGTGAAACAGATTCACAATTGCTTTCAAATGTGTCAGATTTTCTGTTGCTGGTTGCAAGTCGCACGCGACTCATTTGATGTAGACTTCATGTAGACATGAGACTGCAACTTATTTACGATTTAGCTATTATTTTACAGTAAACTTCCAGTGCTAAAATAGTCATGAGTAGGGATGAGCGAGTATACTCATTAGGATTCGGTACTTGGCGAGTAATGAGGTACTCGCAGTACTCGAATCCTAGCGAGCAAATTTCACTGCTCGCCTCACAATATTCGGCATAGCCCGGCACAGTCCCCGCACAGCCCAGCACAGTCCTCACACAGCCCGGCACAGTCCCCGCACAGCCCAGCACAAGCCCCGCACAGTCCCCGCGCAGCCTAGCACAGTCCCCGCACAGCCCGGGACAGTCCCCACACAGACCGGCACAGCCCGGCACAGGCCCTGCACAGCCTGGCACAGTCCCCGCACAGCCCGGCACAGGCCTCGCACAGCCTGGCACAGACCCTGGACAGCCCCGCACAGCCCCAGAAGAGCCCAAAGAGCCCGACACAGGCCAGCACAGCCCCACACACACACAGCCCATTACTCGCATTTCCCATAGACTTACATTGGACTCGTTACACATTATGAGTACAGGGAGCTACTCGTAACGAGTACAGCGAGTCTGAGTATTTCACTACTCGCTCATCTCTAGTCATGAGACATCAGAGACAGCATGTTGTTTTTGGTCACACGCTGTGAGAATTGATGTCTCATGACACAAGTCACCGTGTAGTCCCAGCCTAAAGTATGCCACTCCTTTGGATGAAAATTTTATAGAAAATCACAACCCTATGCAGGGCTAGTCTTCTACTTTTTGTTCCTCCAAGTTGTTCTTATGGCTTCTGACCCTCTGGAAACACATTTTTAATTTTTTCTGAATATCAAGGTGGCATGTACTGTTCTGGCTGAGCTGCCAACAGTATGCACTCCTGGCATTACAAACAGCATTGCAGCAGCAACAGGTAAGTAAACAGAATACAAAGCAGTAAGAAAGTTGGTTTACAGTGAATGTTTCAGAGTAAGCACTGCTGTAACCCAGCATTCCCACTACAAAACCCCCCTCACAAAAGTGAAAAAGAGAGGGTGAAAATTGTACTGTTGATATGCCGTATGAATCTAGCTAGTTGAATAGATGTGTTATGGGAAACAGAAAACTTTGGAAAAAAAAGTCTGAGAAGTGGGTATAAGAGGTTAGAAGGTGAGAACTGCAGTCTTATCTATTATGAAAAATGAGTAGGCAGCTATACATAACAAGTGAGCGATTGATGAAAACTCATAGGCTTGATAAAAGTGCTACAATTTTCCTCCTGTGTTGCAGAGAGGCTGTGCGCTGCAGAACGTCCAGTAGTTTTGAAAATCATAACATGTGAACGTAGAGATAAAGCTCATTTACACAGAAGATAAGTTGTAATATTTGGCCTCGGGTGCCTAATAGCAAATACAAGCTTGTTGGAATCTTTCCTGCTTGTCTGTAACTTTAGACAGATCATCCTTGACAATAGGCGGTTGACAGTAAGTTATTCAAAACTGAGGTGCATAATTGCCAGGCCTTTACAGCAACTTTTCAAATTTTCACTCTGCATTTTTTGGTCGTAAAAAATATATCATATTTTTTATAGTATCAACACTGACAATGCAATATGTCTAAATGACCATTTAAACTAAAACTCGTCTCTCTCGTTATACATATATGTATCTATGAAAAGACATTTTTAAGAGTTGTTATTCATTATTTTTAAATATATGCCTGTTATGTGTTGTAGATCCAAGGCAGCACTGCTACAATTATGGCAATGCAACAGAATATCGAGGTGTCGAGAAGAAAAGTCGATCAGGGCTTAGCTGTCTAAGGTGGGATTCTGATTTACTTTTTCGAGAGATCCATATTGGCACACAGGAAGACTATATTTTTAAAGGCTTAGGATTCCATCCATACTGCAGGTAAGAATTTGTGAACTGGATGCCGCTCAGTGCTGATCAGGTGTGTATAATAATCAGATTATAATGTATTACCTGAAAACTAGAAGGTCTTCAGTGACGCTGGCACTACCTGCAATAGGACAGTGAACTCATTCAATGCTCTTACATATTTTACTGCTCAGGAGAGTGGAATAAATAAATAATCCCAATGCAAAATCTTTAACAGGGTCCCCATACATATGCCGTATGTTAGCTTTTACACTAAAGAGGACTTTCTGTGAAAAACATAAAAAGTGACACTGTATAATATTATAAGACTTTTCTCAAATACGAGACACTAAAAATAATTAATTAGGTGATTTCCCTCAAGACTACACAACACAAGTTTAATGTTCATTTTGCCAGAGTCAGCCCAAAATCTGGCAAGAGGGGAAGCTGCGTCCACACTGTATCTATTGCTAGACAGCGCTTTGTATCTGTAAGAATTTATTGTAGACTTGTGACAAATTTATCTTTTTATCTAATGGGCAATTAATGAACAAAACACAAATCAGCCCAAATATTTCTACTACTACAGTGGGGAAAAAAAGTATTTAGTCAGTCAGCAATAGTGCAAGTTCCACCACTTAAAAAAATGAGAGGCGTCAGTAATTTACATCATAGGTAGACCTCAACTATGGGAGACAAACTGAGAAAAAAAATTCCAGAAAATCACATTGTCTGTTTTTTTTTCATTTTATTTGCATATTATGGTGGAAAATAAGTATTTGGTCAGAAACAAGCAATCAAGATTTCTGGCTCTCACAGACCTGTAACTTCTTCTTTAAGAGTCTCCTCTTTCCTCCACTCATTACCTGTAGTAATGGCACCTGTTTAAACTTGTTATCAGTATAAAAAGACACCTGTGCACACCCTCAAACAGTCTGACTCCAAACTCCACTATGGTGAAGACCAAAGAGCTGTCAAAGGACACCAGAAACAAAATTGTAGCCCTGCACCAGGCTGGGAAGACTGAATCTGCAATAGCCAACCAGCTTGGAGTGAAGAAATCAACTGTGGGAGCAATAATTAGAAAATGGAAGACATACAAGACCACTGATAATCTCCCTCGATCTGGTGCTCCACGCAAAATCCCACCCCGTGGGGTCAGAATGATCACAAGAACGGTGAGCAAAAATCCCAGAACCACGCGGGGGGGGACCTAGTGAATGAACTGCAGAGAGCTGGGACCAATGTAACAAGGCCTACCATAAGTAACACACTACGCCACCATGGACTCAGATCCTGCAGTGCCAGACGTGTCCCACTGCTTAAGCCTGTACATGTCCGGGCCCGTCTGAAGTTTGCTAGAGAGCATTTGGATGATCCAGAGGAGTTTTGGGAGAATGTCCTATGGTCTGATGAAACCAAACTGGAACTGTTTGGTAGAAACACAACTTGTCGTGTTTGGAGGAAAAAGAATACTGAGTTACATCCATCAAACACCATACCTACTGTAAAGCATGGTGGTGGAAACATCATGCTTTGGGGCTGTTTCTCTGCAAAGGGGCCAGGACGACTGATCCGGGTACATGAAAGAATGAATGGGGCCATTTTCGTGAGATTTTGAGTGCAAACCTCCTTCCATCAGCAAGGGCATTGAAGATGAAACGTGGCTGGGTCTTTCAACATGACAATGATCCAAAGAACACCGCCAGGGCAACGAAGGAGTGGCTTTGTAAGAAGCATTTCAATGTCCTGGAGTGGCCTAACCAGTCTCCAGATCTCAACCCTATAGAAAACCTTTGGAGGGAGTTGAAAGTCCGTGTTGCCAAGAGAAAAGCCAAAAACATCACTGCTCTCGAGGAGATCTGCATGGAGGAATGGGCCAACATACCAACAACAGTGTGTGGCAACCTTGTGAAGACTTACAGAAAACGTTTGACCTCTGTCATTGCCAACAAAGGATATATCACAAAGTATTGAGATGAAATTTTGTTTCTGACCAAATACTTATTTTCCACCATAATATGCAAATAAAATGAAAAAAAAACAGACAATGTGATTTTCTGGATTTTTTTTTCTCAGTTTGTCTCCCATAGTTGAGGTCTACCTATGATGTAAATTACAGACGCCTCTCATCTTTTTAAGTGGTGGAACTTGCACTATTGCTGACTGACTAAATACTTTTTTTCCCCACTGTATGTATAAGCCATGAAATTGGATGTCAAAGTATTATGCAGTGTGACGAACAGCCCACCGCCGTTCGTCCACTTACGGGCAACACTAACGGGGGTCCCGCTGCCACCAAAACGCGACGGACAGCGGACCCTGTGTCACCACTATGTCACAATCCCACCGCTGCCACCAATATGTGACGAACAGCCCACCGCCGTTCGTCCACTTACGGGCAACACTAACGGGGGTCCCGCTGCCACCAAAACGCGACGGACAGCGGACCCTGTGTCACCACTATGTCACAATCCCACCCCTGACACGGGTGTATCAGCGGACGGAGGGACGTGACACAATGCCGGCACACAGCTATCACAGGCACCGTTGGGGCTTATCTTAGTTATCCCACCACCGGCACCATGTGACAAAAATATCCAGCAAGCTAATCTCGCTCTACAATTTGCCGCAGGGGGAGTTTAATTTGGATGCCCCACCACTGCTATCAATCTTCCAAGTACTGCGGGGATTTATGTATATCCCACTTTCTCAGTTCCACTTTGGAACTCACAGCTCTCCGGCGCCCCCCTTACCCTCAGGTCAGTCAGGGAACTGCACCTAGGATAATTGGTCGCCGGACGGGCTGCCTGTTGTGAACCGGCAATTAGGCTTCTGCAGTAAGGGAATTATCAATGCTGTGGCTGCAGACCCTTATTCAGCAATATAAGACCCTTCTGTACTGCCAGCAAGCCGTAATAGCCGTACACAACGCGCTGCCACCAGTCACGGTTACTTAATTCACAGTGTTAAATTAAGAGGGTCCGTGGCAAACCCCTTGAATTAGTAGCGATTATCTATCAAAGGCGTATAGTTCGATTCTTAGAGCATGGAGACAGATCTAAATAATTTCATTTATTTTCCGAAAGAGGACAGTGATTACAGATAAAAGTTGCTATAAAATTGAGACATAAAATATGTACAGTACAGGTATAAAATAAAAGTGGAGAAAACAAAGAGATTACACTCACAGTTCCATATTGTTCCTTAGGCAGACCATGCGGCTTTAAGGGGGGAGGAGCCACACGTCTCCACTCATCTGGAGTTCTTGTCAGCACGGATTCTGCAGCTGTTCTGAGCTGGTTTGCCCAGGGAATGCCTTATAGACTTTCCTATGTGACATCACAGAGAGGTGCATTCTGGGTTGATCCCACCTCTCTTATCCAAGTTATGTTTTGGCTACAAAACTTAGATTAGCTATAACTTTATGGGAGAAGCTGGTATGGACTCATCAGTGGTATCATGTTTCCCAGCGTAATGAGCCCATCAAGAAAACATCAAACATCTATGCGATATGACCGTCCATTTGGGCGCAAATCATATCTCATGTTCTGGGCAGGGTGGAACTTCGAAAGAGACACGGTATCGAAGCTGGGACCGCTCAGGTTACAAAAATATGATTTTCATATCTCTACTTGGTACGGTTTTCGCAGGGCAGGCTCTTAAAGGGTTACTTCTAACCTTTATTTCAAACAAAGAGTTTTCCTTTCCCGCACTTTTTTTCCCTCTTTCAGCTGAGGCTGAGAGAAGCCAAATGGGGTGACAGGAAATTGGTTTATGGCACTCGGGGGAAGGGAAGCTGCTGTAGTGTGCAATGTAACTGAGACACTGGCAGGCAGCTTCTCAAAGAAAATGGAGGATTTGTTAGCACATTGCAACAGAAAACATATCTTGCCGACATGGTACATCACACCTCCCCCCTTAAGAGGGCGCTAAGGAGGCATTACCTCTCGGTAATCGGCCATGCGCACCTCAGCGGGTTCGCCCCGGCGGGACAACCCATCGGCATTGCCGTTTTCACTGCCCTTCCTGTGTTTTACAGTAAAATCGTACTGTTGAAGGGCAAGGCTCCAGCGGAGCAATCTTCCATTGGTTCCGGACACTGTGTGCAACCAGCTCAGAGGGTTGTGGTCGGTTACCACCGTGAAGGCGCGCCCGTACAGGTAGGGCTGCAAACGTTGCAGTGCCCACACCATGGCCAGACACTCCTTCTCGATGGTCGAGTATGCCACTTCCCTCGGCAGAAGTTTCCGGCTCAGGTACAACACGGGGTGCTCTTGGTTCCCCGAGTCGACCTGGCTAAGCACAGCACCGAGGCCAAACTCGCTGGCGTCGGTCTGTACCAGAAACGGGCGACTGCTGTCGACTGCTCTCAACACTGGAGAGTTGCACAGGGCTGCTTTCAAAGCTTGGAAAGCCGCCTCACAGTCATCTGTCCAGTTGACTGTTTGGGGTAGCCTCTGCTTGGTGAGGTCAGTCAAGGGTTTGGCAAGGGCGCTATAGTCCTGTACGAACCGCCTATAGTACCCTGCAGTGCCCAAGAAGGACTTCACCTGTTTCTTGGTCCTGGGGGTGGGCCAGGACACGATTGCGTCCACTTTTCCTGGCTCCGGACTCATGGAACCCCCGCCTACCCGGTGCCCCAGGTAGTGGACCTTGCGCATGCCTATCTGGCACTTCCCCGGCTTGATGGTCAGGCCTGCCTGGTGAAGACGCTTGAGCACCTCCTGGAGGTGCTGAAGGTGTTCCTCCCAGGTGGAACTGAAGACGGCAATATCGTCTAAGTACGCCACGGCGTACTCCTCCAGTCCCCGAAGCAGGTGGTTGACCATCCGCTGGAAAGTGGCAGGGGCATTCTTCATGCCGAAGGGCATGACCGTGGACTCGTACAGTCCAAAGGGGGTGATAAAGGCGGATTTCTCCTGCGCCTCAGGGCTCAGGGGAATCTGCCAGTATCCCCGACTCAAATCCATGATGGATATGTAGTTGGCGTTTGTCAACCGCTCGAGCAGATCCTCGATGCGCGGCATCGGGTGGGCATCAGAGGTTGTGATGGCGTTGAGCCCCCTGTAGTCCACGCAGAACCGGGTGGTTCGATCCTTTTTAGGCACGAGGACTACAGGTGAAGCCCACGCACCTTTTGACCGTCGAATCACTCCCAGCCTTAACATCTCATCGACCTCTTGGCGCATGACTTGTTGCACCGTTTCAGAGATCCGATAAGGTGTTCGCCGTAATGGGGCATGATTCCCGGTGTCCACCTCATGAACCGCTAACTCCGTCCTCCCAGGACGGTTGGTGAACACGGGCCGGAAGAGTTCCAGGGTGGCCATCAACTGCAACCGCTGGGACACGGTGAGCGAACCACTTATCTCCATGTCCTCAATGGACCCATTGGCCTTGGCCTGGGCCAGCATGTCCAGGAGGGAATCTTCCTCCCCATCCTCTGGCAGATTGCAGACCGGTAGGACGCAAGCTTCACGTTCGTAGTGCGCCTTCAGCATGTTGACGTGAAAGGCCTTGCGCCTACCCCGAGCATGGTCAAGCGTGACCACGTAGGTGACCGGGTTGAGCTGTTGGTGGACGACGTACGGGCCTTCCCAGGCTGCCTGAAGCTTATCCGTTGGTACAGGGACCAGCGCCCACACCTTTTGACCCACCTGGTAGGTCCGCTCCCGGGCGTTCTGGTCATACCAGTGCTTCTGGTCAGCCTGAGCCTGTGTCATGTTGTCATGCACCAACTGCGTCAAGGTCTGCATCTTGTCACGGAAGCGCATGACATAATCCACGATGGACACTTCTGTGGGGTTTGGCTCATCTTCCCAGGATTCTCTTATCAACCCAAGGGGTCCCCGGACTCGCCTGCCATACAGGAGCTCGAAGGGGGAGAACCCGGTCGAGGCCTGCGGAACTTCTCTGTAAGCGAACAGCAGGTGTGGGAGGTACCGCTCCCAGTCGCGCCCTTGGGTCTCAACCAGTATGCGGAGCATCTGTTTGAGGGTACCGTTGAAACGTTCACACAAACCATTAGTCTGTGGGTGATACGGACTCGATACCAGCTGCGTCACCTGCATTTTCTCACAGAGAGCCTCCATTAGGCGAGACATGAATTGGGGCCCTTGATCGGTAAGCATCTCCCTGGGAAATCCTACTCTCGAAAAGATGGTCACCAGTGCGTCAGCCACCTTATCTGCCCTGGTTGAAGACAGAGCTACTGCCTCTGGGTACCGGGTAGCGTAGTCTACCACGGTGAGAATGTATCGCTTTCCGGAGCTGCTGGGGACGGACAGCGGTCCTACAATGTCCACCGCGATTCTCTGGAAAGGCTCCTCTATCACCGGCAAAGGAATAAGGGGAGCCTTAAGAGCAGGCCCCGCCTTACCCACTTTTTGACAGGTGGCACAGGAGCGGCAGTAGTGTGTTACATCTGTCCCCATCTTGGGCCAATAGAAGTGTTGAGACAGCCGTGCCTTTGTTTTGCTGATCCCCAAGTGTCCAGCGAGTGGAATCTCATGGGCAATCCGCAACAACTCAGTTCTGAACTGATAGGGGACGACCAGCTGTCTTTCCCTCAACCACTCCTTTTTAGGATCTCCGGGTACTGTCTCCCGGTACAACCTTCCTCGTTCCCAGAACACCCTCTCCTTATCAGACTTGGAGGTGGGCGTCTCGGCGAGACCTCTCAATTTCTCCAGGCTGGCATCTGAGTGCAGAGCAGCCTGGAACTCCATGCTGGAGGCTGCCAGAAGTGACGTCAGGGTCCCCTCTTTACTGGGACCCTCTGGAACCGGCTCTGGGTTCACCTCTGGTTCAGTCTCTCCTGTAGCAGCAGAGGGTCCAGAAGACAGTGCGTTACCTGCGATCTGGGCACTCTGACTGCGTGTGACAGCTGCTATGTATGCTGTCTCCCTGGGGATTTCTTCAGACCCACCAGCTGGTGCTGCCCTGGGCTCTACCTCCCCATCCACCCCCAACACTTCGGGAGCAGTGCTACTTATGGGCCAGTTACCTTCCTCGGTGGCACTGGTCAGCTGCATGGCATTACCTTCCTCATGGTCCCCATGCACCTCCCCATTTCCTTGAGCACCGTTGCTTACTCCTGCCAGGGGTTCCTCAGCCGTCTCACTCCGCAGAGTGACGGGGCTGAGCACTTCGGTACCTGTGGACACATCTACCGTTTCAAAGAAAGGGTTAACGGGTTCAGTCGGCACAGATACATCAACATCATCATTCCTAGGAAAAGAATGGTTATCAGTTTGCTTTGGTACATTCACATCAGCATCAGCATCATACCTTGGGAAAGAATGGTTGTTAGTTGCATCATTACTCATCAAGGCATTAGCAGGTAACACATTCAGTTTCCCATCATCAACATCATCAGGGTTAACGTTACCCTTATTATCAGTTTGGGGAAGGGTGTCAGGGACATAGTATGCAACCATCCTCCCCAAGTCAGTCCCCAATAAAACATCAGTGGGCAAATTTTCAGACACTCCCACCTCCCTCAACCCGCTCCCGGCACCCCAGTCAAGAAAAACTCGTGCCACTGGCAAGGGACAACGGGTGCCTCCAATCCCGGTGACAGTCAAGGTTTTCCCCTCAACAAACTCTTCAGGGGCCGCCAGTCCAGGACGGATGAGGGTTCGTTCAGCCCCGGTGTCCTTGAGGCCTGTAGCAAGACGGGCCCCCACCTGAACAGGTTGAACGTTGTCGTCAGCCCTCCCAACCACACCTCCCACCAAAAGAACAGAGGCGTTGGGCCCGGGGGCCTTGGCTGGGGGGTTCTTCGGCCTGTTCGGACAGGTGTAAAAGAAGTGACCAGGCCGCTGGCAGTGGTGACACAGGCGACTGTCAGTAGCCGGCCTGTTGTTGGCAACAGGGACAGGGCCTCCGGAGGGACGGCTAGCTGGGGCATTGGGGTTGGTTGCTGGCTTACCCCCTTTCCAGCTGGTGGCGACTGGCCTCCGCGTCTCGGGCTTCCGGTTGGCCTCGTGGTTGTCGGCGATCTGCGCCGCTTTGTCCGCGTTCGTTGGTTCGCGGTCCAGGATGAACTGTCGGACCTCAGCTGGGCAGAGATGCAGGAACTGGTCTTTGATCATCAGGTCCCGTAGCTGCTCAAAGGTTTCAACGGACAGTCCATGGATCCACTGGTCAAAGTGGGTCCTGAGTCCTTGCACCACATCACTGTAGCTATCGTGTGGGCCACGTTGGAGGTGTCGGAACTTCTTTCGGTATACCTCAGGTGTCAGCCGGTATTTGGCGATCAGCGCCTGCTTTATGGCGTCATAGTCGTCATCGGCTTCTGGCGGAAGAGAAGCAAATGCCTCCAGGGCTTTGCCTTTTAGCCCTGGGGTCAAGTACCTTGCCCATTGGTCTCTAGGCAGCTGGTACTGTCTGCAGGCTTTCTCAAAGGCTCGCAGAAATGTGTCCAAGTCCCCATCCTTTTCCATCACGGGAAAATGCTCTGGCCGGGGTTTAGGAGTCTGGACGCTGCTGGGCTCACTGCTTCGGGCTGTGGGGGCATTCCCACCCCGCTGGAGTACCTCCAGTTCATGGGCCCTCTGCGCCTGGCGCTCGGCTCTCTCAGCCTCCGCTCGGCGCTCAGCTCTCTCAGCCTGGGCTTGACGCTCGGCTTGGGCCTCCTGCCGATATTGCTGGATCAGCCTCACCCGCCCATCACTGTCTTCGGCGGGGAGTGCGTCCAAGGCCATTTGCAGATAGGGGTCCACCCCGTCCTGGTTGAATGTGGGGCCAGCGCTCAGGAGTGGAGCCTCTGCTGCAGCCCCATTGCCACTTGGGCCAACTTCTGCGCTCGCTGGATTCTGGTCGTTGTCCAGCTGCACTAGAGCCGCGATCATTTGAGCTCTGTTTTTGTTCGTGGCGTCAAGGCCTTGGTACGTGCATAACCCAGCAAGAACTTCCTTTGTCTGCCGGTTGTACCAAGGTTCTCCTTTTGCCGCCATGGTTGCCAAATAAAAGATAGAAAAAGAAAAACGAAGAAATGGGAGGGAATACTTGTATGTACACACAAATGTCTCAGAACTAGTAACCACTGAGTCTGTTCTCCAAAACCTATGATGCAGGATTCCCGCAGGAACCGTGCAGGTTTTTAGTGAGAGGAATGATTGCTCAAACCAAATCACTAATGCTCTAGGATTATCCCACCGCTCTGCCACCAATATGTGACGAACAGCCCACCGCCGTTCGTCCACTTACGGGCAACACTAACGGGGGTCCCGCTGCCACCAAAACGCGACGGACAGCGGACCCTGTGTCACCACTATGTCACAATCCCACCGCTGCCACCAATATGTGACGAACAGCCCACCGCCGTTCGTCCACTTACGGGCAACACTAACGGGGGTCCCGCTGCCACCAAAACGCGACGGACAGCGGACCCTGTGTCACCACTATGTCACAATCCCACCCCTGACACGGGTGTATCAGCGGACGGAGGGACGTGACACAATGCCGGCACACAGCTATCACAGGCACCGTTGGGGCTTATCTTAGTTATCCCACCACCGGCACCATGTGACAAAAATATCCAGCAAGCTAATCTCGCTCTACAATTTGCCGCAGGGGGAGTTTAATTTGGATGCCCCACCACTGCTATCAATCTTCCAAGTACTGCGGGGATTTATGTATATCCCACTTTCTCAGTTCCACTTTGGAACTCACAGCTCTCCGGCGCCCCCCTTACCCTCAGGTCAGTCAGGGAACTGCACCTAGGATAATTGGTCGCCGGACGGGCTGCCTGTTGTGAACCGGCAATTAGGCTTCTGCAGTAAGGGAATTATCAATGCTGTGGCTGCAGACCCTTATTCAGCAATATAAGACCCTTCTGTACTGCCAGCAAGCCGTAATAGCCGTACACAACGCGCTGCCACCAGTCACGGTTACTTAATTCACAGTGTTAAATTAAGAGGGTCCGTGGCAAACCCCTTGAATTAGTAGCGATTATCTATCAAAGGCGTATAGTTCGATTCTTAGAGCATGGAGACAGATCTAAATAATTTCATTTATTTTCCGAAAGAGGACAGTGATTACAGATAAAAGTTGCTATAAAATTGAGACATAAAATATGTACAGTACAGGTATAAAATAAAAGTGGAGAAAACAAAGAGATTACACTCACAGTTCCATATTGTTCCTTAGGCAGACCATGCGGCTTTAAGGGGGGAGGAGCCACACGTCTCCACTCATCTGGAGTTCTTGTCAGCACGGATTCTGCAGCTGTTCTGAGCTGGTTTGCCCAGGGAATGCCTTATAGACTTTCCTATGTGACATCACAGAGAGGTGCATTCTGGGTTGATCCCACCTCTCTTATCCAAGTTATGTTTTGGCTACAAAACTTAGATTAGCTATAACTTTATGGGAGAAGCTGGTATGGACTCATCAGTGGTATCATGTTTCCCAGCGTAATGAGCCCATCAAGAAAACATCAAACATCTATGCGATATGACCGTCCATTTGGGCGCAAATCATATCTCATGTTCTGGGCAGGGTGGAACTTCGAAAGAGACACGGTATCGAAGCTGGGACCGCTCAGGTTACAAAAATATGATTTTCATATCTCTACTTGGTACGGTTTTCGCAGGGCAGGCTCTTAAAGGGTTACTTCTAACCTTTATTTCAAACAAAGAGTTTTCCTTTCCCGCACTTTTTTTCCCTCTTTCAGCTGAGGCTGAGAGAAGCCAAATGGGGTGACAGGAAATTGGTTTATGGCACTCGGGGGAAGGGAAGCTGCTGTAGTGTGCAATGTAACTGAGACACTGGCAGGCAGCTTCTCAAAGAAAATGGAGGATTTGTTAGCACATTGCAACAGAAAACATATCTTGCCGACATGGTACATCACATGCAGCCCCTATAAAAGAAGAGGACATTGCTGCTTGTAAAGGGTTAATCATCTCACTACATATTGTACACACTGATCCCTCAGTAGCCACAAAGAAGAAAAGGCTGACATGGTTTACCCCTATGGTTGCTTCTTCTAACCTTTATCTCCACCATTCTCTCTTAAAAGGGTTGTCCATTACTCTGCCAATCCCCTTCTCAATCCCTATGTTTCCCCCTTGTAAAATAATAATTCTTGTACTCACCTCCAGTGCTGACACCGTTCCAGCGGTGTCGGGACTGGCTCTCCCAAGGATCGCGTGACAAATTACATACATCTAGAAGAAGTGTGAGCTGCTGCTCTCTCACTTTTCTTTGCATATATGTATTTCATCCGAAGGCAGGGAGAGGGAAGCCAATGCTGATTGGGCGCAGGGCTCATGTGACATAAGTGTTACCCAATCCCAAGGAGAGGCAGTGTTGTTGTCTCATCCCCTTTTATATGAGAACTACTATGGTGAGTAGATAAGAGTGCCAAGCTGCTGTAAGGAGACTTATAGGCCATGGAATGGAAGGAAGAGGTCTGGAATTTTAGTGCCATCTACTGTACGTTGCAATCCTAAAAGTCAATATCATCCCTTTAGTTAGCCTTGCCACATGAAATAGGATGAAATGTCAAACCAGACACTCAACAGAAAAGCCTCTGGCATACAAAAACACTCACCAAAAGGCAGAAAGGTATATAGGGAAGGGGAGGAATGCATAAACCAAATAGGAATAGGACAGGACAAGACAAAAACAGCATGCAACAATCACCAGCAGCAACAAACAATCTCCAACTCAGCACTGCAACTCCAAGGAACCAGGAAGTAGAACTTTCACTGGCAAGGAAGAGAAAGCCTGACCATTTTTATAGAGAGAGGGAATGTCCAGATCAGGAGCAGCAGAGAGATGGAGCTGCATGTTTCTAACCAGCATAGAAAGTGTTGTTAACCTCTTCAGCACCAAAGGCAGCAAAATCCATTTAATTTGAGATTGGAAACACACAGTCTAAATGGATGACCTACGATTCACAATAATGACTTTCTAACCCCCGAACTCCCAGGAGGACGTGACACACTCATGACAATTACAAAGCAAAAACCTGCTTGCTAAGAGATTCCCTTTAATAAAAAAAGAGTGTGCCTCTAAATAAGAAAGTATTAGTATCCTAAAGTTTAGGTATTTAAAGATACAATAATAATTCATTTTTCAGACTTTAAGACGCACCTCAAATTTTCAGAAGGAAAATAGGGAAAAAAATTAATCTGTCAAATAGGGATCTGTCTTACAATCTGAATTCAGCTTACTGAGGAGGGGATTGGCAGCGTTGGTGGAGTGGGTTCACAGGAGGTGTTCGGTGATCCGGTGATGATCTGACTCCCATCCCAGGCTGGTGTGTGGTGCCGGGGCTCAGCCAACGTTTTGTGACAGCCCGGAGCCCCCACACATCCATTGCTGCAATGCGGTGGCCTCCCGGAAAATGGGGGCCAGAGGTGGCTTATGCGCAGATTAAGATCTCGGCACCGAGATCACCGCACCCTGCACCGCCGAGCACCGCCAAATACTGCTGCACCAGCCTGGTATGGAAGTCAGATCATCGCCCTGCAGCGTCAGACAACCAAACACCCCCTCTTTCCAGACCAGGGTCGGCAGAATCGCCCAACTCCTGCCGCTACACTCCTGGTAAGTACACTCGGAGTATGAGGCGCATTCCCAAACTTTGGGGGGAAAAGTGCGTCTTATAGTCCGAAAAATACAGTATGTGTACATTTTTTTTTTTATTTTTACAAGGGCATCTAAAACTGTTTGAGGCTGATCGTCTATACACAACAGTGAAATACTTTACCCAAATCGCAAAAGGAATGAGCTGACAGAGGAAGCCAACCCCCTCTGTCTAAGGCCTCTTTCACACGTCCTGATATTTCCAGTACTGGAGAAACCGGTACCAGAGATTTCCGTGTCCGTGTGTTCGTCACACGTGTGGCAATCTTTTGCCGCATCAGTACCACATTGCCGCTACAGGAAGTACTGTTCCCCGGCGGCAGGTGCTGAAGACGCTCTTATCATTCTCCCCTGCTCTGCCATCTTCAGCACCTGCCGCCGGGGAACAGCGCTTACTGTAGCGCTTCTTCCCCGGTGTCGATGCGTGTCACATGGAGGACATCAATGTGTGCTCTCCGTGTGCATGTGTGCAGGACGTTTTGCCATCCGTGCTGCTGGTAAAAAAGCGGACATGTCAACGTGTTTTGCCCATGGACATACGGTCCATGGAATCACACTGACATGTGCACAGACCCATTCATTTGAATGGGTCTGCATGTGTACGTGTCTCCGGTACGTGTGAAAACTGTCACTACACGTACCGGAGACACTGACGTGTGAAAGAAGCCTAATAGACATAGATGCTGGAGCCGTTATTAATCATGGTATCTAAGGGCACGATAGCACTACGCTCAGTCATTGCAGCCAGCTGTTAGCATTTTGTCTAGCGCATGTCATCCACACATCCAATGTAAGTGTACGTAGAGATGCAGATAATCGAAATGCGGGTTAAGTGTCAACGGGTCGCCGCAAGGTTCAGTCGCATCATTTCAATGTCTTTCCCATTAAAATCAAAGTCTCTAATTATATAGATAGATCTCTCTGCGTGAAGTAAAAAAAATGTACTATTATCTATCAGAAACTGAAATATGAAGATATCATCTACGTGGAGCATTGGAAGAATAAGTCTGATACGGCAGCATACTCCGCATATCAAGCAGATAGATGGCAGCATGTCAATCAGTTAGTAAACTTTTACTGCCCTGACAGCTGTGCTGTGTCTCACCGTAGGCAACCAGTTGTGATACATTTGTAAACTATATTTTGCTTACACTTATGGTTACTACTATGTTTGAGTTGCTGTCTCTTCTGGGTGAACTTTACCAGCAATAGCCAGAAGGTGGCAGTATGATGCAACCTACCTAACTTTCCCAAGGCTCGCCGGCATATTAAATATGACACGGAAATCCATCATATACAGTATGCTGCATAATTATTTGCATGTATTAATTGACTCAGCTGTTTAATAATGCTAATTTAAGCACTGCAGGTCTGCCCTATAGTGGTAACCTGTGAGCCAGTGAACAAACGTGTCAAAGGTTTATTTTAAAGATTTTACGCTGGAATTTAATAGACACTGGAGAATCTCATGCTCCTGTTTTAATTAGTATACTAATTATAATGCAGAAAAAGAATTTTGGAACACACATTAATGTTTCTTAAAGTAACTATACACTAATTAATTTCTGGCCAGAAAAACAAAACTGATAAAACGACATTGGAATGACTGCACAGAATATTTTAAAGGGCTACCTGTTATCATCTTTATTTTTTTTCTGCTAAAATATATGACACACACTTGGTAAAAATAATCTATTTGCTACTGTGGAAGAGAAATTACTTTAACATCAGCCCGAGGTGTGTATATTCAATACCTGGAGTCATGGGGGCGGTGGTAGAACTGTACATAGTCATGAAGTCATCGCTGATAACACACCCATTCTTCCTTTTTATATCTGTACCACTGTGGCAAAATTGCGCTCAGAGGGCTGTCAGATATAAGAGCTATGTCTCCATGACTGCATGGTTCTAGCATCGCCAACATGACTCTTTTAAAACATAAAATACATCAAAGGATGTATGCAAGAAGAGTACCAGTCAGGAGATGGACACAAGAAGATAACCATTCAAGAGATGAATACAACAAGAGCACCAGTCAGGAGATGGATCCAAGAAGAGAACCAGTCAGGAGATGGATCCAAAAAGAGAACCAGTCAGGAAATGGATCCAAGAAGAGAACCAGTCTGGAGATGGATCCAAGAAGAGAACCAGTCAGGAAATGGATCCAAAAAGAGAACTAGTCAGGAGATGGATCCAAGAAGAGAACCAGTCAGGAGATGGATCCAAGAAGAGAACCAGTCAGGAGATGGATCCAAGAAGAGAACCAGTCAGGAGATGGATCCAAGAAGAGAACAAGTCAGGAGATGGATCCAAGAAGACAGCCAGTCAGGAGATGGATCCAAGAAGAGAACCAATCAGGAGACGGATCCAAGAAGAGAACCAGTCAGGAGATGGATACAAGAAGAAAACCAGTCAGGAGATGGATACAAGAACAGCACTGCTCAGGGAACAGATACAAGAAAAGTAACTTGTCATATTTAGATATAAGTATCCATCACAGGATGGATACAAGAAAAGTACTAGTCAGGTGATTGATTCAAGAAGAATGCTGATCAGGTGATAAGAAATAGAAAAATACCAATCACTGGTTACATACAAGTACCAGTCAGGGGATGGATACAAGAAAAGTAACAGTCACATGTATATAGTACTCGTCAGAGGATGATTACAAGAATTGTACAAGTCAGGTGATGACTACAAGAAAAATACCCCACCAGGGATTGGATACAAGAAAAGTAACAGATGTAGATACGAATACCCATCAGAGGATGGATATAAGAAAAAAAAAGTATCAGTCAAGTGATGGATACAAGTAAAGTACTAATCGTCAGAGTACTGCCCCGTCAGGGGATGGATACAAGAAGAGTTTTAGTCAGTACTTGATTGCAGAATTTTTCAAGTTGCTGAATATTGGAGTACAGTCAGGGCAATCTTTAAAAATAGAATAGTGTAGCACATAAATAGTTTATGAACAGCAGAGATAATATAAGGTGCAGGGCAATGTGAATGTGAGAAATCCTGGAGTAAAATAACGCAGGAGAAGGTATAATTCTATTTGCTTCTCCACATAGGTTGAAATTCCTTCTTTATGCACAACACATCACAGGCAGAAAAACATTTATTTTGCTAACTATATATATATTTATAACTATTTTCTAGGAGCCCAGATAATGACGAAGCCCCTTGGTGCTATGTTATGAAGCAGAACCATGTGTCATGGGAGGATTGCTCAGTATCTATATGCCGTAAGTGATCAGTATGCAGATTCTTAAATTTGCCTTTCTAAGTTCATGCTTTTGTAAATAATACAAGCCACATGCATCCGAATGTCTCCCCCAAACCTCCCTCTCAGCACACGCATGGCACACAACTAAAGCTGGCAAGTGGTTATTGCCTGGTATACAGTAACTGGAAGTCAGAGAAGACCTTGGTGGGAAAAGCCAGGGCCTGCCAACAGTGGCGAAACTAGAGTCCTATGCACCGCAGGGCAAAATTTAGACCTGGGCTCCCATCTTCATATTGGTCAGAAGATGTAAGGGCCTTTGTAGTGTTCTAGATCCTATAAAGACATATGTGTAATAGTAAGATGTAGGAGAAAAAAGGAGTACACTGGTGAAATGAAGTAAAAAAGTTTCAATTTTTATAAACTGATTAAAAATTGAAACTTTTTAACTCCTTTTTTCTCCTACATCTTCCTATCTCCCTTGGAGTTGGTGTGTATCTTTATTTGCGGGTAGACCACCATTGTGTGATACTACCTTGCATATAGCATGCAACTGACATTTTTATTTGCAATACGTGTAATAGTGTATCATGGCACCTTCCTGTAATAATGCCCTCCAATCTGTCCCCTCCCTGTAATAATATTCCCAGTCCTGACCTCTTTCTGTAATAATGTCCCCCGTCCTGGCCCTATCCTGTAATAATGCCTCTCATCCTAGGCCTCTTCTTGTTATAATGTCTCCCTTCTTGTTATAACGTCCCCTACATGGACCCTGTCCTGGAATAATGTCCCCTATCCTGAGCCCATTCCGGTAATAATGTCCCCTTTCCAGGTATAGGGTCACCTTTCCTGGGCCCCTTACTGTAGTAATGTCCCCAATCCTTGTTTAATGTCTCCCATCATGGCCCCCTACCTGGTATAATGTCCCAACATCCTGGGCCTCTTAATGGTATAATGTCTCCCATCCTGGCCCCTGTCCTAGTGTAAAGACCCCCATCCTGGATCCCATTCTGGTGTAATACCCCCCATCCTGGACCCCTTCCTTGTATATTGACCCCATCCTTGGCACCTCTCCTGGTATAGTGTCCCCTGTCCTGGGTCACATACTGTAATAATGTCCCCAATCCTTGTATAATGTCTCGCATCATGGACCCCGTTCTGGTGTAATGTCCCCCATCATGGGCCTCTTACTGGTATAATGTCCCCCATCCTGGCCCCTGTCCTAGTGCAATGACCCCCATCCTGAACCCAATTCTGGTATAATCTCACATTCTGGGCCCATTCCTTGTATAATATCCCCCATCCTGTGTCTCTTCCTTGTATAATGACCCCCATCCTGGGCCCCTCCGTGTTATAATGTCCATTCTATTTTCCAAGCTATAAGATAATGAATGATTCTTCTTACCTTTCTCTGCTCCGACGATGTACGGCGTCCTCTTCTGTAGCTGGTAGCTGATTTCAGTGTGCCAGCATGGGCAGTGCATGGTGTCACTGCCATGCACTGCTCTCGACTAGCAAGCCAACGTCAACTGCCGGCCTCTGATTGACCGGCGGCATGTCTTGCTGCGCAGGGTCCCTGAACTGCTGTACACTTCAGCTGAAATTGTGTCCTCGGACGCACATCCAGCTACAGTAGGTGTTGACATTGGTGGGGTGGGACCAAAAACAAAATATAGTACATATAGCTACATGCAGTCAAAAATGATCATCCAATTGACCACAATTATACATGATTGCTATTTAACCCCACCTTGAAAAATACACTAGAGGTGAATTTGTAGAAATAATCATATATTGTGTATATTGTGTATAGACAGACACACACACAGTTTGCTGATTACTTTCAGCATGCAACTCAGAGCCTATACATCTCAACCTGGGCCTACTATTGCTTTCATTCCATATACCGTTAAGCTGGGATTAGGCTCCATTTTCTGATGCAGAGCTCCAAATCCCATAATTCACAGCATACAGATCCCACTACCTGCAATAAAAATAATGCTGTATGCGGTGAGCTCCCCCTAGAGGTGGCTGCAGGCCAACAAAATGGGATTATTTTATTCAATGGCTATACTAATTGGTATTTCGGCCACTGCATTCAATATTTTAAAATTTGGAACTCAAAAAAAGAACTTTAGAACCATTACTGAAATAGTGTTTAAACATCCACTAACCACAGCTTTCATGTGTTGTATTTTATAGCTGAGAAAGCAAGGAGAATAGTAATGGAAGATGAGGATACTACCTTATTAGCTGTCACAAAACCTAAATGTGGGAAAAAACACGAGAAACGCGTTATGGCAAGAGGACGAATACTTGGTGGCACGTCAGCTCTTCCAGGTTCTCACCCGTGGTTGGCAGCAATTTACATTGGCAATGTATTTTGTGCTGGCAGCCTCATAATGCCCTGCTGGGTCGTCTCGGCTGCCCACTGCTTCGCGGACAGGTACATTGTGATGTTTTGTCTTCTTACAGTCTAGCAAACTGGTAAACCAAAGTGTAACTCCATCTATAGTGCAAAAGCCTACAGGGATAATACAGATCATTCATCTGGGGCAAAGATTTAGTTATCTATCCAAGCGTTCTATCTAGATATCCTGGTCAACGCAGAGTGACTTGTTGGCACCACCTTCGGCATCTAGTGCACAGGTCCCATCCTGCTTCCTCTCATGTGTAAATCTTCTTTTATTTAAGTCCATAGATAGGACAGGGGATAAAAATAAACAGGACATGGCCTAAGGCCATTTCATGTCATATTACGCTTCCTCAGGGCCTCCGTCTTGGATTTGGTCATGGATGAGGATTGGAATCTCCATCATGGATGTGAATAAAGGCATGTACTCTTCCTATGTATGCCTGGTCCCATCTATGCTTCAAATAAAAGATGTATATACAGTACCTTCACTTGATGATTGCCTGAAATTTCTTACACAAGTTTTTTTTTGTTGCGACGACAAGCTCCAGCTTCCTAACAGCAAAAAAATATGGAGGGCGCCACTACTGAAAAACTGTAATAAGGCTAACAACATAGAGTGTTGGCAGGGTAAATGCTGTGTACGTTATGGTCATTTTTTATTTTTTTATGCATTTTTTATGTATGAATGGTTAAACTAACGCAGCAAAAATGCTGAAATAATTGACAGGTTGCAGTTTTAAAGAAGCACACTGCAGCTAAAACAAACACAGTGAGATTTCAGAAATTTCATTTATTTCTCTGCTACTGTAAAATGTAGCTTGTTTTCTGTATGAAAAAAAGCAGCAAAAACGCTATGTGTGAGCAAGACCTAAGGTGGTACAAGAAAAAATGTACACAGACAGAACATTATAAATGCACCTAAGGCTAGTTTCACACTAGCGTTTTGGAGCGCAGCGACGGCCTGCGCACGGCCGCCGCTAAGTCCCGCCCCTGCCGCGGGCCGTCGGTAGCTCCGCCCACCAGCGCATGACGCTGCATGCGCCCTGCGTCCCCTATCTTTATCACAGGGGGCGCAGGCCGTGCGCAGTATGCGTTTGGCGGCGCATGCGCCTTTTTGACGGTGCGCCGACGCAACCAAACTGCAGCAGGTTGCGTTTGGCGCAGGTCGGCGCACCGTCAAAAGGACGCATGCGCCGCTAAACTGCGCGCGGCCTGCGCCCCCTGTGATAAAGATAGGGGACGCAGGGCGCATGCAGCGTCATGCACCGGTGGGCGGAGCTACCGGCAAGGGCGCGGCAGGGACGGGGCTTAGCGGCGGCCGTGCGCAGGCCGTCGCTGCGCTCCAAAACGCTAGTGTGAAACTAGCCTAAGTTAAAGCCATAAAGGTACAATGATTTACTGATCCATGATCCAAAATGGGAATAGTAATCCCAAAAATCTTATTATGCAAAATAACAATAAGCTTCAGCTTCCAGACACATTCATATGCAAAAGTGGAGCATAGTTTTAAAATTGATTTTTTGGGGGAAGAGATAGTCTGTGAAAACGAGGGCATGCTTAGGAAATGACATGTAAACCCAATAATATAGTGTCTCCATGCCAACATTCTTTTATTGATCGGATATTTACCCTATTATAGCGTTACACTTGTCTTGAGATGGAAAAGTCAAGAATTAGTTTCCTTCATTTGTGTGAACCATAAATGGTCCCTATACCCCTTATCCAATAATAAAAACACAACACTGCATGACGTGGGATAAAATGGCCACAACAGCTTCATTTATTAAACAAAACAAACATAACATTAAAACAACATTAATATGACCAGAAAGGAGGGGGCAATTGAAGGTTCAAAACCATTTTCTTTGACCGCAACAAACGGCTCCTCCACACTACAACCAACCGCATCGAATTGACTTGGGGACCTCCCGGCTGAGCATAGCACATACCAAAACTTCCTGTTGAGACCTAGCCCAGTAGTGACCCTCTTACACTTCTTGAAACCCATGGGAATCATCCAACCCTGCACTGGGTTTCCTCTTTCATTCAGTGCAAACAATCTGCTTAAAAACCACCGTCTTTTTCCATCAATCGCTGTGACAAACTGAACAAAAACCCCTTTCCATCTTTAAAATGATAGTCCTATAAGTTTTGGGATGCTTTGTGTACAAAGGCCACCACCAAAGTGTATGTCCCATGGATGTCCCCTCCTTTTATATCCCCAAATGGAACCCTCCTTTCCACCAATCAGATAAGCCCACAAACCCTTGTTGTTCCTATACTCCTCCCCCAAAATTCCTGTCAAACCAACACGTCCCACATTTAACACCTTATCACCCAACATTCTGGTCTAGCAAACCTCCTAAGTCATGAGGACCTCTCTTGAGCCCTGGGGTGTACCATCCGGGTCATTGCTTTTTATCAGTCCATCTAATAAACTAAAGTGCACAACAGAACAACTACTTTTTTGGGGTTCTCCTTAGCCCGCTTGAACTAGTGTCTCCTCCAGCCAGCTGAGGACATTTTCTGTGCCTAGCTAGGCCTATGCACCTCTTCTTTATCATCCAATAACAGCACATTTACACATATCGGTGCCCCAGACCACTTCTGACCCTCATCTTGATGATCCTGCAGAACAAGAACATATGAAGAGATGAACAAAATATTCACACTTCAATACTGAAATTGCAACACCAAATATGAAAAGACATGGAGTTACGGAATTCACAGGACAAAGATATGGTAGTGATATGGAAATAATGAAAAATTGGAAACAAAGTTTTTAAAACATCTCAATTTATTGGAGTATGAGTGTTGTGCAGAAATCTTTGCACTTAGTCTTGGTTGCTGTCAGTGAGGTTATTACCATAATTGTTGTCTGAGGAATGTTCTGTTGCATTGAATTCACCTGGGAAAATCATCAAGATCCTCTGCTGACAGCTCCTATGGAATTACCAATCAACAATGTGCTCAATGGGAGACAAGACTGGAGATGCTGCAAGCCATGGGAACATGTTTCGGCCACACAGGCTGCTCACAGAGAAATGACCATGACCAAGTAGCATGGCGTTATCATGTTGACAAATTGCTCCCACAACATTTTATAGAAACATTAGTATCACTGGTTCCACAATCAAATTAATGTAACGCTGATCTGTTAGTGTACCTGGAATGAAGACTAGAGGTGTCCATGTATTGTACATTATGCCACCCCACACCATAATCCTGGGAGTAGAACCAGTGTGACTTTCACTTGAGGCATTGTGCACGTGGTCTCTAGACCAACCTCAAGCTTTTATTGTGTCCTACGCAAACACGGGACTCATCGATGAGGATAGACCTCCAATTCAGCTTTCATTGTGTCTTTTTCTGCAACATGATAACCTTTTTGGGTAAGTGCACACAGAGTTTTTTGGCTCTGCGGATTTTGTAGTGAAATCCACAGATTTCATCTGTGGATCTGCGGATTTGCCTGCGGTTTTGCCCTGCGGTTTCACACCTCATAATGGATGAGGTGTGAAACCGCAGCGGTTCTGCACAAAAGAATTGACATGCTGCGGATTGTAAACCGCTGCAAAACCGCGCGGAAAAATCCGCAGCATGTGCACAGCGTTTTTTTTTTTCCATAGGAAATAAAGGTACTGTACAATGCAGCAAAATCTGCTGCGGACCCCCAGAGGCAAAACCGCTGCAGATCCGCAGCTTAATCCGCAGCGTGTGCACACAGCCTTTAGGCCCTGTGCACACAGTGCAGATTCTGTGCAGTTCTGCAGCAGATTTGGCCCTGCAGAACTGCAGCAGAACTGCACGTGATGTACAGTACTATTTAAGGCTATGTAAAACAAAAAACGCTGTGCACATGCTGCAGATTTTTCTGCGCAGATTTGGTGCAGAATAAGGCTATGTGCACAAAGAGTTTTTTGGTTCTGCCGATTTTGTAGTAAAAACCGCAGATAAATCCGCAGGGCTAAAGTCCTGCGGTTTTGCCTGCGGTTTTGCCCTGCGGTTTTACACCTCATAATGGATGAGGTGTAAAACTGCAGCGTTTCTGCACCAAACAATTGACATGCTGCGGTTTGTAAACCGCAGCAAAACCGCGTGCAAAAAAAACGCAGCATGTGCACAGCCTTTTTTTTATTTCCATAGGAAATAAAGGTACTGTACAACGCAGCAGGTGCAGAAACGCTGCGGAACCGCAGCAGAATCCGCACCGTGTGCACATACCCTAAAAGAAGCAGCATGTCACTTCTTTTGTGCGGTTTTGCTGCAGTTTTCCACCTGCTCCATTATAGAAATCTGCAGGTGAAAATTGCAGGGGATATCCGCACAAAAACTGCACTAAATCTGCACTAAGGCTGAGTGCAGACAGAGTTTTGAGCCCTGCGGATTTTTCCGTGCAGAATGGAAGAAAACCGCAGGTCAAATGACCTGCATTTTTCCTGCGGATTTCTTCCATTTTTCACGTGGTTTTCATGCGGTTTTTGTGCGGTTTTCCATTGCGGTCTTCCCCCTGCGGATTTGGTGACAGGGGAGATAGAAAACCGCACAAAAGAAGTAACATGCTGCGGATTTTGTACAGCACGAAAACCGCGCGGAAAAATCTGCAGCGTCTGCACGGCGTTTTTTTTTTATCATTCATTTTAAAGGTACTGTACATCACAATGCAGATATGCAACGTTTCTGCGCGGTAAAATCCGCTGCGGAAACGCTGCAAATCTGCATCGTGTGCACATGGCCTAAAACTGCACTAAAACTGCGCAGAAAATTCCACAGCAGAATCCGCACAGTGTGCACATAGCCTTAGAGTGGTGGCATGAAGTCAACGAAGCACCTGTAGATGGACACCTGGACCATAACCCAATGTTTCTATAGGCACACTAAAACTAAAGAATAACTGTATTCTGAGAAAAATGAGAACGCAGTTTTACTTTTGTTATAAAATGCTGTGGAATATGTACTTGCCCACATTTCTGGATTTTATTTTTGATATTCTATCTCTCAATGTTAAAATTAACCTACCCTTAAAATTATAGACTGTTCATGTCTTTGTCAGTGGGCAAACTCACAAAATCAGCAAGGGATCAAATAATTACCGTATTTCTTTCACTGTAAATATGTATATATATATAAAATATATATATTTTTAATAAACTCTTTATTAGGCTACCAGCAGCCTAAATAACCCCAGTAACCACTGCTTTTTCTTGCTATAATACCTCCTGGTCCTCAGCTCTTTATAGTTTTTAATGTAATTGAAAGTGACTGTGTGAGACCAAGTGTGTAGATAAAACTGCAAAGGGAATGAGTATAGCAAGGACGGGTAATGTCTTTGTTATCTGCACTGATTCAGGCTCTAGAAAAAGCAATTTCCTCAATACACTGGCAGATAATTTGCATTTAGGATAATCTACCAGTAAAACTTCCAAAAGTGCAAATTTCTCTTAAAAAAGTTATATTTGACGTTACTGTGCTCAGGATTTATGTTCATTGTAAAATGTACCTCTCTTGTCAGTGGGCTATGTCTAGTATTGCAAGTGAATTGGATCCACCAAGGCCTAGTATTGCATTAAATATATTACTGTAGAGCAGGGGTCCCCAACCAGTGGTCAATGAGCCACACGTGGCACGTAAGGCCTTGCCATACATGCTCAGGCAAGTACCACTCTCAGCTGTACTGGAGTCCACATAGGGCATTATTACTTGTGAGAGACTGTAAGGACAATATTAACTGATAAAGGGCACCAGGGGCATGATTCCTTTATAAGTAATAATATGCCAACATCAGCAATAAAGAAAAATATTCTAATGTTAAAACGTTTCTCAAAGGTCTTTTTTGATGTTACGGGAAACACAATGTGTGAAATAATTTAAAAAAAAAAAGTGTAAAAAAAAAAATCAAGTAATCGTTTAAACAGCAATTTCCTCCTCCACAACAAAAAAACTAAATATATGATATTATATATAATAATGATCACAACGGAATTAAAAATACATTTAAAATGTATTTTAGCAAACTAAAAATGGAGACGATAAAAAGTTGTGAAAATTGGCTTGTATTTCCTTGCCTATTCTTATTCTGTCCCGCAATATCGCAAAAAATATCAAATATAAAAATGAAGTCCTGTTTAGCAGAAAAAGAGATGAAAATTCTCTAAATAGCTGAATGAAAAAAATTGTTAGAGCTTTTAAATATAGAGCGGCATATTGATTTGTGGGATTCCGGTTCCATCGGGCCAGGTCCGTTGTCTGGAGGATTGCGAATCTCTTAAATTCTAGGAGTCCCCGCTTGGCTTTTGATTAGCTGGTCTTGAGCGATGTCATCTGTGTGTCACCCCACTATGATGATGTCGCGCCAAGGATCCAAGACGGTAATAGATTCGCCTGACTCCGGTCAACCTGCCAGTTAGTAGTCTGTTATGAGACAAGGTTCAACTCTGTTGTATACTCTTGGTTATAAGGAGGCACAGATCTGCAGTAGATCTGACAGCACTGTGAGAGGATAATTGCTGCCAATGTGTTTGTAATGAGACAAAGATCAGTTCTGCTGTACTGGGTTAGTTGTAGTCACACACAGCTCTGTTGTAAGACTGTCAGTCATTATGTGTCTCACACTGGTAATGCCCTCTTTCATATAAAAAAAAAAGCTCTAGAGGGAAATTTACAGGGAGATCTATGTCCGGCCCATAGATCTTAACAGCTCACTTACATATTAGGAAAAACCATAGATTTCTCTGGAATAAGACATTGGTTCACAGATATTAAGGTATTGTTTTATTCAGCTTCTTATGACCTATATCCCCATATATACGGCTTAGGATGGTTAATTCTACTGACAGATTCCCTTAAAAGGGGTTTCTACATTTTTTAGAAATGCTAGAATTCGAACATTTTGGGACTCTCTCCTGACGTACATATCATAGAGATTGCATCATAGGTTTCACCCTGTTCAGATTTTTGCAGTAGTACAGTGTCCTAGACCTCACTGGTTCTGGCAAACGATGAAGAAATTTCATATATTTTAGTGGCATAATTTAATTATCCTAATAATTGAAAGGATCCATGTATACAATTTGTCGGAGAATAATTTCAAGTCTTTTTTTGTTATTCCATCTTCAGCCCCCGGAAAACAAGCATCAGAGTGGTTCTGGGACAGCAATTCTTCAACAAGACGTCAGACGTCACCCAGACGTTTGAAATCGACAGATATATTTTTTATCCTGAATATTCAGTTTTTAAGCGCAACGAACATGACATTGGTGAGTGACAATACCTTACATATCACAAGGGTATTACGTTTTGTCGAGGCAGTGGTGTAGCTTTTGAGGTTGAAGAAGAAGCAGTCACACCTCTGTACTTTTGCCTGAGGAAGCCCAACGGCCAAGGATCCCTCTGCCACATAAGAAGACACCATATTTTGCATTGGCGACAGGTAGCTTTAAAGGGAACCTGTCATCTCTTTTTGCCGCTATAAGATATGGCCACAGCCTTTCAGGGCTTATCTACAGCATTCTATAATGCTGTACATAAGCCCCCAGTCTGACCTGCAGGATAAGAAAAATAAGTTTTATTATACTCACTCGGGCGGTCCGCTGTGGTCCGATGGGTGTCGCAGGTCCGGGTCCGGCGCCTCTCATCTCCTTGAGACGCTGTCCTCCTGCTCGCTTCATCGCTCCCGGCATCGCACTTCAGCGAAGGCGTACTTCTCTCCTGTTGAGAGCAGAGCAAAGCACTGTCGGGAGCGATAAAGCAAGCAGGAGGTCAGCGTCGCAAGAAGATGGGAGGCGCCGGACCCGGACCTGCGACACCCATCGACCGGACCTCACCGTAGATATGCTGCAGATTAGCCCTGAAAGGCGGTGGCTACATCTTATAGTGGCCAAAACAGGTGACAGGTGCACTTTAAGTTCCACCTATGTTTCTAGATCAGGGGTCCCCAACCTGTAGCTTGGGAGCCACATGTGGCTCGCAAGTCCCATGAATTGTGGCTCACGACTGTTTGCCAGCTTGGTGTAGTAGGTCCAGGTCTAGCAAACAGGTATGAAGAGTACATCTCAAAATGGTGAATTTTGTGAGTAGCCCTGCACAGAAGAGCAGATCTGGATGCATTTTACTGGTCTTGGGGGTTTAGAGATGTTTTAGGTATGGTACGCTTGAGGATGGTAGTACCTGTTAGAGGAGGTGCTCAAAGCTGTAGGTGACAGTGTGTTAGGAGTCCTTGATGGGAGAATACTGAATGGGGGTATTGTAAGAACCCCTGGATCTCAGTGTACTACTTTGAAGTGATTTCTGTGGAAAAGCATTGGTTATCATTATACCTGTAATGGGGGCTTTGGTTGACACTACTTTGAAGGGGTGGGAGCTGGATGTGGCTCTCAACCCTCTCTCAGTTTTGAATGTGGCTCGCGACCCTCTCTCTTAGCTGAAGGTGGATCTCAAGGTCAGAAAGGTTGGGGACCACTGTTCTAGATAATACCAATTAGAATCATGAGAACATTGAGAAGGACGTAAATGACCAGATGTCTGATCAACACTGAAGATCATAGAAACTGCTGCATCTTCCTGGAAAATGTGCATAAGTTTTTCTAAAAAGAATGGAGGGACCATTGCCTCAAAGAAACGATCATTAGAAGCTTCACTTGTACAATGGCCTGACATGTTGGTATAGACCGCTATCATACAACATATTTTAATGTATTCATCCTTATAAATGTTGTGTCTTTGGCACACACATAAAGAGGTTGTCTGGATAAGTCTGTGTGACTGCAGACTTATGAATCACCCCCCATTGCACACAGTTTGCACCGGAGGGTATACAGTGGGGCAAAAAAGTATTTATTCAGTCAGCAATAGTGCAAGTTCCACCACTTAAAAAGATGAGAGGCGTCTGTAATTTACATCATAGGTAGACCTCCGCTAAGGGAGACAAACTGAGAAAAAAAAATCCAGAAAATCACATTGTCTGTTTTTTTTCATTTTATTTGCATATTATGGTGGAAAATAAGTATTTGGTCAGAAACAAGCAATCAAGATTTCTGGCTCTCACAGACCTGTAACTTCTTCTTTAAGAGTCTCCTCTTTCCTCCACTCATTACCTGTAGTAATGGCACCTGTTTAAACTTGTTATCAGTATAAAAAGACACCTGTGCACACCCTCAAACAGTCTGACTCCAAACTCCACTATGGTGAAGACCAAAGAGCTGTCAAAGGACACCAGAAACAAAATTGTAGCCCTGCACCAGGCTGGGAAGACTGAATCTGCAATAGCCAACCAGCTTGGAGTGAAGAAATCAACTGTGGGAGCAATAATTAGAAAATGGAAGACATACAAGACCACTGATAATCTCCCTCAATCTGGTGCTCCACGCAAAATCCCACCCCGTGGGGTCAGAATGATCACAAGAACGGTGAGCAAAAATCCCAGAACCACGCGGGGGGACCTAGTGAATGAACTGCAGAGAGCTGGGACCAATGTAACAAGGCCTACCATAAGTAACACACTATGCCACCATGGACTCAGATCCTGCAGTGCCAGACGTGTCCCACTGCTTAAGCCTGTACATGTCCGGGCCCGTCTGAAGTTTGCTAGAGAGCATTTGGATGATCCAGAGGAGTTTTGGGAGAATGTCCTATGGTCTGATGAAACCAAACTGGAACTGCTTGGTAGAAACACAACTTGTCGTGTTTGGAGGAAAAAGAATACTGAGTTGCATCCATCAAACACCATACCTACTGTAAAGCATGGTGGTGGAAACATCATGCTTTGGGGCTGTTTCTCTGCAAAGGGGCCAGGACGACTGATCCGGGTACATGAAAGAATGAATGGGGCCATGTATCGTGAGATTTTGAGTGCAAACCTCCTTCCATCAGCAAGGGCATTGATGATGAAACGTGGCTTGGTCTTTCAACATGACAATGATCCAAAGCACACCGCCAGGGCAACGAAGGAGTGGCTTCGTAAGAAGCATTTCAAGGTCCTGGAGTGGCCTAGCCAGTCTCCAGATCTCAACCCTATAGAAAACCTTTGGAGGGAGTTGAAAGTCCGTGTTGCCAAGCGAAAAGCCAAAAACATCACTGCTCTAGAGGAGATCTGCATGGAGGAATGGGCCAACATACCAACAACAGTGTGTGGCAACCTTGTGAAGACTTACAGAAAACGTTTGACCTCTGTCATTGCCAACAAAGGATATATCACAAAGTATTGAGATGAAATTTTGTTTCTGACCAAATACTTATTTTCCACCATAATATGCAAATAAAATGAAAAAAAAACAGACAATGTGATTTTCTGGATTTTTTTTTCTCAGTTTGTCTCCCATAGTTGAGGTCTACCTATGATGTAAATTATAGACGCCTCTCATCTTTTTAAGTGGTGGAACTTGCACTATTGCTGACTGACTAAATACTTTTTTGCCCCACTGTATATGAGTTATGCATACTCCCGGTCAATGGGCATGGCCTCACCGAGGCACAAGTGTATGAAGCGAGGACATTCCCATTGACCAGGAGTATGTATAACTCATACATACCCTCCATTCCTGGTCGGAAAACGTTGAATCCCTGCAGCGCACAGTGTGAGCACTGGGGGAATTCATAAGTCTGCAGTTATACAGAGTGACTGCAGACTTATTGATTTGGACCGGACAACCCCTTTAAGGCCAGAGATACTCTTTTATCCTATGTATTCTCTGATTTGTTTCTACAAGGATTAATGGCTCATATTGTGTTTCTATGGCTTCCATTTTTTCCCAGTGTTAATAAAATTGAAAAAAAAAGATGGACTGTGTGCAAAGAAGACGCCATTTGTCCAGACAATCTGTCTACCGGAAGATGATATCACATTTGAGGAAGGGTACATGTGTGATATATCTGGATGGGGTCGTATGAATGAAGGTACATCACTCTGAATTTTGGCTACAATAATAAGGTCCTTCTTTGTCGTCATCAGAATACATAGAACTGAGCTCCCCCAACTTTTTGTACGTTGGGATGCAAATTCCACTTCCATTGATAATCCATAAGCTCGTTGAACTCAAAAATAGAGGATGGAAAAATTAAATGTCTGTTGTATGTGTTCGCCTGTTTTTCTTTTCCGCTTTGAGGTGGCAATTTAACGATTCCAGATGTTTCAGTCTAATTCATCAATTGCAACTTTCTAAATATTTGGTGAAACTTCCCTCCAGTTCTCCTCTGGTGCATTTCCGAGTACACCAGCATTTTGGCACATTTTTTGCGACTTTTGATACCAAAAGTCTCAAAAACAGCTCAAGACAAGAAGAAAGCCCATGTTTGACTTTGTGCCAAACTCATGAATTATGTGCAAAATTTTGTGACAAAAACAGCAACTTATGCCATAAGAAAAAAGAGGAAAGTGACTTAACTTCTCCTCCAAATGATGAATCTTGGCCATCGTGCCACTTGGCTAGACTATTAGTAGCTGCCATGATTACAGTGGACTCTTACTTATCGGTCCACCATATTCATTTCCATTATGAATGTTCTGTATTGTTTAAAGGGAACCTGTCACCTGTTTTGGCCGGTATGATATGCGGCCACTGCCTTTCATGGCTTATCTACAGCATTCTATAATGCTGTAGATAAGCCCCCGATCCGACCTGCAAGATAAGAAAAATAAGTTTTATTATACGCACCTGGGGGGGTGGTCTGATGCGATCCAGTCCGATGGGTGTCGCAGGTCCGGCGCCTCCCATCTTCTTGCGACACCGCCATCCTGCTTGCTTCCTCGCTCCCCGGCATCGAGCTCCTGCGCAGGAATACTTCTCTACTTTGTTGAGGGCAGAGCAAAGTACTGCAGTGCGCAGGCGCCAGGAAAGGTCAGAGAGGCCCGGCGCATGCGCACTGCAGTACTTCGCTCTGCCCTCAACAGGGCAGAGAAGTGCACCTGCGCAGAAGTGTGATGCCGGGTAGCGGTGAAGCAACAGGAGGGCGGCATTGCAAGAAGATGGCAGGCGCCAGACCCGGACCTGTGGCACCCATCGGACCGAACCACATCGGACCCCCCCGGTGAGTATAATAAAACTTATTTTTCTTATCTTTCAGGTCAGACCGGGGGCTTATCTACAGCATTATAGAATGCTGTTGATAAGCCATGAAAGACACTGGCCGCATCTCCTAGCGGCCAAAACTGCTGACAGGTGCACTTTAAGTTCACAAAAATCATAAAAGTAGATAAAGAGAACTAAATAAAAAATATTAGACTTTATCCGTACTGTGAGTAGCATAAGTATGTGAAACTTTAGAATTAACAGAGAATTTGACGGTTAAATTAGAGTTTGGTGTTTTCCACCAATGGGGTGACAATCAGGTGTGAGTGGGCGACCTGTTTTTAAAGAACAGTGAAGTATTAAAGTCTGATCTTCACATGTGGAATAATACAGTATTCCAGTATATAGGAATGTTACTGATCTCCACATAGGAGAACCAAATAGATACCTGGCTGCCATCGCAACCCATCTACTCCCGACCATCTTATCGCTGAAGAAGGTGGAACAGTAGGAGCTGTCATGAATGTTCCATGCAATCGGGTCATTAAAAATGCCACTTTCAGAGATTGACAGAAAAGTTTCAATGGTTAATCAGAAGCAATCGCTGCTTGCTTCGGCCCTGCTGTTTGGGGCATGTGGTGGCACCTGACATAGGGAGTAACAATACGTCCTGTATTGGGAAGGGGGTTAAGAAAAGCAAAGCCAGTCTTGTCTACATCGTATGGTAGCATAGTCCTATTACAGTGCCGGCAAAAAAAATCTTTACACTTGTGCAGCAAAAAAAAACTTTACATATAAAATCCACATCATAATTTCACTTTTTAAAAGTGTACACAATGGGGGAGATAATAAAAAACTGTCTAATATTAAAGCTGGCTTTGTTGCAAATATCAACCAATCAATGCTCAGTTTTCACTTCTCTGGTAAAGCGAAAGCTGCACTCTGATTGGTTGTTATGTGCAGCTCAGCCAGTTTTGCTATTAGGCAGTCTTTTATTATCTCCCTCAGTTTTTTATTATCTCCCACAATGGGTCGAAAGAAGCTTAAAATGGAAGAGAAATCCCATGCCTTGGCTCTGCTCGAGAAGGGGGATTCGGTGATTGCTGTAGCTAGAGATCTGGGAGTGTCAAGAGAAGCAATTTATCAACTGAAGCGGTCGGCGGCATCATTGCCTCCTGGGATGGTACTGCAGAGGAAGTCAGGCTCTGGCGCACCTAAGGAGACTTCACCAAGGACTGATAAGCTTCTGAAGCGTGAAGTGATGTCACATCCTTCTATAACTGCTGTTGAACTAAAAAACAAGTACCCTATGCTCCTCCAGAACATCGCAACTAGGACAATTCGTCACCGCCTGCAGAAGGACCTGGGTCTACCAAGTTGCCGTGCCGCAAAGAAGCCCCTGCTCACAGCAGCATTGAAGAAGAAAAGGCTTGCCATGTGTAAGAAATATCAAGATTGGACATCTGAAGAGTGGAAGAAAGTGATGTCTAGTGATGAGAGCACTTTCAGGCTGGTCAGGGGAGGCTCAAAGGTTGTGCGTCGTCCGAGTACCGTGTCACGGTATGACCCAAAATATACAGGTAAGACTGTTAAACACCCTGACAGTGTGTTGGTGTGGGGTGCATTCAGTGGAAGCATGGGCAGGGCAGGTTTGTACTTCCTTCCCAAGAATGTAACAATGAAAGCAAGCAATTATATTACTGTTTTGGAAGAACACATGCTTACTTTTTGGGTCATACATCAGTGTGATTACTTTATGCATGATGGAGCCCCTGTCCACAAAGCCAAGGCCGTGAGAAAGTTTCTCAGTGACCATAACATTAACATTTTAGAGTGGCCAGGTAATTCCCCTGACCTTAACCCCATAGAAAATGCCTGGAATCTAATGAAAAACAAGGTTCAAGAGACACGACCCAGCAACATCAACAATCTAAAGGAGGTGCTGAAGACACTGTGGGTAAACATGGACTCCACATACTTAGCCAGCCTTGCTGAATCCATGCCTAAACGACTGCAGATGGTGATAAAATGTAAGGGTGACATGACAAAATACTAATTGTATTAAAATATCCACAATAAAACACTTGAATCCACTTGAATATTAAGATTTTGTGGTTTCATTGAACTTGAAAAGATTTTTTTTGCCGGCACTGTAGGTCAATGAAACTGTGCTGCAACACCAGACTCTACACATGGACAGGTGTGGTGCTGTTTTTGATAAGAAGCTGACAGTTATTTTTTTTTCTAATTCTGGACAACCATTTTAAAGGGTATTTTCAGTAAAAATATGAAAAAATATATTAAAAAAATTGTCTTCAAGTTTCCTTTGCCGCAATTTGTGTAAATCTGTGGTTTAATGATTATAGATAATTTACACGTGAACAAGATTCAGGTACAGAATGTGTAATTTTATTTCCAGAGTAAATTGCAGTCATCTAGATCTGTTCTGCTCCTGTATGTTAGCGTGCCACTTCAGGCATTTTCTAAGCGCTACATTTTTGATAATGAAGGGGCAGAAAAAGATTCCCACTGGACTTCTTGACCGGTGAAAGGATTCCTCGTTAGACATGCTCAGGCTTCTGACTGTAAGCAGCAAAGGATGAGTGTCGACTCTTCATTGCACAGCGTGAATGTTACACACATTTACTTTCATGGATACAAGACTTTACAGATGCAATGAAAAAGCTCCCTGCTGGAAGTGTACGGAGGGCTGGGATATTCAAGAGCAATTGGTAAAATAACCAGACAACCTTCTTGCCTATTCTATAATGTGTTGTAATCTACAGTGGCTTGCAAAAATATTCACCCCCTTGGCTTTTTTACCTATTTTGTTACATTAAAACTTGTGCTTAAATATTTTTGTAATCCGATTTGTGCCTGATGCATCAGCACTTAATAGCGTAAGTTGGTGATGTGAAGTGAGAAAAATATAGGCATAAATAACATTCATGGGATCGAATAACTACAAATTGGAATGATGTGTTTGTAAGGAGATAGATTGGACTGCGGGTACCTGCATGCCGGGTCTGGAACTGAAAGGGCTGCATCCTCTGTTTCCGGGTGGAAGCCTGAGAGAGGCGGACCTTCCCCTGCTGCATGAGGGAAGCATCAGAGAGACGGAGCTTCCTGCTCACCCAGGAGAGCCGGGAAAGCGTACGCAGCAGCTGGGGGATAAAAGGGAAAAGCGCGGCAAGAAAGTCAGTCTGGCACCAGCGCAGAGCAGCGCGGAGGACAGAGCAGAGAGCAGCATGCAGAGCAGAGAATAGCGTGCTCTGCTTCCACTACCGGAAAGTACCAGTGTGGCGACGGGCTGTATAGAAGGAGCCCCCATCGCGTGCAGAGCCATGCCAGCAGAGCAGAGCTAAGCCCGGTACGTACCCAGCGTGATGGTGAGTACCGCACACGCTCTGCTCAAGAGTGACCGCATATTTGACAGACCCCTGCATACAGGCCCACCATTTGTGGACGACCGACTGTCAGCTCCCTGCTACCCTCCACGTTAGGAGTTGACCCTAGTTGAGGGCAGAGACTGTACTGGGTGTGCGATGCCAAGGACTTGTGTACACTGCAGAGTGAACCTTGTTCTGGCAATTCCCCACACTAGACTCAGTAACGTGCTAGATACGTTTGAGCATGGGAAATCTTTCTCTACAGACATCTCCTGGATGTCACGTGCCGCTGTTGCCGGTGCCACCATTGGAGTACCGAGACTCCATGTAAAGAGAACTACAGACTGATAAGTTTTCCTTTTTTTCTTCTGAACTTTCGTTCGTTCCTGTCCTACCCCGTCCAAACTCCCATTCCTGTCCTTTATCCTATTTTTACCCCTCCGTGCTCTGCTGCTCCCTGCACAGAGTATCATTGTTGTTAATAAAATCCTGTTAACTCTTGATCTGTCTCCTGTCCGTGACGACATCCCATGTTCCTGCGATTTCTACATATTCACCCCTTTCACTATGAAGCCACTAAAAGTTCTGGTGCAAGCAATTACCTTCATAAGTCACATGCTTATAGTGAAAAGAAGTCCACGTATGTGCAATCTTAAGGGCCTGTCACACTAAGCGATATCGCTAGCAATATCGCTATAACGTCACCGGCCTGGGCCGTTTCTCGTCATCAGCTTCCTGCTGGGTTTCCTGTGGCGCCGACGAGCGACGCGTGGACGCGGGCGGGAGGACGTGAGGATCGCCTCGTCTGACAGGTAAGTAGCGACCCCTGACCTATGCTATGTCGCTGGTGAGATCTGCCTGTGTGGCAGCTTACTAGCGACCACTTAGCGATGTACCAGCGATCCTGACCGTGTCATATCGCTGGTCGGGATCGCTGGTGCATCGCTAAGTGTGACAGTACCTTAAGTGTCACATGTCTTTCAGTATATACACTTTACCTTTTCTGAAAGGTCACAGAGGCTGCAACACCATTAAGCAAGAGATACCACTAAACGAACACCAGAAGACCAAGGAGATCTCCAAACAAGTCAGGGACAAAGTTGTTGAGAAAAACAAGTCAAGGTTGGGTTATAAAAAAAAAAAAAATCCCAATCTCTAATAATCCCTGTAGCACCATCAAAATCCATTATCATTAACTAGAAAGAACATTGTACCACAACAAACCTGCCCAGAGAGGGTGGCTCACCAAAACTCTCAGCCCAGGCAAGGAGGGCATTAATTAGAGAGGCAGCACAGAGACCATAAAGTAACCCTGAAGGAGCTGCAGAGTTCCCAAGCAGAGACTGGAGTATTTGTCCAATCGACCTCAATAAGCCATACACTCCATTGAGGTAGCCATTATGGAAGAGTGGGCAGAAAAAAGCCTTTACTTACACAAAAAAATTGTAAGGCTCATTTTGAGTTTTTCAAAAGACGTGGGAAACTTCTCAAATGTATGGAGGAAGGCGCTGTGGTCAGATGAGACTAAAATCAAACTTTTTGACCCCCAAGGTAAATGCTATGTCTTGTGCCAAACCATCACAGCTCATCATCCCAAGAAAACCATCCCCACACTGAAACAGGGTGGTGGTAGTAACATGATGTGGGGATGTTTTTCATCAGCATGGACAGGGAAAATGGTCCGAGTCGAGGGGAAGATGGATGGTGTAAAATGCAGGGATATTCCTGAGCAAAACCTGTTTCAGTCTGTCAGTGATTTGAGACTGGGACGGAGGTTCACCTTCCAACAAGACAATGACCTAAAGCTTACTGCTAAAGCAACACTCGAGTGGTTTAATGGGAAACGTGTAATTGTTTTGGAGTGACCTAGTAAAATCCCAGACCTTAATCCAATTGATAATCTGTGGTCAGACTTGAAGATTGCTGTTCACCAGAGGAAACCATCTAATTGGGGGAGCTGGAGCAGTTTTGCCTTGAGGAATGAGCAAAAATCTCAGTGACAAGATGTGGAAAGCTCATAGAGACTTATCCAAAGCGACTTGCAGCTGTAATTCCCACAAAAGGAGGCTCAACAAAGTACTGACTTTAGGGGGGGTAAATAGTTATGCACACTTAAGTTTTTGTAAGAAGATGAGTCGAGATCGAGTCAGCAGTGTGCGGTGCCCTTTAAGGCCGGAACTATCAGGGCTGTCACCACTGTTGGCGGGGGGGGAGGTTTCCACTGAAGGGGAGAGACCTTTCTGTCAGACAGCAGGGGGCGCGGGGTATATAAGAAGACCTGAGCGCGGGAACGGGTCAGACTTGGCGGGAAGGCGACAGGAGACGGTTGACTCCCTCTCCACTGCTCGCGCTGACAGCTCCACTTTACCAATACCTCAGTGTGCTGACCTTGAGACTTCTCGTGATGCTATTAAGTTACCGTCTGTTCCCGCACTGTTGGGTACCCCTGTTTTACCTGAGACTCCAGACAAATTGCTTATAGACTACTCCGTAAGACCGCGGACTGTTGCGGCCTTACACATGCTCACGACCCGTATCCGGCGCCATATCTGAGGAATCCACATAAAGGACTGTTTCCACGTTTCGGCGCACCCAAGTGAAGCAGAACTGAATCCATCAGCACTGTTGGGCGGCAGTGCTACTTGTATCTCTGTAGCAGAGCCAGAGACTTTGTACATCAGTTGAGATGCCGCCGAGAGATTTTCCAGCCTTTCCCCTGCCAGAACGTCAACTGATAAGTTGTCTTATTTTGTATATTCTTTCTATGATTGTATTTTCCTCCCAGCGTGGAGTTCTACTTGTTATTGCCTGTTCAGTAAATCCTTGTTAACCCCTTCTCTGTCTCCGGTTACTCACTGCATCCCCATGAACTGTATATTCCTTACAGTTTCAGCTATTTTTTCCTATTTGTTGTTTGCTTCACAATAAAATGCAAACCAAATGTTCACAGTTTTAGGCATGTTCTTTACATGAGCTGATGTAAACCCTAAAAAACAAACAAACAGTGAAGTTCCAGGTTGTGAGGTAGAAAAACATCAAAAATGCAAAGGGGGATAAAAACTTTTAAAAGCCTCTGTATCTGTTCATCTGCTGAAACTGTTGCTGGTTTTTACGATGTAGGGAAAGAAGAGAATCCATATAATGGTGCACTAAATAGTACCGCCGTGTAATGCTTATATAGAGAATACAGAGGTCATAGAGTGAATACTTAATTGTTCCACAAAGTCAATACACTGTTGTATAGTGTCCAAATAACAATGCCATAGACTGCTGACATAATAGCTCCATAATAATGTCAGGAACACCGCACTGCACTTGCTCACTGAGCCAGTGCTCGTGTCCTGAGTACAAAAACAGTGCTCAAAGATACCTGTGGAGCAGGGCAGCAGCAGTGGCGATGCGTGCTTCAGACTATCAGGACCTGAAGCACGTGACTGCTGGGGGTGTGGCCTAAGCTCCACAGAGCTAGGAACTGCAGGGAAACTCCTAGAAAGGTAACTACGGGACAAGTTACCAAGGGGTATAGACAGGGACGGAAACCAGATCAAGCCGGGGTCAAAGGATGAGATAGCAGGACAGTACCAAAGGGTTTAGACAGAGTGGATAGTCAGGACGTAGCAATAGATCAGAAAACCAGAATGGGCAATAGACGGTACAATAGGGGCAAATGGTAATGGAGTAACAATAGCCAAGCCAGGAGGTCAGAACCGGAGAAGACAATAGTACCAAAACGTGAGACAGAGAACAGCGTGAGGGGACAGACCGAGTCATACACGGGAATCAAACAAGCAATGCAGTATACACGCACACCAGGGGGTCAGACACACAGCCAGAGTAACAGTATACAAGTGCCTACAAGTAGTATTCAACCCCCTGCAGATTTAGCAGGTTTGATAAGATGCAAATAAGTTAGAGCCTTCAAACTTCACACAAGAGCAGGATTTATTAACAGATGCATAAATCTTACAAACCAAAAAGTTATGTTGCTCAGTTAAATTTTAATAAATTTTAAACATACAAGTGTGGGTCAATTATTATTCAACCCCTAGGTTTAATATTTTGTGGAATAACCCTTGTTTGCAATTACAGCTAATAATCGTCTTTTATAAGACCTGATCAGGCCGGCACAGGTCTCTGGAGTTATCTTGGCCCACTCCTCCATGCAGATCTTCTCCAAGTTATCTAGGTTCTTTGGGTGTCTCATGTGGACTTTAATCTTGAGCTCCTTCCACAAGTTTTCAATTGGGTTAAGGTTAGGAGACTGACTAGGCCACTCCAACACCTTGATTTTTTGGCTCTTGAACCAGGCCTTGGTTTTCTTGGCTGTGTGCTTTGGGTCGTTGTCTTGTTGGAAGATGAAATGACGACCCATCTTAAGATCTTTGATGGAGGAGCGGAGGTTCTTGGCCAAAATCTCCAGGTAGGCCGTGCTATCCATCTTCCCATGGATGCGGACCAGATGGCCAGGCCCCTTGGCTGAGAAACAGCCCCACAGCATGATGCTGCCACCACCATGCTTGACTGTAGGGATGGTATTCTTGGGGTCGTATGCAGTGCCATCCAGTCTCCAAATGTCACGTGTGTGGTTGGCACCAAAGATCTCGATCTTGGTCTCATCAGACCAGAGAACCTTGAACCAGTCTGTCTCAGAGTCCTCCAAGTGATCATGAGCAAACTGTAGACGAGCCTTGACATGACGCTTTGAAAGTAAAGGTACCTTACGGGCTCGTCTGGAACGGAGACCATTGCGGTGGAGTACATTACTTATGGTATTGACTGAAACCAATGTCCCCACTGCCATGAGATCTTCCCGGACCCCCTTCCTTGTTGTCCTTGGGTTAGCCTTGACTCTTCGGACAAGCCTGGCCTCGGCACGGGAGGAAACTTTCAAAGGCTGTCCAGGCCGTGGAAGGCTAACAGTAGTTCCATAAGCCTTCCACTTCCGGATGATGCTCCCAACAGTGGAGACAGGTAGGCCCAACTCCTTGGAAAGGGTTTTGTACCCCTTGCCAGCCTTGTGACCCTCCACGATCTTGTCTCTGATGGCCTTGGAATGCTCCTTTGTCTTTCCCATGTTGACCATGTATGAGTGCTGTTCACAAGTTTGGGGAGGGTCTTAAATAGTCAGAAAAGGCTGGAAAAAGAGATAATTAATCCAAACATGTGAAGCTCATTGTTCTTTGTGCCTGAAATACTTCTTAATACTTTAGGGGAACCAAACAGAATTCTGGTGGTTTGAGGGGTTGAATAATAAATGACCCTCTGAATAAACTTTTCACAATTTAAAAAAAAATTAAACAAATAAATAACATTCTTTTTTGCTGCAGTGCATTTCACACTTCCAGGCTGATCTACAGTCCAAATGTCACAATGCCAAGTTAATTCCGAATGTGTAAACCTGCTAAATCTGCAGGGGGTTGAATACTACTTGTAGGCACTGTAGCTGACAGGGAATCCTAGTCTGGAGTGAGTATAAATACCCCTCCCAGATCCAAAGGGAGGCCAGCAAAATTAACCCTGAGAAACCAGGACATTAACCATGTCCTAACCATGACAAATATATTTGGTTGTAATTTTCTTACCCTGTCTAAGTTTCATTTACAGAATTGTATTCTCATTTTTAGATGCGACAGATTATGCCAGTGTACTACAAGAAGCTATAGTGCCCATTGTGTCTGACAATAAATGCAGCAGTCCTGAGGTCTACGGCTCTGAAATCAGTGACAACATGTTTTGTGCCGGATATTTTGATTGTGACGTAGATGCCTGCCAGGTGAGGTCCACAACGTTTTTGGGGAAAAGGGACAACTTGTTCTATGCATGATTCTCATCTGCAGCTCTCTCTCTATGATGATTGGCCAAAGATTGATGATTCATCCTTATTCCTATTGGTTTTAATGCACACCATTTTTAGAATTCACTCTGTTTACCAATATTAGGTGCTGTCCATAATCCCTTCTGGTTAGGTCCCTGGGGACCGGATAAAATTGTGGGTAAACAACTTTGTTTCAGGCATGTGATGTTTGTTCAAACTCACCTGTGGCAAGTAATAGGTGTGGGCAATATAGGAATCACACTTGAGACCAAATTAAAAGGGGAGAAGTTGACTCAATCTTTGCATTGTGTATCTGTGTGTGCCGCACTAAGCATGGAGAACAGAAAGAGGAGAAGAGAACTGTCTGAGAACCTGAAAACCAAAATTGAGAAAAATATCAAAAATCTCAACTTTACAAGTCACATATCCTGTTAAAGAAAAACCTTCACATGGATATGTCTTCAGAAAAAAAATAAATTATGGCAGGGACGAATAAACAAAGACTGGTCATGGCAGGAAATGGCAATTCACATCAATGGTTTGCCTATGTGATACAGGACAGAACAGATTTACTTTTTTCGGGGTCTTCATCTCTTGGCCAGTGAGAGAGAGAGAGATTACAGGGTACCCATCTCCATTAATGCAGAATTTCCCATCATGTTATATAAGTGTGGGGTTTCTAAAGTTGAATAATCTATTTATATGGTTTTGGAAGTGAAAGTATGTCATTTTATGGTTTTAGAACTGAAAGTTAGTCATTTTATGGTTTTCTCTTTTTTATTTCAGGGTGACTCAGGAGGGCCACTGGCTTGTCAGCAGGATAAGATCTCTTACCTGTCTGGAATTGTCAGCTGGGGTGATGGATGCGGGAGGGTCAATAAGCCCGGAGTGTATACAAAAGTGTCTAACTATGTTCAGTGGATCAATAACAAAATCATGCCCAAAAAAATTGATAAGAAACGATAATTGTGTTTTTTTCCTGAAGGTCAAAATAAAAATAAAAATGTTAAAGTTTTCCAGAAAAGTATTTAGTATTTCAATGATTGACAAAAGCGATGATTTCAAGAATATTTTTGAAGTTTTATGCTTTGCATATTAGAAATGTTCAGATTCAGTACTACATTTTAGAGATAGAAGTTTAAAAGGGTTTTCTGGCCTTAGGCTACTACTCTACTGTGGATATACAGTGTGTGCACAAATTTTGGGTTTCAATATGAATTTTTCATTTCTGGACTTGCGAGCGAAAAATACAAAACTTATTACAGTAGAAGCAAATTGGATGATATGTTTCAAAATGTTATAAACCCACTTGACCTGTGATGTAGGTGTGTGACATCTGCAGCATGACATATAGTGCTTGTTTGAATATAGCTTTTTTGAGGGTTTTTTCAGTGTGGAATATTATTACAGCAAAAGGTAAATAAATTGATTTTTAAAATGTCATTTACACAGGGAATTTTAAATGAAAGGGGGTGATACCAGAGTGAAACATGTAGAGCAGACTGTCAGTCATTACATGTCTCACACTGAAAACACCCCCATAATAATCTCTGGAGGTAGATTCTCAGGGAGATCTATGTCCCACCCATAGATCTTAATAGCTCATTTATATATTAAGAAAAACAAGGATTTCTCTGAAATAATAGATCGGATCGCAGAAAACAAAGTATAAATTTGTTCAACTGTCTTTGAGCTGCATAGCCATATAGATGGCTTAGGAAGGATGAGCTTTGGGGAAAAGCTGCAGTAAAAATGCAGAAAAAATTTACATGGTTTATTTTTTAAAAATGCAAGTGAGAAAAATGCATTGCGTGAATGAGATTTCATAAATCTAATTCATTTTGCTATTACCGTGCTTCAGAGACTGGGAGTTTTGTGGAAACTGTTTGGATAAGAATACAAGGACAGAACAATGGAAAGGACACCATTGTAGGCATTTACTACAGGCCGCCTGTGCAAGCTGAAGATATGGATGAACTCTTTATGCATCAAATGGCCGAGTTCTCCAAAAAATATGACATAGTTGTCATGAGAGATTTCAACTATCCAGACATTTGTTGGGAATCTCTCTCAGGCAAAACTAACAGGTCAAGGAAATTCTTATCCTCTCTTGCTGACAACTTTATCTTCCAAAAGGTAGGGGAGAAAACAAGGGGAACTGCTACCTTGGATCTAATTCTTATAAACAGGGAGGAAATGGTTGAGGAGGTAAAAGTGGCTGGGACCCTAGGAGGGAGCGACCATGCTATTTTAGAATTTTGGATAACTAGAGGCGGAAGACCTGTGAAGACTCAGACGTCAAGGTTAGATTTCAGAAAGGCAGATTTTAAGGGATTCAGAAAGAGAATTGGAGGGATCCAATGGCTGGATATCCTTAAGGACAAAAATGTCCAGGAAGGAAGGGAAATCTTGAAAAATGAAATTCTCAAAGCACAATTGTTAACAATTCCGAAAAGAGGGAAGAATAGGAAACGTTTAAGGAAACCAGGATGGATGAACACAGAACTTAAGCCCATGCTAAAAAGGAAGAAAGAAATGTTTATAAAATGGAAAGAGGGAGGCATATCTAAAGAAGAATATAATGCTGTGTGCAGAACCTGCAGGGCACGAATCAGATTTTCTAAAGCTGACAATGAATTGAGGCTTGCAAGAGACATCAAAAGTAATAATAAAGGATTTTGGGGATATGTCAAAAGTAAAAGAAAAGTCAAAGATGCCATAGGATTTTTACAGGATTAAAATGATGAAATGGTAAGACAGGATGTTGAGAAGGCCGAACTTTTAAATTCCTATTTTGCATCTGTATTCTCTCAGAAAGGAAATGTAACATCAGCTATTCTTCACTGTCCTATTAAGGGAATAGAAGAATCCAGGATATCTATAAACAGAAATATAGTGAGGAAACACTTAGCTAACCTAAATGAATTCAAGTCTCCAGGTCCAGATGAATTACACCCCAGAGTACTGAAGGAGATAGCAGAAGAAATTTTTGAACCCCTCTCCATAATCTTTGAAAATTTGTGGAGAACAGAAGCCCTAGAAGACTGGAGAAGAGCAAATGTTGCTCCCATCTTCAAAAAGGGGAAGAAGGTAGACTGTCATGAACTCATTTTCTGCTCCACCAGTTGAGAGTTCCCCTTCCGTTCTCCCTCTGGTGGTGACAGGAGGTAGTGCGGTTGGTTTAAGTGGTAGTGATCTGATGAGGAAGATAACGATTGGATCTCTGGAGTATCAGACTGGATATAAGACAGCCAACGCCCTATCCGGGTGCTGGTGATTCAGTCTGCTTCTCAGGTCCTGGACTTCAGCTCTCTTCCAGTCTTCTCAAGTTAAGTTTGTTTTTTGCTAATGTTCACACTTGTGCTTGCTGGTTAATTCAGTTTTTTGTGTAATCAGCCTGCCCCTGCTGGGGCTATGCTGAAATTCCACTCCTATTAATCAGTATTTGCCAATCTGCTTTTTGTCCCTTATTAGATTGGCCTCTTTTTTGCTCTGTCTCAGAATATTTCAGAGTGCTGATATAGGTTTAGAAGTCTAGTGACTTCAGGTTTAATTTTGTTATCAGAAGTGTTGGACAATATTTTTGTAGGTTTTTTTGGCAGATTGCAGACAGTGTCTTTCCTTTTCTATCCTTTTTATTAGCCGGGCCCCATCGTTTGCCCAGCCTATTTTCCTGCCTTTGTTTGTATTTTCATCTTATTTCACCGTCAATACATGTGGGGGGCTGTCTTTCCTTTGGGGTCTGCTCTGGGGCAGTTAGTTTTCCTCTTTTCCTGCTTTAGGCTTATGTAGTTCTCCGGTTGTGATGAGGCATCTAGGACCAACGTAGGAACGCTCCACGACTGCTGCTAGTTGTGCGGTTAATATCAGGGATCTGCAATCTGCATAGTTACCAACTTCTCTGGTCTTCTGAGACTTAGCTTGTTGTCTTTTTTTCCTCCTCGGTTTCCCAATCATAACACTCAGCCTATTTTCCTGCGTCTGTTTGTATTTTCATCTTGTTTCACCGTCAATACATGTGGGGGGCTGTCTTTCCTTTGGGGTCTGCTCTGGGGCAGTTAGTTTTCCTCTTTTCCTGCTTTAGGCTTATGTAGTTCTCCGGTTGTGATGAGCCATCTAGGACCAACATAGGAACGCTCCACGACTGCTGCTAGTTGTGCGGTTAAGATCAGGGATCTGCAATCTGCATAGTTACCAACTTCTCTGGTTTTCTGAGACTTAGCTTGTTGTCTTTTTTTCCTCCTCGGTTTCCCATTCATAACAGTAGACCCAGGCAACTATAGGCCGGTGAGTCTGACTTCTATACCAGGAAAGATCTTTGAACAAATTATTAAACAACATGTATGTCAGTACCTGGATGAGAATGAAGTGATTAAACAGAGTCAGCATGGGTTTGTAACTAATAAGACTAACTTAATTTCCTTCTATGACAGAATCACTGATTGGGTGGATCAGGGAAATGCTGTAGATATAGTATATCTTGACTTCAGCAAAGCATTTGACAAAGTATCTCACACAATCCTTATTGAAAAAATGACTAAGTATGGAATGGACAAGGCAACTGTTAAGTGGATTCATAACTGGCATAGTGATCGGATCCAAAGAGTGGTCGTAAATAGCTGCACATCCAGTTGGAAGAATGTCTCAAGTGGGGTACCACAGGACTCTGTCCTGGGCCCTGTATTGTTCAACATCTTTATCAGCGATTTAGATGAAGGAATTGAGGGTAAACTGATTAAGTTTGCTGATGACACAAAGTTAGGAGGGATAGATAATACTAGAGAACAGAGAGAGAGGATTCCAAAAGATATAAATAAACTGGAGCAGTGGGCAGCAACTAACAGAATGGTTTTTAACAGGGAAAAATGCAAAGTACTACATCTGGGCAATAAAAATAAAAAAAGCATATACAGAATGGGAGGAATAGGGCTAAGCAACAGCACATGTGAAAAAGACTTGGGTATACTAATAGATCACAGACTGAATATGAGTCAACAGTGTGATGCAGCAGCAAAAAAGGCAAATGCAATTCTAGGATGTATTAACAGAAGCATACAGTCTAGATCACATGAAGTCATTATTGCTCTCTACTCCTGTTTGGTCAGACCTCATCTGGAATACTGTCTAGTTTTGGGCACCACATTTTAAAAAAGACATCCACAAACTGGAGCAAGTTCAGAAAAGAGCGACCAGAATAGTGACCGGTCTGCAAACCCTGTCTTATGAGGAAAGGTTGCAGGCTTTGGGAATGTTTAGCTTGCAAAAGAGAAGACTGAGAGGAGACTTAATAACTGTCTACAAATATCTCAAGGGCTGTCACATTGCAGAAGGATCATCTTTATTCTCATTTGCACAAGGAAAGACTAGAAGCAATGGCATGAAACTGAATGGGAGGAGACAGATTAGATATTAGAAAAAACTTTTTGACAGTTAGAGTGATCAATGAGTGGAATAAGCTGCCACGAGAGGTGGTGAGTTCTCCTTCAATAGAAGTCTTCAAACAGAGGCTGGACAGATATCTGTCTGGGATGATTTAGTGAATCCTGCTTTGAGCAGGGGGTTGGACCAGATGGCCCAGGAGGTCCCTTCCATCTCTACGATTCTATGATTCTACTTCAAAATGCTGTATTTTTTTCTGCACATAAGAATAAAGCTGAAAAACCCATAAAAATGCTACATGGGGAAAAGCTGTTCTGTAGATTTTTTTTCAGATTTTGATGCAGATTCACTCCGAAATCTGCAGATGAAAACTAGGGATGAGCGGACTTGTGGATGTTCGGGTTCGACTGAACTGTAGTTCAAAGTTTGGTTTGCTACCTGGACGTGCCCCCAAACGTGAACCCAATAGGAGTCAATATGAACCGAACATGGTGCTTTAACCCGTTCATGACATGTGCCATACATGTACAGCGCATGATGTGGGCTCCGGCACTGAGCCCACATCTTTCCCGGCACATGTCAGCTGTTTTGGACATTTGACATGTGCCCCTAACAGCCGCTGGTGGAATCGCGATCCAGCCGCAGCTGTTAACCTGTTAAATGCTGCTGTCAATCTCTGACAGCGACATTTAATGTGATCTCTCCGGAGGCATGCCACTAATCCCGCCATCGGCGCCCTTGTCACATGACCGCGGGTCGCCGATGGGTTGGCTTGACAACCCGGGGTCTGTTGGAGACCCCTGTGGTTGTCATTGCCGGATTGTTATGAGCACCATCCAGCGCCGTCCATTACTGCTACACACAGGCGATCTTATAATTGCCTGTGCGCAGCAGAGGCGATCGTATTGTCGCAGCTTCTAGTCTCCCATATAGCAGTTGAAAAGTTAAAAAAAATTGTTTTTAAAAATATTAAAAAAATATAAAACTTCAAATCACTCCCCTTTTGCCCCATTCAAAATAAAACAGTTACAAGAACGAAAAAAATACACGTATTTGGTAAAGCCGCGTTCATAATTGCCCAAAATATCAATATATAAAAATTAATCCAATCGGTAAACAATGCAGAGAAAAAAAAGTTAAAACGCCAGAACTAGGTTTTTTTAGACGCTGCAATATTACATTAAAATGCAATAACGGGTGATTAATAGATCGTATCCACACCAAAATGGTATCATGAAAAACATCAGCTCAAAAAGTAAACTCTCACCCGGCCCCAGATCACGGGTATCAGAAAATGATGCAATTTTTTTTTCTTTTAACAAACTTTGGATTTTAAGTTAAAAAACAACCTAGACATGTTTGGTATCTATGAACTCGTAATGACCTGGAGAATTATAATGGCAAGTCAGTTTTAGCATTTGGTGAACATGGTAAAAAAAAACAGTTATGGAATTGCCCTTTTTTTTGCAATTTCACTGTACTTGGATTTTTTTTCCCATTTTCGAGTACACGATATTTGTAAAACAAATGGAGACGTTCAAAAGGACAACTCATCCTGCAAAAAACAAGCCCTGACATGGCCATATTGACGGAAAAATAAAAAAGTTATAGCTCTGGGAAGAAGGGGAGCGAAAAACAGATGCGCCAAAACGAAAAAGGGCTGCAGTGTGAAGGGGTTAAAATGGCTGTAAAATGTTCATAGAAAAAGGCTAGGGGGCTACAAAATGAAGCTAAATGTGGGTAAGAGCAGGACAATTGGCCTGCAAACAAAAATTACTTAAAATAACGTAGAATTAAAAAAAAAAAAATTATAATCTTGAACCGGGAAGCGAGGTCCAAGTGGAGGAGGAGATAGAGGTGGCGGTGTAGGTGGAAGAGGCGTAAGAGGAGTAGGTAGCCAACATTGTTTTTGTGTTTTTTTTTTAATGGAACTGACTTAAAAGAACATAGAATTAACCAAACAAAAGAAAACAATGTAGACACAGGATGTGGAGGTCCAAGTAAAGGAGGAGGTGGATGTGGTGGTGTAGGTGGAACAGGCAAGGAAAGAGTAATCCAACACTGCTTTGTGTTTTTTGTGTGTTTTTTTGTTTTGTTTTAGGGAACTGACTTAACAGAACATAGAATTAACAGAACAATAGAAAAACAATCTGGAATGAGGAGGTGGAGGTCAAAAAGTTTAGGAGGAGTTGGAGTAGCTGGAGGTGGACATGGCGGTGTAGGTGAAACAGACAGAGGTGGAGGTTGCCAACCCTGTTTTTTTTTCATTTGTGCAGGCCCCAAAATGAAACAAATGGCAAATAGAGTTGAACAATGGCTGGGTGCGGCTGGTATAGTTGCCTAGTCAGCCAAAGGTACGGAAAAGTCCTGTGGGATCCATACCTGATTCATTTTAATAATTGTTAGCTTCCCTACATTGGCTGCTTACAGGCGTATGCATCTGTCTGTGATCACAGTACACTTGCCGCATGGCAGGCCAGCACCTCCAAGGCATAAAGAGCAAGCTCAGGCCATGTGTCCAATTTGAAGACCCAGAAGTTAAAAGGGGCAGACCCAACTGTTAGCACATGTAGATGTGTGAACAGGTACTCTTCCACCATGTTGTAATGCTTCCTCCAGCTAATACGGACCATATCAGATGGTGGTGCTGGATGTTGTTGCATGCTGAGAACGTTTTGGCCGTGCTAACAATGCCTTCCAAGGGGGTGGCGGTGCCTCAGCTGCATTAGTGACTACTCCTCCTCAGCCTTGTTCTTCCAGTGTCCCCCCACTGTCAGGTGGGAATCCTGTCAGTAGTGCCTCTACCAGCTTGTGCTTGTATTCAGGCATTTTGCGATCCCGCTCCAGTGAAGGAAGTAAAGATGGTACGTAGTCCTTGTAGTGGGGATATATAGCAGGGGTATCTCAAACCAATGTCAGATATTTAGAGGTAGCAAATTGGTATATCATAAACTATAAAACATAACCTTTAATGATTCCTTAAAAACCATGCATCAAATCTAGACAAACATGTGCCAAAGTGCAATTGTGTAGTGCTCTATTTAAAAACAAACCGTTATGTACTTTATGAGGTACCATATGGCCCTAGACATTATCGTATTTCTTGTCCAAATATTTGTAAACCTGGACTCTCCGACCATATGGGCCTTATACATATATATTCATATGCCACAGGGCCTTAATGTCATCAGAATTATTACTTGTTAGACATATACTCAGCCCGTATACAAATAGCATAGCGTGTGTACAGCACCGGTCAAATGCATAAGCATAAAATCACCTCATCAGCAATTTATATCTATTTATGATACCACTGTAGAAACTGAGACCGCTGTACTTATCTTTGGACGCTTCTATAAATAACGGATGATCAGGTAAGGTCCATCTGAAAACCCCAGAATCATGACCCGATCTCCAGAATTGTCACCCAACGCGTTTCATCAATGTCTGACTCATCAGGGGTATTGTGACATCTTTTTCTGGCGCATAGCTCGCCCATTGTGAGATAGCTGCCTTTTATAAATCGCGGCATACCGCGGCTTATTGCCGTTTCCTGGTTGCCCCGTTCAGTACTTCCGGTTTGCGCATGACGCCGGCATCTGCTCAGGCACCTTGCCCCACTTCCTGGGTTTTCCTAAACAGGCGCCGCGCGTCATGTTGGGACAGGAACCGACCCTACCCTGCCCCACTTCCTGGGCGTAACCGGGCCTGTCGGTCTGCATCTCAAAATATTGCGTGATTGGTCTAAGCAGTCACCTGACCATCACGTACCATTAGGAGCCGCTCACTTTGTGTTACTACATCAATCTAATAGTGCGGCTTCATTTACTCAATCACAAAATGTTAATTGCGTCCCCCTATCATTATTTATACGGGATCTGAATTATTAAGTCATTTTATGATTGCATAGGCGTTATGAATCAGTACAAAACGCCAACACCCATATTATGGACATTGTCAAGGATTATCTTGTGAATAAAAACAAATTCTTTACACCCCATCGTAGGGAAAGAAACATAAAAAAGAAAATGAAAAATAATCAGGGTACCATCTGCAAATTATGTATAATGTGGAATTTGTTCAATTATTTTGTTGCATGCATAATAGGGGATACCACCAACCTCCATGTATCTGTAGGAATTATAGAAAGGGTGCCCACTAAATCTGGCCCTAAATGTCCCTAACTGACTGTTCCCTACCTCACGCGGAGGTTGGCACCCTAAATTCCTGCGCAATGGCGCCCCCACTCCTCGTCGGCTCTCCCTGAGCTCAAAAGCCCTATCAAGACTCCCTACAAGAAGGAAGAAAAGGATAGTGTCTCATTAAGTCCTTTGGGATATACAGATTGTAATGAGAAAATCCAATATGCTTCTCTTTGGAGTATACGTTTATCCCAATCACCTCCTCTTGGATTTTGGGGGACCTTTTCTATGCCCATGAAACTGACCGCCTTCACATCACCCTTATGTCTTTGATTGACATGAGTGGCTACCGGTGTATCACGTTTAAGAATTATATCTCTATGGTGTTCACCTACCCTCACCCTCAACTCTCTCTTGGTCTTGCCGATGTATTCAAGGCCACAACTACAGGTGATTTTATATACCACTCCTATTGATCTGCAATTAATGAATTGACCAATACGATAGATCTTTCCTGTGACATTGCTCTGAAATTCTTTACTTTGGTGAATAGAGGTACAATATTTACAGCTACCACATCTGTAACAGCCTTTCGGCTGTGTACCTAACCATGTTGGGCTGTATGAGGTTCTCTGGGTATAATGGCTGCGGACCAACCTATCCCTCAAGGAGCGGCCCCTCCTAAATGTAATTTGTGGATTATCCGAGATCAAGCCTCCAAGATCTTTGTCCATACATAGAATTGGCCAATGTCGGTTCATAATGGTTCTCAGCTCATTTGCCCCATTGGAAAAAGTGGTGATGAACCTTATGATATTGTCTTCATTGGTTTGCTGTTTGGGTATAAGTAGTTCTTTTCTTTCCTTTTCTACCGTAGATTTATAAGCCCCTTTAAGAATGTCATCTGGGTATCCTCGTTCATGAAAACGAGATCTAAGGTCATCTGCTTGTCTCTTAAAGTCTCTCTGATCAGTACAGTTCCTTTTCATGCGTAGGTACTGGCCTTTAGGAATACCTTTTTTCAAGGGGACTGGATGGCTGGATTCCCATCTTAGAAGGGAGTTCGTAGAGGTAGGTTTCCTGTATGTTTCTGTAACTATACGGCCATTCTCTCCCCTCTTAATGACTATGTCCAGGAAGGGTAGTCTATTCACATTAACCTCACATGTGAAGCTAAGACCAATATCATTTATATTAAGATCTTTCACAAAGGTTCTAAAACTGTTCTCATCACCTCTCCAAATAACAAATACATCGTCGATGTAGCGGAGCCATAGCACTATTTTGTCCTCCGCCACATCAACCTGCTCACCAAAAACGACATTTTCCTCCCACCAGCCCAGGAGCAAATTAGCGTACGATGGCGCACAGGGATTGCCCATCGCAGTGCCCCTGAGCTGATGGAAGAACCTGCCATCAAAAAGAAAAAAATTTTTTGTGAGACAGAATTCCAAGGCTTGCATAACAAACAGGTTATGTCTCTTACATTGGACGCCCCTTGTCTTTAGGAAATAGTCCGCAGCCATCAGACCTTTATCATGGGGAATGGATGAGTACAAGGCTTCTACATCTATTGAACCCAATATCATATCGGTGTCCAATTCGATGTGGTCAAGTTTCAATAAAAGGTCGGTGGTATCCCTTGTATAGGAACTAAGTGATGTAACAAATGGTCTTAGAATTTTGTCTACATATATACCCAGATTTTGGGTTAGACTTCCTATACCCGATATAATCGGTCGGCCTTTCAAGGGCGAAAGGCCTTTATGAATCTTAGGCAGAGCATAGAATGTTGCCACAGTCGGGTGTTGTGGAATCAAAAATTCTCTCTCATTTTTATCAATGAGTTTTGCTTGGAGGGCCCCATTCACCAACTTCTTAAGATCATTCAAGAAAGTGTTAGTGGGGTTATGTTCCATTCTTTCATATCCCATAGATCTATCTAACAATGAGTAGCACATGGTTTTATATTGTGCTACATCCATCAATACTATATTTCCCCCTTTATCTGCGGGCTTCACTATTATAGTATCGTCTCTCTCTAGCTCCAGAAGCCCATCCATCTCAGACTTGGTAAGGTTATGGAATCGTCTTTTTTTCCCATTATCCAATTCCTTGATATCTCTAGATACCAAGTTGGCAAATATGTCAAGGGCCCCTATATCGTTGCTAATAGGTGGCATTTGTTTGCTCTTATTTTTTAATTGTGTGAATGGTCCCTCACCCAAATCGTTGGAATTCATATCCCCCAAATTGAACAAAAATCTCACATCATTAAGTAGGTCTCCCTCTATACCCAATTCAGTGCAGCTTTTTTTATCCATATTAATGAAGTGTTTTTTCCACTTAAGTTTACGAATGAAGAGCTGTAAATCCTTAATCGTTTCAAAACATTCAAGATCTGATGTTGGGACAAAAGACATCCCCTTACTGAGAACCGCCATCTGTTCTTTACTTAGGGATTTCGAGGAAAGGTTAATTATATGATTGTCTATACGGGGTTCCTGCCGTTGAACCTGTTTCTTAATGGGTAGCTTGTGTCTAAAAAATGATCCCTCTGTGGGGAACCTCGACCAGATCCTCTCCCCGCACGTAGACTCCCCCTTCCCCTCACTCTCCCTCTTCCAGGTTTATACCTCGTTTCTGAATCAGAAAACTCAGCCTCTGAAGATGATATATCTGTCTCCTGCGATCTGTTGGTTTTTCCGTAATACACTGAATATGCTTTATTATCCCTGAATTCTTGTAAATCCCGGATAAAATATTTATGCTTCCTTTCTTTCAGATGATATTGAAATTTTTCTATAATGTTTTGTAGACTAGATTCTTTCACCGTAAACTCGGCCTCTGCAGAAAATTTCTTCGTAACCTCTATCTGCTCTCTCAAGCGTTCATTAATGTTATTTAACATACACTTCTCCTCCTCAAGGAGTATTTTCATAAGTTTCAATGAGCTATCAGTTGCTTCTTTCTCTAATTTGGCCAATAGTGTTGTATTCTTATATCTATAACCAAAGTTAATTGATATTCTAAGATGGCGGGGAACTATTCCTGCTTTTATATAACTTTCCAAGCTCTGTACCTCCCACCACGAAGTGACCTGTTCTTTATAAACCTTGGTCAACTCTTTAAAAGCAGCACTGAAAGAGGGTATGTACTTTTTCTGTGTAAAGGTACCATCTGAAAATACATCTTTCGCTTCATTGATCCACTGATTGGTGTCTATTCCTGTAACAAGAAATCCTGCCATGTCCAACTATTACAAATATATAGCAGGGGTATCTCAAACCAATGTCAGATATTTAGAGGTAGCAAATTGGTATATCATAAACTATAAAACATAACCTTTAATGATTCCTTAAAAACCATGCATCAAATCTAGACAAACATGTGCCAAAGTGCAATTGTGTAGTGCTCTATTTAAAAACAAACCGTTATGTACTTTATGAGGTACCATATGGCCCTAGACATTATCGTATTTCTTGTCCAAATATTTGTAAACCTGGACTCTCCGACCATATGGGCCTTATACATATATATTCATATGCCACAGGGCCTTAATGTCATCAGAATTATTACTTGTTAGACATATACTCAGCCCGTATACAAATAGCATAGCGTGTGTACAGCACCGGTCAAATGCATAAGCATAAAATCACCTCATCAGCAATTTATATCTATTTATGATACCACTGTAGAAACTGAGACCGCTGTACTTATCTTTGGACGCTTCTATAAATAACGGATGATCAGGTAAGGTCCATCTGAAAACCCCAGAATCATGACCCGATCTCCAGAATTGTCACCCAACGCGTTTCATCAATGTCTGACTCATCAGGGGTATTGTGACATCTTTTTCTGGCGCATAGCTCGCCCATTGTGAGATAGCTGCCTTTTATAAATCGCGGCATACCGCGGCTTATTGCCGTTTCCTGGTTGCCCCGTTCGGTACTTCCGGTTTGCGCATGACGCCGGCATCTGCTCAGGCACCTTGCCCCACTTCCTGGGTTTTCCTAAACAGGCGCCGCGCGTCATGTTGGGACAGGAACCGACCCTACCCTGCCCCACTTCCTGGGCGTAACCGGGCCTGTCGGTCTGCATCTCAAAATATTGCGTGATTGGTCTAAGCAGTCACCTGACCATCACGTACCATTAGGAGCCGCTCACTTTGTGTTACTACATCAATCTAATAGTGCGGCTTCATTTACTCAATCACAAAATGTTAATTGCGTCCCCCTATCATTATTTATACGGGATCTGAATTATTAAGTCATTTTATGATTGCATAGGCGTTATGAATCAGTACAAAACGCCAACACCCATATTATGGACATTGTCAAGGATTATCTTGTGAATAAAAACAAATTCTTTACACCCCATCGTAGGGAAAGAAACATAAAAAAGAAAATGAAAAATAATCAGGGTACCATCTGCAAATTATGTATAATGTGGAATTTGTTCAATTATTTTGTTGCATGCCATTGCGCAGGAATTTAGGGTGCCAACCTCCGCGTGAGGTAGGGAACAGTCAGTTAGGGACATTTAGGGCCAGATTTAGTGGGCACCCTTTCTATAATTCCTACAGATACATGGAGGTTGGTGGTATCCCCTATTATGCATGCAACAAAATAATTGAACAAATTCCACATTATACATAATTTGCAGATGGTACCCTGATTATTTTTCATTTTCTTTTTTATGTTTCTTTCCCTACGATGGGGTGTAAAGAATTTGTTTTTATTCACAAGATAATCCTTGACAATGTCCATAATATGGGTGTTGGCGTTTTGTACTGATTCATAACGCCTATGCAATCATAAAATGACTTAATAATTCAGATCCCGTATAAATAATGATAGGGGGACGCAATTAACATTTTGTGATTGAGTAAATGAAGCCGCACTATTAGATTGATGTAGTAACACAAAGTGAGCGGCTCCTAATGGTACGTGATGGTCAGGTGACTGCTTAGACCAATCACGCAATATTTTGAGATGCAGACCGACAGGCCCGGTTACGCCCAGGAAGTGGGGCAGGGTAGGGTCGGTTCCTGTCCCAACATGACGCGCGGCGCCTGTTTAGGAAAACCCAGGAAGTGGGGCAAGGTGCCTGAGCAGATGCCGGCGTCATGCGCAAACCGGAAGTACTGAACGGGGCAACCAGGAAACGGCAATAAGCCGCGGTATGCCGCGATTTATAAAAGGCAGCTATCTCACAATGGGCGAGCTATGCGCCAGAAAAAGATGTCACAATACCCCTGATGAGTCAGACATTGATGAAACGCGTTGGGTGACAATTCTGGAGATCGGGTCATGATTCTGGGGTTTTCAGATGGACCTTACCTGATCATCCGTTATTTATAGAAGCGTCCAAAGATAAGTACAGCGGTCTCAGTTTCTACAGTGGTATCATAAATAGATATAAATTGCTGATGAGGTGATTTTATGCTTATGCATTTGACCGGTGCTGTACACACGCTATGCTATTTGTATACGGGCTGAGTATATGTCTAACAAGTAATAATTCTGATGACATTAAGGCCCTGTGGCATATGAATATATATGTATAAGGCCCATATGGTCGGAGAGTCCAGGTTTACAAATATTTGGACAAGAAATACGATAATGTCTAGGGCCATATGGTACCTCATAAAGTACATAACGGTTTGTTTTTAAATAGAGCACTACACAATTGCACTTTGGCACATGTTTGTCTAGATTTGATGCATGGTTTTTAAGGAATCATTAAAGGTTATGTTTTATAGTTTATGATATACCAATTTGCTACCTCTAAATATCTGACATTGGTTTGAGATACCCCTGCTATATATTTGTAATAGTTGGACATGGCAGGATTTCTTGTTACAGGAATAGACACCAATCAGTGGATCAATGAAGCGAAAGATGTAGTTTCAGATGGTACCTTTACACAGAAAAAGTACATACCCTCTTTCAGTGCTGCTTTTAAAGAGTTGACCAAGGTTTATAAAGAACAGGTCACTTCGTGGTGGGAGGTACAGAGCTTGGAAAGTTATATAAAAGCAGGAATAGTTCCCCGCCATCTTAGAATATCAATTAACTTTGGTTATAGATATAAGAATACAACACTATTGGCCAAATTAGAGAAAGAAGCAACTGATAGCTCATTGAAACTTATGAAAATACTCCTTGAGGAGGAGAAGTGTATGTTAAATAACATTAATGAACGCTTGAGAGAGCAGATAGAGGTTACGAAGAAATTTTCTGCAGAGGCCGAGTTTACGGTGAAAGAATCTAGTCTACAAAACATTATAGAAAAATTTCAATATCATCTGAAAGAAAGGAAGCATAAATATTTTATCCGGGATTTACAAGAATTCATGGATAATAAAGCATATTCAGTGTATTACGGAAAAACCAACAGATCGCAGGAGACAGATATATCATCTTCAGAGGCTGAGTTTTCTGATTCAGAAACGAGGTATAAACCTGGAAGAGGGAGAGTGAGGGGAAGGGGGAGTCTACGTGCGGGGAGAGGATCTGGTCGAGGTTCCCCACAGAGGGATCATTTTTTAGACACAAGCTACCCATTAAGAAACAGGTTCAACGGCAGGAACCCCGTATAGACAATCATATAATTAACCTTTCCTCGAAATCCCTAAGTAAAGAACAGATGGCGGTTCTCAGTAAGGGGATGTCTTTTGTCCCAACATCAGATCTTGAATGTTTTGAAACGATTAAGGATTTACAGCTCTTCATTCGTAAACTTAAGTGGAAAAAACACTTCATTAATATGGATAAAAAAAGCTGCACTGAATTGGGTATAGAGGGAGACCTACTTAATGATGTGAGATTTTTGTTCAATTTGGGGGATATGAATCCCAACGATTTGGGTGAGGGACCATTCACACAATTAAAAAATAAGAGCAAACAAATGCCACCTATTAGCAACGATATAGGGGCCCTTGACATATTTGCCAACTTGGTATCTAGAGATATCAAGGAATTGGATAATGGGAAAAAAAGACGATTCCATAACCTTACCAAGTCTGAGATGGATGGGCTTCTGGAGCTAGAGAGAGACGATACTATAATAGTGAAGCCCGCAGATAAAGGGGGAAATATAGTATTGATGGATGTAGCACAATATAAAACCATGTGCTACTCATTGTTAGATAGATCTATGGGATATGAAAGAATGGAACATAACCCCACTAACACTTTCTTGAATGATCTTAAGAAGTTGGTGAATGGGGCCCTCCAAGCAAAACTCATTGATAAAAATGAGAGAGAATTTTTGATTCCACAACACCCGACTGTGGCAACATTCTATGCTCTGCCTAAGATTCATAAAGGCCTTTCGCCCTTGAAAGGCCGACCGATTATATCGGGTATAGGAAGTCTAACCCAAAATCTGGGTATATATGTAGACAAAATTCTAAGACCATTTGTTACATCACTTAGTTCCTATACAAGGGATACCACCGACCTTTTATTGAAACTTGACCACATCGAATTGGACACCGATATGATATTGGGTTCAATAGATGTAGAAGCCTTGTACTCATCCATTCCCCATGATAAAGGTCTGATGGCTGCGGACTATTTCCTAAAGACAAGGGGCGTCCAATGTAAGAGACATAACCTGTTTGTTATGCAAGCCTTGGAATTCTGTCTCACAAAAAATTTTTTTCTTTTTGATGGCAGGTTCTTCCATCAGCTCAGGGGCACTGCGATGGGCAATCCCTGTGCGCCATCGTACGCTAATTTGCTCCTGGGCTGGTGGGAGGAAAATGTCGTTTTTGGTGAGCAGGTTGATGTGGCGGAGGACAAAATAGTGCTATGGCTCCGCTACATCGACGATGTATTTGTTATTTGGAGAGGTGATGAGAACAGTTTTAGAACCTTTGTGAAAGATCTTAATATAAATGATATTGGTCTTAGCTTCACATGTGAGGTTAATGTGAATAGACTACCCTTCCTGGACATAGTCATTAAGAGGGGAGAGAATGGCCGTATAGTTACAGAAACATACAGGAAACCTACCTCTACGAACTCCCTTCTAAGATGGGAATCCAGCCATCCAGTCCCCTTGAAAAAAGGTATTCCTAAAGGCCAGTACCTACGCATGAAAAGGAACTGTACTGATCAGAGAGACTTTAAGAGACAAGCAGATGACCTTAGATCTCGTTTTCATGAACGAGGATACCCAGATGACATTCTTAAAGGGGCTTATAAATCTACGGTAGAAAAGGAAAGAAAAGAACTACTTATACCCAAACAGCAAACCAATGAAGACAATATCATAAGGTTCATCACCACTTTTTCCAATGGGGCAAATGAGCTGAGAACCATTATGAACCGACATTGGCCAATTCTATGTATGGACAAAGATCTTGGAGGCTTGATCTCGGATAATCCACAAATTACATTTAGGAGGGGCCGCTCCTTGAGGGATAGGTTGGTCCGCAGCCATTATACCCAGAGAACCTCATACAGCCCAACATGGTTAGGTACACAGCCGAAAGGCTGTTACAGATGTGGTAGCTGTAAATATTGTACCTCTATTCACCAAAGTAAAGAATTTCAGAGCAATGTCACAGGAAAGATCTATCGTATTGGTCAATTCATTAATTGCAGATCAATAGGAGTGGTATATAAAATCACCTGTAGTTGTGGCCTTGAATACATCGGCAAGACCAAGAGAGAGTTGAGGGTGAGGGTAGGTGAACACCATAGAGATATAATTCTTAAACGTGATACACCGGTAGCCACTCATGTCAATCAAAGACATAAGGGTGATGTGAAGGCGGTCAGTTTCATGGGCATAGAAAAGGTCCCCCAAAATCCAAGAGGAGGTGATTGGGATAAACGTATACTCCAAAGAGAAGCATATTGGATTTTCTCATTACAATCTGTATATCCCAAAGGACTTAATGAGACACTATCCTTTTCTTCCTTCTTGTAGGGAGTCTTGATAGGGCTTTTGAGCTCAGGGAGAGCCGACGAGGAGTGGGGGCGCCATTGCGCAGGAATTTAGGGTGCCAACCTCCGCGTGAGGTAGGGAACAGTCAGTTAGGGACATTTAGGGCCAGATTTAGTGGGCACCCTTTCTATAATTCCTACAGATACATGGAGGTTGGTGGTATCCCCTATTATGCATGCAACAAAATAATTGAACAAATTCCACATTATACATAATTTGCAGATGGTACCCTGATTATTTTTCATTTTCTTTTTTATGTTTCTTTCCCTACGATGGGGTGTAAAGAATTTGTTTTTATTCACAAGATAATCCTTGACAATGTCCATAATATGGGTGTTGGCGTTTTGTACTGATTCATAACGCCTATGCAATCATAAAATGACTTAATAATTCAGATCCCGTATAAATAATGATAGGGGGACGCAATTAACATTTTGTGATTGAGTAAATGAAGCCGCACTATTAGATTGATGTAGTAACACAAAGTGAGCGGCTCCTAATGGTACGTGATGGTCAGGTGACTGCTTAGACCAATCACGCAATATTTTGAGATGCAGACCGACAGGCCCGGTTACGCCCAGGAAGTGGGGCAGGGTAGGGTCGGTTCCTGTCCCAACATGACGCGCGGCGCCTGTTTAGGAAAACCCAGGAAGTGGGGCAAGGTGCCTGAGCAGATGCCGGCGTCATGCGCAAACCGGAAGTACTGAACGGGGCAACCAGGAAACGGCAATAAGCCGCGGTATGCCGCGATTTATAAAAGGCAGCTATCTCACAATGGGCGAGCTATGCGCCAGAAAAAGATGTCACAATACCCCTGATGAGTCAGACATTGATGAAACGCGTTGGGTGACAATTCTGGAGATCGGGTCATGATTCTGGGGTTTTCAGATGGACCTTACCTGATCATCCGTTATTTATAGAAGCGTCCAAAGATAAGTACAGCGGTCTCAGTTTCTACAGTGGTATCATAAATAGATATAAATTGCTGATGAGGTGATTTTATGCTTATGCATTTGACCGGTGCTGTACACACGCTATGCTATTTGTATACGGGCTGAGTATATGTCTAACAAGTAATAATTCTGATGACATTAAGGCCCTGTGGCATATGAATATATATGTATAAGGCCCATATGGTCGGAGAGTCCAGGTTTACAAATATTTGGACAAGAAATACGATAATGTCTAGGGCCATATGGTACCTCATAAAGTACATAACGGTTTGTTTTTAAATAGAGCACTACACAATTGCACTTTGGCACATGTTTGTCTAGATTTGATGCATGGTTTTTAAGGAATCATTAAAGGTTATGTTTTATAGTTTATGATATACCAATTTGCTACCTCTAAATATCTGACATTGGTTTGAGATACCCCTGCTATATATTTGTAATAGTTGGACATGGCAGGATTTCTTGTTACAGGAATAGACACCAATCAGTGGATCAATGAAGCGAAAGATGTATTTTCAGATGGTACCTTTACACAGAAAAAGTACATACCCTCTTTCAGTGCTGCTTTTAAAGAGTTGACCAAGGTTTATAAAGAACAGGTCACTTCGTGGTGGGAGGTACAGAGCTTGGAAAGTTATATAAAAGCAGGAATAGTTCCCCGCCATCTTAGAATATCAATTAACTTTGGTTATAGATATAAGAATACAACACTATTGGCCAAATTAGAGAAAGAAGCAACTGATAGCTCATTGAAACTTATGAAAATACTCCTTGAGGAGGAGAAGTGTATGTTAAATAACATTAATGAACGCTTGAGAGAGCAGATAGAGGTTACGAAGAAATTTTCTGCAGAGGCCGAGTTTACGGTGAAAGAATCTAGTCTACAAAACATTATAGAAAAATTTCAATATCATCTGAAAGAAAGGAAGCATAAATATTTTATCCGGGATTTACAAGAATTCAGGGATAATAAAGCATATTCAGTGTATTACGGAAAAACCAACAGATCGCAGGAGACAGATATATCATCTTCAGAGGCTGAGTTTTCTGATTCAGAAACGAGGTATAAACCTGGAAGAGGGAGAGTGAGGGGAAGGGGGAGTCTACGTGCGGGGAGAGGATCTGGTCGAGGTTCCCCACAGAGGGATCATTTTTTAGACACAAGCTACCCATTAAGAAACAGGTTCAACGGCAGGAACCCCGTATAGACAATCATATAATTAACCTTTCCTCGAAATCCCTAAGTAAAGAACAGATGGCGGTTCTCAGTAAGGGGATGTCTTTTGTCCCAACATCAGATCTTGAATGTTTTGAAACGATTAAGGATTTACAGCTCTTCATTCGTAAACTTAAGTGGAAAAAACACTTCATTAATATGGATAAAAAAAGCTGCACTGAATTGGGTATAGAGGGAGACCTACTTAATGATGTGAGATTTTTGTTCAATTTGGGGGATATGAATCCCAACGATTTGGGTGAGGGACCATTCACACAATTAAAAAATAAGAGCAAACAAATGCCACCTATTAGCAACGATATAGGGGCCCTTGACATATTTGCCAACTTGGTATCTAGAGATATCAAGGAATTGGATAATGGGAAAAAAAGACGATTCCATAACCTTACCAAGTCTGAGATGGATGGGCTTCTGGAGCTAGAGAGAGACGATACTATAATAGTGAAGCCCGCAGATAAAGGGGGAAATATAGTATTGATGGATGTAGCACAATATAAAACCATGTGCTACTCATTGTTAGATAGATCTATGGGATATGAAAGAATGGAACATAACCCCACTAACACTTTCTTGAATGATCTTAAGAAGTTGGTGAATGGGGCCCTCCAAGCAAAACTCATTGATAAAAATGAGAGAGAATTTTTGATTCCACAACACCCGACTGTGGCAACATTCTATGCTCTGCCTAAGATTCATAAAGGCCTTTCGCCCTTGAAAGGCCGACCGATTATATCGGGTATAGGAAGTCTAACCCAAAATCTGGGTATATATGTAGACAAAATTCTAAGACCATTTGTTACATCACTTAGTTCCTATACAAGGGATACCACCGACCTTTTATTGAAACTTGACCACATCGAATTGGACACCGATATGATATTGGGTTCAATAGATGTAGAAGCCTTGTACTCATCCATTCCCCATGATAAAGGTCTGATGGCTGCGGACTATTTCCTAAAGACAAGGGGCGTCCAATGTAAGAGACATAACCTGTTTGTTATGCAAGCCTTGGAATTCTGTCTCACAAAAAATTTTTTTCTTTTTGATGGCAGGTTCTTCCATCAGCTCAGGGGCACTGCGATGGGCAATCCCTGTGCGCCATCGTACGCTAATTTGCTCCTGGGCTGGTGGGAGGAAAATGTCGTTTTTGGTGAGCAGGTTGATGTGGCGGAGGACAAAATAGTGCTATGGCTCCGCTACATCGACGATGTATTTGTTATTTGGAGAGGTGATGAGAACAGTTTTAGAACCTTTGTGAAAGATCTTAATATAAATGATATTGGTCTTAGCTTCACATGTGAGGTTAATGTGAATAGACTACCCTTCCTGGACATAGTCATTAAGAGGGGAGAGAATGGCCGTATAGTTACAGAAACATACAGGAAACCTACCTCTACGAACTCCCTTCTAAGATGGGAATCCAGCCATCCAGTCCCCTTGAAAAAAGGTATTCCTAAAGGCCAGTACCTACGCATGAAAAGGAACTGTACTGATCAGAGAGACTTTAAGAGACAAGCAGATGACCTTAGATCTCGTTTTCATGAACGAGGATACCCAGATGACATTCTTAAAGGGGCTTATAAATCTACGGTAGAAAAGGAAAGAAAAGAACTACTTATACCCAAACAGCAAACCAATGAAGACAATATCATAAGGTTCATCACCACTTTTTCCAATGGGGCAAATGAGCTGAGAACCATTATGAACCGACATTGGCCAATTCTATGTATGGACAAAGATCTTGGAGGCTTGATCTCGGATAATCCACAAATTACATTTAGGAGGGGCCGCTCCTTGAGGGATAGGTTGGTCCGCAGCCATTATACCCAGAGAACCTCATACAGCCCAACATGGTTAGGTACACAGCCGAAAGGCTGTTACAGATGTGGTAGCTGTAAATATTGTACCTCTATTCACCAAAGTAAAGAATTTCAGAGCAATGTCACAGGAAAGATCTATCGTATTGGTCAATTCATTAATTGCAGATCAATAGGAGTGGTATATAAAATCACCTGTAGTTGTGGCCTTGAATACATCGGCAAGACCAAGAGAGAGTTGAGGGTGAGGGTAGGTGAACACCATAGAGATATAATTCTTAAACGTGATACACCGGTAGCCACTCATGTCAATCAAAGACATAAGGGTGATGTGAAGGCGGTCAGTTTCATGGGCATAGAAAAGGTCCCCCAAAATCCAAGAGGAGGTGATTGGGATAAACGTATACTCCAAAGAGAAGCATATTGGATTTTCTCATTACAATCTGTATATCCCAAAGGACTTAATGAGACACTATCCTTTTCTTCCTTCTTGTAGGGAGTCTTGATAGGGCTTTTGAGCTCAGGGAGAGCCGACGAGGAGTGGGGGCGCCATTGCGCAGGAATTTAGGGTGCCAACCTCCGCGTGAGGTAGGGAACAGTCAGTTAGGGACATTTAGGGCCAGATTTAGTGGGCACCCTTTCTATAATTCCTACAGATACATGGAGGTTGGTGGTATCCCCTATTATGCATGCAACAAAATAATTGAACAAATTCCACATTATACATAATTTGCAGATGGTACCCTGATTATTTTTCATTTTCTTTTTTATGTTTCTTTCCCTACGATGGGGTGTAAAGAATTTGTTTTTATTCACAAGATAATCCTTGACAATGTCCATAATATGGGTGTTGGCGTTTTGTACTGATTCATAACGCCTATGCAATCATAAAATGACTTAATAATTCAGATCCCGTATAAATAATGATAGGGGGACGCAATTAACATTTTGTGATTGAGTAAATGAAGCCGCACTATTAGATTGATGTAGTAACACAAAGTGAGCGGCTCCTAATGGTACGTGATGGTCAGGTGACTGCTTAGACCAATCACGCAATATTTTGAGATGCAGACCGACAGGCCCGGTTACGCCCAGGAAGTGGGGCAGGGTAGGGTCGGTTCCTGTCCCAACATGACGCGCGGCGCCTGTTTAGGAAAACCCAGGAAGTGGGGCAAGGTGCCTGAGCAGATGCCGGCGTCATGCGCAAACCGGAAGTACTGAACGGGGCAACCAGGAAACGGCAATAAGCCGCGGTATGCCGCGATTTATAAAAGGCAGCTATCTCACAATGGGCGAGCTATGCGCCAGAAAAAGATGTCACAATACCCCTGATGAGTCAGACATTGATGAAACGCGTTGGGTGACAATTCTGGAGATCGGGTCATGATTCTGGGGTTTTCAGATGGACCTTACCTGATCATCCGTTATTTATAGAAGCGTCCAAAGATAAGTACAGCGGTCTCAGTTTCTACAGTGGTATCATAAATAGATATAAATTGCTGATGAGGTGATTTTATGCTTATGCATTTGACCGGTGCTGTACACACGCTATGCTATTTGTATACGGGCTGAGTATATGTCTAACAAGTAATAATTCTGATGACATTAAGGCCCTGTGGCATATGAATATATATGTATAAGGCCCATATGGTCGGAGAGTCCAGGTTTACAAATATTTGGACAAGAAATACGATAATGTCTAGGGCCATATGGTACCTCATAAAGTACATAACGGTTTGTTTTTAAATAGAGCACTACACAATTGCACTTTGGCACATGTTTGTCTAGATTTGATGCATGGTTTTTAAGGAATCATTAAAGGTTATGTTTTATAGTTTATGATATACCAACTTGTAGTGGGGATCCAGCAATGTGACCAACTAGTAATCAGCACTGGTAATTAGAGTTGAGCGAAACGGGTCAAAAAATTCAAAAGTCGCCGACTTTTGGCAAAGTCGGGTTTCATGAAACGAAACCCGACCCTAGGATGAGGTCGGCCACGAGGTCGGCGACTTACGCGCCAAAGTCGCGTTTCAAAAGTTTGTTTTGCGCTCTTTTTCAGCCAATCAGGATCCACGGACACTGTGGGCAACGTGATGACATAGGCACGGGTCACCACCATCTTTCAGAAGGGCATGCAAGTGATTGGCTTGCTTTGGTGGGCGTCACAGGGGGTATAAAAGGGCGTGCACGCCGACCGCCATCTTACTTCTGCCGATCTTAGTATAGGGAGAGGTTGCTGCTGATTCTGTAGGGAGAGCGTTAGGCAGGGAAGAAGACAAAAAAACTGCTTCTGCTGCTAGCGATTTGGCTTGCACAACACACAAGTCACTGTGTGTGCAGTGCAAGGGGAGGCTATATTGTGGTGTATCAGTGGTGTTGGTTGTTGGGCTGCCTTTTAAGGCTTCCTGACACGCTGGCATTGCTGTTTACCCACTGCTCCGCAAACTGCTTTTTTAAAAGCAATCCAATCTCCCTTATCCTCTCGTCACTTTGGTCACAGGCAGCTGTGCCATCGAGCGTGTCACATAGCGCTCAGATATCAGTGGGCCGCACACAATCCACAAGTGTCCACTGTCCACAAGTGTACGCAGAGATTCAAAATCTCCATTATCCTCTCGTCACTTTGGTCACAGGCAGCTGTGCCATCGAGCGTGTCACATAGCGCTCAGATATCAGTGGGCCGCACACAATCCACAAGTGTCCAGTGTCCAAAAGTGTACGCAGAGATTCAAAATCTCCATTATCCTCTCGTCACTTTGGTCACAGGCAGCTGTGCCATCGAGCGTGTCACATAGCGCTCAGATATCAGTGGGCCGCACACAATCCACAAGTGTCCAGTGTCCAAAAGTGTACGCAGAGATTCAAAATCTCCATTATCCTCTCGTCACTTTAGTCACAGGCAGCTGTGCCATCGAGCGTGTCACATAGCGCTCAGATATCAGTGGGCCGCACACAATCCACAAGTGTCCACTGTCCACAAGTGTACGCAGAGATTCAAAATCTCCATTATCCTCTCGTCACTTTGGTCACAGGCAGCTGTGCCATCGAGCGTGTCACATAGCGCTCAGATATCAGTGGGCCGCACACAATCCACAAGTGTCCACTGTCCACAAGTGTGTGCAGAAATTCTAAAACTCCCCTGTCCTATAGACACCTTGTACCTTGTTTTACATTACTATATAGTTTGTTGGATTTTGTCTACATTTCTACCAAAAATGAGGAAGGCTGGTGGAAGAGGCCGTGGAATTGGGCGGGGGTTGGCAGCTGGTAATGATGGTGTTGGTGGTGGATCTGATGGTAGTGCCAAGAGCAAAATAGGACCGAATGCAGGAGGTGCTGACCCTGCGTCATCGTCTGGCTACATAAGGCCTCGAACGCTTAGTTTTCTAGGAGTTGGCAAACCGCTTTTAAAGGCAGAGCATCAGGAAAAAGTTTTGTCTTACATTGCTGACTCAGCCTCCAGCTCTATCGCCTCCTCTTCTTCAGTTGTAAAAAGTAAAAGCACTGAGTCGTCATTGGAGGCTCATGTTCATGAACCACACCTTTCCTTGTGTCCTTCACCCCAACCAAGATTGAAGGATGACGCAGGCCATACTACTGATTACTCCATGGAGCTGTTTTCACATACCATGCCTGGATTATCAAGTCAAATGGTGAATTACCCAGGCCAAGATGAATCTGACATGGAGTGCACTGATGCACAGCCGCTGATGGATGATTCTGCTGGTACATTCACTCAGAGCACTACATTGTCCTCGCAGTGTACAGAGCCAGATTTTGACCCTGATGAGACTCAGGTGCCCCTTCCCGCACACTATACCACCATACACGGTGACACAGAGAAAGGTGCACATGACATAGAAGAGGAGGTGATGGATGACCCAGTTGTTGACCCAGATTGGCATCCATTTGGGGAAGAGGGTGCTGCTTCCAATAGCTCAGATGAGGAGCATCCACAGCAGACATCGACATCGCAACAGCTGTTATCTGGCAGGCCCGGAGCACTCCAAAGACAGGTTCCAAACATCAAAAGAGTTGCTGGACAGCTTGTCCAGAGGGTCAAAAGATCACAGCGTGCTAGGCCGCAAAATGTCTGCCAAAGTAGGAAGAGTGCAGTGTGGCACTTTTTTGAACAAAATCCTCATGATCAGGCCAAGGTTATCTGTAAGAAGTGCGCAAAGACCTTTAGCCGAGGGAAAAATCTGAAAAATTTGAATACCAGTTGCATGCTTAGACATTTAACCAGCATGCACTTGCAAGCGTGGACACAACACCAAACCTCAAGTGCCACATGTGCAACTGATCACAACGAAGGTAGTCAGCAACGCTACATTGTTTCCCCCACTGTAAGCCCACCGGTTAGCACAGCAGCAAATGTTGAGGTGTCGTTGCAAGGCCACAGCAGTCAGGGAATCCCACTGTTATATCAACGAAAGACTGATTCTAGGCCATCAGAAAGAACACCAACTCCATCACCATCATCAACCCTCTCTCAGTCCGCCCTGTCCACCGCTACTTCCACCATATGCAGCTCTCAAGTCCAGCTCACCCTCCCAGACACTATGAGTAGGTCAAGAAAGTACTCAGTCTCTCATCCGCGTACACTGGGTTTGAACGCCCACATTGCCAAACTAATCTCGTTTGAGATGATGCCCTTTCGGTTGGTGGAAAGCACAGCTTTCCGCGAACTCATGGCCTATGCAGTACCACGCTATGACCTACCCAGTCGCCACTTCTTCTCTCGCAAAGCCATCCCAGCCCTCCACCATCATGTGAAAGACCGCATTGTCCATGCACTCAAGCAGTCAGTGAGCGGAAAGGTGCACCTCACAACTGATGCATGGTCCAGTCGGCATGGCCAGGGCCGTTACGTGTCCATCACTGCGCACTGGGTTAATGTGGTGGATGCAGGGTCCACAGGGGACAGCGGTGGTGGGACAGTGCTGCCTAGCCCACGGTATAGGAAACAGTTGGCTGTAGGCGTTCGACCCTCCTCCTCCTCCTCCTCCAGAAGCGACAGCTCGTCCACAGAGTGCAGTCGTACGAGCACTCCATCTGCAGCTGCCACTGTTGCACACGATGTGTCCCCCTATCGAGCAGCTAGTGGAAAGCGTCAGCAGGCTGTGTTGCAGATGATGTGTTTGGGCGACAGACACACCGCCGAGGTGCTGGCCGAGTACTTGAAGCGACAAACTGAGTCATGGCTGGGCAGTGTACATCTTGAGGCAGGCAAGGTAGTTAGTGATAACGGCCGTAATTTTGTGGCAGCCATAGCCCTTTCAAAACTCAGCCACATACCTTGCTTGGCTCACACCTTGAACCTGGTGGTGCAGTGCTTCCTCAAAAATTATCCGGAGTTAACAGCCCTGCTCCAGAAGGTGCGAAGACTGTGCGCGCACATCCGCCGGTCGCCTGTACACTCCGTTCGTATGCAGAAGCTGCAGCGATTGCTCCACCTTCCCAACCACCGCCTCATTATCGACATTGCAACAAGGTGGAACTCCACCCTGCACATGGTGGAGCGGCTGTGCGAGCAGAGGCAGGCCATAATGCATTTGTGGGAGGATACACGGCCAGGCACTTTGAGAGCAGACATGGAGTTGACAGGCGTGCAGTGGTCGAAGCTGAAAGACCTTTGTAAAGTCCTTCAGTGTTTTGAGGAATGCACACGGCTGGTAAGCGCAGACGACGCCATCCTAAGCATGAGCATCCCACTTATGTGTCTGCTCATGCAAACTTTGACGCACCTTAAGGAGCAGGCGTCTGCAGCCAATGTTGATGAGGAGGAAGAGGAGGAGGGAATCCTTGATGACATTCAGCCATTGTCTGCTCAGGGACCTCTCCTGGACGAGGTGGAGGAAGAAGAGGAGGAGGAGGATGATGGGGATGATTACTTAGGGGAGGAGGATGCATCTCGTGGGGCAAGTGAAAATGTTGGCGTGGCAAGGTCTGGTACAGGGTTTGTGCGTGACTGGAGGGATGTGGATTTGCCAGAAAGTGCTCCTCCACCCAGCACTCGCAGTGTATCATTGACACCGGGAACATTGGCCCACATGTCAGATTATGCCTTGCGGATCCTAAAAAGGGACCCCCGCATTGCCAAAATGATGAACGATGACGACTACTGGTTGGCCAGCATCCTGGATCCACGCTATAAAGGCAAATTACAAAACATCATGCCACAGGAGAACCTTGACCTAATATTGGCTAATAAACAAGCAACTCTGGTAAATCGGTTGCTTGAGGCATTCCCAGCACACAGCAGCGGTGATGGTTCTCACACGAGCCGTACGGGCCGGGGGCAGCTTGGCAGAGGTGTTCGTGGTGCACACAGCAGAAGTGGCGTTGGAGACAGGGGTTTCATGACAATGTTGTGGACTGATTTTTCAAATACCGCTCACACAACTGGTAATACTGCATCGATGGAAAGTGACAGGAGACAGCAGTTGTCAACTATGGTTACAAACTACTTTTCCTCCCATATCGATGTTCTCCCACACAGGTCATTCCCCTTTGACTATTGGGCCGCTAAACTGGACACCTGGACTGAATTGGCCCAATATGCCTTACAGGAGCTCGCTTGCCCAGCTGCAAGTGTGCTATCGGAAAGAGTCTTCAGTGCAGCTGGATCAATCCTGACAGAAAAAAGGACCCGTCTGTCAACCCAAAATGTGGATGATCTAACCTTCATTAAAATGAACCACGCATGGGTTTCCAAGGATTTTGTCCCACCTTCCCCTGATGACACATAGGGTGACAGAAAAATGGCTTGCTTTGGTCCACCTCTTCCTGGTACTTCACCTATTTCGCCTTTTGCATCAGTTGAATGTCCAACATCAACATATGCCACTTTCTAAAACTCCCTAACTGTGCTGCCTCCCCCCCCATGGCCGGGGTCACCACCTAGCGCACGACACCGTGCGAGTGCCGTTGCCCTGGACAGGTGGGTAGGCCGACTCTTGGGCGCGGGCACTGGCACAGGGTCCCTCATAGTGCAATCAAGTGTCTCTGACGGTGGTGGGGCACACCCGCCGTCAGACACACCGCTGTACTATGAGGGGCCCAGTGCCAGTACCGACGCCCACGAGTGGACCCCCCTTGCTTGGCCAGGGCCCCAGCATTTGCAATCTTTACCTCTCCCTGCTCCTCCACTGTGTAATCTGGGCCGTCAAATCCATACTGTGCCTGACACCATCTGAGCCTGCCTCCTGAGACATATATTTTGAATGTGTACGCTATCCATACATGTTATCCAGGGATACGGTACCCTTTCTAACCTTTGTGCAATGATGTGCAATCCATACTGGGCCTAACACCGTCTGAGCCTGCCTCATGCTGTATAGACATATATTTTGAATGTGTACGCTATCCATACATGTTATCCAGGGATACGGTACCCTTTCTAACCTTTGTGCAATGACGTGCAATCCATACTGGGCCTAACACCGTCTGAGCCTGCCTCATGCTGTATAGACATATATTTTGAATGTGTACACTATCCATACATGTTATCCGGGGATACGGTACCCCTTCTAACCTTTGTGCAATGACGTGCAATCCATACTGGGCCTAACACCGTCTGAGCCTGCCTCATGCTGTATAGACATATATTTTGAATGTGTACGCTATCCATACATGTTATCCAGGGATACGGTACCCCTTCTAACCTTTGTGCAATGACGTGCAATCCATACTGGGCCTAACACCGTCTGAGCCTGCCTCATGCTGTATAGACATATATTTTTGAATGTGTACGCTATCCATACATGTTATCCAGGGATACGGTACCCTTTCTAACCTTTGTGCAATGACGTGCAATCCATACTGGGCCTAACACCGTCTGAGCCTGCCTCATGCTGTATAGACATATATTTTGAATGTGTACGCTATCCATACATGTTATCCGGGGATACGGTACCCCTTCTAACCTTTGTGCAATGACGTGCAATCCATACTGGGCCTAACACCGTCTGAGCCTGCCTCATGCTGTATAGACATATATTTTGAATGTGTACGCTATCCATACATGTTATCCAGGGATACGGTACCCTTTCTAACCTTTGTGCAATGACGTGCAATCCATACTGGGCCTAACACCGTCTGAGCCTGCCTCATGCTGTATAGACATATATTTTGAATGTGTACGCTATCCATACATGTTATCCGGGGATACGGTACCCCTTCTAACCTTTGTGCAATGACGTGCAATCCATACTGGGCCTAACACCGTCTGAGCCTGCCTCATGCTGTATAGACATATATTTTGAATGTGTACGCTATCCATACATGTTATCCAGGGATACGGTACCCTTTCTAACCTTTGTGCAATGACGTGCAATCCATACTGGGCCTAACACCGTCTGAGCCTGCCTCATGCTGTATAGACATATATTTTGAATGTGTACGCTATCCATACATGTTATCCAGGGATACGGTACCCTTTCTAACCTTTGTGCAATGACGTGCAATCCATACTGGGCCTAACACCGTCTGAGCCTGCCTCATGCTGTATAGACATATATTTTGAATGTGTACACTATCCATACATGTTATCCGGGGATACGGTACCCCTTCTAACCTTTGTGCAATGACGTGCAATCCATACTGGGCCTAACACCGTCTGAGCCTGCCTCATGCTGTATAGACATATATTTTGAATGTGTACGCTATCCATACATGTTATCCAGGGATACGGTACCCTTTCTAACCTTTGTGCAATGACGTGCAATCCATACTGGGCCTAACACCGTCTGAGCCTGCCTCATGCTGTATAGACATATATTTTGAATGTGTACGCTATCCATACATGTTATCCGGGGATACGGTACCCCTTCTAACCTTTGTGCAATGACGTGCAATCCATACTGGGCCTAACACCGTCTGAGCCTGCCTCATGCTGTATAGACATATATTTTGAATGTGTACGCTATCCATACATGTTATCCAGGGATACGGTACCCTTTCTAACCTTTGTGCAATGACGTGCAATCCATACTGGGCCTAACACCGTCTGAGCCTGCCTCATGCTGTATAGACATATATTTTGAATGTGTACACTATCCATACATGTTATCCGGGGATACGGTACCCCTTCTAACCTTTGTGCAATGACGTGCAATCCATACTGGGCCTAACACCGTCTGAGCCTGCCTCATGCTGTATAGACATATATTTTGAATGTGTACGCTATCCATACATGTTATCCAGGGATACGGTACCCTTTCTAACCTTTGTGCAATGACGTGCAATCCATACTGGGCCTAACACCGTCTGAGCCTGCCTCATGCTGTATAGACATATATTTTGAATGTGTACGCTATCCATACATGTTATCCGGGGATACGGTACCCCTTCTAACCTTTGTGCAATGACGTGCAATCCATACTGGGCCTAACACCGTCTGAGCCTGCCTCATGCTGTATAGACATATATTTTGAATGTGTACGCTATCCATACATGTTATCCGGGGATACGGTACCCCTTCTAACCTTTGTGCAATGACGTGCAATCCATACTGGGCCTAACACCGTCTGAGCCTGCCTCATGCTGTATAGACATATATTTTGAATGTGTACGCTATCCATACATGTTATCCAGGGATACGGTACCCTTTCTAACCTTTGTGCAATGACGTGCAATCCATACTGGGCCTAACACCGTCTGAGCCTGCCTCATGCTGTATAGACATATATTTTGAATGTGTACGCTATCCATACATGTTATCCGGGGATACGGTACCCCTTCTAACCTTTGTGCAATGACGTGCAATCCATACTGGGCCTAACACCGTCTGAGCCTGCCTCATGCTGTATAGACATATATTTCGAATGTGTACGCTATCCATACATGTTATCCAGGGATACGGTATCCTTTCTAACCTTTGTGCAATCACGTGCAATCCATACTGGGCGTGAGAACGGCTGGTGAGCTGTTAAGCAAGCTACAGCACCTGTCCAGACAAGTACAGGGATTCCCTAGCGAGGAGACTTATTTGATTGTTTTCTATGTTGGGACAGCAATTTTTGGGGAGCACTATACTCTGGAGAATGATAGATGGGGCCCACCATACACTGGAACATTCCAAAGGTGGACATCAGACACTGGAGCAGCATTTACAGGGCCCATTATACACTAGAGCAGTAGAAATGGGGCCCATTATGTTTGGAGCATTATTTGGGCCCATAAGACAGTGGAGCTTCATCCGTGGGGACCAACATATACTGTAGCATTATGTGGAGCTCATCATATACTGTTTCAAACATTATATGGGACCAATGATTTTGTATGGAGAAATAGATGGGCCTCGTCATGAGATGTAAAAAGTGAGGTATTTTTCATTGTACTATACCGCTATTTCTCTGCCGTATCGGAGCATGATGAGTTGTGGTATGTGTTAAAGGGGCGCTCTTTCGCCCAGGGCACATGAAAACCTGCAGCCAGCCCTCCCCCCCACAAATTTAGCCAAATAACCCCCATTTTTCAGTGCGTAACTTGTATTATGAAGTTAATTAAGGTTGACAAGCTTAAGTAAGAAGAATTGATGCTTTTGGCATTCAAATGGGCACTGTAGGTGTGTTTCCTGTCCTCCTCTCACTGCCGACTTTTATTCCCCATTGACTTACATTGGGTTTCGTGTTTCGGGACGACCCCGACTTTTCCCTATAATCGGACGATCTTGCTCGACCCGACTTTTGGAAAAGTTGGGTTTCACGAAGCGAAACGCGACCCTAAAAAAGCAAAAGTCGCTCAACTCTACTGGTAATGATTCAGGCAATTCGGTATTCGTTGTGCAGGCACAGTAGCATTTTTCCTTATTGAAAAAATGACCAGGTATGGGATTGACAAGGCCACAGTTAGGTGGATTCATAACTGGTTCAGTGATTGTCCTCAAAGTGTGGTAATAAATGGTTGCACATCCAATTGGAAAACTGTTTCGAGTGGGGTACCACAAGGCTCTGTCCTGGCCAGAGTATTGTTCAACATTTTTATAAATGATCTAGATAAGGGGATCGAAAGTTGACTAATCATATTTGCAGATGATGCAAAGCTAGGAGAGATAGCTAACACTAGTGTTCTGCCCTATGAATATAGGGCAAATACGTTTGTATCTGTCACGATGACCCGTCCTGTGTGACGCGACCCGCAGGCCGGTAACTAAACAACAAGATGCGGCACGTGATACTGTCCTGTGTGACACGGCCCGTAGGCCGGTAACTAAAACAACAAGACACGGGGAAAGGGGAAACAGTTACAACGGTGGGCCCTGCGATAGGGAAAGGGGACGTGGAGACCTCCTGCACTCCTCTGAGCCAGTGTCCCTAATGCTCCTAACATTTCCTATGCCGGTTCCGCACCGGGCGCCGATCAGGATCCTGTTGCCCTAGCACACCCTACACCTATCCCTTGCTAGGGAGCTGGGTGGCGCAGGCACTGGCCCCACCGCTGTACTAATACACACTAAGGAAAAACACAAACAGGGAAACACCACTTAGCTTTACTATGTTGCACTTGCTCCTGTCAACAGAGTCCACCACCAGAATGCAGCTCTCCTCCTGAATCGCTGCCACCAAGCTCTGTCAGAGCTACAAGGAAATCCCCTATGACTCCTTCCACACCAGGGCTAAGACAGTGCTGCAAGGAACACTCTCCAACTCCTTCCTCCACCAAGGATGGTTGAAATGAACACTATCACCAACACTTATTGCAACACCTGTGACTCTTTTATAGGTAAGAGCCAGCAATCACACCTGCATTATAATCATGTGCACTTAACTAAAGAAATAAGAGTGCAATGACGCTCACCACCACCGGGGGCAAACTTAGAACAAACGACACCACAGTGCAATAATCCTAATGGCCACTGGGGGCAAAAACCAAACCTAAGCACAGCTTAAGAAAAAAAAGGTTACCTGTGCTTTTTATCTGTCATGATCCAGCATGGATCATGACAGTATCTTTCTGGTTTAGTTAGCACCATCTAGTGGTGGCTGAATTTATAGCTGTGTCTTGATAGCATTTACAGTCTGTGACTTTAACAGAAGCAATGCATTATGGGAATGAAGCAGTGTATTCTGGGATGAAGAAGATGCCATTTTATTCTGTGTATTTCATAAGGACACACATGTTTATCTGTCCGCCTGTTAACTTCCCTACCAGAGTTCGTTGTCCTGGTAAAGCATATCTGGTAAGGTTAATATCTTTTCTTACAATGCAGTTTTGTTACAGAGATGTTATTAACTGTACAGCAGCCAGGGCTCAGTAGATGTAATTAGACACCTGTGTGTTTGTATGTGAAGTCTGCATCACACTGAATACTTCCTGTAATTGTGTTTAGCTGTGTGATCATCTGCACAATACTTACCCATATCGTTGGTATTCTTTATAGTTTTACCGCATGTTCTATACTCTTCACCAATAAACAAGTCAGACTACAGAGAACAGTCTGCTTATTTTGGAAGACAGAGCAGTGGTTTATGCTGTATGCTAGATTGCACACCGTGTCAACGTGTATGAAGGCAGAACAACTAGAGAAGACAGAAAAAGGATTCAGAAGGATCCAAATAAGCTGGAACAATGGACAGCAAGTAATAAAATGGTATTTAACAGGGAGAAATGAAATATTCTACATCTGGGCAAGAATAATTAAAATGCCATTTATACAATGGGATGAATAGAACTAAGCAACTACACGTGTGAAAAAGACTTAGGTATACTAATAGATCACAGACTGCACAAGAGTCAACAGTGTGATGCAGCAGCAAAAAAAGGCAAACATAGTTCTAGGATGTATAAAGAGAAGCATAGAGCCTAGATCACGTGAAGTAATTACCCCCTCTACTCCTCCTTGGTTAGGCGTCATCTGGAATACTATTAGATACAAATGCCTCAGTGACATCATACGTGTCACAAACAAGGGGAGATAAATTGTGCTCCCTAAAAAAGAGACACCCACTCCAACAAATTTGCATGCAAGAGGAAATATGAGTCAACAGGTGAATAAGATAAAAAATCTTATAATCTTTATTGAAATACATAGAGTAACATCATATCAAGAAATATGGTAAATAAAATGACAACACCACAGGGTAGAAACAGCTCACCCAGGGTAATACCCACTACATCATGCCTTATAAAGTAAAATTACATGCGGTATGTATATAGAAAAATAGACAGCAAGTGCAATTATAAACCAACATGTCAAGCAATAATGTCCAAAGAGACACCATGAAGTGCAGGTAGATACCGATCGCCTGAACATAGCATAGATAGCGCGATATCTTACCCAGGTATAGGCAGGAGCGAGATGACCCCAGGGCCAGGTGAGAGAACGCCCGACGCGCGTTTCGCGTGGAGAGACCACGCTTTCTCAAGGGAAGTCTGTCCAGTTCTGAGCACCACATTTTAAAAAAGGCATTGAAAAATTAGAGCAAGTTCAGACAACAGCTACCAGGATGGTGAGCGGACTGTAAAGTATGTCCGACGAAGAACGATTAAAGGATCTGTGAATGTTTAGCTTGCAAAAAAGAAGGCTTTAAGAAGACTTAATAGCTGTCTACAAATATCTGAAGGGATGTCACAGTGTAGAGGGATCATCCTTATTCTCATTTACACATAGAAACACGAGATGCAATGGAATGAAACTGAAAGGGAGAAGATATAGATTAGATATTAGAAAAAACTTGTTGACAGTGAGGGTGAACAATGAGTGGAACAGGCTGCCACGAGAGGTGGTGAGTTCTCCTTTAATAGAAGTTTTCACACAGATGCTGAAAAAACATCTGTTTGAGATGGTTTAGTGAATCTTGCATTGATCAGGGGGTTGGACACGATGACCCTTCCAACTCTAACATTCTATGATTCTATGTATTGGCTCATGTGTGCCAGGCTGCCCAGAGGCAACAACAAGCTGTCCTCATTGGGAGGTGTGTGGTCTGGGTCCACTGTATTCCCCCAGCCACGCTCCATTGATGCCCGTGAGCTTATTTTAGTGCTCCCTTGTTGTGAAGATGGTTCCTCCTCCTCATCCCTCATCCTTCAAAACTGTCCACTGGCTGGACCATTGTGTACCTTGTCTCTGTTGGTACAGGAACCCACCCTCTGAGCCATGTCTGGACAACAAACCTGATAACATTGTGAGTGGTACCTGTTCCTCCTGATCCTCTTCATCTATCATGGCCTCAAATGTTTTTTTCCAGCAGGCATACAAGTGGCATAGTAAGGCTCATGATGGGATTATCAGCGCTGGCCATGTTGCTGGAGTATTTGAAGTAGTGAAAACACGTCACACACGTCCTGTATGGAGGCCCACTCATTGGTGGTGAAGTGGTGTTGTTCCTCAGAGTGACTCAACTGGGTGTGCTGCAGATGAAAATCTACTATTGCCTCCTGTTGTTCTCACTGTGTCTCTGGCATATTCAAGGTAGAGTTCCACCTTGTTGGTACGTTGCATATGAGGCCGTGAGCGGGAATGCAGAATTGAAGCAGCACAAACAAGCAGGAAGCAGGGTCAGTACTTCCTGCACCTTCAGTAGTGGCTCTGACATATGTGGGTAATTTTTAAGCAAGCTCTGCAACACCAAATTCAGCACATGCACCAAGCAAGGGATGTGCATCAATCCAGCTAGGGACAGAGCAGCTACGATTTCGCCAGTTAACGCCCACCACCAGCTCGGGCTTGAGGTACACCAGCACCAACCACTCCTCTGTCTGCTGTTTGATCCCCTGTGCGGTGTGGGATTTGTCCCCAAACAGATGAGTTTCAAATCAGCCTGCTGTCTTTTCCCCCTGGCTTTGCTGAATTTGGGACCAGATGAGGAAGTGACACAGAAAGCAGAAAAAAAGGAAGAGGCAATCTGAACAGAGGAACGTCCTGCGATCATCAGTGGTCGTAGAACCAGCTACCGCTACATTTACACATTGGGCAGTTAGGGAGATGTAACGACCCTTGCCGTACTTCTTACTGGTCCACGTATCGATGGTTATGTGGACCTTGGCTCTGATGGCGTTGTGCATAGGACACCTGATTTTGTCGGCAACATATGTGTGCAAGGCAGGGATAGCCCACCTCCAAAAGTAGTGGTGGCTGGGAAAAATGTACTGCAGGACAGCCACCGCCATCAGTTTTTTAAAACTTTCTATCTCAACTAGCCGGAATGGCAGCATTTCAAAGGCCAGTAATTTGGACATGCTGTCATTCAAGACTATGGATTGTGGGTGTGTAGGGGAAATTTCTCTTTATGGTTTGGGGAATGGAGAGCTGAACAGTTACATTAGGATAGTGTGATGCTCGGTAACACTGGTGATGGTGGCGGTGCTGTCACATCTTCTCCTTGCGGGGAGGCAGGTGGCCCTGTTGATCATGTGCGGGAGGAAGAGGCAGAGACCACAGAAGAGGGAGCAGGAGGAACCTCAGATCTGTCATGCTTTTTAAGGTACTCCACTGCACCTGTTGTTTGTTGTCAGCACAATGCTTGAAGAAATGCCACGCCAGGGAGCTCCTTTCAGCTGACTTTGGTGTTCTCATTTCCTCAGCGCAGTGGGCACTAACAGCCGACATACTGGCTAGGTGCTGGCCACTGTACTTTTGCACCCTGCAGGCTCTTTTGCTGTGATGCTGGGGCAGCATGACCATCTCCTCTTCCTTCAAACTGGGCATGTCACTAGGATGGCCTTTGCTCCATGTGGGGTCTAGGACCTAATCATCCTCTGCATCATCTTCCACCCAGTCACACCCCTGCCTTCCTTGATGGTCTGCACACTGCAGAAAGATACAGCAGTTGGCACCTGTGTTTCGTCATCATCATAAATGTGCTGGGGTGTTCCTCTGACCGTGTGCCCTAACCCTCCCATGTACTTTTCTTCCAAATGAACAAGCTGGCATTGGTGCACTCAATATCTTCCACTTGTAGGACAGAGACAGGAGGATGGCCCATGAAACCATAGCCAGCGGAGTCATCAAAAAGCAGAAGTGACTACTGCTTGACTTTCGGCACAGATTACTTGGCTGATTTGCAATGGGGTGAGGTAGAAGCCGGATGATGATGGTCCACAGGTGCCAATTCTGCGCTTTCAGTAGTGGACTGATTGTAAGATAATGCGAAGGAACTGGAGCCACTGACAGCTATCCAGTATACCACTGCCTCAACATGTTCTGGTCTCACCATTTGTGTAGCGGTACTCGGCCCTACGAGGTGACGCCAAACGTCCAGTCATCTGCGTGCACCAGAGGAAGGTAATGTATTTGGGCATGTATCAGGAACAGAACAACAGAACAAGCACGTCCTCTTCCTGCAGCAAGTCCACCACCAGAAGTAGCAGCTACACCAGCACCACCAAAGCTCATTGTTGGTCTACTCATTTTATAAGTGTTTTTAAGGCACACTACTCGCACACACAGCTGCAGAGTATAACTATTTTTAAGGCCCACAACTCGTACAGACACAGGTGTAGGGTATAATTATTTTTTATGCAAACTACATGCACACAGATGGCTGCTGAGTATAATAATTTTTTTAGGCCCGGACACAAGTCGTACAGACACAGTGGTACAATATAATTATTTTTTTAGGCACGGCTACAACTTGTACATACATGGCTTCAGAGTACACAGAGGTTTTTGGCACAGTACTCCCATAAGCAGGGGTGCATAGTACATACAGATACTTTTGGCATAGTACTACCACAGGCAGCGTGCAGAGTATACACACAGGTATTTTGGCAGAGTGCACACACACAGATCCTTATAATGTCCCTCACACCAGCTGTATCCTATTTCTACGCTAAGCAGAGCAGAATTTGATTCAGCATTAATTCAATGTTTGGCTATGGAAGTGCCCACAGCCTAAAATCTTGTTGATTGGCTGCTCTGCAGCCTTTCAGCAAACTTTACTAGGCAGCTGAACCCAAACATTAAACTGGACTTCCGCTATAAAGTCTGTGTTCCGGATTCAGTACTGGACAGTAGGTGTCCGGTACAAACCTCTAACTTTATATATTCGGGTTTGCTCATCCCTAATGAAAACCCAAAGTGGAAACTTTGTTTGTGTGAACCTACTGTATATTTTTTCAGATTTTAGGCTCCATTGGACTCATCACAAAATAGTAATGCGAGCACGAGCAGCAAGTAATAGTTTATTACTGGATACTAGAAAGTTTTGTGCAATATTCTGCCTGAAAAACTGGAATAATTTGAATAACTGATATTAAAGGGGCTGCCTACGTTTCGAGCTTCAGGAGCCCACTGCTATACTTCCTCCCTGCTTCCTGGTTGCTGCAGATGGTTTGCTGTTGATGATTGATGGCATGGCTGTGCTGTTGTTTTGAACTAAGTGCTCTACCATTCTGCAGGCAGAGGTAGCTTTACCTCTGCAGCATCAAAGAAGTGCAGAACCACTGAAAGTGGCCGGATCCAGCTTTATAACGATGCCTGCAAGCAGGGCGCACCGACCGACCAGGTGTCGGTAACCTAGACAATGAACTGTACAATATAAAATTAATTCTTGAGAACGGGGAGGATTTTTGATAAGCGTTAAATTGTAAATTTGCTTGTTTTTACAAGCATGTTGCCATTTTAACCATTTAAGAACTTGAGACAACGCCTTTAACTATTTTATCCAATTCTTGGCTTGTTATCATGAGGCCTCATTCCCTCATCCAATTTTTCTACGTACGAAAAAAACTGAACTATTGATCTGATCAGACTTTGATCACAGTTTGATCAGAGTGTGGTCCTAGTGTCATCCGTTTTTCTTGTATATGGAGAAATAAAAAACAGCTTCCCCTTCTCCTTCATTCTCACAGTCCTCGAATGTCATCCAGGTGTGGTCAGATTTTTTTCATGGACCCATTTACTTTTATTGCTAATTTTCATCCGATCCTTGGGTCAAAATCAAAAAATCACGGACTTGTGAGTGGCCCATAGACAATTACTGGTACAACAGCAATCCATGAAAAACATGGCTAGCACTCATATGTGAAAATCAGACATCTGAATAAGCCCTTATATGTAATGCAGCAGAGAATAAAAATTGCAGCCCATCCATTCTGTCTTTAAGCATCTCAAAATAGAAAAAATATATTGAAACTGCAACCTAAATCAATAAAAAGAAGTATAGTGGCATCTGGCAAGGCCAAACCGGACCGTACATGAGGGAACGTCCGAAGTCTGCTGTCTCCTGGTTAATTCACATAAACTCACAAAAGTTAGTAATAATCTCAGGGATTCAAAATGCCAGTCTAACATAGAACAAAAACCCCATGTAAAATAGTAAATACATTAATAGATAGACATTAAAAAAACTACAAAAAAATCAAAAAAGTATGTATATATATATATATATATATATATATAGTCACACATGGAGATGAAAAAAGGATACAGAAGCAAGGGTGGACATTGTATAGGTGCTTTTCACAAAATTAGAATATCATCAAAAAGTTAATATATTTCAGTTGTTCAATACGCCGCATTGATGCAGTAATTGATGCCAAAGGAGCCCTGACCAAGTATTGATTGCATTTACTGAACATACATTTCAGTAGGCCAACATTTCAGATTGTAAAATCATTTTCCAAGCTGGTGTTATAAAGTATTCTAATTTACTGAGATAATGACTTTTGGGATTTCATTGGCTGTAAGCCATAATCATCAACATTATCAGAAATAAACACATGAAATATATCACTCTGTGTGTAATGGCTCCATATAATATATGAGTTTCACTTTTTGTATTGAAGAACTGAAATAAATTAACTTTTTGATTATATTCTAATTTTGTGAGAAGCACTTGTACATCTAATATGGTATCCATGTAAGGCCCTCGATATCTGACCTACCTGGCCAAGGAAGTTGGCACCCTAAAAAGCAACAGAAGAAATGAAGCTCCCTCCTGTCATTGACTGCCCTTATGGTTTCCTGTTAATCCTTATAGATCATCTCTCAAACATGTGCTACTCCACACAATAACACAAGACACACAAAACAAAGAAATCAAAAACAATACTATTAAAAAAAGAAGAATATCATGTATAGCCTAAAAAAACAAAAACAGGGAGGAGAAAGGTGCTGAGGCAATAACCTTGAACATTAATTAAATGAAGTACATCTAGCATCTTTTCACTTTACTATGGCTCATGATTATTGTCGACTCGGTTCCATTTTTGTTATACAGTGGGTAGGGAAAGTATTCAGACCCCTTTACGTTTTTCACTCTTTGTTTCATTGCAACCATTTGGTAAATTCAATAAAGTTCATTTTTTTCTCATTAATGTACACTCTGCACCCCATCTTGACTGTAAAAAAACAGAAATGTAGAATTTTTTGCAAATTTATGGAAAAGAAAAACTGAAATATCACAAGGTCACAAGGCTCAGTATTGAGTAGAAGCACCCTTTTGAGAAATGGCACCAGACTCCCTCATACTAGTCCTCGTTCACTCATTTATTAATAAAACAACCACACAAAGTAATCCATGTCGATCTTCTTCTTTGTCTCAGTCGCCTGTGCATGGCTGGTGAATACTCTCATCAGCGTTGTCTGTTCCTGCTGCTATCAGTGAGAGCATGCGACACTGATGACAGTAGTAGTCATAGTAGTAATCAGCCAGCGCTGACCGGCGGTTACTTCGTCACTGTTAGTCACAACTGCCGACTCACACACTGTCCTCTGTGTGACTGCGTGGGAATCGTGATACCCAGTGGGTGTGACCAGCGGTGACTTCAGTAAGGTTACTGTTGGTCAGTGCCGGTGTTTCACACGCTGTCACACAGAGGACAGTGTGGAAACTGCCTGATGTTTGGGCCCCCATTAAGTTGAATGGGGTTCGGGTTCTGGGTCAAGTTTGGGTATCATTCAGGAACCCAAAACAAACTTTTTTTTATAAAGTTTGGCTGAAACCGATGGACCGGAACATCAACAGGTCCGCACATCCCTAGTCATTATGTTAAATGTATACATAGGAAGATAACAAAAAGTATACAAACATGTATTCCAACATTCAATAAGGAGTCAACATATATCAAAAGAGTTTTTTGTATACATTTGACAGGTATACTTTGGGATAATATTTTGAGCTTTTTAATAGTGCAGCCTTCAAAATATTGAAGATGCTGTAGCACTTTCTCTTTTCAATGTGAATCCATAGACTACATTATTAAAAGGGTTATGTGGCATATGTCCTCATATACTCTTACAATGCCTATCTACACAATAAAAAGATTTTTTTGCATCTTCACCTTTTGAGAGTGCGGTGATTTGCTCCATGACTTTATTATGGGGACCACACCCTGATCAACCAGCACCTATAGACTTCCTTGAATGCATGGCAATTTTCTCTGCATTCAAAGCACATGCAATCTGTTTGGATTTGTAAGGCAAAAAAAAGTACAAAGCACAATACAACTTTAAGGCTATGTTCCCATGATGAGATTTTGGTTAGCTTTTGATGTTGAAGATTTGCATTTGTTTAATAGGGCGCAGAGTGAAAAACTGAACAAAACGCAACTTGGGAATGTAGACTACATAGCAAAAAAAAAAAAGAATTAAAGCATATAATTTCAAGTATTGATCAAATCACCAAAGTGCAGGCAGAATAATGTATCATGTATTTTTCCTGTGTTTTGGTGTATGCATTGAACTCCATCTCTTTCTTTACTATCCACTAATATGTAACAATCTAATAGTGTGAATGGGCTCTAATGTACTGTACCTGTAAGTGGTATGTGGTTAGTATTCATTAAATTATTGAGTTGTAGTTAGGCATTCCTTTACTTTGTTGAAAACATTCAGTTAAAGCAAATATGATATTTTCATCACCTACAAGTTAAATCTTCTCTAATTCACATTCTGTATGGAATCGTTCCATGCAATTTAACTTTCTTCTTCAACAGGATTCTGGCAGCAGTATGGTGCTGGAACTAGCTCTCCCTCACATTCTAGCAAGCATTGTTACTGTCCAGTGACTTGCCTGTCTCAAACTTAAATCATCCTTCTTTGTTATTCCTATCTGTAATTTGACAGACAGGAGAGCAAGAGCAGAGAGACACAGACAGGAGAGCAAGAGCAGAGAGACACAGAAAAGAGAGCAAGAGCAGAGAGACACAGACAGGAGAGCAAGAGCAGAGAGACACAGACAGGAGAGCAAGAGCAGAGAGACACAGAAAAGAGAGCAAGAGCAGAGAGACACAGACAGGAGAGCAAGAGCAGAGAGACACAGACAGGAGAGCAAGAGCAGAGAGACACAGACAGGAGAGAAAGAGCCGATCTCCCCCAATGCCTTTTTTTGTATATTGCTTTTATACGTACCCAATAAAGATGACGATTTTATGAAGTTCCTACATGCTGGATTTCTTCCATCTGATCACATTTTTCCTGCAGCACTGTTGGCTTCTGAACCTTGACTTCAAAGAGGCTGAGCTGACTTGACTTTAGATATATCTTAGAAGCAGAGAGACACAGACAGGAGAGCAGGAGCAGTACAGAGAGAAACAGACCTGACCCCCACATCCTGTAGGAAAAAAAAGATCCACCATCACCTCTCAGCTCATAGTTTCTGCTACTAAAGACAGATTACACTTGACTACAGGCAGTGGGTACCAAGTTATTGATGGGAGACACCTAGTGTCCAGCGTTTTTGGAGGGTTACTTTTTGATAAGACAGTGTAATTTACGAATAAAGTGACTTGCAGATTGTGTAGTTATCACATTGTCTATCAAATGATACCACTGAAAGACAATCTGTCAGCAAGTGTTTGCTATGAAATCTGAAAACAGCACAATGTAGGAGAAGACACCCTGCTCTCAGTGATGTGTCTCCTACTAGGCTGTGTGCTGTTGGTTCAATAAAATCAGTGTTTTATCAGATCTTTGTTCTAACATTATGCTGCTGTAGGGAAGGTGGACTGACGTACGGACCTGTCTGCAGTAGGAAGGCAGAGGTGTAGCGTATTGTAGGTGGACTGTTATAGTGAAAGATGGGAAACAGCTGGAGATAAACAGGAAGAGTGTAATATTGGAGTTTGACCATTAGAGGGCAGTGGAGAGTTGTGAGGATAGGACTAAACAGCAGCCATTGGCTAAAGAAACTGTCAGGTCATGGGGAGGGGTTACCAGAACTAGTAGGATATAAAAGAGGGAGAGAAGGTTCTGGAAGAGTCAGTCAGTGAGAGGAGCGCAGGAGGCAGGAAGGTCTGCTGAGGAGAAAAGGAAAGGAATGAAGCTCCTGAGGGGACTGACAGCTGAGACGGACACGGGGGGTAGCCCTAACGACAGAAGCCGCAGACGGAGACAGCCTGGGGGTACCACAAGGCGGACGGACTCGGACTGGTGAAGCGCTGCAGTAGATAGGCTTAGGGCAGCTGCAGCAAAAGAGCCGCGAGGGTCGTCATACTGAAGTAAGGAGGAAGCGAAGGTACCCGGGCCAGTGTGCAGAGAGTGTAAACTGCTGTCGTGTGTTGCTGTGGTCATCGTGACGACGGCTAATAAAGAAGACCTGTTGGACATGATCCTGTATCTGTCTCGAGTCTGTTTGCGACAAGGAGTGGACCACCCCGCAGTTGGTTACCCTACCTACACTGCTATCAGATTACATGGCAAAACCTGCTGACAGATTCCCTTCAACTGCCCTAAAGTAAGAAAGGAAATTCCTGCTCAAAAGAGACTACTTATTGACTCCCCTTTGGCCATATGGTTACCCCTTCCAGTTAATAATCATAGTTTATATTATTTAGTTTCAGTCAGAGTTTGGACAAAGTTCTGTTTTGGACAAATGTTATTTCCATACAGACAGCCAGTCTGTGATAGCGGCATCTCATGCATACTTCAATATATACAGAATTTATAGTAATATCAGAGTTCCTTGAGATTTTCCCTTCTTTATATAACTTTTTTTAATGTATGGAAAGGTATCTCATTTCAGAAGACTAGCACATTTTGTAAAGCTCACTCTATGTATAAAATCCAACGTTCCCCATACATCAGCCACCGGCCAGTGTCAGCTTACAGGCTGGGGTTAAATGCTCTGCGTTCAGCTTGCTGCCTGCATCACTGCAACTCTGTAGGTGATCTATCTGTCAAGACGTCAGAGAGCAACGGTGACTCTCAAAATGACAGATAGGTGCAAAGCAGACTTGTAGGACTCGATGTGTGAAGCGGTCACATGTGAATGTGTATAGATCCTTGGGTGCATCCAAACAAATGTGTAGTCGTGAAAGGGGTTGTTATCTACCCTGAAATGTCACAGACTCAATTTAGTTACGTTACTTTTCGATGTGAAACAAAAATATTTATTTTTGCTTCCAAAACTTTAAACATCCCAAGGAGCACTGTGCAAGCGATCATATTGAAATGGAAGGAGTATCCTACCACTGCAAATCTACCAAGACCCGGCCGTCCCTCTAAACTTTCATCTCAAACAAGGAGAAGACTGATCAGAGATGCAGCCAAGAGGCCCATGATCACTCTGGATGAACTGCAGAGATCTACAGCTGAGGTGGGACATTCTGTCCATAGGACAACAATCAGTCGAACACTGCACAAATCTGACCTTTATGGAAGAGTGGCAAGAAGAAAGCCATTTCTCAAAGATATCCATAAAAAGTGTCATTTAAAGTTTGCAACAAGCCACCTGGGAGACACACCAAACAATCGAAATTTTTGGCAACAATGCCAAACGATATGTTTGGTGTAGAGGCAATACAGCTCATCACCCTGAATACACCATCCCCACTGTCAAACATGGTGGTGTCAGCATCATGGTTTGGGCCTGCTTTTCTTCAGCAGGGACAGAGAAGATGGTTAAAATTGATGGGAAGATGGATGGAGCCAAATACAGGACCATTCTTGAAGAAAACCTGTTGGAGTCTGCAAAAGACCTGAGATTGGGACGGAGATTTGTCTTCCTACAGGACAATGATCCCAAACATAAAGCAAAATATACAATGGAATGGTTCACAAATAAACGTATCCAGGTGTTAGAATGGCCAAGTCACAGTCCAGACCTGAATCCAATCGAGAATCTGTGGAAAGAGCGGAAAACTGCTGTTCACAAACCATCTCCATCAAGCCTCACTGAGCTCGAGCTGTTTGCCAAGGAAGAATGGGCAAGAATTTCAGTCTCTCGATGTACAAAACTGATAGCGACATACCCCAAGCGACTTGCATCTGTAATCACAGCAAAAGGTGGCGCAACAAAGTATTAAGTTAAAGGGGCCGAATACTATTGCACGCCCCACTTTTCAGTTTTTGACTTTCCACAAAAATTTAAAATAACCAATAAATTTCGTTCAACTTCACAAATGTGTCCCACTTGTTGTTGATTCTTTATGTCAGACTCTTCACCAGGCCCAGGAAAATGGGTTGCTCAATTAACGAACTGTCGGGTAAATGACCTTTTGAAATCCACTCTGACTTACATCCACCCGGAGGTCAAGTCTAAAATGTCCCCCTCAGGGGACTATCCCTGCCCTAAATGCTTACACTCCCCAGCTGATATTTTCCATTGCCTTTGGACTGCCCAAAAATAAGGGAGGTAGGGATACACTTCTGCAACATCTCATCAGCACTTTTGGCATATCTATCTCTCTCTCCCCGGAGTGGGCCATATTTAATATTCTCGCACAGGACCAGTTGGTGAGGCTTTCTGTCCAGCAGCGCCGCATCTTGTTCATATGGGCGGCAACCACATGTAAAAGCATTCTCCATTTGTGGGCACAGGATGTAACACCTTCTTTAAGCCTAATTACTACAAAAGTAACATATCTCTTCAAAATGGATAGGATAGAGGCCTTACTTAATAAAGAAAAAGACACAGAACGCTTTTTTTTTCACATGGTCCTCTTGTATCAATACTCAGACATCTTCCACACGCCAGGCGATACATAGTTGTTTCCAGCTCACCAACTGCTATATGAGAGAGCAGCTTGTCGATAATATCCCTGTTAGACTGGATTGAAATTGTGTTATGAAGTTATGGAGTCTGCCCGGGGGAGTGGGGGGAGGAGTGGCAGGGGCAGGGGGGGTTATAGTTGAAAAATGCCATCTAATGTTAATAATATTGCATAAATGTTCTTCTGTCATGTTATTGGACATTATATGTATACTTTGTATTACACTCAATAAAGATGGTTTAAAAAAAAAAAAAAAAAAAAAAAGTTCCAGGGGGCCGAATACTTTCGCAAGGCACTGTATATCTATAGAAATATCTATGGATATATACATAGATATCCATAGATATATCCATAGATATATCTATCTTTTGATATAACTATGGATAGATATAAATAGATAGATAAATAATAGCAAGGTCGATGTTTATTAATGAACAATATTTTTTATTAAAAAAAAAAAAACGGAAAAAAAATGGCATTAACTCCCGTGCAATTTTCTGCACCAGAGGGGGAAAGCCGACGGCCGGGGGCCAATATTGTAATACCCATGGCCCCTTCCCAGGCTATGAATATCAGCCCGCAGCTGTCTGCATAGCCTTTACTGGCTATTAAAATAGGGGGACCCTCCCAAAAAATTACGTGGAGTCCTATATATTATAGCCAGAAAGGCTACGCAGACAGCTGCGGGCTAATGTTCATAGCCTAGGAAGGGGCCATGGATATTGGCCCCCCCGGCTACAAATACCTGTCCAAAGCCCCAGAAATGGCGCATCTCTAAGATGCGCTAATTCTGGCACTTAGCCCCTCTCTTCCCACTGCCATGTAGCGGTGGCATATGGGGTAATAAGGGGTTAATGTCATCTTGCTATTGTAAGCCTGGTTAATAATGGAAAGGCATCAATAAGACGCCTATCCATTATTAATCTTAATAAAGGGTTAAAAAACACACACACAAGAATAACATATTTTAATGAAATAAAACACGACACATTTTTTCAAAATTTTTATTTTACGCCTATCCAGTTGAAGCCATCGATGACCTGCAAAAAAAATAAAAAAACAAACCAACAGTATACTCCCTGTCCGACGTAACCCCATTAATAACGATTGTCCCACGACGATCTCCCCTATAGAGCTGTCACATGAGCATATGTGACCGCTCTATAGGCCTCCAATGACACACTGACCGGAGATAACCCTCCGGCAGTGTGTCATTGGAGAAAAGTCTCTTGCTTTACGGCACTACAGCGTGACACAATTATCACGCTGTAGTGCCACAAAGTGACAGGTGAACTCAGGTGACATGTCGGCGGCAGAGTGATACAATGCGGAGGATTATCTCCATCATTGTATCACCGGAGCCCCTGGAGAGCGGTCGCATCAGCTGATGTGACAGCTCTCCACGGGAGATCGTTGTGGGATAATCGTATTAATTGGATTACGTCGGACACAGGGAGTATATTGTTGGTTTATTATTTTAATTTTTTTTCTTGTGATCGATGGCTTTGGGGATTATCAGTATATGGTATGAACTATATGTGTGAATGGTTTTTTTTTACATTCAACACATTAGCCGGATGATGGGACGACTACTGTCCCATTATTGGCTAATGTGTCAATTAATGTCGCTGTAGCAGGCATAGCCCGATGGGACTTGTAGTCCCATTGGACGATGCCTGCATACACACACACACATGCAGGCCCCCGCACAACCCCCGTACAGACCCGCACAGACACCTGCACAGCCGCGCATACCCCTGCACAGCCCCGCATACCCTCGCACAGACCACTGCACAGACCCGCATACCCCCGCATACCCCCACACAGACCCCCGCACAGACCCTCATACCCCCATACAGCCCCGCATACCTCCGCTCAGACCCTCACAGACCCCTGCACAGCCCCGCACAGACCCCTGCACAGCCCCACACAGACCCCCGCACAGCCCCACAGCCTAGCACAGACCCCCGCACAGGCCCTCCATACACACATAGCCTGCACACACCATACAGGCACACAGTGTCGGCGCATGCACAGTTTAAAAAAATGGAATTCGTCGCTGTCTGATTTTTCAACGTAGACAAAAAACGTTCCTATGTCCGTTGTCTCCGGCCGACGGACAAAGAATTTCCGACGGAAACGTGCGGCCATCCGTTGCAATCCATCGCTAATAGAAGTCTATGAGAAAAAAACGGATCCAGCGGCATCAGTCGCCGGATCTGTTTTTTTCAAAATTTGACGGATTGTGACTGATGGCAAAAAACTGATATGTGAAAGGGGCCTTATGCTCACCAGACTCTGTGGCTCTTTCTCCGCTATGAGTCACTGCTCTGAGAGCCTTTAGTATTTAGAGCTGGTGTTGGGGGGTGATTTACTGGGCAATTGACCAGTCATACTACTCCCAACAAGACCTGGCGCAGCTGCCAACTCTGTGGGCCCGTCAGACTATGGGCTTCCTGCCTTTACAAGCCACAAACTGCATTGATTCCGCCAAAAATGCATTATCAGTGCAATATGAGGTTAGAAGGGTAGAATGGCCTCTAGTGACATCTCGGTCACTTGACCAAAGGAGTTGAGTAATTGAAGAGGAGAAAGCATTTGAAACTCTCTACACTAGACCTGGGCAAATTGAGGCCTGCGGGCAACATCTGGCCCTCTGGCTGTCTCAGTCCAGCCCACTGACCGAGACAGCCGTGGGCTGCACCGTGCCAGCCCGCTCACTGTCTCCATCTTCGCTGCAGCTGACTTCTTTGGTGGAGGAGGGGCCTATGGCCACTTTCTCCACCAATCAGCGTGTGAAACAGCTGACGCGATGACGTAATTTCATCGCATCAGATGTGTACTGCGGAGAGTCAGCACACCGGAGTCAGGGAGTGAAGCAGAGCGCCGGGGAATGTGACCGAATTGAGTATGTAGCGTTCTTTTTTTATGGTGCTGACTATGGGAGCGACATGGCGATGGCTATGGGGGTGACATGCTGCACATGGTGCTGGCTATGGAGAGCGTCATGCTGCACTTGGGGAGGCTATGTGGTCATCCTGCAGTATATAGGGAGGATGTGTAGGGCTCATGCTATATATAGTGAGACTGTGTGGGGCTCATGCAGTGTATATAGGGAGGCTGTGTAGGGGACTCATGCAGTGCATATAGGGAGGCTGTGTGGGGGGCTCATGCAGTGTATATATGGAGGCTGTGTGGGGGGCTCATGCAGTGTATATAGGGAGACTGTGTGGGGCTCATGCAGTGTATATAGGGAGGCTGTGTAGGGGACTCATGCAGTGCATATAGGGAGGCTGTGTGGGGGGCTCATGCAGTGTATATATGGAGGCTGTGTGGGGGGCTCATGCAGTGTATATAGGGAGACTGTGTGGGGCTCATGCAGTGTATATAGGGAGGCTGTGTAGGGGACTCATGCAGTGCATATAGGGAGGCTGTGTGGGGGGCTCAGGCAGTGTATATATGGAGGCTGTGTGGGGGGCTCATGCAGTGTATATAGGGAGACTGTGTGGGGCTCATGCAGTGTATATTGGGAGGCTGTGTGGGGGGCTCATGCAGTGTATATAGGAGGCTGTGTATTTGTCTCATACAGTGCATATAGGGATGCTGTCTGGGGGGGCTCATGCAGTATATAGGGAGGCTGTCTGGGACTCATGCCGCATATGGGGGAGGCTGGTGTGGGGCTCATGCCACATATGGTGGAGGCTATGTGGGGCTAAGGGGCTGTGGGGGCTCATACAATATACAGAAACGGATGTACTCGGGTTCAAACGATATATAGCGGGATGTCATCATACTTACTTATGCTCAATATTAAGTAATACAATTATTATTAATACTGTTATCACTAATATAATAATTATAATATATTGATATTAATATTGAGTAGAATTAATTTCGGCCTATTGGTTTCTTCCCTCCACAACCGTCACGGTCTCTCATGTGGCCCCTCGGGAACATTAATTGCCCACCCCTGCTCTATACTGTCACTGTGAATACAGTATAGTCAGTGCATATATAAACATTATACATGGTATACAAAGCATAGATTTAGTGTATAATAGACTGAAAGTATAGGATAGACTATGTGTATAGTATGGAGTATACAACATGATCACATATACACACGTGGTCAAAATTGTTGGTACCCCTTGTTTCATGACAGAAAAACCCACAATGGTCACAGAAATAACTTGATAAAAGTAATAATAAATAAAAAATCTATGAAAATGAGCAAATGAAAGTCAGACATTGCTTTTCATCCATGCTTCCACAGAATTAAAAAAAAAAAAATAAAACTCATGAAATAGGCCTGGACAGAAATGATGGTACCCCTGAAAATAATGTGACAAAAGGGACATGTTAAATCAAGGTGTGTCCACTAATTAGTATCACAGGTGTCTACAATCTTGGAACTAGTGAGGGGGCCTCTATAGAGGGCTACAGATACTCACTGTGCTGTTTGGTGACATGGTGTAAATCACACTCAACATGGACCAGAGGAAGCAAAGGAAAGAGTTGTCTCAGGAGATAAGAAAGAAAATTATAGACAAACATGTTAAAGGTAAAAGTTATAAGACCATCTCCAAGCAGCTTGATGTTCCTGTGACTACAGTTGCACATATTATTCAGAAATTTAAGCTCCATGGGACTGTAGCCAACCTCCCTGGACGTGGCCGCATGAGGGAAATTGATGACAGGAAAATTGATCCTTCGTTGTATGAGCCAAAGAGGACTTCATGGGAGACGACCAAGGAGGACACCATTGCTGAAAAAAAATCATAAAAAAGCCAGACTGGAATTTGCCAAACTACATGTTGACAAGCCACAAAGCTTCTGGGAGAATGTCCTATGGACAGATGAGACAAAAATGGAACTTTTTGGCAAGGCACATCAGCTCTATTTTCACAAATGGAAAAATGAAGCATACCAAGAAAAAAACACTGTCCCTACTGTGAAACATGAAGGAGGCTCTGTTTTGTTCTGAGGCTGCTTTGTTGCATCTGGCACAGGGTGTCTATAATCTGTGCAGGGTACAATGAAATCTCAAGACTATCAAGGGATTCTAGAGAGAAATGTGCTGCCCAGTGTCAGAAAGCTTGGTCTCAGTTGCAGGTCATGGGTCTTGCAACAGGATAATGACCCAAAACACACAGCTAAAAACACTCAAGGATGGCTAAGAGGAAAACATTTGACTATTCTGAAGTTGCATTCTATGAGCCCTGACCTAAATCCTACTGAGAATCTTTGGAAAGAGCTGAAACATGCCATCTGGAAAAGGCAACCTTCAAACACGAGCCAACTAACAGAAATACAGAAGGGTGTAAAGATCAAGAATAAGACCAAGGTGGACAAGTACAAAGTCCTGACCCCAACTGAAGTCCTAGAGACTGCTAAACAGACTAGGGAGATACACTAGAAAAGCTGAGGCCAAAAAGATAAATGCCCTGTTCTTCAAAGAACCATCCAAGGTGTATTCCCAACTATAGAGTAACACTACAAAGGCATCAATTCCACCAATAGCAAAGACTGAACAATATTGGAGGAACATATTGTTGAAGGAAAAAACACACAACACCGGTGCAATGTGGCTGCAAGATCTGAGAATGAAACACAGCAATCACCTAGAGCAAGAACCAGTCACCATTACAGAAGCAGACATCCAACAGTGGGTCAAGAACATGAAAAGCTGGACAGCACCTGGCTCAGACATGATCCACATCTACTGGCTAAAGAAATTAACAGTGGTACATGAATGCATGGCAAAGCAGATGAACCAACTGCTAGAAGCTGGTCACCACCCAGCTTGTCTAACATAAGGAAGAACAGTGCAATTCATGAAGGATCCTCACAAAGGAACAGTTCCATCCAACTACCGTCCAATAACCTGTCTTACAACAGCTTGGAAAATCCTTTCCGGTATCATAGCCACCAAGCTACAGAACCAAATGAACCAGTACATTAATCCAGCTCAAAAAGGCATTAGGACTGACACCAGAGGCTCTAAGCACCAGCTCCTAGTACATAGAGCTGTCGTTTAATACTCAAGATCCAGACATACTAATCTCAGCACAGCCTGGATTGACTACAGGAAAGCCTATGACTCAATGTCACACATATGGATCTGTGAATGCTTGGCTCTTTACAATGTCAACAGGAAATTAAGAACCTTCCTCAGAAGCTCAATGGGGCTATGGAGATCAACATTGGAAGTCAACTCAAGACAACTAGCACAAGTGACCATTAAATGCGGCATATACCAAGGTGATGCACTGTCCCCATTGCTGTTCTGCATAGGCTTGAACCAGTCATTTAAATAATTACAGAGTCTTGTTATGGATACAAGTTCAAGAGTGGAAGCACCATCAGCCACCTCCTGTACATGGAAGACATCAAGCTGTATGCGAAAAACGAATGAGACATCAATTCACTGATCCACCTGACAAGGATCTACAGTGAAGACATCGGGATGTCCTTAGGACTGGAGAAGTGCGGCCGGTTGGTAATAAAGAGAGGTAAGTTAGTCAAGGCTGATGGAGTGGAATTACCAGCATGGCACATAGCAGATGTACAGACATGCTACAAGTATCCTCGGCATCCCACAGTGATTCGGTAACCATGATGTGGAGGCAAGGAAAGCAGCAACATCCAAATACCATCAAAGGGTAAGACAGGTCCTGAAAAGCCAGCTCAATGGGAAGAATAAAATCCGTACCATCAATACATATGCCGTGCCAGATATCGGATACCCTGCTGGAATAGTGTGCTGGCCAAAAGAAGAGATGGAAGCTGCAGATGTGAAGACACGAAAGCTCCTCACAATGCATGGTGGTCTCCACCCTAGGTCGAGCACCCAAAGATTGTATACCAACAGAAAGGAGGGTGGTCGAGGCTTGATAAGCATCTAAGCCGCAATCAAGGATGAAACAAGGAATATCCAGGAATACATTAGAATAATGGCAACAAAAGATGAGATGCTGAGAGAAAGCCTAAGGCAGCAAAAACAGATCTGGAAGGAAGAACAAGAACATGAAGCACCATGGCAAGACAAGTCGCTGCATGGGATGTACCATTGACAGATAATGGAGGTGGCTGACATGGAGAAATCCTACCAATGGCTGGAGAAAGTTGGACTCCGAGACAGCACAGAGGCACTAATCATAAGAGCAATCACAAGAGAAGGGCACTAATCACAAGAGCAATCACTAAGTACCAGATCCATAGAAGCAGGAATCTACCACACAAGACAAGACCCAAGGAGCAGACTATGCAAAGAAACCTCAGAAATCGTCCAGCACATAGTTGCAAAATATGATAGGATGCAAAATACAAGCAGGAACAGCGTATACTGAACGCCACAACCAAATAGTGTCTGGGACCCTAGGAGGTAGCGACCATGCTATTTTAGAATTTTGGATAACTAGAGGAGGAAGACCTGTGAAGACTCAGATGTCAAGGTTAGATTTCAGAAAGGCAGATTTTAAGGGATTCAGAAAGAGAATTGGAGGGATCCAATGGCTGGATATCTTTAAGGACAAAAATGTCCAGGAAGGATGGGAAATCTTGAAAAATGAAATTCTTAAAGCACAATTGTTAACAATTCCGAAAAGAGGGAAGAATAGGAAGCGTTTAAGGAAACCAGGATGGATGAACACAGAACTTAAGCACATGCTAAAAAGGAAGAAAGAAATGTTTATAAGATGGAAAGAGGGAGGCTATTCTAAAGAAGAATATAATGCTGTCTGCAGAACCTGCAGGGCACGAATCAGATTATCTAAAGCTGACAATGAATTGAGGCTTGCAAGAGACGTCAAAAGTAATAATAATGGATTTTGGGGATATGTCAAAAGTAAAAGAAAAGTCAAAGGTGCTATAGGATTTTTACAGGATGAAAATGATGAAATGGTAAGACAGGATGTTGAGAAGGCTGAACTTTTAAATTCCTATTTTGCATCTGTTTTCTCTCAGAAAAGAAATGTAACATCAACTATTCTTCACTGTCCTATTAAGGGAATAGAAGAATCCAGGATATCTATAAACAGAAATATAGTGAGGAAACACTTAGCTAACCTAAATGAATTCAAGTCTCCAGGTCCAGATGAATTACACCCCAGAGTACTGAAGGAGATAGCCGAAGAAATTTTTGAACCCCTCTCCATAATCTTTGAAAATTCGTGGAGAACAGGAGAAGTCCCAGAAGACTGGAGAAAAGCAAATGTTGTTCCTATCTTTAAAAAGGGGAAGAAGGTGGACCCAGGCAACTATAGGCCGGTGAGTCTGACTTCTATACCAGGAAACATCTTTGAACAAATTATTAAACAACATGTATGTCAGTACCTGGATAAGAATGAAGTGATTAAACAGAGTCAGCATGGGTTTGTAACTAATAAGTCATGTCAGACTAACGTAATTTCCTTCTATGACAGAATCACTGATTGGCTGGATCAGGGAAATGCTGTAGATATAGTATATCCTGACTTCAGCAAAGCATTTGACAAAGTATAACACACAATCTCCTTATTGAAAAAATGAATTGTATGGAATGGACAAGGCAACAGTTAGGTGGATTCATAACTGGCTTAGTGATCGGACCCAAAGAGTGGTCATAAATGGCTGCACATCCAGTTGGAAGAATGTCTCAAGTGGGGTACCACAGGGCTCTGTCCTGGGCCCTGTATTGTTCAACATCTTTATCAATGATTTAGATGAAGGAATTGAGGGTAAACTGATTAAATTTGCTGATGACACAAAGCTAGGAGGGATAGCTAATACTAGAGAAGAGAGAGAAGATTCAAAAAGATATAAATAAACTGGAGCAGTGGGCAGCAACTAACAGAATGGTTTTTAACATGGAAAAATGCAAAGTACTACATCTGGGCAATAAAAATGAAAAAAGCATATACAGAATGGGAGGAATAGGCCTAAGCAACAGCACATGTGAAAAAGACTTGGGTATACTAATAGATCACAGACTGAATATGAGTCAACAGTGTGATGCAGCAGAAAAAAAGGCAAATGCAATTCTAGGATGTATTAACAGAAGCATACAGTCTAGATCACGTGAAGTCATTATTGCCCTCTACTCCTCTTTGGTCAGACCTCATCTGGAATACTGTGTCCAGTTTTGGGCGCCACATTTTATAAAAGACATCCACAAACTGGAGCAAGTTCAGAAAAGAGCGACCAGAATGGTGACCGGTCTGCAAACCCTGTCTTGTGAGGAAAGGTTGCAGGATTTGGGAATGTTTAACTTGCAAAAGAGAAGACTGAGAGGAGACTTAATAGCTGTCTACAAATATCTCAAGGGCTGTCACATTGCATAAGGATCATCTTTACTCTCATTTGCACAAGGAAAGACTAGAAGCAATGGGATGAAACTGAATGGGAGGAGACACAGATTAGATATTAGAAAAAACTTTTTGACAGTTAGAGTGATCAATGAGTGGAACAGGCTGCTACGAGAGGTGGTGAGTTCTCCTTCAATAGAAGTCTTCAAACAGAGGCTGGACAGATATCTGTCTGGGATGATTTAGCGAATCCTGCTTTGAGCAGGGGGTGGGACCAGATGGCCCAGGAGGTCCCTTCCAACTCTACGATTCTATGAATTGTATTCAGGAACATCTGAACAGCATATGGGTTAAGTCCAAGTAGGATACCCCAGAGAAAGTGGTGGAGAATGAAAGGGCTAAAATCCTGTGGGACTTCAAGACCCAGACAGATAAGCAGGTGTTGGCTAACCAACCAGACATTGTGATAGTAGATAAGGATCAGAAGACAGCAATGATATTTAATGTGTCAGTGCCAAGTGACAGCAACATCAGAAAGAAGGAATATGAGAAGCTGGAGAAATACCAGGGCCTCAAAGGAGAACTGGAGAAGATGAGGAAGGTGAAGGCAACAGTGATTCCAATGGTGATAGGAGCACTTGGAGCAGTGACCCCCTAACTAAAATTGCAGACACATATTTTTTTGGGGGGTTGCTCTTCATCAGCGAATAGCAGGAGAATTGGATTGGCTTGAAGAGACACCTCTAACGGGGTCTAAGCAATAAAGTTTCTTCTTATAGAGATTGCCAAGTCAGTTTAGTGAGACTTATAGGCTGTGCAATGCTCCCTTAGGAATTTTCCTCTTAGAGTAATGTCACCTATACTAAAAATTCAATGTCAATACTTTAAAGGGAATCTGTCAACTGCCATGGTCCGGTCCAGTGGGTGGGGCTTATTCAACTGCTCCCCCCCCTGTCTTGCTCTACACAAGAAGAAATATGTAGAGCAAGAGAAGGAGGGGAGCAGGTGAATAAGCCCCGCCCAGCGGACCGGACAGCGGCAGTTTACATACATCTGAACCGATATAAGAAAGGTATTTATGCATGAAAGGTGCGGGGTCAGGGGGAAGCAAAAGTACTAAGAGAATCCTTATGTGACACACAATTGAATGATATCATTATATGATATCTCAAAAAAGTGGTGACAGATTCCCTTTAAAGGGCTTTGTTATGTAGAGGAGAAGACTGAGCTGTGAATGCTGACAGGGCACCGGGTCTGGAACTGGTGGGGCCGCACCTACTATTGCAGGGGGGGAAGAGATTCAAGACAGAGCAGACCCCTAACCTGCGTAGAAGGGGTGTGGCTAGCCAGAGAGGTATAAAAGGGTTTGTGCGGGAAAAGAGAGGGGCTTCCTGCCAAGGAAAGGAGTCAGTGAGGAGCGGCACCGGACTGCGTGGAAAGATAGACCGGGGGCGACAAGGACTCCCAGGTTTCAGTGGGCATGCAAAGGAACACACACCGAGAGGAGGATTGTGGTGGACTCCACTCTGCTGTGCTGCAGCATAACGGACTAGGGGCTCAGCGGGTAAGGTCGCCAGAAGTGAGACTGACTTGTAAGGCAGGGAAGCTGGAAGAACTCAGCACTGGCCTCAGCCGGCAGCCGACCAACCATCTGACTCAGGCAAAGGAATGGACAACCAAGTCACGCTAAGTGGAATTAATACACAGAATTATTATTATTATTATTATTATTATTATTATTATTATTCTGAATTACTCTTTCACTGTTTAACCCTCAGCCTTCACCTCTTTATTCCCTATTGCTCCCTGCAAGGAGGTTTTGAAGTGGAAGGATAGCCATGAAATGGCACTGTAGTTACACTTGTCTTTGTTTTTGGAACAAATGCTCTTTGCTGCAGTAATTGCTTGTGAAGATTCTCAGTTTTTTAGGTTGTTGATTAGGCAGATCTGTAACCAGTAGGACGTACCTATGAGTATGATTGATTTTTTTCTACTATATTAAGACTCTCAGTGAATTTTTTTTCTGTGTATGTCGACCATCATTCCACTTTCCAACTATCACGTGTGGTGCAGCTGCCGCCTCTTGAGTTAGCTTCAACAACAGGCAGAACAGGAATTTTCTCAGACTGATAGACTACATGGATTTTTTATCGGGAGGCTTGGAGATTATTTGTGAAATCCTAGGGACATGAGAAGGAAACATGAGATCATATGGGTGCATTAAATAGAAAAAAAAATGTCCTACAATAGGAAGAGTTGTGTTGGTTATATTAAATGTCATTACATGTGGGCTGGGATCAAAATACAGAAGAGATATTTAACTTGTACAATAAATATCACTCACAAAAAAATAGATAGTTGGTTCTGTGCTCTCTATATTTTTTAGACCATAAAATATTAACCCCTTAAGAACTGAGCCACTTTGTTTGTTAATGACTAAGCCTCATTTTTTAAATCTGACCACTGTCAGTTTAACACATCCCAGTGATCCTGAGAACGTTTTTTTCATGACACGTTATACTTCATGACAGTGGTAAATGTTAGTCAGTATGAATTGCGCATTTTTTTAAAAATATCAAAAACTGGACAATAAATTTGAAAATTTTGCAATTTTCATATTCTGAATTTTTAAGCCATTAAATAAGATAGTTAGTTATACCACACAAAATAGTTAATAAATAACATTTCCTATATGTCTACTTTGCATAAACATCATTTTTTAAACTTTTTTTGGTAGGAAGTTAGAAGGGTTAAAAGCTTATAATCAACTAGCTGAAGAGCCCGGCGCTTCCCGGGCATAGTAACTAACTGTGGTTAGTTATAGCAAATTATAATTATCCTCCATCCCATAGTCCCGTGCCCATATACCCATCATACATATCCACGATCCCATAGGCCCATGCCCATATACCCATCATACATATCCTCCATCCCATAGTCGAGTGCCCATATACCCATCACACATCCTCCATCCCATAGGCCCATGCCCATATACCCATCACACATCCTCCATCCCATAGCCCCGTGCCCATATACCCATCATACATATCCACGATCCCATAGGCCCGTGCCCATATACCCATCATACATATCCTCCATCCCATAGTTGAGTGCCCATATACCCATCACACATCCTCCATCCCATAGTCCCATGCCCATATACCCATCATACAGATTCGCCATCTCATAGTCGAGTGCCCATATACCCATCACACATCCTTCATCTCATAGTCCCGTGCCCATATACCCATCATGCATATCCTCCATCCCATAGTCCCGTGCCCATATACCCATCATACATATCCGCCATCCCATAGGCCCGTGCCCATATACCCATCACACATATCCGCCATCCCATAGTCCAGTGCCCATATACCCATCACACATCCTCCATCCCATAGTCAACCATTATGACATCATAATGAGCGGCGGGGCTTGCAACCTATGATGACATCAGCGTCGCCACGGTCACCATTATGACATCATAATGAGGGGCGGGGCTTGATACACACACACTTTTTCCCCATTATGTAGATAAGGGAAAAATTGTTTGGTGAATTGGAACGCGCGGGGTTAAAATTTCGCCTCACAACATAGCCTAGGACGCTCTCAGGGTCCAGACATGTGACTGTGCCAAATTTTGTGGCTGTAGCTGCGACGATGCGGATGCCAATCCCGGACATACACACACACATACATACATACACACATACATACATACATACATACATACATACACACCCACATTGAGCTTTATATATTAGATTTTTGCACCAAAATTTACAAAATCTATCTTTTTAGGGACCACAGCACATTTGAAGTGACTTTGAGAGGTCAATGTGATAGAAAACACCCAAAAGTGGCATCATTCGAAAAACATCACCCCTAAAAGTGCTCAAAACAACATTAATAAGTGTATTAACCCTTTAGGTGCAACACAGGAATTAAAACAATGTTCGAAGGAAAATATTAATTTTTACCACAAAAATGTTGCTTACCCACATTTTTCATTTTCACAAGGGAGAATATGCACCATACAATTTGTTATGCAATTTTTACTGAGCACACCTATACGACATATGTGGTGGAAATCTACTGTTTGGATGCACGGCAGGGCTCAGGAGGGAAGGAGTGCCATTTGACTTTTTGAGCTCAAAATTGTCTGGAATAGATAGCGGATGCCATGTACTATTTGTAGGGCCCCTGATATACCTAAACAGTGGAAACCCCCCACAAGTGGCCTCATTTTGGAAATTACACCCTTCAAGGAATTTAGAGGAAGGTGAGCATCTTGAACCCACAGATACTTCACGGAATTTTAAGATATTTTACCATGAAGATAAAAAATTATGGGTTTTCCCCAAAAAATGATGTTTTAGCCCAAATTTTTTTATTTTCACAAGATTAAAAGAAGAAAATGGACCACATAATTTGTTGTGCAATTTCTCCTGAATACAGCGTTACCCCATATATGTCAGAGACTCTTCTTTGGGCACCCAGCAGTGCTCAGAAGAGAAGGAGCTCTATTTGAGTTTTGGAGTGCAAAATTGTCTGTAATAGATCGCAAACACCATGTTGCATTTGGAGAGCTGCCAAAGTTCCAGAACTTCAGAAACCCCCACAAGCAGGGCCAGACTGGGACTAAAATTCAGCCCTGGCATGTGAAGGTACACAGGCCCACTTGTCACATGGTGACTGTATAACATATAGTCACAGCTGTGTCCAGTATTACAGCTCAGTCCCATTTATTACTCTTGATTTGAACCCAGGACCCCAGTGCTGCAAGCGCTGCATCCTGCTGATACCCCAACACTGAGACGCTGCCTTGTCCCTCTTACTGCCCCACATAATAATGCCTCTTTTGTGCCCTATAGATGGTAAAATTGCCCCCCAAGAAAATATTATTGCACTGTGCATATGCACTAAAAAACAGTAAAAAAAAACACAAATCTTTGTTCCAGCTCCTTGGATAAAAATCTTCAAATTTTATTCCAATAATTAAAACATGACAACAGACATGCTCTATGACCACACCATATGTGCACAAAGGGACAGCAAGCGACACGTTTCAATCGCAACAGCGATCTTTATCAAAGCTGATATCATCTAAGACTGACCAATATTTAAACATGAACTAAACCAATCAGTCATTAGCTTGAAATCACGTGACATGTAAGGTCCTACAACAATATCTATGAACCAACATTAATACATAAAAATTAAAAACGAACCTTTTATACTAGAAAACAGTATCTGCATTTTCCCCCTAGAAAGTAATAATGCCCTATGTACACATATGATGGTCATTGTATTCTGAATGCCCCTATAACAAATATGCTTGTTAAGTGCCCGCTTAACATCTACTAATGTCCCGAGTCCTCAATCTACAACTCCTCTATATACATTATGATGGGGAAACTGCTCTCCTATGTACAGTATAATACACCCACAGTTCCTCTGTACACAATATGATGTTCCCACAACTGCCCTCTACTGTACACAGTATGATGGGCCCACAGCTCCTCTGTACACAGTACGGTGGTTCCACAGCTCCACTATACACAGTACGGTGGTTCCACAGCTCCACTATACACAGTACGGTGGTTCCACAGCTCCACTATACACAGTATGGTGGTTCCACAGCTCCACTATACATAGTACGGTGGTCCCAGAGCTCCACTATACACAATATGATGAGCCCACAGCTCCATTATACACAGTACGGTGGTTCCACAGCTCCACTATTCACAGTACGGTGGTCCCAGAGCTCCACTATACACAATATGATGAGCCCACAGCTCCATTATACACAGTACGGTGGTTCCACAGCTCCACTATACACAGTATGGTGGTCGCAGAGCTCCACTATACACAGTATGATGGGCCCACAGCTCCACTATGCACAGTACGACGGTCCCACATCTCCACTACACACAGTATGGTGGTTCGACAGCTCCCCAATTACAGTATGGTGGGCCTACAGCTCCCCAATACACAGTATGGTGGTCCGACAGCTCCCCAATCACAGTATGGTGGGGCTACAGCTCCCCAATACACAGTATAGTGGTTCAACAGCTCCCCAATCACAGTATGGTGGGCCTACAGCTCCCCAATACACAGTATGGTGGGCCGACAGCTCACCAATACACAGTATAGTGGTTCGACAGCTCCCCAATCACAGTATGGTGGGCCTACAGCTCCCCAATACACAGTATGGTGGTCTGACAGCTTCACTATACAGAGTATGAAGGGCCTACAGCTTCCCTATACATAGAATGATGTCCCCACTGCTCCCCCAAAATACTGAATAATGAATCCCACAGTAGCCCTCAGACTGTATAATGGTCCCAGCATTAGTCCCGAAATTGTGCAGTGCCCCCCACATTAGCTCCCAAACTGTATAATGGCCCCTGCATTACCCCACAAGCTGTATAATGGCCCCTGCATTACTCCACAAGTTATATAATGGCTGCTGAAATAGTCCTTAAAATGTATGAGGGCCCCCACACAGTTTTGGGGTCCCTCACACTATGTATAAGGTTCCCCCATTGTTTATGATGCCCCCACATGACTCCACAAGTTTTAATTAAAAAAAAAAAATCATATACTGTTCTAACCCAGGATCCAGCGGCAAGGCAATGTGCTGTAACAACGCCGACTCCCGCACCAAACGTCAGAGTCCCGATGCAGCATGATAACGACACTGCGCTAGAACTCTGACATCCTTGGCGTGCGTCGCTCTGTAGACTTGAGGCATAAAGCGATCTGACGTCTACAGGACAGAGAGCGGTAGTGCCGGAAGATCGGGTCTCATTGCTCTACCGCAGGGCTTAACTGTGTATGCGCATTATACATGCTGTTTAATTACAGTAAGGGCAGTGTAGCTCTGGATGGGCCCCCCTCAGTGAGGGGGCCTGGGACAACCGTACAAGCTGCACCCTGGTAGCTAAGCTACTGTATACTGTGACTACAGACATCAGATATTAGAGCAGTCACATATTACCCTGTATATAACATCCGATGTCTGCACACACAGTATATTACAGTTGTGGCCAAAAGTATTGACACCCCTGCAATTCTGTCAGATAATACTCAGTTTCTTCCTGAAAATGTTTGCAAACACAAATTCTTTGGTATTATTATCTTCATTTAGTTTGTCTTAAATGAAAAAACACAAAAAGAATTGTCCTAAAGCCAAATTGGATATAATTCCACACCAAACATAAAAAAGAGGGTGGACAAAAGTATTGGCACTGTTAGAAAAATCATGTGATGCTTCTCTAATTTGTGTAATTAACAGCACCTGTAACTTACCTGTGGCACCTAACAGGTGTTGGCAATAACTAAATCACACTTGCAGCCAGTTGACATGGATTAAAGTTGACTCAACCTCTGTCCTGAGTCCTTGTGTGTACCACATTGAGCATGGAGAAAAGAAAGAAGACCAAAGAACTGTCTGAGGACTTGAGAAACCAACTTGTGAGGAAGCATGAGCAATCTCAAGGCTACAAGTCCATCTCCAAAGACCAGAATGTTCCTGTGTCTACCGTGCGCAGTGTCATCAAGAAGTTTAAAGCCCATGGCACTGTGGCTAACCTCCCTAGATGTGGACGGAAAAGAAAAATTGACAAGAGATTTCAACGCAAGATTGTGCGGATATTGGATAAAGAACCTCGACTAACATCCAAACAAGTTCAAGCTGCTGTTATGAGTGGCGGAAGGCACTAAAAAAAAAAAAATAATTAAAGTGCCTTCGCCACTCGGGGTCCACCGTGCGGCAGATGGCAAAACCGCTGCTAAGGGAGGCAGTGCACTACAGCGGTAGTGTGCACAGGGTTCTAAATCACCCAAGTGCAAAAGAGGCAGTCTCTGTTATGGGACACAGAGCTGCACAGAAAAGTAACGCTGAGCATGATAAACGCACAGGGACACAGCGGCACACGTACGGTAGCCGAGCACAGGAGTAGTTAAAGTGGCACTACAACCAAACGGACTTACCGTAAATGAGCGTGTGCACGGCGTCGCAACTGCGAACGCCACAGAAGACTGCAACCGCAATAACGCAAGCGCGATGCAGGACGCTTTGCTGCTGAGATGGCAGAGGCTTGAGCGCGCTGGCGCTAGCGCTGCTACTGGCTGACCCAATCACTCACACACTCGTAATAACCGAGGGAAGGGGTTTCATAATAAGTCATCCACCAGACCAAGCATCCATCAACAAACATACAGCAGCAAGTATCAAAAAATACTAGCGCATGGCATAACGGCCATGCGCACTTTTTATAGTGACCGGGACCTTCCGGAAATCTCCAGAGACCTGAGCTGAACCAATGGAATCAGGAGCAGGACCTGAGCACCTGACCCCTGAACTCCAATGGGAGCTCATTCCAGGAGCATGCTCACAAGCTGGCAGAAAGGACTTAGCCTCTGGAGATGAATGTGAGGATCTGGATCTCTGCATTAGTATGGCAGGACAGAGATTCCTAACAGCTGCCCTGCAGTCCGTGGGTACAACAGTGTCAACCCATACTATCCGTCGGCGTCTGAATGAAAAGGGACTGTATGGTAGGAGACCCAGGAAGACCCCACTTCTTACCCTGAGACATAAAAAAGCCAGGCTGCAGTTTGCCAAAACTTACCTGAAAAAGCCTAAAACATTTTGGAAGAATGTTCTCTGGTCAGATGAGACAAAAGTAGAGCTTTTTGGGCAAAGGCATCAACATAGAGTTTACAGGAGAAAAAAAAGAGCCATTCAAAGAAAAGAACACGGTCCCTACAGTCAAACATGGCGGAGGTTCCCTGATATTTTGGGGTTGCTTTGCTGTCTCTGGCACTGGACTGCTTGACCGTGTGCATGGCATTATGAAGTCTGAAGACTACCAACAAATTTTGCAGCATAATGTAGGGCCCAGTGTGAGAAATCTGGGTCTCCCTCAGAGGTCATGGGTCTTCCAGCAGGACAATGACCCAAAGCACACTTCAAAAAGCACTAGAAAATGGTTTGAGAGAAAGCACTGGAGACTTCTAAGGTGGCCAGCAATGAGTCCAGACCTGAATCCCATAGAACACCTGTGGAGAGATCTAAAAATGGCAGTTTGGAGAAGGCATCCTTCTAATATCAGGGACCTGGAGCAGTTTGCCAAAGAAGAATGGTCTAAAATTCCAGCAGAGCATTGTAAGAAACTCATTGATGGTTACCGGAAGCGGTTGGTCGCAGTTATTTTGGCTAAAGGTTGTGCAACCAAGTATTAGGCTGAGGGTGCCAATACTTTTGTCTGGCCCATTTTTGGAGTTTTGTGTAAAATGATCAATGTTTTGCTTTTTGCTTCATTCTCTCTTGTGTTTTTTCATTTAAGACCAATTAAATGAAGATAATAATACCAAAGAATTTGTGTTTGCAATCATTTTCAGGAAGAAACTGAGTATTATCTGACAAAATTGCAGGGGTGTCAATACTTTTGGCCACAACTGTATATCTCTAATATATCCTATACTATGTGTACATACATCGGATGTTATATACAGTGTAATATGCCATGTTATATATTACACTATTACTGCAGACATCAGATTTTATACACATATTACCCTGTAAATAATATCAGATGTCTGTGCACATAGTATAGGATATGTCAGTGACATATTCTACTATACACTCTATGTACTGTGTATATATATGACTGACTGATCACTCCTGGACCTGGCTACAGGCCATACATGATATAATATATGGTGGCTGTATATACAGTGCCTTGCAAAAGTATTCGGCTCCCTGGAACTTTTCAAACTTTTTCCACATATCATGCTTCAAACAAAAAGATACCAAATATAAATTTTTGGTGAAGAATCAACAACAAGTGGGATACGATTGTGAAGTTGAATGAAATTTATTGGTTATTTTAAATTTTTGTGGAAATTCAAAAACTGAAAAGTGGGGCGTGCAATATTATTCGGCCCCTTTACTTTTAGTGCAGCAAACTCACTCCAGAAGTTCATTGTGGATCTCTGAATGATCCAATGTTGTCTTAAATGACTAATGATAATAAATATAATCCACCTGTGTGTAATCAAGTCTCCGTATAAGTGCACCTACTCTGTAATAGTCTCAGGGTTCTGTTTGAAGCACAGAGAGCATCATGAAGATCAAGGAACACAACAGGCAGGTCCGTGATACTATTGTGGAGAAGTTTAAAGCCGGATTTGGATACAAAATTATTTCCAAAACTTTAAACATCCCAAGGAGCACTGTGCAAGCGATCATATTGAAATGGAAGGAGTATCATACCACTGCAAATCTACTAAGACCCGGCCGTTCCTCTAAACTTTCATCTCAAACAAGGAGAAGACTGATCAGAGATGCAGCCAAGAGGCCCATGATCACTCTGGATGAACTGCAGAGATCTACAGCTGAGGTGGGACAGTCTGTCCATAGGACAACAATCAGTCATACACTGCACAAATCTGGCCTTTATGGAAGAGTGGCAAGAAGAAAGCCATTTCTCAAAGATCGGCATAAAAAAAGTGTTGTTTAAAGTTTGCAACAAGCCACCTGGGAGACACACCAAACATGTGGAAGAAGGTGCTCTGGTCAGATGAAACCAAAATCGAACATTTTGGCAACAATACCAAACGATATGTTTGGCATAAAGGCAACACAGCCCATCACCCTGAACACACCATCCCCACTGTCAAACATGGTGGTGGCTCACCGCAGTCAGGCAGTGTTTAAAATAATTGTATAAAATGAGATTGCAAGCTCACCTCCTCCTCTAGTTAATGTGTCCTCCAGGCTGCACGGATCCACTGGGTGAAAGTTGATGTGCATAAAATAGTTAACATCCAATGCCTCTTTGGACAAATGATCCCAGAAAATCCAAGGTTTCTTAAAATATCTATTTATTTCTTCATATTAAAAACAGGTAATAAAAAGGTCAGGCAGTATGGATCCACTCATGATTTAAAGAAAGGCATAGAAACCAACATGTTTCGACCAAAACAGGTCTTAATCATGGAGTTGCAACATGGAGTTACCTGTTTTTAATATGAAGAAATAAATAGATGTTTTAAGAAACCTTGGATTTCCTGGGATCCTTTTCCAAAGAGGCGGTGGATGTTAGCTATTTGATGTTGACATTAATATGACCTTATTTCTTTTAACCTTGTTTGTCGGGTTGATGTACTATGGTGCACAGTAGCGTTCCTCTTCCCTGGGTGGGGAAAAAGAACAGATGGAGGGCTGACTCAGAAGATGAGGCAAGCGTGGAGGCCCCAGCACCTTCACCTTCAGAAGTAGCAAGAGGAGTAGGGCGAGCTATGGTGCCCACTAGTGTTAGGGACAGGGAAGGAGCCCCTGGTCCCCGGTCAGCTGATAGCTGTTGTATGACACAAGCTTGCTGAGTGGGCACAGGTGAAGGACCTCTGCACCCTTCTGCACAGTTTTGAAATGGCTACTAAGATGGTTAGCGCTGACAATGCGGTCATCAACATCACTATTCCGGTTCTCTGCATGCTGGAGCACACTTTGAATAGTCTGCATGAGGAGGTGATGATCCCAGAGGAAGAGTTGGAAGCAGAGGAGGATGCGGAAGGGATAACAATATCTCAAATTTTCTGATTGTCATCGCACAGGCGGATGCTATGGGAGAGTGGCTTACAGTGATCAAGGGAGGTTCTTGGTACCAGAAAAACTGTTAGTGAAGATGCAGGAGCCAAAGAACAAATGGAGGAGAGCGAGGTGATGGACACGCAACAGTCAAGAGATGAAGAGGATAATGATCCGCTCTCTGTTGTCCATGGTTGGCGGGAGGGGACGGAGGAAATAACCTTGAGTGTTACCCCGCCACCAACACAGCATGGACTTGGACCTCATGAAAGCACCTTCTTGATGGACTATCTCCAACACAATACCTGTATTCTTAGAGATAGAAATAGTGCTGGCTACTGGGCTGCCAATCTGTAAGATCCACGGTACAAGAGTAAATTTAGCAAAACACGCTTGTTGACAATTTTAAAAGTGGTTTTCCCCAAGACAGAAGTGAGGCACACAGCGTGCATCCAAGTTCTAGACATCCCACCATTGGAATATCAAGGCTTCATCGTCCGCTACGTCATCAGAGTTCATTCACGCAATGCATCCCTGGGAACGGAAGTTGCCGCCAGCGCCAATGAGGGCCGGGACGGGCGATGCTTCAAATTGCAGGGAAAAGCGCAAGCATTCTGCAAGCTAAAAACGCTTGCAAAACGCTTGTGTTTTGCGGGAAAATGCATGCGAATTCCACATGCATTTTACCAGCAGGAAGGGAGTTGCGGAAATGCTGCGGACATTTCCGCAGCATTTCTGCAACGTGGGCACATAGCCTTAGAGTGCAAGACAGCTGCTTAGAAGAACCCATGGCTGCTGTTTATTGGCACAAGGTTACAGGAGGCTGGGTTTTTATAAAGCTGGGAAATTTGCATCACTTTTCCTTTCCTAACAATGATAGTGAACTAGCCATAACCCTAACAGGCTAATTAAGGTCTGAAACCTTGGTCAAAGTTATCTAAGCTCACAAAGGGTGTCCAAACTTTTGCGTTAGCTTTTTTTCCAATTTGTAATTTTGAAAATAAAGATGAAAAAAAAAAATATATATATATATATATATATACCATATATTTTTGCCTAAAATATAAAGGAAATGGGTAATCTTTAACTTTAGACCTTTTAGAGATCATTTCATCTTCAACTTGCTTTACTGTTCACAATAACAGTAATTGTAGGTTATCTTGGCTTCACAACATTCTTGAAATTTTTATACCTAGACTATATGGTATATTCTGTCCACTAAATGAACCAATTATCTACATTGTAAAGGCACACACTATCTAAGTCATGGATTATACAGTATAACCCATTCCTTGTTAGGCATGGGATTCTTTGGAATTTTTCCACCCACATATCCTCATCCATTCATAAGCCACCAGATAAAGAGATAATAAGTAGGATTACTGCCTGCATGTCCAAACAGCCGTGCCATCCCACTTATATCTTCTACAGAGTAAATTCTGAACGTAAACTTAGAGACATGGCATTCTTGAATAATTTCCATCCTTAAAGCGGAGAAAGTAAAATAAAAAAAGGATTTGGACAGCTGTTATATCTCCTTGCCCACTCCCATGGGTGAGAGACTTGGTAATAGCTGGTAGGAGGCGACTGGAGAAGTTAGTGGCCATTTGCTCAGCAGTAGGCTGCGTGTGTGTCACAAAATGCAACTTTCCCTGTCTCTCTGTCTCCTGCCAGGCAGAGCTATTAAAGCTATTTTGAAAGTGACCCTTCAGCTTAAGTACGCTCAGAAAGAGAGAGGGGAGAGAGGAGGTAGCAGCTGTTTGGAACCATGACTGAAGATGACGGATTCGATTGTGGTGGAGGGTCAAGTCAGATTGAGAGATGGAAAAAAGGTCTGCGAAATGGGCATTTTTTTCCACCGTCACCTTCAATTTCCTGGAATTATTGTGTTCTTGAATCTTAAATGGTCCTTCTCACCATTTTCCTAATCATTTCCTGTTGTTTTGTGCTTTCAGTGGAAGAATAGGTGGGTTCTTCTTCGAAAACCTTCCCCTGTTGCAGGTACGGTACTTTTTAAAAAAATCTTAACATTTTTTTGAAAAACTTTTAGACAGCACTGTAGTAATCAATACAGAAACTAAATGTAATTTCATGTACACCCTCAAAGATGTGAAGGATTTTTAGAAGGTTTCTTCTAGGTAGGAAAGGGGTAATTGCATTTTGGAAAACACTTGTCCTGGTGGTTCCTCATTGAAAAAATCACCTTCTTCGAAGATTAATGATCTGACGCTATTCTTAAGGTTTTGCTTTTCTTTTAGTTCAAAGCCTTCTAGTTCCTTTACGTGGATTTATTGTTGTATGCAATGTTTTGGTTTAATTACGGTACTTTTTTTTTTCATTTTCTCCAACTTGTCGTAGACTTCGATTGATTTAGGGTAATAGTTGAGTTTCATGTTTAGAGGCCTCTCTTTCAGATATATCAATGGGCACAGAGAAGGGTTTGTTACTTCAAAGCACATTGCACTTACAAAAATAGAAAGAGGATACAAAACTCTGCCTAGCGTGTGAGCGAGCTGTACGAAAGGGGTGAGATGACATTAAAACTTTGCAGCAGGTTTCATGTTTCCCAGCAGCCTGAAACGGTATGGCAGAATAGTGGGACTTCCAATGTTTCTTGGCATTCTTGGCATTGAAAGATTACATAGAAAGTGTCTACAAAATATAATAAAATTAAACAATTGGATTAGATGATTTAATAAAAGTTCAAAAATACTTAAAAAAATAGTGATTTTCCAAGAATTATTATCTTAATATAAATTATATTTTCTAACAGAGGTAAAGGCTGTACAATTTAATATTGACTGATTTTAACCTGACTTGTTAGATAGCTTGACGATTAGAGATGAGCGACTTTGCCTTTTTTAGGGTCGAGTCGGGTTTCATGAAACCCGACTTTCTCAGAAGTCGAGTCGAACGAAATCGGGAAAACTCGAAGGTCCGACTGAAGCACGAAACCCAATGCAAATCAATGGGGAAGCAAAGTCGGCAGGGAGTGGAGGACAGTAAACACACCTACATGCCGGGCCGCTTTTTTAAAGTGCGCGAAAACTCTCTCTCTCCCTACCCGGACGCTGCACATGTCATCTGGTTTCCCACAGTGTACGTCCTTGCTCAATGGCTGAAAAAAGTCACGTGCAAGCATTCTGGGAAATCCGACTTTGGTGCTCGTTTTGCCGACCGCATGGCCGACTTCACGCTGTGGTCGGGTTTCGGTCAGCGAAACCCGACTTTGCCATAAATCGGCGACTTATGAATCTGGCCGACCTGTTTCGCTCAACTCTATTGACGATACCTGAGGGCCAAAAGCTCTCCTGCCTTTATATGTAGATAATGTAACTCAGTCAATGATAGTCTTCTTTCTCTGGACCCAGTATAGGAAATTATTTTGCAGAACTAGAAATAATCTACATAAAAATGTGCACGTCCTCTTCATTTGCTCATACTATCATCATATCAATAAATTGTAGTAATTGCACTTGCTTCAAATCAGTGAAGTTGTCTTCTGCTGGATTTTTGGGACTCATCATATCATGAACTAAGCTCACCTAAGATCCTCTGGTACACTAATGGGTCCAACCTTAGATCTAAGGAAAATTTGACTAATTCTGCCAATGGGCAGCATAACGTCTCACTCCACTACAGACGTTTAATCTTCTGCTGGGGAGGATCATCGTGTCTCTTGGTAACTTGTCCTAGCCTGGTGGCTGAGATTTTGTGGACAGATATATTGTTCTATTGGAAGCTAAGAGGACCATTAATCAGTTTGAGAATGCTAAACTGGCCACATTATGGAATAGTAGCTGTTGAGTTGAGAAAAATGTAATTTTATATTTTAATATCTCCTCTTCATTGTGAAGTTATTAGCTTGTAAAGCTTAAGTTATAATTTATGTTAAACTTATGTTATACTTCTTCGCTTGTATGACATTGACCAATCATAAGCAAGCAGGACAGGTTTTCTCCTGTGTGAGGCATGTAATAACAGACAATCTGCTCTCCTCACTGGCCTCACTGCTAAGTGTTTGCAAGTGCTGAGAGAAGAGCGGCGATCTCTAACAGATTTAATCTCTATGAGGGGCAGCACAGCTGAGCTGACAGGGCTGTGAGAGGAAAACTACAGCTGAATAGATGTTTGTAATGAGGCAAAGCTCAACTCTGCTATGCTGCCTACTCTCCCCCACACTGACTGCCATGAGATGAAAGCTCAAAGGTGTTTTTAACTCATCTCTACAATTTTCCTGGCACATTGCAATCACACACAGTTCTGTAGTTGGACAAGTGATTATAGTAGAATGTCTGTCGCTACATGTCTCAAATTGAGAAACCTGCTTTAAGAATTTGTGGAGGGAGGGGGTGTTTTTCCCCAGTGTGTTGCTGTCTGGTTATGGTTGGTCAACGTTATACAGGGAAAGAAGTACGTGCCCCCCAGAGAAAAATCTTTTGTAACACCCCTTCATACTTAAAACAAAAAATATAACCTAATCTATTCCCACCTTCATAGATTCATATTGTCAGATAGTGATTGTAAAAACAAGCACTTTTGAAATGTATTACTTATTAAAATTTGCATCCTGGAGATATTAACACTTTTCATTTCTTCTGTTTACAGCTTTTTGCTCAGGAGACCGATCACTGCTGCTGTCTAGCTTGTAAGTGCTGCACTGAATCTCGTTGGGTTAGTAGAAAACAACGATCTCCAGCAATCCTCGCCATCTTCAAAACAGCGCTTACAAGCTTTACAGAAAAATGCCTGTAATCACTATGCATGTACTGCTGTTTAGCAGCGGTGGTTGGTCTCCAAGACAATGAGCTGTAAACAAAGGAAAAGTTCCTTAGATTAGAATGTACAGAATGATTCTTAAGGTCCCGTTACATTTAGCGATGCACCAGCGATCCCGACAGCGATATGACCCGGTCAGGATCGCTGGTGCATCGCTAAATGGTCGCTAGTGAGCTGCCACACAGGCAGATCTCACCAGCGATGCAGCAGCGGTCGGGGGTCGTTACTTACCTGTCAGACGGCAGCTCTGGTGACGACTTCCTCCCGCGTCCATGGAGTCACTCGTCGGTGCCAGCAGGACGCCGACGAGAAATGGACCAGGATGATCTCGCGTGATCAACAATAGCCAGCGGGGAGGCCGGTCAGAGCTAAGTGTCACATGTAGCGAGATTGCTACCGATATCGCTGTTGCGTCACAAAATCGGTGAAGCTTTAGCTATATCGCTAGCGATATCACTATGTGTAAAAGGCCCTTTACAAGTCTATGTTTCAATCTGCTCATCTCTTTCTTCTCTATAAAAGATCAGGTTCTTTTTAAGGGCTATGCATTAGGCTGTGATGGTTTGTGGCTTCCAATAAGAGCTCTGTGGTTGGCACATTGACTATAGAGGTTCTCTGGTTGCCAATCTATGGAAGAAGGATGAACTGTGAACTGTGGCTAAACTCTGTTAACATTAATATGTCACAAGATTTCACAATACTACTGCACACATTATCTTCAACATGGTGGAACTATGGAAATCACAGGATGGATAGACTCGTTACTGATCTGCAAATGATGGAAAAATGGAAACAACATTTAATACACCATACTTTTCAATAAATGATTTTGTCATTTTTTGAGTGTAATTGATGCTAATATTTTGGTCTAGGATGTTTGTGCACACATCGCCGACTGAACCTCTTCCAATATGGCGCTTTGAAGCTTAAGGGTGTGTGCACACGCTGCAGAATCCGCTGCGGATTAATCCGCACGGATTTTGCAAAAACCGCAGATAATCCGCAGGTCAAAAGACCTGCGGATTATCTGCGGTTTTGCCTGCGGTTTGGTCCTGCGGATTCACTATCTCCACAATGCTGGAGATAGGAACCCGCAGCGGTTTCCGCAGAAAGAATTGACATGCAATTCTTTCTGCAGATTCAAAACCGCAGCAAATCCGCGGAGATTTTTCCGCAGCGTCGGCACAGCGGTTTTTTTTTCCCATTCATTTGAATGGTACTGTACACCGCAGCTAAAGCTGCTGCGGGTCCGCAGCGGCCAAAACCGCTGCGGAAACGCAGCGGAATCCGCAGCGTGTGCACGTACCCTAAGTGTTCCTTTGCGCAGATGCGCACGCACAGCATTATGGGTAGATCACTATGACATCACAGACATGCGCAATGAAGCTGCATGGACGCCGGGGTTATGGCGTGCAGCTGCATTTTGAAAATGTATATTTTTAATGTTTCTCTGATTAATTGATGTACTAATTGTTGACATGTGCACCATATATATAGTTGCACTATTGTTGTATTCATTGCTTGAGAAAGGATTTCATATCTGAAACGTCGCCATGCCATTGGGCATTAAAGTTCATCTATTTTGAGTTTATGTGCTGTTTCCCCAATTTTTGCTTTGCATCCTGAAGTACCAATTGATTGCTGGTTGGGGAAGCGTGCACACTAGTAAAGTATTTTCTGGTGCTGTTCCAATTTTTTGGTATATGTGTATATATATATATATATACACTAGCTTAAGAGCCCGGCATGGCCCGGCATAGTTACTAACTGTGGTTAGTTATAACAAATAATAATAATTATATTGCACATAAATTGTCGTTGTATGTCATGTCCTCCTGTATATAGTATAAACCTGTATGTCATCTCCCCTGTATATAGTGTATACCTGTGTGTCATCTCCCTGTAAATAGTATATACCTGTTTGTCCTCTCCCCTGTATATAGTGTATACCTGTGTGTCATCTCCCCTGTATATAGTGTATGCCTGTGTGTCATCTCCCCTGTATATAGTATATACCTGTGTGTCATCTCCCCTGTATATAGTATATACCTGTATGTCATCTACCCCTGTATATCGCATATACCTGTATGTCATCTCCTGCTGTATATAGTAGATGCCTGTATATCATCTCCCCTTCATATAGTATATACCTGATTGTCATCTCCCCTGCATATAGTATATACTTGTATGTCATCTCCCCCTGTATATAGTATGTACCTGTATGTCATCTCCAGGTTCCCTCCCGTCTGTACAGGGTGGAGGCGCAGTGTCCCCACAGCACAGAGCATTTCAGTGTGGTGGCTCGGCCCCCTGAGTGTAATACCATTTAATTGCAAATTGTAAAGATGGATTAATTTAGCGTGGCATTAGTTGTAGCTGTATAAATAAGTTTAAAGCGAACCAGATATTGTCAGGTTGGCGCTATTACACCGATTAAAATGATGCCTGGGTTGGAGAAATCCATCTTGTGTTTCTATTTTTAATCTGTGTTTGAATTTTAAAGTTAATGAGATGCTTCATGCCAGACAAAGAGAAGTTCCTGATTCTGGGCTCCCCCTGCAGTCTGTGTCAGAGGGTGGTCTGTGTCAGCACGGTAATAAATTGTGTTATTTCCAGCTTTAAAGAAGGACAATAATACCATAGAAATCATAAGAATAATAGGCCTCAGTTACCACAACTGTCTACAAGGAAAACTGTTGCTTTCATCTTTTAAACAGCTCTGAAGAAATGAAAGATGCTTAGTGATTGGTTGCTATGGGCAACACAAGCAGTGTAACCTGTTGTGGTCAAGAAGATGTGCCTATGTAATATATACAGTATATTAGATATTATATATATATATATTAGATTAGATATTTATTTTATACTAGATGGAGGCCCGATGCTATCGCATCGAGAGGGAGGTAATGTCACGATGGGGGCAGGCTTTGCAGTGTTGAGAATCTCTCCTCCCCATGTGCTCACCCACCTAGTCACTCTCTCTTTCCCCATGTGCTGACTTCTCTCGTCTCTGCTCTCTTTTTTGACTTGTTTAACCCATGTGCTATTCCCCTTGTCTGCTGTCTCTCTCCTTCCTGTGCTGTGTTCTCCCTTCATGTGCTGTCCTATTTGAGCTGTCTCCCCCCTGTGCTCTGTCTCTCTCACCGCTGTGTGCTTTCTCTCTCCGTCATCTGCTGTCTTCTCCTCTCATTGTTTGTGTCTGACCATGTACAGAACATACCACAGCTCATGGGCAGGGGAGGAAGGAAAAGACAATACTGACAGTACAGCAGATCGAAGAGGATACATTTTGTGAGGTAAAATATTGCTTAAAAAATGGTCAGTGAAATATTTTACCTCACAAAATGAATCCTCTGTGATCCCCTGCTGTAATGTGAGGAATTGTCTTTTGCATCCTCCCCTGCCCATGAGATGTGGTATGCTCTGTGCATGGTCAGACACAGACAATTTTTAAAATGAACTTTCCATTGTGGGAAAACCCCTTTAATGTGACAGGCTTCCTCTTCCTGCAGACACTTTGTGCATCTGCTGCCGGGATCAGCCGAATGATTCACTGCGCCTGCGTGGAATTCACGCAGGCGCAGTAAATCAGACCACAGTACGGCATATACGGTGTGGGTGTGTTTGTGTGTGTGTGTGGTGCGACGGTGTTCCGCTGGTGGTACCGCGCAAGAGGCTGGTACCACCAGCAGTTTCCATATTGAGACACCCATCACTTGGGTGTCCCAATATGGCGGTCGGTGAACTTCCGCCGCTTGGAATTCTGGGATCCGGTCACATCTGGACAGTAGTACCGGATGTGCAGACATTACAAGGCAATTATTTTATAGATATATATTAGATTAGATATTTATTATATGGGGCTTTGCGTGTGGAGTGAGCGTGGCTATGTGGAGTGGGCGGGCTATGTGGAGTGGGCGTGGCTTGATACACATGCATACATACTCAGTTTTGTGTATATATATATATATATACACTGCTCAAAAAAATAAAGGGAACACTTAAACACCGATTGACAATCAATTTCATATGCTGTTGAGCAAATGGAATAGACAACAGATTGAAATTATTGGCAATTATCAAGACACACTCAATAAAGGAGTGGTTCTGCAGGTGGGGACCACAGACCTCATCTCACTACCAATGCTTGCTGGCCGATGTTTTGGTTATTTTTGAATGTTGGTTGTGCTTTCACACTCATGGTAGCATGAGACGGACTCTACAACCCACACAAGTGGCTCAGGTAGTGCAGCTCATCCAGGATGGCACATCAATGCGAGCTGTTGCAAGAAGGTTTCCTGTGTCTGTCAGCGTAGTGTCCAGAGGCTGAAGGCGCTACCAGGAAACAGGCCAGTACACCAGAACACATGGAGGGGGCTAGTAGGAGGGCAACAACCCAGCAGCAGAACCGCTACCTCAGCCTTTGTGCAAGGAAGACCAAGAGGAGCACTTGCAGAGCCCTGCAAAATGACCTCAAGCAGGCCACAAATGTGCATGTGTCTGCACAAACGGTTAGAAACCAACTCCATGAGGATGGTCTGAGTGCCCGACGTCCACAGATGGGGGTTGTGCTCACAGCCCAACACCGTGCAGGACACTTGGCATTTGCCACAGAACACCAGGATTGACTAATTTGCCACTGGCACCCTGTGCTCTTCACAGATGAAAGCAGGTTCACACTGAGCACATCTGACAGACGTGACAGAGTCTGGAGATGCTGTGGAGAGCAATCTGCTGCCTACAACATCCTTCAGCATGACCGGTTTGGCAGTGGGTCAGTAATGGTGTGGGGTGGCATTTCTTTGGAGGGCCGCACAGCCCTCCATGTGCTCACCAGAGGTAGCCTGACTGTCATTAGGTACCGAGATGAGATCCTCAGACCCCTTTTGAGACCATATGCTGGTGTGGTTGGCCCTGGGTTCCTCCTAATGCAGGGCAGTGCCAGACCTCATGTGGCTGGAGTGTGTCAGCAGTTCCTGCAAGATGAAGGCATTGAAGCTATGGACTGGCTCGCCCATTCCCCAGACCTGAATCTGATTGAGCACATCTGGGACAACATGTCTCGCTCCATCCACCAACGTCACGTTGCACCATAGACTGTCCAGGAGTTGGCGGATGCTTTAGTCCAGGTCTGGGAGGAGATCCCTCAGGAGACCAACCGATGCCTTACCAGGAGCATGCCCAGGCATTGTAGGGAGGCATGTGGAGGCCACACACAATACTGAGCATCATTTTGACTTGTTTTAAAGACATTAAATTCCAGATGGGGTCTACACACTCTTAAAATTCCACTTTATTTTTGTGTGGGACGCTGCACCACAGACTGTCCAAGAGTTGGCGGAGGCTTTAGCCCAGGTCTGGGAGGAGATCCCTCAGGAAACCATCAGGAGCATGCCCAGGTGTTGTACAGTAGGGAGGTCATACAGGCACGTGGAGGCCACACACAATACTGAGCATCTTTTCCTTGTCATGAGGCATTTCCACTGAAGTTGGAATTGCCTGTAATTTGATTTTCCACTTTGATTTTGAGTATCATTCCAAATCCAGACCTCCATGGGATATTCATTTTGATTTACATTGATAATTGTTATGTTTTATTGTTCTGAACACATTCCACTATGCAATGAATAAAAATTAGCAACTGGAATATTTAATTCAGAGATATCTTGGATGTTGTATTTTAGTGTTCCCTTTATTTTTTGAGCAGTGTGTGTGTGTGTATATATATATATATATATATATATATACAGTTAGGTCCATACATATTTGGACAGAGACAACATTTTTCTAATTTTGGTTCTAGATATTACCACAATGAATTTTAAACAAAACAATTCAGATGCAGTTGAAGTTCAGACTTTCAGCTTTCATTTGAGGGTATCCACATTAAAATTGGATGAAGGGTTTAGGAGTTTCAGCTCCTTAACATGTGCCACCCTGTTTTTAAAGGAACCAAAAGTAATTGGACAGATTAAATAATTGTAAATAAAATGTTCATTTCTAGTACTTGGTTGAAAACCCTTTGTTGGCAAAGACAGCCTGAAGTCTTGAACTCATGGACATCACCAGACGCTGTGTTTCCTCCTTTTTGATGCTCTGCCAGGCCTTCACTGCGGTGGTGTTCAGTTGCTGTTTGTTTGTGGGCCTTTCTGTCTGAAGTTTAGTCTTTAACAAGTGAAATGCATGCTCAATTGGGTTGAGATCAGGTGACTGACTTGGCCATTCAAGAATATTCCACTTCTTTGCTTTAATAATCTCCTGGGTTGCTTTGGCTTTATGTTTTGGGTCATTGTCCGTCTGTAGTATGAAACGACAGCCAATCAGTTTGGCTGCATTTGGCTGGATCTGAGCACACAGTATGGCTCTGAATACCTCAGAATTCATTCGGCTGCTTCTGTCCTGTGTCACATCATCAATAAACACTAGTGACCCAGTGCCACTGGCAGCCATGCATGCCCAAGCCATCACACTGCCTCCGCCGTATTTTACAGATGATGTAGTATGCTTTGGATCATGAGCTGTACCACACCTTCACCATACTTTTCTCTTTCCATCATTCTGGTAGAGGTTGATCTTGGTTTCATCCGTCCAAAGAATGTTCTTCCAGAACTGTGCTGGCTTTTTTAGATGTTTTTTAGCAAAGTCCAGTCTAGCCTTTTTATTCTTGATGCTTATGAGTGGCTTGCACCATGCAGTGAACCCTCTGTATTTACTTTCATGCAGTGTTCTCTTTATGGTAGATTTGGATATTGATACGCCTACCTCCTGGAGAGTGTTGTTCACTTGGTTGGCTGTTGTGAAGGGGTTTCTCTTCACCATGGAGATTATTCTGCGATCATCCACCACTGTTGTCTTCCATGGGCGCCCAGGTCTTTTGCATTGATAAGTTGACCAGTGCTTTCTTTCTTTCTCAGGATGTACCAAACTGTAGATTTTTCCACTCCTAATGTTGTAGCAATTTCTCGGATGGGTTTTTTCTGTTTTTGCAGCTTAAGGATGGCTTGTTTCACCTGCATGGAGAGCTCCTTTGACCGCAGTTTCCTTCACAGCAAAACCTTCCAAATGCAAGCACCACACCTCAAATCAACTCCAGGCCTTTTATCTGCTTAATTGAGAATGACATAATGAAGGGATTGCCCACACCTGTCCATGAAATAACTTTGGAATCAATTGTCCAATTACTTTTGGTCCCTTTAAAAACAGGGTGGCACATGTTAAGGAGCTGAAACTCCTAAACCCTTCATCCAATTTTAATGTGAATACCCTCAAATAAAAGCTGAAAGTCTGAACTTCAACTGCATCTGAATTGTTTTGTTTAAAATTTATTGTGGTAATGTCTAGAACCAAAATTAGAAAAATGTTGTCTCTGTCCAAATATATATGGACCTAACTGTATATATATATATATATATATATATATAATATATCCCCAAGACTATTTTATTAATCATTTTGCCTCTGTCTTGCTCTTTTTCCTACTATTTCTTCTATTACATGATCAAGATATGATTCCATGTGTCAATCTTTGATGATACATGTGACAAGTCTTACCGCTAAACCTTCTGTAGTGAAAAGCCGCATTCCATTAACTCAACCCTTTTGAAAACCGTTCAAGAAACCGGCCTGAAAACCATCTTTCCTTTTTTCTAGGGATTTGTTGCTGATCTGTAATAATTATTAGAAATCCTAGGCTGCTGTGGCAGTATCATGTTCTGGAGGTTTGAACACGAAGTAGACACGGTTCCCGGTATTTAATCATCTTCCTGAAATAAATAGCTGACAGGTTCAGAGACTTTACCACAGAGGTTCCAATAAGACGTGAGTCTTGTACTGTTAGGTAGGCAGAATACAGGGTGATGCTAACAAGACACTATTTTTACAATTGGGTTTTATTAAACATTTTCCACCATTTGCCTTCTAAAGCATCAGCGTTGCACTGTCTATTGCTGGCTGCAGAATGAGTTAACTAAGAATCTTTTAGTCAACCGCTATGTCGATCTGAGGGTTTGTTTGTAACTCTTTTACCTGTCTTTTTCTGAGCCCCTCTCAGCAGGTTTATGACCGTAGACCAAATCAAAGTTGAATGTCCAGGAAAATAAACAACCTGTAAGAGGAAAATGGTGCAAATTTTTAATGAAACCCAATTGGAGATAAGATTTTTAGCCCGAAACACATGTATTTAAAAGGAACCTGTGAGCAGATTTTTAGACCCCATCCTATCTTTATTTACAGTGGGTACGGAAAGTATTCAGACCCCTTTAAAAGTTTCACTCTTTGTTTCATTACAGCCATTTGGTATATTCAAAAAAGTTAATTTTTTTCTAATTAATGTACACTCTGCACCCCATCTTGATTGAAAAGAATCCAGACATGTAGAAAATTTTGCAAATTTATTTAAAAAAAACCTTGAAATATCACATGGACATAAGTATTCAGACCCTTTGCTCAGTATTGAGTAGTAGCACCCTTTTGAGCTAGTACAACCATGAATCTTCTTGGGAATGATGCAACAAGTTTTTCAAACCTGGATTTGGGGATCCTCTGCCATTCTTCCTTGCAGATCCTCTCCAGTTCCGTCAGCTTGGATGGTGAACGTTGGTGGACAGCCATTTTCAGGTCTCCTCCAGATATGCTCAATTGGGTTTAGGTCAGAGCTCTTGCTGGGCCAGTCAAGAATGGTCACAGAGTTGTCCTGAAGCCACTCCTTTGTTATTTTAGCTGTGTGCTTAGGGTTATTTTCTTGTTGGAAGGTGAACCTTCGGCCAAGTCTGAGGTCCAGAGCACTCTGGAGGTGGTATTCATCCAGGATATCTCTGTACTTGGCCGCATTCATGTTTCCTTCAATTGCAACCAGTCATCCTGTCCTTGCAGCTGAAGAACATCCCCAAAGCATGATGCTGCCACCACCATGTTTCACTGTTGTGATGGTATTGGGCAGGTGATGAGCAGTGCCTGGTTTTCTCCACACATACTGTTTACAATTATCACCAAAAAGTTCTATCTTCGTTTCATCAGACCAGAGAATTTTTTTTGTCATAGTCTTGGAGTCCTTCATGTGTTTTTTTTTTTTTAGCAAACTCTGGGCTTTCATATGTCTGGCACTGAGGAGAGGCTTCTGTTGGGCCACTCTGCCATAAAAGCCAGACTGGTGGAGGGCTGCAGTGAAAGTTGACTTTGTGGAACTTTCTCCCATCTCCCTACTGCATCTGTGGAGCCCAGCCCCAGTGATCTTGCCACAATTCTGTCTCTGAGCTCCTTGGCCAGTTCCTTTGACCTCATGATTCTCATTTAGTCTGACATGCACTGTGAGCTGTGAGGTCTTATATAGACAGGGGTGTGCCTTTACAAATCAAGTCCTATCAGTTTAATTAAACACAGCTGGACTCCAGTGAAGGAGTAGAACCATCTCTAGGAGGATCACAAGGAAATGGACAGCATGTGACTTACATATGAGTGTCTGAGCAAAGGGTCTGAATACTAATGACCATGTGATATTTCAGTTTTTCTTTTTTAATAAATTTGTAAAAATTTCTTCATTTCTGTTCTTTTTCAGTCAAGATGGGATGCAGAGTGTACATTAATGAGAAAAAAAATAAACTTTTTTGAATTCACCAAATGGCTGCAATGAAACAAAGAGTGAAAAATTTAAAGGGGTCTGAATACTTTCTGTACCCACTGTATTTAAAGATAATGAAATGTTGATTATGTCCATACCTTTGGTCTCTCTTTTGTTTTATAAGACGGGGTCTCCTTTTTATACTAATCCATCAGCAATTTTTCCAGGACGTCCTATCCTGACAGCACCATGGGGGGGTTGACCTTTCATCCTTACAGGGACAGGAAATACACGAGAGGTTAAAAGGTCCCCTCCCACACCACACTCCAGTGTTTTTCCTGTCCCTGTAAGGACAGGCACGAGAGCGCCGCAACGGCGGCGGCAGGAGAGCAGCAGAACTTACCGGGGCCAGGAGGTTCGGGGTCCCAACCGCCAACTCCTCCGGTCGGACGGTGCGCGCGGCACCCCCCTAAGGGGGGTTTCCCGCCTGCGGTCCCTTGGAGCGTCGCTCCGGGACGATGTAGCGCTTCCCCCGGCGCGATTCCCGCGAGAGCCGGCGGCCGCGTCACTTCCGGTCGCCGGGTATGACGACTTCCGGTTTGGGCCTACGTCGTCAGAAGGAAGCGTCATGGACGGGAGAAGCGTGTCCAGCGCAAGATAAGGTAGGATAAGAGCGGGGGCAGCGGTACAGAGCGGTACAGACTGGTCACCTTCAGCGGACATCATGGACGGAGAACACGGACGCAGGAGCGAGCCAGACCCAGCGTCCGTGAGTAGGAGGCAGGGTGGGCTGTGAGTTCAAAGACAGGAGCTGTTAGTAAAACGGTCTCCTGTTCTTTGTTAGGACAAGTCGGTGCCGACCCCGCTGGCAGCAGCATCTAGGGGATCAAACAAGCCCAAATGCCCCATCTGTGCCAGCAAGCTGCCGAGCACTTGGAAGAAACCCTTATGCGAGGACTGTACCCTGCAGATCATCAGAGGAGAGCAGGCCACGTTCCTCACGGAGATGCGCACAGTGGTCAGAGAGGAGGTCCAGGCCTCCGTCTCTGCATGGCTACCCACGCAGTCGGCCGACCGGTCCCAATCCAAAAGACCAAGATGGGAGTCCGACCAGTCTTCAGAGGAGGAGATATGGGGTACGGACTCGGAGGAAGAAGGCGAGATCACCTCTGAACCCCTGGAGACGGGGAAAAAGTACCTCTTCACATCAGAGAATACGGACGAGCTCCTCAGGGCAGTGAGGAGTACGATGCAGATCGAGGAAGCCCCGAAGGAGCAATCCATCCAGGACGCGATGTTCGGGGGGCTAAGAGCCAAGGTCCGTCAGGTCTTCCCAGTCAATGACCATATCCGGGCGATGATCCTGGAAGAATGGGAGGACGCCGAGAAAAGACTGATTGTGCCACGAGACTTTAAACTGCGACTTCCATTTAACCTGGAAGACATCAACACTTGGAATGAGGTGCCTAAAATCGATTCCCAGGTGGCTAAGGTGTCAAGGAAGACCTCAATTCCCTTTGAGGACTCTTCCAGTCTCAAAGAACCCATGGACAAAAAGGCCGACGTGCTCTTGAAGAGAGCTTGGGAGGCCTCAGCGGCGGTGATGAAAGCAAACATAGCTGCCACTTCTGTCGCTAGGTCCATGTATCTATTTATCGACCAGATGGAACAGCAATTAAAGGAAAAAGCCCCTAGGGGCGATATCCTTGAGAGTATTCCCCTGTTAAGGATCGCAACTGGTTTTCTGGCGGATGCTTCGGCGGAATCTGTAAGATTTGCGGCCAGGAATAACTCTTTATCCAACGCGGCCCGTCGAGCCATATGGATGAAAACCTGGTCGGGGGACTACCAGTCTAAGAATAAATTATGTTCCATACCCTTCTCAGGGGGGAAAGCATTTGGGCCGGCTTTAGATAAGATTCTAGAGAGTGCCTCTGACGACAAAAAAGGGTTCCCAGAGGAGAAACCTAGAAGGCAGTCTTCCTTTCAGAGATTCCGTCCTTACCAGAGGCAGGAATATAGAGGGAAGGGGAAATCTCCTCGCTGGGAATATTCAAAGGGGGGAAAAGTAGGGTTCCCCCGTCTCGTTCCGGGCAAAGTTCCAGAAGTAGAAGACAATGACGCCATACCGGTAGGGGGGCGTCTCAGACACTTTGCGGAGGCTTGGCGACTCATCTGCCAAAACCCATGGGTCCTCAATACAATCTCCCAGGGTTATTCCCTCGAGTTTACAAAAACCCCCCCTGCACGATTCGTGGTCACAGAACCCCGTTCCAGAGCCCTGATAGATCCTATATGGGCCGACATAGGGGATCTATTAAAGACCGAGGTAGTGGTTCCCGTCCCAGAAGCGGAGAGAGGTCAGGGGCACTATTCAACTCTCTTCACGATAACAAAACCGTCAGGAGAAAGCCGAACCATCATAAATTTAAAACCATTAAATCAATGGGTTCGGTACAAGAGATTCCGAATGGAATCCCTGAAAACTGCCATCCCACTGATAGACCAGAACGCTTCCATGTGCACTATAGACTTAAAAAGTGCGTATTATCACGTGCCCATCCATCCTCAATCTCAGAGGTTCCTACGTTTCGCCCTAAAGAAAGGCGGCAGATACTACCACTTTCAGTTACAGGCCCTTCCGTTCAGCTTGGCGTCAGCACCTCGAGTTTTTACGAAACTGGTCGCCGAAGTCGTGGCAAATTTAAGACAGGAAGGCATAATCATCATGCCTTACTTAGACGACTTTTTAGTGGTATCCCGTACAGTGGAGGAGTTGAGGGAACAACTCATTTCAGTAATTTCCAGGCTCGAGAGCCTAGGTTGGATCCTGAACAGAGAAAAGTCAGATCTTCGGCCCAGTTCTCAGAAAAAATTCCTGGGGGTCATGTTGGACTCCAGAAGAAGAATCTCACTCTTACCCGAAGAGAAGAAAAGGCTCATCATGGACAAGGTTCGTCAGCTCGGTCAGCACCAGGTTTCGATAAGGACCGCGATGAAGATTCTGGGCACCCTAACCGCATGCATACCCTGCGTTATGTGGAGCCAGGCCCACACAAGAATCTTGCAGAGGGAGATCCTGTCAAGATGGGACAGACAACAGTCCTCACTGGACAAGAAGTTCCGGCCGTCTCCAGCTTTAAGATCATCCCTGAAGTGGTGGACCAACCACAGAAATATCAGCCAGGGGGTTCCTTGGATCCTGTCTCCTTGTGTAACCATCACCACGGATGCCAGCAAGGAAGGATGGGGAGCTCACCTAGAGGGAAGATACCTGCAAGGAACATGGCCCAAGAACATCAGCTTACAGTCCTCAAACTACCGAGAACTACGAGCAGTTTGGGAAACCCTGAAGAGAAACAAGTCATGCCTACAGAACCAGCATATAAAGATCATGTCGGACAACGTGACCACAGTGGCCTTCCTACGCCACCAAGGGGGTCCAAGGCACGGGAAGCTTCAGGACCTAGCGGCTCGCATCCTCACCTGGGCAGAAAACAACACCCGCTCCTTGTCATCAATACACCTGGAAGGCTCCCAAAACAATATAGCCGACTACTTAAGCAGGCAAGAAGTCCGGGCCACCGAGTGGGAGCTAAAAGAAGAGATCTTCATGGACTTGTGCCATCGCTGGGGGACACCCCAACTGGACCTCTTTGCGACAAGAAGAAACGCCAAGCTGGAGAGGTTCTACTCCTTCAATCCGGCGGACCATCCGGAAGAGATCGACGCCTTGAACCAGAGCTGGAGAGGGGGACTACTATACGGGTTCCCCCCTATCGCCATAATACCAAGGGTTCTCAGAAAGATCCAGGAGGAGGGAGCTCGGGTGATGCTAATCGTACCCTTTTGGCCCCGGCGGAGTTGGTTTCCCCTCCTCAAGAAAATGGCTCAGAAGGGACCACTCCATCTACCAACGTCGTCGGACCTACTTGCCCAGGGCCCAGTTCAACACCCAAACCCAGGAAGTTTGCAACTAGCAGCATGGATCCTGAGAGGGACATCCTGAAGTCCAGTGGCCTCTCGGACCAAGTGATCTCTACATTACAGGCCAGCCGTAAACCTGTCACGCGGGCAATATATCGTAAGATCTGGAAGAGGTTCTGCTCAGAAAGTGGTAGTGCCCCTTTAGACCTGTCTCGGCCCAATATCCCTCAAATCCTAGATTTCCTACAGGCAGGATTTGATAAGGGCCTAACCCCGAGCACACTCAAGGTCCAGATAGCGGCCTTAAGTACTTTCTTCAATTTCTCCCTATCCTCCCATCCATGGATAGCGCGATTTACCAAAGCCACCCAGAGGTTAAGACCCACATTAAGAAGGACGGTCCCCCCGTGGGACCTAAATCTAGTCCTCAACTCTCTGTGTAGACCCCCTTATGAGCCAATATCAGAGGTAGACATTGCAAAGCTCACACAAAAAAACGTATTTCTGGTAGCGATAACCTCAGCCAAGCGCTTAGGGGAGATCCAGGCCCTCTCAGTCCAGAACCCCTACATTCAGATCTTTGAGGATCACATAGTGCTCAAGCTAGACCCGAGGTTCCTCCCGAAAGTAGCATCTCCGCAAAATCTAAACCAGGAGATAATCCTACCCTCATTTTGTCCAGACCCAAAGAATGATAAAGAAAACCTGTTCCATTCCCTGGATGTTAGACGTGCAGTCATCCGCTACCTAGAGGTCACCCGGGATTGGCGACAGGACACAAAACTATTTATCCAGTACGGCGGTAAAAATAAGGGTAAAAGCGCAGCTACACAGACCCTGGCAAGGTGGATTAAGACAATTATCACCTCGGCTTACAAGGCCGAAGGGTTTCCTATACCGGTAGGACTTAGGGCCCATTCCACTAGGGCAATAGCGACATCATGGGCAGAGAGGGCGGGGGCCTCAGTAGATCAAATATGCAGGGCCGCCACCTGGTCTACACCGAACACTTTCTGTAGACACTATAAGTTGGACACTTTGACAGCTAGCCAGTCGACCTTCGGTCGTAGAGTGCTACAAGCAGTAGTCCCACCCTAAGCGAATTCCTACTTTGGTATTCCCCATGGTGCTGTCAGTATAGGACGTCCTGGAAAACGGAGATTAGACCTACCGGTAATGTTATTTCCAGGAGTCCATCCTGACAGCACTGGTAGTTCCCTCCCTAGGATCTGTACTGGTGTCAATATGCTTGTACTAAATCTCAATAAATTTTAATTGCATCCATACTGGTGTGGTACTTGGAAAATCACTGGAGTGTGGTGTGGGAGGGGACCTTTTAACCTCTCGTGTATTTCCTGTCCCTGTAAGGATGAAAGGTCAACCCCCCCATGGTGCTGTCAGGATGGACTCCTGGAAATAACATTACCGGTAGGTCTAATCTCCGTTTTTATGCAAATTACAAAATACAGCAGGTTTGCCTTTGCACTTAGAACTCTTTGGCCTATGACCCTCTTTCCCTCCTGCCGGCTTCCTGAAACTGAAGGTCACCCTTCTCTGTGATCTGGTCCACCTCTCGAGATTTCACACAAGTGCCATGATTCCCGGGACTGTGCATGCGAGGATTGATAGTCCCGCTCTTAGAACATTATCTACACCTTGCTGCCCATGCGCAGCCCACGGGAACTAAGGCTCTTACGCACAATCTTGGGAGCCAGAGCAGGTTAAAGAGCTGTAAGTGAGCCATCAGTAGCTGAGTTGAGGCTGGCAGGGAAAGACGGAGACCTGTTGAATAGCTGCAAGTGCAAAGTTGATCACCCCTGCACTTGCAGCTCATTACCAGAAAAATTTGCACATGAATTTCTATAAAACAGAGACATTGAATTATACCACAAAGTTATGGATATAATCAACATTACAGGTACAATACATTTATGACGTTAGTTATGCGGATACCAAACATGTTTAATTTTTTCATTTATTTAAATGGTGAAAAAGAATTCTGAATTTTTTTAAAAAAAATTTGGTTTGTGTCGCCATTTTCTGAGACCCGTAACTTTTTTATTTTTTTTATCACTGGAGTTGTGTGAGGGCTTGTCTTTGGCTAAGTGAGCTAATGTTTTTATTAATAACCATTTTGGGTTAAATATGGTGTTTTGATTGCTTTTTATTGCATTTTTAGGGAGTTGGGGTGATTTCCCTCCAAAAAATGTAATACTGGCATTTCATTTTTCTTCCCTTTTTTGCATTTGCTAGTGAAGTTAACTAATTTTATATTTTGAAAGATCGTACTTTGATAGAAATGGCTATACCTTAAAGGTTTACTTTTTCTATTTCTTTATTATTAACAGGGAAAAATGTGTGTGCACGTGTGTGTTGGGGGGCTCGGATTTATTTTTTTTATGTTTTTCTCAATTTTTTAAAAACTTTTTTATTATTTTTTTTTGCTTTATTTTTTTAGTCTCCTTGGGGTAAATGAATCTGTGATCATTTGATCGCTTGTATCATTTGATCGCTTGTATTGTAGGATATAGTAAACATTGCATTCTCTTATGAAGCCCAACTATAGTGATTATACTATTTAAATGCCTTTGCCAGTTATTGACAGCAGCAATAAATGGCTAAAAGAAAATTTTAGCTGTGTATCACAGATGGCTTCTTTTGGGTGTGGCATGAGTTCAAGTTTCTTAGCCTGCGCTATACACCAGCCTCAGACAGGTGTTGTATTATTACGACACGTCAGGAAGGGGATAATGCAATCAAAATAGAACCTCTAGTTTTCTGTAAGCAACCCCATAATTTTTTTGAGCTGTCATGTTTAAGGGTTTCTAAGTTTTAAAGGAGTGTTCTCAAGTTCTTAAATTTCTTTAATTAGACAGCACAAAAATAAGCAAGTTTGCAATTGCTTTGATTTTTCTATCTGATGTTATTCTGCTGCAATGACAGCTTTTTTTTAGTGTATAGCTAGTTTCCATGAAACACAGCCATTAGTGCCTGGCCAAGAGTGTGCAATAGCTACATTCCAGGAAAGGAGTTAACTCTTAACATTACAGTCAGCTCTCTCTAGCCCACTGATTTTTAAACAAAAGTTATCTGCTCTCCACTTCCCCCTATACCTTCTCAGTGTAACTTCTGTCCAAACTCCTGTTATAAAATTTCCACATAATAAACAGCCTCACAGCTTTCAGAGAAAGTCTCCTAATCACTGCTCTCACTGTCTGGAGTTATGTCCTTGTTCTGTTGCCATGTTATGAGTAAATATAGTAATAGCAGTTTAGACTGTAGAACAACCACTGAAAGATAAATGTGTTATAGCAAAACCTGTTCTGAACTTTAAAGTGCTACTAATAATATAGTTCTAGTTTTCACCAGATCTGTCACTCAAGGAGGGTAAGAGCCCGTCCTGATAGAAACTAGAAAGCAAGGAAACTAAGGAGACTGCACTGCTCTTAGCTCCTCAAGAGACAACTTGAGAATATCTCTTTAAGCTCATGTAATCTAATTGGTGAAATATTCTTAAAATATATGGACACCTTTTGGGGCTTTTTTTTCTTACTTGAACGCATGTTTTTTTGAACAAAAATAAATTGAGCATTTGTATTTTATAGGGTATCTTTAAATACCCGCGCTTACTCCAACTCCAAGAGATAATACTTAAAGCAGCAAGTGGCAGTATACACCCCTGGTGATGTAATTGAATAATGTAAAACAGGGAAGAATTTAGTTATGTGCCTCTGCGCTACATGGATATACACTAATATGAATTGAGAATAAAAATGACTGACAAAAAGGAGACACTGAAAAAACACGCAACTATTGGTCTGCACTGTGATATTAGGTAATCAATGCGCTGTTCAATTGTGCGCGCTATTTCTGTGAACCCCCGATAGGGAAAAATTTAGTTATGCCTGTTTTAGCATTTGGGTTTTATTACAAGAATTGCACAGGTTGAGTTTTTGACCACTATTTGTGTCTGTAAGTTGAGTTTTACTAAAAATTTTGCATAGCCAGCAGAATGAGATAACTGAGAATGCAGTAGTGACCTCATACTGGAGGGAGTTTGTAATGCTGTCTTTTTTTCTGAGCTGAAAAATTCCGCTCAGCATTGACGTGGTCTGTGGTCATAAGTGAACACAATAGAGTGGAGAAAAGAAGACAGATAATAGAGTTGCAAACTCCCTTTAGAATGAAGTCATTGACGGTTTCTCGGTTTACTCATTCTGCAAGCAGCCATATGCAGGGAAAAAAGATCCTGTAAAAATGAGTGCAAATTTTTTAATAAAAACCCAATTTACAGATACAGCATACAGATTACGCAGTATAGTATGCTTCAGAATATACCAAGATATTTTGGGCAATTTTAGCTACCAGCTTTGTGGTAACAGTTTTGGGAAAATCCTTTTTTGCTCTTCATGATTGTGCCCAGACATGGTTGGGAAAATTAGGTGGTAGAACATGAATGGCTGAACAGAGACCAGACCTCAGCCCCATCCAAAAACTAGATCGGAGGTTATGAGCCCAGCCTGTCTACCAACATCAGCGTCTGACCTGACAAATTCTTTTAGGGATGAATGCATAAAAATTCCTACAAACACCTCCAAAATCTTATAAAAAGATGCGGCAAAAGATTGGGAGCAGTTACGGCGGCAGAGGCACCGACTCCAATTTATTGCTTGTAGATGTATAATGGGAGGTCAGAAAACCTCCTGTATGGAGAATGTGGAGATGTCCCCCATGTTACTGTGTGTTTGATTAAATTAATTCAAAGGAAGACAGAAATGACCCATGAAATAGTGACGTACATGGCTATATTTTCATTGAATATCTCAGTCGTCCACCGTCTTTTAGGAGAGAAGACAAGGAACCTCATCGCGCTCTAACAACTGGAACATGTAAAGTGAAACCCTTTTAGGCAAGACCATATTATGTCTTACCGGTGCTAATAATACCAATCTGGGTTATACAGTCTCTCAATTTCAGGACACAGGCTTCTAACCTACACAGGTAACGAAAGGTAGTAGCCCATCCTGCCTTTGCTTATCCTACCACTTATGACTTCACCAGTTTGGATTTATTGACTGTCACCATCTGGCTGAACTATCTGGGAAAGATTAGATTTCTCAATAAATCAAACAAGCAAAGGAGGCCTCAGAGTAGACAATCAGGCTTCAGGTTGCCTTCTCATACCCTTCTTCTATAAAGGAGACTATGAAAGTGTTGTCTGTAGACAATAGAGTTGGTTAGTGATGGATAAGTGTGTTAGTTATCTGGATAAGTGTGCAGTCTACCATCCAAGCGAAGTGGCTGGTTGCACCCTCCGTAATCTACCAGTACCCCCCAGTACACCGTGGGTTGTTTGTACCGACGGGTGTCACAAATAGTGTCCATGCTGTAGGAGAACAGTGCTCAATGTACATAGAGAACTGATATGGGCCCTTGAAATCAGATATGAAGGAATGTATACTTGACTTGCTTTGCTTAGAAAGGAATACCGTGTCATGATGCACATGTACCAGAAACAACAAGTACTAAAGCCTGACACCAAATCTGTACACAGTTCTCCTATGACTTATGGCTGGTCTGCAAAAATGGTTCAAATAAATTCACTGAATATTGGACAGATCATTTGACCCTTTTTTGACATGCATGCCTTTTTTAATATGTCACTTTAGCATTGTATGTTGATGGTTCTATCCTTTTTAAAAAAAGAGCTGACGTACCAGTGATCGGCCACCATCTGTCTGCCCTAATCATATGTGCATGGTCAACTTAGATGGTTTTCTGCTCAATTTTTTATCTTTATGTAGTTTGGAGATTTCTCACCATCTCCCGCTCTAGGATGCTGATCACTAGTGATCTCATTACTGAGGCTACTGATTGGCTGCAGGGTCAGGGACATAATCACTTATGGTCCAATGGTACTTCTTGTTTCATTGGTTTATAAGCATCCTTAAAAAAATGTATGTTAAGCTCCTTAAAGTTTGCATAGTAATATCTACGCTGGTGGAAGGATGGAGTATGGACTAATAAGTATAATGTCAACTTAGGTATTGGAAATGTATGGAAAAACGTGACTAGTATTTGAGTTGGCCAACTTGTAAAATGCTTGACTCTTTCTTAGATGGTTACTCTGACCTTTGATAAACATTTATAACATGACCCTTGTCCAGGGTTGACAACTGATATTTTTTGCTAGTGTCCCGAAAATAAAATTTGATGTGGGAAGCTCCTACAGGAGAAGTCCACTGGTGGTCTCATGTATGAAGAGCGATCACAGAAGCACAATTTTTTAGATAAGAGGAGGTCCCTGGAGGATCCTGTGGAAATGTTGCCAACAATATGCCATCAACTGTGCAATGAAGATCAATGAGACTTTCATGGCTAATGGGACAAGTGGGTCTTGGTCGTTGATGAAGCTCTATAGTCCACTTGAGTTTCATCAAACTCAACACCACTAGTGCTAGGATTCAATACTGTAGAGTACTATACTACACAACCGAATGTCCATGCCATCTTCACTTTGGGTTCGAGGATTGTGGACGTGTTTATAATAAGCAATGGCCAAAAATAATGAAGTTCACACAATAATCATGACGTGAAATTCATACCATATCCTAGAATGTGTGAAGACAATTTCCGTTACATAGCTGCATGGAAATAATAAAGACATGGTGGGAGAAGTAACACTTCATTAAAAGGCTTAACATATTTCATGTCGGGGCAGATATACAGTAGATTGTTCTATACTGATGACTTCTATCCTTCATATTTCAGATTGCTTGCTGATGTTGGTGTATAAAGACAAATCAGACCGGACAAAGGGACATAAAGAGAAGAACAGCATCACATTGGAGGACATCTGTGGCTTGGACGCTGGGCTCTCGTATGAGGGTGTGAACCACACTATGGCCATCATATGTTTCTCACAAGCTGTAATGTTGGGGTTCGACAATAAAGAAATTATGAATGCCTGGGATGTGAGGATACGGTATAGTTTAGGAGAAGGTAAAGATTGTCTACCCATCAATTAATGTCTCTTTGCAGTTGCACCTGATGCCTTTAGGGTCCCAAAAACCTCTCTGGTAGATTGGGGGCTCAGAAGTATAGGTTGAAGCCCTAGAACTTTGAAAAAAAAATGAACCAGGGCCGCATACCCACTTGTTACTGTAGTTTTTGAGCATAGGAGGTAAATACAGTACAACAAACATATGTAGTAAATATTCAAATGTGCAGTGAAACAGTAGACTTAAGGTAGTAGTAATGATCGGCATGGATGTCCACATGTGGTCCCTGCTGGTAAATGGCCAATTCAGCATTTAGTGGTCCACTCTATAGACTTCAACTTGTTAGTCTTAGAGAGGGAATATGTAAATAGTGTAACAGAGGAACCGTCATTTTATTTTTCATTTCATAAGTCACTAGTATAAGTGAAAATAAGCAACTTTGTAATATATCTTATCAGAGCGATCTGCTTCTTTCTCCTCCTGGACTGATCTTTCTTTCTCAATTCAGGAGTAAAATTTGTATTTAGTCAAGACAGATTCCACCAGAACTGAGAAAGGAGATGACAGTTGGTGCTTTTAAAATTCTATGGAGAGGGGAGGAACTAGAGGTGACATAGATATTCTGCTGCAAGTTCTCCTGAAATGATGAAATGACAGTTACAATTCACAAGTAAAATCTGTATTCAGTGACTACAGGCTTTCCTATTACTGAGATAGGAGATGTCAGTTGGTGCTCATAAAGGAGAACGGTAACCGTTGTTTCAGGAGAACTTGCAGCAGAATGTCTGCTTCTGTCTCTAGCTCCTCCCCTCTCCATAGAACTTTATGAGCACCAACTGCAATCTCCTATCTCAGTAATGGGAAAGCCTGTAGTCGCTGAATACAGATTTAACCTCTAAATTGAGACTTTGTGAGTAAATGATGAGTCCAAGAGGAGAAAGAAACGGATGTCTCTGATAACATATATTAGTGTATTATCTTCACTTGTACTATTTATTAAATGATGCAAATTAAAACAACGGTTACTCTTTAAGGCCCTCATAGACATTAGATTAATGTCAGCCAAACCCGCTGATTTTGGTGTGACCAGCCAACTATTTCAAGTTTACGCATGACTGGTGTCTGGGGAAAAGAAGCATGGGGAGCGTCAAATTTCAACAGAAGATTCCTTTGCTTCTGCCGAAGTTGAGCCACCACCAGTGTCTTAGTAGTTTATTTTTCTCTCCCTATTGAAAAAAATCTGATTTGGCCTATATAGAGATAAGGAAGGAACGATAGCTGATGGCCAAACCATCTAAGGTGAGGGGCGCCATATGGCTAAGTTTAGACGTTAGCAATTCAACCTGTATTTTTTACTACATGTGAATGGGGTTGCGAACACCCATTTTTTTGCACCTAAGGTTCATTACTCCTCGATAAGAGAAAATTAGCCTACGTGTACTGGGTTCATATCTTGGCATCAACAAGGTTGGGCCATTAGTTGTAGATGATATTCCCTCATGTTCAAATTGTGGTGGAGTTTTTTGGGTACACAGTCTTTTTTGGGATCCAGGGTATGGAGTTAGGCTGTAGTCCCTGAGGTCAATGCTAAGGGAATGTGTTGGGTTTCTTTGGTGTGCAAGTAATTACATGTTTGAAGACAGCAACATAAACGGGCACAAATTAATTTTTAGTAATAATTGCTTCAGATATTTACAACATGCTGAATTTCTCGGAATTTAGTAATGTTTTCATCTAGTAAACTACAGAAGCCGTCACTAATTAAAGAGCAGACGTTCTAATTGTTGGGCCGCTTGGCTTTGATTTTCTAATCTGACATGTGGTATTTACGTTTATGTGTTTTCTCGGAATGTAAAATTTCACGCCAGCATATATTTGACCAAGACAAATAGAATTAGGCTACGTGGTAAATCTTGGGTCAAATTTACATATTTCTAATTAAAGTAGATCATGTTTTCATGTTACTAATAAATCGTGGAAACCTAATTATTCTCCACTGTCCTACACATTGCCTTGATGCAACATTCGAAGATAAGACATAAAGCTATGGCTATTTCCTTGGCACTGGATTAGACCAAAACTGTGTCACTGACCGTCCTGTCGGATGTTTAATATATATATCCAATGATGAACAAAAGGGTAACAAATTATTAAACTTTTGACTTTTAGGCTCCATATCTCATTATCCACTTCTGCTTTGAACGTGAGACTACCATCATTTTATAGACAATCATCTTGGCTATTTCATAGAACTATTTAGCATATGATTAGCTATGCAGATTCATGTTATTGCATTGTTACTGTTTTGCTCCTGGCTGTGGAAAAATCTTTTTCTTCCTGTATGCTAAAAAAATATCACCCTGTTTTCACATTCCCTAATAGCTCAGTGGTTTGAATTGAGGAGCAGCCATGAAGAAGATTTCTCAAGAGATGAGAAACTTCATCATCCAGCTCATCGATAGCAGTCTCATGGCTAAGAAAATTGCCAAACTGCATCATGTGTGTGCCATGACATTTGGAAGAATACGAAAAATAAGTTTGTCCATTCAGTCAGAAGCCAAGAGGTGGACTTCCAGGGAAAATATCAGCGTCAACAAATCAGCTCATCCCATCAGTTCTGGTGCAACAAACATGGCAGTGGAGGGGACTCGTATGCTTCACAATAGTGAGATCACAGATGCCCATGCAAGCACCGTGCGATGCACTTTACACAGGTCTGGAATGGTGGCCCGAAAAAAAGGTGAAGAAGCCTCAACTTCAGTATCATCAAAAAAAAGCGTTGAGTTTGCAAAAAAATGCGAAAAGTTGACAGTAGAAGATTGGAAATGGGTAATTTGGAAAGATGAGATGAAAGTCAATAGACTTTGCTTTGATGGGTGCAAGTGGGAATGGAAGAAGGGGAAAAAGGGGCTTACAGATTGAGAGATTGAAGTAAATGTCAAGTTCGGTGGAGGAAGCCTGATGATATGGCATTGTTTCACAGCCAAAGGCATTGGATACTTCACTGGGATCAAATATGATCTCAATGCTGAGTTATATGTGAGTATCCTACAAGACAAATTACTTAGTACACTTAAGTACTACGTGTATGAAAAAGATGACATAGTGTTCCAGCAGGACAACGACCAGACGCATACACTGAGATTGGCGAAGAAATTGTTCAAAGACAGTAGACAGTAGAGGAGCTGGAATGGCCCCCCACAGTCCCCAAACCTCAACCCAATCCAACACTTGTGGGTAGAGTTAAAGAAAAATCTGTATATATACTCAAGTGAGTTGACCAGTATGCACCAACTTTGGGAATAAGTAGAAGAGACCTGAGATCAGATTTTGGTCGACACATGCTTGAATCTGATGAAGTATACACTTAGTAGGAGGAGAGAATCATCACCTCGATGCTGCAAGAAGAATTCCAGGAATATTGTAAGTGGTATGTCCTGACGAAGGGGTCGCCTGAACCCTGAAACACGTTGAATAAACCACGTTGAACTTTTACTATTCCTGGAATTCTTCTTGCAGCAGCGCGGTGATGATCCTCTCCTCCTACTAAGTGTATACTTCTACCAGGTCCTGCATTGACCTGTGGATCTGCAGCAGCAGCCATTATTACATGTCTTTTTATTGTTCTCACCAGGTGAGTAGTTCTCTTGGTGGGTGTACCCTATGTAACATGAGATAAGACCCTATTGCGCTTTTGTGTGTCCTATCTTCTATCTGCATATGAATCTGATGAAGAACATGCCCAGAAGGATTCAGGCAGTGTTGGAAGCCATACGTGGATTTACAAAATACTAGCAAAATAATAAAAAAATACATTTAGTTTTAAAGGAGCAAAACAGTTACAATGTAGTGGCATGGCAAGAACATGCATAACTAATCATATGCTAAATAGTTAGCCAAGATGATTTAAGTGTGAATTGCATTTTAACTCCTTAATGCTGAATGGTGAATATATCTGTCATGAAGTGAGTCGAGGTGCATGGAGTGGGATCAGGAGTTGAGCCCACTCCACAGAGGGCAGATGCCGGCTGTGCCATGCAGCCGGCATCTGCCTCCAGCAGAACCGTCGGAGCTGTTGTTAACACCTTAAATGCTGTTCTCAATCACTGAGTTTGCTCTGGGTGCACATCGTCCCTTTACACACAACGTGATAACAGTGTATCAATGGGTTGTCATTGGAGCCGTATGGTGACCCCCTTCACTGCCATATTGATTCTCCTGTGAAGCATTATTGAAAGCTGTATAAAGTACTAGTGATCAAATAATCACAGGTTCAAGTCACCCAATATACCTAAAGTAAAAAATACAAAATTTAAATATAAAATAAATAATAAAAAATCAAAAACATTGAAATCATTCTCTTTTTTTTTACCCTGCCAAGTTAAAAATAAAGAAATTTAGAAAAAAAAAGTATGTTTTTGTGTTGTGTTTGTAAAAGTATGATCTAATAAAACTGTGTAAGCCATCCAATAATCATGATGAAGCAAAAAAAATTGAACTGCCAAAACTGCTGTTTATTGTCCACCAAACCTCCCATATAAAAGCATGAATAGTGATCAAAACATCATATGTACCGTAAAATAGAATCAATAAAAAATGACATCTTGGCACACAAAAAGAAAGCCCTGAAATAGCGCTATTGACGGGAAAATTAAAAAGTTATGTGTCTGTAAAAATGGTGGCACAAAACAAATTTTTAATTTACAAAGTTTAGAATTTTTCTTAAGACTCTGAAATAGTAAAAAAACCTTTACAATTTTGGTGTCACTCTAATCGTATTGACCAGGAGAATAATTTTGACAGGTGAATTTCACAACAAAAGAAACATAAAAAAAACAAGGATTTTGCCTTTTTTACCATTTCACCACACAAAGACCTCGATTCTTTAAGACCGGCAACTTTCCCGGGGGCATGGTGCAGTCAGACGCTCCCCACTCAGGAAGAGGAGCACGCGTCTTTATGAATCTACAGTATCTAATGAGATACATGTGTCTCCGTGCACCACGCTAGAAATCAGAGTTGCACCAAAATTTTGCGGCTTTTCAAAGCTTTTACGTCACTTTTTTGTCATCCAAAATGTAAGCACAAAATAACCCCAAGAAAATCATTGGGTCAACTGGTTGAAGTAGAGTTTGTCCGGTTTGAGCCATGGATGAGCGTCATGTCCCTCCTTCCCAAAAAAGGATAAACACATTTCATAAGGAAAAGGCTGACATATTTCTCTTTTTATCCTAGTTCACAGATTTCACGTTGGAGTATTGCCTGGCACTAAACTGGAAAGTGGACCTGCGACATTGCACCTGTGCAACGACATCTTGGTTCTCGCCAGAGATCTACCACCGGTGGTTATAGGACAGTGGAAATTGTCAGACTTGAGAAGATATGGAGCCGTGGCCAACGGCTTTGTCTTTGAGGGTGGAACGCGGTGCGGATACTGTAAGTACTATGGCACATTGATATAACTAAAAGGGTAGAATTAGTCCAAAACAACAAATGATTCAAGATATTAGGGAGCTGGATATCTTGCTGTAAAGGGGTTTTATAAGTGCTGCAATGTTGGTGAGTTTTCAATTTTGCATCTTTGTTCTTTTCTCCTCTTCTTCCAAGAGCATTTACGTTTTTAGTTTTAATTCGACATAGACATATGACGACTTGTTTTTTTTGTTGGACAAGTTGTAGTTTTGAATAATACCATTCAATTTACCATTCAATGTCCTGAAAAACAGGAAAAAAATTCCAAATAAGGTGAAATTTTGAAAAAAATGCAATTTCTCCATTTTTGGGGGGTTTGGTTTCACAGCATTCATTGTAGATTATAAGTGACCTGGTAATATGATTTTTTAGGTTGGTACGATTACTGATTAGTACCAATCTTGTATATTTTCATATTCTAGTGGCTTAAAAAAAATCCAAACTTTATTAAAAAAAAATTTGGTTGTGGCACAATTTTCTGAGATGTTTGCTGGCTTGTATTTTGCAGGTACGTTGTTGTTTTTATTGGTGGCATTGTAGGATATATAATTTTTCTGTTGACGGACTTACTTTATTGGTTAATACATTTTCTGTTATGATAGATTGAACACTTGCAGAAGTGGGGATACTAGTAATGGTTATCATTTTATTTGATTGAATTCTTTATTTTCAGACTGGGAAAAGAAAACGATTAAAACCTTTATATTTGTTTATTTAAATTTTTAACTATTTTTTAAAACGTTTTTCTTCTTTAACTTTCAATTATTCTTTTTTGTCCCATTAGGGGTTTTGAAACTGTTTGATCGCTTGTACTATATACATCAATATATCAATATTAAATTTGCTGATGACACAAAGCTAGGAGGGATAGCTAATACTAGAGAAGAGAGAGAGAAGATTCAAAAAGATATAAATAAACTGGAGCAGTGGGCAGCAACTAACAGAATGGTTTTTAACAGGGAAAAATGCAAAGTACTACACCTGGGCAATAAAAATGAAAAAAGCATATACAGAATGGGAGGAATAGGGCTAAGCAACAGCACATGTGAAAAAGACTTGGGTATACTAATAGATCACAGACTGAATATGAGTCAACAGTGTGATGCAGCAGCAAAAAAGGCAAATGCAATTCTAGGATGTAGTAACAGAAGCATACAGTCTAGATCACGTGAAGTCATTATTGCCCTCTACTCCTCTTTGGTCTTTGGTCTGCAAATCCTGTCTTATGAGGAAAGGTTGCAGGATTTGGGATTGTTTAGCCTGCAAAAGAGAAGACTGAGAGGAGACTTAATAACTGTCTACAAATATCTCAAGGGCTGACACATTGCAGAAGGATCATCTTTATTCTCATTTGCACAAGGAAAGATTAGAAGCAATGGGATGAAACTGATTGGGAGGAGACACAGATTAGATATCAGAAAAAACTTTTTGACAGTTAGAGTGATCAATGAGTGGAACAGGCTGCCACAAGAGGTGGTGAGTTCTCCTTCAATAGAAGTCTTCAAACAGAGGCTGGACAGATATCTGTATGGGATGATTTAGCGAATCCTGCTTTGAGCAGGGGGTTGGACCAGATGACCCAGGAGGTCCCTTCCAACTCTACGATTCTATGATTCTATAATCAGGTTGGGCTTTATGTGAGTACAAAGATGGCTGTGTTGAGCGCTTTCATTAGGCCTCGTTATCTTAATCTCAGTACTGTATGCACATGAATCACAACCATTTAAAGGCGTTCAATTCAAATCAATAGGGCGCGGATGTGCAGTACCAGGTCACGCCCACAATTAAATTGAAGAAGCTGTGTAGCTCTGTTACTGAACAGTTCCAGCCGCTGCCGACATCAGGGACAGCTGATCGGCAAGGGTGACGGGTGTCACACCGCCGCCAATCAGACATCGATGACCTTTCCTAAAAATAGGCCATCAATATTAAAGTCAACATTTAAATGATTGACAGCAGAGATCAGAAATAACTCAAGTTGCTGCTGTTAGAGGTAGGCGTTGGCTGTATGATGCAGACTGGTATTTGTTGTGTAAGCATTGGGCATCTTGAGCCTGCTCCATACACCCACATCCTACGTAGGATAGACATGTTTGTCTTACGTCGAGAAAGGGTTAATGTAGTGACAATTGGGTGTTACCATTCGCATTGCCAAAAATAGGTGTCCCTGCCCCTGCAAAGTCTGAAATTATCTGGACACCCCCCTAAATAATAACACCCTATTGTCAATTTTTTCACAAATTTCTGGAAGCTATTACACAGGAACAACATAGCAAAGACTTATATGTAAAAATGATCCAGAATTGTTATTTCATGGACAATACAGGTATGTCAGGTAAACTGACGGGTACCTATTAGTGATGAGCGAGCGTGCTCGTATAACGTGTTATCCTGTTATCGAGCACTCTCAGATGTTTCCAAGTATCTTGGGCATGTTAGAATAATATGTTCGAGTCCTGCATATCTCGGGGCTCTTAGACAGCCGCTGCACATGCGGGGATTGCCCGCATGTGTAGCACCTGTCTAACAGCCGCAAAACATGAAGTCGCGGGGACTCAAACATATTATTCGAGCATGCCCAAGATACTCGAATAACACCATAGTATGCCCATATAACACGTCATCCGAGCACGTTCGCTCATGACTTGTACCAATAAGTACATATTGGAAATATCTTAATATGGAGACAATAAGGACATGAATCATGCTCATGAAATGTCCTCATTTTTAATCAATGGCTATCGTACCCTTAAAGCGTACCTAAATGGGCATGCTTTCTTCTTCATGACGGCTTATTCACATTGATGTAAGCTCTGTTTAGGCTGCTTTAAACTTCTATCTCTGCTCCCACTGACAACTCTATACCCTTTCCTCTATACTACATAATCCTATTCACCTACTTCAAAGAAGAAATTGACACCAGCGGTCTTTAGATCTTCTTAGAACTTAAAATATTCCTCCTCCTCTCTTTTGCTCCTGACCCTCCATCCTTCGTATGTCTTTCTGCATCTATTTCAAAGTCATTTGCGGTATTCTGTGGATGTGGTCACACAGACAGATAGTTTACTCTTCATGGACTATGTCTGTGCATATTAAATATAATTTTTACTCTTCATGGACTATGTCTGTGCATATTAAATATAATTTTCCATATATTTCTATATGGTTTATATATTCTATATAAAATGTTCAAAAATGTTGGGATATCAAACCTCCACATTACTCCTGCAGGAACTTTTATCTCCTAATCCAAACCCATAGGAATTAATATGGAGTTGGTTCCTTTGCAGCTAGAAGATGAGCATTTGTGAGGTCAGACCCTGATGTTGGGGAGAGGCCGAGAATGTCACATCAGTGAAGGAAATCTTTCTAATATAGGCTTCAAAATATTGTTTCCAGGAGAAAAGCAGGGGGTTGGACCAGATGGCCCAGGAGGTCCCTTCCAACTCTACGATTCTATGAAAAAACTTTTCCAAAATGCCTCAAACCTGATTTAGGAAACTATAGGAAAAATAAGAGTATGTGCCATGTTGTCCTTTAATCACCGGCATATCTGTAGCATCTTCTGTAGCGTCTTATCGGTTGTTTTTGTGGCAGGTTTGCCGCCAGTGTTTTTTTAAAAATCTTTTATATATAAAGCACTGAGTGCCTTTAGGCGGAAGCCACCTGAAGACTTGTCAGGTCGATGTTTCAAGTCCTTGGAAACCTAAAGCAGTTAGAAGAAGTTGAAAAGACTGAACATGCACAAGTCACTTTGACATTGCAATTTTTACGTTTATTGAGCTCTTTTTCTGGTGGATTGTGGAGCATACCTATCTGAAAAACATGTTACTATGTGCAAACCATAAGTGTATTTTGTCTGGCAGCAAAGTTGACAAGTTTTTCTAGACAAAGTCACGTCATGAAAACGCTTATGATCCTTTCCCTGAAGTAGCTATGCCATTGTGTTTTGCAGAGGCTTTGCCTCTTTTCATTGTACTTTGAGCTACAGTGGCGAGAGGCTACCTAGTGGAAGTCGCCCCAAAAAAGGAACATGCTACTTCTTTTAACCGCTTTACGGTTTCCAAACCCTGTTGTGGTTAAAAGACATAACAAAAGATTGAATATGTGCACAGCAATGCCACTTTTTATAGCATCATGTGCACATAGCTTAAAACTCCTCTAAAAATGAAAAGGATCGTTTCCTAAAGTGGTACCTGCTTGACAAACACATAGTTTTGCTACAGTTCCTGATAGAAATAAGCGGATTTTTTAAAATTTGAGTTGCGGCAAATAATTGTTTGGAAACCTCAATACTGGAAAGCTCTTAATTGCATAAAAAATACATGTATGGGAGTGGAGGGAGAGCTAGCGAGGACCCCGCTGATCATAAGAGTTTACACTCTACAGGAGAGAGGACCCCACTGATCATAAGAGCTTACACTCTACAGGAGATAGAGGACCCTGCTGATCATAAGAGCTTACAATCTACAGGAGAGAGAGTACCCCACTGACCATAAGAGCTTATACTCTACAGGAGAGAGAGAGAGGACCCCACTGACCATAAGAGCTTACACTCTACAATAGAGAGAGAACCCTGCTGACCATAAGAACTTACACTCTACAGGAGAGAGAGAGAACATTGCTGAACATGAGAGCTTACACTCTACAGGAGAGAGGACCCAGATGACCATAAGAGCTTACACTCTACAGGAGACAGAGAGAAAAGCCCGCTGACCATAAGAGCTTGCGCTTTACAGGAGAGAGAACCACACTGACCATAAGTGCTTACACTCTATAGAAGAGATAGACTTACCCAATGACTCTGGAGATGGAAAATGACTCTGTCATACAGACTATGCTCCACTGGGAATCGCTGATCTGTGATGGTCCCTATACTGACCAACACTGTTCAAGGTATGATAATCCGATAGATGTCATTACTGCAGGGCATTATGGGGAAGCCTGCGGGACCACACAAAAAGATTGTCCTGCAAAACTTTTTGAATTCAGGTGAAGCCATGAGTTTTAGGAAATTTGACTTGAACTCGATGCCCAGTGGATTGATTTGCTCATCTCTAGTTCTTAATTGCTTCAACTTCTCAATAATATCACTCACAGATGATGGAAGAATTTTTAGAAGGGAACAAATGTAATGAATGGACTTACAGAACCACATTGGTATCAGTGACTGATTTCTGTCATATGTTAGTTAAGGCAGATGGCATTGCAGTGGGCTGAATGTTATACACTGGGGGGAAAGGGGCTGGATGTTATACAGTGGGGGGGTATGGGGCTTGATGTTATACACCGGGGGGGGGCGAGGGGGCGGATATTATACACCGGGGCGGATGTTATACACCAGGGGTAAGGGAACGAATATTATACACCAAGGGGCGAGGGGATTATTATTATTATTTATTATTATAGCGCAATTTATTCCATGGCACTTTACATGTGAAAAGAGGTATACTGTAGATGATAAAAATGAGTAAAGTAATCTTAAATAATACAAGTCACAATTGGTACAGGAGGAGAGAGGATCCTGCCCGCAAGGGCTCACAATCTACAAGGGATGGGTCCCCTCTCCTTATGTACTTGTTGTTAAGGGCTGGCGGAACACACCAAATAATAAGATGGTGTTTAGGTGCGTTCGCAGCCCGGGGTCCACCGTGCAGAGGTGTTAACTGCTGCTCGGTAATGGCGGACGCGATATGGCGGTGAAATAACGGCACACACGGGGTTAACCTCACCCAAGGTGTACCGAGGCGAACTCTTATGACTTAGAGCCGCACTACCGCAAATAATAGATGCCGTAGCCTGTTTTCGCTCACAGAGCTCGGCAGAGTAAGCGCTAGCGTAACGTCACAGAACTCAGCCCTTAGACAGCAGGACTGAAGTCCCTCTAGACCGCTAGCGCCCGGCACCGCGACTGCGATACCAACAGGGATCAAATAAATGGCGTGTGCAAGTGTGCAGACAGCCGGTATGCACTGTGGCCTACAGGCTAGCCACTAGCAGGCGCTGACTCAGTCTCTAAACCCTAACAACAGACATATCAAAGGGTAGGGGTTTCATAATGAGTCAGACACCAGATACATGCATCCATCATCATACACACCAAACTATTTGAGTCTATCTTAGCGCATGGCCGAGCGGCCATGCGAACCTTTTATAGCCGCAGGCGTCCGTGATCCTCCTTGCTTCTCGGATGGGCCAATCCGAACACGAGCAGGACCTGAGCACATGACCTTTGATCTCCAATGGGAGATCACTCCACAGGCATGCTCAGTGGCCCGACATGAGGACTTAGTCCCTGGAGGATCTTGCTGCTGAGCAGCATGCATTGCCAAAGCTGAACCAGGGGTGGCAGCAGCAAGCAAACCCACGGAGCTGGTCTGGACAGAGCGCCGGGACCGACGAGTTTGCTGAGCAAGCTCCTCTGCGGCTGGGGAGGAATGGGAGACCGTCGGAGGCAAGGCTCGGGATTCCCGCTGTGCAGTGCCGGAAATCCGACGCCTAACATTACCCCCCCTCCTCTCTGAGCCTCGCTCTGCTCAAACTCTGCAATGAGAAGAGGAGCGTGGATATTCTCCACCGGCTCCCAGGTCCGGGCCTCTGGACCATGACCCTTCCAATCCACCAAGTAAAACTTTTTGCCCCGCATCACCTTGCGTCCCACGATGGCATTGACCTCAAACTCGTCAGACGACAGATCTGATGTTCTGGCAGCTGGCTCAGAAAACCGGGACATGTGAACTGGCTTGAGGAGAGACACATGAAACGTGTCCGAGATAGCCAAGTGTGGTGGAAGGGCTAGACGGTAGACCACAGGATTAATCTGCTCGAGGACCTTGAAAGGACCGATGTAGCGTGGTGCGAACTTAGCGGATTCCACCCGCAGCCTGATGTTACGGGCAGAGAGCCACACTAAGTCGCCAGGGGCAAAGGTCGGAGCAGGGCGCAGGTGGGTATCAGCGGAGGACCTCATTCTCTCCTTGGAGACCCGGATAGCATCCTGCGTGCGGTCCCAAATGTCACGTGCTTCCACCGCCCAGTCTGCCACCCTAGAGTCGGTGGATGACATGGGCATGGGCACGGGGACGCGCGGATGCTGACCGTAATTTAAGAGAAATGGGGTCTGACCTGTGGAATCGGCTACCGCGTTGTTCAAGGCGAACTCCGCCCACGGCAGTAATGATGCCCAATCATCCTGCCTAGCCGAGACAAAATGTCGCAGATATGTCACCAGGGTCTGGTTGGCTCTCTCCACCAACCCATTCGTCTCGGGATGATAGGCCGAAGAGAGATTTAGCTCAATGCTGAGCAGAGAACAGAGCTCTCTCCTGAACCGAGAAGCAAACTGGGGACCCCGGTCGCTGACAATCTTATCCGGCATGCCGTGTAGGCGGAAAACATGTTTAATGAACAATGCTGCTAGGCCTCGTGCCGACGGTAGCCGAGAGAGTGGTACTAGGTGCACCATCTTGGAGAAATGATCAGTGATCACCCAGATGACGGTGCTGCCACTGGACTTGGGCAGACCCACCACAAAGTCCATACCAACCATCTCCCAGGGCCTGTCCGCAACCGGCAGAGGATAGAGTAACCCAGCGGGCCGCTGCCGAGAGGGCCGATTCTGGGCGCAAGAGACGCACGCTTGAATATAGTCCTTGACGTCACGGGCCATATGCGGCCACCAGTACGTCCTCGCCAGTAGTTCAGTGGTCCGTTTGATCCCGAAATGACCTCCCACTCTGGACGAATGAGCCCACGAGAGGACCTCCGGTCGCAGATGGACAGCGACAAAAGTCTTGCCCGGAGGTACAGACTCAAGAGCAACCGGAGCCACGGTCCTCAGGCTCTCCGATGGGACTATAAGTTGAGGCTCCTCCTCCTCCTCTGATGACACCACAGAGCGAGAAAGAGCATCGGCTCGGACGTTCTTCTCCCCGGAGAGAAAATGTAGTGCGAAATGGAACCGGGAGAAGAACAAGGACCATCTGGCCTGACGAGAATTCAGCCGCTGAGCCGTCTGCAAATAGACCAAATTTTTGTGATTGGTGAACACCTGGAAAGGATGGCGAGCCCCCTCCAGGAGATGTCTCCATTCTGAGAAGGCCAGCTTCATTGCTAGCAACTCCCTGTCCCCGATGGAATAATTCCTCTCCGCCGGTGTGAAGGTCTTGGAGAAGAAGAAGCATGGGTGCTTCCGACCTTGCGAGTCCTTCTGGAAAAGGACCGCCCCAGCACCAACGGAGGAGGCATCCACTTCTAGAATGAATGGCTTATCTACATCAGGGCGATGTAGAATGGGAGCGCTAGCAAAATGGGACTTAATGGAGGCGAAAGCCTTGGAGACAGTCTCCGACCACAGTTTGGGGTTCGCACCCTTCTTGGTGAGGGCTACCACGGGTGCAACCAAAGTTGAGAAATGGGGAATGAATTGGCGATAGTAATTTATGAACCCCATAAAGCGCTGCACCGCTTTGAGAGAATGGGGTTCCTGCCAATCCATCACCGCCTGTAGCTTGGCAGGATCCATGGCCAAACCCCATGTAACCCAGGAAAGGCAAGGACTCCTGCTCAAACACACATTTCTCCAATTTGGCATAGAGGGAGTTGGCCCGCAGGAGATCGAAAACTTTGCGAACATCTCTCCGGTGGGAGTAAATATCTGGAGAAAAAATAAGAATATCATCCAGATAGACTACTACCGAGGTGGCAAGCATATCCCGGAAGATATCGTTCACAAAATCTTGGAAGACGGCTGGGGCGTTACATAGCCCGAAGGGCATCACCAGATATTCATAGTGCCCATCTCTGGTGTTAAATGCCGTCTTCCATTCGTCCCCATCACGGATGCAAATCAGGTTATAGGCTCCCCGCAGATCAAGCTTAGTAAACACTCTCGCTCCCCGTAGCCTATCAAATAGTTCTGATATCAGGGGCAGAGGATACTTGTTCTTAACGGTTATGGCGTTAAGTCCCCTGTAATCGATGCATGGACGTAATTGTCCAAAAGAAGAATGGGGAAAGAAGAAACCCGCTCCCGCCGGGGACACCGACTTCCTAATGAATCCCCTTGCCAGATTCTCCCTGATATACTGCGACATGGCGTCTGTCTCTGGGAGAGATAGGGGGTATACTCGACCCCGAGGAGGCTCAGCGCCGGGCAAGAGGTCAATAGGACAGTCGTAAGGGCGGTGCGGCGGAAGGATCTCCGCCGCCTTCTTGGAGAAAACGTCTGCATACTGCCGATATGGCTTGGGAAGCGAGGAGAGATCTGCAGGAACCTCAGAAGTAGCGACCTGAATGCAGTCCCTCAGACACCTACCCTCGCAGGACTTACTCCAAGCGAGGATTTTCCCCTAGGACCAGTCTATGTGGGGAGAGTGGGCCCGTAACCAGGGAACCCCTAGGAGGACCTGGTCGATACCTTCTGGCATCACAAGGAGAGACAGCATCTCCTGATGAGACGGAGACAGTGAGAGTCTCAGTGGAGCCGTCTGGTGGATGATTTGGGACGGGAGTGTCGCCCCATTCACCACCCTAATGGTGACTGGCTGAGGTAGCAAGACCAGAGGGACTGCATGTTGTTGAGCGAAGGCAGATGACATAAAGTTGCCCTCCGCCCCAGAGTCCACGCAAACCTCCACCATCAGAGTGGAAGACTCAAACTCTAACGCCCCTTTAAACAGGAGCTTGGAGGAGAAATTATCTGTGTCTAGTAGGCCCCCTCCGATAACCACTAGACGGGGGCGTTTCCCGACCGCTGTGCGCACTGGTTAGCGTGGTGCCCAGTCTGCCAACGGAAGCAGACTGGGGGTACCCGCACGGACCGGGCCCTGGACCCTGTGCGGGACACCTCCATGGCCTCTGGAGGCTCAGGCGGTGGGCCGAGGGGTTCCAGCGGTCTGGCAAAATTTGGAGCCAACTTATAGCGTTGGCGGGACCTGGAGCGCTCCAACCCTCGCTCAGTGAAGCGAACGTCAATCCGGGTGGAGACTGTAATGAGCTCCTCTAGGGTGGTGGGCACCTCCCTGGTGGCCAGGGCGTCCTTGACATGATCAGCCAGGCCTCTCCAGAATATGGGTATGAGCACCTTATCTGGCCACTCCAGCTCAGAGGCCAGAGTTCTGAAGAGGATGGCATACTGGCTGACCAAAGACGAACCCTGGGTTAGCGCCAGCAACTGGAGTGCCGTATCATGTGTGACCTGAGGTCCCAGGAACACCTGTTTCAGAGCGACCAAGAAGTGGGTGGCACTCTGTACCAGGGGATCCCTACGCTCCCACAGTGGAGTGGCCCATTCCAAGGACCTGCCCGACAGGAGGGAGATGATAAATCCCACCTTGGCCCGCTCAGAGGGAAATCGTGTAGCCAGCAGCTCTAGGTGAATGGAGCACTGACTCACGAAACCCCTACATGAAGCACTATCCCCTGAGAACTTCTCGGGCAGCGGGAGGCGGCACAAGGTCGGGGCAGGACTGGCCGTGGAGACACGAGTGACAGCCTCTGTAGCTGCCTGAACGGCGACCGAGGTAACATCCGCAGCTGAGGTGGAACGCTCTAGCGCTGCCAACCTACCCTCCAGCTGCTGGATGTACCTTTGCAGTCGTTGTTCATCCGCCATTATCGGCCAGACCCTGGCGCTAAGATAATGTTAAGGGCTGGCGGAACACACCAAATAATAAGATGGTGTTTAGGTGCGTTCGCAGCCCGGGGTCCACCGTGCAGAGGTGTTAACTGCTGCTCGGTAATGGCGGACGCGATATGGCGGTGAAATAACGGCACACACGGGGTTAACCTCACCCGAGCGGCCATGCGAACCTTTTATAGCCACAGGCGTCCGTGTTCCTCCTTGCTTCTCGGATGGGCCAATCCGAACACGAGCAGGACCTGAGCACATGACCTTTGATCTCCAATGGGAGATCACTCCACAGGCATGCTCAGTGGCCCGACATGAGGACTTAGTCCCTGGAGGATCTTGCTGCTGAGCAGCATGCATTGCCAAAGCTGAACCAGGGGTGGCAGCAGCAAGCAAACCCATGGAGCTGGTCTGGACAGAGCGCCGGGACCGACAAGTTTGCTGAGCAAGCTCCTCTGCGGCTGGGGAGGAATAGGAGACCGTCGGAGGCAAGGCTCGGGATTCCCGCTGTGCAGTGCTGGAAATCTGACGCCTAACACTTGTGTGTCCCTTGTCTTACACTTGTATATATTACACTTGTCTATATTTCCCCTTTTCACATATAAAGCTCCATGGAATAAATGGCGTTATATAAATGCATAATAATAATAAATAATAATAATAATGGGTGAGGATACAGTAGGCGAGGGTAGAGCTTGTCATGCAGTGGCTTGGTCAATCGGTGGTTACTGGAGGTTGTAGGTTTGTCTGAAGAGGTAGGCCTTCAGGTTCTTTTTGAAGGTTTTCGATGGTAGGCAAGAGTCTGATATGTTGTGGTAGTGTTAGGCGTCGGATTCCTGCGGCTACACAGCAGGAGTCCAGAGCCTCACATACTACTTCGCAGCAAGTTACTCCTGAGGCTAAGTCCCTCTGCCGCTCCTCTGAGCATGCTCATGAGACGATCTCCCATTGGAGGTCGGGAGTCACGTGCTCAGGTCCTTCTCCTGCTCTGATTGATCCAACTCAGAGATCTGGAAGGTCCCGGCAGCGCACGGCTATAAAAGGGCCGCATGGCCGTTCGGCCATGCGCTAGTATAGGCTATTCTTACTAGATGTGTGAATGGTGATGGATGTATGATTCTGGTGACTGACTCATTAAGATTCCCCTCCCTTTGATATTACGCATGTGGATAGGGAACTATAGTTAGAGTCCACGCCAGTCAGTGGCAAGCCATAGGCCACTGTGCACATTGCACCTCTACACTAGCGTCCGGTGGTGTCACGTCTCTCAAGGCACCATGGCTTAGCGGCTGTGTCTGCCGCCATGCTACATGTAGCAGCACTTACCGGCGTCCGCAGCAGCGACGCCACACGCACGGTAAGTCTAGACGGACACCGTCCACTGTCTTGGAACCGTGTCCTGTGACCAGATACCGTGCATGCAATTTCTCTGAGTCCGGTGAAGTCAAACTGGCTCAGTGTATACTTGTATGTTTCTGTTACAGCGCCTCTGTGAGTTTAACAGAGTCCGCTCCGCGCTCATCGGGTGACGTTGAACCCGAGCGCATTATACCGCCATATAGCGCATCTGCCATTGTTTAGCAGTGGTTTTAACACCTACTGCACGGTGGACCCCGAGCGACAAACGCACTTTATTATTTATTTATATAGTGCGTTCCGCCGTTCCTAACATTATACTAGCACCAGGTTCTGGCTAATAATGGCAGACATGCAGCAGCCTCAGCGGTACATTCAGCAGCTGGAGGGCAGGTTGGCTACTGTCGAGAGTGCTGCCTCCGCTGCGAAGTTTACTGAGGCTGCTGCTCAGGCAGTTGCAGAGGCTGTCTCACGTGTGTCCACGTCTAAGCCTGCACCGTTACCCGCCTCCCGTTGCCCGATAAATTTTCTGGCGATAGCGCCTCCTTTGGGGTTTCGTGAGCCAGTGCTCTATTCAGCTTGAGTTACTGGCCGCATGTTTCCCTACAGAATGGGCTAAGGTGGGGTTCCTCGTTTCCCTTTTGTCGGGCAGGGCGTTGGAGTGGGCCACGCCACTGTGGGGATGTGGTGAGCCAGAAGTTCAGACCACTGCTCAGTTCTTAACATCTCTAAAGCAGGTCTTTTTGGGCCCATGGGTCACTCATGATACCTCTCTCCAGTTACTTGCGCTTACGCAGGGAACTCAGTCGGTCAGTCAGTATGCCGTTCGTTTCTGGACACTGGCCTCCGAGCTCGAGTGGCCTGATAGAGCACTCATCCCTGTGTTCTGGAGAGGGTTGGCTGAGCATGTTAAAGATACCAGTTGTGAGTTCATTTTCCCCTTCACTGTCGATGTTTGATGAACTCCCTCTTCTAGTGAAGGAAGGTAGTGAGGCTGATTACCAAACACCTGATCTGGTAGATGATGACTGGGTAACAGGAAATTCTGACTGGATATAAGGCAGCCGACGCCCTTCTGAGTTGCTGGTGATTTCTCTGCTGGATTCTTGGAGACCAGTCTGATTCCTGCTTCCCAAAGACAAGTTTTTGCTCTGCTATTGAACTTATTAGTTTTGTTTTGTTTACCTTGTTTTTTGGAGTTCAGCCATCCCCGGTCGGGGGTGTGCTGAGTTCCATTTTTGTCTCTGATCAGTTTGTCTCTTTGCTCTGTCTTCAGAATTTACCTGAGTGCTGATATAGTCTTTTTGAAGTCCTAGCGACAGGGCCTGTTTTTCCTATCAGACGGTTGGGACATTTTTTGGTAGGGTTTTTTATGGATTGCAGACAGCAGCTTTTCTATCCTGTCCTTTTTAGTTAGCTTGGGCCCTATCGTTTGCTCAACCTATCTTTCTATCTGTGTTAGTGATTTCATCTTGCTTCACCGTCATTATATGTTGGGGACTGCCTATTGCTTTGGGGTCTGCTCAGGGGCAGTTTAGATTTCCCCTTTCTTTCTTTAGGCCTATTTAGTTCTCCGGCTGTGTTCGAGGGGTCTAGGGCATCGTAGGTACCCCCCACGGCTACTGTTAGTTGTTGTGGATAGGATCAGGGGTCTGCAATCCGATAGCTACGAACCTCTCCGGTTTTCTGGACTTAGCTTGTATTTTTGCTTTTTCCTCCTTCAGTGACTCATTCATAACAGATGCCTTATCCACCAGGGAGGTTCCCATCAGCCTGGAAGAGTTGATAGCGACCTCCACCTGTATAGACCTCCGTTTTACGGAGCGCGGGCTGGAGCATACTCAATCCAGACAGAAGTTTAGGTCGACTCCTGGCTTCTCCGAATTGCTGGAGACTCCTGATCTGGAGGTTTTACCTCCTGAACTCAGACGTGTCCCGTACCGGTCCGAAACCACATCCGGCACAGGGTCCCACTTGCTGCTACCTGTGTCGACAGTCGGACCACCTGGCTAAGAGGTGTCCGCAGAGGTCGAAAAAACGTTCACCTCCCGTGGCAGTTGGTGGAGATCTACATAATATGAAAACTTTCTCCTCCAAACCAGTATTCCGAGGGACGTTAGAAAGCGGGGCTTCCTCCTGGGAGGTAGAGGTCACAGTGGACTCTGGGGCAGAGGGAAACTTTATGTCCTCAGCTTTTGCCCAAAAGCACACCATTCCACTGGTGCCACTTCCTCACCCCGTGACTGTTAGGGTGGTTAACGGATGTACCTTACGTCTCAGATTACCCACCAGACAGCACCCCTAGGATTCTCAATCTCCCCGTCTCATCGCGAGATGTTGTCCCTGCTCATCATGCCTAAGGGCATCGACCAGGTGCTTCTTGGACTCCCCTGATTACGTTGCCATTCTCCCCATATTGAGTGGTCCTCAGGGAGTATACTGGGCTGGAGCAAGAACTGTGTGGGAAGGTGCATGGGGGGCAGTGGTCAAGTAGCCTCTGTGGAGGTGCCCGTAGATCATTCTGCACCCCTCACTGGGAATCTGAAGTTCATGGCTCTTGTCGTCCTTGAACCAGTGCCGCCGAGCAAAACCTTTGTTCCGCCTCACCTGTGGTCCAAGGTTCTTGCGTGGGCACATGCGTCCAGGGTGGGTGGTCACTTTGGTTACAAGCGTACCACAAAACTCCTGGCTAGCTCTTATTGGTGGCTGCACAGGGCTCAGGACACTAAAAAATATATTCAGGCATGTGCCTCCTGTGCTCGGAGTAGATCCTCTAAACAGAGGTCGGCTGGGTTACGGTGTCTCTTGCCGGTGGCAGACCGGGCAATGGAGGTCCGCGACAGTCTGGGTCGCACCCCGCATGTCACTCAAATCTCTGTAATGAGAATGAAGACGCCCGCCGACACACTTCGGCGCCCCACACCAACTTCGGCTCCTGGCGACTTAGCCATCCCCGATGCCCTCCTCGTGCCTTCTCTCGGACCAATTCACATGTTCCGGTTTTTCAAGTCATCTGCCGGGACATCAGGCTGGTCTGCGGACGAGTCTGAGGCCTACACCTCTGTGGGTCATAAGGTGGTACGTGGCAAAAAATTTTGCCAGGAGGGGGGCCCTAGGAGGGGGGGTAATGTTAGGCGTTGGATTCCTGAGGCTACACAGCAGGAGTCCAGAGCCTCACATACTACTTCGCAGCAAGTTACTCCTGAGGCTAAGTCCCTCTGCCGCTCCTCTGAGCATGTTCATGAGACGATCTCCCATTGGAGGTCAGGAGTCACGTGCTCAGGTCCTTCTCCTGATCTTATTGGTCCATCTCAGAGATCTGGAAGGTCCCAGCAGCGCACGGCTTAAAAGGGCCGCATGGCCGTTCGGCCATGCGCTAGTATAAGCTATTCTTGCTAGATGTGTGAATGGTGATGGATGTATGATTCTGGTGACTGACTCACTAAGATTCCCCTCCCTCTGATTTTACGCTTGTGGATAGGGAACTATAGTTAGAGTCCGCGCCAGTCAGTGGCAAGCCATAGGCCACTGTGCACACCACACCTCTACACTAGCGTCCGGTGGTGTCACGTCTCTCAAGGCACCATGGCTTAGCGGCTGTGTCTGCCGCCGCGCTGCATGTAGCAGCACTTACCGGCGTCCGCAGCAGCGACGCCACACGTGCGGTAGGTCTAGACGGACACCGTCCCCTGTCTCGGAACCGTGTCCTGTGCCCAGATACCGTCTGTGCAATTTCACTGAGTCCGGTGAAGTCTAACTGGCTCAGTGTATACTTGTATGTTTCTGTTACAGCACCTCTGTAAGTTTAACAGAGTCCGCTCTGCACTCATCGGGTGACGTTGAACCCGAGTGCATTATACCACCATATAGCACATCTGCCATTGTTTAGCAGCGGTTTTAACACCTACTGCACGGTGGACCCCGAGCAGCGAACGCACTTTATTATTTATCAATTTAGTGCGTTCCACCGTTCCTAACAGGTAGAGAGTTCCAGAGTAGGGGGGATGCTCATTAGAAATGTTGTATGTTATTGTGGAAAGAGGAGATAAGAGGGGAGTAGAGAAGGAGATCTTGTAAGGATCGGAGGTTGCATGCAGGTAAGTACTGGGAGACGAGGTCACAGATGTATGGAGGACACAGGTTGTGGTTTTGAACTGGAGTCTTTGGGTAATGGGGAGCCAGTGCAGGGATTGACAGAGGGGGAGAGGATGGGGAATAGCGGGGGACAGATGGATTAATCAAGCAGCAGAGTTTAGAAAAGATTGGAGGGGTGCGAGTGTGTTAGAGGGGAGGCCACAGAGCAGGAGGTTTTAGTAGTCAAGACGGGAGATGATGAGGGCATGGACTAGGGTTTTTGCAGATTCTTGGTTGAGGAATGTACGGATCCGTGAAATGTTTTTGAGTTGAAGTCGGCAGGAAGTGCAAAAGGCTTGGATATGTGGTTTGAAAGAGAGATCAGTGTCAAGGATTACCCCAAGGCAGTGAACTTATGGGACTGAGGAGAGTGGGCAGCCATTTACTTTAATGTATAGGCCCGTTAGGGGGGTCGAGTGAGATGGGGGAAAGATGATGAATTCTGTTTTGTCCATATTAAGTTTTAGAAATCTAGCAGAGAAAAAGGATGAAATGGCAGACAGACATTGAGGGATTCTGGTTAGTATGGAGGTAATATCTGGTCCAGAGATGTAGATTTGTGAGTCATCACCATGGAGGTGATACTGAAAGCCATGAGATTCTTTGAGCTGTCCGAAGCCGAAGGTGTAAATGGAGAAGAGCAGGGTCCCTAGGACTGAACCTTGCGGGACTGCGACAGATAGAGGGCGAGATGAGGAGGTGGTGTGCGAGTGGGAGACTTTGAATATACGGTCTGTTAGGTATGACAAGATCCAAGATAGGGCCAAGTCTGTGATGCCAAGAGATAAGAGGGATGAATGTTATATACCGGGGGCAAGGGGACGGATGTTATACACCAGGAGTAAGGGGATGGTTGTAATACACTGGGGGTCCAGATGTTATAAACCGAGGGTGAGGGGATGGATGTTATACACCAGGGGTAAGGGGGCAGATGTTTTACACCGGGGGGGTGGGGGAGATGGGCTGGATGTCATGCACCAGGGGCGAGGGACCAGATGTTATACCCCAGGGGCCGAAGGATGGTATATACCAAATTGGGAGAATGTGGATGTTAGGCTACTTTCACACTTGCTTTTTTTGCAGCGCGTTTTTCCCGCAAAAAAACGCATTGAAAAAACGCATACAAACGCATACAAATGCTGCGTTTTTTTCAAGCATTTTTATGAGCATGCATGAAAAAAACGCAGCGTTTTTATGCGTTTGTATGCGTTTTTAGTGCGGTTTTACCGCGTTTGCGTTTTTTTCCAAGATTAGGTGGCCCCTCACACTAACCCAAACCATGACTTTACTAACCCTAACCCTAACCCTGACCCTAACCCTGATCCTAACCCTAACCCTGACCCTAACCCTGACCCTAACCCTAACCCTGACCCTAACCCTAACCCTTAACCAAACCATACTAACCCTAACCCTTAACCAAACCCTACTAACCCTAACCCAAACCCTAACCCTAACCCTAAACTCTAGCTAACCCTAACCCTAACCCTAGCCCTAAACCCCCTTAACTAACCCTAACTCTAACCCAAACCCCTAAATTCCATTGTCCAACTAATGGTTAAAAAAAAAATGCATGCGCAAAAAAACGCATACATAAGCATGCCAATGCGCACATATGCGCACCCATAGACTTATAATGGGTGTCTTGCTGTAAAAAAACGCATTGCGCGCATGCGTTTTTTTGAGGCAAGTCGGACGCCCAAAAAATGCAACAGGATGCATTTTGTGCACCCGAGCGCATACCGCAAAAAACGCATGCGCGGAAAAACGCATACAAACGCATGTGTATGCGCACATAAGCGCATCCCATGCAAAATATAGGGAAAAAAAATGCATGCGTTTTTAGCGCTAAAATCCAGCGCGAAAAAACGCAAGTGTGAAACCAGCCTTAGACACCGAGGGTGAGAGGCCGGATTTTTAACACCATTGGCAATGGTACCAGATGTTATACATGGGTCGCCCTCCCAGGGCTGTGGGGTACTCGGTACCGGGCCAGTCTCTCAGAGGGGATTGTCACAGCAGCAGTGACCCGGTCCATGGCCCTGGGCGCCCATGTAAAAGGGGTTGAGTTGGGAATAAAGTTTATAAGTGATTCGTGATGCCACCTGTGGTGTTCGGCAAGGGAGATGTTAAGCCGACGCTGCAAGCGGATCCTCTGGGACAGATGGTGTAGTGCAGCAATGATGTTGTAGCCCTCCACAGGTAGGGCTGTTGGTCCCAGGGCAGTATAGTGGAATGTTTAGGAAGAGGTTGCAGTGTTTGGCACAGAGATGTAGCAGTGCTGAGAATGTTGCAGGAAGGAGGCAAGGACACAACAAGGTGCAGTTTCTTTACCTTTACTTGGCAAACGCAGTCCAGGGTCCTGGTTACAGATGGCACAGGAGCAGGCTAGCCTGGAAGCAACTCAGGGATCTCTCTATCAGATGGGTTGTGTAGTCTCCTTCCTAGCACTGGCTTGAGGTACATGCAGTACTTTGTTACACTGAAGTTCCTCATTCTTATCTTCTCTTAGAACTACCTCGTATGGCAGACAGCTGTAGCCCTCTCTCTCTCTTGGCTCACCCGTCGCTTTTGTGCCTCCGAGTCTTAGTTGGGAATAGAGCATTTACAGCTTCCTATTCCTCTGGTTTCTGTTCCAGGACCTTCAGTATCCATACAACCGTGGAGACCAGGCTCCAGAACATGCGCTATCACTGGGACGGAGCTCTCTTTCCTCAGCTCAACATCCAGCTTCTCTCCATACGTCTACACACATTGCCCTCCTCACACTAACTCCTGATTTCCCTTCCTGGCCCTCAGAGAGCACTCCTCCCCCAATCCTGGTTCAGAGCTCCCTCTGTTGGCCCGGAGTGGGAACTCTGTTGCATGACATGGTTAACTGCTAGAGAGACCCTTCATTGCCTCCAAGCCTGCCATCACCCTCCCTGGAGCAAGGCAATGCCACTGTGGCGACCATACTCCTGGGGGTGCCACATTCCCCCCTAGTGCAAGTCAGTACTCCTGGACTGATAAAAGAAAAACATGAAAAGCATATAAACATGTAAACAATATGAAGGTTACAAGATTTAAGAAAAATGAAAAATTTACAAAAACCACATGCTCCAAAAATAGTCCTATGATGATAAGTCCAAGCATCAATGTCCATGGTCCATTCCTGGGCAATTGGTGAACAATTTACAAGGGTAGTGACCACACAAGTCCTGTGGTCCAATGTCTATCAAAACATGAAACAAGAACTTCAAAAGGCTTCTTACAGGTTATCTGCAGGCACAAAACTTGAGAACAGTTACATATATACACAATTTGAACATTCACATAAACTTAGCTATACACGATATCTGATGGGTGGTATACCTTGTGTAGTACAGGTAGACCTGCGTAACTCTGGTGTGGGTAAACTGGGTAGTATTCTCCTACCGATTCTTAGTCTCACCATGGGTATGACAGACTCACCACTGGCAGGACGAGGGTTCTCTGGCTCCACTGCTGGTATGGCATTTGCTACCTGAACTTCCCGATTTTCAGTGTTGTCATGAGTCACTTCTTCTTGTACTACCAGTTGGGGAAATGTCAACACTGGCACCACTATGGCGTCATTTACTTTAGTCCAATTGGCAGGGAATTCTCCAAGTATAGTGCTGACCTTTTCTTCTTCTATGGGTTGGATGTTATTTTGTTCTTCCATTCTTTCTCTTAACTGGTCAGGGCATAATTTCAAATGATCCCTTGATACTGCTGCTGAGGTTTCTCCTCCATCTTTACTAATAAGGCACACCTTGGTATTGTCAAAATTTGAGGGTAGAATGGTGTAGGGTTCAGCTTCCCATTGGTCATCTAATTTATGCAGTCTTCTTTTCCTCTTGAGGACTTGTTCTCCTGGTGACAAGGGGACTGCAGGTGCATGTTGGTTATAGTGCCTTTCTTGTTTTTGTCTTGCCTGAGCTAGACTCTTCTCCACACACTCTTGTACTCTTCTGTACTGTTGCTGCCTCTCTGTATCCCAGTCAGCATCTGGTGATGTCACTTCAGGTGTCAGGACTCCCATGTCCAAATCAATAGGCAGTTTACCAGGCCTCGCTCTCATTAGGTAGGCTGGAGTGCAGTTGGTGGAATTCACAGGAATGTGGTTGTAGAGGTCTACCAGATCTGGCAACTTTTCTGGCCACAGATTCCTCTCCTCCAAAGGCAAGGTCTTCAGTAGGTCAATCACAACCTGGTTCATCTTTCCACACATGCCATTGGTCTGTGGATGGTACGGTGTTGTCCTGATCTTCTTGCAACCGTACAAGTTACAGAATTCCTGGAATACTTCTGCCTCAAAAGCTGGACCTTGATCTGTAAGCACTCTCTCCGGGTAACCGTGTGGTCTACAGAAGTGCTGTTGAAAGGCTCTGGCTGCTGTCCTGGCTGTTTGATCTTTGACACGCACAACTACCGGGAATCTTGAATAGTGGTCCACGATGGTAAGAGCATAGATGTAGCCTGAACGGCTTGGGACCAGCTTCACATGGTCTAGGGCGACCAATTCAAGTGGCTGTTTGGTTATTATTGGCTGTAGAGGAGCTCTCTGGCTGTTTCGATCCTTTCTGCGCAGGTTACCTTGTCCACACTCTCGGCACCACTTTTCAATGGCTTTCCTCATACCAGCCCAGTAGAACCTCTCCCGGAGCAATGCTTCCAACTTCTTCCATCTGAAGTGGCCAGCTCCATTGGGGTATGCTTCCAGGACCACTGATGCCTCTCTCTTTCGGACTACCACCTGCCAGACCAACTCATGAGTGCGGGCATTGATACTCCTCCGACACAGCTTTCCTTCATAAATGAACAGCCGGCCTCTCTACATCCACAACTGCTGGGTTTCTTCAGGAGCATCCGACTCTGGGTGTGAGTCAGCTTGTGACAGTAGCTCCTTCGCCAGGCGGACTGCGGGGTCACTATCCTGTGTTTCTGACCAGTCATGATGGGGCAATGGATTTAGGGTGACCTCTTTCAAGCCAGACCGTCTGTTCCTCACTCCTTGAGCACGTTGAGCCGCAATTGGCCGGTGGAAGGGAGGTAACTCTATTTCTTCAAGAGCCTCAGGGTCTTCTCCTGCATCTGGCAGATTAGGCATTCTGGACAGTGCATCAGCATTGGCATTCTTATGCCCTGCCCGGTACTTGATGGTAAACTCATAGTTAGACAGCCGAGCCATTCATCGCTGTTCCAGTGCACCTAGTTTTGCAGTTTCCAAGTGAGTCAACGGGTTGTTGTCCATGAAGGTGGTAAACTTGGCTGAAGCTAGGTAATGCTTGAATCTTTCAGTCACAGCCCAGACTATGGCGAGGAACTCCAGTTTGAAGGAACTGTAGTTGTCAGGGTTCCTTCCAGTGGGACGAAGCTTCCTGCTGGCGTAGGAGATCACCCTTTCTTTGCCATTCTGTACCTGTGACAGTACTGCTTCAAATCCCACGTTGCTGGCATCAGTATACAACACAAAAGGTTGGTCATAATCTGGGTAGGCCAGAACGTCATCTCCTGTGAGAGCCATCTTCAGTCGGGTGAAGGACCTCTCCAACTCCTCTGTCCATTCAAATGTGGAACTTTTCTGTTTGGCTTTCTTGGACTGCCCCACCAGAAGATTTTGCATAGGAGTGGCTATTTCAGTGAAGCCTTTGATGAACCTTCGGTAGTAGCCTACCAACCCAAGGAACTGATGTACTTCATGGAGGTTGCTGGGCTTCGGACAGTCGCGGATGACTGTGACTTTGTCAGGATCCGGTGCCACACCTTCTGCACTCACTACATGACCGAGGTACTGTACCTTGGGCTTCAGGAGGTGGCATTTGGATGGCTTCACCTTCAGGCCAAAGTTGGACAAGGCTTCAAACACCTCAGCCAGGTGCTTCAGATGGTCTTCATAAGTCTTGGAGAAAACAATGACATCATCAAGGTACAACAGGACCGTCTCGAAGTTCTTGTGTCCCAGGCAGCACTCCATCAGCCGTTGAAATGTTCCTGGGGCGGTGCAGAGCCCGAATGGCATATAGTTGAACTCACAGAGACCCATTGGGGTGGTAAATGCTGTTTTCTCCTTGTCTGCCTCTGCCATGGAAACCTGCCAATACCCACTAGTGAGATCTAAGGTGGAAAAATAGTTAGCAGTTTTAAGTGCAGCTAATGACTCCTCAATTCTAGGTAATGGGTAGGCATCCTTATGTGTAATGCTGTTAATTTTCCTGTAATCAACACACATTCTCATGGTACCATCCTTTTTCTTTACAAAAACTATTGGAGCTGCCCAGGGGCTACAACTGTCTCTGATAACCCCTGCTTCCTTCATCTCTCTCAACATACCTTTGGCACATTGGTATTGTGTTGGGGGTATAGGCCGGTACCTTTCTTTAATGGGTGGATGATCTCCAGTGGGGATATGATGTTGAACCCCTTTTGCCTACCCAAAATATAGGCGGGGTTTACTGAATACCCGCTGATATTCCTGGGTCACCCTGTAAACCCCATTTTTCTGGTAAGAAGGTGTAGAGTCATTCCCCACCTGCAGCTGCTGGCACCACTCCTCCAGCTGCTTGACAGTGCCATTGTCCTCCACCTGGTCGGATGAGACCAAGGGCTCTGCTGCCTGCATTGCATTGTTACTGACAGTGAGCAGCTTAGCAACTGTGGCATACCGAGGTATGGTGGCCTCTTCCTCCCCACAATTCAAAAGGCGTACAGGTACTCTCCCTTTACGGACATCCACTACTCCTCTGGCTGTCAGGACAGTGGGCCTGCTATCAGAGTACACTGGTTCTACCATTGCCTGGTAATCTTTTTCTCTGAGGCCTATGGCTGCCCGACACCAAATCAACATTTCACATCTGGGGGTATTGCAATGGGGAAAGCATCACTCATTCTGACGCTGCCAATTTCTCCGCCAGAGAGTTCTACCTGCTGTCTTTGCATCAGGGCCTTGATTTCCTTCTGCAGGACTCGTTGTTCACTGGAACCAGCAGTCTCAGCCACCTGTTGCAACAAGATAATAACCTTGGAAAGACAATTTTCAATTACATTTGTACCAAGAGTGGGATTACATTCTCGTCGATCAATATCCACAACTATCAGACCTTGAGATTTTAACTCCACCCTCCCCACTTTAACAGTAATTTCTTTAAATTCCACTTGTGGTAAAGACTGACCATTATTGGCAACTACTGTTAGTTCATCACTTGGGCCACGGGTGAGTTCAGAGTCAGCCCAATACTACTTGTAGAGGATATAGGGCATAGTGGTCACCTGGGAGCCAGTGTCCAGCAAAGCGTTCATGGGGATGCCATCAATCACCACTGGAAGGATTGGTCTCCCTCCAACATACTTGGCTCGCCAGTTCCTTGGGCCTTGTGGTCCTACTCCTGTGGGTTGGCCCTCTGCCCCAGGGGTTGCTCGTTTAAATAACAGAATCTTGCAAGATGGCCTGCCTTGTGGCAGTGTCGACAGATGGGACGTCTATCCTGGTCATAGCAATCGCTGTTCCTCCCTCGGAGTGGCGGGGTTCTCTTCCGGGGCCACGGGACATCCTCTGGACTGGAAGCAAACTGGATCTTCTCCTTGGAGGACACCTGCAGGGACTGCATGGTTTTAGTAAGTGCAGCCATACCTTTGGTCAACTCCTGGACCTGAAGACGCAGCTCTTCTGTAGGATCTTTATCCAGAGTCTGTGCATCAGACTCCACAGGGATGGAAGGGAAAGATGTTGCTTCCTGGTGGTAGGTGATCGCTGGGCGCCTAGGGGGCGATGGAAGGTTGACAGTTGGTTCATGCAGCACCCGGATAGCCCTGTCCTTGAAGTCTGCAAAGTCCAGGTCAGGATTCTGCAGGGCTATAATGCGCAGCTGTGCTCTGTGGGTACTGGATAGGAGTCCTTCAATAAACTGCTCCTTTAACAGTCTGTCTCTGTCCTGCACACTGTCTGGATCCATCTGCTTTATGGCTCACAGTGCCTCCTGCAGGTTAAGAGCATAGTCCCGTATACTGTCCTGCGCTCTCTGCTTACATCCAAAGAATCTCATCTTTATTTCAGCGGCAGTGCGGGTATCAAAGGTGCTTCTGAGCTTAGCCAGGATCTTTTAAACAGTCTCTTTGTCTGTGTCCTGCCAGGCTTTTACTTCTCTCTGTGCTGCACCTGTTAGCTGCCCAATATGAATGTTCACTTTCTGACTTTCAGATAGAGGATACACCTCAAACAAACTGCACAGTCTCTCTTTGAATTCACTCAGGGTATGTGACTCACCCGAGTACTGCGGTAGCCAGGCCGCTCCCGGTATATAGGGCATAGACAGCGGCATTATGGGGACCGCTGCGGTGGGCGCTGATTCTTACGGTGCCCTGGAGGCAGCGCTGGCTGCCGGATTCAGTGGCGCCTTTGGAGCCGCAGCTGCGCTGGACCCTGCATCTGGCAGCGCTGGTAGGTTAGTGGGAGCGTCCACCACTACATTGGCATTGTCCTCAGACATTTTATCTCCCCCCTAGTTAACGTGGGCCAGGCCGCGGGGTTGCGCTGGCATACCGGATGCTGCTCCTCGGCGGGATCAGGGGACGCCAGAACTGCAGGCCTCAGCTTCTCACTTCCCGTGCGCTCTTCTCCTTTCACGCTTCTCAGCTGGCTGTGCCCACTAAGGCCTGCCCCCTTTTCTTCCCGCGCGCGCCAATCAGCGGGATAATGGCGGCAATGGCGCCAATTTCGCACACAGTCTATACCACACAATACAGTCTCTGGCACACAGGACCCGGGGACACCGGGCTCCATAATCCTGTTCGTGACGCCAAAATGGGTCGCCCTCCCAGGGCTGTGGGGTACTTGGTACCGGGCCGTTCTCTCAGAGGGGATTGTCACAGCAGCAGTGACCCGGTCTGTAGCCCTGGGCACCCATGTAAAAGGGGTTGAGTTGGGAATAAAGTTTATAAGTGATTTGTGACGCCACCTGTGGTGTTCGGCAAGGGAGATGTTAAGCCGACGCTGCAAGCGGATCCTCTGGGACAGATGGTGTAGTGCAGCAATGATGTTGTAGCCCTCCACAGGTAGGGCTGTTGGTCCCAGGGCAGTGTAGTGGAATGTTTAGGAAGAGGGTGCAGTGTTTGGCACAGAGATGTAGCAGTGCTGAGGATGTTGCAGGAAGGAGGCAAGGACACAACAAGGTGCAGTTTCTTTACTTGGCAAATGCAGTCCAAGGTCCTGGTTACGGATAGCACAGGAGCAGGCTAGCCTGGAAGCAACTCAGGGATCTCTCTATCAGATGGGTTGTGTAGTCTCCTTCCTAGCATTGGCTTGAGGTACATGCAGTACAGTGTTACACTGAAGTTCCTCCTTCTTATCTTCTCTTAGAACTTCCTCATACGGCAGACAGCTGTAGCCCTCTATCTCTCTTGGCTCACCCGTTGCTGTTGTGCCTCCGAGTCTTAGTTGGGAATAGAGCATTTACAGCTTCCTATTCCTATGGTTTCTGTTGCAGGACCTTCAGTATCCGTACAACCGTGGAGACCAGGCTCCAGAACATGCGCTATCACTGGGAGGGAGCTCTCTTTCCTCAGCTCAACCTCCAGCTTCTCTCCAGCTTGTCTACACACGTTGCCCTCCTCACACTAACTCCTGATTTCCCTTCCAGGCCCTCAGAGAGCACTCCTCCCCCAATCCTGGTTCAGAGCTCCCTCTGTTGGCCCGGAGTGGGAACTATGTTGCATGACATGGTTAACTGCTAGAGAGACCCTTCATTGCCTCCAAGCCTGCCATCACCCTCCCTGAAGGAAGGCAATGCCACTGTGGCGACCATACTCCTGGGGGCGCCACATACACGGGGGGCAATGGGCCTGGATATTATACACCAGAGGTGAGTGGCTGGCTGTTATACACATGGGGCAATGGGGCCAGCTGTTATACACCGGGGTCAATGGGGTCAGTTCTTATTCACTGTGGGGGCGAGGGATCGGCCATTATACACTAATGACAGTGGGGCCGAATGCAAAAACAAAATTCCATAATTAAGACGTGTGGCAATACATTTCCCCATATAGTGTATCCTTTTCCCTATCTTGTCTTGTGGTATCTAATCTTCCCTTCCTGCCCTCACGTTGATACTCAGTACAGCTACAGACACAGCAGAAGATATTACATAAAACATCAGCAATTGCAAATTAAATCTGAAGTCTATTTCCAGCAATATCATACTATGGCGTTGGTTTATCTATGACTAATCGTTATAAATATTCGGCAGCCATCATTCTGACAGTGACGTGGAGCCTCTAATTTTGACTGTCAGTTCCGTTAATCATCTGTTCCCTGTTCCGTCTCTATATTCTGTTTTTCACTGTATTATTAGCGCTCAGTCTCTAGCCATTCTGCTATGGAACAGATTTACTTCGTTTTACTATCTTCTGAAATGGGGGTGACTGTAGTCTTCAACTGTTAATATGAGGTTTCATTAAAAATGTTAGATGTCTGATTGCTGTCTCATCTGCTGCAATAGACTCTTATGGTAAAAATTCTCTCTGCTTGCTGTCTCCTGCAATATATTCAAATGGTACAACTTCCCACCTCCGATTGCTGTCTGCTGTGTCATCTGCTGCTTTACCATCTAGAAACATATTTTAATGTGTCTGCTAATTCATTGTTATAAATCATTTGGTGCATTGTACTTAGAACTCACTGTTGCATATCCATGACTGGGATGAGTTTAGATCTTATCTGGTGGAGGTGTTAAAATAGATGTTGCCAGGCTGAATATCTTTGATCACCTCAAAAAAAAGCAAACAAAAAAAAAACCCTGGTGTGCTGACCCCAGCTGCCAAATTATCCTCAACCAGTTCCCACAATCCATCTCTTCTGACCCAGCAGTCTGGACTATAAATTTAGAACCATCCTTAGGAGTGCACGCATGTGGGGGTGCACGCATCACAGAAGCAAAGCGTCACGAAGATAAGCATCGTGATACAGCAGTTATTACATGGCAGTTAGTCAGGGCAGGAGTCAGGTAACCCACACTCTGTTCTCCCTTTTATCCATGTGCTTTATTCCTATCCTCCTATGTTCTCTTGCAATCCACTCTCACCGACCAATCCCCCCTCCATCACGACTCATATACATCAGCTCCTCTCTCTTTCCTTCTCCCATGTACAGCTCCCATGCACTTCTCACCTTCTTGAAAAACCTCAGCCCATCTTGCCCAAACACACTGCACAAACAATCTTCATACATTTCCAAAAACTACTTGCTCTTCATCTTCCTGCTCCTACTGATTTCAGGGGACATCTCCCCCAACCCCGGTCCACCATCCCCCAACCTCAACCCCTACCCTACCTCACATCGAAACCTTAATAATCTTACTAATATTATTTGCACTCCTTCATCTCCTTCTTTTAATTGTGCCCTTTGGAATCCACGGTCTGTATGCAACAAGCTTCCTTTCCTACACAATTACTTTCTGAAAAACTCTCTGAATCTGTTGGCCCTCACGGAAACCTGGATTCAGGATTCTGCCACTGTCTCTCCTGCTGCCATTTCCCATGGTGGCTTACAATTCTCCCATTAACCTGAGACCGACAAACAGACCTGGCGGTGGAGTCGGCATACTCCTGTCCCCACAATGCACTTTCCAAGTCATCCCCCCAGTTCCATCACTCTCATTCCCTTCTTTTGAAGTCCACACCATCAGGCTCTTTCGTCCCCTCTCCCTCAGAGTAGCGGTCATATACCGGCCCCCAGGCTCACTCACCCACTTCCTGGACCATTTCTCTGCCTGGCTGCCGCACTTCATGTCCTCAGAACTACCAACCCTTATCCTGGGAGACTTCAACATCCCCATTAACAGCCCCACTTCCACATCTGCATCCCAGCTTCTATGACTAACCACTTCTCTAGGCCTCTCACAGCTCTCAACCTCTGAAACACACAAAGACGGTAACACCCTGGACCTGGTTTTCGCCCGGCTCTGCTCAATCTCCTACCTAGATAACGCACCGCTTCCCCTCTCTGACCACAACATTCTCTCCTTTACACTCACAAATCCTCGCTCACCCCAGCACCCTCCTACCTACCATTCAGTCAGAAATCTACAAGCCATTAACCCTCATACACTTTCAGACTCCCTACGTTCATCATTGTCCCCAATCTCTTCTTTGTCCTGTCCTGATCTGGCTGTACATCACTTCAATGACACTCTAAGAAGCACCCTTGACCAAGTAGCTCCCCTCACCCTCAGAACCTCCAAACACAGAGTGAAACAGCCCTGGCTCACATCACAAACCCGATTTCTCCAGCGATGCTCTAGGTGTGCTGAACGCTTATGGAGGAAAATACGCACACCAGAAGATTTCATACACTTCAAATTTATGTTAAGGACATATAACTCTGCAGCTTCACCTCGCCAAACAGACATACTTCACCACCCTGACCTCATCACTATCCAACAACCCCAAGAATCTTTTTGACACCTTTCACTCCCTCCTCAGGCAAAAAGCACAAGCCCCTATCACAGACATTTGTGCTGATGACCTGGCCTCCCACTTTATAGAGAAAATAGACAATATCCGTCAGGAAATCCGCTCCCAATCACCAAGTTCAGTGACTCCCATCCCTCCCTGAATTTCCCCTGGCTCACTCTCCACATTCGATCCCATCACAGAAGAAGTCTCCAGGCTCCTCTCCTCTTCTCGTCCGACTACATGCACAACCGACCCCATTCCCTCACATCTCCTCCAGTCTCTCTCTCCAGTCGTCATAACTCACCTAACTACAATCTTTAATCTCTCCCTCTCCTCTGGCATTTTCCCCTCCTCCTTCAAACACTCTATCATTACTCCATTACTAAAGAAACCCACCCTTGACCCATCCTGCACAAACAACTACAGACCAGTCTCCAATCTCCCCTTCATCTCTAAACTCTTGGAGCGCCTGATATACTCCCGCCTTACCCGTTACCTCTCCACTAACTCCCTCCTAGACCCTTCACAGTCCAGATTCCGCCCCCTACATTCGACAGAAACTGCACTCATCTAAGTGACCAATGACCTTCTGACAGCAAAACGTAACGGTGACCACTCTCTGCTCATTCTTCTCGACCTTTCTGCAGCTTTCGACACTGTTGACCACCCTCTCCTACTCTCTAGGCTCCAGTCACTAGGCATTAAGGACACTGCTCTCTCCTGGTTCTCCTCCTATCTTTCTGACCGCTCCTTCAGTGTTCTGTTCTCTGGCTCCACTTCATCTCCTCTTACTCTCACTGTCGGGGTACCTCAGGGCTCAGTCCTTGGCCCCCTTCTCTTCTCTCTCTACACAGCCCCAATTGGACAGACCAATCAGCAGATTTGGCTTTCAGTACCATCTTTATGCTGATGACACACAACTATACACATCATCCCCTGACCTTACCCCTGCTGTACTACAGAACGCCACTGACTGTCTGTCTGCAGTCTCCAACATCATGTCTGCTCTCTATCTGAAACTCAACCTCTCCAAAGCTGAACTTCTTCTGCTCCCGCCATCTACTAAACTCCCTAAATCTGACATTTCCCTCTCTGTGGGTGGCACCATAATAACACCACGACAGCAGGCGCGCTGTCTGGGTGTTATGTTTGACTCCGATCTCTCCTTCACCTCCCATATACAATCATTTGCCCGCTCGTGCCGCTTACACCTAAAGAACATCTCTAGAATCCGCCTTTTTCTCACCATGGAAACAACAAAAACCCTCACTGTCGCCCTGATCCACTCCCGCCTGGACTACTGTAACGCTCTATTAATTGGCCTCCCCCTCACTCGACTCTTCCCTCTCCAGTCCATCCTTAATGCAGCAGCCAGGGTGGTCCATCTGGCTAATCGTTTCTCGGACGCATCAGCTCTTCGCCAGTCGTTACACTGGCTGCCCATTCATTACAGGATACAATTCAAAGTACTTGTTCTCACCCACAAAGCTATCCACAGTGCGGCACCCCCTTACATCTCCTCCCTCATTTCTGTTTATCGGCCTAACCGACCACTGCGCTCTGCAAATGACTTTCGACTAACCTCTGCCCTAATCCGTACCTCCCACTCCCGACTCCAAGACTTCTCCCGTGATGCGCCAATCCTCTGGAATGCTCTACCCCAAGATAATAGGACCATCCACAATTTGCATAGTTTTAGGCGCTCACTCAAAACACATTTGTTCAGAGCGGCCTATCACATTCAGTAATCAAAGTCATTTTATGCTTGTGTGTAGCCCATTCACTATCTCCATCTATCCCCCACCCCCTGAAGATGGCTGGACCATCATTGTAAATACATCATTGTAAATACAAACCTGTGCTTTGTACCGCCCCCACCTCATTGTAGATTGTAAGCTCCCACGAGCAGGGTCGTCTTATTTCGCTTTAATTATTGTATTGTTAACGTTATTACTTATGACTGTGGTGTTTGAAACTGTTCAAATGTAAAGCGCTGAGGAATATGTTGGCGCTATATAAATAAAGATTATTATTAAATGGGAACTGTGCTCTTTGTCAATCTTTGCATAGTTCAATAGTATAGATAAATAGAAGAAACTTTGTAACATATCTTATCAGAAAATTTAGCTTCTGTCTCCACTTATGAGCCACTTCTTCCATCCCCCACCACCTGAATTTATACATCCTGAAAAAAGACAGTATATATTTGTCTTTTTCAAGACCAAATGGTCTGCCCAACCAAATATGTGTCAGGTTATACCTCCCATTATACTCTATAGAGAAGAGTAGGAGGGATTGCCTTTACGATGTATATATGCCCCTATAAGAGGTGTTGAGACGCAAATCTTTTAACCACTTGATGACCAAAAAACTTCCAAGGAGAAAAACCAGTTAAAAAAAAGTGAGTGGATAATTTTTCAGGCACCTTCCAATCTGAACACGCACTATAATGTATGAGAAGTGAAAAGGAAGGCTGAAAAGATGCCCGGGTCTCTTTTTTGAGTGTTTTTCCAGTGGTTTTATTAAAAAAAAAAAAAAAAACTAGTGGTTCCTGCATTGTTGAATGGAGGTAAAAAAAAAAGAGCTCAGAAAAGGTCGGAAAAGAAAAAGAGCATCAAGTTATGGAAAAATTCAAAAAATAATAATTCAGCTGTGCGCTGAAACAGTGGTTTTCCCACCCATATATAAGGTATCTGCGCACTCAAGAGAAATGGCACAACAAATTGTATCAGGCAATTTCTCCTGTTACCCTTATGAAAATGTAAAATATGGAGCTTAAAAAGATTTATTTGGGAAAAATGTGATTTTTTTTATTTCCACAGCTCCACGCTATAAACTTCTGTGAAGCACCGGTGGGTTGAAGGTGCTCAAAACACATCTAGATAAGTTCCATAAGGGGTCTAGTTTCCAAAATGGTGTCACTTGTGGGGGGTTCCACTGTTTAGGCACATCAGGGGCTCTTCAAACGTGACAATTATTCCATCAAATTTTACATTCAAAAAGTCAAATGGTGCACCTTCTCTTCCGAGCTCTGCCATGCACCCAGACAGTAGACTTCCCTCACATATGGGGTATCAGCATGCTCAGGAGAAATTGCACAACAAAATGTAAAGTCCATTTTCTCCTGTTACCTTTGCGAAAGTAAAAAAAATTAGGTCTAAATGAAAATTTTTGTGAAAGAAAATGTATTCATTGTATGTATTTTTTCCTTCCACATTCCAAAAATTCCTGTGAAGCACCTGAAGGGTTAATAAACTTCTTGAATGTGGTTTTGAGCACCATGAGGGGTGGTGTTTTTAGAATGCTGTCACTTTTGGGTATTTTCTGTCATGTACACCCCTTAAAGTTGCTTCAAATGTGATGTGGTCCCTAAACAAAATGTTTTTTTAAAATTTGTTGAAAAAATGAGAAATTGCTGGTCAACGTTTAACCTTTATAACTTCCTAACAAAAAAAAAAATTTAGTTCCAAAATTGTGCTGATGTAAAGTAGACAAGTGAGAAATGTTATTTATTAACTATTTTGTGCGATATGACTCTCTGATTTGAGGGCATAAAAACTAAAAGCTGGAAAATTGCAAAATTTTCTAAATTTTTGCCAAATTTCTGATTTTTTCACAAATAAACGCAAGTCAAATTGAAGAAATTTTACTGCTATCATGAAGTACAATATGTCATGAGAAAACATTCTCAGAATCAGTGGGATTCGTTGAAGCGTTCCAGAGTTATTACCTCATAAAGGGACAGTGGTCAGAATTGTAAAAATTGGCCCGGTCAGAAAGGTGAAAACAGGCTGGGTCGCGAAGGGGTTAAAATAATTTTTTGAAGCTGGTGTTATAAAGTATTCTAATTTCCTGAGATAATGACTTTTGGGTTTTCATTGGCTATAAGCCATAATCATCAACATTAATAGAAATAAACACGTGAAATAGATCACTCTGTGTGTAATGACTCCATATAATATATGAGTTTCACTTTTTGCACTGAAGAACTGAAATAAATTAACTTTTTGATGATATTCTAATTTTGTGAGATGCACCTGTAGAGCCATGGACATCTGCGTGAGTCCTTAGGGTATGTCCACATGATGATTTTACCTGAAAAAGTGCTTAAAAACTTGCCAAGAAATATTAAAGGGAATCTGTCACCCTATTTTTCGCCTATGAGCTGCGGCCACAGCCATCAGGGGCTTGTCTACAGCATTCTGTAATGCTGTAGATAAGCCCCCGATGTACCCTGAAAGAGAAGAAAAGCGAGTTAGATTATACTCACCCGGGGGCGGTCTGGGTCCGGTTCGGGTCCAGAGGGAGTCAGGTTACATCGGGGGCTTATCTACAGCATTACTGAATGCTGTAGACAAGCCCCTGATGGCGGTGGCCGCAGCTGATAGGCGAAAAATAGGTGACAGATTCCCTTTAACATATGAACTACAATATAGAAACAACTTACTAGTCATATGTTCAGTCTTTTTGAGCATCTTTTAACAGAGGCATTACATTTTTATCAGGTCTGAGGCAAAGTGTTCTCTCTCTCGCTCCAGATAGAGGCTCACCTCATCCAGAATTATTCCCTAATTTGTGCTATTCCTAGCCACTTCACGGCTTTGATGTGCCATTTGCTCCCTTATTTAAAGCGATCCTCATTTGAGACAATTAGAAAAGATTAATGAGTGTAACCGGATAATACTATGAAAGAAGACAAGCAAGACCCCATTGTACACGAGCTGCAATAATCGTCTGATGAATGGTATTCCTGGCTCTCCAGCGCATAAGTAGTACACTTCCAATGTCAAGCAGAGGAGAGCGGGCGGCTGGTGCCATCTCCCATGGGCAGGCAACGCACCGTAACCTGCGAGTATAGAATGAAGCCAGGCCGTAGAAATCCATGAAATTAATGTGGGAATTCCTTTTTTAATTGTGTGCGCTCAATGTGTAGAACTAATTGTATCGTTATTATGCATTTGCATGTCATCGTACACAGGGGAGTATGCTGCTATTACATGGCCATTGTTTGCAGGATTTTCGATTTTCAAGGTTAAGGTGCACCCCTAATTTAAGATGGTTGTGGGACAAAAGTTGAGTTCAGCCCTAAGAGTGGCTATGTGCACACAATGTCTTTTTCAGTTGGATTTCGCTACAGAAACAGCCTGAAAAACCTATCAAATAACAATCAAAACAATGAACCTTTACAATTGTATGAAAAAATTACTCACTTTTTCATGTGTTCAGTTTTTTGAACGTCTTTTAACAGCTTCAGGTTTCTCGAAACCCCAAGCGGTTAAAACAAATGACCCCTGACTAGTGATGAGTGAGTATGCTCCTTACTCGAGGTTTCCGAGCATGCTCGGGTGATCTCCGAGTATTTGGGCGTGCTCGTAGATTATGTTTGAGTCCCCACAGCTGCATAATTTGCGGCTGCTAGACAGCCTGGATTACATGTGGGGATTGCCTGTTTGTTAGGCAATCCCCACATGTATTCAGGCTGTCTAGCAGCCGCAAATCATGCAGCTGCAGTGACACAAGCTAAATCTCAGAGTATGCCCAAACTACTCTGTGACTCTCAGCTTCTGCTCAGTTGCTATGAAGTCTTTTTGCTAAGCTTTTTCAGAGGATACTGAGCATAATCTACAATTTTTTGAGAAGTTTTGAGATTTGGAGGAGAATTTGGAGAGTTTCCTCTACGCTTCTGCTACAAATACTCCTCAAAATACTCCGTGTGCACATAGCCAGTTTCTACCTCCAAAAGACTCTGTGTGCACAAGAGGCTAAGTGGAAATTCCAAGTTTTTTTGTTTTGACGAGAAGTTGGATGATTTCTGCTCAGTTTCTGTTGTAAAAACTTATAAAGACCTTAGTTTACACCTACTCAGTAACTATATGCATGCATTGTATGAAGAGAAGCAATAGTGGGGGTGGACTGAGATGACCCTTGTGCCCTCGGGCTCTAAACTCATAGGTTCCTCATCCACAGCTATAGCCATGAGATGTTTGCATTCTGCACATAAGCTTTAAAGAAGATCTGTCAGCACTTCTGACATGTCTGTGTTAGTTAATACTTGGTAAAACAACCCTGGAACATCTTTTTTTTAAAAATGCTGTTTTTCTTTTATATTTTCCTGGAACTCTGTACTCATTACTTCTTTAAAAATGTTGTAATGTAAGTGTAAGGAGGTGGCAGGTCCCCTCATTTGCACCCTCTCCTTCTTCCATATGACCCCCCGTGCACTTTAAGTAATGTCAGTGTTTTTGTACTAATGTATATATGTTGTTATGGTGTTCCTCTTTAATGTGCTGTATCTACCATGGATGCAATACACCTAATAGAGGCAGGGACAGCAACAGTTAATATTGTGGGCTGGGCCAGCAGTAGAGAGGGAACTGCTGCTTCCTATTGAGAAAGCCTGGGTACTTAGTTCAGGGCAAATGTTTATTACAGATGAGCGCTGCCAGACCCTCTGGACAGGAGAGGTCTGTTGCCCCGGACTACAGACTGAGTATCAGAACTAAGGACTACAACACAGGTGCTCAGGACTTTGTAAGGGCCTTCGCTGAAGCATAGCTCCCAACCGTCCTGGATCTGGCGGGACAGTCCCGTTTTTGACTGCCTGTCCCGCTGTCCAGGGCGGGAGCTTATTTTTCCCGCACTGCACTGAAAAGTCGCACTGCCCCCCATGCACCGACCCCATCCTCGCCTTCCCAGAGACCCACCGCAGCCCCTCACAGCCTGCGATGACATCGCTAGGATGTTCTCTTCTGTGCGCACAGGACCTGTGATGAGGTCACAGGAGGGGAGGAGTCAGGGGTCACATGATCAGAAGCCTCGGTGTATGCAGGACTCTGCTGTGCTGGTCATCATGGTGCTGGATGGGGGAAGTTTATGTGTGGGGTCAGGAATGGTTTACAGGGTTGATGTAGCAAAGCTGCGCATGTACAAGGTGTACGGAGCGGAGCTGCATGTGTACAAGGTGTACAGAGCGGAGTCGTGTGTGTACGAGGTGTACAGAGTGGAGCCGTGTGTGCACGAGGTGTATGGAGCGTAGATGTGTATGAGGTGTACGGAGCGGAGCCGTGTGTATACGAGTTGTATGCAGAGGGGCCATGTGTGTACAAAGTGTACGGAGCTGAGCCGTGTGTTTACGGAGCGGAGAAGAACCATGTGTGTACGGGGTGTATGGAGTGGAACCGCGTGTGTACAAGGTGTACGGAGTAGAGCCGTGTGTGTACGAGGTGTATGGAGCAGAACTGGTTTGTCACGAGGACCCGTCCTGTGTGACACGACCCGCAGGCCGGTAACTAAGACAAGACATGGCATGTGTAACTGTCCTGTGTGACACGACCCGCAGGCCGGTAACTAAAGCAACAAGACACAGGGAAAGGGGAAACAGTTACAACGGTGGGCCCTGCGATAGGGAGCGGGGACCTGGAGACCTCCTGCACTCCCCTGAGTCAATGTCCCTCAACTCCTAACGTTCCCTATACAGGCTCCTCACCTGTCGCCAAGCCGGAACCTGTCACCCTAGCACACCCTACACCTATCCCTTGCTAGGGAGCTGGGTGGTGCAGGCACTGGCCCCACCGCTGTACTAATACACACCAGGGAAAAATACAAACAGGGAAACACCACTTAGCTTTGCTCTGTTGCTATTGCTCCCAGCAACAGAGTCCACCACCAGAATGCAGCTTTCCTCCAGAATAGCTGCTACTTCTCCAAGCTTTGTCAGAGCTGCAAGGAACACCTCTCTGTAATTCTTTCCTTCACCAGACTTTACACCAGAGCTCCCCTGAGCTGCTCTCTGTAGTTACTTCCTTCACCAGTCTTGGTTGGAAATGAGCAAAATCACCAACACCTGCTCATAGACCATGTGACCCTATGTAGGAAAAGGGAATGGTCAAATGATCAGGGGCCAAAAGCTGCTATAATCCCAGTGACCACCGGGGGCAAAATGCAAAGCCAAGGAAACATCAAGTGCAATGACCCTAACGGCCACCGGGGGCAAAACTAGAACTGAAACCACCAGCTTAAGGAAAAAAAAAGGTTACTAGTGCTTTTATCTGTCATAATCCAGCATGGATCATGACACGCTTGTGTGCGAGGTGTATGGAGCAAACCGCATGTGTGCAAGGTTTACGGAGTGAAGCCATGAGTGTACAAGCTGGCCGAGTGTGTACAAGGTGTATGGCGCAGAGCCGCATGTGTACGAGGTTTACGGAGTGGAGCCATGTGTGTACTGAGTGGAGCCATGTGTGTGAGGTGTATGGAGCGGAGCCATGTGTGTACGAGGCATACAAAGCAGAACCGTGTGTGTATGAGGTGTACGGAGTTATGCGTGTACAAGGTGTATGGTGGTGAGAATTCACACCTTCCAACCATCACGGATCCAGCGGGACAGTCCCGATTTTGAGAGCGAGTCTGACCTACTGTTCTGGCCAGGAGCTTACTTTTCCTAAAGACTCAGGAGTACACGGCGGAGCCCCAAGGAGCACTTTAAAAGTCGCACGTGACATCCGCCATTATCTGATCAATGGAGATTTGTCTCAATTTCTGGGCTAGATCACCTCCCTCCCTTAATGCGTCCAGAGATGGAGACAAGGCGTCGGATAGTTTCAATAGTGGGGACGAGGGGGGTACCAGGAGGGTGTGGAAGCTCCACCAAACCCTGAGTAAAGCCAGAGAGAGGGGGTTGTTGGGGGGGAAGGGATTCCATCCCCTAGTATATGTCAACAGTAGAGACCTAAGGGGTATAGGAGATAGAATGTTTTCTATGTTGACCCAATGTTTGTCACTAGAATTCCTAATCAGGTCCACTGATCGAGAAAGCACTGCTGCATAGTAATAGCTTTTGATGTCGGGGGCTCCCATTCCCCCTCTATGATTTGGCAATGATAGTGTGCGTGAGTTAATGTGGGGTCTTGCGTCCCTCCAGATGTATTTGAAAAATAAAGAGTTCACTCTAGTGAGGAAATAGTTTGGTACATGGATGGGTAAAGTTGAGAATAGGTACGTGAATTTGGGAAGGATCAAGCTTTAAGGAGATTCTTCCTTCCCATCATGACAGAAAAGGGTCTGTCCACGATTTAATAATGGACTGCACTCTGTCCAGTAAGGGATAATAGTTAAGCTGGAAAGATTAGGTCATTTCTTTCTTTTTCTAATCTTTCTTTCTTTCTCTCTCTGTTCTTTCTTTTTCTCTCTCTATTCTTTTTTCTCTCTCTGTTCTTTCTTTCCCCTCTTTCTTTCTCTCTCTGTTCTTTATTTCTTTCCCCTCTTTCTTTCTCTTTCCCTCTCTATTCTTTCTTTCCCCTCATTCTTTTTTTCTCTCTCTGTTCTTTTTTTCTGTCCACTCTTTCTTTCTCTCTCTGTTCTTTCTTTCTTTGTCTCTGTTCTTTATTTCTTTCTCTCTCCCTCTCTGTTCTTTCTTTCCCCTCTTTCTTTTTTCTCTCTCTCTGTTCTTTTTTTCTGTCTACTCTTTCTTTCTCTGTTCTTTTCCTTTCTTTCTCTCTCTGTTTCTATTTCTTTCTTTCTGTTCTTTCTTTCTTCCCCTCTTTCTTTCTCTCTCTGTTCTTTCTTTCTTTCTTTCTTTCTTTCTTTCCCTTCTTTCTTTCTTTCTTTCTTTCTCTCTCTGTTCTTTCTTTCGCTTTATCTCTATTCTTTCTTTCTCTTTCTTTCCCCTCTTTCTCTCTCTCTCTGTTCTCTTTCTTTCCCCTCTTTCTTTCTCTCTCTGTTCTTTCTCTCGCTCTGTTCTTTATTTCTCTCTCTGTTCTTTCTCTCTCTCTGTTCTTTCTTTCCCATCTTTCCTTCTATCTCTCTGTTCTTTCTTTCCCCTCTTTCTTTCTTTCTTTCATTCGTTCTGTTTCTTTCTTTCTTTCTTTCTTTCTTTCTTTCTTTCTTTCTTTCTTTCTCTCTCTGTTTTCTTTTCTTTCTCTCTGTTCTTTCTTTTCCTCAGTACCAGTCAGTGTGCCCACAGTACCAGCCACTGTGTCCATAATGCCAGCCACTGTGTCCTCAGTACCAGTCAGTGTGATCAGCAGTGCTAAATGGGTATGGTTGGTGCATGGACATGGGTGTGACTAGTTGTGAAATGGGTGTGGTCTTGGCATGGCCTAAAATTTGCCTTCAAAAGTTTGGAGGTATGGCTGAAGGAGTCTCAGGTGCCCAGATTCCAGGGAGCAGATTACTGCAAACTTTGGCTGCTGCAGCCATTGTTGGTGTGACTGCAACAAACGTTAGGGAGAGCGCAGGAAAGCCCATGTTGTATTTGTCTTTCATGTCTATTCCTCATCACTGTTCAATAAAAGGTTACTGTTTCCTGTTGGAATACAGCTGCATCCCTTTACTCTTAATTGCCCTTACTGCTGTGACCAGAAGAAAGAGAAGGTAACTCTTTGAGGAAAGGCTGTATTAGCACTGCATTGCATGTACAAGGGGCCGGGGTGCCTTCAGACTGTGTTTAGTGGGTGAGCTCAGTCTGGACTCCCATCCCAGTACCCCTTGTTACACTATGACCAAAAGGCTATAGGTATCCTAGCACCCAGGCTTGGGCTGGTCAACAGGAGAATCCTTCGATGGATCCCTGTGCAAGAGTGGTAGTATGAGGAGTAAGTGGCACAATATACCTGAATCACTAAGTACAGAGAGAGGTAGCATCTTATTCATTTAACAATCTACCCAGTTCATTGTTATATAAATTTGTCATTAAAGATAATGTCACATGTGCATGTAGCTGACAAGTGGGGACCTGGAGATGGTTACTGATGGACTCTTTGCACCCCAGTTCGATACTGCTAGCACCACTCTAAAGCCCAAATAGTCAGTGCTATAACAGCTCCCACTCTCCTGGGAAGGTTTTCTACATGATTTTGGAGGTGTCTGTGGTTATTTTGCCTCTTCATCCAGAAGAGCATTTGTGAAGTCACTGATGTTGGGGACAGGCCGGGCTCAAAATCTCTAGTCTATGTTGGCTGGGATTGAGGTCTGGGTTCTGTTCGGCCAGTTAGGTTATGTTTTTCCACCAAACTCCCCCAACTATGTCTGTATGGATCTTGTGCACTGGGGGACATGCATTGGGAGCAGAAGAGGTCCTTGCCCATCTGTTACTACAAAGTTGGAAGCTACAATTGTCCAAAATGACTTGGTAAGCTGAAGTATTAAGATTTCTCTTCAATGGGTCAAGAGGGCCGAGGTTGATTCCTGCGAAACAACCCCATAAAATTATCCCTATACTAAACCTTTACAGCTCGCACAGTGCAGTCAGACAGGTAACGTTCTCCTGGCTTTCACCAAACCCAGACTCGTACATCAGACGGTAAAAAGAGAAGTTCGATACGTCACTGCACAGAAGGATACCTCCAGAGTCCATTGGTGGCAACATTACATCACTCCATTCGACGCTTGGCATTGTGCTTGGTGATGTAAGGCTGCATGCAGCTGCTCGGCTATGAAACTCCCGGTGGAGGCTCAGTGTTTGTGCTGATGTTAATACCAAGGGAGGTTTGGAGTCAGCAGAGCGTTGGTGACTTTTCTGCTCCCTGCACCTCAACACTTGGTGACCCCTGTTCTGCAACATTACGGGGTGTCCACTTTGTAGATGAGCGCTGCTAAACGCTTCCACTTTTCAATAACATCATTCACAGTCAAAAATCTCTGAATGTGTTTGGATGCCTGAAGCTCAGAGGGAGCACAAGAAACTTTCTGTGGAGAATTTTTTGAGATTTTAGCATACACATTTGAAATTTGCCAACTCTCCTTGGTCTTGGAGATATTTCCACTTTTTCCTGGAGCCTACCGGAAATGCATGGGTGACACAGCAGCTCTACATTCTGGCACAAAAGAGAGGGTTCTTCTATGAATTCCATGTGCAAAAAATAGGGGATATAGACAGTGGTTGTCATGGTGAGAGAACCCAAAAGTCTTCTTTTGGTATCCTGTATATTTACAACAATGTATGTCTAAATGAGAGACTCGAATCCCAAGAGTGTCCAGCGTGCTTACCAAATCTGGACTGCCTCCTCAGTAGGCTCTATGTACATTTGGAAAATTCATTGTATGATAACATTACAACCAAGCGTTGCTAATGACAGGATTAGTCTTTTAACGTCGTACAGCCGGCTACAGATTGCATTTCACCCGTCCCTCTCCTTGCACAGAAAGAGGCCTTCTACTCAGTAAACAGCTGCGTGGTATTACACTGATGCATGCCACATATAAGTGAGCTGCCAAATGTTTGTGGCATGAACTCAGCTCCAAGACATGACGGAGACATAGAACGGCCGCAGCAGGATTTCTGAATCAGGATTTTAACCTTTTGCAAGGACGGAATCGGAATTCGTACATTGATAAAAACCAGAACCTTCTCCGCTCCGATTAATAAACGACAGGATGAGAAGAAGGTTCCCGGTCACTAAGTGGTTATAGTCAAATGGATTTCAAGTAATTAAACTATTCATACCCTAATTTCAATGTTATGGACTATTAGGTTTTAATTAGTCATTGAGGCTGGAAAAGAAATGGTAATTTATTTAACCCCTTCCTGATACAGTCATCTACTGTGGTTTTTTTCTGCTTTTTTTTCTGGTTCCCATCCCCACCAGTGCTTTATTATTTTTCCTATATAGTGCCCAACCCAATAATCTTATGAGCCCCCAAAGAGTAACAGTGATCAACTTAGCTCCCCAGTTAGTAATAATGCCCCTATGTGTCATCTAGACATTAGTAATGCCACCAGAAAGTAAGAGTGCACCCCATCTAACCCCTTAGTAATGTCACACCCATACACTTTAGATGTCAGCCAAACAATGATAATGTTCATTTGACCAGCAGCTATCTCGTCCCACTCGCCCATACACAGAAGAGCTCGCTCGACTGAAAGCTCCTGTGTGACTCTTCTGGCAGTCGCTTATCTCTTCGAAAACAAAAGGATTGACAGTCCAAAATTTTACCAGCTGAATCCTTAACTCCTCCAACAATCATCTGTCGGAGGTTCCCACACATATCACTGTCTGCCTCACCCGTCGATATATTGGCTTTGGTCAACGTTAGTTTAATGTGTATGGGTACCTTAAGTAATAATGTCCCTGTGTGCCCAGTTGTAGGTTAAATCCCCCAAGTGCCTCAAGAACCCCTTATAAAATAAAAATTATTTGAGTGCCTCTTTTGCCCCTTGAGTGCATCCTTAAGTAATAATGCCTCAAGTTTCTCTTTTAACACTGAGTGCTCATCAAAAGTAATAATGCCCCCTGAGTGCCCACCAAACACAAGTAGTGCCCCCTACGTAATTTTATGTGCCCCACATGTACTCTAAAAAAAAGTAGTGCTGCCCCTTGATCAACCCAGAAGCAGTAGAGGCTCTATAAAATGTAATACTGCTCCCAGAGCTCCTACAAAGTGATAGTGGGCACAATAAATGTCCTAGAAAATAAATATAATACAAAGTCATTCCAATAAGCCCACCAGCCAAGTTCCACAACTAATGCCCAATGGCAGGTGGAGCGATGTGGCGACGTCAGCACGTCGCCTGCAAAGGGACGCTAATGTCCTATGCATGCCCCCGATGTACTGAAGGCCGCAGTACATGTATTGGCGTCCTGCGGAGGTTGGTTCAGATGAGAGTTGCACTGACCTGGGTATCCTGCCATGTAAGTAGGCACGGGGTGGCCACCCGTTAACAAAGCTACAGGCTCCCATAGGATCTCTCGTCTGCCAACTTTTTTTATCATTCTACAAACTAAGAACATTTTTGCTTCTCGCTGCAAGTGAAGTCTGGCGGTAATTCACACAAATTGCTGGTTATCACATTATATTTGTCTGGAAACATTGGTGGTCATGCAGAGATAAATGTCACTTTTCAAAGAATACATCTAAAAAGGAAGAAAAAAAGTAATGATTACCAGCAGCCATTACATTTATCCAGTAATTTGCTCATCTTATGGTAATTTACTTTTATGAGTTTGGTCTCAGGATGACTATATGTAAGTAAGTATATTGGGCCCAAAATTAGACTGGGGAGAGCTATAATCATCAGCTTTGTCAAAATTACCCAAATGTTATAAGACGCGCTATATAGCTAAAACAGAAGAATTAAGAAATGGTGTATCCATCCAAATTTTAGGACCTTCAGGTAATTTAGGGGTTGTCCACGACTTTAAATTAACCCCCCAATGTATCCCCCCGGGGTCCCTAATGAATTTTGTAAATACCTTCTGTTGCCTATATTGCCTGTGAGCGGAGCTATCCGTGGCCGCTCACAGGCAGCACGTGACCCAGCACTGACGTTACGTCAAGTGAGGCGTGACTCAGTGCTGGGTCCCCGCGGTGGCTGCTGGGTTGTGGATGGGGTTACCCCCCGCGTCACACCCAGCATCCACCGCACTCTTTCTCAATGAATGGGCACACAATGGAATTCGACAGTAAGCTTGCCCTGAAGGAGAGTTGTAACTCTCTTCTCCATCTTTTTTAGAACTCATATGTGCTAATTGATGACCCAAGACCACATCAAAGAGTTACAAACTCCCTTGTCAGGAGAAGTTCAGGTATAGGTTTTCAGCTAGCTCGTTCTTCAGCCAGCCATGCGTACAGTAGAGAAACAAAAAGCCTGTAAAAACCAAAGGTTGTAACATTTTTAAAGATGCACTTCTCCCCAAAAAATTTTTTTATTCTCTTAATATATTGCAATCATTATATTACATAGCACTTTGTACTTACAATTGCTAATTTTCCCTTTCTACCCGGCTAATCCTTCTGTTTTCCATTCGGTCTATGGCATCACGTGATTAAAAACTAACTAGCTCATTCCTTTTAAAGCGAACCTGTCACCAGGTTTGGCCGATATAAGAAGCTGCCATCACCTTTCTGAGCTTATCTACAACATTCTATAATGCTGCATATCTTCCCCTGATCTGACCTGAAAGATAAGAAAATTAAGTTTTATTATACTCACATTCCAGGCCATCTGATCTGATGGGTGTCGCAGGTCCGAGTCCGGTGCCTCCCATCTTCTTATGATCGCTGCCCGCCTGCTTGCTTCACAGGCTCCCCGTCATCGCGCTCCTGCACAGGCATACTTATCTGCCCTGTTGAGGGCAGATCAAAGTACTGCAGTGCGCAGGCGCCGGGAAAGGTCAGAGAGGCCCAGCGCCTGCGCACTGCAGTACTTTGCTATGCCCTCAACAGGACAGATAAGTATGCCTGTGCAGGAGCGCGATGCCGGGGAGCGGTGAAGCAACAGGAGGAGGCATCGCAAGAAGATGGGAGGCACTGGACCCGTACTTGCAACACCCATCGGACTGGACCGCCCTGCAGGTGTGCATAATAAAGCTTATTTTTCTTCTCTTGCAGGTTGGATCAGGGACTTATCTACAGCATTAAAGAATGCTGTAGATAAGCCCTGAAAGGCGGTGGCCGTATCTTATATTGGCCAAACCTGGTGACAGGTTCCCTCAAGCTCTACGTAGAAACAGGGGTTCAATTTTGTCTGTACAAGTCATGAGTCACAGCATAAGTTTATGGCAGGGGAAGGAGGAGTGGAGCAATTGGGTCAGGAGTTGAGGAGGGAAAAGAGACTTCTTTTTTCTACATAGAGCAGAGAAAAGAGAATACCGTATATACTCGTGTATAAGCCAAGTTTTTCAGCACTTTTTTTGTGCTGAAACTGCCCCCTTCGGCTTATACATGAGTCAATTGTCCCAGAGGGCCAGTGGGGGAGGGGGAGCGGCGTCATCATACTCACCCTCCAGCTTGCCCTGTATCTCATTAGTCCTGGTGCCCTCGGAGCATCTTATTGGCCCCGGCAGCTCTTCCTGTGTTGAGCGATCACGTGGCACCGCTCATTAAGATAATGAATATGCATGCATCTCCACTCCCATAGGCGTGGAGGGAATATTCATTACCTTAATGAGCAGTGCCATGTGATCGCTCAGCACAGGAAGAGCTGCTGGAAGCTGAAACGGGGTGCTGCGAATGTATGCTGGAGGGTGAGCAGGATGTTTGTTTGTTTTTTTTTAATAGGAAGCATGCATACAAGGACAGGAGAGGGGAAGCCACACATACCAGGACAGCTACGGGGGAATCCACACATATCAGGACAGTGATGGGGGGAGCCAGGCATACCAGGACAGGACAGAGGGAGCCACGCATACCAGGACAGGACGGGGGTAACCACGTATACCTGGACAGAATGGGGGAGCCATGCATACCAGGACAGCGATGGGGGGAGCACAGGACAGGGGGAGCACATGACAGGAATTGGGAGCCACGTATACTAGGACAGGGATGACGGGACAATGCATACCCGGCTTATACTAGAGTCAATGAGCTTACCCAGTTTTCCGTGGCAGAATTAGGTGCCTCAGCTTATACTCAGGTCGGCTTATACTCGAGTATATATGGGTAATTTACTGGCTAGAAAGGCAAAATGAGCAATTGTAAGAGCACAGTTCTATATACTATGATTATTGCACTATATTAAGAGGATAAAAACTTTGATGACAGCGCTTCTTTAATTAAACACAAAGTCTAAAAATATTTTTAGCTAAACAAAATGTATTGAAAAAACACCATCAAAAGGGTAACATCAATCCCTGGGAGTAATGGTGGAAAAACTTCCCTGTTGGAGGGCACAGCTCAAGGTGAGAACGGAGAAGCATGCTATTGGTTCACAATGACTATACCAACAAACCAATAAAAGGGGACTTAATATAAGGCCTCATACCCATTGGCGATTAAAAAAACGGTCCGATTTCTGGACTGGAAAAAAGGGTGGAGTGTTATGCCAGTGTCATGCGATTACTATGAGATTTTTAATCTTTCCATCTGTTTTCAATCCGTTTTTTTTTTCCAGCAACTCTTTTTCTGCAGTCTTTTACAGGACCATTTACAGTGTTCTATACCACAGAATGATGATGTATCCGTTTAAAATGGATGGTCCGTTTTTGGTCTGTTTTTTTAATAGCACCCATTGACTTGTATTGGCGAAAATCGCTGCAAATCGCAGCATGCTTCGATTTTTTTCTCACATCGATTTTGGATGAGAAAAGTGAGATGTCACCCATTCACTATCATTGGTCAGAGTGCTATCAGATTTAAAATCGGATTGCAATCGTCTGATTTTATCGCCAGTGAGTATGAGGCCTAAAAGGGACAAGAAATTGGTAGGCAGCCACCAGATTACAGCCATTGCTGAAGAAGTGCCACATACAGCTCTGGCAAAAATTAAGAGACAACCCCATCAAAACCCTGTCATGGCCAGCCCATTCTCCAGACCTGAACCCCATTGACAACCTCTGGAATGTAATCAAGAGGATGAGGGATAGTCAATAGCCATCAAACAAAGAACTGCTGAAATTTTTGTGCTTGAAGCAGTGTGAAAGACTGGTGGAAAGCAGCCAAGAAGCATGAAAGCTGTGATTAAAAATCATGGTTATTCCACAAAATATTGATTTCTGAACTCTTCCTGAGTTAAAGCATTAGTATTGTTGTTTCTAAATGATTATGAACTTGTTTTCTTTGCATTATTTGAGGTCTGGAAGCACTGGGGGTATTTTTATTTGGACCATTTTTCTTTGTGAGAAAAAATTAAAAAATGTATTGTTTGGAAATTCGAAGACATGTTGTCAGAAGTTTATAGACTAAAAGAGCAATTTACATGTTACTCAAAAATATACCTATAAAGAGAAAAATCAGACAAGCTGAAAATTTGGAAGTGATCTCTTAATTTTTGCCAGAGCTGTATAATAGTAGACTTTATTTTTACACTTTCTTTGAAGAATAACATTTGTAAAAGTGTTTTTTTTATATGAAGAAAACTCACTAGACTTAAAGGGAATCTGTCACCAGGTTTCTGCTGTACCTTTTGAGAGCATAATGTAGGAGCAGAGACATGGATTATAGCGATGTATCACTTGTTGAGCTGCTTGCTTCAGTTTTGCTAAAGTTACAGATTTATTTATTTGCTGCAGATCAACAATTCTCTAAATGCTGAGCTCTGTATAACCCCGCCCACACCACTTTTTGGCAGCTTTCTGTGTACACTGGGCATAGGCAGAAAGCTGACAATCAGTGGTGGGGGGTGGGGTTATACCAAGCTAATGAATATGGAGGACTACCTAGCAGCAGATTTACTAGTGTTCTAGGGCTAATCTTCTTCAGATAAAAATGTGATTTTATCAAAACTACAGCAAGAAGCCCAGTAAGTGACACATTGCTGGAATTAGGATATATGTCTCTTCATTATGCTGCTTTCAGATTAGGTGGCAAAAACCCAGTGGCAGATTCCCTTTAAGTGAGTAGGGTGGAAGAATGCTGACTATGTACAACTTCTCCTTGGAATGCTGGTCATATCAGGTATATAGTTTAGCTCAGCTATATGTATATAAACTCAGCCCTAAAAATAGTCTGCTGACTTACTCACAGTCAATGGGCTACTGACACAAGGTTTAAGTATATCTCTCAGTCAGTATTATAAGATTTTGCCACATTACTTATCACAATGGAAGTTTGTTCATAGATTGTCCGTGCTCCTTCCAAGCCTTGCAATCATTATTAATACCAAGAAATGTTCTATAAGGGTTAGGCATCAAATAGTTATCACCCACCTACACAATGGGTGATAGCTGTATCATTAGTAGAGAGGGTCAGACGCTTCCACTGATCCCAATATTGAGGATTCCAAAGTCTTGTGTGAATGGAGCAGTGGTGCACATGTGTGATCAATCATCACTGTACATGGGGAGAGTAATAGCATGGTTTTCCTTGTCGAGCAACTGTACTCAAGCCTCAGGTTACTATGCACAATGGCAAGTGCTGACTAGTGTGTTGTAAAGCATCACAATTAGTGATGAGCGAGTATACTCGTTACTCGAGATTTCCCGAGAATGCTCGGGTGATCTCCGAGAATTTGGATGTGCTCGGAGATTTAGCTTCTATCGACGCACTGCATGATTTGCGGCTGCTAGACAGCCTGAATACATGTGGGGGTTGCCTGTTTGCTAGGAAATCCCCACATGTATTCAGGCTGTCTAGCAGCCGCAAATCATACAGCTACAGGGACAGAAACTAAATCTCCGAGCACATCCAGATACACGAAAAGCATGCTTGGGAATTCTCGAGTGACGAGTATACTCGCTCATAACTAATCACAATTAGTCTCAGGAGCACTGGAAACGTGTCTTCTGGAGTGAGAATCACATGGTATTATATGACAGATGGATGGATAAATCTGGGGTTGGGGAACGTACTGAGAATGCACATTGCCTATTGTACAATTTGGATTGAGAAGGGGTAATAGTATGTAAGAGGTTCATAAAAACATGGGGCCAGATTTATAAAAGCTTTTACTCTGAAAGCCTGCCGTAAATGCTTTGGAAAGTTACAACATTTTGCTGCAACTCGAGGCTATCTTGTGACTTCTGTGTTCTCACTCCATTTTCACCAAGCTCCAACAAGGTGGGAAGAGGTAGGGAAGACAGGGGGCATCACTACCATTGTTTTTCAAACTAATTCAGCAGTGACCGAACAAAGGTTTGTGGCAAGGTGGAAGCCCAGGTGCCTGACACTATGCTCTTACTAATGAATCAGGAACCTCATACTCAACTTTGCCTCCTCCATCAAGACCGGCATGAAGACTGCCAGTCTTGATGAATCGGGGCCATGGTGTGTTAAGCTTAGTATTGATGAATGAGAGGGTCACGCATAAAAGCCGCAATCTCAACTCTATCCAACTTTTCTGGGATGGATTGGATTGCAAACTGTAACTTCTTGTCCAAAATCAGTAGTTGATCTCAGAAATTCTCTTTTGTCTAAACAAGCACAAATTTCTAAAGACACTTCATTGTCTTCTTGAAAATATTTCCAAAAGAACGAAGGCTGTTTTAGGGTTTGCTTATATTGCCTATGGTTCTGGATTAGAATGTCCAACAATCTCACTCATGGACATGGGAATGTGGCCATAACTTTTGGTCATATAGAATAAGAGTCAATGAAACAACTCATCATTGTCCAACCCCTGACTTATCCTATTAGGACACAAACTGTTTAAACAAAAATACTAGTCCAACATATGAGGCTGACAAGGTGTTTCTGGGAATTGCTCACTAAGATTTATGCCATCTCTATCTAATGACTGATTCATGAAACCTGATTCACAAATTCCTTGTCTTACACGTCAGACAAATGTTGAGGTTCTTCGTCACGTCTTGGACTGAGACCTTCTGGGCCTATTTCCAGAGCTTACCACCACGTTGTAAAGCGCAGCACGATGAGCCAGCTTTGGATCCTAAAACCTGTGAATATCTGTCTGACAACCGGTATTGTCACTTAACACAAGAGAAAGGAACAAAAATGTTGGGGAATCCTAAAAGAGAATGTCTCCAATAAGCCATCCTGGTGGTTTCTGAAGTCATTGTCCTCTCTAAATTGTCTTCAAGAGTCTTCCTCTTCAGATAACACAGTATTCACAAATGTCGAAGCGTCCACAGTAGCTAGTGAGCGAGGTCACATATGTCTGGATTTTGGCTTTGTGCTTCACATAACTCTATTGTTTTGTTTCTTCTTGGCAAGTTCTAACGGCTGTCATATGATTGGGAGCATGGAATTGTGTTCTATTTTGGACGCCATATATATCTAGTGACCAGAACACAAACCCAGTGACTCTTTGTTGGCCATCATCATATCTATCTCACAATGCTTATACAACAAATCGTAATCCCCTAACGCTACGCCTACAGTATTTCTGAGGGTTTTTTTTAGCTTTTTTTAGGGTTAAGGTTTTTCTCATAATTTATTTATTTACTTTATCCTTCTTTTTATACTGCTTTGTTTCTTTTTTCATTCCAATTTGTCCCTCAAACATCAAGTGAGGGAGGTAATGACATTATTATAATTTCTACAATATATTTTCCCTAAAATGTTCAGTGGAACCAGACCTGAACACAGTAGATTTGTAAATTATCGTATGCTATTGTGTAGAGAGTGTCCATTAGAGGGATTTTCTGGGTTAAATATATTTATGAGCTCTCCTTATGATTGGTCATCAATACCCACGATAGGGTTCCGTCATTCAGCACGACCAATAATCAGCTGATTCCAGCTCTGGAGAATGGCTGTAAACAGTGAATGAAGCCATAACAGCCCCAGTAAATGGAGCTGTGCTGTTGCTGCTTAGTTCTGTGTTTAAATCGTGCCTGAATAAAAAAAAAACAGTTAAAGGGGGTTGTCCGGGCTTTTCACATAATCTCAATACATATCTGGGCTGCAGAATTATGATAATAAGTAATTTACTTTCTGTCACTAGTTTGCACGGTTTTCAAGATATTCTGAACAGAACGTCCAAGGGGGGGTGTTATGGCATTGAAATGAGAACTAGTTGTAACCTCCTACTCTCCTCCAAACATGCCCTCTATAGCAACAACCCCACCCTCCATAGCTACAGGCCCTCCCCGTCCACATGAAGAAGCCTAGCCCTCCTCACACAGTAACAAATCCTCTTGCAGCCTCACTGCAGAGAGCAGACCACCCAGCTGCTCCTCCACCAGACACACGCTGAAGAGTGTTCTATGGAAAGTGAAACTAGTGAGGAGGGAAAATCGTCCTGTATTCTGGGACAGGCTGCTCCCATCAGTATTTGTGTCATTAGAGACACAGTGCTCACACATACACTGTACCAAATCTGCTGCTGTGTGAAGACATCAGTGACACAGAGCTGTCTCATTCACACAGCAGAGGCTTTGTCACACAACAGATTACATCAGTGACTGCCATCCCCTGTGCAGATTAGAAGCTGCAGACCCCCATCACTGGCCATCACACAGTCTGTTCTCACTGCTGCCAGCAGCCTGGGACAGTGAGGGAAGGAATTACTGATAATGAGTTATGTATTGTAATCATGGAGTGTCCCAGAATACAGGACGATTTTCCCTCCTCACTAGTTTCACTTTCCATAGATCACTGTTCAGCGTGTGTCTGGGGGAGGAGCATCTGGGTGGTCTGCTCTCTGCAGTGAGGCTGCTAGAGGGAGAGGATTTGTTACTGTGTGATGAGGGCTTCTTCATGTGGACGGGGAGGGCCTGTAGCTATGGAGGGTGGGGTTGTTGCTATAGAGAGCATGTTTGGAGTATAGTAGGAGGTTACGACCAGTTCTCATTTCAATGCCATAACACCCCCCCTTGGACGTTTTGTTCAGAATATCTAGAAAACCGTGCAAACTAGTGACAGAAAATAAATTACTTATTGTCATTATTCTGCAGCCCAGATATGTACTGAGATTATGTGAAAAGCCCAGACAACCCCTTTAAGAAAATGTCATCAATATCTTACAGAGGACCAGGTCAAAACTGGTCAGCTTTTGCTCTCTTCCTCTTCTTCTGTTCCTCTGAGTATTGCTTTTTTTCTTTAAGTCCACCATATGGTCACAGAGAGGTGAGCCTTTTGGTTTAATACTTTTTTTATGGTTTTCAACAAGGGAATATTGCTCACAGGATCCTCTGGGGCGTGTCTTTGGGCTGCTCTGCATTACTACCCTGGGAGCCACACCCCTTTAGTAAAGACCATTAAAACCAGCACTAAAAAAGGTCATATCTCTAGAATCACTTGGTGGATTAAAAAAACAAAACAAAACAGGAATATCAGGGGAACTGTGGAAATAAAATAAGAGCAAAACTGGCACTCTTACCATTCACAGTTTATTTTCTCATTTTCTTGGATCTGCCGAATATATTATGTGGTACGGCAAGGCTCATAGTATTTTCTATTCTACTTCTCAGAGTCATATTACATTATAATCATGTTAAACTTATGACTTCAGCACAATTCCTAGGATGCCCATAAAATGTTCATAATAAGGTGCAAGATGGAGCCCAGGAGTCGTGGGGCAGAGTTGGGTCCTAGACATTTGACTGTATTAGACCTAGAACAGCAGTCCTCACTACATGTGTAATACCCCAGATGTGGCCACTACTCAGCAGTCAGTGTTACTAACCGGTGCGGCAGTATTTGACTATATACATTATGTTGATTGCTGTTATTTATAATACGTATTGTATTATTATGCACAGTTCCTTTTGCATTGCATGACTGCAGTTTATGCTTGTGGTTCTTACATAGATAGCTAGACTAGAGCATTGTCTTGCTTTTTTGCATACACACACCAAAGAGAAGCTTCTAATTAGTAGAAGTGGTTAATGCTATAAAAAAGCTAGAGTTCAGAGCAGTGGTTTGACCAGAACATAAGACGCCTAGTGCAGGATGACATAGCAGTCTAGGACCCGACGTTTCAGTCACACCAAGATGTAAAAATAAACTGTAGTTTACTGGTAGAACGGATAAAATGCATGAACAAGAGGAAGCTGGTACAGAGCTTGACTTTTGCATTTTCTAATTTACACAGAGGTACACACATTGTCATTACAAGTGTGGCACACATGATGTTAAAATTGTTGCAGTAATATAGCATACTTATGCAGTGCACATGGAACACAGTCATGGGTCAGGCCCCTGGTGTCATCAATGGTGTCCATGCACATTGCCTGGTGCACTGAGAGGTGGTCATGCACATTGCCTGGTGCACTGAGAGGTGGTCATGCACATTGCCTGGTGCACTGAGAGGTGGTCATGCACATTGCCTGGAACACCAAGAGGTGGTCATGCACATTGCCTGGTGCACCGAGAGGTGGTCATGCACATTGCCTGGTGCACCGAGAGGTGGTCATGCACATTGCCTGGTACACCGAGAGGTGGTCATGCACATTGCCTGGTGCACCGAGAGGTGGTCATGCACATTGCCTGGTGCATCGAGAGGTGGTCATGCACAGTGCCTGGTGCACCGAGAGGTGGTCATGCACAGCACTTGGTGCACCGAGAGGTGGTCATGCACATTGCCTGGTGCACCGAGAGGTGGTCATGCACAGTGCCTGGTGCACCGAGAGGTGGTCATACACATTGCCTGGTGCACCGAGAGGTGGTCATGCACAGTACCTGGTGCACCGAGAGGTGGTCATGCACAGTACCTGGTGCACCGAGAGGTGGTCAGGCACATTGCCTGGTGCATCGAGAGGTGGTCATGCACAGTACCTGGTGCACCGAGGGGTGGTCATGCACATTGCCTGGTGCACTGAGAGGTGGTCATGCACAGTACCTGGTGCACTGAGAGGTGGTCATGCACATTGGAGCACTGATGCAATGGTGGGTACATGGCAATGAATATGCGGAGTGATGCGGGCAATGCTGTTCCCTCAGTCTGTAGCAGCTGTTAACCTGGAAGACTGAACTAAACACCTACTTTCCCAAATATTTTCCACTCTACTGTATATGGGATTGCTACCTTCTAGCAGGCTTCCAAATCCCAGTACCTTCTATTCTTCATTACATGTAGGTTTGTAATTAGTTGTATCATCTGCTTCTTGGCCTTCTATTTTGTAGCTTGCTTCCCTACTCAGCTCATTTCAGTTCAATACCTGTACCTCAGTCTGTCAAGCCCCGTACATCTTCAATGAAGCATCTATGTCTGGCCTACATGCAGCCTCTGTCCCAGCAAACATCCGTGCCGTCTCAGGGTTCCCACTAAATCCACGGCTGTACCATCAGCTCTGTACGCTAGAAACTAAGTTCTCCAGTCTGCTTCTTCTTTCCAGAACTCTCAAAGCACCAAGACTTACCTATTATATTCAGCCCCAGACTGTCATGATGCTACACAGTTGCAGACTGAAACACGAGAGACCTGTCGGTCAGAGACAGGAGGCAGGCAGTGGGTGAGGAATATGGAGCGAGTGCAAGAGATCTGTTAGTGCAAGGCATGACAATACAATAAACAGTTGCATCAAATATCCCATCCAAAGAATGCATTAGTATAACGCATCACATCAAGAAATTCACAATAGTAACATCTTCAAGGGGTGTTCATCATTTTCCTTTCCTTTACAAGTCCCCCTCCCCTTTAAAGGTTGACATTTTCGGCAAGCAGGACCTAGAAGACATAAAAACATTATACCAAACCTTTTTTTACAACACGGCAGGTGAAAATTGAAAACAGACACATTCATTGCTTGTAGGAGGAAATATCGACTCATCGCATACGATAGTCCATTCAAAGATACACTGTCCCTTGCTAAAGGATGCAGTCCTATTTTTGGCAACATATTACAGTCCTTTAGAAAAATGAACTCCTTTTATGAGAAAATAGTACTTCTAGAAAGATACAAAGAATGCATCACAGCAATAAACTCACAATAGCAACATATTCTCGGGTGTTGAGCATACAGGAACAGCAGGAAGTTTGAGTGCAACATAGTCTACAAACCCTCCAGGAGGTGAGACTATATATCCTCAAGGAGGGGAGACAGCTAGGACACCAGTGGGGTAGACACTTACAACATCCATGGGTGAGACTGAACGCCCATGGGTGATACAGAATGTCCATGGTGAGACAATTAGAATGGCCATGGGGGTAGACAGAACACCCATGGGGAAGATAGAATGCCCTTGGGTGAGACATAATGTCCATGGGGGAGACAGAAGGCCAATGGGGGAGACAGAAATTCCATGGGGGAGACAGAACGCCCATGGGGGAGACAATTAGAATGGCTATGGGGGAGACAATTAGAACGTACATGGGGTAGACAAAACGCCCCTGGGGGAGACAGAATGTCCATGGGGAGACAGGCATAACACCCATGGAGGAGACAGAATGCCCATGTGGAGACAATTAGAACGCACATGGGGGAGAGAGAATGCCCATGAGGGACACAGAACTCCCACGGCGGAGGCAGAATGTCCACAATGGAGACAATTAGAACGCCCATGGGGGAAACATTTAGAATGCCCATTGGGGAGAGACAACTAGGATGCACATGGTGGAGACAGAATGCCCATGGAGGAGACAGAACACCCTTGGGGAAGACAGAACGCCCTTGAGGGAGACAATTAGAATGCCTATGGGGGGAGACAATTAGAATGTACATGGGGTAGACAAAACGCCCCTGGGGGAGATAGAATGTCCATGGAGTGACAGTTACTGTATAATACCCATGGAGGAGACAGAATGTCTATGGGTGAGCCAGAATGTCCATGGGGAGATAATTAGAATGCCCATGGGGAAACAGTTAGAATGCCCATGGGGAGACAGATCGCCCATGGGGGAGACAGAATGTCCATGGGGGAGACAATTAGAATGCCCATGGGCGAAACATATAAAAAGCCCACAGGAGAGCTACCTTGTACTGGAATAAAGAAGGCGTTGAACCTTATACAGTATATGGAGGAAGACAATGAAAGATTGGTGTTCGATGCCCATTGGGGAAGTCCTGTAGAATAGAAATGAGGTTAAAATGGTTACCACAAACAGGCATAGCACAAGCCACTCTGCTTACCAGTTCCGAGGGGTTGCCTGGCATTTACCATTGAACCCTGATATTTGTGCAGTCTAAATGCATCCTTAGTCTGTGTCAGTAAATGGAAGAAAATGAAAGTTGGAGTTGCACGGACCCGAATATATACTTATTGAAAGAAAATGCAAGTCACCCAAAATTTTCAATTATTCGTTGGTATATGTGATCTAAAATAGCTTTATGGTAAAAGCAATCAGTGGTTAACAACCGCTTGTCTAATGTGATAGAGCAGTTGGTAAAACAATATATTAATAAATTGTTCCCACACTCCTCTGCCGTATTTATAGCATCCAGCTGTGCATTGTGGAAAAGTAGTGGCTCTTTTAGAGGATTCCAATAAAATGTACATATTTATGACCAGCTTATATCGTTACTGCAATAAAGCCTGTAAATCAAGTTTACTTAGTAGGAACAATTTATAGGTTTACTTTAATACTAATTGCTATAGGGGAAACATAGTCCATTAATCATGATGAGAGTAGTAAAGACTAATGGAAGACATGATACAGGGTACAGAACGGGGTGTTACTTGTCTAACAATGCACAGAAAACAACCTTTCTGATCACTCATAGAATTTCTGTGAATATAAATGATTATTGGCTGTTGGGGCCTATTTGTAGAGCTAAAAAATATATTTGGTCCAGCAGCCAATTTTCATGGCCACCTGGACAGGAGCCCTGCAAATCTACCTACATCCCTGACTCCTCCATTGATTTAGCCAACCTGGCACAACGTCATCGTTGCGATGTGACCACATAAGACGTTGGTTATTCCAAAAGGGATGCTGCCAAGAAGGAGTCGGTTCACAAGAGGTCCTATCTAGTGGACACAAAATACTGATGTGGCCGCTAAAGTAGGGTCACGCAATTAAATTGGCTCATCTCTACTCATTTGGTATAAAAAGTCCTATTGAAACCTCATCAGACAGACCAAGAGAAGAGCCAGGTCTCATCTGACAGATCAAGATGATGTCTGGCCCTCACTGAATTTGGTGGAAGACCATGTTAAAATTGAAAATATCTCCGAATTTTCCTATTTGTTTCTCCTGAACCCAAAAAAAACCACTACAATAATTGCCCCATCTTCTGCTCCTCACCAAAAACTAGCTGATGCTTCCCTGGTAAGAGGACAGCCTCACATTTTGAGATGCACTGTTCCAAAGAATCAATCTCCCATTAATAAACCTCTGATTAAAATTTGTAATCATTAAATTAATTAAAATCTCTAATTAAAATCACTGAAATAATCCAGAAACCATTGAGTGACCCCATTTTTGACCTAAACAATAGTGATAAGCGAGTATACTCGTTACTCGAGTTTTCCCGAGCATGCTCGGGTGTCCTCCGAGTATTTTGGCGTGCACGGAGATTTAGTTTCTGTCGACGAAGCTGCATGATTTGTGGCTCCTAGAAAGCCTGAATGTATGTGGGGATTGCCTATTTGTTAGGGAATCCCCACATGCATTCAGTCTGTCCAGCAGGCACAAATCATGCAGCTGCATCGACAGAAACTAAATCTCAGAGCACGCCAAAATACTCGGAGGACACCCGAGCAACGAGTATACTCGCTCTTCACTACTAAACAACTATGTTCCGACACTGTAGATGCTGTCCTACAGAACACAACCTGTTCAAAACAGATATACGAAATTTGTGCACCTTGGGCAAATGAAATAAATAGGTAACGTTTATGTCTAGTTTCCATCATTGTACCCGCTCTGCTTTATTGTTTTATATGATTGATGCTGATTGACACTATATGGTGCCATTGTTGGATTTACCTTTGTATTGACAATGCCTTTTGTTTAGTTTTTTTATGGGATGTTTCTAATTGCTTCTCTTTTAGTAAATTATAATTATTTGTAATTTATTTTTTTGCATTTCATAAAGTTTGCATGCAGTATTGCTATTTATGACATGTTGGAATTTACGGCTTAAGAGTAATTTGTAGGTATTTAGAATCGCATATAAACCTGGTTTGGAGACACAAATGTTTTCCTAATTCTGGTTTGTTTCTGTCCATATGCGGACTCAAAAGTTTATTTCCAGTGCACACCACAGTAAAGCAGCACTACTAAGTGAAGAGTCTGCTTCTTTTTTACCCATGGACGATGGTAATATGCGAGATCATTGTCTGGTTGGTTTAATGAGACCCACTTGATTGTGAAAGCAAATGTTATTTTTCCTTTGTTATAAAGGGATGCAATGGTACACTTGGATGTAGAAAATAGTGATGTTGAGTCACGGTGAAGAAATCTAGGTGTGAACATGTAAACAGGTGCGAGAATGTGGCGGCGCAGAAAAGGCAGACTCAGCGGTACGGTGAAACATGTGGTTGTTTATTAACTGCATACAATTCAGTAAGTCAAGTTGTGATATAAAGTGAATGACTATTAGAAAGTTACTGACAACCAATTATAACAAAATTCTTGAGGTCTTTATTTGCCTTAACGGTTATGGTCTACCCATAACTCTGTCTGTATGGCTCTGACCACTGTCCTATAAAATAATAAACCCAGCGCTAATGCACTTAGAAGTGGAAGATCGATAAGCTAGTTGATAACTAAGGATTCCCCAACTTTCTGTAGTACAGATAACTATTGTGTGTATTAGCAATTTGAGCTATAAAAGGCAAACAGATTTACTAACTGTCACGGGTGTGTCAGGTGTGACAGACGGTCATCCTGGATCCGGCTTTGAAAGGTCTTTGCATGTAGCTCAAGCACCTTCTTGATTTTTGCATCTCTGTTATGGAGCGATATCCTTCTCCCTCTAGGACACAATAGTTACCTCCACCTTCTGCTGCTAATCACACACCTGTGCTGAAGGTTTAAAAACATTCAATTGCTGGAGCATGGTGCGGGTGTTAGCTCATACTTCCTCAGTCTTGTTGGAAGTTCTAGCAGTTGGTTACTGTCTTTCCCTGAGGACCCTTGGAGGATTGCTGGTGTGACATCTCAGTTGTCTTTTCAAGTTAAGTGTTTACCCCATCCGTATTCCCTCTCTATCTTTTGTTTTATTAAGGAATGTCTAATGCACACCCCGTCTCCTCTCTATGTAGGGCCTATCACTAGGGTCAGGCAAGGATTAGGTTCCTGCTCGGCGATAGGTGCAGAACCTATATAGGGATGTTTAGGGCAGACAGGGTCATTTTAAATCTGCCTAGGGGTCTCCACTCCCCTCTTCCCTAGTGTTTGGGTATCCCCCTTCCCTCTATCTGTTGTTGTGCACTTACTTATTCTTCACCCAGCGTGATATTAACTTTAGCAATATAATGCTCTGAACAATATTAAGGATAGACTGGTCCATCTACTGTCAAACTAAGAGATGAATCAATAAGCGCCTTTGCTAAGCTTCTCTGCCTCCTGATAGTGGTTACCACTCCAGGCCCTAACATGAGCTAATTTCACTTCACCTGCTAGGCTGCAAGTCTTGTACTGTGTGCCTCAGGCAGATACTTTTATCACCAATATATCTTTTATGTCTGATTCTTAGGGCACAGCTCACATCCTTCTCTTTTCCTTAGATCAGGTCTCCATGCCTGCCGCTCACTGATTGAGGGAATTCCTTACCATTGATCAGGCCTACGTACCTGCTGCTCACTGAATTGGAAAGTTCTGTACCATTGATTAGGCCTCTGTACCTGCCACTCAATCAATCAATCAGGACAATCAGAAACTGCACCCCTTGTCTAGTCCACAACTGATGATGGTTATGCATTTCTATCCACGCTGTCACTGGGTTTGGCTGTAAGCCAATGCAGGTTTTACTGTACATGTGAATTGGTACAAGCCTGAGGTCTTGGTCTGGTAACGTTTCTCTGTTATGAGTCATTCACTTCCTTACAGTCATGAAGTCTTTTTTCTGCCTTTGTGTTCACTTCAGTAGACTACCGTCAAGATGTGGTCTGGAGGCTATTAGTGTTTGTTTCCACTAATGCTACGCATTAAGACTATGAAAAATTAAAGTAGAATTTGTAATACCTACTAACATAGTAACATAGTTAGCAAGGCCGAAAAATGACGTTTGTCCATCCAGTTCAGCCTATATTCCGTCAGAATAAATCCCCAGATCTACGTCCTTCTAAAGAACCTAATAACTGTAAGATACAATATTGTTACGCTCCAGGAAGACATCCAGGCCTCTCTTGAACCCCTCGACTGAGTTCACCATCACCACCTCCTCAGGCAAGTAATTCCAGATTTTCACTGCCCTAACAGTAAAGAATCCTCTTCTATGTTGGTGGAAAACCTTCTCTCCTCCAGACGCAGAGAATGCCCCCTTGTGACCGTCACCTTCCTTGGTATAAATCAGACATGGGCAAAGTGCGGCGAGACAGCCATGGGGCTGGAAACCTGAGGTCCGCGGGCCGCATCATGCCTGCCTGCTGTCTCCCGCCCGCTGTCAGAATTCTTGTAGGAGGGACCTCCACCAATCAGCGTGTGAAACAGCTGACGCGATGACGTCTTGTCATCACGTCAGCTGTGTACCGCCGGAGAGTCAGCGCTCCGGAAGCAGAGTCCGGATGCCTGGGAACGGGATGAGGTATGTGGTTGTTTTTTTGCTTGTTTTTTTCATGGGAGTGAATATGGGGATTCTATGGGGGTAACAGCACATGTGGATTCTATGGGGGTGACAGCACATGAGGATTATATGGGGGGTGACAGCACATGAGGATTCTATGGGGGTGGCAGCACATGGGGATTCTATGGGGGTGACAGCACATGGGGATTCTATGGGGGTGGCAGCACATGAGGATTCTATGGGGGTGACAGCACTTGGGGATTCTATGGGGGTGACAGCAGAGGGGGATTCTATGGGGGTGAGAGCAGAGGGGGATTCTATGGGGTTGACAGCACATGAGGATTCTATGGGAGTGACAGCACATTGGCATTCTATGGGGGTGACAGCACATGGGGATTCTATGGGGGTGACAGCACATGAGGATTCTATGGGGGTGACAGCACATGATGATTCTATGAGGGTGACGTACAGCACATGGGGATTCTATGGGGGTGACATGTAGCACTTGGGTATTCTAAGGGGGTGACAGACAGAACATGGGGATTCTATGGGGGTATTGTACAGCACATGGGGATTCTATGGGGTTGACGTGCAGCACATGTGGAGGCTATGGGTGTGACTTGCTGCACATGGAGAGGCGATGGCAAGGCTGTATACTGTCATGCAATATATGGGGAGGCTGTGGGGGCCTCATGCAGTATATGGGAGGCTGTGTGGGGCCTCACTCGTTATGTGGAGAGATTAGGGCTCATGCTGTATGTAAGAAGGCTGTGTGGGGCTCATGCAGTACATGGGGAGACTGTGTGGGGCTCATGTTGCATATAGGGAGGCTATGTGGGGCTCATGCTGCATAGGGGAGGCTGTGTGTGGCTCATGCTGTACATGGGGAGGCTGTGTGGGGCTCATGCTGTACATGGGGAGGCTGTGTATGGCTCATGCTGCATATGGGGAGGCTGCGTGGGGCTCATGCTGCATAGGGGGAGGCTGTGTGTGGCTCATGCTGTATATGGGGAGGCTGCATGGGGCTCATGCTGTACATGGGGAGGCTGTGTGGGGCTCATGCTGTACATGGGGAGGCTGTGTGGGGCTCATGCTTTACATGGAGAGGCTGTGTGGGGCTCATGCCATACATGGGGAGGCTGTGTGGAGCTCAAGCCGTATATAGGGAGGCTGTGTGGAGCTCATGCCATATATAGGGAGGCTGTGTGATGCTCATGCTCTATATAAGGGGCTGTGGGAGGGTTTAAAGATATATAGGGGGTGTCAGCATACTTAATTCTGCTCAATAGTAAGTGATACAATTAATATTAATAAATTAATATTGAGTAGAATTAATTTCAAGCTATTGGTTTGACCCTCCACAACAATCATGGCCTCTCATGTGGCCACTCGGGAAAATTAATTGCCCACCCCTTGTATAAATAGATCCTTGGAGACATATTTGTATAGTCCCTTTATATATTTATACATGGTTAATAGATTGCCTCTCAGTCGTCTTTTTCTAGCCTAAATAATCCTAATTTTGCTAATTTCACTGGGTATTATAGTTCCCCCATCCCCTTCATTAATTTTGTTGCCCTCCTTTGTACTTGCTCTAGTTCCATTATATCCTTCCTGAGCACCGGTGTCCAAAACTGTACACAGTACTCCATGTGCGGTCTAACCAGGGATTTGTACAGAGGCAGTATAATGCTCTCATCATGTGTATCCAGACCTCTTTTAATGCACCCCATGACCCTGTTTGCCTTGGCAGCCGCTGCCTGGCACTGGCTGCTCCAGGTAAGTTTATCATTAACTAGCATCCCCAAGTCCTTTTCCATGTCAGGTTTGCCCAGTGGTTTCCCCCATACAGTGTGTAATGGTTATATTGATTCCTTCTTCCCATGTGTATAACCTTACATTTATCATTGTTAAGCCGCATCTGCCACCTTTCGGCCCAAGTTTCCAACTTATCTAGATCCATCTGTAGCAGAATACTATCTTATCTTGTATTGACTGCTTTACATAGTTTTGTATCATCTGCAAATATCAATATTTTACTGTGTAAACATTCTACCAGATCGTTAATAAATATGTTGAAGAGAAAAGGTCCCAACACCGACCCCTGCGGTACCACACTGGTCACAGCGACCCAGTTAGAGAATATACCATTTATAACCACCCTCTGCTTTCTATCACTAGGCCAGTTACTTACCCATTTACACACATTTTCCCCCAGACCCAGCATTCTCATTTTGTGTACCAACCTCTTGTGTGGCACGGTATCAAACGCTTTGGAAAAATCAAGATATATCATGTCCAATGAATCACCTTGGTCAAGTCTATAATTTACCTCTTCATAAAAACTGATTAGATTGATTTGACAGGAGAGAGTCCTCATAAACCCAATGTTAGGGCTGGCGGAATGCACCAAATAATAAAGATGGTAATAAGGTGCGTTCGCAGCCCGACGTCCACCGTGCAGGGGTGGTAACCTGCTGCTCAGTAATGGCGGATGCTATATGGTGGTATACTATAAAGACACACACGGGTTATCGTCACAGAGCCGCACTACCGCTGAACATAAACGCCAGAGCCTGTTTGTGCTCACAGAGCTCGGCTAAAAGAGCGCACAGTGTACGGCCACAGAACGCTACCCCAAGGACACGGGGTTAGGGTCCCTCTAGGCCCACTGAGCGCACGGCGTCGCTGCCACAAGCGCCGCTAAAGACGCTGGCAGAGGAGTGTGGAGCACGTGCAGAGAGGCGTGCTGGATCACTGGTGAGGACCAATGTCTGACTCAAACCCTGAGCTACCTACACCTAAGCCTGGGCGCTAGCAGGCTAGGCTGCACAATACATGCGTACCATGGGTAGGGGTTTCATAATGAGTCAGTCACCAGGTACATTCATATGTGCATACATCTCTCACACCTTATAGTCTGTAAATTCAGTCTATCCTAGCGCATGGGCGAGCGGCCATGCAAACCTTTTATATCCATGGGCGTCCAGGACCTTCCTGGCTTCTCGGATGGGCCAATCCGAACACGAGCAGGACCTGAGCACGTGACCCTCGATATCCAATGGGAGATCAATCCACGGGCATGCTCAGTGGCCCGACATGAGGACTTAGTCCCTGGAGAATCTCGCTGCTGATCAGCATGCATTGACATAGCTGTGCCAGAGGTGGCAGTAGCAAGCAAACCCATGGAGTTGGCCTGGGCAGAGCGCCGGGACCGACGAATCTGCTGAGCAAGCTCCACTGCGGACGAAGAAGAATGGGAGACCGCTGGATGCAAGGCTCTGGATTCCTGCTGTGCAGTGGCAGGAACCCGACGCCTAACATTACCCCCCCTAGGGTCACCTCCCCTCTGAGCCTCGCTACGCTCAAACGCCGCAAGGAGGAGTGGAGCGTGGATGCTCTCCACTGGCTCCCAGGTCCGAGCTTCTGGACCATGACCCTTCCAATCCACCAAATAAAACTTTTGCCCCGCATCACCTTGCATCCCACGATGGCATTGACCGCAAACTCGTCCGAGGACAAGTCTGATGTCCCGGCAGATGACTCGGAGAACCGCGACAAGTGAACAGGCTTAAGGAGGGACACGTGGAATGTATCAGAGATAGCCAAGTGTGGTGGAAGGGCCAAACGGTAGACCACAGAGCTGATCTGCTCGAGGACCTTGAAGGGGCCAATGTAGCGCGGTGCAAACTTAGCTGACTCTACCCGCAGCCTGATGTTTCGGGCGGAGAGCCACACCAAGTCGCCAGGGGCAAAAATCGGAGCAGCGCGCCGGTGTGTGTCAGCGGAGGTCCTCATTCTCTCCTTGGAAGCCCGAATAGCATCCTGGGTGCGATCCCAAATGTCGCGTGCCTCCACCGCCCAGTCTGCCACCCTGGAGTCGGTGGATGACACGGGCATGGGCACAGGGATGCGCGGTTGCTGGCCGTAATTTAGGAGGAATGGGGTCTGACCGGTGGAGTCGGCCACAGCATTGTTCAAAGTGAACTCTGCCCACGGCAGCAAGTATGCCCAGTTGTCCTGCCTGGCCGAGACAAAATGTCGAAGATATGTGATCAGGGTCTGGTTGGCTCTCTCTACCAACCCGTTCGTCTCGGGATGATAGACCGAGGAGAGATTCAGCTCAATGCTGAGCAGGGAACAAAGCTCTCTCCAAAACCGGGACGCAAACTGAGGACCCCGGTCACTGACAATCTTGTCCGGCATGCCATGCAGGCGGAAAACATGCTTAATGAACAACAATGCCAGGCCCCGCGCAGAAGGTAACCGGGAGAGAGGTACCAGGTGCACCATTTTAGAGAAATGGTCGGTGACAACCCAAATGACCGTGTTACCACTGGACTTGGGTAGCCCCACCACAAAGTCCATACCAACCATCTCCCAGGGCCTGTCCACTACCGGCAGATGATAAAGAAGCCCAGCGGGCCGCTGCCGAGAGGACCTATTCTGGGTGCAAGAGACGCACGCCTGAATATAGTCCCTGATGTCACGGGCCATATGCGGCCATCAGTACGTCCTCGCCAGAAGCTCAGAGGTCCATTTTGTCCCGAAATGTCCACCCACCCAGGACAAATGAGCCCAAGAGAGGACCTCTGGTTCGCAGACTGGCAGGGACAAATGTCTTGCCCGGAGGTACTGACTCAAGGGCAACCGGAGCCACAGTCATCAGGCTCTCGGATGGGACGATCAGCCGAGGCTCCTCCTCCTCTTCCTCCGATGACGCCACAGAGCGGAAGAGAGCATCGGCCCAAACGTTCTTCTCCCCGGAGAGAAAATGGAGGGTGAAGTGGAACCGGGAAAAGAACAAAGACCATCTGGCCTGATGAGAATTTAGCCGCGGGGCTGTTTGCAGATACACCAAGTTTTTGTGGTCGGTGAACACCTGGAAAGGATGGCGAGCCCCCTACAGGAGGTGTCTCCACTTCGAGAAGGCCAACTTCATCGCTAGCAACTCCCTGTCCCCGAAGGCATAATTCCTCTCCGCCGGTGTGAAGGTCTTGGAGAAAAAGAAGCATGGGTGCTTCCGACCTTGCGTGTCCTTCTCAAACAGGACTACTCCAGCACCGACGGAAGAGGCATCCACTTCCAGAATGAAGGGCTTATCTACATCGGGGCGATGTAGAATGGGAGCTCTAGCAAAATGGGACTTAATGGAGGGGAAGGCCTTGGAGACCGGTTCCGACCACAACTTGGGATTTGCACCCTTCTTGGTGAGGGCTACCAAGGGTGCTACCAAAGTCGAGAAGTGGGGGATGAATTGGCGATAGTAATTTATGAACCCCATAAAGCGCTGCACCGCTTTGAGAGAATGAGATTCCTGCCAATCCATCACCGCCTGTAGCTTGGCAGGATCCATGGCCAATCCCCGGGCGGAGATGATATCGCCCATGAAAGGCAAGGACTCCTGCTCATATACACAATTCTCCAACTTGGCATAGAGGGAGTTTGCCCACAGGCGATTGAAAACTTTGCAAACATCTCTCCGGTGGGAGTCAATATCTGGAGAGTAGATGAGAATATCATCCGGATAGACTACAACCGAGGTGGTAAGCATATCCCAGAAGATATCGTTCACAAAGTCTTGGAAGACGGCCGGGGCATTACAGAGGCCGAAGGGCATCACCAGGTATTCATAGTGCCCATCCCTGGTGTTAAATGCCGTCTTCCATTCGTCCCCATCACAGATGCGAATCAGGTTGTAAGACCCCGCAGATCAAGTTTGGAAAACACCCTCGCTCCCCGTAGCCTATCAAACAGCTCTGATATCAGGGGCAGAGGATACTTATTCTTAACGGTGATGGCATTAAGACCCCTGTAATCAATGCAAGGACGTAGTTCCCCACTCTTCTTCTGGACGAAGTAGAATCCCACCTCCGCCGGTGACACTGACTTCCTAATGAATCCTCTTGCCAGATTCTCCCTGATGTATTGAGACATGGCCTCTGTCTCCGGGAGAGATAGGGGATAGACTCGACCCTGGGGAGGCTCAGCACCAGGCAAGAGATCAATAGGACAGTCATAGGGGCGATGCGGTGGAAGGGTCTCCGCCGCCTTTTTGGAGAACACGTCCGCATACTGTCGATAGTGTATGGGGAGCGAGGAGAGATCTTCGGGAACCTCGGTGGAGGCAACCTGAACGCACTCCCTCAGACATCTACCCTCACATGATTTACTCCACCCAATAATCCTCCCTGAGTACCACTCTATATGGGGGGAGTGGTACCGCAACCAGGGGACCCCTAGAAGTACCTGGTCAATACCCTCGGGCATGACAAGGAGGGATATCATCTCCTGATGAGATGGAGCCAGTGAGAGTAACAAGGGGGCGGTCTGGTGGGTTATCTGTGAGGGTAGAGTGGCGCTGTTCACCACTCTGACGGTGACTGGTGTAGACATCATAACCAGGGGTATAGCGTGATGTTAAGCGAAGGCTGACGACATAAAATTGCCCTCTGCCCCGGAATCCACGCAAACCTCCACTGCCAGAGTGGATGAATCAAACTCAAGTGTCCCCTTAAAGGACAGCTTGGAAGAAAACGCCGCTGATTCTAGTGCGCCGCCTCCTACGGCCACTAGGCGCGAGCGTTCTCCTAGCTGCTGTGGGCACCGCTTGGTAAGGTGACCGGACTGCCAGCAAACATGACAGCTCACAGGAGCTCCAGCGGACCGGGGCCTGGATCCCTCATGGGAAGCCCCCTGACACTCAGACGCCCGATCGGAAGATTCCAGAGGTTTAGCAAAACTAGGTGCCAACCTAAACCTCTACCTACACTGGGCCAGCTCCAACCTCCGCTCGGCGAAGCGAAGATCAATACGGGTGGAGACAGTGATAAGCTCCTCCAGTGTAGCGGGAATCTCTCTGGTGGCCAGAGCGTCCTTCACATGGCCAGCCAAACCTCTCCAGAATGCCGGAATGAGGACCTTATCTGGCCACTCTAACTCTGAGGCCAGCGTCCGGAACTGGATGGCAAAGTGGCTGACCATGGACGAGCCCTGTGACAATGCCAGCAGCCGGAGCGCGGTGTCATGGGTGACTCGTGGTCCCAGGAAGACCTGCTTCAGTGTCCAAGAACCACGAGACACTCTGCACAACATGATCACCACGCTCCCACAGCGGTGTGGCCCACTCCAAAGCCCTGCCTGACAAGAGGGAAATAATAAATCCCACATTAGCCTGCTCAGAGTGAAATCGTGCGGCCAGCAGCTCCAGCTGTATAGAGCACTGGCTTACAAAACCCCTACAAGAAGCACTATCACCCGAGAACTTCTCGGGCAGCGGGAAGCGGGACAAAGTCGGGGCAGGGATGGCTGTGGTCACACGGGAGACAGCCTCTTTGGCTGCCTGGACAGCGACCGCAGTAACATCCGCAGCTGAGGCTGAACACTCGAGAGCCGCCAATCTGCCCTGCAGCTGCCGGATGTACTGCAGCAGTCGCTGTTCAAACGCCATTAACAGCCAGACCCTGGCGCTAGGATAATGTTAGGGCTGGCAGAACGCACCAAATAATAAAGATTGTAATAAGGTGCGTTCACAGCCCGAGGTCCACCGTGCAGGGGTGGTAACCTGCTGCTCAGTAATGGCGGATGCTATATGGTGGTATACTATAAAGACACACACGGGTTATCATCACCCGGTATGTACAAGGGTGGACTCTGTTGCTTCACAGAGCCGCACTACCGCTGAACATAAACGCCGGAGCCTGTTTGTGCTCACAGAGCTCGGCTAAAAGAGCGCACAATGCACGGTCACAGAACGCTACCCCAAGGACACGGGGTTAGAGTCCCTTTAGGCCCACTGAACGCGCGGCGTTGCTGCCACTAGCGCCGCTAAAGACGCTGGCAGAGGAGTGTGGAGCACGTGCACTGAGGCATGCTGGATCACTGGTGAGGACCAATGTCTGACTCAAACCCTGAGCTACCTACACCTAAGCGTGGGCTCTAGCAGGCTAGGCTGCACAACACATGCGTACCAAGGGTAGGGGTTTCATAATGAGTCAGTCACCAGATACACTCATACGTGCACACATCTCTCACACCTTATAGTCTGTAAATACAGTCTATCCTAGCGCATGGGCGAGCGGCCATGCGAACCTTTTATAGCCATGGGCGTCCGGGACCTTCCTGGCTTCTCGGATGAGCCAACTCGAACACGAGCAGGACCTGAGCACGTGACCCTTGATCTCCAATGGGAGATCACTCCACGGGCATTCTCAGTGGCCCGACATGAGGACTTAGTCCCTGGAGAATCTCGCTGTTGAGCAGCATGCATTGTCATAGCTGTGCCAGAGGTGCCAGCAGGAGGCAAACCCACGGAGTTGGCCTGGGCAGAGCGCCGGGACTGATGAATCTGCTGAGCAGGCTCCACTGCGGCCAAAGAAGAATGGGAGACCGCTGGGTGCAAGGCTCTGGATTCCTGCTGTGCAGTGGCTGGAACCCGACGCCTAACATTACTATATAGAGGACTTAGGAGTGTATTTTAATATATGGAGGACAATGAGGAGTGTATTATACTATATGGAGAACTGAGGAGTGCATTATACTCTATGGAGGACTGAAGAGTATATTTTAATGTATGGAGTACTATAGGGAGTGTATTATACTATATGGATGACTATGGGGAGTGTATTATACTATATGTAGGACTATGAGGAGTGTATTATACTATATGGAGGACTATGGGGAGTGTATTATACTATATGGAGGACTATGGGGCACATTATATTATATGGCGGACTATGGGGTGTGCATTTTAGAATATGGAGGACTATGGAGTGTATTATAATAAGCAAGCAAAATGCTGCATATTCATCGAGTGATTGGATTGTTTATGCCGGAACAATCATTGTCCTCAGCAGCACATCGCCCGGTGTAAACTGTAGATGTGCTGATAACATGATACTGTATGGGGAGAGATTGATCAAATAGTGATTGTTCTGTCCCCATCATTCTTTCTCAGTTGGTGTAAAGAGGCCGGGAAACAAGCGTTGAACGATTTCAATATTGTCGATCACACTTTTTTAGCGGCCTGAACTCAGCATACATAAATACAATCGAAATGCTTCTGTGTGATGTGCAATATGTTAGCATTTTGGGGCCCCATTTTAAACTTTTGACTAGGGTGCAATATGTTAGCATTTTGGGGCCCCATTTTAAACTTTTGACTAGGGTCCCACATTGCCTAAAACCGGCCCTGGGTATAGGTCTAGATCTGTATGCTTTCCTCTGTTTGAAGCATTATTCTGCTTTTCAATTGTAGCTGTTACGTAGTTCAGGTGGAATTATTTGGAAAAACTGTGATGAGTCATAAAGTTATATGAAAAACGGAGTCCCGGGCAACAAACAAAGAAGGTCCATACATCTTTATCTTTTTTCCTGTAATTTCATCCCAAATCATAACACTATATAGCTTCAAGATAATATAACCATATTTGATCATCATAATATCACCATTTAGTGACAGAATAATATGCAGTATCCAAATTATAGTCTCTAAGGGTACGTGCACACGATCAGTACTTGCTGCAGGGTGATGCCTGTGGCTCACCCGCGGAGACAGAGAGACAGACATGCGGCCCATCTTTCCAGACCGCAGCATGTCAATTTCTCTTGCAGAGATGCTAGTCTCCGTAAGAGAAATTTCACCCATAGAATGTATTGAACACGGTGAATCCTCACGGTTCAGTGAACACATGTGGATTCACCTGCGTTCAATAGACGGCAGCGCTTTGGAAGCAGTGAACATATGCTGCATCCAAAGCGCTGCTACTTCCGGATCTTGGGCACCAGGACTAAAGGCAACTTGTCACATGAAGCCTGAGCAGCAAGAAAACTAATATATTTTAATCTGAAACACTGCGGTATTTCAGAGAAAAACATAGCTGAATGCAGGCTGTGAGGTGACCTTGTCTGAAAGGCATGTACGTGTTGGCTTCTCCCCACTGACTTCTAGCCTCTCAGACAGGCGATGTGTCCCCACTGACTTCTCCCTGCCTGCTTAGATAGATTGACTTTTGATACCGGTCCATTGGCTCCTCTCTGTCGGCTCAGCTAGACTGACTGTCAACAGGTCCCCACTGGCTTCTCGCTGCCCGCTCAGCCAGATCTACAGGTCTCTCCCTGTTCGTCTATAATGAGCGGGGAGAAGCCAAAAGGGATATGCCTCTCTGAAACACTGCGGGATTTTAAAGTAAAACATACATATTTGTAATCTAGAAATTGGTCATGGTTCAGACCAAGATGACATAATATGACAGAACAAAAATAACACTCTAATTCAAATCCCAAACTACAGGGTGGGCCATTTATATGGATACACCTAAATAAAATGGGAATGTTTGGTGATATCAGCTTCCTATTTGTGGCACATTAGTATATGGGAGGGGGAAACTTTTCAAGATGGGTGGTGACCATGGTGGCAATTTTCAAGTCGGCCATTTTGATCCAACTTTATTTTTTCCAATGGGAAGAGGGTCATGTGACACATCAAACTTATTAAGAATTTCACAAGAAATACAATGGTGTGCTTGGTTTTAAGATAACTTTATTGTTTCATGAGTTAAATACTAGTTTATGCCACTTATAAAATGTATTCAAAGTGCTGCCCATTGTGCTGGATTGTTAATGCAACCCTCTTCTCCCACTCTTGACACACTGATAGCAACACCGCAGAAGAAATGCTAGTCTAAGGGTCAGATTCAAACATTCTTCTCCCAAAACTCCAGCCATTGTCTCCTCACTTCCCCGACATTTACATAATGTTCTAAAAAGAAGATGGCGTGCCACGTAACGGTATATTCGGCCTTGTCCCAACTTTTTTGAGATGCTTTGCAGCCATCAACTTCTACTTTAGTTAAGTTTTTTCAAATGAAATAGAAAAATGTCCAATGTTCAGCTTCTGATCTGTGTCCTGTATTCTTCTGTGAATAAAATATTGCGATAAGAGATTTCCAAATCATTGCATTGCTGTTTTCGTTACATTTTACACGGCGGTTGTATATAGATATATATTTTTTTTATACGTTCTCTTAATAAATATGAAAAATATTGCCTAACCACATAAAGAACAGTTTCACTGAGATAACCTACGATGAGGAGCAGAAAAGTTCCTTAATAAGACATGCTCGTTGAGTCGTTCTTCTAGACCATGAGACGTCCTGGGTAATCGCCTGGCGAGCGGATAATGAGACATTAGTTGTTGCTAGTGTATACCTTCACAGTGTTGTTGTTGTTGTTACCACCCTTCATATTTAGGTCATATAAAACACAAATAGAAATGGTGAATTATGTGCTGCGATCATCTAACCTATGTACAACCCAGGAGCAAACATGGCTAATTATACCGGGCTGTCATGCGGTTGGCAAAGCTTGTTACTTTATATAAGCATGGCAGCTAGAATCGTTGAGATAACTCCTAGAAGGTAAATGAGATGAACATCTACTCCCCTTTTGCAAACAGGGTCCGTCACTAATATGTCTGGATTTACACTTTCTGGAACGACTGACGCAACCATACATAATTAAAATACCCTTTCCTCCACGTCGCTGAGATATAGGGAGCTGATTGTCAGATTCTTCCTATAGAAGAGCTTCTGGGAATGGCTCTACAGCTATAGAAAATTAATCTTTGGCTAGAAGACACCCCTTTATGCCATGGACATTTTCCTTTTTCCCGTTGTTGCTTGCCCCCCCCCCCCTCCTTCTTCCAAGAGCCATAACTTTTTTTATTTTTCCATCCACAAAGCCATATTAGATCTTGTTTTTTTGTGGGATGAGTTGTATTTTTGAATGACCCCATTCATTCTACCACATAGTGTTTTGGAAAACAATTCCAAATGCGCTGAAAGTGCAAAAAAAAATGCAATTTCACAATTGTTTTTTATTTACCATGTTCACTGTATGGTAAAACTGATCTGGGAAAATGACTCTCAAAGTCAGTACGAGTATGCAGATACCAAACATGTATACTGTAATTATTTTTTTTTTTATTTACGTGCTGAAATTTTTTTTCGGAAATTTGCAAGAATTTTTTTTTTCTTTTGTCCCCATTTTCCGAGTCCTGTACGTTTCTCATTTTTCAGGATATGGCACTCTGTGAGGGCTTATTTCTTGTGCCCTGAGCTGAAGTTTTTAGGGTGAGTGCACACAGTGTGGAATCATCTGCAGATTTCTCCATGCGGATTTGCAGGTAAAACTGCAGGTAAAGTGACCTGCGGTTTACCTGCGGTTTTCCCCTGCGGTTTGACACCAGGACAATGTAACAGGTGACAAACCGCTGCGGAATCCGCAGAAAGAATTGACATGCTGCGGATTTAAAACCGCAGCAAATCCGCGCGGAAAAATCCGCAGCATGTATTCTATATATATATATATATTTTCTACAACAAAACAAAAATAATGGACTTCAGCTGTATATCTTTTATGTGATCCATATTAATAATTCTAAATAGCCTTTTTTAGGTAGATTCAGTCTACTGTTCCTATGTTACTCCTCTTAGAATTTTAAGACTAAATCGATATTTAACTTTATTTGTCAAAATGGGGTGTCCTTTCATGTTTTGATACCATCAGGTCCCTGGTTGGACAGTGGCCCACTCTGTACGGTCATCCCTCCATACTGGTACCACTAAGTTCTTAATTAGTCATAAATTTCCAGGAGCCATAACAGAAGAACAATATAACGCAGGAAAGATATCACAGAATTGTTGTATAATAGGAAATTCAAGTATTTACTAAAACAGTCATCGAAGCAGAGGTAACGCATCTGTATAATAACGCAGATCTGTTGTAATAGAGACATTTAAGGAGTAGAGAGAGACAAAAGTTTTGGGTCAACCAAAGCTGACAGTTCTTTCGAGAATGAGAAATGTTGATAGTGAAAATTCTGATCAAATAATTTCCAGATGAATAAATAATTAATCTTTTTTTATGGGGTTTTCTTCACAGGGGCCGGTGTATTTTTCCTCTCCTGCACAGAAGGTGACCAGATCAGTTTCCTATTTGACTGTATCGTCCGTGGCATCTCTCCAACAAAAGGCCCATTCGGTCTCCGCCCGGTGCTGCCAGGTTAATATTAGATTTGTAACAATGTTGGATTAATTTATGCACTTTGTAAGGTGTCATTCACACATCTGATGTTCTCATACGAGTGCTATTTGAGTTTTCAGGGACAGCTCTTGTACCTGTGATAGTCTATGGGGTCATTCACATGTCTCTGATTTTTCGTGGAAGTTACAGAAGTCAAATGAAGCAACAATTTGAATAAAAACCCTTCTGCAAATAGTTGGTTTATAGCCAGAAATACATGCTTAAAATAAAATGCACTAAATAGTGTTCATAGGCTAGCCCTTAAAGGGGTTTTCCAGTCTTGAGGTACAAGTCTGGAGTCACTCTGTGTGACTGCAGACTTGAGAATTCTCACAGAATGCACAGTCTGCACTGTCAGGATTCTCCTTTCCCAGGAGCAACATGCGCAGGAGTGAAAGTATACAATTTGCATACATTCACTCATGTTGTCACGGTGTGACTGTAGGATAATAGATGTGCACCTATACTGACCCTCAAGCTAGGATTCCCTGGATAACCCTGTTCCAGGATTACCCCTGAAGGTGGAGATGCCTGGGTCTTGTTCCTTCCTTTGCTTCTAAGTAGCACTAGTCTGTGCAGTGTATGGGAAATACAAGACAAGACAGACAGGGCAGAAACAGAGGCACAATCACACAGCACTTTCTCAGGGAAATACAAAGTGTACAGCCCAAGAGGCAACAAAGTAATATAAAGATACCTAGGGGAAAAGGAAAGGGTTAAACAAACACCACTCGCAAAAGCTTTAGTCATAACACCTAATAACCACGATGTGTCCAACTCTCCAAACCAGGATAGAGAATTATTGCTGCCATTACCTGAACAGTGGAGCATGCTTAAATATGGAAAGATCAGACACGACTAGTTCTCTCGCAGCATGTGACCACAGGAACTCAGCAAGCTGAGTCCAGCAAATATTTAACTACTTCTTACCTGCATAGGAGTTGCAGCCCTAGAAGTTGACCCCAGAGTCACTCTGTGCTGACCATAGCCATCTATGGAGTCACAAGGAGGAGTGTCTGGACCTGTGTAATCCACAGACCCAGCGCCACCATAACACATGGAGATGTTTGAGTAAACCTCCTTGTGACACACGTACTGACCAGAGGCATAGATAGGGTTTTGATTCACAGGGGTGCTAAACTTCGGAGTGGGCCCCTAACCAGGTAACCCTAATTACAACTAAAGTGGCGCACCCTAATAGTGGATGTAGGAGAACCTCAGCAGATGATAGTGCTGTTACTAAAAACCATTTCTATACTAAGACCAACACTGATATTACTGCCACATGGTGATCATATAGTGGTAGATATCAATGCTGCAGAACATATAGGAGATCACAGTACAGTTATGTGTAGTAACTTATGGATGACGTTATTTCTTTTCCATTTGACCCAGACCGTCAAAACAACTTCTTCCAGCCAGGACTCTGCTACAGAGATTGCAACAAAGTCACATTTGACTTCTCACATTTCCAAAACCCCAACTATCCCCAACCTGCACAAACTCCTCATCCTACTGATGCCCCAATACTGAGCCACTGCTGTCGTATTTGTCCCTATTAGTGCACCTGCTGTGTTGTACTGTGTGCCCTCTAGATGGTAAAGCATAACTCTAGAATATATTCATACCTTGTGCAAGTGACCTAAAAACAGTGCCCACATTTTGCCCCCTTGAAAGTAATAATGTCATCTGTGTACCCCTTTGACAGGCAGAAGTACCTGAATTCACCTATAACAATAAGTGCCCACTTATAATAATGTCCATAGTCTCCCCCTTTACCCTCTACACAGAACGATGCTCTCCTATACACAGTATAATGACCCCAGCACTGTACAGTACCCCCACACAGTATACTTACCCCTTAGTAGCCCTCAAACTGTTTGATGGTTCTAACACTGTATGATGACACCACACTGTACAAAGACTCCACAAAGACTCCACATTAGCTCCCACACTGTATGAACAACTAAATAGCCTCAATATAGTATAACGCACCCCATATTCCTCATATAGTAAACTGCAATCCTCATCGACCTCTATATAATATAATACACTTCCCATAGTCCTTCATATAGTATAATGCACTCCCCATAGGCCTCCATATAGTATAATACACTCTCCAAAGGCCTCTATATAGTATAATGCTTTCCCCCTAGGCCTCTATATAGTATAATGCACTCCCCATAGAACTATATATACTGTAATGCACTCCCCTTAGGCCACCATGCAGTATAATGCACTCCTCACAGTTCTCCATATAGTATACTGCACTCCTCTATATAGTGAAATGCAGTCCCCATAGGCCTCTATATAGTATAATGCACTATGCATAGGCCTCTATTTAGTATAATGCACTCCCCATAGGCCTCTATAGTATTATTCCCTTACTCTAGGCCTCTATATAGTATAATACACTTCCCATAGGCCTCCATACAGTATAATGCATTCGCCATTTAAAAAAAATAAAAAAAAAATAAAACACTCACCTCTCCTCCTTGTTTCCCTGCTTCTCTGAGCACCGGCACATCTGAGCACTGTGGGCGCCATGTAGTGGCATCATCGTCCCTGTTGTCAGTGTCTGCGGCAGTGACTTCAGACACAGAGGGGACCCCGCCGCCCTATCCACTCACAGGCTTCATAGTGGCTGGGTGGCAGTTTTCAGGGAGATCGAGTCTCCCTGCTCTGCCGCAGAGTTTAACTGTATGGATGCGCAGTAGTGTAGCTCCGCCCCTGGTAGCTATACCACTAGTGCTGACCAGGCATGCACGGCCAAGCTCAACACAACTGAATAGAGCGAGGCTGGACACGACTAGTCGGAATGTGCCCAGGAGTATGCAAATACTTGTGGTCACAAGACTGCCCAGTCCCGCCGCTGGTATTCGAGAATCCTGACAGTGCGCGCTGTGAAGATTCACAAGTCCCAGTTATGTAGTGTGACTGGAGACATGAGCCCCAAGGTCAGACAACCCCCTTTAAGTCCAGAAATATTATGTAAGCAAGTTATTTCTTGTAGTGTCTTGCAATTTTTCTATTACTGGCACTGTAACTGAATTATGTCTGACTGTGTCAACCGGAGGACCCCATGAATGAAGAACATCATGTGGTTTATTGAAAGACATACACTATGGAGAGAACATAAGAATTATTGTCCTACAGGAACCATGAACCACCACTATGTCTTTTGCTTTTTTAAAATCTTTTCTATTTTGTAAAAAAAATTCACGTACATTGACGTACAAGGGGTAATTTGATATCTTGTATGAGAACTATATCCCATGTGTTATTACTGAGTTCCCGAGAATGCACTGCAGAGCCAATTATAACTATACATATCTATATACACTGTATACTGGAGTCTCACTGCCCTAAAGGGTGTAAGGTTGCACATGGGACAGGCGGGGGGTGTACAAAGTAAATAAATGAAGAACGAAACATTCAGGAAGAATTACCACCTGCTATATATAGCGCTCAATACACAAACCAGTTTTAATTACATTTATTTTTTCTTATATTTAGAATGTCATAGAAAGGTTTACTGCCCGGACTAATAATCACTGCTATGTTAATAATAATAATAATAATAACAATAATAATAACAATAAGAAGACAAATAAGTATTAATACTACTTTAATACATTGAATGCTAATTCCCCCTCCTACTAATAATAACAATATTCATACCGAAACTTCCTCCTCTACTTGTGCAAAAATAATAAAAAAGTTAAACATGAAACTCATATTTGTTTTAATATCTAGCAATGCTAACAAAATGTAATAATAATAATGATAGCAATAATAATAATAGTAATAATAATAATAACAACAACAACAATAATAATAATAATAATAATAATAATAATATATTATTATTAATAACTATTATTGTTGTTAGGAAAAAAGGCATCAGACAGATAATATGGTACAGTGCTAGACCGCCCAAAAACTATATAAGGAAAAGTAAAAATACTCTTGGTGTGAAAGAACAATGGTACCCATATAATAGAATGGTCAGCCTGAATACAATAAAGCATAAAGCTCAATCATGGTGAACAAAAGACACACAAAATCTCCACAATAAATATATATACTGTATATACATATATATATATATATAGTCCCCTCTGAAGTGTAAAGTGCTGGGAATATGTCAGCGCTATAGACATAAAATTTATTATTATTATTATTACATACACACTATGGAGATATAAGCTATATCCTTCCAAATAAATAGAAAAGCGTAAATGGGTAAAAGTCAAAGAACTGTACAGATGAGAAAAAAAGGGAAATAATTACCAGAGATTTTCAATACTAACTATAATGGAGCAAAAGAAACACAAATATAAGATAATTCTAATAAAATATCAGGTCAGAAATAAGAGTGTGACCTTTTGATGTTACCCAAATATATGTAGGAGAGAGAGAGAGAAGCTACAACAATAGTATAAAAAATACACCTAATAATAATGTTACTGATACTGGTGTGCTTTTTCATGGGTGTTCTCCTCTGCAAGGCTCCATTAGGAGTTGTGGTTTAAGATCATGTATTATTTGACAAAACAATCTCCATATAGCTCATATTTTATTAGCAGTTCTCATTTTCTGTCCCGGATAAGTTACCTACCACAGAAATGAAAAACTTTAAGATCTGCTTACTTTAAGAAACCTTGATTGACCATTGTATAAAAGTGTAATGGTGGGGCATCTTCAGCTGACTACCGTCAACAACCTGTAGTCAGGGGGGTTGGGCAGCCATGGGAAATTTGCATTCATGCAGTTGGCCACTCAATAGAACTAAAGGGTAGATCTGCTAATAAATTTGGAAATTCAATTCCAAAATTGAGATACATAGATTGCGCCTATTAATTACACTAACAAATTATTACAACTTTTTTTTCCTTTAAAGATCCAAATTTAAACCCTGCTTATATGGAAGAAAGGGTGGCACATGAGACCCTACAGCTGGAGAAACGACTCAGCCTGCTGTCTCATCATAGCATGGGAGGTAAGGTACAGGATATAATGCAAAATGTGGAAACCGCTCCTCATGTCACAGACCATTATTGAAGAGTTCAATGACTGTAATGGGCAATTTTGTACTACATTGTGCAGAGGTGTTGGAAACTGCTTGGTAGTACAAAATAACTTCTACCTTTGTCTCAAGGACAAGTCAAGAAGCGGGGAAGTCAAGGAGTCAAATGTCTAGGAGAGTTCGTCAAAGACAAAGGGATAAGACAAAGAAATAGGCAAAGTCCAGGGTGAAGCAACTAAGGTCAGAGTGCGTCAAAGGCAAAAGGGTTAATACAAACGTGTAGTCAAAAAGGCAAATCCGAGGTCTAGCAACAAAGATCAGAATATCAGAACACAGGGCGCAGAGCAACACACCAATGAGCAAGGCTACGACTGGCAATGGTCTGACCACTGCCAGCCAGCTAAATAGCCAGGTAATCACCCTGAACGGGTGAAACCTGGAAGAATACCTGCAGGTCCGGCCAGATTGGGCAGCTGGGCTGTCACTCACAATACTGACAGCCCAGCACACCCCTGCCTCTGATTATGTAGTTGGGCTCACAGTGCCCTTAGGACACTATGAGTGGTGTAATCGTGACACTACCAAGCATTAATATTATGAAGTGCTGTTGATAATACAACTTCTGTTAGGAGGGTCTCATGGGTCTGAATGGAGCTGCAAACTCTCTATTCATAGCTATGAACCACCATTGAAAATTTGGGCATAAAATGGCCACCTTTCCTAATACCACTAAAGTAATGCTGCAAAGTGAAAAGTATGTAAATGAACTTTCTTACAGCAGGAAAGAAAATTTTTCCACTAGCTCCATCTATTGGAGGTAGCTACCGACTCAATCAATGTTCAACCTTTTTAACAGGCCTTTCAGTACAGAGCTAGGTCTGGCTGGCTGAATCATGTTCGTCTGATGTAGCTCTGGAGGGAGATTGGCTTTCCTTAACGAGCTTGGCATGGAGTCTAATTGGCAATGATTCATGTGAAAAATGCGTGGCCCCGCTCAATGCAAGTGTATTGAGCGAGGCCACATACATCTAGTCGGAATGTAGTCAGAAGTATGCAGATTGCATACTTGCGATCACATGACTGCTCATTCCCGGCACCGGAGAATCGTTACAGTGCGCAGTGAGCATGCTGTAAGGATTCACAAGTCTGCAGTCACATAGAGTAACTGCTATAAGCTAATTAGTGGAGGTCAGGCCCCTTGCAGATCACGTAATATCGGCCCACCATCAATAAATAAATAAATATTGTAGAACCCCCTTTAAGTCATTCTACAAGAAGACCATTGCTGCCTGCACATCATGAAAAGCATGTAACAATAGACAACTTTTTTTATATTGTGCAGTTCATATCTATGCACATAATTATATGTATAATTAAAATATTCCTATTGCACTGACACGATAAATTAAATTCATGATCCAGCATTACAAGAACAACTTTCCAACAAGCAGAGAATTACAGCAATTCTCAGAGGAATCAACAGCAGCATAATAGAGATTTGGTCCTTGTAATTAGAGATTACAGCGCCTGTTTCATTTATATATTCCACATCATATTCATTATTGGGGAATATCCATTGTATCCCTATGCTACAGGAGTTAAATGAATATTGCAAAAATAGCTATAACCTCGTGTTTATGCTGTGGGCTGAGAATAAATTCCATATTTTATTCCCCTGCCCATGTACTGCATTTATTGGATGCCGTAGACAGTTTGCTGACAAGCAGATAGCAGTTGTCTGACTCTGTATGGAACAGTAAATAGAGAGAATAGTAATGCATATGTGTGATGTGAATTCTTATTACTATGGCACTGTCCATAGTAGTTCCCTCGATATTGTGGTCAGAGAATTTTTAATTTAACTCTCTACCTTAAAGACTATTGACTCCTTTGCATTCTTTTTTTTTACTGTGCAAAAAAATTAATTTTCTATTGTTAGTTTTCAGTAAAATTGTTTACTTGGTTTGTTACTCACACTTGCAGTTATATCAGTACATTGTAAGCTGCTCACTGCCATTAAGTGTTATTAATACCAATAGCAGGCTTAAACTTCAAGTAATGGAAATCTGAGCCAGTGTCGGAGCCCACTCAGACCAAATTTCCATTGGCAAAATCCATTGTATGTGCACAGCAGATGTGTATAATGCATGTATAGAGCTTGTTCCGGAGCCAACATAGCCTACATACGAGCCTAACTGCTGTGATCAGAGCTAGCTGTCTAACTGCTGTGACTCTATGTCTGAACACCTATGGAGACCAGTCGATGGATGGAATAAATAATGGAGTGCAATATTTTGCAAATATTTGATCACTTGCACAATATACTGCAATGTCCCTACTGCCAATAGAAAATGTAAAACACAATGAAAAATATAAACGTCCAAGCTAATTAAATATCATATTATTCATACCATATGTTAATTCTAAAAGGAAAAAAAATATATTGTAATAGTAGACTTGCTGGTTTTTGGTCACTCCACCACCCAAAAATTGAATAAAAAGAAATCAGAAAGTCATGTAGACCTCAAAATAGTATTAATAAACCGTTCATAGTTATTAGACTTCAGTTCAACATTACACCACATTTACGAGCAGCAACTGCAAAAAAGATATTCTGGCCTAAATGCCACCATCCAGTAGATCCTCTACTGATTTGTATTGGAACCTGTGCTGGACATTAGAAGTCAACGGTGCAGAACTGGTGTGAGCTACTTGACAGACCGGGGAGAACATAAAAAAACGCCAACCATTGCAGTTGGCACTTGCAATATTTGTGATGCTGCCTGCCAAGTGGCTGATGTCAGTGCTGCTTGTTTTCCATGTTGCAATCTGCCACCTACAGTAATTATGCATAACATTTACATCTGAAAAGGTGGCATTCCATTGACTAAAACTTTGAAAAATGTTAATCTACTTTGGGACTGGCCAAAAGATTAATTTTTATTTTTTTGTCTACAGTTTTGCTTGCAATATTGGTTCCTCTTTTGTCCCTTTTTTTTATAACTGTTTGTTTTCATTGTATACTTTTTCTTTTTGATTTACTTGATTTTAAGCTTTAATTCATATCCAGTGATCTAATACCAGCAATATTTGGTTTGCAATTGATTTTAATCACTTCGATCTGTTTAATATCCTGATTGCTTCATGTAAATGAACAGTGCCTACTTTTGGTCTTGACTAGAGTTGAGCGAATATGTTCGGAATCGGTCGCTGAATCTGAATTTGCCATATTCGTGCTATATTGGTACCCTATTTGTGATGAATTTATGTTTGACGATCAATTTCGATCATATTCGGTCATTTCTACTCCCATTGACTCCAATGGTGTTCGGCCAATATTGCATATACAATATTTGCCGCCAATCGTAATGGGAACCGAATTTTGTAAAATTCGCTCAACTCTAGACTTGACCGAGCTTAGGATGCTAATAAATATTTTTTGCCCTGAAATAATTCATTCTATTCAACTGAATGTGCTGAGAATAATCAAGTTAAACAAAAAGTTTGATTTTATTGCAGGAGATGACAAAAGTTTGTCCAGTTCCTCTTCGGACACCAGCCATTCAGATGCCAGTGCTGGAAGCAGGTTGACCATCTGGGCAGATCCTTCTTCGGCCAGCACTTCTGCTGAAAGTCATGGCATGGCAGCAGCAAAGGGTATTCATCTTGGAGAGGATAAAGCATATTCTGAAGCCCTTCGTGCATCCAAGCCACCTCCTAAGCCGGCACCATCTAGACACTTGCAGGAGATCGGTCGTCAAAGCTCTTCTGACAGTGGGATAGCTACTGGTAGTCACTCTTCTTATTCTGGAAGCTTTTCTTCCTATGCGGAAAGCCTGGACATTTGCCATGGTGAGGAGTTTGGGTCACTGATTAGCTTACCATTGGCCATGGCCACAGATCAAAATCTATGTACATGTCAGCATCCGGAAACACACAGAGGGACTGAATATCAGATTCCTGCCTCTGTCAGACATCTCTACGACACACCTCGAAGTGTTTTACAGGCAGCTGCTAGAGAACCTCAACAAAAAACTTCAGATTCCACATTACCAAAGGACCAGGCACAAGGAACCCAAAACCCCAGTGATATTAAGCTGTTGCTTCCCCATCTTGACCCCAAAACTGTATCATTACTGCAAGAAAGCAAAGACTCAGGTGATGAGACATATGTGGATTTTGTTCCAAAGTGGACAGCTACAAAGGGGCAACCACAAAGGATGGAACCAAAAGGAAGTGACTTGGCAGCTGCAGGAACAAGTGAGACTTGTGAAATCTGCAGCCCTCATCCTGGAATTACCAGGGCCCTTTTTTCTGCTTGCCCAGTATGTGGGGGACTGAAGGTAAATAGTTATTATATGTTTGCACATAAATAATGTTTCTGTTCTTGGAATAATTGGTCACAGACAGAATGGTTCAAAAATCAGATTTTGGGGGCTTATAAATATTTTTTGGGGCATACATTTCTACCAGTTTTCTGGTATACACTCTAGAAAATTTGTCACATGGCAGTTGGTCATGCCCTCTTTGCTAATCACACCCACTTTTTAAGAAAAGTGGTGAAGCTGGTGCAAAAAAAGCATAATTTTTGCACAAAAAATACTTGCACTAAAGTTTGTGTATTTTTGTTGCCAGAAAAACTGACAAAGGAATGAAAAAAATTCCTCCAAATTTAATAAAACTTAATGTCTTCTTTCTGAATACCAAATCCAAAATTTTATCTCTGTAACAGTATTTATCTGAGAAAGGGTGACGCATGTCTGACATAGGAATGGAGTTAGCGGGACAATTGCTAGTCACTACTCATACCAGGGAGTAGATGATTGTGGCTTGAGATTTACTTGGTACTGACAAGTGAAAGGACCATGGAAGGGAGTGAGGTGAACATTATCAGGGAAAAGTTTTTAAAAGTCACAGAAACCCAGCAATTACATACAGAGTGACGTGACCAGTGATTGGTGACATCTTCTCTGATTGGAGTTGTTCCTTTTCTCATTCTCTACATTTTGGACCAGAAATGCTTCTTTCTGCCATAACTCATCATCCTCAGATATTGTCTTGGATCAATCAGTCGCACTCCCAAACTTAAAAAAATAATAAGAAAAAATGGAAGCTTTTTACCTTTAAAAATTTATCCAAAGTTTATTAAACCAGTAAAATGCAACAGTGCAAAAAATACATGCAAAAAGATATGCAAAAAGGGGACAACATATACAAAGAAATGCCGCAAAAGATCATGATATAGACAGTCAAGCTATATACATTGCACAAGATGACATAAAAAAGGCCGAATAATGGAATTAGTTATAGATATAAGGTGCAAAAAAGTGCCTCCCAATCTTATATGTGCAGGCCTAAATAACAAGGTAAATAGTAATTGTGGCACTGGATTCCCTTTACTTAATAAGTAATATACATGTGTAACAATTCAAGAGATTCTTAATGGTAGTTCAAATATAGGGTTAATCCCTTTTTATCCCAAGAATCACAGAGGTTTCCAATGTAAAGTCAATTAGGGGATTAATCCCTTACAGAAACACTTTTGCTAAATTAAAAGAAGAAGCATTAGTAAGTCAAAAATGTGCTAAAGTGAAGATCATGGTCTATACCTGAGAGGAGCAGGCACCCCAACACGCGTTTCGCACTTGGCTTTGTCCAGGGGATGTGTCTAAAATAATAGACAAAACTTAAGATAGAAACATAATAAGGAAATACCCTGTGGAAAAAAGTAAAATATAGCAGTATATATAAAAAACATTGGGTACTTAGAAAACACTGTTTTTGATAAAAAATAATGTGTAGAAGCCATCCCACCGCATCAAGGTGTACCGAAATCAAGATGGCCCTATACGTTTTCTAATATTAAAACTATGTGCTGTGTTAAAAATGACCTCAATGTGAATAAGGTCAGAGGAGGTCCAAGGACCAAAGGTCATTTTTTGACACATAGTAAGCTTTTAATATTATAGACAGTATAGAACCATCCCAATTTGGGTACACCTTGACGTGGTGGGATTTAGTCTTTTACAAGCAGTGTAAGGATATGCTCACATGTGGCGCTTTTTGCGGTGGAAAAAACAAAGCATTTTACAGTGCCAACAAAATGAATTATATTTCTGAAATCTCATCTACACACTGCTTATTTTTTCTTTTGCATTTGAAACATCAAATCGTTTTTTCAAATTTGCAACATGTCAATTCTTTCAGGCAGCACTCCATATTGGGCTTGATTGATCAAAGCTTTTACGCCAGTATCCTGGCATAAAAAGATTTGAATAGTGTCAAAATTTTGATGCAACTTGTGGCTACGCTAAAATTGTGTGACTCGTATTCTAATGTCATTTTCTCCCTCCTCTGACAAAGCTGACTCTGATGAGTGGTTACGTTTGCTACATCACACATCTTACTCCAGCAGGGACTAGAGTAGGATTTGTGGTGAGGCGCATGCAGAGGTGCCTACAACTCATCTGATGCTCCTGATTCATGAAATGGGGTACGCCTCTTCATCGATCAGGAGCGTCTGATTCCAGCACATCTCCTCATCAAGTCTGGAGTGAACAATGCCAGTCTTGATGAATGGGAGTCATAGTGTGTTTCATTTGTTCTTGAAAACTAATGCTTCAGGCTCCAACCTCTTGATGTTTGAGCTTAAACATTGATTTGTACGAGCAAATAAAACACACGAAAGAGCCTCATGAAGGTGATTTCGCTAGATATCCGGAATAAAACAGCTTGAAATATCGCCAAACTTTTGCACAACTCGAAGTTGTGCAAAACTTCGTAATTTTCACACCAGTCGTGGCCAACTTCACCAAAGTGCGCAGTCATAGAGCAGGATGAGGCATGGCAAAGCGTGCCCAGCAAATTCATCACAATTTATACTACTAAAGAGGCATAACTGATGCCAGAAATGTGCGCCAGCCCGGCGGGACTAACATTTCTGATGGAGGTGTACAGCACTTGTAAGATGCGCCATTAAGAGATATGCTTCTATTAATGAATTATGTGCATCTTACTCCAGCGCATGCAAAACGTCAGGTTTAAATTTAGCCAGCCATATACATTAGATGGCTGCTGGCTGAATGAAGCTTCTGCCTATCATTCTACTGTTGACAGCCATCTCAGCCAACTCTCCCATACACAGGAGTGCTTGCTCGGCCACTCTTGTGTTCTCTATAAGAAAATTGCTGGCTAACATTTTTGTTGGCGGCTTACCTACGGGTTAAAAATGCAGTCTAAAATCAGAAATGCCTGATCCACATCTTCCCTAATGATCAATTGGCCAGTGCCTGCATACACATTAGACTGTCGGCCAAATCCGACTATATCGGTGGGTTTAGCCGACATTAGTCTAATATGTATGGGGACCGATACTTATGAGAACAGAGTTGAGTACGGAAATTAGATTTATTTAGTCTCGAGAAGAGACAAATAAGCAGAGGGCAGGGGGGTCATGATTATCTTGTGCAGGTAAATAAATGGCCTATATAAAAAATATGGTCAAAAGATGATTCATATAAAACCCCTTCAAAAGACAAGGGAGCACTTACTCCATCTGGAGCAGAGGTGGGCAATTAATTTTCCTGAGGGGCCACATGAGAGACCATGACTATTGTGGGGGGGGGGCAAACCAATGGCCTAAAATTATTTCTGCTCAATAATATTACTATATTAATTATAATTATATTAATATTAAGTGTATGACTTAATATTGAGAAGAATTAAGTATCCTTACATCTCTTATAGACTGTATGATTCGGCACACAGCCACCCTATATACGGTATGAGTCCTCACACAGCCCCTTATATCATACGAGCCAAACACGGCCCCCTACATACTGTAAGAGCCATACACAACCCCCTAGGTACTTTAAGAGCCCCCACATAGCCTCCTACATACAGTAAGAGCCCCCACATAGCCTCTGATGTAACGTATGTGCCCCACATAGCTTCTGATATACAGCATGTGCTCCCACGTAGCCTCTGACATACAGCATGTGCCTCATGTAGCCTCTGATATACAGCATGTGCCCCACATAGCTTGTGATATACAGCATGTGCCCCACATAGCTTGTGATATACAGCATGTGCCCCACGTAGCCTCTAATATATAGCATATGCCCCACGAAGCCTCTGATATACAGCATGTGCCTTACTTAACCTCTGATATACAGCATTTGCCCCACGTAGCCTCTGATATACAGCATTTGCCCCACGTAGCCTCTGATATACAGCATGTGCCCCAGGTTAGCTTTTGATATACAGCATGAGCCCCACGTAGTCTCTAATGTACAGCATGAGCCCCACGTAGTCTCTAATATACAGCATGTGCCCCACGTAGCCTCTAATATGCAGTATGTGCCCTATGTAGCCTCTGATATACAGTATGTGCCCTATGTAGCCTCTAATATGCAGCATGTGCCCCACATAGCCTCTGATATATAGTATGTGCCTCACTTAGCCTCTGATATACAGTATGTGCCCCATGTAGCCTCTGATATACAGCATGTGCCCCATGTATTAATTGGTTCTCAGGAATATTGATAATATAACAAATAAATAGAAATGCCAATAGCATGTTTACTATCAGGAAAATTTATAATCCAACTGACTGTAGGAAGAAACTCCATATGCATGAATATTCATAATAAAGAAAAAAGGAGTACTGACTTCATCAAAATAATACAAATTTATTAATTACATATAGTGGTTTAATATTACACAGTAAAAAACAGTAGGTAAACAAAGAACGATTCATGTGGTCACCCAGTGAATAATGAGCTTGGGTAAGAAGCACTATTGATCGTACTCAATGAGTACAAAGAAATAGGGTCTCATGCCTAAACTATAAATTAAATATTAAGTGCATGAAGATCTCACTGAATGACGTGAACAGGTGCAGTATCGTAAACTGGAGTTCACAGGCACACCAATGAAATTGCTGCAGCTGATTGATTAAGCCAAGATGGTAGGGTGAAAGGCAGCAGGATAATAAAGCGCAAAGTGCATGTGCCAAAAAATTAAGTATTAGGATCAATGACACTTACCCATAGTCATATGCAAGTGCACGGTAAAATTCCCAGGGGACAGCCCCGGACGTACGTTTCACTTTAGTCTATTCAACAGTGATCCCTTCTTACTCAAGCTCATTATTCCCTGGGTGAACACATGAATTGTTCTTTGTTTACCTCCTGCTTTTTACTGTGTCACATTGAGCCACTATATGTAATTAATACATTTTTTATCATTTTGATGAAGTCAGCACTCCTTTTCTCTTTATTATGAATATATGTGCCCCATGTAGCCTCTGATATACAGCATGTGCCCCACGTCTCTGATATACAGCATGTACCCCACATAGCCTCTGATATACAGCATGTGCCCCACGTAGTCTCTGAAATACAGCATGTGCCCCACGTAGTCTCTGATATACAGCATGTACCCCACGTAGCCTCTGATATACAGCATGTGCCCCATGTAGTCTCTGAAATACAGCATGTGCCCCACGTAGTCTCTGATATACAGCATGTGCCCCACGTAGCCTCTGATATACAGCATGTGCCCCACGTAGTCTCTGAAATACAGCATGTGCCCCACGTAGTCTCTGATATACAGCATGTGCCCCACGTAGTCTGATATACAGCATGTGCCCCATGTAGTCTCTGATATACAGCATGTGCCCCATGTAGTCTGATATACAGCATGTGCCCCACGTAGTCTCTGATATACAGCATGTGCCCTACATAGCCTCTGATATACAGCATGTGCCCCATGTAGCCTCTGATATACAGCATGTGCCCCACATAGCCTCTGATATACAGCATGAGCCCCACGTAGCCTCTGATATACAGCATGTGCCCCATGTAGTCTCTGAAATACAGCATGTGCCCCACGTAGTCTCTGATATACAGCATGTGCCCCACGTAGCCTCTGATATACAGCATGTGCCCCACGTAGTCTCTGATATACAGCATGTGCCCCACCTAGTCTCTGATATACAGCATGTGCCCCACGTAGTCTCTGATATACAGCATGTGCCCCACCTAGTCTCTGATATACAGCAGGTGCCCCACGTAGTCTGATATACAGCATGAGCCACACGTAGCCTCTGATATACAGCATGTGCCCCACGTAGTCTCTGATATACAGCATGTGCCCCACATAGCCTCTGATATACAGCATGTGCCTCATGTAGTCTGATATACAGCATGTGCCCCACATAGCCTCTGATATACAGCATGTGCCCCACGTAGCCTCTGATATACAGCATGTGCCCCATGTAGTCTCTGAAATACAGCATGTGCCCCACGTAGTCTCTGATATACAGCATGTGCCCCACGTAGTCTCTGATATACAGCATGTGCCCCACGTAGTCTCTGATATACAGCATGTGCCCCACGTAGTCTCTGATATACAGCATGTGCCCCACCTAGTCTCTGATATACAGCATGTGCCCCACGTAGTCTCTGATATACAGCATGTGCCCCACCTAGTCTCTGATATACAGCATGTGCCCCACGTAGTCTGATATACAGCATGTGCCCCACGTAGCCTCTGATATACAGCATGTGCCCCACGTAGTCTCTGATATACAGCATGTGCCCCACGTAGTCTCTGATATACAGCATGTGCCCCATGTAGTCTGATATACAGCATGTGCCCCACGTAGTCTCTGATATACAGCATGTGCCCCATGTAGCCTCTGATATACAGCATGTGCCCCATGTAGCCTCTGATATACAGCATGTGCCCCACGTAGTCTCTGATATACAGCATGTGCCCCACATAGCCTTTTATTTATAACATAAACACCCTAAATACAGTATGAACCACACACAGCCCCCTATATGCATACAAATATCCCATACACATGAAAACATAACACCATATACAGTACTTGCCAAGTTCAACTTGGATTTTTCCTTCTGCAAGAGTGTGACCCTTCTTTGAGATGATGCAACTGTTATCTTTAAAAGAAACTACATTCCCCTTTTGCGTGAGCATCTTCCCTGACAGAAGATTGCTTTCAAGGCTGATAACATAGAGAACATCCTTTATTGGGATCTTTCTGCTTTGTGTTGAGGAAACTAGACAGTGGAGGTAGCCGTGTCCTACTCCTGAAGTCATATTGTGAGACATTAGCTAAGATGATCTTTTGTGACTTGCTTTATTAAGGTCAGTGAAGAAATCCTTGTTATTTGTCACATGACTGCTTGCACCAGAATCTATATATCATATATGCTTTACAGATAGGCCTGTACTGGCATTAAATGCAGCTTCAACACATGCAGAATCTTCCTTTACAGCTGTTTTAACCCTTTGATGACTGTTCTGCTTTTTAAGCTGACTCATTCTTGCTTTCCAAATTCTTCAGTCTGTTTTAAGGTGGCCAGGCTTTTTACAGACAAAACATTCATGAGTTTCTCTTACATGGCTCTTATATTTAGGGAAATCCTGTATCTTTAATGCTGTTTCTGCTCTGGATTAATTGCTGCTGCTTACATGCTGCACTTTTCTCTTGAATTCATCCACAAGTTTGCCTTTAACACACTCTAGTGTCAGCTCATCATCTGGCCGTGCATCTAGTGCAGTCACGAGTGTGTCAAAACTTTCAGAAAGACCACTTAATAGAAGTGCAGCAACATGAAAATCTTTAATTTCTTGACCAATACCCCTGATATGCTCCACAATCTCTAGGGTATTTCTTATATAGTCCTGCATATTCTGTCCATCACTTAGCTTAGACTGATACAGCTGATCGCGCGAGATCGGCCTGGTCCATTTCTCATCGCCGGCTTCCTGCTGGCGCCGATGAGCGAGCCATGGACGCGGGCAGAAGACGGTCATTATCGCTGCGCCTGAAAGGTGAGTATCGACCGCCGACCGCAGCTGCATCGCTGGTGAGATCTGCCTGTTTGGCAGCTCACTAGCGACCATTTAGCGATGCACCAGCGATCCTGACCGGGTCACATCGTGGTCGGGATCGCTGGTGCATCGCTAAATGTAACGGGGCCTTTACTCATCCCACATCTCCTTTGCAGTTGCACATTTGCTTATATGCATATCACCTACACTGAGGGACATCGTGCTTTGTGCTTTCTGATCCTTCTCTAGCCAATCATCTGGTAATGGATGAGGCATTTGTTCCTGAGTATATTTCCCCATTATTATTATTATTTATTTATAAAGCACCATTGGTTCCACGGTGCTGTACATGAGAAGGGGTTACATACAAATTACAGATATCACTTACAGTAAACAAACTAACAATCACAGACTGATATAGAGGGGAGAGAGGACCCTGCTCTTCCGGGCTTACATTCTGCAGGATGATGAGGAAGGAGACAGTAGGTTGGGGGGTTGCATCAGCTCCAGTGATGGTGAGGCGGTAGCTCCAGTAGTGGTGAGGAGGCAGCGGGGATCATTGCAGGCTGTAAGCTTTCCTGAAGAGATGGGTTTTCAGGGTCCGTCTGAAGGATCCGAGTGTGGTTGATAATCGGACATGTAGGGGCAAAGAATTCCAGAGGATGGGGGCTATTCAGGAGAAGTCTTCGAGGCGATTGGGTGAGGAGCGAATAAGTGTGGAGGAGAGAAGGAGGTCATGGGGGGACCGGAGATTACATGAGGGAAGATATTGGGAGATTAGTTCAGAGATATATGGAGGATACAGGTTATAGATGGCTTTGTAGGTCAGTATTAGTAACTTGAATTGGATTCGCTGAGGGAATGGGAGTCAGTGAAGAGATGTGCAGAGGGGAGAAGCGGAAGAGTAGCGAGGAGAGAAATAAATTAGTCGGGCAGCAGAGTTAAGGATGGACTGGAGAGGTGCGAGGGTGTTAGCAGGGAGGCCACAGAAAAGGATGTTGCAGTAGTCGAGGCGGGAGATGATGAGTGCATGCACAAGCATTTTAGAAGATTAAGGGTTGAGGAAGGGACGGATTATGGAAATATTTTTGATCTGGAGGCGACAGGAGGTGGAGAGAGCTTGGATGTGCGGTTTGAAGGACAGGGCAGAGTCAAAGGGGGAAAGCATGATGTTGCAAATTGTTATAGATAGGTAGGGTAAGGAAGATTTGTGAAATGGGGGAAAGCTGATCAGTTCAGATTTGTCCACATTGAGTTTGAGGTAGCGGGAGGAGAAGAAGGAGGATATGGCTGATAGACACTCCGGGATTCTGGAGAGCAGAGAGATGACGTCTGGGCCAGAGAGGTAGATCTGAGTATCATCGGCATAAAGGTGGTACTGGAATCCATGGGACTTTATGAGTTGCCCAAGGCCAAGTGTATAGATTGAGTAGAGTAGGGGTCGTAGAACAGAGCCTTGGGGGACTCCAACAGAGAGCGGGTGGGATGAGGAGGTAGTGTGGGAGTGGGAGACGCTGAATGTGCGGTTGGAAAGGTATGAGGAGATCCAGGATAGAGCGAGGTCTTTGATGCCAATGGAGGAGAGGATCTGTAGTAGGAGGCAGTGGTCGACTGTGTCGAAAGCAGAGGACAGGTCTAGACGGAGGAGTATAGAGTATGGTCCTTTAGCTTTGGCTGTAAGTAGGTCGTTAGTAATTTTGGTCAGGGCTGTCTCAGTGGAATGATGGGGATGGAAACCAGATTGTAGATTGTCAAAGAGCAAGTTAGATGAGAGGTGGGAGGAAAGTTCAGTGTGGACGTGCTGTTCAAGGAGTTTGGAAGCGAATGGGAGCAGCGATATTGGGCGATAGCTGGACATAGCTGTTGGTTCGATGGTTGGCTTTTTAAGGATAGATGTGATTGTGGCATATTTGAAAGCAGAAGGGAAGGTACCAGAAGTTAGTGATAGGTTGAAGAGGTGGGTTAAGAGTGGTGGTGATGTTGGGGAGGAGGTGGGATGAGATAGGGTCAAGTTCCCAAGTAGTGAGGTGTGATTTGGAGAGAAGATGAGCAAACTCCTCTTCAGTGATGTTGGATAAGGAGGTTATGGGGTTTGGGCACTGGTCTGGTATTCCACATACCTTCTCTTATGAGCAGCATCTTCACCTTGAATTTCCAGGACTGGTAGTTCTGGTTAGAGAGGCTTGGCACTGAGAACTTGACAGGATTGCTGCTAGTGGACATCTTCTCTGTTACTCTGTGTTGCTTTTGCTCTCGGCTTCTGTTGTTATGTTACTCTGGGGTTTTGTGTCACTCTGGGCCCATAACCTGTTGGCAGCGGATTAGTCAGGATACTCTCCAAGCATGTGACAACAGAGCTTCTTTATTCAGGAACAAACAGGAACAGTATATGATAAGCCTAATAGATCAGGAGCAAAACATTTGTGTGTCTCTATCTGTACAGCATCCACAGCAGGATGCTTCTCTCATAAATAAACATAGGAATAAGATGAAATACAGTCACATGCTATCCCTATGTGAGCCTCTGGGAGTTTTTTTTCACTTTATAAACAGCATACAAATCTAGCAACTAAACACTCATAGACAGGAATGGAGCTGTTGAACCAAACATATTCCATCAATTATCCTGGTGCTACTTCAGTACTGACTTTAGATAGATGGCGGATGACCCCTAGGAGCGGATAGCTGGAATGGCCTGGGGGAATGTCCAACAGATGCAGGCAGGTAGAGATGATAAAAGGAACCGCAGGTGCAGACAGGACAGTCTGACAGAGAGATGAGAGCTGGCAGATGCAGCTGACTCTGCTGCTGTCGAGGTGGGCACTTGCGAGTGCAGCTGGCTCTGCTGCCGACAAGGTGAGCACTAGCGGGTGAAGCTGGCTGAGCTGCCATCGAGGGGAGCCCTGGCGGGTGCAGCTGGTTCTGCCGCCGTTTAAGTGAGCACTGGCAGGTGCAGCTGGCTCTGCTGCCGTCGAGGTGAGCACTAGTGGGTGCAGCTGGCTCTGCTGCCGTCGAGGTAAGCACTGGCGGGTGCAGCTGGCTCTGCTGCTGTCGAGGTGAGCACTGGTGAGTGCAGCTGGCTCTGCTGCGGTCGAGGTGAGCACTGGTAGGTGTGAAACGGAGGCCTGGGCGGTAGTCGTGGCAGTGGGTGGCAATACAGGCACACCCTGGCCCTCCGCTCTATTAACACACGGTAGTTCACTCATTTGTAAGTCATGGTCCATTCCACACGGCCAGGAGTCCTTTTCCTTTAACACCACACAAAGATAGTCAGAGTCCAGGGTCATCTTCAACAAAATAATTTTACTCAGCTTGTCCAGTTTAGTTACAGAAACAGCACAAGATTCTTTGCAGAATATCACCATTCCGTTCCCTGTACTGTCCCTCACTCCTCCATAAATATCCACCGGATCCGCTGGTCCGCTGTCATAGCTTCGTTACTGGTCAGGCTATCCCGCTTCAGGAGTTGCCCGCCCGCTTCCCTCTCCAAAGGTGAAGTCAAGAAATGGGTCTTCCATTCCTTACCAGGCCCTAGGCTTCAGATGTTTAGGTTTGTTCCCACGAAAATAGCTGCTACCATTCTGATGCTGCCAAGATATTCCTCACCACGTGTGACTGTCAGCTCTAGGCCCTGGACTGCTGGGCTCCTTGCCTTAAATGTTCCCTCCTGGACACGACTGTCCTAGCTCCTGGCTCACACTCCTTCTCCTCACTGTACTCTGACTAATTCCAGGAAGCTCCTTCAAAGTAGCGTCAACCAAAACCCCCATTACAGGTATAATGATAACCAACGTTTTTCCACAGAATTCACTTCAAAGTAGTACACTGAGATCCAGGGGTTCCTGCAGTACCCCCATTCAGTATTCTCCCATCAAGGACTCCCAACACACTGTCACATCCAGCTTTGAGCACCTCTTCTGACTGGTAGTATCATCCTCCAGCGTACCATACATAAAACATCTCTAAACCCCTAAGACCAGTAAATCTGCATCCAGATCTGCTCTTCTGTGCAGGGCTACTCACAAAATTCACCATTTTGAGATGTTCTCTTGATACCTGTTTGCTAGACCTGGACCTAATGCACCAAGCTGGCAGACAGTCGCAAGCCACAGTTCATGGGAACGCGAGCCACATGTGGCTCCCGAGCTACAGGTTGGGGATCCCTGCTTTAGAGGAATGTGCACCGCCCCTTTAAGAAAGTGGAAGTGTGCGCGCGCTCTGAGCACAGTGCCTGAAAATCTGCTAAGAGTGCATGCACCCCGGGCATCAGCAGACCCGGAAGGAGCAGGATGGGAGCCTTGGCGGTTAGTGCGCTGATATCTCTGCAGAGAGAGAGTTACCGCAGGCAGAGATTTAGGCACTACATAGATAGATAGATAATAGATATACAATAGATAGATACTAGCTGATAGATACTGTAATAGATAGATGACAGATAGATATGAGATAGATACTAGATAGATAATAGATATATAATAGATTGATAATAGATATACAATAGATAAATACTAGCTGATAGATACTGTAATAGATAGATGATAGATAGATATGAGATAGATACGGTAGATAGATAGATACTAGATAGATAATAGATATATAATAGATAGATTGATAATAGATATATAATAGATAGATACTAGCTGATAGATACTGTAATAGATAGACGATAGATTGTTAGATATGAGATAGTTAGATGATAGAGCGATTGATAAATAATAGATCGATAGACAGATAGATGATAGATAGATTGATAGATATTAGATAGTTAGATGTTGCTTCTGGCCAGGTTCCATCTTCCATTTGTGCTCTGCCCTCCTATGACTGATGAAGCTACGACTGACACATATGACTTTGATGTAAATGACAGGCGCTGCCTGTTCTCATTACCCCAAGACACACATACATCCGTGTGATGGTGCCGGTGTGTGTACTGCTCCATATCATCCTTATTACTCGTGGCAGACATTAGTTTCAGGATGCGGAGCAGTCTGTTTGACTGGGAACGAGCAGGGGTGTATGAAGTGATGGGCTCTCTATAATCTCCAGAGTAAATGGGCTGTGCGCTTATTAACTTCCCATGCCGGTATGACTCAACACCGGGGCCTAAGAGAAGCCGTCATCATTACCGCACATGGATGCCGCTCACGCAGTTTGGAACCGGCCTTTGAATAATTTAATGAAACCAATTTGCACTCTTAAAATAAGCAGAAATCTAGTAACAATCCTTCAGCATCTTGCAGAGTTCTCCCCATACACAATGCAGAACATGGTGTGGGGCCGCGGGGAGAACACTGGAAGCTGGAATAGAAAGCACTTATACATTTGGGATATCACAGAAATATGAAATTTCTCCAGGGAACATGTAGAATCAGAAATTCTGCCTGACTTCTTGGCTGTACTATACATAGTTTATCAGCACAGAAGTCCAGTCCACTCCCCGTCAATGTTCGTTTCATTACCTCCTTAAGGACCAGATATATTTTTACCCCTTTAAAGGGGTGTCCATCCCATTTGAATTTCTGTTCTATTAACCCTTTAACACCAGGTCCTTTTTGCCCTTAAAGTGGTATATTGTGTCAACTGATCCTTAGAATAGACCACCACTATCAGATCAGCAGGGGTTTGACCACCCCCCACCAGTCAGCTTTTACCATTCCCTGGGGAGCTTAGCTCCTCTTCAACTGGCATCAGAGAAGTCAAAAGTTGTACGCCTACATTTATTTCATGTTTGTTTAAAGGGCACCAGTTGCTTGCCATAAATATGCTGTTTTGCCTTGTCTAGATGCCTCTGTTTTCATAAGGCTATGTGCCCACGTATGCAGAAAATTTCTGCTTCAGAAACGGACTCCTTCCCAGAAAACGCGCGTTTTATTTCCGCGCGTTTTTTGCGCGTTTTCTGCATGTTTTTGATGCGTTTTTTTCAGCGTGTTTTCTGGACTCATAGGAAATAGCTGAAAACGCGGACTTTTCCGCAAAATTAATGAGCATGCTGCGTTTTTAACAGCTAAGCGTTTCCTATGCGGAAAAAAACGCATCAATTGGCACAAAAAGGGCAAAATGCATTAAAATGAATGGGATGCTTATTTTAAGCAGTTGTGAAGCGTTTTGACCCGGACAAACACTTCAAAAACGCTTAGAAAACGCTTACGTGGGCACACAGCCTCCATCTAACATTGTTTTCTCTTTGTTCCTGCTCTTCTCCATTCCTGAGGTAGAGTCCCCACTTCCCTATTTATAATTCTAGTTTTCTTAGCGAAATGGGTGTGTATCCTCAACAAGACTCCCGTAGAGTCCATTGAGGACCACGCCTCTTTGATTATCAAGAGTAGACTGACATACAGAGAACAGGGGGCCACATCTCAAGAACCAAGAGGCACAGGTACAAAAGAAAAACAACACCGGAATCAGGAAAACAGCGGCATTTACAACTGGTAAAAAAAAGTAATGTACAAAAATTTTTGGCACGTGTTGAAAAAAATGTAGTGGGTAGAGCAGTCTATCTGATGAGCTGCCATTAGTCATGTAGACCTGATAAACTGGAGTCTAGGTCTTCTCCATCTAATCTGTATGTTTCTCCTTCAGGGAGCTACAGCCCTTCACCCAGGAGTTGTATCGACATCGCCCCTGCAAGGTAAGCAGATATTGTTTGCATTGATATAATCACAGTTAGCTGGTCTTCCTTCGGTAGTAGGGGTGTGGCAGGTAAAAGGGGGGCTAATTTCCAATATTAAGGCTGGGGTCACACTTTCAAGTGCAATGCGAGAAAATCGCCTCAATACCCGGCACTGCCGCTGACACTCGGGACCAGAGCATTCAGCTGCATAGAAATACATACAGTCGGACATGCTGGTCCCGAGTGCCGGTGGCACTGCCGGTTATTGAGGTGAGAGACTCGCATGAGTTTCTCGCATTGCACTTGCAAGTGTGACCCTGGCCTTAAAGATACCTGAGATATGAGTAGTAGGAAAGGGAAATGTAGATGACTGGCAGGGTAAAGGAAGAGCAATCACATTTCCATTCCTTGAGCATTTCACAGGTGACGAAAAGATTGGGCGTCTGATGGACCGTTGCTTTGTGGCCCTATCGGTATTTGATTCTCCCCTGTTTCTATAGTCCATATTTTTCATTAAATATTTTGCAAATGTCTGAATGAAAAAAAATTGCCAGCAACCCTTTCTATTAATTATTCTGGAAGCTTGACAATTAGCAAATTAGTTATTAGAATAAATTAAGGGGTCTTAATACAGGAACATTTCACAAAACAAATACAAATTAATTTTAGTTTTAAAGGGGTAAAGTCTGATTTTTTTTCCCCGAAACATTGCTGTGCGAGTTTATAGGTTGTGCCTGGTATTGCGTTCATGATAAGGTAGTAACTTTAGTAAGAGGTAAACTGCAAATAACCCCTTAACGACCAAAGCTATTTTTGGTTTTGCATTTTCATTTTTTGCTCCCCTTCTTCCCATAACTTTTTTATTTTTTGGTCAAAATGGCCATGTGAGGGCTTGTATTTTTTGCGGGATGCGTTGGACTTTTGAATGACACCATTGGTTTTACCATGTCTTGTACTCGAAAACGGGAAAAAAATTCCAAGCGCGGTGAAATTGCCAAAAAAGTACAATACCACAGTTGTTTTTTTTTTTTTTTTCACCATGTTTACTAAATGCTAAAACTAACCTGACATTATGATTCTGCAGGTCACTACGAGTTCATAGACACCAAACATGTATAGGTTCATTTTTATTTAAGTGGTGAAAATAAATTCCAAAATTTGTTAAAAAAAAAAAAAAAAAGCGCCATTTTCCGATACCTGTAGCGTCTCCATTTTTTGTGATCTCGGGTTGGGTGAGGGCTTATTTTTTGTGTGCCAACCTGGCGTTTTTAATGATATTGTATTGGTGCAGATACGATCTTTTGACCACCCGTTATTGCATTTTAATGCAGTGTCGCGGAGACCAGAAAAACATAATTCTGGCTTGTTCACCTTTTTTCTCGTTACGCCGTTTAGCGATCTGGTTAATTTTTTTAATATTGATAGATTGGGCGATGCTGAAAGGGGCAATACCAAATATGTGTATGTTTGATTTTTTTATTGTTTTATTTTGAATGGTGCTAAAGGGGGTGATTTGAAATTTTATATTTTTTTATCTTTTTAATATTTTTTTAAATATTTTTTTTTTACTTTTGGCATGCTTCAATAGACTCCATGGGAGACTAGAAGATACCATAACCCGATTGGCTCTGCTACATACAGGCAGTGATCAGATCGCCTGTATGTAGAAGTATTGCTGACTTACTATGAGCGCCGACCACCAGACGGCGCTCATAGCAACCAGCATTGACAACCATAGAGGTCTGCAGAAGACCTCTGGTTGTCATGCCGACCCACTGGTGACCCACCGGTGGTTGTAAGATAACTGTCTGCAGCAGAAGAAAAAGGTTGCTAATGAAAATCTGTCATGTGAAGTCCCCAAATGCTATTAGGGTGTGTGCACACGCTGTGGATTCTGCTGCGTATCTGCAGCGGCTTTGGTCCTGCGGATCCGCAGCAGTTTTTGCTGCGGTGTACAGTACCTTTATATTCTATGGAAATCCAAAACCGCAGTGCACACAGTGCGGATTTTTCCACGCGGATTTGCTGCGGGTTCAAAACCGCAGCATGTCACTTCTTTGTGCGGAATCCGCAGCGGTTTTACACCTGCTCCATTGTACAGGTGTCAAACTGCAGGGGCAAACCGCAGGCTAATCCGCGGATTTACCTGCGGGTTTTGCAAAATCCGCGCGGATAAATCCGCAGCAGAATCCGCAGCGTGTGCACACACCCTTACCCTTCAAATATAGGGTAACAGCTTTCTAATGCTTTCCACCACCTTACTGAAAGTGTGGCTGCCAGGAGGAAAAGGACTTAGAGTTGCGCCCCCAGCGGCTACAGTCACCGCTCACAGAACCACTCAGTATACTGTGAGCTGCGGTTGTAGGCACGTTCCAGAACTTTGATGGACAGTTCGCAGCACACAGATGTACTGCAGAGCAATCTGTCAATCAAAGAGCAGAGGTTTGCTTACAACCACCACTCCCAGTATACTGAGTGGTGCCTGTATGACTGAAAGCCAGCAGCTACCGGGAGGAATAAAGCTAATTTTCTTCTTGTAGCCACACTTTCAGCAAGGTGGCCAGACAACATTGGAACTTCATTAACCTGAAGATTAACTCCATATCTACAAGTTAATAGCATTTGGGGACATGACTGCCTCTTCAAGCCTTGACAGTGGTATAGCATTGGTTGTCAACAATCGTAGCAAGGCAAGTTCATTCAGATGATTATTCAGAGGAGCGTCCCTTCCACCAGACTAATATTATCTGTATCTGCATCATGGATGCAGACACAATTGAAAGCAATTATGGAACAGGGAGCCATCCTCTCCTTGCTCCATCATTGTCCCTGTGCATCCGAGCTCAGCGTAGCAGGCACTATGATGTCACTACATCACATCTGCTATGCAGAGCAGTATAGAGCTTCTTTCCAAATGCTGCAGAAGCTGGAGCAGTGGGGGGACTGTGATAGGTGAGTTTTTTTCTTTTTTAAATTGATGAGTACATTGTGGGGGGCCTTTATCCTATTTGGAGGGTATTGGATGCCATTGTCCTGTTTGGATGGCTGCTTTGTTGCCATTAAACTATTTGGAGGGCTGTGTAGGGGCCAATTATATTGTTTGGTGGGCTGTGTGTTGGTCAATTATACATTGTGGAAGATTGTATAGGGGCCATTTATACTGTTTAGGGGTTGTGTGGGAACCAATTATACTGTTTGGAAGGTTGTGTGGAGGCCAATTATACTGTTTGGAGGGCTGTGTGGAGGCCAATTATACTGTTTGGAAGGCTGTGTGGAGGCCAATTATACTGTTCGGAGGGCTGTGTGGAGAGCAATTATAATGTTTGGAGGGCTGTGTGGGGGCGAATTATGTTGTCTGGATTGTTGTGGGGCCATTACACTGTTTGGAGGGCTGTGTAGGAGCCATCATACTGTTTTGAGAGCTATGTGGGGGCTGTTATACTGTTGGAGGGCAATGTGGGGGCCCTTAGAATGTTTGTAGGGCTATGTTGTATGCAGACCATTATACAGTGTGGAGGGTTGTATGTAGTTCATCATATTATGTGGAGGGTTGTGCATTGTTCGGGGGGCTATGTGGGGGCTTGGAGGGCTAGTTGGGGTCATTATACTGCATGTGGACAATTATAAAGTCCGTAGGATTGTGTGAGTCAATCATGCTGTGTGTAGGATTGTGTTCGAGCCATCATATTGTGTGGAGAGTTGTGTTGGGGCTATCATACTGTGTGAAGGCTTTTGTGGGGCTATCATACTATGTGGAGGGATGTTGGGGCCATTATACTGTATGGAGGACCATTATACTGCATAGAGGACGATTATACAGTGTGGGGGGGTTGTGTTGTGAGTTCATTTTCCCCTTCACTACTGAGGCCCGAGGAACTCCCTCTTCTGGTGAAGAAAGGTAGTGAGCCTGATTGTCAAACACCTGGGGCTGATGATGATGACTGGCTAAGTAGAGTTAATGACTGGATATAAGGCTGCCGACGCCCTTCTGGCCTGCGGGTGATTTCTCTGTGGACTTCTAGGAAACCAGTCTGATTCCTGCTCATCTAAAGCTAAGATTTCTGCTTTGCCTTTTTGCATTAGTGTTTTGTTTTCCTTGCTTTTCTGGATTCTTCCATTCCCTGCTGGGGTGAGCTGAATCTCCTTTTGCCTGTTGCTCTGTCTTCAGAATATTCCTGAGTACTGACATAGCCTTTTTTGAAGCCTAGCGTCTTCAGGGTCTTTTTTACTGTCAGTTTGTTGGCTCTTATTTTCATAGGGTTTTTCACGGATTGCGGACAGCAGCCTTCCTGTCCTTTCCTATCTAAGCTAGCTTGAGCCCCATCTTTGCTCTTTCTGTCTGTGTTTTGTTCTTTCTTCTTGCTTCACCGTCATTATATGTGGGGGGCTGCCTTTTGCTTTGGGGTCTGCTCTGGGGCAGTTTAGATTTCCCTTTCTGTCTTTAGGCTATGTAGTCCTCCGGCTGTGATCGAGGGGCCTAGGGCATCGTAGGAGCCCCCCACGGCTACTGCTAGTTGTGTTGATAGGTTCAGGGGTCTGCAATCCGATAGCTGCCAACTTCTCTGGTGTTCTGGACTTAGCTAGCATTTCTATTTTTGCCTCCTATGGTGACTCAATCATAACAGAATCACCCACCATACCGCAGATCCTAGGGTACTCAATTGCAGGAAAGAATTGTATAAAAAAAAAAAAAAGTGTGTATATTTTTTCCTCTATATCTCTGAGGTTGTAGGGGGAATTTTTTTTTCTCTCAATGGAGATAAAGCAATTGTCTGATCGTGTGGAGCAGCTTGCTGCGGAAGTGCGGGGAATTTCCGCCTACCTTGCTCATTCACATGCTGCTGAACCAAAGATTCCTACACCTGATGTATTTTTTGGGGATCGGTCTAAGTTTTTGAATTTCAAAAATAATTGTAAATTATTTTTTGCCTTGAAGCCTAACTCGTCAGGGAGCTCAGCGCAGCAGGTTAAAATTGTCATCTTTTTGCTGCGTGGCGATCCCCAGGATTGGGCGTTTTCTTTGAAACCAGATTATCCTATTCTGACTAATGTGAACGCATTTTTTCAGGCCTTGGGGTTGTTGTATGACGAACCTAATGCCATTGATCAGGCTGAAAAGACCCTGCTGGCATTGAACCAGGGTCGTGATTCTGCAGAATTGTACTGTCAAAAATTCCGAAAGTGGGCAGTACTTACTACCTGGAATGATAATGCCTTGGCTGCTCTCTTTCGGAAGGGGTTGTCAGAAGCCGTAAAAGATACTATGGTGGGATTTCCTGTTCCCTCTGGTCTTGACGATTCTATGTCTTTAGCCATTCAGGTTGATCGGCGTTTGCGCGAACGCAGAGCTGCACGAGAAGTGTTGCCACCTGTTGAACAGATGTCTGAACCTATGCAATGTGAGTTTTTTCCAGAGAGCAGCGTCAGGAGTTCAGAAGGCGTAATAAGTTGTGTTTTTTCTGTGGAGATGCCTCGCATATTATTTCTGTCTGTCCTAAACGCGAGAAACGCCTTGCACACACGTTTTCTGTTGGTGGTGTTCAACCTAAGTTTCTTCTGGCTATTACTCTGATCTGCTCCCTGTCCACATTTTCCGCCAAGGCTTTTGTGGATTCGGGAGCAGCTCTAAACCTAATGGACTTGGATTTTGCTAAACGTTGTGGATTTCCGATGACACCTCTGCAGACGCCTATCCCTTTGAGGGGGATTGATGCTACTCCTTTGGCGAAAAATAAACCTCAGTTTTGGACCCAGGTGGTAATGCGGGTCGCCCCAGACCATCAAGAAAATTGCAGGTTTTTGGTGTTACATAATCTGCATGATACTATTGTTCTGGGGTTTCCCTGGTTACAAATTCATAATCCAGTTTTGGATTGGAAATCTGTGTCTGTGGTGAGTTGGGGTTGTCGGTGTGCCTTTAGTGAGGCTCCGGTGTTTTCCACCTCTCCTCAGTCGCATGATGTTCCTGATTATTTGGCGGACTTTTATGATGTATTTAGTGAGAATGAGTCTGCGTCTCTGCCTCCTCATAGGAGTTATGACTGTGCAATTGAACTGAGCCCGGGGTGTAAATTTCCCAAGGGTCGGCTCTTCAATTTATCTGTACCCGAGCACGAGGCTATGCGATCCTATATTAAGGAGGCGTTGGAGAAGGGTCATATTAGACCATCCTCATCACCCTTAGGTGCCGTTTTTTTTTTTGTAGCCAAAAAGGATGGATCATTAAGACCTTGTATTGATTATCGTGCTCTCAACAAAATTACTGTTAAATATCAGTATCCGTTACCCCTGATTTCTGATCTATTCTCCAGAGTTAAAGGTGCTTGCTGGTTTACCAAGCTTGACCTCAGGGGGGCGTATAATCTTATTCGCATTAAGCATGGGGATGAATGGAAGACGGCGTTTAATACTCCGGAGGGACATTTTGAGTACCTGGTGATGCCTTTTGGGCTCACTAATGCCCCTTCTGTCTTCCAGTGCTTCATGAACGATATTTTCCGAGATTTTGTTGATAAATTTTTGATTATCTATCTGGATGATATTTTGATCTTCTCCAAGGATTGGGATTCTCATGTGGAACATATTCGGACTGTGTTCCGGATCTTGAGGGAGAATTCCCTGTATGTCAAAGGAACTAAATGACTTTTTGGAGTACAGAGGATTTCTTTTTTGGGATTTATTTTGTCCCCGTCAACTATTGAAATGGACCCGGCCAAGGTACAGGCCATTTACGATTGGGTTCAGCCCACTTCTTTGAAGGCCCTCCAGAAGTTTTTGGGTTTTGCTAATTTTTATCGGAAATTTATAGCAAAATTTTCTAGTATTGCCAAGCCATTGACTGATTTGACTAAGAAGGGTGCTGATGTGTTAAATTGGTCTCCGGAGGCTGTTTCTTCCTTTCAGGAGCTGAAGCGAAGATTCACCTCCGCCCCGGTTTTGCGGCAACCTCATGTCTCACTTCCGTTCCAGGTAGAGGTGGATGCTTCTGAGATTGGTGCAGGAGCTGTTTTGTCCCAAAAGGATCCTGTAACATCTAAAATGAACCCCTGTGCTTTCTTTTCCCGAAAGTTCTCTCCATCTGAACGTAACTATGATGTGGGGAATAGGGAACTGTTAGCCATGAAATGGGCATTTGAGGAGTGGAGACATTGGTTGGAGGGAGCTAAGCATCAAGTCGTGGTCCTCACTGACCACAAAAATTTGATTTACCTAGAGTCAGCTAAGCGCTTGAACCCTAGACAGGCTAGGTGGTCCTTGTTTTTTACACGTTTTGATTTTGTGGTTTCTTTTCTTCCTGGAACTAAGAATGTCAAGGCTGACGCCCTCTCTAGGAGCTTCTTTGCTGATTCTCCTGTGGTGACCAAGCCTGCTACCATCTTAGGCGAAGGGGTAGTTCTTTCTGCCATCTCGCCCGATTTGAGACGTGCTCTGGAAGAGTTCCAGGAGGACAAACCTGAGCGTTGTCCCAGTGGAAAGTTGTATGTTCCTGACCAGTGGAAGAAGAGAATGATGTCTGAAGTTCATTGCTCTGCTTTGGCTGGTCATCCAGGTATTTTTGGTACTAGAGATCTGGTGAGTCGGTCTTTTTGGTGGCCCTCCTTGTCTCGTGATGTCAGGAATTTTGTGCAGTCCTGTGGGACGTGCTCCCGGTCTAAATCGTGTTCTCGCTCTAGTGGGTTGTTGATGCCTTTGCCTGTCCCCAAGAGGCCATGGACCCATATTTCAATGGATTTCATCTCTGATATGCCTGTCTCTCAAAGGATGACTGTTATTTGGGTGATTTGTGATAGGTTCTCTAAGATGGTTCATCTTGTACCACTCCCTAAGTTGCCGTCTTCCTCTGAATTGGTGCCCCTGTTTTTACAACAGGTGGTTCGCTTGCACGGGATTCCTGAGAACATTGTATCTGACAGAGGAGTCCAGTTTGTGTCTAGATTTTGGAGAACTTTCTGTTCCAAGCTGGGAATTCAGTTGTCCTTCTCCTCTGCTTTTCACCCTCAGACCAATGGGCAGACAGAGAGAACAAACCAGACCTTGGAGTCATATTTGAGATGTTTTATTTCTGCTGATCAGGATGATTGGGTTTCATTTTTGCCCTTGGCCGAATTTGCTTTAAATAATAGAGCTAGTTCTGCCACTTTGATGTCACCTTTTTTTTTGTAACTTTGGGTTTCATCCTCGATTTTCTTCAGGGCAGGTGGAGCCCTCTGCCTGCCCAGGTGTTGACACTGTGGTGGAGAGAATGCACCAGATCTGGGACCAAGTGGTGGATAAGTTATCTCTCTCCCAGGAAAAGGCCCAGCGGTTTTCCAACTGACATAGGACCATTGGTCCCCAGTTTAAGGTTGGTGATATGGTGTGGTTATCATCAAAAAATATTGCTATGAAGGTGGCTTCTCCTAAGTTTAAGCCTAGATTTATTGGAACTTACAAGATTTTGGAGATTATTAATCCGGTCTCTTTTCGTTTGGCTCTTCCTGTTACATTTAAAATCCATAATGTGTTCCATAAATCTTTGTTGAAGAGGTTTGTTGAACCTGTTTGTCCTGGGGTTGCACCTCCAGACCCTGTATTGGTTGAAGGTAAGATGGAATATGAGGTAGAGAAAGTACTGGATTCCCGTCTGGCTAGACGGAGACTCCAGTATTTGGTTAAGTGGAAGGGTTATGGTCAGGAGGATAATTCCTGGGTCTCTGCCTCTGATATTCATGCCAAAAGATCGGTGCGTGCCTTTCATCGGGCTCACCCTGATCGCCCTGGTGGCGTGGTTGAGGGTTCGGTGAACCCTCCTCAAGGGGGAGGTACTGTTGTGAGTTCATTTTCCCCTTCACTACTGAGGCCCGAGGAACTCTCTCTTCTGGTGAAAAAAGGTAGTGAGCCTGATTGTCAAACACCTGGGGCTGATGATGATGACTGGCTGAGTGGAGTTAATGACTGTATATAAGGCTGCCGACGCCCTTCTGGCCTGCGGGTGATTTCTCTGTGGACTTCTAGGAAACCAGTCTGATTCCTGCTCATCTAAAGCTAAGATTTCTGCTTTGCCTTTTTGCATTAGTGTTTTGCTTTCCTTGCTTTTCTGGATTCTTCCATTCCCTGCTGGGGTGAGCTGAATCTCCTTTTGCCTGTTGCTCTGTCTTCAGAATATTCCTGATTACTGACATAGCCTTTTTTGAAGCCTAGCGTCTTCAGGGTCTTTTTTACTGTCAGTTTGTTGGCTCTTATTTTCATAGGGTTTTTCACGGATTGCAGACAGCAGCCTTCCTGTCCTTTCCTATCTAAGCTAGCTTGGGCCCCATCTTTGCTCAGTCTATCTTTCTGTCTGTGTTTTGTTCTTTCTTCTTGCTTCACCGTCATTATATGTGGGGGGCTGCCTTTTGCTTTGGGGTCTGCTCTGGGGCAGTTTAGATTTCCCTTTCTGTCTTTAGGCTATGTAGTCCTCCGGCTGTGATCGAGGGGCCTAGGGCATCGTAGGAGCCCCCCACGGCTACTGCTAGTTGTGTTGATAGGTTCAGGGGTCTGCAATCCGATAGTTGCCAACTTCTCTGGTTTTCTGGACTTAGCTAGCATTTCTGTTTTTGCCTCCTACGGTGACTCAATCATAACAGGGTTGTGTGGGGTCCATAATACTGTATGTAGAGTTGTATGTGGGCGATTATAGTGTTTTGTGGGCTAGATGGGGCATTATACTGTGTGGAGGACCAATATACTGTACAAAGAACCATTATACAGTGTGGGGGGCTGTGTGGGGTCCATCATACTGCGTGTAGAGTTGTATGTGGGCTAGTATAGTGTTTGGAGGCCTAGATGGGGGCATTATACTGTGTGCAAGCCATTATACAGTGTGGAGGGTTGTGTTGGAGCCGTCATACTGTGGGGAGGGTTGTGTGGAGGGTCATTATACTGTGTGGAGGACAATTATACTATGTGGAAGTGTGTGGGAGTCATTATACTGTTTGGAAGGCCATTATATTATATAGAGGGCTGCGTGGGGGCCATCATATAATCTGGAGGGCTGTGTTGAGGCCATCATATTGTGCAGAGGACTGTGTTGGGGTCATCATACTGTGTTGGGGTCACTGTGGGAGCATTATGTAGGAGCATTATGCTGTGTTGGGGTCACTGTGGGAGTATTATAATTTATGGCTGTGGGGTAATGGAGGGTCATCATACTGTGCAGTGCATGTGGAGAGCACTATAGAGGAATCACTGTTGGGCGGCATGAAAATGGTATCTTAGTGCTTGGGCTTTAATAGGATCTTAATTACTTTGTAAGGTCTTCAAAGTTGTGAGATGTGTCCTCCTGTGATCCTGCTGAATATTATTTTTTTTTGTGGTGGGGCCCATATATGACTTTCGCTGTGAAGGCCCATTATTTCTTTGCTTTCCTTTACCTGGTCCTAATACTAGTCTTAACCTTAACCCTAGTCCTTGCCCAAGCCACTGTCCAATTCCTAATACTAACACTAGTACTAGCCCTAACCGTACTCCTCATCCCAACTCTACTACTAGCCCTAGCTTTAACCTTAGGCATAAACAAATATATGTAAACATTGTCGTACAGTGGGGAAAAAAGTATTTAATCATAGGTAGACCACAACTATGAGAGTCAAAACGAGAAAACAAGCGGCAGTGGTGAGGCAAAATTTTCCCTCCCCTTCTGTGTGCCACCCTCCACTGCCACACCACTTCACTGAGTCCCACCCTTTGGCCAAACCTAATCCTCTTCTTCATTCCCCTGCCAAAAATGGAACAAATCAGAAGAAGATTAACCTTTTGCTCTCTGCAGCTATTTAAAGGACTCTTTTATGAACATGTAAAACATCTGACAAACAATGAGGACTATTTTTTATTCTATTTGTTTTACAATTAACTTCTAGGTTAAGTGTCCCTTTAATTACTTTGGGAGGAAAGTTTAGAATATGTATGAAATGGAGGACAATGGAAGAAATAGAATTGTTTTTTATAAATATTTGTGTTCTTTGTAATGGTTTTATAGGTGCCACCTCTGCCCTGGCATCATCAGGAGCACATAAACCTCACAAAATCCCACCAATGTTACTTGTCACTGGTAAGTATGATAAAATATAGGAGGTAACAACTGTATAAAGTATACTTAAAAAATGTGCTAACATTTAAAAAAATTAAAATGTCATAAAATATTACTCTTCCACACACACAGATATACACACCTTAACACTTAAATTGCAATTCCAAAAAGAAAAAGTTGTGGAATTATGGAGATAACAGGATAGATAGACATGTTATTCATCTGCAAATGATGGAAAAATGGAAACAAAATTTTCAAAACACCTTGACTTATTCGGTATGGAGTATGAGAGCCACGTGCAGAAATCTTGGCACTTACAGCCTCTTCTGCTATCAATGAGGTTAGCAATGGTTGTCTGAGGAATATTCTGCCGCTCTGAATGCACTTGGGCAAATAATCAAGATCCACTGCTGGCCGCTCCCTGTACAATTGCCGACCAATGAGGTCTCAGATGTGTTTGATGGGAGACAAGTCCTGAGAAGCTGCAGGCCATGATAGTGCATTTACACTACAGGCTGCTCACATGAGCACGAGCAACGTGAGGCCTGGAATTGTTATTTTAAAAAACAGCTCCCGGGACACTTTGGGAAAATGGCTGTATCACTAGTAACACAACCAAATCAAGTGTAACACCGAGCTGTTAGTGAACATGGAATGGCGACTGGAGGGAGTCCGGCTACTTTATATTATGCCAACACATACCTTAAACCTGGGGGAAAGACAGGAGTGAAATTCCTTTGTGAATGCCTCTTTATGCCATTGTCCATGTGGTCTTCTGACCAATCTCTGGCAATCATTGCATCAAGACAAATGCAGGACATGTTGCTGAAGAGGATAGACCTCCATTCCAGCCTTGATTGCTTCATTCCAGCCTCCGGTCCTCGCTTGAAGACAATGTGGGCAACTTCATGCAGAGGTCTACATGATGGAATGCCACACAATTCCTACTCCCATGATTATGGTGTGGGGTGAGGCAATGCATGTGACCGGAGGCAAAGAGGACGTGAAGCAAGAACAATCAGTGAATGGTGTAATTTACAGTAGTTATAAGTAGAGTTGAGCGAAACAGGTCGGCCAGATTCATGTCGCCGACTTATGACAAAGTCGGGTTTCGCCGACCGAAACTCGACCACAGCGTGAAGTCGGCCATGCAGTTGGCAAAACGAGCGCCAAAGTCGGATTTCCCAGAATGCTTGCACGTGACTTTTTTCCAGCCACTGAGCAAGGACGTACACTGTAGGCAATGAGATGACATGTGCAGCGTCTGGGGAGAGAGAGAGTTTTCGCACATTTTAAAAAAGCGGTCAGGCATGTAGGTATATTTACTGTCCTCCACTCCCTGCCGACTTTGCTTCCCATTGACTTGCATTGGGTTTCATGTTTCAGTCGGACCTTCGACTTTTCACGATAGTTGGCCGATTTCGTTCGACCCGACTTTTGAGAAAGTCGGGTTTCATGAAACCCGACTCGACCCTAAAAAAGGCAAAGTCGCTCATCTCTAGTTATAAGTCAATTGGTGATACTGTATTAAAAAATGCATATTAACAATGAATCATATAGTGATGCAATTGTAATAACAATGAAAGCTCTTCAGTATATAAAACACTAATATTCTCTTTATAAATTGATTCTTCCCGTTCATGGGAGTCACCATGCAAGTTTTTCCTTCAATTCTGGCCCTAGCAGGGGTCACTGGGTTTCTCCGCTAAGCCGCAAGTCTTTCTGACAAAGTCTAGTAAAGCACGTTGAGCCTCCCACGCATCAACCGACTCCCTCCCCACCTGATGTCCTAGCCGAAGCCAGCCCTGGTACCGTATGTTATAACTGAAAGTGACGGCACTGCTCACTCACGTGGTCCCTTTGCAACCGTAGGCATGTTTCTCTGGTCACAGTCCCCTCATGGATCTTCAGTGCTTGACCGTCGGCGGACGTCTACTGGGCCTGGGGTGAGAAGGACTGGGTCTCGACTCATGACAAGTATCATCTAGCCCTTGGAACTTGACCGGCATAGGACGCAGGTCCTGGTCTTGATCGGCGCAGTCTGGACTCTGGGTCTTGACCGGAGTAGTTCGAGACTCCAGATCATGACTGGCGCAGTTTGTTACTGTGGTTCCACTGGGTATCATCTGGACCCTGTCAGGTGATGACCGGCACCTCAGTGGCATAGGATTTCTGCTTAAACCTGTAATGCTGCACTCAGCACCATCCTGTGTCTGCGTCTGGCCTGCTCTCTTTCTAGGTGCCAAATCCCTCTGCGGTTTGGCGCTCAGGATTTTTATATCCAGGAATATACAGCAAGTTCCAGCACAGTAACTAGTTCCCACTGCAATTTTTCTAGGACAAATTGGTTCCAGCCAGCAGATGGTGGTCTTTCTACACTAATGTCACATCATGCAATTGCTCTTCAGGATATCACTTGTTCCTCTTACAGTGACATAATGTACAGTAGTCAGATCCCTGTAGTCGCTGTTTCAGGTATACTAATAGCTCGGTGTTGCATTTATTTCGTGGTGAAAACAATGATGCGACCATTTCTCCAAAGTGCCCCAGAAACTGTTTTTTAAAGCGACAACATCAGGACACTTGTTGCCTGTGCTTCATGGACTATCTTCAGACTTGTCTCCCATCGAGCACATCTAGGACGTCATTGTTCAGCAATTGCAAAGGAAGGTGCCAGCAATGGATCTTGATGATTTACCTAAGTGCATTTAGCGCAACAGAACATTCCTCAGATGTCCATTAATTGGCTCACTGATAAAAACCAAGGCTGTAAGTGCAGGGATTTCTGTGTCTGTCTGGTCCAAATACTTGATACGGAATAAATTGAAATGTTTTTACTTTTTTGTTTCCATTGTTTCATAATTTGTACATCATTAACATGTCTATCCATCCTTTGGTTTCCATAACTCCATGACTTTTCCTTCTTAGTGTTGCAATTTTAATGTTGAGGAGTGTATATTGCCCTAAAACCTTATTATGTAAATGGTATTTTATGGCAGAAAATTTCATAAGGTGGTAATATGAGCCATAAAATGACATTCTTTCTCAAAAAGGCTACTTCATACTTAGGCCGGGATCACACATGCGAGAAACACGGCCGAGTTTCGCATGTTAATACCTGGGTGCTTCCGGCACTCGGATTGGAGTGTACGGCCGCATAGCAATACATGCAGCTGCACGTTCCACTCCCGAGTGACGGCGGCAGTGCCGAGTGTTAACATGCAAGACTCGGCCGTGTTTCTCGCATGTGTGATCCCGTCCTTATTACTGGCCTTAAGAGGGTTGTTTAGAGGATAAAAAACATTTTTTAAAAGGCCCTGCCTGGTTAAAAAAAACAAAAACAAACTAAAAAGTGATACCAACTCTTACCGATTAGCCTCACTTCCAATTCTAGTGCTTACCTAGTGCCTGCGTAGACATCTTGACACACCAGAAATGGTCAGAAATGGCCACTCAGTCAATCACTGGTCACAGTGGTGGACCATCTTAGCCAGTAATTGTTTGCCATTGTGGCCATATCATGATGGGATCAGAAGGCAAAAAACAAGCGGGACCAAGAAAGCGTTAAAATGGGAATGGAGGAAAAACTTTGAAAGTGAGTTTTGTTTTTTTTTTTATTATTAAAATAGTCTGAGATCTTTCAATTATATTTTTTACCTGATGGAGAATTGCTTCAAAAAACTGTCACCCTTGCTGCCATTCTGCACCTGTCTTTTAAAAAGGACACAGAAGTCATCAAATAAAATAAAAAAAATACCAATAACAATTACCATAAAATCCTGAACATTCTTGACTCCTTTCTGTTAAACATCAAAATTCAAGATGAATGAATCGATTCCCAGGATCCTGGTCCAACAACCAAGTCAATATTCTTTGGCCCCGATAAACCACCTCCTATCTATGAGCATCTCCGGCTCCTCTTTTGATTGGCTGGGCTGGCATGACATCATTGTTGCACATGATATTGTACAAAGCAAGCTAATCAAAAGAGGAGTCAGGGATGCTGGCAGGAAGGAGGCGGTTCACAAAGTTTCTGACCAGCAGCCACGGAATTGACCTGGCCACTGGATTGGGGTTCTGCAAATTTATTTGCTCATCTTTATTCACAATCCGAAAAATATCTATTTTTCTAAATGATCTTTTTCATTTTTCCTACGGTAAATGGTACCTATTCTGTCTGTCTCTCCTTACCCTGCTCTAGTGTTAATATATGCAAGTTAAAAACGGGGAGTGTGGCTAATTATGCCAAAATTGTCATAAAATAAACCTTTTTACTGGCAGAACAGTATGACTCATACTTTATATTTTGGTACACAGAAGGCTACTTTATAAAACCTAATACTATTTTGTTTCATCAAAAGCTTCATTATAGGAATGTTTTGCTAAACTTGCCAGTGTTGATGATATCAGCCAACTATCTGTGTATGAAGATGTACTCACCCTTTACCAACAGCAGATGCCCAATTTTTCGTTCTCACGGGTGCTAAGGTGCTGCTTGTGGTGAGATATGCCACCATCTTTTTAGTAGACATACATTGCCAGCCAAGGGTACGTGTGTATTGAGAGGTTAACACACATTTATTAGGTAAAGGGGTACCTGTCAGGAAATTCATGATGTCAATCCAAACATAACTAAAAATGAGCCATGAACAGAAAGAACAGTCACGAGGGCAGAAATCTTCATACAGTAGACTAGGACATCTAAAAGAGATCTGTTCTGGGGTCTGCATTAAGGGGTGTCTGGTTCTGTATTTATTTAAGGGTTATGGTCTAGGGTCTGTATTTCATTAGAAGGCCTTGAACCTGTATTTATTTTAGGCAGTCTGAGGCCCCTACTAGATTCCTACAGATTAGATATTAGAAAAAACTTTTTGACAGTGAGGGTGATCAATGAGTGGAACAGGCTGCCACGAGAGGTGGTGAATTCTCCTTCAATGGAAGTCTTCAAACAGAGGACGGACTGACATCTGTCTGGGATGGTTTAGTGAGTCCTGCATTGAGCAGGGGGTTGGACACGATGACCCTGGAGGTCCCTTCCAACTCTAACATTCTATGATTCCTCCAAGCCCATAAATAAATGACCTGTTAAACTTTTTTTATTTTGGAGGGGGTCTATATTTATTAAGTACGAGAGGGTTTGTTTTTTTAAGGCGGTTTGGCCTTAAGTCTGTACATATTTTGGTGATTTGGTGTGGGTTTTTTTTTTAGATAGAATCTGGATTTGTATTTACTTAGGGGACCGTGTCTAGCTTTTGTATTTATGTACCGGGTTTGTACTGAAGTTAGTTGTTTAGAAGTTTTAGGGTCTGTGTTAATTTTGGAATTTAATAAAGGGGGACAAATGTACTATTTGTCATTCATATGCTGTAGATTGGGGGTATATCTTATACAAATCAGTAGGGCATAAGGCCAAGAATATAGTGTGATGCAGACTGTTCAATACTTTGTACATTTCTTTTTGGAACTTCACACATTTACCTTGCTAGGTTGAATCTTTGCAGTAAAACCACCTTAGATGCCGCGATCAATATTGACTGTGACATCTAAGAGGTTAAACTAAAGGAGAGGGTAATTTCTTTTATTCATGGATTGCTGTGACAGCTGGGTACTCACAGAGTGATAATGTAGAGCAGCCTAAACACATGCCACCAGATATTCTGTGATAATAGAAATAACTTGGCACTCAACTTATGGCATTCATGAAAATGGAAAAGAATTTTATTTATGCAGTCTGCAAAAATGTTTCGGCCTACATGGCCTTCATCAGTCCAACTGCTTTAAATAATTTGATAAGGAGGCAATGAGGTAAGTAATGTGCCAACTCCTGTTGTAAGGACTGTAATGGTGGGCTATCCAGCTCACTGTCCGGGCAAAATTCTGTACAATAACCAGTGTGTGGCAAGCTATCCAGCTCCCTGTCCAGGCAAAATTCTGTACAATAACCAGTGTGTGGCAAGCTATCCAGCTCCCTGTCCAGGCAAGATTCTTTTATTTTTGATCAGGGTGCCAGTATAGTTGGCCCTTGTAAGGCTATTGCGTGAAATGATAAGGATACTTACCTCATTACCTCCTTACCAAATTATTTAAAGCAGTTGGGCTGATGAAGGCCATGTAGGCCGAAACATTTTTGCAGACTGCATAAATAAAATTCTTTTCCATTTTCATGAACGCCATAAGTTGAGTGCCAAGTTATTTCTATTATTGCTCTTTGGTTTGGGTAACCTACTTGTGCACCCTGCAGTAGTGCCACGCTATATTTCACACCAGATATTCTGTGAGCACTGCCCCTTGGTAAAGACCAGAAAAATTAGCACTAAATAAAAAAAGCCCATATCTCTGGAACCATATGGTGGATTTATTAAAAAATGTTCAGGGGAACAGCGGAAATAAAATAAGAGCAAACACTGGGCACTTATGACCTAGTGATAGGTTATATTAATCCTCAAAATTTGGACACCATAATAAAGCCATAACTGGTGATTTTGGAACATCCTAAGAAAAGACTAAAAAAGTTATAAGACTAAAAAAAGTTATATGTATACCAAAATGGTATCAATGAAAACTTAAACTCACGCTTCAAAAAATAAAATCCCATACATCTCCACGACTGATTTTCTTTTTTTTTTGTTTTTAAAGTTATGGCTCTAAAAAAATATATATATAAGTCTCCATATTTTAAAAGTGTTAAAATCCAATCTGTCAGCCAGACAACTCTTGGGTAAGTCTCAAAATCATTAGATTGATGTTGGATCCTATCAAAATTGGTTGGCCCTGCGGACTCCATCTAGGCTGTGCCCCACTAGTCTACGTCCAGATTAAAGAGTATGGTTGTTAAAGATTTAGGGCTGTGCCATAGTGGACCTTACTTTACTCCTACTATGGGGCTTCTTCTGATACTTGGTATTACATAAATGATCATTATTATGAACGGGCACGTAATACTAGACTACAACAGCTGCTTGGCACCTTCATTGGCATGTATAAAAGAAGTTGTACCAGCTGAATGTGGTTACATCTTAGACATTTATGGCTTATTTATGGATCCCACCAATGACATTTATTTATCCTACACCTGTCTAGAGAAAGGGGCATTATCTCCATTCATAGTAGTGTGAGACGGAGCCTTGTTTTCGCAATAAGAGTCATGATCTGCACCTATCAAACATTTATGGAAAATCCTGTTGATATGCCCCAAATGTCTGAGATGGGACAACTCCACTCCAGTAAGTGCAGTAATTACATCCGATCTGATCGTACATCCTAATAATGGCCCTTTGTTGTTTCCATAAATTATATAGTCGATGTCACAATCAGTTATCATAAAAAATATCAAGAAATATGCAAATATATTATAGGTTGGTAACTTTAAACACGTTAGGCCTCATTCAGGAAACTGTTCCCCATAGCAACCTATCCTAGAGCAGCTTTCATTTCTTAAACTGCTCTAGCAAGATGAAAGCTGGGTCATGATTGGTTATAATGAGAAACAAAGACAATTTTCATTAATCTGCCCCCAAATATTCAAGCCAAAATAAACCACTCCTCATCTACATGCCTCTATGTTCATTTTTCAGAGAACCTGACTGCTGATACATGCTGTTCTATGCACCGGCGGCATATATTACATTCTGGCTATATGAATTCAGCCATGTCTGTTTGACTCTGAAACGCTGTGGTGCTTTAGAGAGAAACATACCTTAAAAGCCACCAGGGACTGAGCCGCATGAGTGACTAGTCTAAAATACTCCCAGGCAGGCTTGGACTTGCCCACAGGAGAAGAGGAGAATCCTCTGGTGGGCCCCTGTGCAAGAATGGGCCACCACCCTCTTATATGAGCAGTACCTGGCACAATATACTTAAAGCACTATGTACAGACAAGGACAGCACCTAAGTTATTTAAAAATGTACCCATTTCATTGGTATTTAAATGTGTAATTGAGGATAATGTCACATTTGCATGTAGGTAATAAGTAGGGCCCTGGAGTTGGTTACTGCTGGGCCCTTGGCACTGACACTGCAACAAGTCTCTTCCTGTACACACATGAAGGGAGAGGCCGGTCACTAAAGGGGAGGGGGCGGAGATAGGTATCCGGGGACCCGCCTCTTCGACTAGTCTCCCGTGCAGCTTAGTCCTCCAGCAGCTTTTAAAGTATGTTTTTCTCTGAAACACTGCTGTTTTCCAGAGTCAAACATACATGGCTGAACTCATACAGCCATTGCTTGAAAAGAGTGGCCAGATCTGCTGTTAGGTTCCCTTTAAAGGGTTGACTAATTTGAAAATCCTCTTATGATGAGCTTGTTATTTCTGGAGGATATAATTGTCCTGTTCTCATTTATTCAGCAAAGACACTGAAAAAAAATGCTGCATTACCGAAATTCATGGGGTACACAGTGCACAGACAAGATATTCTCTAAGGAGATATCAAAATAAATTAGGGGAATCATAACCAGTGGACTACTCTGTACAATGTCCATATGCCCTAACATAGACACATGAGGTACAGTTATACCCAGACCCTGGAGCTTGATGGTGCTTAAATGCCCCTTGTCTTTGTAAGAATATAGTATGACAGTTGCGCATAAATTTGTGAACCCTTCAGAATTTTCCATATTTCTATATAGATTTGACTTAAGGCGAATCTGTCATCAGGATTTTTCCCACAGACCCGCCTCGAAGCGCAGTAATCTCTTTAACTGAAAACTGCCAATACAGATTAAGCAACAACCACAAGACAGATTTCATGCACCCAGGTATCATTTTAATCAGTGTAATGGCACTAACCTGACAATGCCTGTTTTTTACTTAGCAAAATCTTGATGACAGATTTGCTTTAAAACTCCTAAAAGTAGATACAGAGAACCAAGTAAAAGAAATTAGTCAAAATACCGAACTTTGTCTTTTTTTTTGAAAAAAATGATCCAATATTACATATCTGTGAGTAGCAAAAGCATTTGAACCTTTTATTTCAGTGTCTGGTGTCCCCCCAATGTGAAGCAATAATTGTTGATTAGTCCCGAACATCAACCTGCAGGAATGTTAACACACTATAATTTTTCAGTGTCCTTCTGATGTTGTTTAACTAATATGAGATAAGCCTTTATTTGCTTAGTGTTTACCATGAGTTCTGTTACGTTAATTACTTCTCATGGTCAAGCCATGAGTCAGAGTGGTTAAGGAGTCAGAAGCCAGGAGGGTACTTCATAAACAGAAGGAAGAGACAAAAGCATAGTCAGGTAACTTTCTGAGGTCAGAGTACAGGGAGGATAACGGATCAGAGCTGAAGGGATTAAACAGACGGATGGTCAGAATGAAGTCCAAGGTCAGGCAACAGGTCAAGCATACAGAACTCAAGGCACAGGGAGCACAAACCTCACTTGTTGTATGTACGTCTGGCAATAGTCTGGGAGAAGCTGCTCAGTTAAGTAGGCATGGCAATCACCCGGGATAGTGACCACTTGGAGACAGCCGATGCCTCCAAGTCACAGATTGGCTAGTCGAGCTGACAATCAACACACTGACAGCTCAGCACGCCCCTGTACCGGATTGGATGGCCGAGCTGTCAGTAACTGCATCCCAGACACCCTGAGGGGATGGAACCTTGTCAAATTTCTTTTTTGACCTCATTAAATATTTTACTCCATGTTCTTGGAGGGATCTTTTTTGGTAGACCACTCCTGGGGAGGCCCAATAAAAGTAAAGAAGAGCAGCATCCAGTCCAGGTGAAAGAGTATATGAAAATTTATTCAGCCATGAAACTGCAACGTTTCGGCCATCAAATGGCCTTTTTCAAGCAAAAGGCCATTTGATGGCCGAAACGTTGCAGTTTCATGGCTGAATAAATTTTCATAAACTCTTTTTCACCTGGACTGGATGCTGCTCTTCTTTACTTTTATTGGGATTCCTGATGTCCAACTGGGTCTTTGGACTTTGAGCGTGCATCCCTTGGATCCTGGAAGTGCTATTAGCCATTCTATTGATATTTCACTCCTGGAGAGGGTGATATTAGTCTTGAATGTCTTCCATTATTGCACAATACCTGAGACTGTGGGTTGGTGGACTCTAACCATTTCCAGCCTGATGAACATCAACAGCTTTTTTTCTGAGATTCTCAGAAATCTCCTTTGCTTGTGCCATGTTACACTTCCACAAATGTGTTTGTGGCTAAAAATCAGATTTTGATAGATCCTCGTTCTTTATAGAAAACAGGTCGACCACTCACACCAGATTGTTATCCCATTTATTGAAAACACCAGACTCTAATTTCATTTTTGTTATTATCTTCTAATCCTAAAGGTTCGCATACTTTTGCCACTCACAGGCATGTGATATTTGGATCGTTTTCCTCAATAAAAAAAAGTCTGACTTTTTTTTTACTTATTTCTTTCACTTGGTTCCTTTTACCTACTTTTAGGACTTGTCTGAAAATCTGATGTAGTTTTTTATGTCAAATTTATGCAGAAATATGAAGAATTCCAAGTGTTTTGCAAACTTTTAGGCACCGCAAAATAAATGTTTACATGATACCTCCGTGAATATGTGATAGAGTAGTACAAAGTGTCCAACCTCTCAAATTGAATAATATTGTTAATTGTTCCTGCAAAATTGTATGCAGATGAGCGTATAAATGGGATGTGTGTAATACATGCAACACTAAAACCAATATTTTCTTGTTATATGTAAGAATCACTTAATTATACAGGGAGCGTTCTACATGACAGGTCTTTATGGAAGCTCAGCAGAGTTTTCCCAGCATTTCAGGTATATTTTTTAGGTTCAATTGGCATCTGCAACTTCTATTCACAACGGCCTAAAAAGTTAAAACTAACCACACAGCGCCACTCTTATCCATAGGCCGTGTTTGGTATTGCAGCTCAGCTCTATTCTTATAAAACCCATTGAGTCTTGGAAACTGAAGGGTTCTGAGTCTTTTGCTAGCAGTTGACCACAATTTGTCCTCCTAACCTGCCTCTGCCTTGTACAGCTGGTTAATACCAGGGAAAGACAGAATCTGTGCAGTTGCACATAAGGAGACAATTTTTCATGAATTCACCCCATACAATCTAAGTAATTACATTGCTCTACATGTGAATAAATCACTTGCACAAAGAGGCAGATTTTTACTACTTTTGCTAAGGCTTTATATATACAGAGGTATATAGAACTACAGCGCCCCCCATTGACCTGTATGAGTGGAAATTTGTAGGTTGTCAAGAGCAGTAATGCCATTGCATGGACGCAAGCCCTGACAGACTATGAGAATTTACAATAAACATTTTTTTTCTATTATTAAATTATTGCAAATTACCATTTACTGAAAGAAATAGCAAAACGTCACCTGTGGTTATTTTTTACCACTGCTCTCATGAAACCCAGGCTTGGATTTATTTATTTTTTTGTTAGGTGTTGCAATGGTTCTGTCTTTGAAAATAAAAATCAAATGAATATACAGTGGGAATGGAAAGTATTCACTCTTCGTTTCATTGCAGCAATTTGGTAAATTCAAAAAAGTTCATTTTTTGTCTCATTACAGTAATGTACACTCTGCACCCCATCTTGACTGAAAAAAAAACAGAAATGTAGAATTTTTTGCAAATTTATTAAAAAAGAAATACTGAAATATCACATGGTCATAAAGTATTCAGACCCTTTGCTCAATATTGAGTAGAAGCACCTTTTGAGCTGGTACAGCCATGAGTCTTCTTGGGAATGATGCAACAAGTTTTTCACACCTGGATTTGGGGATCCTCTGCCATTCTTCCTTGCAGATCCTCTCCAGTTCCGTCAGGTTGGATGGTGAACGTTGGTGGACAGCCATTTTCAGGTCTCTCCAGAGATGCTCAAATGGGTTTAGGTCAGGGCTCTGGCTGGGCCAGTCAAGAATGGTCACAGAGCTGTTCTGAAGCCACTCCTTTGTTATTTTAGCTGTGTGCTTAGGGTCATTGTCTTGATGGAAGGTGAACCTTTGGCCAAGTCTGAGGTCCAGAGCACTCTGGAAGAGGTTTTCATCCACTATATCTGTACTTGGCCAGATTCATGTTTCTTTCAATTGCAACCAGTCGTCTTGTCCCTGCAGCTTAAAAACACCCCCATAGCATGATGCTGCTGTAAGGGATTACAAAGACTGTTTTAAGCCTCACATACGTTCCGATTAAATGTTCATAAATGTAAATGTCCTACTCTGTATATATGGTTATATAGCTTGATGCTGCTATGTGTCCAGTGTATATAGGGAGAGTGCAATACTCAAGTTGACCCACTAGAGGGGGCACATTAGGACTAAATAGAAAAAATAGCAAATAGTTAAATTAAGAGGGGCCAGCTGTGGGTAAGTTGTAGGATTTCCTGAATTCTAGTCAGTAGGGCCTGGGAGCCCGGACACGGCAGGTGGACCCCGTAACATTAAGAAAGGAGCCCAGTCGTCCGGGGCCTGGTGGCAGAAGGTCACAACAGTGAGAGAATGCGGGGCAGCTCTAATAAGTGGCAGCTAGCTACGTGGGCTGATGCCCTTTTGTCTGGGGTGAAACAGACAGGCAAACTCCTGAAGATAGTTAGGCTGACCCAAAGAAACGCTGCGGTACCGGACGAGTCGGTACGACCCTTGAGCATTCTGGAAGAAGTGAAGAAAAGCACAAGAAAGGCAAAGAGTGTACTCTGTGATGATCACTGTCTGATCCGAACGTACTGAGAATGGAACAAAGTAAACTTGAACTGGACTCTGCCTTTCTTTGTGTGATTCCGACAGGAAGCAAACCTCAGCCTATCAGAGAGGATCCTGATGGATCTGAAAACGGAACTAAAGGTATGCCGCAAATGGGACATTGTATGCATGTGCCGGGAGGCCAGGGTGGGATTGAGCAATCTTTGTCAGCCACAACCATGGCCCTGGCTCCCCTCACACTTCCACCACCGTGTTTTACTGTTAGGATCATATTGGGCAGGTGATAATAATAATCTTTATTTTTATATAGCTCTAACATATTCCGCAGCGCTTTACAGTTTGCACACATTATCATCACTGTCCCCGACGGGGCTCACAATCTAAATTCCCTATCAGTATGTCTTTGGAATGTGAGAGGAAACCGGAGTACCTGGGCAAAACCCACGCAAACATGGGGAGAACATACAAACTCCTTGCAGATGTTTTTCTTGGTGGGATTCAAACCCACGACTGCTGCAAGGCCGTAGTGCTAACCACTGAACCACCGTGCTGCCCATGTGATGAGCAGTGCCTGTTTTTCTCCACACATACTGCTTAGAATTAACACCAAAAAGTTCTATCTTCGTCTCATCAGACCAGAAAATCTTATTTCTCATAGTCTAGGAGTCCTTCATGTGTTTTTTTTTTTTTTAGAAAAACTCTATGTTTGCTTTCATATGTCTGGCACTGAGGAGAGGCTTCCGTCGGGCCATTCTGCCATAAAGGCCCGACTGGTGGAGGGCTGCAGTGATAGTTGACTTTGTGGAACTTTCTCCCATCTCCATACTGCACCTTTGGAGCTCAGGTACAGTGATCTTGGGGTTCTTCTCTACCTCTCTCACCAAGGCTCTTCTCCCACGATTGCTCAGTTTGACTGGATGGCCAGGTCTAGGAAGACTTCTGGCGGTCCCAAACTTCTTCCATTTAAGGATTATGGAGGCCACTGTGCTCTTAGGAACCTTGAATACTGCAGAAATTCCTTTGTAACCTTGGACAGATGTGTGACTTGCCACAATTCTGTTTCTGAGCTCCTTGGCCATTTCCTTTGACCTCATCATTCTCATTTGGTCTGACATGCACTGTGAGCTGTGCGGTCTTATATAGACAGGTGTGTGCCTTTACAAATCAAGTCCTATCAGTTTAATTAAGCACAGCTGGACTCCAATGAAGGAGTAGAACCATCTCAAGGAGGATCACAAGGAAATGGACAGCATGTGACTTAAATATGAATGTCTGAGCAAAGGGTCTGAACACATATGGCCATGTGATATTTCAGTTTTTCTTTTTTAATAAATTTGCCAAAATTTCTACATTTCTGTTTTTTTTCAGTCAAGATGGGGTGCAGAGTGTACATTAATAAGAAAAAATGAACTTTTGTAAATTTACCAAATGGCTGCAATGAAACAGAGTGAAACATTTAAAAGTGTCTGAATACTTTCCGTACCCACTGTATTATAAAACATGTCTTATGGCCAACTACTTATTCCATTAAAACATAAACACTCATACATAACCTTTAATGATGTGAGTATCTCTACCTTATTTCTTTGAGCAGGGCCATAGCCAGAGGTTTGGTTTGCCATCATAGCCTTGTATCTAATTACCCTGAGCAAGGTAAAATGGCTTTTTGGTGCCTGTACCCGTACTGAGCACCAGGGGGCACAATCTTCCACTGCCCCCACCTCTACTAGCTAAGCCCCTGCTCACTTAGACAGTCCGCATTATAGATGACACTTGCTAAAGCCCTGTGCTTTGGCTAATAAATCAATATTCTGCATTACAATGGAATTTTACACTGAATGCAGAAAATAATTTGTAGTTTCAGTCAGGTCTTTAAGTTGAATATATTTTATTATAATTTAGATAGTTATTTTCATTTTTCCATATCACTATCTAAACAAAAAAATAAAAATAGTTTTATTGGCCAGTATGAAAATTGCAAGATTTCTAATACTAGACTCATGCTTGCTGATCTGTACAGAAGATTTTTCATAAGTCTCATAATTGCCATCACAGACAGGATTACAATGAAAAATATCAAGTCTATATACAGCAGACAATATAAGATCCATCATTTATAATAAGTGATACAGCAGCTCATCTCCCCCTCCTCTTGTACGATGACTGATAACACCTCTATATACAATAGATAACAAAGGATCTACCATTCACAACAGGTAATGTCATAGCTCACCTCCTCCTCCTTAACTATGACTGATAACACCTCTATATACAATAAATAACACAATAGATAACACAGGATCCACCATTCACAATAGGTGATGTCACAGCTCACCTCCTCCTCCTCCTGCGCAATGACTGATAACTTCTATATACACAGTAGATAGCACAGGATCCACCATTCAAAATAGGAGATGTCACAGCTCACCTCCTCCTGTGCTTGGCTGATAACACCTCTACATACAGTAGATAACACAGAATCCACCATTCACAATTGGTGATGTTGCAGCTCACCTCCTCATGTACAGTGACTGATAACACCTCTGTATTTAGTAGATAACACAGGATTCACTTTTCACAATAGGTGATGTCACAGCTCCCCATCTCCCCCTCTCTTCACAAAGACCTTTTTCGGAGATCAAAGCATGAGCAGAATCTTATATATACTTGAATAGGGTTGGAGCCAGTCTATAGCTGTTTAAAGGGAACCTTTCACCATAAAAATGCCATCCAAGCTGCTGGTATCATGTTATAGAGCAAGGGAAGCTGAGAAGATTGATGTATAGTTTTATGAGATAATATTCAGTATAACCTGTGTTTTATTCATTTATACCTCTGCTCTTTCTGGGATTTTTGATCCAGTGGGTGGTCCTATCAGTGACTGAGAGCTTCCTTTGTAGAAGTGTACATACAGAGAGAGCTGTCAGTCACTGATAGGACCGCCCACCACACTGAAAAGCTCAGAGGTTTACATGAATAAACCACAAGTTATACTGAATATTTTCTCATAAAACTATATATCAATCTGCTCAGCTCACCCTACTCTATAACATGGTACCAGCAAAGCGGACGGCATTTTCATGATGACGTGTTCTCTTTAAGTCCATGTAGGGGCTGAAAAGAACAAGATGTATGAGCCTGATATTAAAGGGTTATTCCAAAACTAACAAGTTATCCCCTATCCATATTATAAAGAATAACTTGCTGATCATTGTGGTCCAACTGCTGGGATTCTCTTCCAGGGGTTCCTCAAATCAGGGCATTGAAGCCCCGTCCTGAATGGAACCGAGGTGCGCATCATCAGCCCCTGCTCCATTCATTATCAGTGGGACTGCCAGAAAAAGCAGAGTACCGATCTGATTTTTTTTAATGTCACTGCTGAAAAGACTTCTGCACGGAACAAGGAATATAATTAAAGCAATCAATCTTAGAGGCCAGTGTAAAAATTGCAAAATTTAAAGAAATTTATAGAAAAAAATTATTAACATAAAAGTCTAAAAAACATAAAAACTATATTCCATTTAAAGACAACCTCGTTAAAGAAACTCCACTTCACAGCTACAATAATTTAGAAGCAGTCATTTTGTTTTCAGGTTTTTACATTTTCGGCTTTCCTACAAAACGTAAGAACAATTTGAGAGATGTGGAGAGAATAAGATATTACTGCATTTATATTCTGGATGGGAAGACTCACAGTCGCCAGAAGATGATGAGCAAGGATATGTATATTCATCTTGGAAGACCTCAGGTTAAGCAATATGTCTCCCAGAGGCACAGATGAGGCTTTAGAGGGTTTTTGAGTGATTGTAATTTTTGTTCCTCGCATTGTAAGACCTGTCTGTACATAGGATAGATTCATTGAGTGTGAGCTAGGTAATGTATAGGGTCCCATGTGGGGTATTCTCTGACATACGGGCCGCTGGCATTATATCTGATTTAAGAGGATTGGAAACTAACATTTTCTTTTTTTCCTTTTCTGCTATAGTAGCGATTCAGAATAAGTTTTTCTAGAAAACTATCATAACTCAGATTGCAAATTTCTGAATTATGCAGTAGTTTACTGTAATAATAAGGAATAGGAAATGTGTGAGAAAGTTCATATGATTTCATTATTTCTGTGAATATTTTTTAAATAGCTTCACCTTAAAGAGAATCTGTCAGCCCATTTTTGGTATGTAATCTGAGAGCAGCATGATGGTCTTGCCTCTGGGTTCAAACCCTTGAACCTGTGCTTTGATGATGGCTTGTCAGTTGTCACAATATGTGACTGGCCCTGCGTGGTGTGACCTGACAATCCGTCGGTCACCAAACAACTGGACAAACAAAGGGACACAATTACAACGGTGAGCCCTGCTATAGGAACGAGGAAAGGGACACCTCCTGCAATCTGCTGCGGATGAGTCCTGGACTATCCTGACGGCCCTATACAGGTTCTCTCAACCTGTCGCCGAGCAGGATACCTTGTCCATCATTTACCCTGCACCTGTCCCTCACTAGGGAATTTGTAAGTGCGGACACTGGTCCCACTGCTGCACTAATAAAACACTAAGATACGACAGACAGGGTTAAACAAAACAACACTTAGCTTTCTCTGCTGCCAATACACGGAACAGCAGAGTAAGGCTCCTGAACTCAGCTTTCAGCAGAATCACCACTGCACCAGCTAGCTCCTTTCTTCAGCTTGGTTGGTTTCCACGGACATGTCATAACCAAGAGTCAGCTGATGCATCAGGTAACCTTATATAGGAAGGTGGGGGTGGTCACCACCAGCAGACTAACTAAACATGTAGTAACACCAGCGGCCACCGGGGGGGGGGGAACTGACATTAACCCCCGATGACCAGAAAGGAAAAAAGCTTATATCTGAGAAGCCCAAACTGACACAGATCCAAATATGGATCATGACATGGCTTTTCTGTCCATCGAACCACAGCAGTTACACTTTTCTCCAAGTGTTTAGTTTCTGTTGTCCTTGCTTCAGTCTTTTCAGTGTAACAGGTGTTTTGCTTTACTTGTATGTCTGCCCTATCACCTTTTGAGTGCAGCTTTATATACTTTCTCCTTGCTGATATTTCCTGCCAGTGATAGTCTCATTTGGATGTTCAGCCATACTGCTGTAGTTAAAGCCAGTCAGTGAAAGAACAGCTAGAGTATATCTCTATGCTGTTTATGTACTTTACCCTGCAACTATCTTCTTTTTCTTTTCATGAAGTAGGGATCTCTTTCTATTTCCAAACACTTTCCCTTCTGTAGGTAACTTGCACTCTGCTGTGTCCTCTGGTTCTTTAATAGGAACAGGAACTGCATGACAGCCTTTCAGGTAGCATAGGTCCATGGTTAGGGCTGTATCAACTCATGCAGGCAACACTATGGACTGCGAGGTCAGGGTCTCTAGTCCATACAGGAGCCGGAAGGGTCAGTTGCAGTTTTATTATGCTACCTATTTTCCCAAGTGAGTTGCTACGCTATCATAATTATACCCATAATCCTAAATTAATATGGCAATGGTCACTTCAATAAGCATTTCAAAACAAAAACCATCATGAAATGTATCATGGGGATTGAAGAAGTGAAAACAGAGGAGAATAAATATTTCTTTAAGAAAATACAAATTTTATTAATAAACAGTTTTTAAAACAATAGAAATTTATGTTAAAAAGACAGAATAATGTGGTCTCCAACATGAGGGGGTAGGAGTAACCAGCAAAAAATGAGATTAATGATTGTCCATGAGGTGCTAAATGCATGTATTGAACAAAGTCACATTAAATAATGTTATAATACATCTAGAGTCCATGAATTCCTATAACCCCCCATCAAAAAAGGGAAAAAAAAGCAACCAATATTGCTAAAATTTGCCAAAATAAAGTGCAGTCGCACTACAGTGATATATATGGCCTATTTTTAGGAGGAGAGTGGGGGGGAGGAAGAGGCTATAGAGGAAAACACCCGGGGAGATATAATTCAATAGTTAAATCCTCAGTCCTGGATATACTTGTTTTAATAATTATTTCTCAAAGGAAAGGAAAAGGATTTTGGCACAGCAGAACGGACATTCTATAAAGCGTTCATAATAGGAAATTAGATATAAATTTTTTTTACCTGCTGCTGGCCGCCGATAAGCAGGACAAATGTAGTGAGGCTAGATGCTGGTAAACTCTCCCCGCCGCCCGACAGCGCCGTTTCGCAATAGTTGCTTCTTCCATTTATATCTAATTTCCTATTATGAACCTACTATAACAGTGTTTTATAAGAAGAATATCACTAAAGGACTAGGTTTCTGATGTCAGCTAGTACTGCTGTGCTGTGCAACCATGCTCCCACCACTTACTGGCAGCTTTCTGTCAATATACAGTGTAAACACAGTATTCAATCACAAGTGTGGGCAGGGTTATATGGAGCTCAGCATTCAGAGCACTGCTTGATCTGCAGCAGAAAAAAATGTGATTCTTTCAAAACTGCTGCACCCAATAAACTGACACATGGTTGTAATCAGGGTTTCTGCCCCTAGCTCATGCTGTTCTCAGATGTGGTAGAGAAAAGCCTGATATCAGATTGCCATTAAAGGACCAATTGGTCACTTTTGCCCCTTTGCACATATGGGCGTAACTATATGTCCTGCGCTATGGTGCCCTTGTTTGGAAAGAGTTCAGGCGCTGACCTCTTTTGCCATCTTTTTACTCCTCTGAACTTTAGCTGAGCTTCAAGGGAGCCTACAATTTATATTATATGCTGTAATATATCAGATGGTTGCAGGTTCAAATCCCCTAAGGGGACTAGTAAATCAGATAAAAAATACATGAAAAAAAAATCAAATCAATATTTCTTTTCACACATTAAAAATAAAGGTATCACCCCTACCTAGGCTGATTGGCAGCTCCTTATTGTTACTCCTTCCTGCTACTGTATCTCCTTCCAGCTAGTCTGATTGGCAGCTCCTTATTGTTCCTGCTTCCTGTCTCTGTATCTTCCCCACCTAGTCTGATAGGTAGCTCCTTAGTATTCCTCCTTCCTCCTACTGTATCTCCCCCGCCTAGTCTGATTGGCAGGTCCTTAGTGTTCCTCTTTCCTGCTACTGTATCTTCCCCCCACCTACCCTGATTGGTAACTCCTTTTTGCTCTTCCTTTCGGCTACTGTATCACCCCCCACCAACTCTGATTGGTGGCTCCTTATTATTCTCCTTCTGGCTGCTGTATGACCCCCCACCTAGTCTGATTGACATCTCCTCAGTGTCCCTCCTGCTCCTGAGAACTCATTGGACTTCTACAATGCTCTTCTTTATATCAGGACTGTATATACATTCCAACATAAAATTTCAAAATAAGTACACCTTGGGTTTAAAATCTGGTTTTGAAATCTGGTGAAAGATCTTTCTATGCACATTAAATAACCCCATATGACTGTATTGCTGAATCTTTTTACGGAATCTTTTTACATAAATGCATTTCACCACAAGTGAATCCCTCATCCTTGCAACTTTTCCAAAAGGGTAATTTCCCAAAAAATAAAGTTTAGAGAATAACTTTCTGATTGATGGTGTTCCAATCATTGTGACTCCCCAGTAATCCCGTGAATGGTGCTCTGCATTCGTGACCTGAACGGGGAGCAGTAGTGCTCATGCATGGCTTCTGCTCCATTCATTGTCTATGGGACTGATGGATATAGCTTAACTATGCACTCGACAGTTCCATAGACAATGAATGATATGAATGATTGTAGAGCCCCATGTTTAAGATCGTTGGGGTACCATTGGACAGATCCCAATTATCCGCAAATTACTGTATCCCTTATTCTGTAGACAGGGGATAAAGAGATATTTTGGGAATAAGCTTTTAATGGAAATTAGTAAATATATGCTGCAGGTAAAATGTCATATTTTTACAGACTTACATGGTCTAGTAAGTACGAGAAGGCAGTAATACATAGTTGACCTTGAATTGAGTCAAAAATAAATCCCGTTGCTATGGAAAGATGTATTAACTTTGACAAGTGAACGTGCTGAGTTTTAGCAGAAAATTTAGTGTCAATTTAATATTGTGATTAAGAAAAGTAAACTCTGTCAGTTGAAGATTGGAATTTTGGCAGAAACTTTTCCAAAGGCATCTTGTCGTTGCAGGATAATGCGCTGCCCAGAGAGTTGAGCGACTTTTGGTTTTTTAGGGTCGCTTTTCGTTTCGTGAAACCCGACTTTTCCAAAAGTCGGGTCGAGCAAGATCGTCCGATTATAGGGAAAAGTCGGGGTCGTCCCGAAACACGAAACCCAATGTAAGTCAATGGGGAATAAAAGTCGGCAGTGAGAGGAGGACAGGAAACACACCTACAGTGCCCATTTGAATGCCAAAAGCATCAATTCTTCTTTCTTAAGCTTGTCAACCTTAATTAACTTCATAATACAAGTTACGCACTGAAAAATGGGGGTTATTTGGCTACAAACTGTGGGGGGGGAGGGCTGGCTCCAGGTTTTCATGTGCCCTGGGCGAAAGAGCGCCCCTTTAACACATACCACGACTCATCATGCTCCGATACGGCAGAGAAATAGCGGTATAGTACAATGAAAAATACCTCACTTTTTACATCTCATGACGAGGCCCATCTATTTCTCCATACAGAATCATTGGTCCCATATAATGTTTGAAACAGTGTATGATGAGCTCCACATAATGCTACAGTATATGTTGGTCCCCATGGATGAAGCTCCACTGTCTTATGGGCCCAAATAATGCTCCAAACATAATGGGCCCCATTTCTAATGCTCTAGTGTATAATGGGCCCTGTAAATGCTGCTCCAGTGTCTGATGTCCACCTTTGGAATGTTCCAGTGTATGGTGGGCCCAATCTATCATTCTCCAGAGTATAGTGCTCCCCAAAAATTGCTGTCCCAACATTGAAAACAATCAAATAAGTCTCCTCGCTAGGGAATCCCTGTACTTGTCTGGACAGGTGCTGTAGCTTGCTTAACAGCTCGCCAGCCGTTCTCACGCCCAGTATGGATTACACGTGATTGCACAAAGGTGAGAAAGGGTACCGTATCCCCAGATAACATGTATGGATAGCGTACACATTCAAAATATATGTCTCACTCACTAACTTTTTGACAGTTAGAGTGATCAATGAGTGGAACAGGCTGCCACGAGAAGTGGTGAGTTCTCCTTCAATGGAAGTCTTCAAACAGAGGCTGGACAGACATCTGACTGGGATGATTTAGCGAATCCTGCTTTGAGCAGGGGGTTGGACCAGATGGCCCAGGAGGTCCCTTCCAACTCTACGATTCTATGATTCTATGATTCTATGATTCTCAGGAGGCAGGCTCAGACGGTGTTAGGCCCAGTATGGATTGCACGTGATTGCACAAAGGTTAGAAAGGGTACCGTATCCCCGGATAACATGTATGGATAGCGTACACTTTCAAAATATGTCTATACAGCATGAGGCAGGCTCAGACGGTGTTAGGCCCAGTATGGATTGCACGTGATTGCACAAAGGTTAGAAAGGGTACCGTATCCCTGGATAACATGTATGGATAGCGTACACATTCAAAATATATGTCTATACAGCATGAGGCAGGCTCAGACGGTGTTAGGCCCAGTATGGATTGCACGTGATTGCACAAAGGTTAGAAAGGGTACCGTATCCCTGGATAACATGTATGGATAGCGTACACATTCAAAATATATGTCTATACAGCATGAGGCAGGCTCAGACGGTGTTAGGCCCAGTATGGATTGCACGTGATTGCACAAAGGTTAGAAAGGGTACCGTATCCCTGGATAACATGTATGGATAGTGTACACATTCAAAATATGTCTCAGGAGGCAGGCTCAGACGGTGTCAGGCACAGTATGGATTTGACGGCCCAGATTACACAGCGGAGGAGCAGGGAGAGGTAAAGATTGCAAATGCTGGGGCCCTGCCCAAGCAAGGGGGGCCCACTCGTGGGCGTCGGTACTGGCACTGGGCCCCTCATAGTACAGCGGTGTGTCTGACGGCGGGTGTGCACCACCACCGTCAGAGACACTTGATTGCACTATGAGGGACCCTGTGCCAGTGCCCGCGCCCAAGAGTCGGCCTACCCACCTGTCCAGGGCAACGGCACTCGCACGGTGTCGTGCGGTAGGTGGTGACCCCGGCCATGGGGGGGGAGGCAGCACAGTTAGGGAGTTTTAGAAAGTGGCATATGTTGATGTTGGACATTCAGCTGATGCAAAAGGCGAAATAGGTGAAGTACCAGGAAGAGGTGGACCAAAGAAAGCCATTTTTCTGTCACCCTATGTGTCATCAGGGGAAGGTGGGACAAAATCCTTGGAAACCCATGCGTGGTTCATTTTAATGAAGGTTAGATCATCCACATTTTGGGTTGACAGACGGGTCCTTTTTTCTGTCAGGATTGATCCAGCTGCACTGAAGACTCTTTCCGATAGCACACTTGCAGCTGGGCAAGCGAGCTCCTGTAAGGCATATTGTGCCAATTCAGGCCAGGTGTCCAGTTTAGCGGCCCAATAGTCAAAGGGGAATGACCTGTGTGGGAGAACATCGATATGGGAGGAAAAGTAGTTTGTTACCATAGTTGACAACTGCTGTCTCCTGTCACTTTCCATTGATGCAGTATTACCAGTTGTGTGAGCGGTATTTGAAAAATCAGTCCACAACATTGTCATGAAACCCCTGTCTCCAACGCCACTTCTGCTGTGTGCACCACGAACACCTCTGCCAAGCTGCCCCCGGCCCGTACGGCTCGTGTGAGAACCATCACCGCTGCTGTGTGCTGGGAATGCCTCAAGCAACCGATTTACCAGAGTTGCTTGTTTATTAGCCAATATTAGGTCAAGGTTCTCCTGTGGCATGATGTTTTGTAATTTGCCTTTATAGCGTGGATCCAGGATGCTGGCCAACCAGTAGTCGTCATCGTTCATCATTTTGGCAATGCGGGGGTCCCTTTTTAGGATCTGCAAGGCATAATCTGACATGTGGGCCAATGTTCCCGGTGTCAATGCACTGCGAGTGCTGGGTGGAGGAGCACTTTCTGTCAAATCCACATCCCTCCAGTCATGCACAAACCCTGTACCAGACCTTGCCACGCCAACATTTTCACTTGCCCCACGAGATGCATCCTCCTCCCCTAAGTAATCATCCCCATCATCATCCTCCTCCTCTTCTTCCTCCACCTCGTCCAGGAGAGGTCCCTGAGCAGACAATGGCTGAATGTCATCAAGGATTCCCTCCTCCTCTTCCTCCTCATCAACATTGGCTGCAGACGCCTGCTCCTTAAGGTGCGTCAAAGTTTGCATGAGCAGACGCATAAGTGGGATGCTCATGCTTAGGATGGCGTCGTCTGCGCTTACCAGCCGTGTGCATTCCTCAAAACACTGAAGGACTTTACAAAGGTCTTTCAGCTTCGACCACTGCACACCTGTCAACTCCATGTCTGCTCTCAAAGTGCCTGGCCGTGTATCCTCCCACAAATGCATTATGGCCTGCCTCTGCTCGCACAGCCGCTCCACCATGTGCAGGGTGGAGTTCCACCTTGTTGCAATGTCGATAATGAGGCGGTGGTTGGGAAGGTGGAGCAATCGCTGCAGCTTCTGCATACGAACGGAGTGTACAGGCGACCGGCGGATGTGCGCGCACAGTCTTCGCACCTTCTGGAGCAGGGCTGTTAACTCCGGATAATTTTTGAGGAAGCACTGCACCACCAAGTTCAAGGTGTGAGCCAAGCAAGGTATGTGGCTGAGTTTTGAAAGGGCTATGGCTGCCACAAAATTACGGCCGTTATCACTAACTACCTTGCCTGCCTCAAGATGTACACTGCCCAGCCATGACTCAGTTTGTCGCTTCAAGTACTCGGCCAGCACCTCGGCGGTGTGTCTGTCGCCCAAACACATCATCTGCAACACAGCCTGCTGACGCTTTCCACTAGCTGCTCGATAGGGGGACACATCGTGTGCAACAGTGGCAGCTGCAGATGGAGTGCTCGTACGACTGCGCTCTGTGGACGAGCTTTCGCTTCTGGAGGAGGTGGAGGAGGGTCGAACGCCTACAGCCAACTGTTTCCTATACCGTGGGCTAGGCAGCACTGTCCCACCACCGCTGTCCCCTGTGGACCCTGCATCCACCACATTAACCCAGTGCGCAGTGATGGACACGTAACGGCCCTGGCCATGCCGACTGGACCATGCATCAGTTGTGAGGTGCACCTTTCCGCTCACTGACTGCTTGAGTGCATGGACAATGCGGTCTTTCACATGATGGTGGAGGGCTGGGATGGCTTTGCGAGAGAAGAAGTGGCGACTGGGTAGGTCATAGCGTGGTACTGCATAGGCCATGAGTTTGCGGAAAGCTGTGCTTTCCACCAACCGAAAGGGCATCATCTCAAACGAGATTAGTTTGGCAATGTGGGCGTTCAAACCCAGTGTACGCGGATGAGAGACTGAGTACTTTCTTGACCTACTCATAGTGTCTGGGAGGGTGAGCTGGACTTGAGAGCTGCATATGGTGGAAGTAGCGGTGGACAGGGCGGACTGAGAGAGGGTTGATGATGGTGATGGAGTTGGTGTTCTTTCTGATGGCCTAGAATCAGTCTTTCGTTGATATAACAGTGGGATTCCCTGACTGCTGTGGCCTTGCAACGACACCTCAACATTTGCTGCTGTGCTAACCGGTGGGCTTACAGTGGGGGAAACAATGTAGCGTTGCTGACTACCTTCGTTGTGATCAGTTGCACATGTGGCACTTGAGGTTTGGTGTTGTGTCCACGCTTGCAAGTGCATGCTGGTTAAATGTCTAAGCATGCAACTGGTATTCAAATTTTTCAGATTTTTCCCTCGGCTAAAGGTCTTTGCGCACTTCTTACAGATAACCTTGGCCTGATCATGAGGATTTTGTTCAAAAAAGTGCCACACTGCACTCTTCCTACTTTGGCAGACATTTTGCGGCCTAGCACGCTGTGATCTTTTGACCCTCTGGACAAGCTGTACAGCAACTCTTTTGATGTTTGGAACCTGTCTTTGGAGTGCTCCGGGCCTGGCAGATAACAGCTGTTGCGATGTCGATGTCTGCTGTGGATGCTCCTCATCTGAGCTATTGGAAGCAGCACCCTCTTCCCCCAATGGATGCCAATCTGGGTCAACAACTGGGTCATCCATCACCTCCTCTTCTATGTCATGTGCACCTTCCTCTGTGTCACCGTGTATGGTGGTATAGTGTGCGGGAAGGGGCACCTGAGTCTCATCAGGGTCAGAATCTGGCTCTGTACACTGCGAGGACAATGTAGTGCTCTGAGTGAATGTACCAGCAGAATCATCCATCAGCGGCTGTGCATCAGTGCACTCCATGTCAGATTCATCTTGGCCTGGGTAATTCACCATTTGACTTGATAATCCAGGCATGGTATGTGAAAACAGCTCCATGGAGTAATCAGTAGTATGGCCTGCGTCATCCTTCAATCTTGGTTGGGGTGAAGGACACAAGGAAAGGTGTGGTTCATGAACATGAGCCTCCAATGACGACTCAGTGCTTTTACTTTTTACAACTGAAGAGGAGGCGATAGAGCTGGAGGCTGAGTCAGCAATGTAAGACAAAACTTTTTCCTGATGCTCTGGCTTTAAAAGCGGTTTGCCAACTCCTAGAAAACTAAGCGTTCGAGGCCTTATGTAGCCAGACGATGACGCAGGCTCAACACCTCCAGCATTCGGTCCTATTTTGCTCTTGCCACTACCATCAGATCCACCACCAACACCATCATTACCAGCTGCCAACCCCCGCCCAATTCCACGGCCTCTTCCACCAGCCTTCCTCATTTTTGGTAGAAATGTAGACAAAATCCAACAAACTATATAGTATGTAAAACAAGATGTCTATAGGACAGGGGAGATTTTGAATTTCTGCACACACTTTTGGACACTGGACACTTTTGGATTGTGTGAGGCCCACTGATATCTGAGCGCTATGTGACAGGCTCGATGGCACAGCTGTGACCTAAGTGACTAGAGAATAAGTGAGATTTTGAATCTCTGCACACACTTTTGGACACTGGACACATTTGGATTGTGTGAGGCCCACTGATATCTGAGCGCTATGTGACAGGCTCGATGGCACAGCTGTGACCTAAGTGACTAGAGAATAAGTGAGATTTTGAATCTCTGCACACACTTTTGGACACTGGACACTTTTGGATTGTGTGAGGCCCAATGAATATCTGAGCGCTATGTGACAAGCTCGATGGCACAGCTGTGACCTAAGTGACTAGAGGATAAGTGAGAGTTTGAATCTCTGCACACACTTTTGGACACTGGACACTTTTGGATTGTGTGAGGCCCAATGAATATCTGAGCGCTATGTGACAAGCTCGATGGCACAGCTGTGACCTAAGTGACTAGAGGATAAGTGAGAGTTTGAATCTCTGCACACACTTTTGGACACTGGACACTTTTGGATTGTGTGAGGCCCAATGAATATCTGAGCGCTATGTGACAAGCTCGATGGCACAGCTGTGACCTAAGTGACTAGAGGATAAGTGAGAGTTTGAATCTCTGCACACACTTTTGGACACTGGACACTTTTGGATTGTGTGAGGCCCAATGAATATCTGAGCGCTATGTGACAAGCTCGATGGCACAGCTGTGACCTAAGTGACTAGAGGATAAGGGAGATTGGATTGCTTTTAAAAAAGCAGTTTGTGGAGCAGTGGGTAAACAGCAATGCCAGCCTGTCAGGAAGCCTTAAAAGGCAGCCCAACAACCAACACCACTGATACACCACTATATAGCCTCCCCTTGCACTGCACACAGTGACTGGTGTGTTGTGCAGGCCAAATTGCTATCAGCAGCAGAAGCAGTTTTTTTTTCTTCTCAGCAGGACAAAAAAAAAAAATTGGGATTGCTTTTAAAAAAGCAGTTTGAGGCCCAATGAATATCTGAGCGCTATGTGACAGGCTCGATGGCACAGCTGTGACCAAAGTGACTAGAGGATAAGGGAGATTGGATTGCTTTTAAAAAAGCAGTTTGCGGAGCAGTGGGTAAACAGCAATGCCAGCCTGTCAGGAAGCCTTAGAAGGCAGCCCAACAACCAACACCACTGATACACCACTATATAGCCTCCCCTTGCACTGCACACACAGTGACTGGTGTGTTGTGCAGGCCAAATCGCTAGCAGCAGAAGCAGTTTTTTGGTCTCCTTCCCTGCCTAACGCTCTCCCTACAGAATCAGCAGCAACCTCTCCCTATACTGAGATCGGCAGAAGTAAGATGGCGGTCGGCGTGCACGCCCTTTTATACCCCCTGTGACGCCCACCAAAGCAAGCCAATCACTTGCATGCCCTTCTGAAAGATGGTGGTGACCCATGCCTATGTCATCACGTTGCCCACAGTGTCCGTGGATCCTGATTGGCTGAAAAAGAGCGCAAAACAAACTTTTGAAACGCGACTTTGGCGCGTAAGTCGCCGACCTCGTGGCCGACCTCATCCTAGGGTCGGGTTTCGTTTCATGAAACCCGACTTTGCCAAAAGTCGGCGACTTTTGAATTTTTTCGACCCGTTTCGCTCAACTCTAGCTGCCCACAAGTCTCTTATTGACCTGTAAAAATTCAATGGAACCGAATTTGAGATTGTTCTCCTTTTTTGCCGCCAGCTGATTATTATCTCTTTTCAAAACTTTAAAATTTTGAAAGGACAAAAATTTTCCAAAAGAAGAGATGGTAATGATGATGATGACTTCACATGATGCAGTGGAATAGTAGTTTTGAAGAATGGGATTACATTTTTTTTATAAAGAATTAAAATGGCTTTTTTCATCGATGCATAAAATATGTATAAATGTTAAAACATGATGATGTAGAATAAAATTAAAATTACTTTGAAAACAGGCAGGAGCGGATTTATTAATATTGATGTTGTACTCTCTACTTCTAAGGAATGGGCGTGATGAGATAAGATACATCGAATTCATTAAGAGGAACATTCCGCTTAACGGCACATCTTCAGTGGCATGTGTCTCTGTGCGCCTCGCCAGTCAGTATAAAAAAGTAATGTTTCGCGTAAAAACCCTTCATCAGATATGTCCGTAGTTGTAATTGTCTCAAAGTTCAAAAGGTCCAGGATGTGAGATGGGTTTCCCTAGAGCGAAAAGGCAAACAAGGACCAAGTATTGTGCTGAAAGGTATTTACTGTCTGACGAAGGGCATTTATTTACCCGAAACGTTACATTTTTTATACTGGCTGTGGTGTGATCTAAGGATATGAGATTTTCTGAATAAATCCTCCACGTCTTTATGGTGTGCAGTTCCTTCTTTAAATTTTAGGGGATCTATAGGATCTCAGTGGATGGCTCTAAAGGAACTAGCACCCTACACAAATTCATACCGCCTGCTAAGGGTTTGCCATCTACCCTATTGCATGGTGACACATTTCTGTCATAGGGTATGCCACTAAAGTGGCATAGCTTTTGATGAATTCAGCAGGCAGGTGCCACCACACCCTGTCCTACCCATGCTTTGCCCATGTGACAAAGCCAAAAGCCACGATAAAAAGCCAAAAGAAAATCTTTTCAAACTATTTTACATCAGAAATCTGGTGTAAAGCAGTTGATGATTCGGCCCTTATTTTTTTTCACTAGGCTAGACCAACTACATCAATACCCCATCGTATATGAATATTAAAGTTGAGCAAAAAGGCTCGCTTCTGACAGCAAGCAACTGCGATGTCATGCTTGCATCACACCACAACATCACGGCATCATCAGGGCTTACTAATTAGAAGGGGCACCAAGGATGTCGCGGGAAGTAGGAGATTCTCCGAGCTTTGGTCCATTGGCCCAGGAATTCCAACATGGCTGCTGAACCAGAGTCTTGCAAATGTTTATTATCCAACTTTAATGATCGGTCTAGCAAAAGCATTTCTGTTGGACCCAGTAATGTATAATTTGCACAGATTGTAGGAACTAAAAGCAATGGTCTACAATACAGTCTTGGTAAGAGATCTCAAAAGGTCAATGGGATGAAGAAACAACTGTCCCTCAAGAATACTAGAGGAGCTGTGGGTCCAGACTCTGCCATAATAATGGACCAGCAGAAGACAACTCCATTTGGCGAGAACCTTGGAGACAATCACTTGGCACTAGGGTCTATTTCTTATCTGGATGATCACAAATAAACTATTAGATCTTATTGGTGATATAACTTGTGTATAAAGCTACTTTCACACTTGCGTTTTTTTGCGCTGCGCCTCGTGTGCATTCCAAACGCATGCAAAAAAACGCATTAAGCGTTTTGCATGCGTTTGCTGTTTTTTTGCACATGCGATTTAACCAGTTTGTCGCCATGTTAACTCTAAAAACGCATGCGTTTTTAAACGCATGCGTGCGCATGTCCTAGCGCACTCGTGCGATCCCATTGGCTGTAATGTTGTTTTTTTGCGCATTTCGTGCGCTAACATGCGCATGCGTTTTTTGGCAGGAGTTGGGCACACAGAAAAATGCAACATGTTGTGTCTGGCGCGCCTGGGCGCACACCTGGAAAAAATGCAGCACACGAAAATGCACATGAACGCGTATGTTAAAGATAGGGGAGCAATGCACATGCGCACGATAGCGCACGAGGCGCAGCGCTAAAAAACGCAAGTGTGAAACGAGCCTAACATGGTAATAACAAAGGTTAGAAGGAAATGAAATGTGGATATGTTCCTTGGAGGTGAAAGGTGGTCCCTGAGGATCATCTCTTCTGGCAGATCCAAAAAAACAGAAGTCAACAGTGGTGATAATTATTTGATCTGTGCCTAGTTTACTGATCTTGCCCAAAGGCATTTGTCTTATTGTAAATTATAGCAAGTCTGGAAAGCAAAAAATGGAAAAGATAGATGGAAAACTCAAACTCACACCAGGTGGAATATAATATGACTGTGACTGAAAATTTTACTATGTATGACTATGGTGACATGATGCATGGATTATATTTTACTGCATACCAACATGTTCTACAGTATATTACATGTGTAAGACGTCTTGCAGCCTGTGCTGTAGTGTTTCTCGTCATCACTAACATTCGCTGGTGTGAGCTACAAATGCTCAAGCATGAATTAATGAGAATATGTCTGCTTCATCTGGTCAGCAGGGGCAGGAGGTTATCCGGCCGAGCCACTGGTTTCTGACCGTCTTCGCAGTGAGACAGCAACTTATGTAAATATTCCTATCAGCCCTACATCAAAGAAACAGCTCCATTACATGGCATTAGAACTTCAAGATCCTAGTACAGGAATAAGAGGTAACACCCATCACTCTCATCCGAGCAGATCCTTCACGCGTCTCTATGACAATGACTAATTGTTAACCTTCTTCATCATCAGGGGAAGATACAGAATACTGGAGGGCTACCTAACTGTGCCACATGTGGTGCACTCATACCATTTCCGCAATAACCCCTGGCCTTCTCTATTCCATATCAGTTACATTAAGTCAAAAACCTAAATAGTAAGGCCAAAATCTGAAGAAATTCTAACACAGTAGATAGAAAATCCCACAGTTCTAATTTATAGACCCAACGCCCAAATTTGGGTTTTATATCCTCATGAACATTAGCTAGTTCAACGGGACTATTCAACAATGGACTAATTCCCAAAATCTGAAGGAATAAATAGCATGCCGCTTAGGGTATGTTCACACATGATGTTTTAACTGTTTTCTTTATGCAACTTATTTGGTGAATAAATTACTCAGAGTTTTACAGTACCGGCATGACCAATGAAATTTGTCAAGCCTCATGCACATGCTGCATTTATTATACCCAAATGAATAGGTAAAACAAATAAGTAAAAACACTGGAAAAATGCTCTTAAAACTTGTCAAAAAACCACAACAAAAATACCATGTGTGAACATACCCTTATTCCAGTAGATTTTTTACCCTCAGTATTTTTTGCATGTGAGTAGGGTTGCATAAACACAATAACGTAGATGGTATGAAAATTGGCAGATTTCACACAAATTTCACATGTAATGTTTGTAAATCATGAAGTGTAGTGTGTGAAGAACGTAATATGTGAGTGTGGTGTCTGCATGATTTTTTTTCTTGCCTTATTTATTTTTCTCATTTATTTCATACACTGCATCCCCCCAAGGTCTTAACTTACTTTTGAGGGGCATTTAAACATATTCTTTTTATTGTTGATTTTCCCTGCAACTGGGGATGGTGTATTAGCTACAGTTACGTTGGAAATTCAGCCTTCTGGCTGAATAGCAGAGCTGACTTTTACCCCAGGGACACAGTAGCATCTGCTCTCTCTGAATATCTGGAGATCACATGATCACTGAGTCTGGTGGAGGAAGCAATGTCAGTGCTTGCTCACCATTGTGATTAGGAAGGCAACCATGGTAATAAACCATATTTGCCTTCATTGTTGGGAGTCTGGCTGTGTCTGACAGCCAGCTCACTGCCCCACAGCTACATGATCTCCTGAAACCTGCTTAGACTGCACTGACGTTTTAGAAATGGTTTATGAATGAGCCCTGTGCGGCATTTACCTAATAAGTGACAGCTGCTTGGTGTTTATCCAATAAGTCAGCTCTATAACACATGCATATAATAATTATAATTAGTGAGCGCTATATCTCATTTATTTAATAGGTGCAACTGTGTGTCATGTATCTATACATTGTACAGAAAACATCTAAACATCCATGGTTAAATGTCAGGTTTTTGTCATGGAAAAAAGTCATACCAAAAAAAATCATTTCAGAAATTTTTCCACCTTTAATGTCACCAAAAATTTGTACAAATCCATTGAGAATCAAACTGTAACCATTTTGAGGGCTTAAAAATAACACTAAAATTATGTGGTTGCATAAGCGTAAACACCCTCTTATAATTGGGGATATGGTTGTGTTCGGAAATAGCCAATCACATCTACACTCATGTTACATGATAACCAGTAAAATGCCGCCATCATTTACAGTGATTCTGATTAACCCTATATAAAGTTTATCTGTTCTACTAGGAGTTTCCTGGCATTTTTGTAGTTGCATATTACAGCAAATGCCATAGCCCGTAAAAAGCTTACAACAAAGCAAAGGTATCTCATTGCTGAAAGTTATCAGTCAGGAGAAGAGTACAAAGAAATTTCCAAGGCATTACATATACCGTGGAGTGTTGTGAAGACAATCATCAAGAAGTGCTGTAAATATCGCACAATAGTGAAATTACCTAGAACTGGACATCGCTCAAAAATTGATGGAAAGAAAAGAGTAAACTTGGTCAAGGAGGCAACAGCAAAATTACCAGAGTCGCAAGAATTTCTGGCAAGTACTGGTTGTGTACTGGTTGTGTACTGCATGTGACAACAATCTTCCCTTTTCTTCATATGCCTGGCCTGTGAGGTAGGGTGGTAAGATGAAAGCCTTTTCTTACAAAAAAAAAAGTATCCAAGTCTGGCTGTGTATTGCCAAATCCTACATCCACGTTTGTCAAAAGCATGTGGGAATATGTGCTATGGTCTGATGAGATCAAGGCTGAACTATTTTTTCAGAAGTCTAAAAGATATAATTAGAGCAAAGCAAACATTGTGTATCACCAAAATAACACCATACACATAGTGAAGCATGGTGGAGGCCGCACTAGCTTTGGGGCTGTTTTTTGGCATCTGCAACTGGGGCTTTACTTCAAGTGAAGGTAATTATGAGCAATTCTAAATATCAGTCAGTTTTGCACAAAACTTTCAAGCCTCTGCTGAAAAGGTGAAGATGAAGAGGAATTTCACCTTTTAGCAAGACAACAACCTTAAGCAACCTCCAAACCAACAAAAGGTTTTGGAATGGCTCAGCCAGAGCCGAGACCTGAATCTAACTGAAAATCTGTGAGTGACCTGAGGAGGACACTGTGTACAGGAGATGCTCTTGCAATTTGACAGATTTGGAGCTACTGCAAGGGAAAGTGGCCAAAGATTGGCAATTCTAGATGTGCCATGCTGATAGAGTCCTACCCAGAAAGACTGAGTGCTGTGATAAACGCAAAGGATATTTAAACAATGTATTATAAGGGTGTGCAATTGAATTGTACAGATTATGGGTGACATTAAAGGTGGGAAAAGTTCTGGAATGATTTTTCTTGGATTTTTTTTTTACTTGACAAAAACCTGACATTTCAATAGGGGTGTGTAGACTTTTTACATCCACTGTATGTGAATAATGTGACTGCAAGTAGAATGTAAAGCATGAGTGACATATGTGATCCAAGGATCTAACGTGAGTGCTCTGTGTGGAATGTGTCTAATGTATCATTGGCGTGAACAGCAGGTGCTGAAAGTCTAAGTGATATACTTGTGTAATAAGGGAACGAGTATGTGTGGCATCTGTCTAACGTGTGCCCTGTGCGCAACATATAATATGTCATGTAAATGACATGTATAAAATAGGATTAACTGTTGTAGGGGTCCAAACACACTTCTTGTACAGGGGCCCTTTGTTGTCAATGTCGTCCATGTGACATAAATAGTCTGAGCACCTATGCTGACAGTAAAAACTCATCAAGTAGCTTATTAGGGGATATTGCCCCTATAAAATTGGCACCCTTAGTGTTGTAATCGCTGCTGATGTTCTGCAGAAACGAGGGTTTTGGGCGCAGTCAGGAGGCTGTATAACATGGATGTCGATCGTGTCACAATGCTCGGACTGGCCAGCGGCTCTCTCAACTGGAGCAAGTTCAGAAAAGAGCGACCAGAATGGTGACCGGTCTGCAAACCCTGTCTTATGAGGAAAGGTTGCAGGATTTGGGAATGTTTAGCCTGCAAAAGAGAAGACTGAGAGGAGACTTAATAGCTGTCTACAAATATCTCAAGGGCTGTCACATTGTAGAAGGATCATCTTTATTCTCATTTGCACAAGGAAAGACTAGAAGCAATGGGATGAAACTGAATGGAGGAAGACACAGATTAGATATTAGAAAAAACTTTTTGACAGAGTGATCAATGAGTGGAACAGGCTGCCATGAGAGGTGGTGAGTTCTCCTTCAATAGAAGTCTTCAAACAGAGGCTTGACGGATATCTGTCTGGGACGATTTAGCGAATCCTGCTTTGAGCAGGGGGTTGGACCAGATGGCCCAGGAGGTCCCTTCCAACTCTACGATTCTACGATTCTATGATTCTATGACCCGAGCGTGAAAACTGTACTGAAATACATGCTGTCACACCCGGGTCAGTAGAGCCAACAGCCAATCTGAGCATTGCAATGCGATCATCGTCTGTGTTATATGGCCATCTGACTGCGCCGTTAGTCAGATAATCAGACTATTTGATGCACCCCTGACATGGTCAAAAGGCTCAGTGTATTGTTTCCCCTACTGGCTTCACATGCCCCACCTCCTCCACTGATTATTGACAGTTTTAGCTTGCAAGGAGTGAGTACTGCCTGTAAAGAAAGCTCAGGCTAAGGGTGATGTCAGACGTCTGTGCATGAACTGGCTGGCCGCTCTCCCGATCAGAACTTGACAGCTTCATGTATTTCTATGCAGCTGTCACGCTTGGGTCAGGGAATCCACCAGTCAGTCCATTCATTACATTCCAATCTCTGTTCTATTTATACGGCTGTCTGATGATAACCTAACCAGTACTGTAAATCACCAGTGAATGAGGCAGTGGCATGCAAAACCTGGCCATCCAAAGATGCTCCTAGCACCCTGAACAGAGGCAGTGGTTAAAATAAGAGGGCGATCCAGCCAGCTTCTAGCGATCCAGCCAACGTCTAGCGATCCAGCCAGTGCCTAGCAATTCAGCAAGCTTCTAGCGGTTCAGCCATCATCTAGCGGTTCAGCCATCATCTAGCGATCCAGCCAGCGTCTAGCGATCCAGCCAGTTTCTAGCAATCCAGCCAGTTTTTAGTGATCCCGCCAGTTTTCTAGCGATCCAAACAGCATCTAGTGATCTAGCCAGTATCTAGCGATCCAGCTAGTATCTAGCAATTCAGCCAGCTTCTAGTGATCCATCCAGTTTCTAGCGATCTAGTCAGCGTCTAGCGATCTAGCCAGTTTCTAGCGATCCAGTCAGCTTCTAACGATCCAGCCAGCTTCAGAGTGGCATGAGCAGACTGTAAAGCATAGAACCTGCAAATGGTGCATGGTCCTTACTTAGGTCTCAGAGTGACCATTACTATACACTATAGAGATAAAATCCCTCCGCTCCGAGTCAGGAGTGTGACCGGTAAGCTACGCATCTAGCTATTCACTAGAAAGTTAAAAAAAACCCTCTACATTCCGGAGTGGAGCTTTAAGAAGAGGTATATTGCAAAGTTTTCCATTTTTACAAGAATTTAGCAATTTTTCCCATTTAAGAACTCAAGGTAACCTTTTTAATGGGGTTTGTCTGTGTTATGAAGGTCAGGATGGACCCTCCAGTGTGATAGACACTTTTTTTAACCACCCTCCACTCTGACTAAGAGATGAGGGTCCTAAAGTGAGGACCCTCTCAGATCCATTAGCTGGAGCACCTCGGACACTTCATGCTGTTCATCAAAGATTTATGCCAATGCTTTATTCCAGAAGAGCCGCAGTAAAATTGTGTTGGCTTTTGTGCTTCACAGCTTATTACGTTGCGATACGCTTCTAACATGATTACACAAGATCCAAAAAAACTAGAAATGAACCCTTTGGACTGACAAACTAGCAACTCTAGATGACACGTCTACAAGGGGAATTCAGAGCGTAAAACAATCCACACTTCAGTCGTAACTCTGATCCATAGCATAATACAATGAGGAAATCTATTAACAGCATTCCCGCTGTGTTTTTTTTTTTGTTAGTGGAGCCATTAAAATTGACGGATTATGCAGATGAAGGAGTGTACATTAATCAGATGGTTTGTTATATTGACCTTGACCTTTGAAGAGAGCCATAAAGTCAGCGGAGAGTGGGAGCTTCACTTAAAGTCAATTATGTACAGAAAGATGAAAGCTCATTAAAATAAGATTTACAGACATAAATATTCATGTTCTGATGTATGCATTTAATATCCATACTTGCATGATAACATGTGCTGCAGAATTGACCCATTTTAACCAGTGCATTACCCTTTGACTCTACAGGCTGTAGCTCATATCATGCAGTTTCTTACAGGTTCGGTCACTCAGGATGTCCCAAGGCTACAGGGAAAATATTTAGGTCATACAAATTCTCTAGTATATGTTTTGTTTTTTTTTTTAAAGAAAATTGCTCATTTTTAAGGCTACTGGGCCCGTGGAGAGAAGGGTCCTAGCCTTGGTTGGGCCTATACCCATTTGGTTGGTGAATACCTGTACAGGACTATTTGTGAATGGGGGGGTAATTTGTCCAAAGGTCTTGGAAACAATGTGGAGGGGGAGACAAATGCCAAGCCTTGTTTGGAACTAGTTTGCCCTCATTTTTATTGGCACCATTCAGACCTGTAGTAGCAATGATGTAGTATTGATGCACTAAGGCTACGTTCCCACAATGAGCCTTTGAGTTTTTGATGTTGCAGATTTTTTGCACCATTTCTGCACCAATTAAGTGAAATAGGATATTTGCATTTTTTCAAAAATACACAGCATAAAAATCTCACCAAAAACAAATCTTGTGAACGTAGCCTCACTTTATAGAAAAGGTTATATACAGGTCAATGACCTCAAAGTAGAGAAGACATCTGCAGAAAGTAAATACGGTGCGTTGAATCCCTTAGGGTATGTTTACAACACAACATTTTACTGTCCCAGCATAATGAATGAGGTTTCCAAAATCTCATGCACATGTCGCTAATTTTTTCCTTGCAGAATTGAAGCAATTTCAAATATGTAGTATGTTAATTTTATTCAGCATTTTTCACCCAAAAACAAGTGTTTTTTTATGCAGAGCTTTTTCCTGTCTATCAACATGTTTTTGGTCAGACCTCATCTGGAATACTGTGTCCAGTTTTGGGCGCCACATTTTAAAAAAGAGATCAACAAACTGGAGCAAGTTCAGAAAAGAGCGACCAAAATGGTGACCGGTCTGCAAACCCTGTCTGAGGAAAGGTTGCAGAATTTGGGAATATTTATCTTGCAAAAGAGAAGACTGAGAGGAGACTTAATAGCTGTCTACAAATATCTCAAGGGCTGTCACATTGTAGAAGGATCATCTTTATTCTCATTTGCACAAGGAAAGACTAGAAGCAATGGGATGAAACTGAATGGGAGGAGACACAGATTAGATATTAGAAAAAACTTTTTGACAGTTAGAGTGATCAATGAGTGGAATAAACTGCCACGAGAGGTGGTGAGTTCTCCTTCAATAGAAGTCTTCAAACAGAGGCTGGACAGACATCTGTCTGGGATGATTTAGCAAATCCTGCTTTGAGCAGAGGGTTGGACCAGATGGCCCAGGAGGTCCCTTCCAACTCTACCATTCTATGATGCAGAAATGTCTGAAGCAAAATATTTAAAGGTTTTGAACTTTATGAAAAAGAAAAAATATGCCTAAGCACTAACAGGCAGGTAGTTGCTTACCTACCTGCCTGTTGTGCATAGCACCGCTCTTCCTCAACACAGAGCGGTGACAGACCGCTGTTGCTGGAGATTCAGCTGGCTCTGTTGACATCATGTCGACAATGGAGGCTTCTTTTCCGCTCTACTCTGTTAACAGAGTGGGACTTCCAACGATTGACAGCCGGATTCCCGCTACCTAACTGGTGGAGACAACTGTCAATCAGAATGACATTAGACGTCACGCCCCGTCATGTCAGCTAGAGGCAGCTGAATCTCTGGCAGCAGCGGTCTGTGACCGTTTTGAGCCAGGGAAAAAATGGCACCGTGCACAACTGGCAGGTAGGTGGCAACTGAGGTGTGTTTTTCAAATCCACAGCATGTCAATCTCTCTTGTGGGTACGCTGAGCTTTCTGTGCAGGTTTTGCCCATAGACTTGCATTAGATATGGAAAATCCGCAGGTAAAAGATGCACATGCGTTTTTAGTACGTGTCCGCGGCAGAAGCACATCGAAAACACATATAATCTGCACCTACGTATCTCAATAATGTTCAGTGAAAACAAAATACCTAAAAGTTTTAAAAACAAGGCAGCTATATTTAAAGAATGACACACCAGAGGCAAAAAACGCAGCGTCAAATGGTAAAAATGCATGTTTAAAAACGCACACCAAAGTGCAATGAAAAAACACAAGTAACCTAATGTAAATAATAGGTGCAGAAATGGTGCAGAAATACTGCAACATCAAAAACTCACCAACAGCTCATCGTCTGAATGCTGCCTCATAACCTGCTGTGTGATACTCCTCTGCCAGAAGAGCAGGCAGCTTGGATGTCGCGCACACCACACCAGTCATTTGCTCAACCTACAGAAATCAATGGCATCCTTGACCTAATTGCTTCCAAAATAGGTTTGGAAAACTTACTATAAAAAGATCCATACACAGGATTGTGCCGCCATGGGGTACAAGTCTGCAGTCAGCTTATGTGCTCTGTAAGGATTCTCCAGAGGCGGACAAGCGCATGACCTCAAATATGTGATTTGCACACATGAGGTCACCTGCCAACTAGACGTGTCCTGGCTTTGCTAAAAACAAATATATTGAATGAGACTGGACAAATCTAGTCTGAATGTGGCCTGAAGTCACGAACCCACCCGCGTAACCCAAAGCTGGGCAACCTCTTCAAAGTAGTCTTGGCTGAACTCAACGCTTTTAGTGGGCCTGGCCAACTATTTAATCTGCATGTCTTCTCCAATGATAAGTAATGAGGAAAGAAGGGTTTGGTGTGCTTATAGTACCCAATCCTTTGGTTCATACACCGCCTCCAGGGGTGACTGGTAGTGACTTACTCCATTCTCCCTATTCAACGCACAAACATAGTGTGTATATATACTGTTTATATGTATAAAGAGTCGTAAAACGTCACAGTACAATGAAAGAGGGGTATATTCTAGTTTAGATATACAGTGGGTACAGAAAGTATTCAGACCCCTTTAAATTTTTTACTCTTTGTTTCATTGCAGCCATTTGGTAAAGTTAAAAAAGTTCATTTTTTTCTCATTAATGTACACTCTGCACCCCATCTTGACTGAAAAAAAACAGAAATGCAAAATTTTTTGCAAATTTATTAAAAAAGAAAAACAGAAGTATCACATGATCATAAGTATTCAGACACTTTGCTCAGACACTCATATGTAAGTCACATGCTTGTCCATTTCCTTGTGATCCTCCTTGAGATGGTTCTACGCCTTCATTGGAATCCAGCTGTGTCTAATTAAACTGATAGGACCTGATTTGTAAAGACACACACCTGTCTATATAAGACCTCACAGCTCACAGTGCATGTCAGACCAAATGAGAATCATGAGGTCAAAGGAACTGGCCCAGGAGCTCAGAGACAGAATTGTGGCAAGGCACAGATCTGGCCAAGATTTCCTTAGTAACTATGGCGATTTTTGATACCTTTGTAGTAATTCCATCACCTGTACAATACTAAGGAAATCCTGAACATGATCTGTTGGGGGCAGTGAGGAATGGAGTTTGGGAAACACTAATATAGATGGAAAGGATGACTGCAAACACATCCATTAAACATTTTTTGGGCACTATCCACCCATCTGAAAGAGACAGATATTTGTTATAAATCAGCCGGGGCGCATTAGCGTTCACCTTTCATTTCCTGTCACCCACGTATTTGCAAGGCGAGATTTATCTAACTAAGACTGATGACATGTTATCGTCAGCATAATGAAGGATAATGCTTGGCACAGGATTGAGAAATAGTGTTTATTTATTCTCTAATCATTATAATTAAGACCTGAAAATTAATATAGATTGAACGTCTTCTCATTTGGCCGAGTCGCCCCTGTTTCCCGAGCTGTCTACATTTCCTTCCAATTTCTAATGAATTTTTTTTTTTTCTCGAGTTGGAACTGTTTATAATTAACGCCTTCTAACCTGGCACAAGTGTACTGATGAGGCAAGGAAATTAGAGACATTTTAGAGAAGCTGGGAACTTGTCTCATTTTGTAATTGCTCTTACCTAAGGGGGATAAGAGCTTTATCCAAATCAAAGTTTTTCCAGAAGTTTAAACTGTCTATTAGAGCAAAACTTAGGTTCTTAAATGGATTGTTAAGTGTGTTCTTAAATACCATATTTATGGAATGAAGGGCTTGAAGCGTTCAGTAAAAAAAAACTTTTTCTAGAAGGCGCTAGTACATGGTAGTATACTTCAGCCGAGCTGCAATTGTAGAAACATCTTTCTTCTAGTCTTGGACACCCCTTAGTTAAGAGAGTTCTCATATTAACCCCTTTGTGCATATGGACGTAACTGTATGTTTATGTTAGGGTGACCGTGTATGGAGGGGACTCAGCTCTGAGCCCACTGTACATGCGGCTGATGCTGGCATCTGGCTCTGATAGTGGCATTTAAATGATGTCACAACTTGTGAGAGCGCTTGCTGGATCCCATTGTCGCTCCATGACAGCAACACAGGGCTCCAATGGGTTACATTGCCAGCAGAGAGTCTAAGCTTGAAAGGAGACCAAGACTTTGGGTCCCGTTACACATAGTGACGCTCCTGCGATCCCGACGATACGACCTGGTAGGGATCGCTGGTGCGTCGCTACATGGTCGCTAGTAAGCTGCCAAACAGGCAGATCTACTCAACGACGCAGAAACGATACGGCGATCTGTATAACGACCTCGGCAGTCGTTGGTACCTTGTCACACAGCAGCTATTCTGACGACTCACGCCTGCGTCCCTGAGTTCTGCGTCACCAACGAGGTCGCTCGTCGGCATCAAACACAGCGATGCACGCTGGCCAGCGGGACGCCAATGATCAAAAAATGACCCAGGACATTCGAGCACGATCAGCGATATCCAGCGGAGGGGCCGGTCGCCAGTATGTGTCACACGTAGCGAAATCGCAGGCGAGGTCGCTGTTGCGTCACAAAATCTGTGACATTTCAGCAATCTCGCTATCAATCTCGTTATGTGAGACGGGGCCTTTATACTGTATACTGCAATTCTTGCTATGCAGCATATAGTACAAGTGATCGGATGATAGGACAACCCTTATGGGGGACCAACAAATGAAGTGAAAACAAAGTTTAATCATAGAAAAAAATATAAAAATTCAAATTAACCTACTTTTATTCCATTAAAAAGAACGAAAGTAATAAAAAATTCACATACGCAGTAATTGACGTGTTCATAAAAAAATCAAAACGCCAAAATTGAGGGGTTTTTTTTATCTCTACTCCTCCCTAAAAAAAAAACAATAAAAAGCGAGCCTACAATGTACGTAGCCTAAAATGGCATCAATGAAAACATCAGTTAAAGCCCTCAAAAAACAAATCCTTATACAGCTACATTGAGGAAGTGGTGATGGCCAACTCACTGAATGAATTTAAGAAAGGAATGGATGCTTTTCTTGTGAGTAACAGTATAGAAGGTTACAAATAACAGAATATTATAGGTAGATGGTTGACCCAGCTTAGGGGAAGGAACTTTTTTCCCTATGGAGAAAATTGGCTTCTACTCTGTGGGTTTTTTGCCTTCCCCAGGATCAACAATGCAGAACAGCTGCACTAAAAATAGTCTGAACTAGATGGACATAAGGTCTTCCTTCAGCCTTCAAAACTATGTTACTATCTTATTGATGGAAAAGTAAAAACCATACAGCTATCAGAAATGGCAACCCAAAATTATTTTTGGGGGTTTACAAATTTTATCTTTTTCACAACAAATAAAAAAAAGAATATGGAAATTTAGTCTTACCTGGTCCTGGAAGGGCTTGAGGTGGCCCATTGATTTCAATAACAGAGGAATTGTGCAATTTCTCATCTACCCTGTGATGGCGCTGCGGGGTAATTTAACACTTGCTGCCAGGTTTCCCTACTGATTACATATAATCACTATAGATCCCTTCTGTGAGACACCCTGTGATCAGCATAATGAAAGGGGGCAGACCCTCATTGGACTTGAGACTCAATTCCCCTTATTCATAAAATTGTGAGTTACCACTACTATCATGCAACCTATGCTTTCCCTAAAACGGAAAAAGTTGGGGTCAACTGCGAGAAAACCAAGAATTTTGTGTGGGAATTCTAGTATAAATTTGTCACATTTTTTTTTTCCCCAAAAGAGAAACTTTAAATACACGATTTTACCTTGACCATTGTGTGGCCTAAAGTTTCCATGTAACATAGTAACATAGTAATTAAGGTTGAAGGGAGACTTTAAGTCCATCTAGTTCAACCCATATCCTATCCTAACTTGCCCTAACATGTTGATCCAGAGTAAGGCAAAAAAAAACCCATGTGGCAAACTGTAGCCCTATAATATCAGAGTGAACTACATGGACTGCCGGTTAGCTGTACCTTAGGGAAAGGAGGTGTCCGCTTTGGCTGAGCAGACGAAAGTGGACAATCGTTTTAAGATTTCCATGTAGATGTGTAAGTATTTCTCAGTTGTTTTTTTACTCTTTCAAGCCAAGCCACCAAGTTAGAGAAGTATTCTTCTCTAAAAAACCATAGCCATTGCCCAGACTTTGGTGGATGATGGAGGTTTGTAATGCACAAAATCTATCAGTAAACTTGTGCAAAATTCATGGAATCGTACAAGTGCAGATGAAAGTTTGATAGCATGTTGACATTTGTGCTTGTGCGGGTCATGGACATCCAGAAAACTAGCCAATGCCTACTGTGATTCCAAAAGGGTGGCCCGAGTTTACTGATGGATGTGTCAAATAAATATTCTCATGCAAAGCTTATGGAGGAAAGTTCAACTTGATGGACCTAGGTCTTGAGTCAGACTTTATAGGAAGAGACAGGTGTACTCCGGAAAGTCATAAAAGGTATTACTGAGAACTTTCACATTTTTTTATTATTATTTTTATGGAGTCACACTGCGCATGCGCTATTTTTTTGGGCACTTGTGCATTTGAACATGCACAGTGTGATCTGTTGTGAGCTCTCTTGATCTGACTTTTGAGGCAAGGCTCCCTCTGGTGGATACTGCTGGTAGTGGTGCTGGTCAACATGATGTTAACCCAACAGCTGCAGAAGATAACTGCAGAAGATAATTGGAGGAGTGGTGGTAGTGACTGGGACTACATAAGCGAGCCGACTTCTCTCAGTGACTGCCGGTGATACTCCTTTCTTTGCTTACTGAGGATTTCTGTCTCCTGCCTGATCCTGCATTTTTTCAGCTAAGTGTCATTTGCTAAATCCTTTGCATCTGTTTTTGCCTTGCTGTCAGGGGTCAGCTTGCTCCCCCTGGGGCTGCTGGCTCCTGCCCTGTATTTTTGTATCTTGTGTTTGTTTGCTCAGTCCCCTGCTGTATTAGCCTGTTGTTAGCCGCCAGTTCACACCTGAGTGCTGATATAGTGGGGGCGAGGTTGTTCAAACCTCAGTATTTTTGTACATCAGTCGTGTTGGATTTATTAGGGTTTTTGCATGATTGCAGACAGTGCCTTTTCTGTCCTGTCCTATCTAGTCAGTGTGGGCCCCATCATTTGCTCAGTCTATTTTCTATTGTCTGTGTTTGTGCTTCATCTTGTCTCACCGACAATATATGTTTGGGGGCTGTCTATTCCTTTGAGGATCTGCTCCAGTGCAGTTTAGATTTCACCTTTATGTCTTTAGGCTTAGTTAGTCCTCCGGCTGTGACGAGGCGTCTAGGGCAATGTAGGAACGCTCCACGGCTACTGCTAGTTGTGTTAAGATCAGGGGTCTGCAATGCACTGAGAGACCAACCTCTCTGGTGTTCTGGTGGCATAGCCTATTGCGCTCTCCTCCTCGGTGACCCATTCATAGCAGTGATCCCATGCATGCTGCACGAGATTACTGATGGATGTGTCACATCCCAGGTCTCTCCATCAGCAGCCATTCTTTGAGCAGGAGCAACAGGGCTGCCGTCGGGGAAGACTGTGCTAAGTTGCTTGGCTGGAGTAGCAAAATAACGAAGAACTGCTAATTACAGAATACTTTTCTACCTATATGTCAAGATCATATATAGCATACAGAAGCATACAGTCTAGATCACGTGAAGTCATTATTTCCCTCTACTCCTCTTTGGTCAGACCTCATCTGGAATATTGTGTCCAGTTTTGGGCACCACATTTTAAAAAAGACATCAACAAACTGGAGCAAGTTCAGAAAAGAGCGACCAGAATGGTGACCGGTCTGCAAACCCTGTCTTATGAGGAAAGGTTGCAGGATTTGGGAATGTTTAGTTTGCAAAAGAGAAGACTGAGAGGAGACTTAATAGCTGTCTACAAATATCTAAAGGGCTGTCACATTGTAGAAGGATCAACTTTATTCTCATTTGCACAAGGAAAGACTAGAAGCAATGGGATGAAACTGAATGGGAGGAGACACAGATTAGATATTAGAAAAAACTTTTTGACAGTTAGAGTGATCAATGAGTGGAACAGGCTGCCACGAGAAGTGGTGAGTTCTCCTTCAATGGAAGTCTTCAAACAGAGGCTGGACAGACATCTGACTGGGATGATTTAGCGAATCCTGCTTTGAGCAGGGGGTTGGACCAGATGGCCCAGGAGGTCCCTTCCAACTCTACGATTCTATGATTCTATGATTCTATGATTTTACAAAATAGATATTTCTAATGGATCAGTAGACAGGTGAAAACAAGTTATCACCTATCCACAGGTTAGGTACAAGCACCAATTGGCAAAATGGGAAACTTTTATCCCCTAGAAGAATGGAGCATCAGTACATAAACTCGATGCCGCTCTTATTCGTTCCCTATGGACTACTAAGGGCTGCACTTGGCTTCTTCCAGCAGTCTCATTTAAAATGAATGGAGTATTGTCGGCATTTGACCTACCGCCCCATTTTATAACGGGGATAAAAGTGTCCTATTGGAGATAAAAAGTTTCCATTCTTCTACAACAGAGTTTTCCCATATCTAAAAGAAATTTCTCAACTCTATAGCGAAAAGGTAACTATCTAAAAAAAAAAACTAACCAAAGTTTTCCCTGCAGTATACATTAAGGAAAGTAAATTACTGCCATTGATTTCGAATTACAACTTTCTGCTACTAAATTAAGCATTTACTAAAGTTTTTTCCCCCAAAAGAGTTGTTCTTTTAAGCAATTTATTCAAGTTCTAAAAATGTCTCACTTTTCTTTTTCCCACTCTCCTTTACTTTTCACAACCTGCAGGCAGACAAATCTAATGGATGTTTTTTTATACATTGTAGCACATTCTGCTACTTATTTCTCTAACTTTTTTTGTGCATTTTAGTTAAAAATGGTAGAAATTCACACATTGGAGTATATACAAGAACAGTTTATTTCTAGAAATGCCGGCATCAAGGTTCTCAAGGGATCTTTTATTTCACGCTTAATTTCTCAGTATATTTAAAGTGTGGTTTATATTTTTCTATTTTTTTAAATGTCATCAAGAAAGAGGAACATATGTTCTCTGTATTTTCCAATCAACTTGGATCTACCTCTGGCTTTCGCTTGAAAAAAAAACTGTGTGTGAAACAAAGCTTAGAGCACATTCCTTTTTCTGATACAGAACTCTAAAACTTCACCATAGGAAAATATTTAAAGCACCACTCCAGTGCATTTTTTTCAGTGCTGGAGTGATGCTTTAAATCAAGTCTTCTGCCCCTGGTCATAAACTTACCCTCCAGGGTCTTCCCCGTTTTTCACTGCCGTGCCGATCCCGCGGCACCATCTTTTGACAGTAGCTTCTGACAGGCCGGACGTCACAAGCTCTAAATACAAGTCTATGAGAGCTGGAACGGTGCCAGAACAAGGATCTCATAGATTTGTACTGAAAAGTGACCTCCGTGTACCTCCATAAAACACCAGTGCTGCGCGACAGGTCACTTTTCACCAGAGACCGATGGGAGCGGCAGCGAAAACATATGAAAAAGCCAGAAGGTGAGTATGAGTTAGGGGGCAGGGGAATTACGTTTAAAGCACCACTCCAGCAGTGCAATATAAAAAAACAACAACGCTGGAGTGGTGCTTTAAGCTCTCTTTATTGGTGACTGTATGCAAGCCAGATGTGTATCATTGAAAGTGAACCCGCCACATTGTGCAAAAAGTCTGATCTTTCCGCAGCATGTTACAGAACAGAAGAAGCTGACCAGATTGATATAAAGGTTGCGGAACAAAAATCAAAATATCTAATATGCTTAGCAGTCAAGGAGTTGGTCCTAATCAGTAGTTTTGGGATTTGGGGATTTGCATCAGAAAAAAGATTATTAGTAAAAAATAATGGTAAAACAAAAAGTGCTCATGATCACAGAACATTCAGAGCAAACACTAACCAGTTTTTGAGGAACTTTGAGTTTTTGAAGAGGATTTGTCGAGATTCCGCTCAGTATATGTTCTGATAAAGCCTCAAAAAATGGTGTGTGCACAAAACCTTAGGGTGGAATCACATAGTTTTATTAGAGGTGGAAAAATCTGACCTAATTTTCAAGAGAAATCCACTTTAAGGTATGTACACACAACAGCTTTTTCAGGGGGATTCCTCTCCAAAAACCACCTGAAAAAGCTCCAACAGAATGATCAAAATAATGAACATATTCATTTCTATGTAAAAACGACTTACTGGTCATATGTTCAATCTTTTGAGCATCTTCTAATCATTTCAGTTTTCCAAAGATGCCAAGTGGTTAAAAGAAATGAGTGGATCATTCTTCATTTCCGCTCCATACTTTTTGATAGAAGTCAATGGGAAGGTTCAAAAGATGCCCAATTGTCTTTTTTTTTAACATTTTGCCAGCATATTTGCTTGAAAAACTGCTAGCAGTTTCTTCATGGAATGAAGTTACAAATGATCTGAAAATGCCAGGACAAAAGATGCCACAAAAATGCTTAAAAAAGCTACCGATGGGCAAAAACATTTAAAAACAATTTAAGAAATGCCCCCCCAAAAAATGCTAAAGAAGACATTTCAAGAAAAAAACACCGGTATTTGAAAAATTTGGTGGGTTTGCCTGCCTGAAAAAGACATTGTGTGCACATACCCATCGGAACTTGTATGGTTTTTAGAAGAGGTTTTCATTTCAGTTTCATGTTTGATCCAATTTTTGTAGCACTTTTTTAGCAGAATTTTGAACTCTTGGTCATGTTTTACATGTTAAAGAAGCAACAAGACTTGTTTTCATTCTTCATCTAAAAATTCCTCACTGTATGAACAGCAATGTGGTTTTCACATTGAAATAATTGAGCTATGTGCACACAACGTCTTTTAAAATAAAGCGAACCTATCAAATTTTTTAAGCAGATGTTTTAGGAAAACTGTAGATTTTTTTTTCCTGAAGCTTGTTTTTTTTTTCAGTTGTTTCCTGAACGTTTTTCCAATGGTTTTGACAGTTTATGGAGGAATATTTTTTTTACGTCTGTTATACGATCGTTTTTTGGTATAAGAAGCCCGAATTTTTTTTTTTTTAAGCACAAATGATGGCAAAAATGCTTCAAAACATCCAGGCATCTTTTGAGCTTTCCCAGTGACTTGTAAACTTGTATTGTAAAGTTCAGAACTTCTTCCAAATCGAAAATTCCTAAGGAATGGTCAGGTCACAAGTTTTTTTTTTAAAGGTTTTTCAGGCGGAATCTGTCATGTGCAAATAGTTCTAGGAAACTTATTCAAAGATTACTCTCATCAAATATCAATAGCCACTTACATAAGAACAATGTTCCAATGACATATTTGTATCTCTTCTTAAAATAAAGAAAAAACCTACAGACTGAATTTTGTCTTTTTTTCAGGAGGTGGTGCTACCAGATACGCTCAGATAGACATTGCCGCGACAGAGACGGCACACAAAGTTGGGTCTCAGCACGCTCAGTCCAGAGAAGAACGTTTACAAGAGCTGGAGCAGAAAAGGAAAGGAAATCAGCAATGATCAATCTTGGCGTATCATTGAAAAGCTGTTGGTTCTAGTTCTTGGGTGGAAACTTAGGTGACTCAATAGGGTCCATTGGGCATGATGAACTCCTGGGACTTTTTTTCAAGTCAGATGGTCAGCCTGGTGTGACTTTTTTTGAAAGGACTGGATTAAATGTTGCTCGATGGAACAAGGGTCATTCCAAAACTGATATTGCCTCTTGGAGACATAACAGTCTGAAGTGTCTGGTCATAGTGGTGCCCTTTAAATCTTGAGGTGGAATGAAACAAAAATGATCTATAGATACCTGTATATTCACAATGATATTTTTTTCCTTCCTTGAACATGTCATATAGTTTTGTATGCGTAGGAAATCTAGGTATTTATTTCTTCCTGTTACTTAGTATTATTATTATTTAATTTTATTTGCATATCATTTTATACATGAAGGTTTTCTGCAACATACCTCCTCAGTTTTATTGTCTTACACATAGGACTTTTTTTGTTATTTACAAAGCAAAACACAAATGACTTTAGTTTTGCTGTTTTCAATAAAGGAAAATTCCAGTTAAAAAATGGATGTAGGTTATTACATAGGGTTTGACATTGTAAAGGCTTTATGCTTCCTGTATGCATTGACACAGTATGGTTTTTACATTGTAGCAGGTTGTGACTTTTAGAAATTATACATAAAGCTGAATTACGTCACCCATACATTTGTTCTGTATCTATACCTAGTGGTGTAATCTTAAAGAGGTTGTCCACTACTTTAACATTGATGACCTATCCCTAGGATAGATCATCAATGTCTGATCAGTGGAGGTGCGACACCGGGAACTCCCTGCTGATCAGCTGTTTCAGGTGTCGTTGGCAGCAGAAAGAACTGCTCAGTTACCGAGCTGCACAGCACTGCTTCGTCAACTCTATAGTGGCTTCAAACCGATAGGGGACGGACGTGCAGGACCTGGCTGTGGCCACTATTCATTAGACTGCCGCAACGCCATGAACAGCAGATCAGTGCAGTAGCTGGGTGTCGCAACCCCATTAATCAGACATTGATGACCTAGCCTAAGGACAATCTCTTTAAACTCTTGGTTCCCAATGCAAAATCCATACCAGGGTGCCCCACCTACTGTGATCATAGTTGGAAACATTATAAAATAACTCTTCGAGGCGCTTTCACAAGTTGTGGTCTGTCAAGATGTAGAGCAAGGTTTGTTAGAATGCACAAGTAACATGACTGTTATAATACTTACAGATAATACTTACAGATATTCCCTGTATAATGTCCTTGATATAAGGACCCTACAGAGAGGACAGAGTTAGGGGATCACCCACACCAACAATCTCAGATACATTTGGCTGGTAAAGCTTAATGTTTAATAAGGACTGGATAACCCTTTTATTCAAGATCAGAAAGAGAAATATTTCTAGATCTTGGATCCCAAAATTCAAACCCTAAACCATAATTCAGAACCCAGACGACTTTCTATATTTTAGACCAGACCACAACCAGACCAGAATCCATAATCAGTCTAAAGGCCACAACCTATAATCTGAATTCACACCAGAACCCCAAATTAGGTCCCAGACTGGAACCCATAACCATAACCCAGACTTGTCCTAATAACCAGACCAGAAGTGGTAATCAGTCCCCAGATCAGCACACATCATCAGACTACAGACCACAACCAATATTCAAACCTCAGACCAGAACCCATAACCATACCCCAGACTAAAACCCATAATCAGACCCAAGATTAGAACTCATAATCATAACTAAAACTAATTGACATAACCAGACTTCAGACCAGAACCCATAATAAGATTCTAGACCAGAACCCTTAATCAAACCACAGACCAGTCCAAATAATCAGACTTTAGACCAGAACCCACAAACAGAACCCAGACCAATTCCCATAATCAGACCTCAGACAAGAACCCATAATCAAATCCCAGAGAATATTCCCATGATCAGTCCCCATGATCAGACCTCAGACCAGAACTCATAATCAGACTCTAAACCAAACCCCTTAAATCAGAACATATAAGACCAGAAAACAGCCCCCATAGTTCAGAACCAATAAACAGACCCAAGATCAACCCCATCTAATTACACACTTATCCTTGATCCTGGCTCCTCATTAGCATCTTTGGCCTTTCTTCAACTTAAGCCTCTGGCCCGCATAACAATGTTATGTTCACCAACATCCAGATCCAGAGATGTTGGAAGCAAAGAGAAGTGAGTACGTAGAGGAGTATGGTCCATATGATGACTCAAAACCAATAGCCGAAAGGTTTTTTGGGTAGTCTGTCCATGGGGCATGAGCTTAAGCCATTACACCTGGTTCAGATTTTGCACTGGAGCCCTGGTGCTATCCATTATTCCCCTGCTTTTCTTTGTGAACGCCTTAAGTTATAGATGCAGACAGTCCACTAACAACTAAGCTCTGGTCTGGGAAAAATAAAAAAAAGCATTGTAATTGGTCTTGATGCATTATGGCAGAGCAAAAAAAAAAAATCTAAAAAATATTTATAAATTTTAACTCAACATTTTTCAATCCCAAAGGAGCCCTATTCCTAAGAAAACCTGATAACTGGAGTTTTCCTTTAATGTCACATTTCCTGGGGCATTTATGTACAGTGTTGGTATTTGGTACATTTTTATCAGTTCTTTTTGAGTATACATGCCTTTATAATGCTGGACGCAGGAGGCGGTTTTCTGCTGTGTCACAGTCTTGCATGTATGTATATACCGTAATACTCAGATAACATATTATTTACTGTGATATAAGGAATGTAATATATAACCAAATATAAAACACTAAAAAATAGAAGGTTTTGCGGAAATAAAATCCTAAAATGGGATGTATATGAAACGTGTGCAATATTCTAAGTATTTTTTATTTTAATTTGCACATTTACAACCTGATTTATTTGTTTTATGGACATTTACATGTACTAAGGTTGAACAACTTTTTCCTTATAATGTATAAAATGCAATAATTTTGTATGAACAGTGAAATTGGTTTCCTGTAGCAGTCCAGAAAATGCAGGATGGCTGGAAATGAACACATTTCCTTTTACAACACGTCTTTTATTGAATAGCGGTTACCAAGAAAATCATACAGGCATTGATTTCCCTTATTCACTATTACTAAAACGCCCAATAAAACTTTACTGGCAAAATTATGATTGTCTATCAGTTTTATTTCATTATTTAGATTTTTACTTATTCAATTCTATAACATTAATGAGAGTGAGCAGAAAATTACAGATTAAAACCTATATCAGTGCCCCCAATTATATTCCATGAGTGCATTAAAGGGAATCTGTCACCCCATTTTCAGACTATCAGCTGCTGGCACCGCCATCAGGGGCTTATCTACAGCATTCTGTAATGCTGTAGATAAGCCCCCCGACGTAACCTGAAAGAGAAGAAAAACGAGTTATATTATACTCACCCAGGTGTGGTTCGGGTCCGGAGGGTGTCGCGATCCGGTCCGGCGCCTCCCATCTTCTAGCAGTGACATCCTCTTCTTTGCTTCCCGTCGCGGCTCCGGTGCAGGCGTACTTTATCTGCCCTGCTGAGGGCAGAGTAAAGTACTGCAGTGCGCAGGCACCGGACCTCTCTGACCTGGTCCGGCGCCTGCGCACTGCAGTACTCAGCTCTGCCCTCAACAAGGCAGAAAAAGTACGCCTGTGCAGGAACCGCAGCAGAAGTAAGAAGGAGGACGGCATCGCTAGAAGGTGGGAGGCGCCGGACTGGACCGCGACGCCCTCATGACCCGAACTGGACCCGGACCGCCCCTGGGTGAGTATAATATAACTCGTTTTTCTTCTCTTTCACGTTACATCTGGGGCTTATCTACAGCATTACAGAATGCTGTAGATAAGCCCCTGATGGCGGTGCCGGCAGCTGATAGTCCAAAAATGGGGTGACAGATTCCCTTTAATGCATAAGATCCCTAAATATCCAACTACGGTAATAAAGTAAATGTAGGACTGGGAGGAGGGAGATGCAGCTGCAAGTTTTCTTTGTGTGCTGTGAGAGGGGAGGAGAAGCAGCAATGTCATCTGATTGGATGTACAACACATGACACTAGTAAGGGACCACTTTCTCAGCAAGCATGCAGGGAAAATCAGGTGACATGACAAATTACTAACAGGATGTAGCAGTCATAGGATTGGAGTGACACGAGACAAAATGCTTGATGGCAGGAATCAGATGGAAAAAATGGAATAAGATAATAGTTAGACACAGTATGAGTTTCTATACCACTGGAACGGGAACCAAAAGACCACAGGAAAAAGTCAGACTGCCACCTAAAGGGGAATATCGGGATGAAGCAGCATGAAAGCATAGGTAAGGGAATACATCCAAAAGTGGGGACCTTACCTGAGCTGCATCCTTCTAAAACTCCCCTTAACACCTTTATGACATGGCGATTTTTGTTTTTTTCGTTTTTGTTTTTTCCTCCCCTTCTTCCGCCATATCTTTTTTGTTTTATCCTTCCATATAGCCTTATGAGGGCTTGTTTTTTGCACTGCGAGATGTTCTTTTGAATGACACCATTCATTCCACCACATAGTGTACGGGAAAACGAAAAAAAAATTCTAAGAGCGTTTAAATTGCAAAAAAAAGTGCAATTCCATATTTTTTTTTTTGTGTTTTTTATTTACTCTATCCACTGTATGGTAAAACTGACTTGAAACTATAATTCTACAGGTCAGAATGACTACTCAAATACCATATATGTATAGTGCTTCCTATTCAAGTGGTAAAAAAAAGTCAGAAATTTGTAATAAAAAGAATTCTTATTTTTGCATGCATTTTTTGGATATAGGACTATGAGGGCTTAATTTTTGCTCCCTCAGTTGATGTTTTTACTGATACCATATTGGTGTAGATATACAGTTTTCATCGCCTCTAATTGCATTGTATTGCAATGTTGTGACAACCCCCCAAAAATTATTTGGGCATTTTTATTCATTTTCTCATTATGCCTTTTACTGATTGGATTACTTTGCTTAAAATTTTGATAGATCAGACTTTTATGAATGCAGTGCTACTAAATATGTGTATTTTTTTGTGTTTTTTTAATTGTTTTATATCTAATGGGGCAAAGGGGCTGATAATTTGAACTTTTGTGGGGTTTTTTTCATATTTGCAAAACTTTTTTTTTCACTTTTTACTTTACTTGTTAGTCCCCTTAGGGGACTTGAAGCTGCAATTGTCTGATTGCTTGTACTGTACTTAGAAGCATTTTAGCACTGCTAGGTATAGAGAAAATAAGGAAAATAAGGATCATCTATGAACGTCAGCCACAGGCTGGTTTTCATAGAAGTATCATAATGACAGGCACAGGCGTCATCTGCAGACTCCTGCTGGTGTGTGTTAAATTCCCCTGTCAGAAATTAACAATGCCATCTAGGTAGGCCACAGCATACTACTTATGTTGAGCTAGGATCCGATCCATAGCCCTCTCGAAGGTTGCTGTGGTCCCCTGCAGTCCGAAGGGCATTCAGGTGCATTGGGGATCTGCCAGTAGCTCTTATGAACAGGTCACCAACGTGGATGGCAGAAATAGGCTAGGCCACCAGGAAACCAGAAAGGTTGGTCACTTAGCAAACTGCAGACCCCTAATCCTAGCAACACAACTAACAGTAGCCGTGGAGCGTACCTACGATGCCCTAGACGCCTCGACACAGCCGGAGAACTAACTAGGCTTAAAGCAAGAAAGGTGAAATCTAAACTGCCCTGGAGAAGAACCCCAAAGAAATAGATAGCCCCCAAACATATATTGTCGGTGAGACCAGATGAGGAACAAACACAGGCAGAAAATAGACTGAGCAAATGATGGGGCCCAAACTGTCTAGCTAGGATAGAATTGGAAAGGAAGACACTGTCTGCAATCACGCAAAAACCCTAAAAAAATCCAACACGTCTGATGTACAAAAAAACACTGAGGTCACACGACCTCTCCCCCACTATATCAGCATTCTGGTGTAAACTGGCAGCAAAGCAAAAGAGACTAATATAACAGGGGACTGAACAAACTGACACAAGCTGTAACATATGGAGCGAGGTCCAGCACAGCCCCAGCAGGGAGCATGCTGAACCCGCACAGCAAAGCAGAAAGAGGCAAAACCAGATCAGAAACAAAGGATTAGCAAATGAACAAATTAGCTGAAAAATGTAGGAACAGGCAGGAGACAGAAGACTTCACAGGAAGAGCTAATCACCAGCAACAATTGAGGGAAGCCTGCTCACTTAAATAATCCCTATCAGTAACCCCAGATTTCCAATCATCATCGTCAGGTGGCAGACCTCTGTCAATCCGGCCAGCTCCACTACCCACAGTAACCACCAGAGGGAGCCCCGACTCAGAAGTAAGAGAATTGACAACAAGTAGACCTTCGTCAGGTCGAGGGTTGTAATGTACCTCGCGGTTCCAAGTCTCTCAATGAGCTTGTCCACATGGGGCATCGGATATGCATCACAACTGGAGACCTCATTCAGCCTGTGGTAGTCATTACAAAACTGCCACTCATCATCAGGCATCAGCATGAAGACGATGTGACTTGACCATCCAATTTTCAACTCCTCTATCACCCCGAGACCTAACATTCTCTTCACCTCATTTGATATTACCTCCTAACGTGCTTTGGGAATTCTATAGGGCTTGAGGTTCGCTTTTACATGCGGCTCTGTCAACACTTCGTGACACATTTTGAAATGCCCCTTTTAGGGTAAGGACTTGCATATGTGCAGTCCCAACATTTTGAAATAGATCACTCTTTTTGTATTGACTCTAATATAATAGATGCAGAGGCGTAGCTAGGGTTTAGGTTCAGGGGGGGTGAAACTTCTGAGTGGGCCCCTAACTAGGTAACTTTGATTACAATTCGGTGATGCCCCCTAATAGTGGATGTAGGAGATAACTGCAATGTTACTGAAAATAATCCATATATAAAGACCAATATTGATATTACCGCCATATGGTCAGTGGTAAATACCAGTCCTACAGAACATATAAGTGATTACTGCACAGTTATAGTTGGTGACTTACCGCTGATGTTCTTTCTGATGGAATCATTCACTTTTCACGTCTTTTCCATCTGGCTCAGACCGACATGACAACGTCTTCCACCCAGGACTCGTCTGCAGAGAATACAACAATGACACGTTTCACTTCTCATATTCCAGCTCCACGACCATGTATCCCCAACCTGCACAAACCCCTCATTCTACTGATACCCCAATACTGAGCCACTGCTGCCATATGTGCCCCTATTACTGCACCTGATACCCCAACACTGAGCCGCTGCTGCCGTATGTGTCCCTATTACTGCACCTGATACCCCAATGCTGAGCTGCTGCTGCCGTATGAGTCCCTATTACTGCACCTGATACCCCAATGCTGAGCCGCACTGCCGTATGTATCCCTATTACTGCACCTGATACCCCAATGCTGAGCTGCTGCTGCCGTATGTGTCCCTAATACTGCACCTGATAACCCAATGCCGAGCTGCTGCTGCTGTATGTGTCCCTATTACTGCACCTGATACCCCAATACTGAGCCGCTGCTGCCATATGTGCCCCTATTACTGCACCTGATACCCCAATGCTGAGCCACTGCTGCCGTATGTGCCCCAATTACTGCACCTGATACCCCAATGCTGAGCTGCTGCTGCCGTATGTGTCCCTATTACTGCACCTGATACCCCAATACTGAGCCGCTGCTGCCGTATGTGCCCCTATTACTGCACCTGATATCCCAATGCTGAACCGCTGCTGCTGCATGTGTCCCTATTACTGCACTTGATACCCCAATGCTGAGCCGCTGCTGCCGCATGTGTCCCTATTACTGCACCTGATGCCCCCTATACACACACGGCTCTGCTCCACACCCCTATACACACATGGCTCCCCTCCGTACACCTTGTACACATGCAGCTCTGCTCCGTACACCTTTTACACACGTGGCTCTGTTCCGTACACGCTGTACACATGCGGCTCTGCTCCGTACACGCTGTACACATGCGGCTCTGCTCTGTACCCGCTGTACACATGCAGCTCTGCACCGTACACGCTGTACACACGTGGCTCTGCTCAGTACACACTGTACACACGCGGCTCCGCTCCGTACCCACTGTACACAAGCGGCTCTGCTCAGTACACCTTGTACACACCTGGCACCACTCCGTACATCCCGTACACACGTCTCTGCTCCGTACACGCTGTACACACACGGCTCCGCTCCGTACACCTTGTACACACATGGCTCCGCTCTGTGCACCTTGTACACACGCAGCTCTGCTCCGTGCACCTTGTACACATGCACTCTGCTCCGTGCACCTTGTACACATGCACTCTGCTCCGTGCACCTTGTACACACGCGGCTCTGCTCCGTGCACCTTGTACGCACGTAGCTCTGCTCCATGCACCTTGTACACAAACGGCTCCGCTGCGTACACCTTGTACACAAACGGCTCCGCTCACCCCATACACACATGGCTCCGCTCCTCCGTACACCTCATACATGCATATCTCTGCTCCGTACACCCTCTACACACACGGCTCTGCTCTGTACACCTCATACACACACACAGCTCTGCTACATCCACCCGGTAAACCCTTCCTGACCTCTCACAGAAACTTCACCTAATCCAACCAGCACCATGACAACCAGCATAGCAGAGTCCTGACCTGCAGCCACTGAAGCCCCTGATCATGTGACCACTGACTCCGCCCCTCCTGTGACCTCATCACAGGTCCTGTGCGCTCAGAATAGCCCAGGACGACATTGCTGGCTGAGAGGTGGGGGGCCCACTGCTGGCACCGGGGCACCCCACTGCCTTCTCAGGGGCCCATAGCGCCTGGGCGGCAAAGTAGGGAGATCGATTCTGCCTGCTCTGCCGCAGAATAGTGGTGTAGTGTAGTGTAGCTCCAGTGGGCCCTCTCAGAGCGTGGGGCCTGGGGCCACCGCCCCCCCTGCCCCCCCGGTAGCTACGCTACTGAATAGATGAGTTTCACTTTTTGTATTGAAGAACTGAAATAAATTAACTTTTTGATGATATTCTAATTTTGTGAAAAGCACCTGTATCTCCCCTCACACACAGCGCCAGTGACCGTGCCACAACTGTTCCGGAATATGTTGATACTATTAGTGATGAGCAAGCTCTAGAATGCTCAGGTACTCGTTACTCGAGTAGAGTAAATCGTAATGCTCGAGTGCTCAACCTGAGTAAGTAGAATAATGGAAGTCAATGGGAAACTTGAGAATTTTTCTGGCGGCCCCCCCACCAGAGGTCTGGAGTGGGTCTAAAAATTGCTGAAATCGATGAAAACAATGCTGAAATGGCATGGGCACAGCATAGGCAAGATCTCTGAAAACATCTCTGACAACATTGTACCCAGCAGCGATCTAGGATTCAGAGTATTGCGCCGATTTTACGGACTGACAATAAAACATACAAAACTGAAGTTAAAATCGATTTTACTGGAAAAAAAACATTAAGAAACATTCTTTCCAGAATAATGACTTGTATATAAGGCAAAACAAATAAGAGAAAAAAAAATGCTCCTCCACACCGTGGGCTATGTTCACACGCAGTGTTTTTGCTTTTTTATTTGCATTGCTTTCAAAGGTGAAAAAATATTCAACAGGAAATGTAATTTTATCATTTTAATACCTTTTCTGGCTGTGTGCTGTGTGAGACGTGGCCAGACACATCCTGCTTAATTTATGAAGGAGGGACTCTGAAAGCCACACATTTTTTTTTATAGGGCCATCAGGTGGCCCTCACTATTTGTAGAGGGCCATCAGGCGGCCATTACTATTCTTAGAGGGCAAGCAATTTTAGTATTTTAATACCTTATCTTGCCATGTGGTATATAAGACATGACCAGACATGGATCGCCCCACCAGGGCAGTGGGGTACTCGGAGCCGGGCCCGTTGATTTCAATGAGAAGCATCACGGTAGCGGTGACCCGGTCCGTGGCCCTGGGTGTCCATGTAAAAGGAAATAGTGTGGCTGATGATTAAAGTTTATAAGTGGATGATTCGTGATGCCACCTGTGGTGTTCGGCAATGAAGATGTTAAGCCGACGCTGCAGACAGATCCTCTGGGACAGATGGTGTGGTGCAGCAATGATGTTGTGGCCCTCCACAAGTAGGGCTGTAGTCCCAGGGCAGTGTAGATGGGGATATAGTGAGGAGAGCGTAATGGTGCAGTGTTAAGCACAGAGATGTAGCAGTGCTGAGTGGGTTGGCGCAGGAATAAGCGGAGGACACCAGGGCATGTAGTTCCAAAGCTTTACTCACAGTCTGTTGTGCATACAGGTGCCTGCCTCGGTGCTGTGTCCTCCAGGTCAGGGGCTCAGCCAACCTCCAGGCAAGATGAAGTACTCCGTTCCAACACTCTGCCAACATGTGCCTTCTCTGAACGTCTCCTTTCTAGCGCTTGTAATGAAGTACTTGTGGTTGTGTGTTAGACCCAAGTTCCTCCTTTAAGATGTTCCTTTGAACTCTAATTGTTCGGCAGACAGCTGTAGCCTGCTTCGGGGACTCCTTACTACCAAGTCCCGGCTCACTCACGTTGCTGTTGTGCCCCCAAGTCTTGTGTGGGAATAAAGTGGTGACAACTTCTATTCCTCCGGTGTCTGCTGCAGGACCATTAGTATCCATACAACCTCGGGGACCGGACCCCGGCCATGCGCTTAGAACTTGAGGAAGGGTTCCACTCCGACCCTAGTCCTTAGTTCTCTTCTTCTCCTTACGTTCGGTACTAATCTTTCTTCCTTATGGAGAATCAGGCTTTCTATATTTCTTTCCAGTGCCAGCAGCTCCAGGTCACAGCAGACTGCTGCAGCACCTCCATCCATCCATCCCACTCAGGAGATCTTCTCTCACAGACTGACTTAGTCCTAATCATCTCCCGCTCACTTGTGCAACTAAGCTCCACCCACCTCCCAGCACTCTTCGTGTTCCAAGCAGGTAGCCACCAAAAGTGCTTTGCTACACTACTATGTTGTGTGGGATGCAGGTGTTGGAGTGTGGTTAGGTGTCTCCACCTTACCTGGATGGTGGGGCACCACACCTCAGGAGGAGGTGCAGTACCTCTGTGGCGACTGAACCCTCAGGGGCGCCACAGACACATCCTGTTTAATTTATGAAGGAGGGACTCTGAAAGTCACACATTTTGTTTTTTTGACTATAATTATAGAGAGCCAGCAGCCAACCCTCACTAAGCATTTTTGGAGGGCCTGCAGACGGCTATGCTTTGCTTTTATGCTTTATTTCTACCCCAGTATAATTTATCCATCTGAGGTGGGCAAATTTTCTTTTTTGTATTAATACTGTAAAGTTTGAGACTTGAAGGATCAGCAGGTTGGCCCTCAAAATTTATAGAGGGCCAGCAGGTGGCCCACACTATTTTTAGACAGCCAGCAGGCGTCTTGTGGACACATGAGACCCTGATAAAGTTTTTTGGAAAAGCACATCATTCTACTGTTTACTGTAAATGGAATGAGGCCTACAAATAAAAGAGCACAGTAGTTACACTCAAATATGGTAGAGCTTCAAAGATATTTTGGGGTTGTTTTGCTGCCTCTGGACCTGAGTGATTTGACTGTGCAATGCATCATGAAATGTGAAGATTCCCAAAGGATTTTGGGTCGCAATGTAGTGCCCGGGGTCAGAAAGCTGGGTTTGCATCCTAGGTCATGGGTCTTCCAGCAGGACAATGGCCCCAAACATACTTCAAGAAGCACCCAGAAATAGATGGAAACAAAGCACTGGAGAGTTTAGAAATAATAATTCCAGCTCCAGTAGCGTAAAGTCTCCCATCACTAACTCATTTATACAGATGCTACAGAGAAACTGTGAATTTGTCACATTAATCAGTTAATTTTTCCTGCCTTGATGAATTTCTGAGTACAGATCACCGTAAAGAAACATGAATCAGTCAGAGTTCATGGAAAAAAGCATCGGCAAGGATTATAATTTATAAGGCAATAATCCCTGACTGTATGCAGTGTGAGAACTCCTTTTGAGACGACCAATCTGACAGCCCACAACAAGGCACTGAATCTTATCTTACTAATAGAATCCACCATCTCTTTTGGTTTTGAAAAATGTTCCCTCAACTAGTAGGTAGATCCTCAGAAAGCATTTTTTCCCATTACTAGGGAGTGGTTCTCGTATGAACTTACCCATACACATTATCTCGTGGTCGTCAGATATCTACATTTGTTAGCCGTTTTACATTTGTCTCTGTAGATGGGCTCTTTTTTCCTCAATGAAGTGCTAATGAGCTGGAAGTTAGCGCTCCAATATTAGATGTCCCTACTTTTCGCATGAAACTACAATTGAACATAGACTGAATGGAAAACAAAGAAAACATGAAACACCTTGTGTGTCCCCTGGCAAGCCCTTCTGCTCCAAGGGAGGTTTCTGGCCTCCCTGAGCTCGCCTTAGGGAGTGAAAAGGATGCCAAAAATTAGAAGGGGAAACTCCAATACCCCTTTGAAGAGACATAGTGGAAGGCATTAGAAAATATTTTTTTCCATTATTAAGGAGTGAGTATCCTAGACTGGTAATGCCCATGCACCAAGTGCATGGGCTGAGAATCAGTTACCCCTGGGGGTTATACAGAAAATTGTTAATGCGGGCATCATAAACACCCTTAAAAAATTTATAGTGAGGGTAGCATGATCACCCTGTTGATATGGTGGTGGAGGAGGAAGAGAAGAAGGAGGAGGATGACACAAAAAGGAAGAAATCTTGAAGCATATACCCATGTTTGGGGGGAAGGGGTGCATGTCAATAGGCCAGAAAAAATACAAAAACACTGGATTTGAGTTTATGTTCCGCTGTTGTCATTTGGTGGTGTAGAGAAGTCTGGCCCAATCCAGTCGCTGTTCATTTTGATAAGAGTCAGCCTGTCAGCATTTTCAGTTGACAGGCGGATGCGCCTATTGATTATAATACCCCCGGCTTCACTATAAACCCGTTCTGACAAAATGCTAGCGGCAGGGCAGGCCAGGACCTCCACGGCATAGAGAGACAGTTCATGTCACGTGTCTAGCTTGGACACCCAATGGTTGTAAGGCACAGAGGCATCACAGAGGATGCTTGAACGGTCGGCAAGGTATTCCTTCAGCATCTTTCAAAACTTTTCCCTCCTTGTCAGAGTACCCCACGCATCAGGACCTTGACGATGGGAGGTTCTGAGAAAACTGTCCAAGAGTGTTCCCCTGCCTCTTATGCATCTGGGGTGTATCTTCATCTACACTTTTTGGCTGTCCAATGAACTGTGACCTCAGCGTTGTCAGATGGGAATTTTTAAAATAATTCTTAAAGTAGGGCCTTCTAGTACCGCAATTAAACCTCTCCACCACGGGAAGGAGAGATGTAAAGTAAACCAGTAATTAGTGTTGGCCAAAATGTGTACAATGCGAGAGTCTCGGGAAAAGCAGCGGAACATAAACTCGGCCATGTGTGCCAGACTGCCAACAGCCAAGACTTCCTTTTCCCCACAAAGAAGATGTCTGTCCATGTTGTCCTCCTCCTCATTCTCCTTCTCCTCGTCTTCCGACCATCGACGCTGAACAGACAGGATGAAGATGGTGTGGGTAGTACCATCTGTAGCAACCAGCTCTTGTTCTTCTTCCTCATTATCACCCAATTAGTACTGAGAAGATGAGATGAGGGTGGGCTGTGTAGCATCACCCAATATAGTTTCTTGCTCCATCTAAACTTGCTCTGCCTGCAAAGCCACCTCTTTAATTGTTAGCAGCGAACGTTTCAGTAGACAGAAAAGTGGGATCATCGCCGCTCACCATCTTGGTCAAGTCCTCAAAGTTTTGGAGAACCGCACAGATGGCAGACATCCATGCCCACCCATCAGCTCTTATATGCGGAGGTTGACTGAAATACCGATGTGCATGGTGTAGCTGGTATTCAACTACTGCACTCTGCTGCTCACAAAGCCTTGCCAACATATGTAACGTTGAGTTCCAACGTGTGGTGACATGGCATAGAAATCAGTGAGCTGGAAATTGCAAACATTGCTGCAGGACTACCAGGGCAGCAGCAGCAGCTATAACCGACTTGCCGAAATGGGCACACACACAGCGTATTTTCGCAGGTAGCTCAGTCAGATCTGGGTAAGTTTTAAGAAACCGCTGAACCACTAAGTTGAGCATGTGGGCCAGGCATGGTAAGCGGTACGAGGTTGCCAAGATTCAAAGCCGCCACTAGATTAAGGCCATTGTCACACGCGACCATGCCTGGCTTTAGTTTCAGGGGCGAGAGCCACAGATCATTTCGGTCTGTTAGACTTTTCAACAACTCTGTGGCGATGCGCGGTTTGTCACCTAAGCTACAGGAGGCAGTGCTGCAGTGGTTCCATCTTTCGACTGATGACGTTTGGGAAAGGGAGGATGAGGAGGAGGTGCATGAACTGCAGTTTAATGTGGGTGAAACCCTGATTGAATGACATCCTCGATGTCGGTAGCATGTGTCCCGTCCCAGGGTCCGATTGAGTCCCGACTTCCACAATGTTAACCCAATGTGCTATCAGGTAAATGTAGCCTCCCTGGCCACAAGCACTTGTCTAGGTGTCCGTGGTTAAGTGGACCTTCCCAGTAACAACGTTGATCAGGGCACAGCTGATGTTATGGGACACGTGCTTGTGAAAGACAGGGACGGAACACCCTGAGAAATAGTAGTGGCTGGAGACTGAGTACAGAGGGAAGCTTTTCCCTCCACAAGCCTAAATGGCAACATTTCCAGGGCAAGTAGTCTGGAAGTGTGGCTGCTTAGTATTGTAGCCTGTGTGTGGGTTGCTGCGGATTTATGCTTGCATTCCAAGGAATGCTGTAGGGACAACTAAACACTGCACTGGCACAAAAACGTGGATGTGGTTGCTGATGATGGTTGCAAGTGTGCAATGACAGGTGCATGGTGTGAGTCATCTTCGCCTACATCATGGACAGGGGATTGGTGTGCACATAGAACATGGGAAGAAGCAGTGATGTCACTTGCAGACACTGTTTAAGGACCCTGGTGTTTGTCCCAAGTAGTCGGTGCTTTGCTTACATGTGCCTGAGCATGCTAGTGGTGGTCAGGCTGGTAATTGTGCTGTCCCTGCTGATGCTGGCATGGCAGATGTTGCAAATGGCCTTTTTCGTTATAACTGGACAGACTTTAAAAAAGCGCCCTACTCGGGACCATTGTCTTGGCAACGTCATCTTTGTTGGTGCTCTGACAAACAGTTGCCCAGTGTCTCTGGCCATTCCACTGCCTCTTCTTGCCAGTTGTGGTGTTGCAGATCCCTCCCTCTGTGCACTGCTAATCTCACACTGCATGTCACCTTCCAGGTTGGGTCAGTGACTTCATTGTCAACCACCTCATCTTCCACTTCCTCCTCACTAGCTGACTTAGCAACATCACTTGTTGGCAATTGTGTCTCATCATCATCTACCTCTTGCGACACAAATTTCATTTTCCCACCATCTCCTTCTTGTGAGCATGGCTACCAAAATATTAGGGCATCGCTACAAGCGATCTTCTCATGTCCCGCTTGAAATGGACAGGGGGAGAGACCAGAATCAATAAATGGAAATGTGAACATCTCTTCGGAGTGTCTATGTGTGGGATCACTTGTCTTCGTTCACTCGGCATGGTGGACGAAGGACGATCAGGGTGAGGATTATGTAGTCCAGAATCATGGCTACTGAGACTGGTTCATGTGGAAGACAGGGTGGTGTAGGCAAAGTGACTGGAAGCATTATATGTTGTACACGCAACAACCTTTTAATACTAGTCTGTCTTCAAGAGAGGTGTTCCGCACCCCCCTACAAAGTGGGACAGAAAGCTACAGTATATCAACATGATGTGTGTTTTTGTTGTGCTCCTGCGGCAGGCACAGTTTTACCTTGCCCACGGCCTCGGCCTATGCGCTTACCATCAGCATCACACCCACATCCCCGTCTCTTACCATGCACCTTGCCCATTTTAAATTACGTATGATATATCACTGTTGAGAAAATGTTGCAGTATTACTAGCGCAGGAAAACTGTCCCACCTCAGATGGACTTCTTACTCTGCAATATTAATTTATAACCAAACAAGTCTCACTTTTTTGTTTTGATGCAGAACTGGTTCAGTATAAATGACATATAATATTGGTCTGATGAAAATAATTGTCAGGAATACTAGAATAAACAAATTTGCCCATCTCACATGGACTTGTTACTGTGCTAGAGCAATAAAGCAATGCTATTTCTAACCATCCAATTCTGGATTTTTTATTTTGATGCACAACTGAAGCAGTATAAATGGGGAATAATATTTGTCTAACGAAAAAAATTTGCAGAGATACTAGAACACACAAATTCACTATAAATGCCGTATAAAATTTCACTGCTGAAAAAAATTGCATAATTACTAGTGCTGGAAAATTTCAACACCTAAGATGGACTGGTTACACTGCAGGGACAATATTCTGATGCTATTGAGATACAACCAACTCTCGCTGCATGCTTTTGACACACAACTGCCGAAGTAAAAATGGTGTATAATACTTCTCTGCTCAGAATAATTTGCTGGATTAAGAGCAAAAAAAATATTATTAGCTCTGAGAAGGTCTTTTCGTAAGAGTTGCAGCAGAAAGGAAGGAAGGGCAATTAGTACTATACCGTTCTACACTATCCCTTCACTACAATCTCTCCCTAAGCACTGCTAACAGCAGTATTGATATTGATAATTTATTCTAATTAGCCATAAGAAGGGCTGTTGTCATAATTGAAAGAAATATAAATGTGGTTGAATCCATGTCTAATACACAGCTACAATTCTGAGCCTTTTTCAGCAGCACCTCTCCCTGCTCTGCCTGTTTCCGGGTTACAGTGTAACGAGTATAGCGTCATGGATGTTATATAGACCTGATGACTAGTGTTGAGCATTCCGATACCGCAACTATCGGGTATCGGCCGATACTTGCTGTATCGGAATTCCGATAACGACTTCCGATATTTTTTCAATATCGGAAGTCGGCATCGGAATCGGAAGTTCAAAGTTGATTGACAGCCTGACGTCATCATGATGCGCGGTGTGTGCGCATCATGATGCGCCGTCATTTCGGGCCTTCCGGGGGTCTCTGCCGGCCTGCCGGGGGGCTGTGTGGACTGCCCGGGGTCTGTACCGGCCTGCCGGGGGGCTGTGCCGGCCTGCCGGTGGTCTGTGCACCCTGTGGGGGTCTGTACCGGCCTGCCGGGGGGCTGTGCCGGCCTGCCGGTGGTCTGTGCACCCTGTGGGGGTCTGTACCGGCCTGCCGGGGGGCTGTGCCGGCCTGCCGGTGGTCTGTGCACCCTGTGGGGGGCTGTGCCGGCCTGCCGGGGGGCTGTGCTGATGTCTGGGGGTCTGTGCAAGCATCGTCCGATGGGACTATAAGTCCCATCTGGCGATGCCTGCTACCATGACAGTGATTGACACATTAGCCAATGATGGGACAGTAGTAGTCCCATCATCCGGCTAATGTGTTAAATGTTAAAAAAAAAAAAAAAAAATACTACATACATACTACATACATACTACATGCATGCTACATACATACTACATGCTACATACATACTGCATACATACCACATATATACTACATACATACTACATGCATGCTACATACTGTACATACTACATACATACTACATGCATGCTACATACATAACATATATACTACATGCATGCTACATACATACTACATGCTACATGCATACTACATACATACTACATACATACTACATGCATGCTACATACATACTACATGCTACATACATACTACATATATACTACATGCATGCTACATACATACTACATGCTACATACATACTACATACATACTACATACATACTACATGCATGCTACATACATACTACATGCATGCTACATACATACTACATACATACTACATATATACTACATGCATGCTACATACATACTGCATGCTACATACATACTACATACATACCACATATATACTACATACATACTACATGCATGCTACATACATACTACATACATACTACATACATAACACATATATACTACATGCATGCTACATACATACTACATGCTACATACATACCACATACATACTACATACATACTACATGCATGCTACATACATACTACATGCTACATACATACTACATATATACTACATGCATGCTACATACATACTACATGCTACATACATACTACATACATACTACATGCATGCTACATACATACTACATACATACTACATACATACTACATGCATGCTACATACATAACACATATATACTACATGCATGCTACATACATACTACATGCTACATACATACTACATATATACTACATGCATGCTACATACATACTACATGCTACATATATACTACATGCTACATACATACTACATGCTACATACATACTACATACATACTACATACATACTACATGCTACATACATACTACATATATACTACATGCATGCTACATACATACTGCATGCTACATGCATGCTACATACATACTACATACATACTACATGCTACATACATACCACATATATACTACATACATACTACATACAATACATTCATACAATACATACATAGACATACAGTACATATAACATAGAGTAACATACTTACCAATACTTGTCACATTGTTCCCCGAAGCCATTGTCTTTTAAAGGAATAAATATTAACATAACAAACCACAAAAATACTCACCCACGATCCGAAGCAGTCCACGAGTGTGTCCCACGACGATCTTGGGTAGAGAACTGCAGCATCAGCTGATGCCGCCGTTCTCTACGGGCTGCAGGAATCCAATGACGGAAGGTAGGTATCCTTCCGCACTGTATTCCTCCGCCACTTAAAAAAAAAAAAGTCCCTAGTCTCACTTTATGCCATTGCTGCGTGGGAAATTCCCACACAGCAATGGCATAAAGTGAGACTAGGGACTTTTTTTTTTTTAAGTGGCGGAGGAATACAGTGCGGAAGGATACCTACCTTCCGTCATTGTATTCCTGCAGCCCGTAGAGAACGGCAGAAACAGCTGATGCTGCAGTTCTCTACCCAAGATCGTCGTGGGACACACTCGTGGACTGCTTCGGATCGTGGGTGAGTATTTTTGTGGTTTGTTATGTTAATATTTATTCCTTTAAAAGACAATGGCTTCGGGGAACAATGTGACAAGTATTGGTAAGTATGTTACTCTATGTTATATGTACTGTATGTCTATGTATGTATTGTATGAATGTATTGTATGTAGTATGTATGTAGTATATATGTGGTATGTATGTAGCATGTAGTATGTATGTGTATGTAGCATGCATGTAGCATGCAGTATGTATGTAGCATGCATGTAGTATATATGTAGTATGTATGTGGTATGTATGTAGCATGTAGTATGTATGTAGCATGCATGTAGTATGTATGTAGTATGTATGTAGCATGCATGTAGTATGTATGTAGCATGTAGTATATATGTAGCATGTAGTATGTATGTAGCATGCATGTAGTATATATGTAGTATGTATGTAGCATGTAGTATGTATGTAGCATGCATGTAGTATGTATGTAGTATGTATGTAGCATGCATGTAGTATGTATGTAGCATGTAGTATATATGTAGCATGTAGTATGTATGTAGCATGCATGTAGTATATATGTAGTATGTATGTAGCATTTAGTATGTATGTAGTATGTATGTGGTATGTATGTAGCATGTAGCATGCATGTAGTATGTATGTAGCATGCATGTAGTATATATGTAGTATGTATGTAGCATGTAGTATGTATGTAGTATGTATGTGGTATGTATGTAGCATGTAGCATGCATGTAGTATGTATGTAGCATGCATGTAGTATATATGTAGTATGTATGTAGCATGCAGTATGTATGTAGCATGCAGTATGTATGTAGCATGCATGTAGTATATATGTAGCATATATGTAGTATGTATGTAGCATGTAGTATATATGTAGTATGCATGTTTCATGCATGTAGTATATATGTAGTATGCATGTTGCATGCATGTAGTATATATGTAGTATGTATGTAGCATGTAGTATGTATGTAGTATGTATGTAGTATGTATGTGGTATGTATGTAGCATGTAGCATGCATGTAGTATGTATGTAGCATGCATGTAGTATATATGTAGTATGTATGTAGCATGCAGTATGTATGTAGCATGCAGTATGTATGTAGCATGCATGTAGTATATATGTAGCATATATGTAGTATGTATGTTGCATGTAGTATATATGTAGTATGAATGTAGCATGTATGTAGTATGAATGTAGCATGTATGTAGTATGAATGTAGCATGTATGTAGCATGTAATTTTTTTTTTTTTTTTACATTCAACACATTAGCCGGATGATGGGACTACTACTGTCCCATCATTGGCTAATGTGTCAATCACTGTCATGGTAGCAGGCATCGCCCGATGGGACTTGTAGTCCCATCGGACGATGCCTGCACAGACCCCCGAAGCCTGCACAGCCCCCCGGCAGGCCGGCACAGCCCCCCGGCAGGCCGGCACAGCCCACCGGAGCCTGCACAGCCCCCCGGCAGGCCGGCACAGCCCACCGGAGCCTGCACAGCCCCCCGGCAGGCCGGCACAGCCCCCCGGCAGGCCGGCACAGACCACCGGAGCCTGCACAGACCCCCTGGCAGGCCGGCACAGCCCCCCGAAAGGCCCGTACAGACCCCAGAGAGGCTGTACAAGGCAAAAACAGGGTTTTCTTATTCCGATACCGGAAGTCCCATAGACTTGAATGGGACTTCCGGTATCGGAATCGGCGATACCGATACTTTTTTTTAAGATCGGCCGATCCATTCCGATCCGATACTTTGAAGTATCGGACGGTATCGCTCAACTCTACTGATGACCTTTACACGCCAAGCCAGTCACAGTAATGCCACAACCAAGATGGCTACGGCATTAATGTGACTGGCAGGCAATGCTCGCATGTTTTTTTTGCTGTCTAAAAAGTGGCAAATATGTGGGGCATGGACTCAATCTCCCGCTCAACCATTTAAAAAATACATGCCGGGTACCGAGCATCACGAGCACACTGATGCTCAAGCAAGTGACGAGTAGTGACGAGCACGCTCGCTCATCACTAGATACTATATAAAGAATAGAAAATAATGGATCTATCTTGGTCTAAACATCCTCACATGCAGAATGCAATATTATTGTATTATCTAGGATTATAATAATGTGCCTGCACTGCCCTGGTATTTACATATTAGCTTAATTATTTGCAACTGAGGATAATCTGTGGCTGAGCACCAGCTGGAGAGCCAAAGGTTAACTCAACTTTATACAAGCTAAAATAATAAATCTAAAAATATAATGAATAGCCTCTAACAAGTCTATAGCAAGCAAAAAAATCTATGCATATTGATAAATAAATTAAAGGAGATGCCTGGTTGTAAAATCCCATTTTCAAATGTAGTGATGAGCGAGTGTACTTGTTGCTCGGGTTTTCCCGAGCATGCTGAGGTGATCTTCGAGTATTTTGGCGTGCTCGGAGATTTAGTGTTTGTCGACACAGCTGCATGTTTTGCGGCTGCTTGACAGCCTTAATATATGTGTTCAATTCCTAATAAGCAGGCAATCCCCACATGTATTCAGCCTGTCTAGCAGCTGCAAATCATACAGCTGTGTTAACAAACAGTAAATCTCTGAGCACGCCAAAATACTTGGAGGATACCAGAGCATGCTCGGGAAAACCCGAGCAACGAGTACACTCGCTCATCACTAATTATTAGGGACTTCTGAGATAACATTGGGGACGAAGTCTCCAATTAAAGTGGAAAACAGCATTAAAGAGGGTCTCTCCATTTTGAGGACCCCAAATGCATGTACATTACATGGACATGCCATTATAGAAGTTATCCACGACTTGTACAACTTCTTGTCATACCCCTCGCTTGGCCCCCATGAAATAATAACGCTTATACTCACCTCCAGTGCCGGCACCATTCCGCAGTGTTGGCACTCGCTCTCCCTGGGATCCCATTCTGTTTTTGTGACACATGACCCCGGCACCCAATCAGCTTTGGTGCCACTGGTCCCACCTCCTGTTGAATTGAGCATGAAGAAGAAGTCTGAAATCAGCAGCAGGTCAGACTTCCTTGTCATGTTCGATTTGTCTGAATGCGAAGACAGTGACGCTAGCGCTAATTGGGCGCCGATGTCACATGTCACAACAACCACATGGGAGCCCCGGGAGAGCAAGTGCCATCACCAGCATAGGAGGTGAGTATAGGATTTATTGTTGTATGGGGGCCAAACATTTTGACCAAGAAAGGCTTGACCTAGTGGTGGCAACCCCTTTAAATTCAATGAGAAATGTGTGATTCTTAATTTGCCTTGTGGTGCTGCTGCACAGAAAGTGACCTCAGCAACTATATTCCCCAAGGCATAAAAGGAACCTGTCAGCAGAATTGTGCACAGTAACCTACAGACACAGTGTCAGGTCGCCGAAAGCTGCTATTGTGCAGGCGTCGGCTGCGTCTTCTTGGAGGAGGAATTTTTTCTCTAGCTAGATGGTGCCAGTGGCACCTGTGCAGTAGCAGCTACTGCACCGGCAGCGCCATCTTGGAGGAGGAATTTTTTTTTTCTACAAAGATGGCACTACCGGCGCCTGTGCGGATCACAGATAGCTGCTACTGCGCAGGCGTAGCAGACGCCATTTTCAACCAGATTTTTTAATGAATTTCAGGATAACCTCAAACAAATGAATTAAATACACATTACATATTTGATTAGGCTGAAGCTCAGGCGCCACCGCCGGCACCTGCCTGCAGAAGGGGATTTTTTTCTCTCCAAGGTATGTATATAATATTCATTATGTAAACTAGGGGGCAGATCAGTGAGGGATCAGCGACCTGTCAAAAGCCATACCGGTGCCCATAGGTGCTTGGGTTGGGGTGTTAGAACGCATGTCTTTCAAACAACCACACTCTCTGGTCAAATACCTCTCGATATCTCTTTGCATGTAAGGCAAGAAGAAATCTTCATGAACCAGGTTCATAGCCCTTTCTATTCCTAGATGTCCCTTGTCTTCATGGAGTTCTTTAAAGACCAGTCTATGATATATTCAGGGTAGTACTAACTGGTTATAGGAAGTTTCGCCCTCAGCAGTTCGCCCCCAGCAATTTGCCCCCAGCAGTTCACCTCCAGGTACATTTCCCCTCCACACATTTTGCCCCTATCATTTGCCAAATGCTGGTAAAAAAATGTGTGGGGGCGAAATGTACCCAGGGGCGAACTGCTGGGGGCAAACTGCTGGGGGCGAAACATCCAAATCTCGTACTAACTATTGTTTCTGCCCTCTTTTGCGATACAAGATACTGTCTTTGCTGATGTAGAGCTTTGCCCATTCTTTAAATTAGATAGCTACTGCTGGTGACTCCGTAACTCTCTCTCGCTTCCTCCGTAACCGATTTTGGCTTACATAAGGTAGAATTCTGCCAATTATTTGTTTCTCTCGTTGTGCTTTCTGGATCGCTTCTTTTGATAGCTGTTGAATGGACATAGTGTGATCTTGATCCTTCGCTTTCACAGTAATTGCCATTGTCAAAGGACACCACAGCGGTGTGCATTCTTTGTGCTGGACCTGTACTGCCTGTACATTGCTCACAATAGCTTCTAGGCTGACTTCATCATAGCACTCTTGCATGAACTCTTCAGACTCCAACGGTATTCTAGACAATCTATCTCCATCAGAATTGCATTTTCCTGTCCTGTACTTGATACTGAAATTGAAGTGAGCTAGTTCAGCTACCCACTCTTGGCCCAGAGTGTTCAGTTTGGCAGTGATGAGGACGTAGATCAGAGGGTTGTTGTCGGTGTATACCTCAAACTCGTGGCTGTAATAGACATAATCTCTAAATCGCTCACAGATAGCCCATTTCAAAGCCAGAATGTAGATGGCAATTCTTCTCATCATCTGTCATCATTCTGGAACCGTAGCCAATGAATCTCAATTTGCCATGTTGATGCTGGTACAGGGCAACTCCAAGTCTCACTTGAGAAGTGTCACAATGAAGGACGAATGGTCAGTTGAAGTCAGGATATCCCATTTTGGGTAGCCTTACAAGATAATCAACCAGTTCTTCCAATATCTCCTGGTGACAATATTTCCAGATAATTGGTTGCTGATCAGAAGCTGTGTTTCTTCCTTTGGGATGAATCCTGTACATTTTCGTCTCCATGGATGTTGATGAATTTAATGTTACCCCCAAGAGAAGGTATAATGGAACAGCAATCCGGGAATAATTTTTGGTTTAGGTTCTGTCATAGGAGAGGAATCAAAGAATCTTCCTCAGCTCCCCCAGAGTAGAGGGATGATTGTATTTAAAGGACATTACCAGAGCAATTTCCTCTGCGTCCATGGTGGATCCATCTCCGGACACCATTTTTCCCAGGAATCAAACTTGTTTCTTGAACAGTTCACACTTCTTTGGGATTATCTTGACTCCATATTGTTAATAATGTTGGAGTATGGTCCTGTCCAACATGTTTGGAGAAAGTCTTGCGATGTAACACATTGTGAGCTAGGTACGGCTGGCAGATATAATCTCTTATTTCTTCTAGACATGCTTCCATGCTCCTCTGGAATTCTGCAGGGGCAGAGCTGAGCTCAAACAATCTATGGATACACTCGTATAAACCCTACAGTGTGATGAATGCTGTCAAGGGACTCTTCGATAAAACCTTGGTGGTACTCCTTACCCTGGTCAAGGACAGAGAACCAGGTACTTCCTGACAAACTATCCAGCATGTCTTGAATCTTTGGTATCGCATGCCTGTCAGGAATCAACTTCCTGTTTAGTTCCCGGCAATCACAACAAAGCTTCACTGTGCTTCCTTCTTCCTATCTGATATCAGCCTGATGAAGGGACGTAAGTGTGGCGCCCCCAGGAGTATGGCCGCCACAGTGGCTTTGCCTTACTCCAGGGCAGGGTAATGCCAGGCTTGGAGGCAATGATGGGTCTCTCTCGCAGTCAATCCATACATGCAACACAGTTCCACTCCAGGCCAGCAGGGGGAACTCTGAACCAGGATTAAGGGGAGGGGTGCCCTCTGAGGGCCAAGAGGAAGGAGTGGTCAGTTAGTCTGCGGAGGGTGAAGTGTGCAGATGTGTGGAAAGAAGCTGGAGGTTGAGCTAGGAAGGAGAACTCCCTCAGCTTGAGAGCGCACGAACTGGAGCTTGGTCTCCACAGCTGTACGGATACTAAAGGTCCTACAGCAGATACCAGAGGAGTAGGAGGCTGTAAATTCCCTACTCCCATCTAATACTTGAGGTACAACAGCATCTTGGATAGAGAGCCAGGACTAAAGAGGAGTCCCTGAGAGAGGCTACAGCTGTCTGCCGTGCAAGTGAGGTTCTTGGGAACATCAGACAGGAGGAACTCTAGAGTAACTAAGTACTGGAGTGCTTCACACCACAAGGCGCTAGAAAGGAGACTGCACAGCCCGTCTGTGAGAGAGAATCCCTGAGTTGCTTCCAGGCTAGCCTGCTCCAATACCATCTGTAATCAGGACTCTGGACTGCAGTTATCAAGTAAAAGTACAGAAACTGCACCCCGCTGTGTCTTGTCTGCTTCTTACCCTTACGGCACTGCTACATCACCGTGCCAACCACCGCTACACTGCCCTGGGACATTAGCCCTGCCTGTGGAGGGCTATACCATCACTGCTGCACCACACCATCTGTCCCAGTGGAGCTGTCTGCAGCGTCGGCTTAACATCTCCCTTGCCGAACACCACAGGTGGCGTCACGAACTATTCCATTCCATTAACTACATCCCCCATTACTTGGGTGCCCAGAGCCACAGACCGGGTCACTGCTGCTGTGACACATCCCCCTGACACTGGCCCGGTACCGAGTACCCCACAGCCCTGGGAGGGCGACCCAATTTGGCGTCACAAACAGGATTACGGAGCCCGGTATCCCCAGGTCCTGTGTGTCATAGACTGTGTTGGCGCAAAAAGACTGTGTGTGAAATTGGCGCCATTGGTGCCATTGCCACGCTGCTTTGTGGGCGCAGAAGAAGTGAAGTCCCGCTCGGGACGAGAGGACAGCACGCGAGAGGAGGAGGAGCTGAGGCCTACAGCCCAGAGCGTTGGGCCTGTGAAGCAGCCGCCGGTGAGCTCACACAACCCCCCGGCCCTTGCTAACGTTAACTAGGGGGGAGAAGATGTCCGCGCCAAATGGCGATGCAGCGGCAGGCGCCGTTGCCAACCCTGCGGTACCGCCAGGAGGAGTGCCCGCTGCAGTGGTCCCTATAATGAGCGGCCTGGCTACCGCAGTACTCGGGTGAGTCACACACCCTGAGTGAATTTAAAGAGAGACTGTGCAGTTTGTTTAAAGTATACCCTCTGTCTGAAAGCCAGAAAGTAAATATCCTGATTGGACAGCTAACGGGTGCAGCGCTGAGAGAAGTGAAAGCCTGGCAGGACACTGATAAAGAGACTGTTGCAAAGGTCCTGGCCAAACTGAAGAGCACCTTTGACACCCGCCTGCAGCTGAAATCAAGATGAGGTTCTTTGGCTGTAAACAGAAGGCGCAGGACAGTATCAGGGACTATGCTCTCAACCTGCAGGAGGTGCTGCGAGCAGTCAAGCAAGTTGATCCTGACAGCGTAAAGGAAGAAGATAAACTGTTGAAGGAGCAGTTCATTGAAGGACTCCTGTCCAATACCCACAGAGGACTGTTGCGTATCATAACCTTGCAAAACCCTGATCTGGACTTTGCTGAATTTAAGGACAGGGCTATTCGGATACTGCAGGAATCCAAGGACAGCCGCCCAGCGCCCCCTAGGCGCCTAGCGATCACCTAACATCAGGAAGCCCCATCTTTCCCTTCCATCCCTGTGGAGGCTGATGCCCAAACTCTGGATAAAGATAACACTGAGGAGCTGCGTCTTCAGGTCCAGGAGTTGACCAAAGGAATGGCTGCACTCACCAAAACCGTGCTGTCCCTGCAGGTGTCCTCCAAAGACAAGATCCAGCTTGCTTCCAGTCCAGAGGATGTCCAGTGGCTCCGGAGGAGGAGAGCCCCGCCACTTCGAGGAAGAAACGACGATCGCTATGACCAGGATGGACTTCCCATTTGTCGCAGCTGTCACAAGGGAAGCCACCTTGCAAGATATTGTCCTTTAAATGAGCAACCCCTGGGGCAGAGGGCCAACCCCCAGGAGTAGGATCCCCAGGCCCAAGGAACTGGAGAGACAAGTATGTGGGAGGGAGACCAATCCTTCCTGTGGTGATTGACGGCATCCCCATGAACGCTTTGCTGGACACTGGATCCCAGGTGAACACTATGCCGTACATTCTGTACAAGAGGTATTGGGCAGATTCAGAGCTTACCAGTGGCCCAACTGATGAACTGACAGTAGTTGCTAGTAATTGTCAGTCTTTACCGCAGATACGATGTAAAGAAATTACTGTCAAAGTGGGGCGGGTAGAGCTGAAATCTCAGGGCCTGATAGTTGTTGATATTGATCGACGTGAATGTAATCCCATGATGACTCTTGGTACAAATGTAATTGAAAACTGTCTGTCCGAGGTTATTGTCTTGTTGCAACAGGTGGCTGAGACTGCTGGTTCCAGTGAACAATGAGTCCTGCAGAAGGAGAGCCGAGCCCTGATGCAAAGGCAACAGGCAGAACTCTCTGACGTAGAGATTGGCAGCGTCAGAGTGAGTGATGCCTTCCCCATTGCAATACCCCCCAGATGTGAAATGTTGGTTTGGTGTCGGGCAGCTATAGGTCTTAGAGGGAGAGATTAACAGGCGTTGGTAGAACCAGTATACTCCGAGAGCAGGCCCACTGTCCTGACAGCCAGAGGGGTGGTTGATGTACGAAAAGGGAGAGTACCTGTATGCCTTTTGAATTGTGGGGAAGACGAGGCCACAATACCTCAGTACGCCACAGTTGCTAAGCTGCTCACCGTTAATAACAACTCTTTGCAGGCAGCAGAACGCTTGGTCTCATCTGATCAGGTGGAGGACAATGGCTCTGTGAAGCAGCCAGATGAGTGGTGTCAGCAACTGCAGGTGGGAACTGACGCTACACAGAAAGAAATAAAAAAAAAATTAAAATAATTGCAAAAATATTTAAAAAAATAATAAAAAATAATAAAAAAAATCAATATTCTATAATTAAATCGATATTTGAATAAAAATATCTAAACTATAAGAGTACACATATTTAGTATCGTCGTGTCCGTAACGACCCGACCTATAAAACTGTCCCCCTAGTTAACCCCTTTAGTGAACACCATTAAAAAAAGGCAAAAAAAATGCCTTATCATCATACCGCCGAACAAAAAGTGGAATAACATGCAATCAAAAAGATGGATATAAATGAACATGATACCGCTGAAAACGTCATCTTGTCCTCCAAAAAAACAAGCCTCCATATAGTTCCATCACCAGAAAAATAAGTTATAGCTCTCAGAATAAAGCGATGCAAAAATAATTATTTTTTCTATAAAATAGTTTTTATAGTATAAAAACACCAAAACATAAAAAAGAATGTAAATGAGGTATCGCTGTCATCGTACTGACCCGAAGAATGAAACCGCTTTATCAATTTTATCACATGCGGAACAGCATAAACACCCGCCCAAAAGAAATTCATGAATTACTGGTTTTTGTTAATTCTGCCTCTCATAAATCAGAATAAAAAGCAATCAAAAAATGTCCTGTGCCCGAAAATCATACCAATAAAAATGTCAACTCGTCCCGCAAAAAACAAGACCTCACATGACTCTGTGCACTAAAATATGGAAAAATTATAGCTTTCAAAATGTGGTGATGCAAAAACTATTTTTTGCAATAAAAAGCGCCTTTTAGTGTGTGACAGCTGCCAAGCATAAACACCCGCTATAAACATCCGCTATAAATAGTTAATCAAACCTCCCCTTATCAGCACCTTAGTTAGGGAAAAATAATAAAATTGAAAAATGTATTTATTTCCATTTTGCCGTTAGGATTAGGGCTAAAGTTAGGGTTAGAGCTTGGGCTAAAGTTAGGGTTAGGGTTGGGGCTAAAGTTAGGGTTAGGGTTGGGGCTAAAGATAGAGTTGAGGTTAGGGTTGGGATTAGGGTTAGGGTTGGGATTAGGGGTGTGTTAGAGTTAGGTTTGTGATTAGGGTTATTGTTAGGGTTTTGATTAGGGATAGGGGTGTGTTGAGGTTAGAGTTGGAGTTAGAATTGGGTGGTTTCCACTGTTTAGATACATCAGGGGTTCTCCAAGTGCATCATGCATCTGATCTCAATTCTAGCCAATTCTGCGCTGAAAAAGTTAAACGGTGCTCATTCCCTTCCGAGCTCTGCCATGCGACCAAACAGTGGTTTACCTCCACATAAGGAGTATCAGCATACTCAGGACAAATTGCACAACAACTTTTGGGTTCCAATTTCTATTGTTACCCTTGGGAAAATAAAAAATTGGGGGCGAAAAGATTATTTTTACCGCTCTACATTATACACTCCTGTGAAGGACTTGGGGGTTCAAAGTGCTCACCACAAATCTAGATAAGTTCCTTAGGGGGTCTACTTTCCAACATGGTGTCATTTGTGGTGGCTTTCCACTGTTTAGGCACATCAGGGGCTCTGCAAACGCGACATGGCATCTGATCTCAATTCCAGCCAATTTTTCATTGAAAAGTCAAATGGCGTGCCTTCCCTTCCGAGTTCTGCCATGCACCAAAACAGTTGTTTACCTGCATATATGGGGTATCACCGTACTCAGGACAAATTGTACAACAACTTTTGGTGTCTAATTTTTCCTGTTAGCCTTGATAAAATAAAACTGATTGGATCTGAAGTAAATTTTTGTGAAAGGAAGTTAAATGTTCTCTTTTTAATCATTCCAAAAATTCCAGTGACGCACCTGAAGGGTTAATAAACTTCTTGAATGTTGTTTTGAGCACCTTCAGGGGTGCAAGATTTTTGAATTTTGTCACTTCTAGTTATTTTCTATCATATAGACCCCTCAAAGTGACTTCAAATGTGATGTGGTACCTAAAAAAAATGGTGTTGTAAAAATGAGAAATCGCTGGTCAACTTTTAACCCTTATAACTTTTTAACAAAAACAAATTTTGGTTCAAAAATTGTGCTGATGCAAAGAAGACATGTGGGAAATGTTATTTATTAACTATTTTGTGTGACATATTTCTCTGTTTTAAGGGTATGAAGATTCAAAGTTGGAAAATTGTGAAATTTTCAAAATTTTTGCCAAATTTCCATTTTTTTCACAAATAAACGCAATTCATATCAAAGAAATTTTACCACTGTCATGAAGTACAATATGTCATGAGAAAATAATGTCAGAAGCGTTCCAGAGTTATTACCTCATAAAGGGACAGTGGTCAGAATTGTAAAAATTGGCCCAGGCATTAACATGCAAACCACCCTTGGGGTAAAGGAGTTAAAAGGAGAAAACACATTATTTTCACCCAACCACTAACCATGAGTGGAGATGAAGTTTTGGTGTTATCATTCATATTCTCTGAAAAAAGGCAAGAAAGCAAAAATTCTGCCAAGGTATGTAAACTTTTAAGCAGAACTGTATGTGCAGATTGATAGTGTTATACAACATGACAGGTTCACTTTAATGGGAAAAAATTCTGACACATTCTTCTCAAATTGATGTTTGAGGTTTTCGGATCTATAAATGTGGCTGTTGTGCTGATCCTCCGTTTTTAAAGTGATATGACATCCATTATAGTAGTTGTACACCTTTGTGTCCATCACATGATCAGCGCGGACTCTTACCCTATGAAAAAAATACATAAATGATCCCATTCCATACTGTATCTGTAAGCAAAGATCTTAAATACAATAAAGAAATTATACAGAAATGATGAAAATTTAATTTATTTCAGTTCTTCAATACAAAAAGTGAAATTGAAGGAATTGAGGGTAAACTGATTAAATTTGCTGATGACACAAAGCTAGGAGGGATAGCTAATACTAGAGAAGAGAGAGAGAGGATTCAAAAAGATTTAAATAAACTGGAGAAGTGGGCAGCAACTAACAGAATGGTTTTTAACAGGGAGAAATGCAAAGTACTACATCTGGGCAATAAAAATGAAAAAAGCATATATAGAATGGGAGGAATAGGGCTAAGTGACAGCACATGTGAAAAAGACTTGGGTATACTAATAGATCACAGACTGAATATGAGTCAACAGTGTGATGCAGCAGCAAAAAAGGCAAATGCAATTCTAGGATGTATTAACAGAAGCATACAGTCTAGATCACGTGAAGTCATTATTTCCCTCTACTCCTCTTTGGTCAGACCTCATCTGGAATATTGTGTCCAGTTTTGGGCACCACATTTTAAAAAAGACATCAACAAACTGGAGCAAGTTCAGAAAAGAGCGACCAGAATGGTGACCGGTCTGCAAACCCTGTCTTATGAGGAAAGGTTGCAGGATTTGGGAATGTTTAGTTTGCAAAAGAGAAGACTGAGAGGAGACTTAATAGCTGTCTACAAATATCTAAAGGGCTGTCACATTGTAGAAGGATCAACTTTATTCTCATTTGCACAAGGAAAGACTAGAAGCAATGGGATGAAACTGAATGGGAAGAGACACAGATTAGATATTAGAAAAAACTTTTTGACAGTTAGAGTGATCAATGAGTGGAACAGGCTGCCACGAGAAGTGGTGAGTTCTCCTTCAATGGAAGTCTTCAAACAGAGGCTGGACAGACATCTGACTGGGATGATTTAGCGAATCCTGCTTTGAGCAGGGGGTTGGACCAGATGGCCCAGGAGGTCCCTTCCAACTCTACGATTCTATGATTCTATGATTCATATATTATATAAAGCCATTACACACAGAGTGATCTATTTCAGGTGTTTATTTCTGTTAATGTTAATGATTATGGCTTACAGCCAAGGAAAACCCAAAAGTCATTATCTCAGTAAATTAGAATACTTTATAACACCAGCTTGAAAAATAATTTTAAAATCCGAAATGTTGGCCTACTGAAATGTATGTTCAGTAAATGCACTCAATACTTGGTCGGGGCTCCTTTTGCATCAATTACTGCATCAATGCGGCGTGGCATGGAGGCGATCAGCCTATGGCACTGCTGAGGTGTTATGGAAGCTCAGGTTGCTTTGATAGCAGCCTTCAGCTCATCTGCATTGTTGGGTCTGGTGTCTCTCATCTTCTTCATGATAATACCCCATAGATTCTGGCCAATCAAGCACAGTGATACTGTTGTTTTTAAACCAGTTATTGATACTTTTTGCAGTACAAAACCTACAAAAGACAAAATGAGCAAAAACCCTGCTGTAACTAAATAAGTAAAGCAAAAGTGCATCTAAATAATACAGAGTTTTTAGTAATACTGTTTTTGATCAAAAATAGAATGAAAGCTATCCCACCACGACAAGATAACTCTGTTTGGGATAGTCCTACACTGTTTAATATTAAACCTTGTCATGTGTCAAAGTTGACCTCAATGTGTAAACAAGGCAGACAAATGGACTTGGGTCCAGAACAGTAGACACCAGTCTGGGGAAACTTTATGTACAATTTTCAGCTCAGGAGAGGGAAGCCACACCCCGGCTTGCACAGAATGCAAAATTACAAAGAAAAAAACACAAAAATTGAGCTTGGTTTGAGTTGATACACATGCAGCACATAAATGTATGTTTACATTGGCCAGTGTGGACAGGTGCCAAGTCCTGCTGGAGATTGAAATTTCCATCTCCAAAAGGCTTGTCAGCAGGAAAAAGCATGAAGTGCTCTAAAATTTCCTGGTAGATGGCTGCGCTAACTTTGGTCTTGATAAAACACAGTGGACCTACACCAGCAGATGACATGTCTCCCCAAGCCTTCACTGATTGTGGAAACTTCACACTAGACCTCCAGCAGTTTGGATTGTGTGTCTCTCCACTCTTCCTCCAGACTCTGGGACCTTAATTTCCAAATGAAATGAAAAATTTACTTTCATATGAAAACAACACCTTGGACCACTGAGCAACAGTCCAGTTCTTTTTCTCCTTGGCCCAGGTAAGACGCTTCTGTCGTCTATTGGCCATGAGGGGCTTGACACAAGGAATGTGACACTTGTAGCCCATCTCCTGGATACGTCTGTGTGGTGGCTCTTGAAGCAATGACTCCAGCAGCAGTCTACTCCTTGTGAATCTCCCTCAAAATTTTGTATGGCCTTTTCTTAACAATCATTTCAAGGCTGCGGTTATCTCGGTTGCTTGTGCACCTTTTTCTACCACATTTTTTCCATCCACTCAACTTTCCATTAATATGCTTGGATGCAGCACTCTGTGAACAGTCATCTTCTTTAGCAATGGCCTATTGTGGCTTCCCCTCCTTGTGGAGTGTGTCAGTGACTGCCTTCTGGGCATCTGTCAAGTCAGCAGTCTTCCCCATGATTGTGGAGCCTACTGAAACAGACTATGGGACCTTTTTAAATACTTAGGAAGCCTTTGCAGGTGTTTTTTGTTAATTATTCTAATTTACTGAGATAATGACTTTTGGGTTTTCATTGGCTGTAAGCCATAATCATCAACATTACCAGAAATAAAAAATTAAAATACATCACTCTGTAATGACTCTATATAATATGAGTTCCACTTTTTGTTTTGAATAACTGAAATAAATTAACTTTTTAATAATATTCTAATGCTGTGAGAAGGACCAGTATATTAGAATGTTATGTAACTATTCATTCCATCGTGAATAAGGTTTATTTGCTAAATCCATAATACCACTTTAAGACTTCTTTATAGCAAAACTCCACAGAACAAAATCAAAGTTATGTAAATGCTATGCGCCTTGCTAAGAGATTGATCCATTGATTTCATATCCTGGAATTTACAGGAGCTCTGAAATGTTTTCATAGTGTGATATGGGAAGTGTCAGAAAAGAAAAGTCAAATGGTCTTGCTCGGTACAGATTTAATCCAGCACACTGAGAAATCTTAGCAATTACTTAAAATGGACTTAGTGGATTACACATTACAGTAAGGGACTGCAAACTAGGTAGGAAAAAAAATGTTTTTCCAATACTAATAACTTCACATAATTTCATGGATCTGCACAGGAGGTGATACAGAAAATGCGATTTGCAAAGTTGCTTGAGTTTTTTCCACTATATAAATTAGAGCAATATGAAAATTGTTTTTAATATTAAAAATACCCTTAGAGTGTGACCTCTTTCTCCTCTAATCTCACTCAGAAAACAGATCGAGAGAGAATATTATTAAGCCCCCAAACCATATCGGATGACACTGATATTAAAAATGACAAAGGTTACATATTTCACACTGGGGAAAGGGAGTCTTAAATTATACCTCTATAAGTGCTATGAATGGATATAACATTTAAGTATTTGACTTCAACCTGGGCAAAACAGAATGCAAAAACAGAAAAAAATTAAAGGGACTCTATCACCCCTTTTTTTGGACTATGAGCTGCTGCCACTGACACCAGGGGCTTATCTACAGTATTCTGTAATGCTGTAGATAAGCCCCCAATGTAACCTGAAAGATAAGAAAAAGACGTTAGATTACACTCACCGGAGGGGGCGGTCTGGTCCAAAGGGTGTCGCGGTCCGGTCCGGTGCCTCCCATCTTCATTCGCTGCCATCCTCTTCTTTCCTTCCTGTCGTGGCTCCGGTGCAGGCGCACTGCTCTGCCCTGTTGAGGGCAGAGCAAAGTCCTGCAGTGCGCAGGAGTCGGGAGAGGTCTGGCGCCTGCGCACTGCAGTATTCTGCTCTGCCCTCAACAGAGCAGAGAGCCTGCGCCGGAGCCACTACAGGAAGGGAAGAATGAAGATGGGAGGAGCCGGACCGGACCGCAACACCCATCGGACCGGACCGCCCCCTTGTAGTGCAAATATAAAAATGGCTATTTTGAGTCCATATATTGAAATATACAGAATGCATTCAGACCATGACAGAGCTGCATTTCTAGTCAAACAGTTACAGACAAGATAATGGTTACAGTGACAATCTTGAGAATCTATGTTTGCTGTTTGTCATTGTAAAACATTAAGGTTTATTTAACCTCTGTCTGTGGTGAGTTTATCAGACCATTAGCTGCATTTCTGATGTGACAGAGAATGCTCCCGCAGTGACACAATGTTGAGAACTTTTGTTTATTACCTGAAACCATTTCATTTCACAAATAGTTCTAAGTTTCTATGTTTGTTATTGTAAAAACATTAACCTCTTCACGACTGCCCACAGTAGATAAACGTTGGCGCTTGCTGGGCTTTGTGCAGCGCCGACGTTTATCTACTGTCGGCGGTTTTGTGCCCCCCGGGACCCCCACATACCTTACAACGCGGGGATCCCGGTGCGCAATGCATGCTGGGACCCCCGACGTCATCGAGACCTGATTGGTTCAGGTCCCGATGACGTCAGCGTCACAGCAGCCAATGGGAGCGATCGCTGGGAAAGCTGCTTGTTTCCCGGCGATCTCCCTCATTGTAACGCGGCTTCTCCCTCTGATCTAACACTGACAGCTGATCAGAGGTGAAGCAGCATTATTGGGTGACTAGATCGCTGCCTGGCACAGCTGATCGCTGCCTGGCACAGCTGTGCCAGGCAGCGATCTTGTCACACAGTAACGCTGCTTCACCTCTGATCATCTGTCATTGTGAGATCAGAGGAGAAGTCGCGTTATTATGTGCCAGGCAGCGATCTTGTCACATAGTAACGCTGCTTCTCCTCTGATCTCACACTGACAGATGATCAGAGGTGAAGTGGCGTTACTATGAGTCAGATCGCAGGGCAGCGATCTTGTGACAAAAATAAAAAAAAAGTAAAAAAAAAAAATGCAGGGGCTAGGGCTAGGGCTAGGGTTAGGGTTAGGGCTAGGGTTAGGGTTAGGGCTAGGGCTAGGGTTAGGGCTAGGGCTAGGGCTGGGATTAAGGTTATGGGTGTGTTGGTGTTAGGTTTGTGGTTAGGGTTATGGTTAGGGCTGAGATTAGGGTTAGGGGTGTGTTGGGGTTAGGGTTGGAATTAGAATTGGGGGTTTCCACTGTTTAGGTACATCAGGGGCTCTGTAAATGCAATATGATGCCCGCAGACCATTCCATCAAAGTCTGCATTTCAGAACGTCACTACTTCCCTTCCGAGCCCCACCGTGTGCCCAAACAGTAGTTTTCTCCCACATATGGGGTACCAGCGTACTCAGGACTCAGGACAAATTGGACAACAACTCTTAGGGTCCAATTTCTCCCGTTACCCTTGTGAAAATAAAAATTGGGGGCTAAAAGATCATTTTTGTGGAAAAAAAATGATTTTTTTATTTTCACGCCTCTACATTATAAACTTTACTGAAACACTTGGGGGTTCAAAGTGCTCACCACACATCTATATAAGTTCCTTGGGGGGTCTAGTTTCCAAAATGGGGTCACTTGTGGGGGGTTTCCACTGTTTAGGTACATCAGGGGCTCTGCAAACGCGACATGACACCCACAGACCATTCCATCAAAGTCTGCATTTCAGAACGTCACTACTTCCCTTCCGAGCCCCACCGTGTGCCCAAACAGTAGTTTTCTCCAACATATGGCATACCAGCGTACTCAGGACAAATTGGACAACAACTCTTACGGTCCAATTTCTCCTGTTACCCTTGTGAAAATAAAAATTGGGGGCTAAAAGATCATTTTTGTGGAAAAAAAAATGATTTTTTTATTTTCACGCCTCTACATTATAAACTTTACTGAAACACTTGGGGGTTCAAAGTGCTCACCACACATCTAGATAAGTTCCTTGGGGGGTCTAGTTTCCAAAATGGGGTCACTTGTGGGGGGTTTCCACTGTTTAGGTACATCAGGGGCTCTGCAAACGCGACATGACACCCACAGACCATTCCATCAAAGTCTGCATTTCAGAACGTCACTACTTCCCTTCCGAGCCCCACCGTGTGCCCAAACAGTAGTTTTCTCCAACATATGGCATACCAGTGTACTCAGGACAAATTGGACAACAACTCTTAGGGTCCAATTTCTCCTGTTACCCTTGTGAAAATAAAAATTGGGGGCTAAAAGATCATTTTTGTGGAAAAAAAAATGATTTTTTTTTATTTTCACGGCTCTACATTATAAACTTTAGTGAAACACTTGGGGGTTCAAAGTGCTCACCACACATCTAGATAAGTCCCTTGGGGGGTCTAATTTCCAAAATGGGGTCACTTGTGGGGGGTTTCCACTGTTTAGGTACATCAGGGGCTCTCCAAATGCGACATGGCATCCGATCTCAATTCCAGCCAATTTTGCATTGAAAAAGTCAAACGGCACTCCTTCCGTTCTGAGCTCTGCCGTGTGCTCAAACAGTGGTTTAGCCCCACATACGGGGTATTGGCATATTCGGGAGAAATTGCACAAAAAATTTAGTGGTTCATTTTCTCTTTTTACACTTGTGAAAATAAAAAAAAATGGTTTTGAAGTAAAATGTTTGTGAAAAAAAGTTAAATGTTTATTTTTTCCTTCCATATTCCATTCATTCATGTGAAGCACCTGAAGGGTTAATAAACTTCTTGAATGTGGTTTTGAGTACATTGAGAGGTGCAGTTTTTAGAATGGTGTCAATTTTGGGTATTTTCTGTCATATTGACCCCCCAAACTCACTTCAAATGTGAGGTGGTCCCTAAAAAAAATGGTGTTGCAAATTTTATTGTAAAAATGAGAAATCGCTGGTCAACTTTTAACCCTTATAACTTCCTAAAAAAAAAAAATTATGTTTCCAAAATAGTGCAGATGTAAAGTAGACATGTGGGAAATGTTATTTATTAACTATTTTGTGCGATATCACTCTCTGATTTAAGGGCATAAAAATTAAAAGTTTGAAAATTGCAAAATTTTCTAAATTTTTGCCAAATTTTGATTTTTTTAACAAATAAGTGCAGATCATATCTAAAAATTTTTACCACCATCATGAAGTACAATATGTCATGAGAAAACAATGTCAGAATCAGTAGGATCCGTTGAAGCGTTCTAGAGTTATGACCTCATAAAGTGACACTGGTCAGAATTGAAAAAATTGGCCCGGTCACGAAGGCAAAAACAGGCTCGGGTGCGAAGGGGTTAAGGTTTATCTGTGGTAGTTTTATCTTAATCCATTGTAGCTTTTATATTCTAAAGGTACTGTCACACTTAGTGATGCACCAGCAATCCCGACCAGCGATATGACGCGGTCAGGATCGCTGGTGCATCGCTAAGTGGTCGCTAGTGAGCTGCCAAACAGGCAGATCTCACCAGCGACATAGCAGGGGTCGGGGGTCGTTACTTGCCTGTCAGACGAGGCGATCCTGACGTCCTCCCGCCCACGTCCACATGTCGCTCGTCGGCGCCACAGGAAGCCTAGCAGGAAGCTGACGACGAGAAACGGTCCAGGACGTTCTCGCGCAATCAGCGATAACCAGCGGGGGAGCGGTCGGAGGTAAGTATCAGACATAGCGATATCGCTAGCAATATCACTGCTATGTCACAAAAACCAGTGACGTTACAGTGATATTGATAGCGATATCGCTTAGTGTGACAGGCCCTTAAGGGTCTATGACCCATTGTCTGAAGATTCCATGATATCTCTGTTTCATCCAATCTTGAAGGCTGGCCACCAGAAGGGTTGGGTGAAACTAGTTACACATTAGTGTAATTTATTATATAAGGCCAGAGAAACATGAAACAACTTGGACACCTGTACACAGACATGTACAGTGTTGTGAAACCTGCATAATTGGGGACGCCCATGCAGTGTAGTGAATCTTCCAGGGGTCTCTGTCTTGGTGTTGCTTCTCTGATATTCCAGACGGATGATGTTTAAAAGCCTCTTGGTGATTGATGATGTGAGTATACTGTATATAGTTAATCTTTCTATGTGGTTAATCTTTATCTGTACTTAACCTTTGTATCCTAAAATATTCAAAAGTGTACGCAATCATACTATCTAATCAAAATATTCCTTTAATTTTGTACCTTGTAATAAAATTGCGTTATATTGCAAGCAGTAGCCTTCTTTAAAGCCGTATCTGAACCTTAGTGTTAAAAACTTGGCAATACACCCCTCCGGTGAGTATAATCTAACGTGTTTTTCTTATCTTTCAGGTTACATCGGGGGCTTAGCTAGAGCATTACAGAATGCTGTAGATAAGCCCCTGATGTCAATGACGGCAGCTCATAGTAAAAAAAAAAGGGTGACAGATTCCCTTTAACAATGTTTGAAACGGCATAATTAGCTGTTTCCTTAGAGGTGCCCTGTAAGCAAATTTCTCCATGCCTGTGATGTCACATGACTTTTACAATAAGCTATCCTCTGTATGTACATGAGGAAAAACATTATTTCTGGCCATTATATGACTTGTATCATGTACTTTTCTCCAGTTTCCCACTCAGCGTGCTCTTTTACTGATTTTCAGTTGTCTCTCAGCTGGTAGGTGAAGACTAAATGCTATGATGTCTGCCATGCACCGCACTCAGTCATGAGCAACTCCTGTCTCTAGCAAATTTTCAAAGAAACAGAAGTGTGAGATGTGTGTCTGCTCACCATGGTGGTATAAATGTATATCTATATCCGCATCAGTATAATACTGTACCTGTTGTAAACAGATTGGATTTTTTGGAGTAATGCTGTTATTCTGTCACAAGATTTCGATGTTGCCTAAGCATTGCAGAAAGACTGTGAGATGCATACAAAATGTCGGATGTGCAGCTACAATCTGAGTGATGTGAAATACAAGAGGCGTACTGCTCTGCCCTGTTGAGGGCAGAGCAGAGTACTGCAGTGTGCAGGCGCTGGACATCTCTGACCTTTCCCGGCGCCTGCGCACTCAACAGGGTACAGCAGTACGCCTGCGCTAGAGCTGCGACAGGAAGCAAAGAAGAGGACGTCTTGGGGTGGGAGGCGCCGGACCCAGACCGCGACACACATGAAACCCGAACCGGACCGCCCCCCGGGTGAGTATAATATAACTCGTTTTTCTTCTCTTTCAGGTTACATCGGGGGCTTATCTACAGCATTACAGAATGCTGTAGATAAGCTCCTGATGGCGCTGGCTGCATCTTATATGCGAAAAAATAGGTGACAGATTCCCTTTAAGGACAGTTTGCAGTTATTCAGAACAGGGAGAGGATGTGCTAGAGGGGAATCCAATGACACCCTCTTTTGGAAGCATCCCACTGATACCAGAGCAGCTGAAGACTGGAGCTGATTGTGTCAATGAGCAGAAACTGTCCAGATGTGAGATTTCTGCCAGGAATGCCGCTGAGCAAAGGGAAAAGCCTGGACCTAGCGTGAAAGATGTTAGACGCCGATGAGCTGAGCCACAGTCATCAATGGTGTCATTCCCCTGCTGGAGGGGCCCCGCATCCGCCCATATACACCAATTATTTGTCCGGAGCAGACCCGGGATCGGTAAGAAAACTAATTGTGCAGGAACCTCACTAAATTCTGGTGCCAAAATACTCAAAGATGAAATAGAGCATAAATTTAGATTTATAGGCAAATTGACTGTTTCATGTCACGTTTATTGCCAAAATCAGCATCCGAAACTTCTGGATTTGCTGTCACATTTCATGTTTGTTCAGTAATTAAGAATCCTTATCAACGCCTAGGTGCCGACACGGAAAACAACGGACTTCAAACCAAACTTGAACTTCTTTTGGTTTCAGGAGAGAATTTCTGTGGAACATTATAGTAGGGGACAAATGTTTAACTTTGATAGACTTAGTCCATGGCTAAATAGCTGTTGCATTTGGTTAACTTTTAGCGTATTTTCAATATAGTTGAGGACAGTCTTTTCATCTGAGTTCATTGAACTCACGTTGGCATGGGAGAAGGATATTTGTTTGGGGGATACACCAGACCCAACAATGCAGATGAGCTGAAGACTGCTATCAAAGCAACCTGGGCTTCCATAACACCTCAGCAGTGACACAGGCTGCTTGCCTCTATGCCACGCCGCATTGATGCAGTAATTGATGCAAAAGGAGCCCCGACCAAATATTGAGTGCATTTACTGAACATACAGTACATTTCAGTAGGCCAACATTTTGGATTTTAAAATCATTTTTCAAGCTGGTGTAAAAAAGTATTCTAATTTACTGAGATAACGACTTTTGGGTTCTCATTGGCTGTAAGCCATAATCATCAACGTTAACAGAAATAAACACGTGAAATTGATCACTCTGTAATGACTCTATATAATAGATGAGTTTCACGTTTTGTATTGAAGAACTGAAATAAATGAACTTCTGATGATATTCTAATTTTGTGAGAAGCACCTGTATCTGAGTAAAATAATTACGGTGAGTGAACTGTCTAGGAGTCAGTTTTCTCACCTGTGACCTTGCTTTATCAGGAAAAACTAACCCTGGTACACAACTTACAGCAGCATTGAGCAGAATAGCTGTAAATTCAGCTCCGAGGTGAGAACAAACACTAGAAACTGCACCACCTTCCCATAAACTCATATAGCTACATTATTTCTGGCCATTATATGATTTGCATTCTGTATTTTTCACAAATTTCCCCTACTGCAGGCTCTATCACTAATTTTCAGTTGCTGGAGACTAAATGCTATAATGTCTCTCATGTACTGCACTCAGAGACCTTAGCAACTCATGTCTCTAGCACATTCTCACAAAAGAAGCTGCATGGAGGACACTATGAGTACTGAGCAGTGTAGCTGTAAATCCAGCTCTGAGGTGAGATCAAAAACTAGAAACTGCTCCACCTTCCCTCTCAATAGACTTCAATAGGCATCTGTAATCTAATGAGATAGTTAGCAATCTGGCTTGTCTTGAGAAAGAAGGATTCTATATCTGTGTTCACTGGCCTTCCTGACTGCAATGTTTTGTGGTCATGTTCCTGTGGCTTAAAGTGCCTGTCTGGTAACCATGAGATCGAATCTCAGGAGAGGCTATTTTACATCGACTCACAATGAAGCTTTCTGTTCAACAAATGGACATTTCTCTTGGGTACAAAATCATATTTGCCTTACCTTAGGCTTTACGCAAAAGGAACATAATGTCATCATACTCTGTATAGGAGGTCATTAAGCATGACAAAATAAAACTATTTTCCAGATTAAAATGCCTTCTCCTTATGCAGCTTACTCTTTTAACAATGTTTGAATGCATCAATTAGAACACTGAAGGTGCCATTTTTATTGTAGTTAAAGGTGTTATCCAGGACTATTACTTTTTTTTTACAGTGGACCTAAAAACTAACTGGCAGGTAGTTGTTACCTACCTGCCTGTTTTGCCCGGCGCCAATCTCTGCTGGCACCAAGCGGTCACAGGGCGCTCCTATCTGTGACTTCTGCTGACATCACATCAACAAAGCAGCGGCTTCTTTCCCCCTTTGCTCCTCTGCTGATGGGGCATGACTGCTGACGTCATGCTGATTGACAGCTAGCTCTCCACTGCCTAACTGCAGCAATCCGGCTGTCAATTAGCATGGTGTCTACACACTGAACAGCTGAATCACCTGTGCCGGCGCTGGGTAAAGAGGCAAGTATTTAGCAACCTGTTCGTTTTTAGGCCCAAAGTAATAAAAAATAGTCCTGCATAAACCCTTTAAGTCTATTGGTTTAGTAACAGGAACTCGACAAAAAAAACCCTCTCTTTAAGGAGTAACTACAAGATGATTATGTGTATTGACCCTACAGCTCAATGAATCTGGAGGATAATGACTGTGCTATAAGAATACACAACATACTTTATATTGTCATTTGTAACATATATTCATTCACATCCGCACTTGGACGAGGAGCTGATGATGAAGTTTATGAAGCAGAATAACATTTATTACCAGAGGTTTGTTATCATACCTCGGAGGAAAATGCGCTTGTACAATACAAAGAGCCAATGTTCGCATTTTCGCATTCATTCCACACTGATTTTGTTATTTGTAAGGAGAGCAGGTTCCTGCATCGCACAGGCACAAATTGCTTCTTTTCACAGAACGCGGCTCTACTCCATAATATTGCATAATATTCATGATTCCAGCAGATTGCTTCATAGTATCAAAGCATCCTGACACAGCAGATCCTATAACACATTCATCTTACAATCAGGATGGGGCCCAGGTAAACTGTGCACATTTATAACCACACATCAATTTACTTTAACTACCTTTCTATAGAATATTGAGCAGAGTGTATCAATTGTACAGCATTAACCTTTTAGGTGCAGACCCATGGTGGCGGGTGGCAAATCAATGGTACATATGCAAGAAGTAGCACCCATGAGAAGAGGTGTGTAACTCAAATTGATTGGGTCTCAATGCCAAATCTGTAACTGGTTACCCACCTATCAGGTATCATTTATAATACTGGTGTCTTTTAGGCTTGGGATAGAAGGTGACTTTGACAGCAACACAGATTGCTATTTGCCACTGCTTCATCGCTGTATTATGCAAGTGAATGTGGTTGCATTGTTACCTGTAAGGTACTGCAACAATGAAGGTGCAAAAGGTCAAAACTTTATGCAGCTTGCTTGTTGAGTTCGTAGTACCTTGCGAGGCACAATATGACCCCATTCACTTGTATTATGATGTGATGTTGAAGTAGCATACAGCAAGTGAAAAGATGAATGAGGCAGCCAATTTGGAGTCAGAGAGAGAACAAAAGAAAAAGAAAGGCTCTGCTACCAAAACTGCCAAAAAGAATCAGCTGAAGATGGAGAACCCTAGCTGTCAGCCAGAAGACAGCCCTGGAGACTCTCCAGCATTGCTACCGAGAGTGAACCCAAAATCACCATCAAACGAAAAAAACAGCCAGAGCAGACTTTGAAGAAGTAATCGAAGAACTTCAAGCTTATTTGACAGAGGTGAAAAAGTTGATTCGTTCCATGCCAGAGTCCAAACCGTTCAGTCCCAGGGGTGAGTTCCAAAATAGAAGATATCCTGCTTGTGAGGTTTACCCATCATCAAATCATAGTGCTGCCTGTGTCCATTGTTTAAGACGCAGTGAAGAAGGATATTATTCCAGTAAATGTCAAGTGCCACAACCTCCGGAGTTAAAAGTCAGAAGGTTGCCAGTGGGTGAGGCCCCAGAAACAAACACAAACACCACCGACTCCCAGAATGGCTTCAAATATAAAGTGGCTGCATCAGCACTACCCCCAGGTGTGTAACCATCTGCAACAACTGCAAGAGAGACAGGGGCATCAGCTACTTAATACCCAGTGCCGGAGTCAGACTATTCATTCCTGGGAACAAGACGATTCTTCGGTTTGTAAGGATAGCCTCATCCGACTAATCGGTTAAAGTTGCTTTATTCACTACAAGTTAGATCGACTGGTGAAAGCACTGTGGGACACAGGTGCTCAAGCAAGCCTCCTAAATGAAGAATAGAGAAGATGCCATTTACCACACACCTGCCTTTGTCCACTAAAATAACTTTTAGGACCGGTGTAACTCTGTGGCAAAGCTGTCAATCAGACAGAAATCTCTTTCGTAGACTGGGTGGAATAACATTTTAACTCAGGGCAACGAAAAATAAAAACATCATTGAGTTACTGGTACCCTTTCTCGTCACCGGTGATCAGAAGGTGGTCGAAGAACCTATCTTGTGTTACAATGTGATCAATAACATTATTAAGAAACACAAATTAGGGACCCTCGTGATGGATGTGATAGCCACATCTCTTGTCATACTCAACATTGTGGCAGAAAAAGTGATTCAATAGATAAAGAAAGCATAGACACAATGGACATGGAAGAAGTAAAGGTAGGTCATCATCCAATCATCATTCCTGCTAAGAGAATAGTAGGAGTAAGGTGTGGAATGCAGGTGGAACCAGGAAGAAAACTCCAGAGAAGAGTATTTGTACCAAAAGATTCAGTAGAACCTGAGGGTCTCATCCAAGGGAAGACTGTGCTTACGGTCCCTACTGGTGGCTTTGTCCGAGTGATGGTGTTAGTGATGAATACAATGAACCCTAAGACTGTGTTAGGACATATCGAAACCATTAAGACAGTGTAACCAGACAGTTTGAGGCCAGTCCAGGTTCCCAATATGAATGCAGTTTTCTTAACCAAGGAGCAAGGTTTGCCCAGGGGAGAGAACTGCGTGACCCACCTGAGGACCCTGGGATTCCAGAGTACCCCTTAAACACCTGAGTGCCAAAAGATCTAGCGGTAGCAAAACATGTTGAGGGAATAGTGTCATGCATTCTCAAACAATGACTCTGATATAGGCTGTATCCTGTCATTGAGCCTTAAGATCATCCTGAAAGACACTACCCCAGTAACCAGGCGTCACATTTCTGTTCCTAAACCATTGCACTGTGAAGTGAAAGAATACCTGAAAGACAAAATTAATAGAGGTTGAGTTCAAAAATCCAAGTCATCCCACTCCTCTCCTATTGTCTGTGTCAGGAAGAAGGAAAAAAATATATAAAGTGCTCTCAGTGAGAGAAACAAAATAGGAATCTTGTGGGTGTGATATAGTGAATGATGTTACAAAGCAAGCTTTCGTGACTGCTTATGGGTCGCCCTCCCAGGGCTGTGGGGTACTCGGTACCGGGCCGGTGTCAGGGGGATGTGTCACAGCAGCAGTGACCCGGTCCATGGCCCTGGGCGCCCAAGTAATGGGGGATGTAGTTAATGGAATGGAATAGTTTGTGACGCCACCTGTGGTGTTCGGCAAGGGAGATGTTAAGCCGATGCTGCAGACAGCTCCACTGGGACAGATGGTCTAGTGCAGCAGTGATGGTATAGCCCTCCACAGGCAGGGCTAATGTCCCAGGGCAGTGTAGCGGTGGTTGGCATGGTGATGTAGCAGTGCCGTAAGGGTAGGAAGCAGACAAGACACAGCGGGGTGCAATTTCTGTACCTTTGCTTGATAACTGCAGTCCAGGGTCCTGATTACAGATAGTATTGGAGCAGGCTAGCCTGGAAGCAACTCAGGGATTCTCTCTCACAGACGGGCTGTGCAGTCTCCTTCCTAGCGCCTTGTGGTGTGAAGCACTCCAGTACTTAGCTACTCTAGAGTTCCTCCTGTCCGATGTTCCCAAGAACCTCACTTGCACGGCAGACAGCTGTATCCTCTCTCGGGGACTCCTCTTTAGTCCTGGCTCTCTATCCAAGCTGCTGTTGTATTTCAAGTCTTAGATGGGAGTAGGGCATTTACAGCCTCCTACTCCTCTGGTATCTGCTGTAGGACCTTTAGTATCCGTACAGCCGTGGAGACCAGGCTCCAGTTCGTGTGCTCTCAAGCTGAAGGCGCTCTCCTTCCTAACTCAGCCTCCAGCTTCTTTCTATACGTCTGCACACTTCACCCTCCGCAGATTATCTGACCACTCCTTCCTCTTGGCCCTCAGAGGGCACCCCTCCCCTTAATCCTGGTTCAGAGTTCCCCCTGCTGACCTGGAGTGGAACTGTGTTGCATGTATGGATTGACTGCGAGAGAGACCCATCATTGCCTCCGAGCCTGGCATTACCCTCACCTGGAGGAAGGCAAAGCCACTGTGGCGGCCATACTCCTGGGGGCACCACATTCCCCCTAGTGCAAGTCAGCACTCCTGGGCTGAACAAAAGAAAACATGAATAACATATGAACAGTTACAATAATAATTGTACAAGATTTAAAAATGAAAGTTACAAAAACTGTTGTGAGTTCATTTTCTCCTTCACCATTGAGGTCTGATGAACTCCCTCTTCTGGTGGAGGAAGGTAGTGAGGCTGATTGCCAAGCACCTGGGCAGGATGATGATGACAGGGTGACGGGAATTACTGACTGGATATAAGGCAGCCGACGCCCCTCTGCCTTGCTGGTGATCTCTAGGAGACCAGTCTGATTCCTGCTCCTCAAAAGCTAAGTTTTCTGCTCTACTTTTTGCATTTGTGTTTTGGTTTTGTTTTGCATTGTTTTCCTTGATTTCTGCCATTCCCTGCTGGGGTGAGCTGAATTCCTTTTAGCTCTGTCTTCAGAAAATACCTGAGTACTGATATAGTCTTTTTGAAGCCTAGCGTCTTCAGGGCTTTTTTCCCTATCAGCTGTTGGCTCTTGTTTTGATAGGGTTTTGGCGGATTACAGACAGCAGCTTTTCTATCCTGTCCTATCTAGTTAGCTTGGGCCCCATCATTTGCTCAGCCTATCTTTCTATCTGTGTGTTTTTTCATCTTGCTTCACTGTCATTATATGTTGGGGGATGCCTATTGCTTTGGGGTCTGCTCTGGGGCAGTTTAGATTTCCCTTTCTGTCTTTAGGCTATGTAGTTCTCCGGCTGTGATCGAGGGGTCTAGGGCACCGTAGGAACCCCCCACGGCTACTGCTAGTTGTTGTTGATAGGTTCAGGGGTCTGCAATCCGATAGCTTCCAACTTCTCTGGTTTTCTGGACTTAGCTAGTATTTCTGTTTTTGCCTCCTACGGTGACTCATTCATAACAGAATCACCAGCCATACCACAGATCCCAGGGTACTCAATAGCAGGAAAGAATTGTAAAAAAAAAAAAAAAAAAGTGTGTATATTTTTTCCTCTATATCTCTGAGGCCGTAGGGGGAATTTTTTTTTCTCTCAATGGAGATAAAGCAATTGTCTGATCGTGTGGAGCAGCTCGCTGCCGTAGTGCGGGGAATTTCCGCCTACCTTGCTCATTCACATGCTGCTGAACCAAAGATCCCTACTCCTGATGTGTTTTTTGGGGATCGGTCTAAATTTTTGAATTTCAAAAATAATTGTAAATTATTTTTTGCCTTGAAGCCTAACTCGTCAGGGAGCTCCGCGCAGCAGGTTAAAATTGTCATCTCTTTGCTGCGTGGCGATCCCCAGGATTGGGCATTTTCTTTGAAACCAGATGATCCTATTCTGACTAATGTGAACGCATTTTTTCAAGCCTTGGGGTTGTTGTATGACGAACCTAATGCTATTGATCAGGCTGAAAAGACCCTGTTGGCATTGAGCCAGGGTCGAGATTCTGCAGAATTGTACTGTCAAAAATTCCAAAAGTGGGCGGGGCGGTCCTTACTACCTGGAATGATAATGCCTTGGCAGCTCTCTTTCGGAAGAGTTTGTCAAAAGCCATAAAAGATACTATGGTGGGATTTCCTGTTCCCTCTGGTCTTGACGATTCTATGTCATTAGCCATTCAGGTTGATCGGCGTTTACGTGAACGCAGGACTGCACGAGAGGTGTTGCCACCTGTTGAACAAATGTCTGAACCTATGCAATGTGATAGAGTTTTGTCCAGGGAGCAATGTCAGGAGTTCAGAAGGCGTAATAAGCTGTGTTTTTTTTGTGGAGATGCCTCGCATATTATTTCTGTCTGTCCTAAACGAGAGAAACGTTTTGCACACACGTTTTCTGTGGGTGGTGTTCAACCTAAGTTTGTTCTGGCAATTACTCTGATCTGCTCCCTGTCCACATTTTCCGCCTAGACTTTTGTGGATTCGGGAGCAGCCCTGAACCTAATGGACTTGGATTTTGCTAATCGTTGTGGATTTCCTATGACACCTCTGCGGACGCCTATCCCTTTGAGGGGGGATTGATGCTACTCCTTTAGCAAAAAATAAACCTCCGTTTTGGACCCAGGTGGTAATGCGGGTCCCCCCAGACCATCAAGAAAATTGCAGATTTTTGGTGTTGCATAATTTGCATGATACCATTGTTCTGGGGTTTCCCTGGTTGCAAATTCATAATCCAGTTTGGATTGGAAATCTGTGTCTGTGGTGAGTTGGGGTTGTCGGTGTGCCCTTAGTGAGGCTCCGGTTTTTTCCACCACTCCTCAGTCGCATGATGTTCCTGACTATTTGGCGGATTTTTATGATGTATTTAGTGAGAATGAGTCTGCGTCTTTGCCTCCTCATAGGAGTTATGACTGTGCAATTGAACTGAGCCCGGGGTGTAAATTTCCCAAGGGTCGGCTCTTCAATTTATCTGTACCCGAGCACGAGGCTATTCGATCCTATATTAAGGAGGCGTTGGAGAAGGGTCATATTAGACCATCCTCTTCACCCTTAGGTGATGTTTTTTTTTTCGTGGCCAAAAAGGATGGTTCATTAAGGCCTTGTATTGATTATCGTGTCCTCAACAAAATTACTATTAAATATCAGTATCCGTTACCCCTGATTTCGGATCTATTCTCCAGAGTTAAAGGTGCTTGCTGGTTTGCCAAGTTTGACCTCAGGGGGGCGTATAATCTTATCCGCATTAAACATGGGGCTGAATGGAAGATGGCGTTTAATACTCCGGATGGACATTTTGAGTACCTGGTGATGCCATTTGGGCTTACTAATGCCCCTTCTGTCTTCCAGTGCTTCATGAACGATATTTTCCGAGACTTTGTGGATACATTTTTGATTATCTATCTGGATGATATTTTGATCTTCTCCAAGGATTGGGATTCTCATGTGGAACATGTTCGGACTGTGTTCCGGATCTTGAGGGAGAATTCCCTGTATGTCTACCCCCGGCCGTGCGTGCACTTAAAAAGCGCTAATGTGAAACCGGCCTAAGTCTATTGGTTTAGTAACAGGAACTCGACAAAAAAAACCCTCTCTTTAAGGAGTAACTACAAGATGATTATGTGTATTGACCCTACAGCTCAATGAATCTGGAGGATAATGACTGTGCTATAAGAATACACAACATACTTTATATTGTCATTTGTAACATATATTCATTCACATCCGCACTTGGACGAGGAGCTGATGATGAAGTTTATGAAGCAGAATAACATTTATTACCAGAGGTTTGTTATCATACCTCGGAGGAAAATGTGCTTGTACAATACATTCATTCCACACTGATTTTGTTATTTGTAAGGAGAGCAGGTTCCTGCATCGCACAGGCACAAATTGCTTCTTTTCACAGAACGCGGCTCTACTCCATAATATTGCATAATATTCATGATTCCAGCAGATTGCTTCATAGTATCAAAGCATCCTGACACAGCAGATCCTATAACACATTCATCTTACAATCAGGATGGGGCCCAGGTAAGCTGTGCACATTTATAACCACACATCAATTTACTTTAACTACCTTTCTATAGAATATTGAGCAGAGTGTATCAATTGTACAGCATTAACCTTTTAGGTGCAGACCCATGGTGGCGGGTGGCAAATCAATGGTACATATGCAAGAAGTAGCACCCACCCATGAGAAGAGGTGTGTAACTCAAATTGATTGGGTCTCAATGCCAAATCTGTAACTGGTTACCCACCTATCAGGTGTCATTTATAATACTGGTGTCTTTTAGGCTTGGGATAGAAGGTGACTTTGACAGCAACACAGATTGCTATTTGCCACTGCTTCATCGCTGTATTATGCAAGTGAATGTGGTTGCATTGTTACCTGTAAGGTACTGCAACAATGAAGGTGCAAAAGGTCAAAACTTTATGCAGCTTGCTTGTTGAGTTCGTAGTACCTTGCGAGGCACAATATGACCCCATTCACTTGTATTATGATGTGATGTTGAAGTAGCATACAGCAAGTGAAAAGATGAATGAGGCAGCCAATTTGGAGTCAGAGAGAGAACAAAAGAAAAAGAAAGGCTCTGCTACCAAAACTGCCAAAAAGAATCAGCTGAAGATGGAGAACCCTAGCTGTCAGCCAGAAGACAGCCCTGGAGACTCTCCAGCATTGCTACCGAGAGTGAACCCAAAATCACCATCAAACGAAAAAAACAGCCAGAGCAGACTTTGAAGAAGTAATCGAAGAACTTCAAGCTTATTTGACAGAGGTGAAAAAGTTGATTCGTTCCATGCCAGAGTCCAAACCGTTCAGTCCCAGGGGTGAGTTCCAAAATAGAAGATATCCTGCTTGTGAGGTTTACCCATCATCAAATCATAGTGCTGCCTGTGTCCATTGTTTAAGACGCAGTGAAGAAGGATATTATTCCAGTAAATGTCAAGTGCCACAACCTCCGGAGTTAAAAGTCAGAAGGTTGCCAGTGGGTGAGGCCCCAGAAACAAACACAAACACCACCGACTCCCAGAATGGCTTCAAATATAAAGTGGCTGCATCAGCACTACCCCCAGGTGTGTAACCATCTGCAACAACTGCAAGAGAGACAGGGGCATCAGCTACTTAATACCCAGTGCCGGAGTCAGACTATTCATTCCTGGGAACAAGACGATTCTTCGGTTTGTAAGGATAGCCTCATCCGACTAATCGGTTAAAGTTGCTTTATTCACTACAAGTTAGATCGACTGGTGAAAGCACTGTGGGACACAGGTGCTCAAGCAAGCCTCCTAAATGAAGAATAGAGAAGATGCCATTTACCACACACCTGCCTTTGTCCACTAAAATAACTTTTAGGACCGGTGTAACTCTGTGGCAAAGCTGTCAATCAGACAGAAATCTCTTTCGTAGACTGGGTGGAATAACATTTTAACTCAGGGCAACGAAAAATAAAAACATCATTGAGTTACTGGTACCCTTTCTCGTCACCGGTGATCAGAAGGTGGTCGAAGAACCTATCTTGTGTTACAATGTGATCAATAACATTATTAAGAAACACAAATTAGGGACCCTCGTGATGGATGTGATAGCCACATCTCTTGTCATACTCAACATTGTGGCAGAAAAAGTGATTCAATAGATAAAGAAAGCATAGACACAATGGACATGGAAGAAGTAAAGGTAGGTCATCATCCAATCATCATTCCTGCTAAGAGAATAGTAGGAGTAAGGTGTGGAATGCAGGTGGAACCAGGAAGAAAACTCCAGAGAAGAGTATTTGTACCAAAAGATTCAGTAGAACCTGAGGGTCTCATCCAAGGGAAGACTGTGCTTACGGTCCCTACTGGTGGCTTTGTCCGAGTGATGGTGTTAGTGATGAATACAATGAACCCTAAGACTGTGTTAGGACATATCGAAACCATTAAGACAGTGTAACCAGACAGTTTGAGGCCAGTCCAGGTTCCCAATATGAATGCAGTTTTCTTAACCAAGGAGCAAGGTTTGCCCAGGGGAGAGAACTGCGTGACCCACCTGAGGACCCTGGGATTCCAGAGTACCCCTTAAACACCTGAGTGCCAAAAGATCTAGCGGTAGCAAAACATGTTGAGGGAATAGTGTCATGCATTCTCAAACAATGACTCTGATATAGGCTGTATCCTGTCATTGAGCCTTAAGATCATCCTGAAAGACACTACCCCAGTAACCAGGCGTCACATTTCTGTTCCTAAACCATTGCACTGTGAAGTGAAAGAATACCTGAAAGACAAAATTAATAGAGGTTGAGTTCAAAAATCCAAGTCATCCCACTCCTCTCCTATTGTCTGTGTCAGGAAGAAGGAAAAAAATATATAAAGTGCTCTCAGTGAGAGAAACAAAATAGGAATCTTGTGGGTGTGATATAGTGAATGATGTTACAAAGCAAGCTTTCGTGACTGCTTATGGGTCGCCCTCCCAGGGCTGTGGGGTACTCGGTACCGGGCCGGTGTCAGGGGGATGTGTCACAGCAGCAGTGACCCGGTCCATGGCCCTGGGCGCCCAAGTAATGGGGGATGTAGTTAATGGAATGGAATAGTTTGTGACGCCACCTGTGGTGTTCGGCAAGGGAGATGTTAAGCCGATGCTGCAGACAGCTCCACTGGGACAGATGGTCTAGTGCAGCAGTGATGGTATAGCCCTCCACAGGCAGGGCTAATGTCCCAGGGCAGTGTAGCGGTGGTTGGCATGGTGATGTAGCAGTGCCGTAAGGGTAGGAAGCAGACAAGACACAGCGGGGTGCAATTTCTGTACCTTTGCTTGATAACTGCAGTCCAGGGTCCTGATTACAGATAGTATTGGAGCAGGCTAGCCTGGAAGCAACTCAGGGATTCTCTCTCACAGACGGGCTGTGCAGTCTCCTTCCTAGCGCCTTGTGGTGTGAAGCACTCCAGTACTTAGCTACTCTAGAGTTCCTCCTGTCCGATGTTCCCAAGAACCTCACTTGCACGGCAGACAGCTGTATCCTCTCTCGGGGACTCCTCTTTAGTCCTGGCTCTCTATCCAAGCTGCTGTTGTATTTCAAGTCTTAGATGGGAGTAGGGCATTTACAGCCTCCTACTCCTCTGGTATCTGCTGTAGGACCTTTAGTATCCGTACAGCCGTGGAGACCAGGCTCCAGTTCGTGTGCTCTCAAGCTGAAGGCGCTCTCCTTCCTAACTCAGCCTCCAGCTTCTTTCTATACGTCTGCACACTTCACCCTCCGCAGATTATCTGACCACTCCTTCCTCTTGGCCCTCAGAGGGCACCCCTCCCCTTAATCCTGGTTCAGAGTTCCCCCTGCTGACCTGGAGTGGAACTGTGTTGCATGTATGGATTGACTGCGAGAGAGACCCATCATTGCCTCCGAGCCTGGCATTACCCTCACCTGGAGGAAGGCAAAGCCACTGTGGCGGCCATACTCCTGGGGGCACCACATTCCCCCTAGTGCAAGTCAGCACTCCTGGGCTGAACAAAAGAAAACATGAATAACATATGAACAGTTACAATAATAATTGTACAAGATTTAAAAATGAAAGTTACAAAAACTGTTGTGAGTTCATTTTCTCCTTCACCATTGAGGTCTGATGAACTCCCTCTTCTGGTGGAGGAAGGTAGTGAGGCTGATTGCCAAGCACCTGGGCAGGATGATGATGACAGGGTGACGGGAATTACTGACTGGATATAAGGCAGCCGACGCCCCTCTGCCTTGCTGGTGATCTCTAGGAGACCAGTCTGATTCCTGCTCCTCAAAAGCTAAGTTTTCTGCTCTACTTTTTGCATTTGTGTTTTGGTTTTGTTTTGCATTGTTTTCCTTGATTTCTGCCATTCCCTGCTGGGGTGAGCTGAATTCCTTTTAGCTCTGTCTTCAGAAAATACCTGAGTACTGATATAGTCTTTTTGAAGCCTAGCGTCTTCAGGGCTTTTTTCCCTATCAGCTGTTGGCTCTTGTTTTGATAGGGTTTTGGCGGATTACAGACAGCAGCTTTTCTATCCTGTCCTATCTAGTTAGCTTGGGCCCCATCATTTGCTCAGCCTATCTTTCTATCTGTGTGTTTTTTCATCTTGCTTCACTGTCATTATATGTTGGGGGATGCCTATTGCTTTGGGGTCTGCTCTGGGGCAGTTTAGATTTCCCTTTCTGTCTTTAGGCTATGTAGTTCTCCGGCTGTGATCGAGGGGTCTAGGGCACCGTAGGAACCCCCCACGGCTACTGCTAGTTGTTGTTGATAGGTTCAGGGGTCTGCAATCCGATAGCTTCCAACTTCTCTGGTTTTCTGGACTTAGCTAGTATTTCTGTTTTTGCCTCCTACGGTGACTCATTCATAACAGAATCACCAGCCATACCACAGATCCCAGGGTACTCAATAGCAGGAAAGAATTGTAAAAAAAAAAAAAAAAAAGTGTGTATATTTTTTCCTCTATATCTCTGAGGCCGTAGGGGGAATTTTTTTTTCTCTCAATGGAGATAAAGCAATTGTCTGATCGTGTGGAGCAGCTCGCTGCCGTAGTGCGGGGAATTTCCGCCTACCTTGCTCATTCACATGCTGCTGAACCAAAGATCCCTACTCCTGATGTGTTTTTTGGGGATCGGTCTAAATTTTTGAATTTCAAAAATAATTGTAAATTATTTTTTGCCTTGAAGCCTAACTCGTCAGGGAGCTCCGCGCAGCAGGTTAAAATTGTCATCTCTTTGCTGCGTGGCGATCCCCAGGATTGGGCATTTTCTTTGAAACCAGATGATCCTATTCTGACTAATGTGAACGCATTTTTTCAAGCCTTGGGGTTGTTGTATGACGAACCTAATGCTATTGATCAGGCTGAAAAGACCCTGTTGGCATTGAGCCAGGGTCGAGATTCTGCAGAATTGTACTGTCAAAAATTCCAAAAGTGGGCGGGGCGGTCCTTACTACCTGGAATGATAATGCCTTGGCAGCTCTCTTTCGGAAGAGTTTGTCAAAAGCCATAAAAGATACTATGGTGGGATTTCCTGTTCCCTCTGGTCTTGACGATTCTATGTCATTAGCCATTCAGGTTGATCGGCGTTTACGTGAACGCAGGACTGCACGAGAGGTGTTGCCACCTGTTGAACAAATGTCTGAACCTATGCAATGTGATAGAGTTTTGTCCAGGGAGCAATGTCAGGAGTTCAGAAGGCGTAATAAGCTGTGTTTTTTTTGTGGAGATGCCTCGCATATTATTTCTGTCTGTCCTAAACGAGAGAAACGTTTTGCACACACGTTTTCTGTGGGTGGTGTTCAACCTAAGTTTGTTCTGGCAATTACTCTGATCTGCTCCCTGTCCACATTTTCCGCCTAGACTTTTGTGGATTCGGGAGCAGCCCTGAACCTAATGGACTTGGATTTTGCTAATCGTTGTGGATTTCCTATGACACCTCTGCGGACGCCTATCCCTTTGAGGGGGGATTGATGCTACTCCTTTAGCAAAAAATAAACCTCCGTTTTGGACCCAGGTGGTAATGCGGGTCCCCCCAGACCATCAAGAAAATTGCAGATTTTTGGTGTTGCATAATTTGCATGATACCATTGTTCTGGGGTTTCCCTGGTTGCAAATTCATAATCCAGTTTGGATTGGAAATCTGTGTCTGTGGTGAGTTGGGGTTGTCGGTGTGCCCTTAGTGAGGCTCCGGTTTTTTCCACCACTCCTCAGTCGCATGATGTTCCTGACTATTTGGCGGATTTTTATGATGTATTTAGTGAGAATGAGTCTGCGTCTTTGCCTCCTCATAGGAGTTATGACTGTGCAATTGAACTGAGCCCGGGGTGTAAATTTCCCAAGGGTCGGCTCTTCAATTTATCTGTACCCGAGCACGAGGCTATTCGATCCTATATTAAGGAGGCGTTGGAGAAGGGTCATATTAGACCATCCTCTTCACCCTTAGGTGATGTTTTTTTTTTCGTGGCCAAAAAGGATGGTTCATTAAGGCCTTGTATTGATTATCGTGCCCTCAACAAAATTACTATTAAATATCAGTATCCGTTACCCCTGATTTCGGATCTATTCTCCAGAGTTAAAGGTGCTTGCTGGTTTGCCAAGTTTGACCTCAGGGGGGCGTATAATCTTATCCGCATTAAACATGGGGCTGAATGGAAGATGGCGTTTAATACTCCGGATGGACATTTTGAGTACCTGGTGATGCCATTTGGGCTTACTAATGCCCCTTCTGTCTTCCAGTGCTTCATGAACGATATTTTCCGAGACTTTGTGGATACATTTTTGATTATCTATCTGGATGATATTTTGATCTTCTCCAAGGATTGGGATTCTCATGTGGAACATGTTCGGACTGTGTTCCGGATCTTGAGGGAGAATTCCCTGTATGTCAAAGGATCGAAATGCCTTTTTGGGGTACAGAGGATTTCTTTTTTGGGATTTATTTTGTCTCCGTCAACTATTGAAATGGACCCGGCCAAGGTACAGGCCATTTATGATTGGGTTCAGCCCACTTCCTTGAAGGCCCTCCAGAAGTTTTTGGGTTTTGCTAATTTTTATCGGAAATTTATAGCAAAATTTTCTAGTATTGCCAAGCCATTGACTGATTTGACTAAGAAGGGTGCTGATGTGTTGAATTGGTCTCCGGAGGCTGTTTCTTCCTTTCAGGAGCTGAAGCGAAGATTCACTTCTGCCCCGGTTTTGCGGCAACCTCATGTCTCACTCCCGTTCCAGGTAGAGGTGGACGCTTCTGAGATTGGTGCAGGAGCTGTTTTGTCCCAAAAGGATCCTGTAACATCTAAAATGAATCCCTGTGCTTTCTTTTCCTGAAAGTTCTCTCCATCTGAACGTAACTATGATGTGGGGAATCGGGAACTGTTAGCCATGAAATGGGCATTTGAGGAGTGGAGACATTGGTTGGAGGGAGCTAAACATCAAGTCGTGGTCCTCACTGACCACAAGAATTTGATTTACCTGGAGTCGGCCAAACGCTTGAACCCTAGACAGGCTAGGTGGGCCTTGTTTTTTACACGTTTTGATTTTGTGGTCTCTTTTCTTCCTGGCACTAAGAATGTCAAGGCTGCCGCTCTCTCTAGGAGCTTCTTTCCTGATTCTCCTGTGGTGACCAAGCCTGCTACCATCTTAGGCGAAGGGGTAGTTCTTTCTGCCATCTCGCCCGATTTGAGACGTGCTCTGGAAGAGTTCCAGGAGGACAAACCTGAGCGTTGTCTCAGTGGAAAGTTGTATGTTCCTGACCAGTGGAAGAAGAGAGTGATGTCTGAAGTTCATTGCTCTGCATTGGCTGGTCATCCAGGTATTTTTGGTATTAGAGATCTGGTGAGTCGGTCTTTTTGGTGGCCCGCCTTGTCTCGTGATGTCAAGAATTTTGTGCAGTCCTGTGGGACTTGCTCCCGGTCTAAACCTTGTTCTCGCTCTAGTGGGTTGTTGATGCCTTTGCCGGTTTCCAGGAGGCCATGGACCCATATTTCAATGGATTTCATCTCTAATATGCCTGTCTCTCAGAGGATGACTGTTATTTGGGTGATTTGTGATAGGTTCTCTAAGATGGTTCATCTTGTACCACTCCCTAAGTTGCCATCTTCCTCTGAGTTGGTGCCCCTGTTTATACAACAGGTTGTTCGTTTTCACGGGATTCCTGAGAACATTGTATCTGACAGAGGAGTCCAGTTTGTGTCTAGATGTTGGAGGACTTTCTGTTCCAAGCTGGGAATTCAGTTGTCCTTCTCCTCTGCTTTTCACCCTCAGACCAATGGGCAGACGGAGAGAACAAACCAGACCTTGGAGTCATATTTGAGATGTTTTATTTCCGCTGATCAGGATGATTGGGTTTCATTTTTGCCCTTGGCCGAATTTGCTTTAAATAATAGAGCTAGTTCTGCCACTTTGATGTCACCTTTTTTTTGTAACTTTGGGTTTCATCCTCGATTTTCTTCAGGGCAGGTGGAGCCTTCTGCCTGCCCAGGTGTTGACACTGTGTTGGAGAGAATGCACCAGATCTTGGACCAAGTGGTGGATAAGTTACCTCTCTCCCGGGAAAAGGCCCAGCGGTTTTCCAACCGACATAGGACCATTGGTCCCCAGTAGAGTTGAGCGAAACGGGTCGAAAAATTTCAAAAGTCGCCGACTTTTGGCAAAGTCGGGTTTCATGAAACGAAACCCGACCCTAGGATGAGGTCGGCCACGAGGTCGGCGACTTACGCGCCAAAGTCGCGTTTCAAAAGTTTGTTTTGCGCTCTTTTTCAGCCAATCAGGATCCACGGACACTGTGGGCAACGTGATGACATAGGCACGGGTCACCACCATCTTTCAGAAGGGCATGCAAGTGATTGGCTTGCTTTGGGGGGCGTCACAGGGGGTATAAAAGGGCGTGCACGCCGACCGCCATGTTACTCTTGCTGATCTCAGAATAGGGAGAGCTGCTGCTGCTGATGATTTTGTAGGGAGAGCGTTAGGCAGGGAAGAAGACACCAAAAACTGCTTCTGCTGCTAGCGATTTTGCCTGTACAACACACCAGTCACTGTGTGTGCAGTGCAAGGGGAGGCTATATAGTGGTGTATCAGTGGTGTTGGTTGTTGGGCTGCCTTCTAAGGCTTCCTGACATTCCTGCATTGCTGTTTACCCACTGCTCCGCAAACTGCTTTTTTAAAAGCAATCCCAATTTTTTTTTTTTGTCCTGCTGAGAAGAAAAAAAAACTGCTTCTGCTGCTAGCGATTTTGCCTGTTCAACACACCAGTCACTGTGTGTGCAGTGCAAGGGGAGGCTATATAGTGGTGTATCAGTGGTGTTGGTTGTTGGGCTGCCTTCTAAGGCTTCCTGACATTCCTGCATTGCTGTTTACCCACTGCTCCGCAAACTGCTTTTTTAAAAGCAATCCCAATTTTTTTTTTTGTCCTGCTGAGAAGAAAAAAACTGCTTCTGCTGCTAGCGATTTTGCCTGTACAACACATCAGTCACTGTGTGTGCAGTGCAAGGGGAGGCTATATAGTGGTGTATCAGTGGTGTTGGTTGTTGGGCTGCCTTCTAAGGCTTCCTGACATTCCTGCATTGCTGTTTACCCACTGCTCCGCAAACTGCTTTTTTAAAAGCAATCCCAATTTTTTTTTTTTGTCCTGCTGAGGTACTGAGCGTGCATTTTTTCACACCATACAGCGGTGTAAGCTCCTCACACAGTACCGTGTAACGGCTGTTATCACAGCCACAGTGAAGCTATCAGTGTGTCACTCTGTGAGAATAAAACGAGGACATGTTCCGTTCTTACAGACCTGCACTCTAGGGAGATTCCTATTCTACCCAATTCTACATACACCTTGTAGTTTGTGATACACTAGCCAATTTCTGCCTGTGACATAGCGCTGTGATATTCAGTGGGCCTCACACAATCCATAAGTGTCCAGTGTCCACAAGTGTGTGCAGAAATTCAAAATTTCCCTTATCCTCTAGTCACTTTGGTCACAGCTGTGCCATCGAGCCTGTGACAGAGCGCTCAGATATTCAGTGGGCCTCACACAATCCAAAAGTGTCCAGTGTCCACAAGTGACTGCTGAAATTCAAAATCTCCCTTATCCTCTAGTCACTTTTGTCACAGCTGTGCCATCGAGCCTGTGACATAGCGCTCAGATATCAGTGGGCCTCACACAATCCAAAAGTGTCCAGTGTCCACAAGTGTCTGCTGAAATTCAAAATCTCCCTTATCCTCTAGTCACTTTTGTCACAGCTGCCATCGAGCCTGTGACATAGCGCTCAGATATCAGTGGGCCTCACACAATCCAAAAGTGTCCAGTGTCCACAAGTGTCTGCAGAAATTCAAAATCTCCCTTATCCTCTCGTCACTTTTGTCACAGCTGTGCCATCGAGCCTGTCACATAGCGCTCAGATAGTCATTGGGCCTCACACAATCCAAAAGTGTCCAGTGTCCACAAGTGTCTGCTGAAATTCAAAATCTCCCTTATCCTCTAGTCACTTTTGTCACAGCTGTGCCATCGAGCCTGTGACATAGCGTTCAGATATCAGTGGGCCTCACACAATCCAAAAGTGTCCAGTGTCCACAAGTGTCTGCTGAAATTCAAAATCTCCCTTATCCTCTAGTCACTTTTGTCACAGCTGTGCCATCGAGCCTGTGACATAGCGCTCAGATATCAGTGGGCCTCACACAATCCAAAAGTGTCCAGTGTCCACAAGTGTCTGCTGAAATTCAAAATCTCCCTTATCCTCTAGTCACTTTGGTCACAGCTGTGCCATCGAGCCTGTCACATAGCGCTCAGATATCAGTGGGCCTCACACAATCCAAAAGTGTCCAGTGTCCACAAGTGTCTGCAGAAATTCAAAATCTCCCTTATCCTCTTGTCACTTTTGTCACAGCTGTGCCATCGAGCCTGTGACATAGCGCTCAGATATTCATTGGGCCTCACACAATCCAAAAGTGTCCAGTGTCCACAAGTGTCTGCTGAAATTCAAAATCTCCCTTATCCTCTAGTCACTTTTGTCACAGCTGTGCCATCGAGCCTGTGACATAGCGCTCAGATATCAGTGGGCCTCACACAATCCAAAAGTGTCCAGTGTCCACAAGTGTCTGCAGAAATTCAAAATCTCCCTTATCCTCTCGTCACTTTTGTCACAGCTGTGCCATCGAGCCTGTCACATAGCGCTCAGATATTCATTGGGCCTCACACAATCCAAAAGTGTCCAGTGTCCACAAGTGTCTGCTGAAATTCAAAATCTCCCTTATCCTCTAGTCACTTTGGTCACAGCTGTGCCATCGAGCCTGTGACATAGCGCTCAGATATCAGTGGGCCTCACACAATCCAAAAGTGTCCAGTGTCCACAAGTGTCTGCAGAAATTCAAAATCTCCCTTATCCTCTCGTCACTTTTGTCACAGCTGTGCCATCGAGCCTGTCACATAGCGCTCAGATATTCATTGGGCCTCACACAATCCAAAAGTGTCCAGTGTCCACAAGTGTCTGCTGAAATTCAAAATCTCCCTTATCCTCTAGTCACTTTTGTCACAGCTGTGCCATCGAGCCTGTGACATAGCGTTCAGATATCAGTGAGCCTCACACAATCCAAAAGTGTCCAGTGTCCACAAGTGTTTGCAGAAATTCAAAATCTCCCTTATCCTCTCGTCACTTTTGTCACAGCTGTGCCATCGAGCCTGTCACATAGCGCTCAGATATTCATTGCGCCTCACACAATCCAAAAGTGTCCAGTGTCCACAAGTGTCTGCTGAAATTCAAAATCTCCCTTATCCTCTAGTCACTTTGGTTACAGATGTGCCATCGAGCCTGTGACATAGCGCTCAGATATCAGTGGGCCTCACACAATCCAAAAGTGTCCAGTGTCCACAAGTGTCTGCTGAAATTCAAAATCTCCCTTATCCTCTAGTCACTTTGGTCACAGCTGTGCCATCGAGCCTGTGACATAGCGCTCAGATATCAGTGGGCCTCACACAATCCAAAAGTGTCCAGTGTCCACAAGTGTCTGCTGAAATTCAAAATCTCCCTTATCCTCTTGTCACTTTGGTCACAGCTGTGCCATCGAGCCTGTCACATAGCGCTCAGATATCAGTGGGCCTCACACAATCCAAAAGTGTCCAGTGTCCACAAGTGTCTGCAGAAATTCAAAATCTCCCTTATCCTCTCGTCACTTTTGTCACAGCTGTGCCATCGAGCCTGTCACATAGCGCTCAGATGTTCATTGGGCCTCACACAATCCAAAAGTGTCCAGTGTCCACAAGTGTCTGCTGAAATTCAAAATCTCCCTTATCCTCTAGTCACTTTGGTCACAGCTGTGCCATCGAGCCTGTGACATAGCGCTCAGATATCAGTGGGCCTCACACAATCCAAAAGTGTCCAGTGTCCACAAGTGTGTGCTGAAATTCAAAATCTCCCTTATCCTCTAGTCACTTTGGTCACAGCTGTGCCATCGAGCCTGTCACATAGCGCTCAGATATCAGTGGGCCTCACACAATCCAAAAGTGTCCAGTGTCCACAAGTGTTTGCAGAAATTCAAAATCTCCCTTATCCTCTCGTCACTTTTGTCACAGCTGTGCCATCGAGCCTGTCACATAGCGCTCAGATATTCATTGAGCCTCACACAATCCAAAAGTGTCCAGTGTCCACAAGTGTCTGCTGAAATTCAAAATCTCACTTATCCTCTAGTCACTTTTGTCACAGCTGTGCCATCGAGCCTGTGACATAGCGCTCAGATATCAGTGGGCCTCACACAATCCAAAAGTGTCCAGTGTCCACAAGTGTCTGCAGAAATTCAAAATCTCCCTTATCCTCTCGTCACTTTTGTCACAGCTGTGCCATCGAGCCTGTCACATAGCGCTCAGATATTCATTGGGCCTCACACAATCCAAAAGTGTCCAGTGTCCACAAGTGTCTGCTGAAATTCAAAATCTCACTTATCCTCTAGTCACTTTTGTCACAGCTGTGCCATCGAGCCTGTGACATAGCGCTCAGATTTCAGTGGGCCTCACACAATCCAAAAGTGTCCAGTGTCCACAAGTGTGTGCAGAAATTCAAAATCTCCCTTATCCTCTAGTCACTTTGGTCACAGCTGTGCCATCGAGCCTGTGACAGAGCGCTCAGATATTCAGTGGGCCTCACACAATCCAAAAGTGTCCAGTGTCCACAAGTGTGTGCAGAAATTCAAAATCTCCCTTATCCTCTAGTCACTTTGGTCACAGCTGTGCCATTGAGCCTGTGACAGAGCGCTCAGATATTCAGTGGGCCTCACACAATCCAAAAGTGTCCAGTGTCCACAAGTGTGTGCAGAATTTCAAAATCTCCCTTATCCTCTAGTCCCTTTGGTCACAGCTGTGCCATCGAGCCTGTGACAGAGCGCTCAGATATTCAGTGGGCCTCACACAATCCAAAAGTGTCCAGTGTCCACAAGTGTCTGCAGAAATTCAAAATCTCCCCTGTCCTATAGACACCTTGTACCTTGTTTTACATTACTATATAGTTTGTTGGATTTTGTCTACATTTCTACCAAAAATGAGGAAGGCTGGTGGAAGAGGCCGTGGAATTGGGCGGGGGTTGGCAGCTGGTAATGATGGTGTTGGTGGTGGATCTGATGGTAGTGGCAAGAGCAAAATAGGACCGAATGCAGGAGGTGTTGAGCCTGCGTCATCGTCTGGCTACATAAGGCCTCGAACGCTTAGTTTTCTAGGAGTTGGCAAACCGCTTTTAAAGCCAGAGCATCAGGAAAAAGTTTTGTCTTACATTGCTGACTCAGCCTCCAGCTCTATCGTCTCCTCTTCAGTTGTAAAAAGTAAAAGCACTGAGTCGTCATTGGAGGCTCATGTTCATGAACCACACCTTTCCTTGTGTCCTTCACCCCAACCAAGATTGAAGGATGACGCAGGCCATACTACTGATTACTCCATGGAGCTGTTTTCACATACCATGCCTGGATTATCAAGTGAAATGGTGTATTACCCAGGCCAAGATGAATCTGACATGGAGTGCACTGATGCACAGCCGCTGAAGGATGATTCTGTTGGTACATTCACTCAGAGCACTACATTGTCCTCGCAGTGTACAGAGCCAGATTCTGACCCTGATGAGACTCAGGTGCCCCTTCCCGCACACTATACCACCATACACGGTGACACAGAGGAAGGTGCACATGACATAGAAGAGGAGGTGATGGATGACCCAGTTGTTGACCCAGATTGGCATCCATTGGGGGAAGAGGGTGCTGCTTCCAATAGCTCAGATGAGGAGCATCCACAGCAGACATCGACATCGCAACAGCTGTTATCTGGCAGGCCCGGAGCACTCCAAAGACAGGTTCCAAACATTATTATTATTATTATTTATTGTTATAGCGCCATTTATTCCATGGCGCTTTACATGTGAGGGGGGTATACATAAAAACAAGTACAATAATCTTAAACAATACAAGTCATAACTGGTACAGGAGGAGAGAGGACCCTGCCCGCGAGGGCTCACAATCTTCAAGGGATGGGTGATAATACAGTAGGCGAGGGTAGAGCTGGTCGTGCAGCGGTTTGGTCGATCGGTGGTTACTGCAGGTTATAGGCTTGTCGGAAGAGGTGGGTCTTCAGGCTCTTTTTGAAGGTTTCAATGGTAGGTGAGAGTCTGATATGTTGTGGTAGAGAGTTCCAGAGTAGGGGTGATGCGCGAGAGAAATCTTGTATGCGATTGTGGGAAGAGGAGATAAGAGGGGAGTAGAGAAGGAGATCTTGTGAGGATCGGAGGTTGCGTGCAGGAAAGTACCGGGAGACGAGGTCACAGATGTATGGAGGAGACAAGTTGTGGATGGCTTTGTATGTCATGGTTAGGGTTTTGTAATGGAGTCTCTGGGCAATTGGGAGCCAGTGAAGGGATTGACAGAGGGGAGAAGCTGGGGAATAGCGGGGGGACAGGTGGATTAGTCGGGCAGCAGAGTTTAGAATAGATTGGAGGGGTGCGAGAGTGTTTGAGGGGAGGCCGCAGAGCATGAGGTTGCAGTAGTCAAGGCGAGAGATGATGAGGGCATGGACTAGGGTTTTTGCAGATTCTTGGGTGAGGAATGAACGGATGCGTGAAATATTTTTGAGTTGAAGTCGGCAGGAAGTGGAAAGGGTTTGGATATGTGGTTTGAAGGAGAGATCAGCATCAAGGATTACTCCGAGGCAGCGAGCTTGTGGGACTGGGGAGAGTGGGCAGTCATTTACTGTAATTGATAGGTTCGTAGGGGGGGTCACGTGAGATGGGGGAAAGATGATGAATTCTGTTTTGTCCATGTTGAGTTTCAGATATCTAGTGGAGAAGAAGGATGAAATAGTGGACAGACATTGAGGGATTCTGGTTAGTAGGGAGGTGATATCTGGTCCAGAGATGTAGATCTGTGTGTCATCAGCATAAAGATGATACTGAAAGCCATGAGATTCTATGAGCTGTCCCAGGCCAAAGGTGTAAATAGAGAACAGCAGGGGCCCTAGGACTGAACCTTGTGGGACTCCGACAGATAGGGGGCGAGGTGAGGAGGTGGTGTGTGAGTGGGAGACGCTGAATGTCCGGTCTGTTAGGTATGATGAGATCCAGGAGAGGGCCAAGTCTGTGATGCCGAGGGATGAGAGGGTCTGTAATAATAGGGAATGGTCCACTGTGTCAAAGGCAGCCGACAGGTCCAGGAGGAGGAGGACAGAGTAGTGTCGCTTGCTCTTGGCAGTTAAGAGGTCATTGGTGACCTTAGTAAGGGCAGTTTCAGTGGAGTGGTGTGACCGGAAGCCAGATTGTAAGCGGTCGAAGAGGGAGCAAGAAGAGAGATGGGAGGACAGTTCAAGGTAGACGTGTTGTTCCAGTAGCTTGGAGGCGTATGGGAGAAGTGATATAGGGCGATAGCTAGATACAGAGGATGGGTCAAGAGAGGGCTTTTTGAGGATAGGTGTGATGGAGGCATGTTTAAAGCTTGAGGGGAAAACACCAGTTGTTAGTGATAGGTTGAAGAGATGGGTTAGGGTTGGGATGAAGACTGTGGTGAGGTTTGGGATGAAGTGGGATGGGATCGGGTCGAGTGCACAGGTGGTGAGATGTGATCTTGAGAGTAGAGTGGAGAGTCGATCTTCTGTAATGGTGGAGAAGTTGGTTTTGAAGGTGGAGGGCTGGGAAGTCGGGAGGAAGGGCTCTGGGGGTTGTTGACCAAAACTGTCCCTGATGTTATCAATTTTCTGCTTGAAAAATGAGGCAAAGTCTTCAGCTGAGATGAGTGGGGAGGGAGGAGGTGCTGGGGGGCGGAGGAGAGAATTGAAGGTGTTGAATAACTGTTTAGGGTTGTGAGACAGGGAGGATATGAGAGATGAGAAGTAGGTTTGTTTAGCTGTGGCGAGTGTGGTCTTGAAAGTAGTGAGGGACTGTTTGAATGCGATGAAATGCTCATTGGAGTGGGATCTTTTCCATCTGCGCTCAGCAGCCCTGGAAGCTCGCCTCAGCTCTTTGGTCAGGCTGGTGTGCCAGGGCTGTCTGTTGATTTTGCGAGTTTTGGTATGTGTAAGTGGGGCAGCGGATTCCAAAGCTACAGCTATTGTGGTGTTATATAGAGCGGCAGCGTCATCCGCATTGTGTAAGGAACTTATATCTGTAAGAGGGAGGAGGGATTCGGAGAATGAGTGTAGGTCAAGGTGTTTAAGATTCCTGCGAGGGTGTGAAAGTTTGTGGGGTGGGGATTGTAGACATGGAGTGAAGAGGGAAGAGAATGTGAGCAGGTTGTGGTCAGAGAGAGGAAGAGGTGAGTTAGAGAGGTTAGATAGGGAGCAGAGGCGGGTGAAGATGAGGTCCAGTGTGTGGCCATCTTTGTGGGTGGCTGTAGAAGACCATTGAGTGAGGCCGAAGGAGGAAGTGAGAGATAGAAGTTTAGTGGCAGCTGAGAGGGAAGTGTCAATGGGGATGTTGAAGTCGCCCATGATGATAGTAGGGATGTCCGCGGAAAGGAAATGAAGTAACCAGGTGGTGAAGTGGTCAAAGAAGGTGGTGGCTGGCCCTGGGGGGCGGTAGATGACAGCCAGTTGGAGGTTGGAGGGGGAGTAGATGCGCACAGAGTGCACCTCAAAGGAAGGGAGGGTAACAGAGGGTGGCAGTGGGATTGGGGTGAAGGAGCAGGTATCTGACAGGAGAAAACCAACTCCTCCACCATGTTTGCTGCTGGGGCGGGGGGTGTGAGAAAGGTGGAAGCCGCCATACGAAAGTGCAGCAGGAGAGGCTGTGTCAGAAGGGGTGAGCCAGGTTTCGGTGATGGCGAGGAAGGAGAGTTTGGTAGTAACAAAAAGATCATGGATGTAGGAAAGCTTGTTGCAGACAGAGCGAGCGTTCCACAGAGCTCCTGTTAGTGGGACTGGGGAAGCGGGGGCTGGGTGAATGGGTATAAGGTTGGAGAGGTTACGGAAGGTTGTGATAGAGCGTGGATGGGAGGTAGAAATGACTGTGGGAATGTGGTGAGGAGGACCAGGATTTGGAGAGATATCACCAGCAGTGAGAAGGAGCAGAGAAAGTGTTAGCAGGTGGGAGCAGGAGAGGGCATGAGGGGGCTGTCTGTGTTTGGAGACAGAGGATTGTATGTTAAGGAACAGTTTTGAGGCGGAGGTGAGGTGGATGGGGAGGATTGAAGAAGAGATGAACAGTTCCTTACTAGGAGTAGGGATTAGGGGAATTAGCAGAAAGTGAAGGATTATTGGGGTGAAAGTGAAAACAAACAGAAACATTGTTTACAGTGACTGTGTCCAGTTACCTTCAGTTCCCGTCTGGTTCAATTCTGGTTTTAATTCTTAAATTAATCTTCACACTTCTAGCACACACTTATAGCAATCACAATGCAGACTGAAGTCTATGCAGACTTGTACTCTGCAATATATGTACAACTAAGTGCAGTCAGGTGTGAAGCAGAGAGGAGTGGTCTCTGCTCATCTTGGCCAGACAATTAAGAGTGGACCAGATGCATATGATCAAGCCAGAGTAAACAAGGTCATAAATAACACTGGGGTAAGCTGGGGTTAGCTGAAAGGCATACCATGTGAATGCTAGGTGCAGAGGCAAGTCTATGTGCAAAGCTGGGTGACGCACTGTGTGTCCTTCATAGACAGACAGCAGGAGAGCAGGAGAGCTGGGTGGATGGACATACCATGTGAATGCTAGGTGCAGAGGCAAGTCTATGTGCAAAGCTGGGTGACGCACTGTGTGTCCTTCATAGACAGACAGCAGGAGAGCAGGAGAGCTGGGTGGATGGACATACCATGTGAATGCTAGGTGCAGAGGCAAGTCTATGTGCAAAGCTGGGTGACGCACTGTGTGTCCTTCATAGACAGACAGCAGGAGAGCAGGAGAGCTGGGTGGATGGACATACCATGTGAATGCTAGGTGCAGAGGCAAGTCTATGTGCAAAGCTGGGTGACGCACTGTGTGTCCTTCATAGACAGACAGCAGGAGAGCAGGAGAGCTGGGTGGATGGACATACCATGTGAATGCTAGGTGCAGAGGCAAGTCTATGTGCAAAGCTGGGTGACGCACTGTGTGTCCTTCATAGACAGACAGCAGGAGAGCAGGAGAGCTGGGTGGATGGACATACCTGTCGGAAGAATATGAGTTGCTGGACAGCTTGTCCAGAGGGTCAAAAGATCACAGTGTGCTAGGCGGCAAAATGTCTGCCAAAGTAGGAAGAGTGCAGTGTGGCACTTTTTTGAACAAAATCCTCATGATCAGGCCAAGGTTATCTGTAAGAAGTGCGCAAAGACCTTTAGCCGAGGGAAAAATCTGAAAAATTTGAATACCAGTTGCATGCTTAGACATTTAACCAGCATGCACTTGCAAGCGTGGACACAACACCAAACCTCAAGTGCCACATGTGCAACTGATCACAACGAAGGTAGTCAGCAACGCTACATTGTTTCCCCCACTGTAAGCCCACCGGTTAGCACAGCAGCAAATGTTGAGGTGTCGTTGCAAGGCCACAGCAGTCAGGGAATCCCACTGTTATATCAACGAAAGACTGATTCTAGGCCATCAGAAAGAACACCAACTCCATCACCATCATCAACCCTCTCTCAGTCCGCCCTGTCCACCGCTAGTTCCACCATATGCAGCTCTCAAGTCCAGCTCACCCTCCCAGACACTATGAGTAGGTCAAGAAAGTACTCAGTCTCTCATCCGCGTACACTGGGTTTGAACGCCCACATTGCCAAACTAATCTCGTTTGAGATGATGCCCTTTCGGTTGGTGGAAAGCGCAGCTTTCCGCGAACTCATGGCCTATGCAGTACCACGCTATGACCTACCCAGTCGCCACTTCTTCTCTCGCAAAGCCATCCCAGCCCTCCACCATCATGTGAAAGACCGCATTGTCCATGCACTCAAGCAGTCAGTGAGTGGAAAGGTGCACCTCACAACTGATGCATGGTCCAGTCGGCATGGCCAGGGCCGTTACGTGTCCATCACTGCGCACTGAGTTAATGTGGTGGATGCAGGGTCCACAGGGGACAGCGGTGGTGGGACAGTGCTGCCTAGCCCACAGTATAGGAAACAGTTGGCTGTAGGCGTTCGACCCTCCTCCTCCTCCAGAAGCGAAAGCTCGTCCACAGAGCGCAGTCGTACGAGCACTCCATCTGCAGCTGCCACTGTTGCACACGAGGTGTCCCCCTATCGAGCAGCTAGTGGAAAGCGTCAGCAGGCAGTGTTGCAGATGATGTGTTTGGGCGACAGACACACCGCCGAGGTGCTGGCCGAGTACTTTCAGCGACAAACTGAGTCATGGCTGGGCAGTGTACATCTTGAGGCAGGCAAGGTAGTTAGTGATAACGGGCGTAGTTTTGTGGCAGCCATAGCCCTTTCAAAACTCAGCCACATTCCTTGCTTGGCTCACACCTTGAACCTGGTGGTGCAGTGCTTCCTCAAAAATTATCCGGAGTTAACAGCCCTGCTCCAGAAGGTGCGAAGACTGTGCGCGCACATCCGCCGGTCGCCTGTACACTCCGTTCGTATGCAGAAGCTGCAGCGATTGCTCCACCTTCCCAACCACCGCCTCATTATCGACATTGCAACAAGGTGGAACTCCACCCTGCACATGGTGGAGCGGCTGTGCGAGCAGAGGCAGGCCATAATGCATTTGTGGGAGGATACACGGCCAGGCACTTTGAGAGCAGACATGGAGTTGACCGGTGTGCAGTGGTCGAAGCTGAAAGACCTCTGTAAAGTCCTTCAGTGTTTTGAGGAATGCACACGGCTGGTAAGTGCAGACGACGCCATCCTAAGCATGAGCATCCCACTTATGCGTCTGCTCATGCAAACTTTGACGCACCTTAAGGAGCAGGCTTCTGCAGCCAATGTTGATGAGGAGGAAGAGGAGGAGGGAATCCTTGATGACATTCAGCCATTGTCTGCTCAGGGACCTCTCCTGGACGAGGTGGAGGAAGAAGAGGAGGAGGAGGAGGATGATGGGGATGATTACTTAGGGGAGGAGGATGCATCTCGTGGGGCAAGTGAAAATGTTGGCGTGGCAAGGTCTGGTACAGGGTTTGTGCGTGACTGGAGGGATGTGGATTTGCCAGAAAGTGCTCCTCCAACCAGCACTCGCAGTGCATCATTGACACCGGGAACATTGGCCCACATGTCAGATTATGCCTTGCAGATCCTAAAAAGGGACCCCCGCATTGCCAAAATGATGAACGATGATGACTACTGGTTGGCCAGCATCCTGGATCCATGCTATAAAGGCAAATTACAAAACATCATGCCACAGGAGACCTAATATTGGCTAATAAACAAGCAACTCTGGTAAATCGGTTGCTTGAGGCATTACCAGCACACAGCAGCGGTGATGGTTCTCACACGAGCCGTACGGGCCGGGGGCAACTTGGCAGAGGTGTTCGTGGTGCACACAGCAGAAGTGGCGTTGGAGACAGGGGTTTCATGACAATGTTGTGGACTGATTTTTCAAGTACCGCTCACACAACTGGTAATTCTGCATCGATGGAAAGTGACAGGAGACAGCAGTTGTCAACTATGGTTACAAACTACTTTTCCTCCCATATCGATGTTCTCCCACACAGGTCATTCCCCTTTGACTATTGGGCCGCTAAACTGGACACCTGGCCTGAATTGGCACAATATGCTTTACAGGAGCTCGCTTGCCCAGCTGCAAGTGTGCTATCGGAAAGAGTCTTCAGTGCAGCTGGATCAATCCTGACAGAAAAAAGGACCCGTCTGTCAACCCAAAATGTGGATGATCTAACCTTCATTAAAATGAACCACGCATGGGTTTCCAAGGATTTTGTCCCACCTTCCCCTGATGACACATAGGGTGACAGAAAAATGGCTTGCTTTGGTCCACCTCTTCCTGGGACTTGACCTATTTCACCTTTTGCATCAGCTGAATGTCCAACATCAACATATGCCACTTTCTAAAACTCCCTAACTGTGCTGCCTCCCCCCCATGGCCGGGGACACCACCTAGCGCACAACACCGTGCGAGTGCCGTTGCCCTGGACAGGTGGGTAGGCCGACTCTTGGGCGCGGGCACTGGCACAGGGTCCTTCATAGTGCAATCAAGTGTCTCTGACGGTGGTGGTGCACACCCGCCGTCAGACACACCGCCGTACTATGAGGGGCCCAGTGCCAGTACCGACGCCCATGAGTGGGCCCCCCTTGCTTGGGCAGGGCCCCAGCATTTGCAATCTTTACCTCTCCCTGCTCCTCCGCTGTGTAGTCTGGGCCGTCAAATCCATACTGTGCCTGACACTGTCTGAGCCTGCCTCCTGATGTATAGACATATATTTTGAATGTGTACGCTATCCATACATGTTATCCGGGGAAACGGTACCCTTTCTAACCTTTGTGCAATCACGTGCAATCCATACTGGGCCTAACACCATCTGAGCCTGCCTCCTGATGTATAGACATATATTTTGAATGTGTACGCTATCCATACATGTTATCTGGGGATACGGTACCCTTTCTAACCTTTGTGCAATCACGTGCAATCCATACTGGGCCTAACACCGTCTGAGCCTGCCTCCTGATGTATAGACATATATTTTGAATGTGTACGCTATCCATACATGTTATCCGGGGATACGGTACCCTTTCTAACCTTTGTGCAATCACGTGCAATCCATACTGGGCCTAACACCGTCTGAGCCTGCCTCCTGATGTATAGACATATATTTTGAATGTGTACGCTATCCATACATGTTATCTGGGGATACGGTACCCTTTCTCACCTTTGTGCAATCACGTGTAATCCATACTGGGCGTGAGAACGGCTGGCGAGCTGTTAAGCAAGCTACAGCACCTGTGGTTTGCACACGTAAGTTTTTCATTTTTTCAGGAATGACGGTTAGGCCTTATTCCGGAACTGCGGTTGACCTGCACTTACTGGGAAATCATTGTTCGCGGGTTATAATTGTAATCAGTGATCCCCATCACTAACGTTGTTCAGCGGGTTATCTGCACCTGTAAGCGACAAACGCTGGCCTTTTCAGTGTAGCGCACATGCAGCCACGGACATGTAAGGGCATGACACACCAGTTATTGGCCAATCTCATGTGCCAGAGCCTCACGTGTCCCTCTAGTAAGCTGGACTCGGACCGCGGGGCATGACAGAGTCTCGTTCGTTAACGGAATTAAGCTTGCAATGTGTGCATCTGTTCTGTAGCTGGCATGGTTGAGGTTTCCCAGGTGGATTCGAATTTAACCGTAGGCTCCACTCCTGGTGGTGCCCTTCTGGACATTCCTTTAAGGTTCAGCTTTGCAACCATACTGCCCACGTAAAACAAACACTTTGCCTTCATGAACGCTGTTTGGAGGGTCATGACTCGTGGGAATAACGCCGCCCAATCAGTTAACCTGCTAGAGAGATCGTTCGTTGCTCCCAAGCATGACATCACACTCCCTAGGAAGAAGGTAATGTCACTGTGGCGACCGTACTCCTGGGGGCGACACAAGTGCACTGATGCCCAGCCACTGCTCGATGAATCTGCTGGTACATTGACCCAGACCACTACATTCCCCTCGCACGCTACACGACCTGAATCTGACCCTGATGAAACTCAGGTTACCTTTCCCATATACAGTTCCATCTTACACGGTGACAAAGAGGAAGCTGCAGATGAAAGTGCAGGTTCGGCCCACACGCCATCAGACACACCACCGTACTATCAGGGGCCCTGTGCCAGTGCCGTCGCCAACGAGTGGGCCCCCCCTGCTTGCTCAGGATCACAGCACTTGCAAAGTTGAAATACTGTGCAGTGAGATGGAAGATGGGGACGACGAGGAGTCCAGACAAGTACAGGGATTCCCTAGCGAGGAGACTTATTTGACTGTTTTCAATGTTGGGACAGCAATTTTTGGGGAGCACTATACTCTGGAGAATGATAGATGGGGCCCACCATACACTGGAACATTCCAAAGGTGGACATCAGACACTGGAACAGCATTTACAGGGCCCATTATACACTAGAGCATTAGAAATGGGGCCCATTATGTTTGGAGCATTATTTGGGCCCATAAGACAGTGGAGCTTCATCCATGGGGACCAACATATACTGTAGCATTATGTGGAGCTCATCATATACTGTTTCAAACATTATATGGGACCAATGATTCTGTATGGAGAAATAGATGGGCCTCGTCATGAGATGTAAAAAGTGAAGTATTTTTCATTGTACTATACCGCTATTTCTCTGCCGTATCGGAGCATGATGAGTTGTGGTATGTGTTAAAGGGGCGCTCTTTCGCCCAGGGCACATGAAAACCTGCAGCCAGCCCTCCCCCCCACAACTTTAGCCAAATAACCCCCATTTTTCAGTGCGTAACTTGTATTATGAAGTTAATTAAGGTTGACAAACTTAAGTAAGAAGAATTGATGCTTTTGGCATTCAAATGGACACTGTAGGTGTGTTTCCTGTCCTCTCACTGCCGACTTTTATTCCCCATTGACTTACATTGGGTTTCGTGTTTCGGGACGACCCCGACTTTTCCCTATAATCGGACGATCTTGCTCGACCCGACTTTTGGAAAAGTCGGGTTTCACGAAACGAAACTCGACCCTAAAAAACCAAAAGTCGCTCAACTCTAGTCCCCAATTTAAGGATGGTGATATGGTTTGGTTATCATCAAAAAATATCGCTATGAAGGTGGCTTCTCCTAAGTTTAAGCCTAGATTTATTGGACCTTACAAGATTTTGGAGATTATTAATCTGGTCTCTTTTCGTTTGGCTCTTCCTGTTACATTTAAAATCCATAATGTGTTTCATAAGTCCTTGTTGAAGAGGTTTGTTGAACCAGTAGTTCCTGGGGTGGCACCTCCGGACCCTGTATTGTTTGAAGGTAACATGGAATATGAGGTAGAGAAGATACTGGATTCCCGTCTGGCTAGACGGAGACTCCAGTATTTGGTTAAGTGGAAGGGTTATGGTCAGGAGGATAATTCCTGGGTCTCTGCCTCTGATATTCATGCCAAAAGATTGGTGCGTGCCTTTCATCGGGCTCACCCTGGTTGCCCTGGTGGTGTGGATGAGGGTTCGGTGACCCCTCCTCAAGGGGGAGGTACTGTTGTGAGTTCATTTTCTCCTCCACCATTGAGGTCTGATGAACTCCCTCTTCTGGTGGAGGAAGGTAGTGAGGCTGATTGCCAAGCACCTGGGCAGGATGATAATGACTGGGTGACGGGAATTACTGACTGGATATAAGGCAGCCGACGCCCTTCTGCCTTGCTGGTGATCTCTCTGAGGGATTCTAGGAGACCAGTCTGATTCCTGCTCCTCAAAAGCTAAGTTTTCTGCTCTACTTTTTGCATTTGTGTTTTGGTTTTGTTTTGCATTGTTTTCCTTGATTTCTGCCATTCCCTGCTGGGGTGAGCTGAATTCCTTTTTGCTCTGTCTTCAGAAAATACCTGAGTACTGATATAGTCTTTTTGAAGCCTAGCGGCTTCAGGACTTTTTTCCCTATCAGCTGTTGGCTCTTGTTTTGATAGGGTTTTGGCGGATTACAGACAGCAGCTTTTCTATCCTGTCCTATCTAGTTAGCTTGGGCCCCATCATTTGCTCAGCCTATCTTTCTATCTGTGTGAGTGTTTTTTCATCTTGCTTCACCGTCATTATATGTTGGGGGCTGCCTATTGCTTTGGGGTCTGCTCTGGGGCAGTTTAGATTTCCCTTTCTGTCTTTAGGCTATGTAGTTCTCCAGCTGTGATCGAGGAGTCTAGGGCACCGTTGGAACCCCCCACGGCTACTGCTAGTTGTTGTTGATAGGTTCAGGGGTCTGCAATCCGATAGCTTCCAACTTCTCTGGTTTTCTGGACTTAGCTAGTATTTCTGTTAAATGCCTCCTACAGTGACTCATTCATAACAAAAAACCAAGTGTTTCAAAAATGGTCCTATGATGATATGTCCAGCATCAATGTCCATGGTCCATTCCTGGGCAAATGGTAAATTATTTACAAATAAAGTTTTTGACCACACACAAGTCCTGTGGTTCAGTGTCCATAAAACAAAACTCCAAAGGAAACTCTTACAGGTTACCTGTAGGCACAAAACTTGAAAAACTGTTACATATTTACAAAATTTCAACATTTACATTAACTTTGCTATATGCGATATCTAAGGGGTGGTATACCTTGTGTGGTGCGGGTAGACCTGCGTAAGACTGGTGTAGTGGGTAATGTACTGGATACACTACTGGGGGTTCTCTGTAACACAGGGATTCTAGACTGACTGTGAACTCTTAGACTCTCCAGGGGCACAACAGGTTCACCACTGGCAGGGCGAGGGTTCACTGGCTCCACTGCTGGTGTGGCATCTGCTACCTGATTTTCCTGATTCTCTCGAGTCACATCTTCCTGTGCTACCAATTGGGGAAACAGCAACACTGGCACCAATATAGCATTGTTCACTTTAGTCCAATTCGCAGGGAATTCTCCAAGCACTGTGCTGACCTTCTTTTCTTCCACTATGGGCTGGATGTTATCTGGTTCTTCTCTTCTTTCTTTCAACTGGTCAGGACACAACTTCAAGTGATCTCTCGATACCGCTGCCGAGGTCTCTCCTCCATCTTTACTCACAAGGCATACCTTCGTATTATCAAAGTTCGAGGGCAGGATGGTATAAGGTTCAGCTTCCCACTGATCATCCAATTTGTGCAATCTTTTCTTTCTTTTCAAGACCTGTTCTCCTGGCAACAAAGGAGCGGCAAGTGGATTTTGATTGTAAAGCTTCTCCTGCTTCTGCCTTGCCTGGGCCAAACTCTTCTCCACACATTCCTGAACTCTTCTGTTCTGCTGCTGCCTCTCCGTGTCCCAATCAGCATCTGGGGACGTCACTTCAGGTGTCAGGACTCCCATGTCTAAGTCTATAGGCAGCTTACCAGGTCTTGCTCTCATTAAATAGGCTGGGGTACAGTTGGTGGAGTTCACCGGGACATGGTTGTAGAGGTCCACCAGATCGGGCAACTTCTCTGGCCACAGATTCCTCTCCTCCAAGGTCAATCACTACCTGGTTCATCTTCTCGCACATGCCATTGGTCTGTGGGTGATACGGTGTTGTCCGGATCTTCTTACAACCATACAGGTTACAGAATTCTTGGAACACTTCTGCCTCGAAAGCTGGACCTTGATCTGTCAGCACTCTTTCAGGATACCCATGTGGTCTACAGAAGTGCTGCTGGAATGCTCTGGCTGCTGTCCTGGCAGTTTGATCTTTGACAGGCACAACTACCAGGAATCTTGAGTAGTGATCCACAATGGTAAGCGCATAGATGTAGCCTGACCGGCTTGGAACCAGCCTCACATAGTCCAGGGCTACCAGCTCAAGTGGCTGTTTGGTGATGATTGGCTGTAGAGGAGCTCTCTGACTGTCCCAATCATTTCTGCGCAAGTTACATTGTCCACACTCCCGGCACCACCTCTCAATGGCTTTCCTCATACCAGCCCAGTAGAACCTCTCTCGGAGCAATACTTCCAACTTCTTCCATCCGAAGTGTCCAGCTCCATTGTGGTATGCTTCCAGGACCATTGATGCCTCCCTCTTCGGGACTACCACCTGCCAAACCAGCTCATGAGTGCGGGCGTTGATACTCCTCCGACACAGCTTCCCTTCATAAATGAACAGCCGGCCTCTCTCCTTCCACAACTGCTGAGTTTCTTCAGGAGCATCCGACTCTGGACGTGAGTCGGCTCGTGTCAACAGCTCCTTCACCAGGGGGACTGCAGGGTCACTATCTTGCGTTTCTGCCCAGTCATGATGGGGCAATGGATTCAGGGTAACCTCCTTCAAGCCAGACCGTCTGTCTCTCACTCTATGAGCACGCTGGGCCGCAAGTGGCCGGTGGAAGGGAGGTAGCTCTATCTCTTCAAGAGCCTCAGGGGCTTCTCCAGCATCTGGTGGGATAGGCATTCTGGCAGCGCATCAGCATTGGCATTCTTGTGCCCTGTCCAGTACTTGATGGTAAACTCATAGTTCGATAGCCGAGCCATCCATCGCTGTTCCAGTGCACCTAGTTTTGCAGTATCCAAATGCGTCAACGGGTTGTTGTCCGTGAAGATAGTGAACTTGGTAGAGGCCAGGTAATGTTTGAACCTTTTGGTGACAGCCCAGACTATGGCAAGGAACTCCAGTTTGAAAGAACTGTAATTATCAGGGTTCCTTTCAGTGGGGCGCAGCTTCCTGCTGGCATAGGAGATCACTCTTTCTTTCCCATTCTGTACCTGCGACAGTACTTTTCCTAGTCCCACGTTGCTGGCATCTGTGTACAGCACAAAGAGTTTGTCATAATCTGGGTAGGCCAGAACTTCGTCTCCTATCAGAGCCATCTTCAATCTGGTGAAGGACCTTTCCATCTCTTCAGTCCATTCAAAGGTGGAAGTTTTCTGTTTAGTCTTCTTGGACTTCCCCACCAGATTTTGCATAGGGGTGGCTATTTCAGTAAAGCCCTTGATGAATCTTCGGTAGTAGCCTACCAGTCCAAGGAATTGGCGTACTTCATGAAGGTTGCTGGGCTTCGGCCAGTCCCGGATGACTGTGACCTTATCAGGATCTGGTGCCACACCTTCTGCACTGACCACATGACCGAGGTACTGCACCTTGGGCTTCAGGAGGTGACACTTGGAGGGCTTCACCTTCAGGCCAAAATTGGACAAAGCTTCAAACACTTCAGCCAGGTGCTCCAGATGATCTTCATAGGTTTTGGAGAAAACAATGACATCATCCAGGTACAACAGGACCGTCTCAAAGTTCATGTGTCCCAGGCAGCACTCCATCAGCCGCTGAAATGTTCCTGGAGCAGTGCAGAGCCCAAATAGCATATAATTGAACTCACAGAGACCCATTGGAGTGGTAAATGCGGTTTTCTCCTTGCCTGCCTCTGCCACGGGAACTTGCCATTACCCACTGGTGAGATCCAAGGTGGAAAAGTAATTAGCAGTTTTAAGTGCAGCCAATGATTCCTCAATTCTAGGTAATGGGTAGGCATATTTATGTGTAATGCTGTTAATTTTCCTGTAATCAACACACATTCTCATGGTACCATCCTTTTTCTTTACAAACACTATTGGAGCTGCCCAGGGGCTACAACTGTCTCTGATGACCCCTGCCTCCTTCATCTCCCTCAACATACTCTTAGCACACTGGTACTGTGTTGGGGGTATAGGTCTGTACCTTTCCTTTATGGGTGGATGGTCTCCCGTGGGGATATGATGTTGAACCCCCTTTGCCTGCCCAAAATCTATTGGGTGTTTACTGAATACCCGCTCATACTCTTGTGTCACTCTGTAAACCCCATTTCTCTGGTATGAAGGTTCTTTTACACTTTGTCCCACTATGGCACACTCATTTTGTGCAGGTTGATCGCGTATATGGTATGCAGATCTGCATGCCATATAAGATGTTAGCGCTGCAATCATTGCACACTGACATCAGAGACTTCCTGACATACACTGCGCATGACAGGAAGTCTCTGAGCTCTGGTAACCCAGATGTCATGACGACATCAGGTTTCCATGGGAGCAATCGGGACCCTGTGTCATGTTTGATCTCAGTGTGCCGGAGGTTAAAGTGCCGGGTGTGGTCCGTGACCGCTCCTGGCACAGTGTCGGATGTCAGCTGTGAGAATCAGCTGACACCCGGCCGCGATCAGCTGCACTCGCCCCGTGAGCATGGCTGATCGGTGGTGATGTGCTATTCCGTCCATGGGCATTAAGTCCCAGGGCAAATGGATGGAATAGTACGTCTTATGTCAGGAAGAGGTTACATCATAATGACAACCCAAAACATCCAAATGACCCTGATGAAAAGTTCACATACCCTGGTGATTTTGGCCTTATAACATGCACAGAAGTTGACACAAATGGGTTTGAATGTCTACTAAAGGTAACATCCTCACCTGTGACCTATTTGCTTGTAATCAGTGTATGTGCATAAAAGCTGAGTGAGTTTCTGGGATTCAGACAGACTCTTGCATCTTTCATCCACCCACTGATGTTTCTAAATTATGAGTCATGGGTGTCACGATCCATGTATGGATCTGTGTCACTTTGGGCAGCTCACATATAAACTTTTTTCCTTTCAGGCCATCGGGGATTAATATTGTTTTTTCCCCTGGTGGCTTCTGGTGTAACTTCATGTTTAGTTAGTCTGCGTGTGCTGGTGGTGACCACTCCCACCTTCCTATATAAGGTCACCTGGTGTTAGGGACGGCGGAATGCACTAAATATTAAATAACAGAAAGTGCGTTCGCCGCCCGGGGTCCACCGTGCTGAGGTGTTAAACTGCTGCTATATAATGGCAGATGCACAATATGGAGGTATGGCACACGCGGGTTGAACGTCACCTGCGAGTGCTGGCGAGCTCTGTTATAATCATAGAGGCGCCTAAGGCATAAACATAAATACCGAGCCTGTTGACCTCACAGGTCTCAGCGGTGTGCACGCACAGTATACGGTCACAGGACTAGGCCCAGACTCAGGATCAGCGTCCGTCTAGACCTACCATGCGTGCGGCATCACAACCGCGGATGCCAAGAGAAGCTGCTGACTGCAGCGCGGTGACAGACACGCCACTATACGACAATGCACGGAAGCAGGCGCACTGTCGGATGCTAGCACTGTGGTGGATGAGTACTGTGGCCTATAGCTTGCCACTGACTGGCGCTGACTCTATTACTAGATCCCTATACACACTCGTAATATCAGAGGGAGGGGAATCTTAATGAGTCATTTGCAGTCCATACATCCATCAACATTCACACAGTAGCAATTAGAGTCTATAATAGCGCATGGCCGAGTGGCCCGCGACCCTTTTATAGCCGGGACCTTCCGGAAGCTTCCAGATCTCTGAAATAGACCAATGAGATCTGGAGAAGGACCTGAGCACGTAACTCTCGATGTCCAATGGGAGATCGTCTCGTGAGCATGCCCAGTAGCGCGACGGGAGGACTTAGCCTCTGGAGTGGCTTGCTGCAGAGCAGACTGCGCTACTATTGCTCCTGAGCCGTCGAAGGAGAATGGGAGACCGCTGAATGCAAGGCTCTGGATTCCTGCTGTGCAGTTGCAGAAACCCGACGCCTAACACCTGGTGCATCAGCTGACTGATGGTTATGACTGGTCCTTTTTGGATACCAACGGTGGTGAAGACTGGAGCTACCTGGTGCAGTGGTGGTTCAGCTTATCGGGAGCAGTCGTGGTTCTGCTGAAGAGAGGAACTTTCTGGAGCAGTGGTGATTCTGCTGAAAGCTGAGTTCAGGTGCCTTAGTCTGCTGCACGGTGCATTGGCAGCAGAGAAAGCTAAGTGTTGTTTTGTTTAACCCTGTCTGTTGTATCTCCCCTTGGTGTTTTATTAGTGCAGCGGTGGGACCAGTGTCAGCACTTACAAATTCCCTAGTGAGAGATAGGTGCAGGGTAAGTGAGGGACAAGGTAACATGCTTGGCGACAGGTTGAGAGAACCTGTATAGGGACATCAAGTTAGTCCAGGACTCAGCCTCAGCAGAGTGCAGGAGGTGTCCCCGATGTAATTGTGTTCCCGGTGTCCCCTTGTTTGTCCAGTTGTTTGATGCCCTACCGGTCGTTGGGTCACATCACGCAGGGCCAGTCACATATCGTGACAAAGGGAAAGCAAAAGAACTGTCAACGGATTTACGGGAAAAGAGTTAACTGTATAAAACAGGAAAGGGAACACAAAAAGATATCCAAGGAATTGATAATGCCAGTCAGCAGCATTCAAACTGCGATTAGCAAAAGGAAAATCAGGGGCCCTGTAAAAACAAAAACACGATCAGGTAGACCAACAAAAATTTTGTCCACAACTGCCAGGAAAATTGTTCGGCATTCAAAGAAAAACCTACAAATAACATCAGCTGAAATATTGGACTCCCTGAAAACTAGTAGTGTAGCTGTTTCAAGATGCACAATAAGGAGACACTTGAAGAAAAATGGGCTGCATGGTCGAGTCGCCAGAAGAAAGCCATTACTGCCAGATGTCTCAAAGTATCTCACCTACAATACGCAAAACAGCACAAAGACAAGCCAAAAAACTTGTGGAGCAATGTAATTTGGAGTGATGAGTCCAAAATTAAACTTTTTGGCGACAACTATAAACATTACATTTAGAGACAGGTCAGCAAGGCCTATGATGAAAGGAACACCATTCCTAATGTAAAGCACAGAGGTAGATCACTGATGTTTTAGTGATGTGTGAGCTACAAAGGCACAGGAAACTTGGTCAAAGTTGAAGGAAAGATGAATGCAGCACGTTATCAGCAAATACTGGAGAAAAATTTGTAATCATCAGCACGGAAGCTGCGCATGGGACGTACTTGGACGTTTCAACATTACAACGATCCAAAACACAAGGCCAAGTCGATCTGTCACTGGCTAAAGCAGAACAAAGTGAAGGTTCTGGAGTGGCCAGCTCAGTCTCCTGACCTCAATATCATTGAGCCACTCTGGGGAGATCTCAGGCACGCAGTTCATGCAAAACAATCTAGGAATTTACAGGAACTGGAGGCTTTTTGCCAAGAAGAGTGGGCAGCTTTACCATCTGAGAAAATAAAGAACCTCATCTACAACTACCACAAAAGACTTCAAGCTGTCATTGATGTTAGAGGGGGCAATACACGGTATTAAGAAATGGGTATGTGAACTTTTGATCAGGGTCATTTGGATGTTTTGAGTTGTCATTATGATTTAAAAAGAGAAAAAACAGTAGTTTGACAATAAATGACTTCACCCAACCACTAACCATGAGTGGAAAAAAGGTTTTGCTATTATTATTCATATTCTCTGAAAAAAGGCCAAGAAAGCAAAAATTCTGCAGGGGTATGTAAACTTTTTAGCACAACTGTATAGGGTTAAACTGCAGATTAACAGCATTAGAAAGATGCATGACCACAGTAGGAAAATAAAAGCTCCAGGTAGCAAATTAACTTTATTCCACCGGGGAGCAGACGACTTTCAGTCATGTTGGTGTGGCTACACTGTGAGAAACTGTAATCACACCCCAGATCTATGAGTGGCAGCTCGTGGTGCAGTGATCAGTCAACAACTGTCTGTTAGTTAGTGCTGGGGCGTTATTACAGATGCCACTTACAGTGCTGTGAGCACTGACTGCTGCTGTACCTGTATGACTGCCCCTAGGAGGAATAAAGTTTACTTTTTCCCAGGAGCTGCATTCTCTGTACGGCGGCCAAGCAGTTTTCTAATGCCATTAACCTGCAGAATAACACTATATTTGAAGGTTAAAGGGAACATGTCAACAGGATTTTCCCATATAAAGTAGCACCAGCACCTGTACACTCTTAAATACAGCATTCTGAAATGGTAATGTTAAGAATATCCCCTTAACCCCTTTCCGACATCGGGCATAATACTACCCAGAAGGCGGACTCCCTCCCTTTGATGTGGGCTCCAGTGGTAAGCCCATATCTTTCCTGGCACATGGCATCTGTTTTGAACAGCTGACATGTGCCCGGAATAGCTGAGGGGGAATCGCAATCCATCCGTGGCTATTAACCCGTTAAATGCCGCTGTCAAATGTTGACAATGGCATTTAACTCGCGCTTCCGGCAATTGCGCCGGAAATCCGCCCATCGGTGACCCGCGTCATGTGATTGCGGGTCACCGGTGGGTTGGCATGACAACCAGAGGTCTCCTGGAGACCTCTATGGTTGTCACGGCCAGCTTGCTGTGAGTGCCACCCAGTGGTCTGCGCTCACAGCAAGTGAGTAATTCAGATACATATAGGCGAACTGATCATCGCCTGTATGTAGCTGAGACGATCAAGTTATGGCAACTTCTAGTCTCCCATGGAGGCTATTGAAGCATTCCAAAAATAAAGAAAAATAGTTTTTAAAATATTAAAAAAGTACTAGTTCAAGTCATGCCCCTTTCGCCCCATTCAAAATAATAAAAAAATCAAACATATACATATTTGGTATCAACGCGTTCAGAATCACCCATTCTATCAATAAATAAAAGGATTAACCTGATCGCTAAACGGCGTAGTGAAAAAAAAAAAGTAAAAAATTCAGAATTACGTTTATTTGGTCGCCGCGACATTGCATTAAAATGCAATAACGGGCGATCAAAAGATCATATCTGTATCAAAACGGTATCTTCAAAAATGTCAGCTCAGCAAGCAAAAAATAAGCCCTCACCCAACCTGAGATCACGGAAAATGGAGATGCTATGGGTATTGGAAAATGGCGCAATTTTTTTTTTTTTAACAAACTTTTAAAAAAAATTTTCACCACTTAGATAAAAAAGAACCTAGACATGTTTGGTGTCTATGAACGTGTAATGACCTGGAGAATCATAATGGCAGGTAAGTTTTAGCATATAGTGAACTTACTAAAAAAAGCCAAACAAAAAAACAATTGTGCACTTTTTTTGCAATTTCACTGTACTTGGAAATTTTTTCCCGTTTTCTAGTGCATGACATGGTAAAAACGAATGGTGTCATTCGAAAGTACAACTCGTCCCGCAACAAAACAAGGCTTCACATAGCCATATTGACAGAAAAATAAAAAAGCTATGGATGTGGGACGAAAGGGAGCGAAAAACAAAAAAGCCAAAACGAAAATGCCTTCGGGGGTTAAACTTTTAAATCTCTGACAATCACATAGTAACTTATCAAAAAGTGGATTTCAGAGCAGCAACTTAGATGAGTGCTAAATCCTACAGATGCACATCACAAAGTTACGTCATCCTTATCCACGTCGGACTAGGATTCTCGTTGGAGAAATGTAGGAGAAGAACCCATTATCCTCCAGAATCCTCGACATAACATGTGGACAATCACCCATTTTGGTATTGTGAGATGTTGGCCTTCTAATCAGTGAATCCTTGGGCTTAGATAAGCAGTTGCTACTATAATGTCATAGTGAATGTGCAGAAACCTCATGTACGAGAGCATGTCAAGCAGAACCAGCGCACTTTTATCAGTGGCATAGAAAAAAATTGATTGCTACTTGTCTTTGACATTCATAGGAAGAGTTTTATATTAGGACACTTGCTGTTTTTACAGGTCAAATCTAGTCTGATAGGAACTTGGGATAGGGGCAGCAACATAGTAGCTGGGGCTCATGTAGTACTCTATGATTCTATTTTCTTACCCAAACAAGAAATCTTTCCCCTACATTCAAAATCTTGTCGCTGCTCATAACTTGTCCCAATGTAACAATTTCTCACCTATTCAAAACTCAGTGTTAGGCCGACGTCACACTAGAGAGAAATACGGACGAGTGAGAGGCGTTAAAAAAACGCATTGTACACAGAACAATGATTCTCTATGGGGTAGCTCCCATCAGCCGTATTTTTGTTGCGTATTTTTTACGGGCCGAGCCGATCACACCATGCTGCGATTGCCAGCGTACTACGACCGTAGTACGCCAATGCAAGTCTATGGGTGCGCAAAAAAAACGCATTACACCCGGAACACATGTGTGACTTGCAAGAAATACGCAAGACTTCTCCTGGTGACAGGAAATGGGCCAATCCATCATCAGGAATCTTAGACATGCAAATTAGATCAAAAAGCGCTCCAGACATCCAGGAAGTACGCCTCCACGGAGTACAGCAGCATGTCTACCCACTAGAGTTGAGCGAAACAGGTCGGTCAGATTCAAAAGTCGCCGACTTTCGCCAAAGTCGGATTTCATGAAACGAAACAAGTCGGGTTTCGCCGAATGCTTGCACGTGACTTTTTTCAGCCAATGAGAGAAGCGGAGCGGAGCTGGAGTGGGAGTGGCGTGGGAGAGAGAGCGAGAGAGAGAGAGGGAGAGGGAGAGAGAGAGAAGAGAGAGATTTCGCCACCTCTGGGGTTAAAATTCATGCCAGGTGTGTTTACAGTCCTCCACTTATTGCCAACTTTTCTCCCCATTGACTTGCATTGGGTTTCATGTTTCACGACTTTTCCCTATAGTCGGCCGATTTCGTTCGACTCGACTTTTGAGAAAGTCAGGTTTCGTGAAACCCGACTCGACCCTAAAAAAGGCAAAGTCGCTCATCTCTACTACCCACATTAATGTGGGGCTGTTGATTGTTTTGGTCCAGGAAAGGCCCGACATTTCGAACCAACAGAATGCCCATTATTCCGACAAGGCCAGAAAAGATGTGGCATGGAGGCGCATCTGTGTGCAGATGTTTCCAGACTTTGCCCAACGGCCACGTGAGGAGCAACAACAAATTCGTAAGTTATTGCCTTTTTACCAATCATCTTAAAGGCCAGAAGTGAGCTTTTTTTTAAAGTAGCCCCTAAAATCCTATACTGTGTATGTAGGTATCCCTGTTTGCAAACAAAAAAGTTTGCTAAAAAGCATCCCCTACTAGGCCACATGACTATGTGAAATGTTAGGAATATTGCTTGGCACATTTCCCAAAGGTTTAAGCTCATTTTCCCTTCACATTGCAGTTGAGGATGTGATGAGGTGCTGGCGCAGCATCCGCGACCAGTACCGGCGGGAAAGACAGCAGAGGGCCAGGAGTGGGGCAGCAGCACCGACCAAGCGGAAATACATATATTTTGACTGCTTGTCATTTTTGGCACCAATTATGGATCTCAGACCATAAATACAGACATCACACCACATGACACATATGCTGTTTAGGGACAGAGTTACATTTTTTTTTTACATTTCCTAACAGAACTCAGTCCAACCTCACAGAGAGGGAGACAGGGTCGGATTCTGAGGCCATTATAGACCCGGCCGGGGGGGGGGGTGAAGAGGTGGCTGGCCCATGTTCTGACCCGAGCATTTGCAACCCCCAAGCTCCACCAGCACCAGGACCAGCATCAGGTTCTGGACCTGGTCCAGAACCAGAAGAGCCAACAGCACCCAGCAACGTCAAAGATCCCAGCAACAGCCCTACTGGCCGTCTTGAGGGGTCCCCCCAGCCTGCAGCCGTAGGCCGCCATAGGAGACGGAGAAGAAACAGGTGTCCTCAATTACCTTTCCAGGGCTGCCTAGGATGAGGGTGAAGAGGCATATTCCCGAAGCATGGCCCAGTACCTCTGTCCCCTACCCCTTGAGGTGAGGCTACGTGTGCGAGGATCCATTCAGATCCTAATTGATGCATGCACACAACCCAATGACCCATATGAGTTGTTTGAGTATCTTAAGAGGTGACAGCTCTCACCCAGTAACCGTCTCCGCCTTGCCCGATAACCAGATGTGCATGCGCAATTAGGATATGAAGTTCCGCCTGCACGTGTGCCTACACCTCCACCCATTCCCCCCAAACCAACCTTGGCCACAACAGGGCCAAATGGCAGCCTATAACCAACCTGCCCAATATGGCCACTTGTACAGACCCGGTGTTTGAGGCTGGCCCCAACCTGGGTTTGGACGACATGGTCATATTGGGGGGTATGATGGACGTGGCTACAGTCAGCCTCTAGAGTTTAATCGCCATTATCCTTATGGTCTCTTTGGCGCGCAGGTACATGACCATGGCCACACATTACTACAGGGCCAAGAACATCCACCCTAACAGGGTGATGGTCAAGCAGGGCACCCCAACCCCCAACAAAGAGATGAAGGCCTCCCGTCATCACCTCCGCCAAGCTACCAGCAGTTATAAAACCAAAAAGTTGTTTATGTTTTTGCGTTAGCAAATGTTTCTTTCTTGTTACTTTTTGGGTGCCCAAATAATATAATGTGCTATACAGAAAAGCCCCAATGGGCAGGGCAATATCTGCCATATGACAAAAATATGGTAAACAGTATTCTAAGTTGTTTTTTGCATTTATAAAAAATTAGAAAATGCAACTTTGGGCCTCTTCTTTCATTATTTTAGGCATTCGAATAAGTAAGACAACTTTAGCCCATATAAACCGAACACACAAATCATAGGACAGTAAAAAATACTACTTATATACACACACATAAGAACATCACAACATAGGTACAGCCTGATCTTGCCAGGTAGTAACACCCTGAGGTGAAACAAAACACTGGGTGAACACATCACGTACTTTGAGTCCTGAGAGAGGATGCCGTAAAGGGAGCACATGTGGCCTAGGCCTATCCCCATTGCCCACCACACCTTCAGCCACATCAGATGAGGAGCAATCATGCAGTCTAGTGAAGTTATGTAGGACCACACAAGCTTTGATGACCTCATTGACAGGCTTCACTCAGCTGAATGGCAGACTGGAGGACACGCCATTTGGCACAAAGAATGCCGAAAGCGCACTCCACAAGTCTTCGGGCACGTGAAAGGCGCAAATTAAAAATCCTGCGCCGGTGGTCAAGGTTTCTGCACGGGTATGGCCTCATTACATGCCTGGTCAATTGGAAGGCTTCATCCCCCACTAGGACATAAGGCACCGCTTCTTGATTTGAGCCTGGCAGCTGACGTGGTGGTGTTAGGTCCAACTGGTTATTGCGCAGCCGCCGACCCATAATGGAAGAATTGAAGACTCGAGAGTCTCCAGTTCTTCCATAAGCCCCAATGCCTACAATTATAAACCTGTAGTAGCTGTCAACCAGAGCCAAGAAAACTACAGAAAAATATTGTTTATAATTATAGAATTGGGACCCTGAGTTTGGCGGCTTACGCACATGGATGTGCTTCCCATCCAGGACTCCAATACAATTGGGGAATTGGCAGTGCGACTCAAATCCCCTGGCAATCCTCAACCAGTTAACCATATTGGGCATGGCATGACCAGTTGATTAAGTCTGGACCAGATTTCCGAACATGTAGCCCAAATGATGCCAGATATTGTTCATCGCCTAATCAAAAACTCCAGATGGAGTGCGGCATAAGAAAGGTAAGTTGTGAGGAACCTACAATTAAACAAATGGAGAAAATATAAACATTACTATATGCTAAGATGCACACATTACATAGAGATCACCAGAACAGTGGGTAAGTAAGAAGATTTGGCGAACAATACATATACACATGTACCACGGCTATGTAATGTGTAATAACACATCAAAGTCTTCTTACTTAGAGCATATATTTGGGAACAATTCATAATGTCACTCAGCCAAAAAGGTGTGACTGAGTAAGAGAATTATTTTGGAAACGAATCATCTACATACATTCTGTAGCTGAGGAATACACACCGTAACGTACGGAGAAGCCGCTCCCCCGCAGAGATACATTTGCGCATCCGGGTGTCCTGGAAGGTGATCCCTGGGCGCACTGTCTCCAACAAAACATCAAAGGTAGAAACGGTCATCCGACAATAGAAGAAAAACTTGTCGGGATGTGTTCTCAGAGCTGCATAAAGTCTGTGAAAATGGCCTTTATTGAGGCATTGTTTCAAATGTGGATGCACCCACATTCGTCTCCTCCTCGGATCCACAATCACTGGGTATGGCTGGCCAAAGCGGCGGGACAAAACACAGTTGAACAGAACATGGTCAGTTGGGGTGAACTGAAATGTGTCTGGCATGTTTGCTAACAACCACCAAGACACCAACACAAGCACTGCACCAAAATGGGCAGATTGGAGGCTGCCACCTGATGTAGAGGCAATAAATAGGGTTGGTGATGAAGATTTAAATTATGTGCAGGCCTCAAAACCGTTATATGTCCATTTTGCAAGGTTGCGAGAAAAAAACACTATACGGATCACATACGGATGCTTACATGAGAAAAATATGCGGCCACACCCTGACAACGGATGACATACGGATCACTATTTAGGGACCATTTATCCGTATTACTGCCGTACAATACGGTCCGAATTTTTCTACGTTGTGTGTGACGCCGGCCTTATGGCCATGTCTGGACCGTCGCCTATGTCTCTACTGCTAGACAGCACAGAGCATGCATTGCCAATGGCTTTGGGGATGCATGCGTGGTCCTTTTTTATATTAGTCTGTCTGGGACTTGTGGGGTGTCTATGTTTTGCTGAAGAATGCTGTGACTGTTGTAATTAGCTTTCTGCTGGGTGGTTTTGGATGGAGCCACTCATCTTTTAATCACCCTATAGCTACTTTTAGCTGCCAGTTATAGCTTGTAACTTCCCTGGTCTGTTGTTTGTCTATACTTAGTAGCTTATATTTATGGTGTTTAATTCCTGATCTTGGCTTGCATTTTGACTACCCAGCTGTTTTTAAATTGTTTTCCATGACCTTTCTTTCTGCCAGCCTGCTTCACCGACATAACACAGAAGGCCCTACTACCACAAGCAGAGCACCTTTACATATACAGTCGTGTGAAAATGTGTTTGCTCCCCGTTAGGCGTCGAGTTTCCCCCACTGCACAGGGGGAATCTCAAGCCATGTCCTCTGCGGCCACAGAGATTCCTGCTCAGCAGAGATGTTGGTCCAGGCATGTTGCCCAGGCTAATTTTAGGGATCTGGTTGCTCCTTCGGGCTCTGCTGTAACACCATGCTTAAGTCAGCAGCAAGCAGACGCTCCAGGGACTAAGTCCTGTATTTTGCCTACTGAGCATGCCCATGGGACGACCTCTCATTGGAGGTTGGAGGTCACATGCGCAGGTCCTGTTCCTGCTCTGATTGGTCCACTACTGGGAAGGTCCTGGAAGGACGCTGCTATAAAAGAGTCACATGGCCGCTCAGCCATGCGCTAGTATAGACTCTTGTGGCTTATGGTGTGTATCATGATGGATGTTTGTGACTGCGAATGACTCATTATGAAACCCCTACCCTTGGTTGTGACTGTTGTTAGGGCTTAGTGGTTAGAGTCAGCGCCTGTTAGTGATTAAGCTATGCGCCACAGTGCATCCTATTCCTCTGCACTATCTACGGTCCGACTGTGCCTCCCTGCTCAGGGCACTGTCGTACCGCGCCAGGTAACAGTAACCGCCAGTGCAACACCGTGCGCACCTCTAGTGCTTTCCTACCCACCCCGGGTGGTTAGTGGCGTCCGCCGAAGCGGTACTGTGCGCACGTGGCACGATTATATAAATCTTCTCTTTTTGTTGGCACTGCAGCCACGGCACCGAGCGCTGATGGTCTAGAGGAGCTCTAGTCCTGTGCCTCTGGGACAGAGCTCTGTTACGTCTAATTAGTGCTCACTCAGCCGAGCTCTGTAAGTTCAACAGGCTCCGGAGTTTGTTTTAGCGGCTCTGTGGAGCAACAGAGTTCGCTTCCATTCACACTGGGTGAAGTTACCCCATGTGTGAGCAAGCGTTCACTCTCCATCTAGTTCCGCCATTACTCAGCAGCAGGTTCCATCTCTGCACGGTGGACCCCGGGCTGCAAATGCACCTCATATCTCCTTTTATATTATTTGATGTGTTCCGCAGGCCCTAACACCCCCTTCCTGATTTCCTATTCTTTTCCATATTTGTTACACTTACATGTTTCAGATCACCAAACAAATTTAAAAATTAGAAAAAGATAACACAAGTAAACACAAAATGCAGTTTTTAAATGAAGGTCTTTATAATTAAAGATATAAATCTATACCTACAGGGCCTTGTGTGCAAAAGTGATCGCTCCCCCTATTAAAATGTAAATTAACTGTGGTTTATCACATCTTTGGGAAGCTGAGCACAATTTACCTAGCCACTCCAAGGACTGACTACTGCAACACCTGTTCTCAATAAAAAATTGCTTAAATAGGACCTGCCTGACAAAGTGAAGAAGAGCATAAGATCTTCAAAAGCTAGACATCATACCACAATCCAAAGAATGAGAAGCAAAGTAATTGAGATCTATCAGTCTGGAAAAGGTTAAAAAGCCATGTCTAAAGCTTTGGGACTCCAGCAAACCACAATGAGAGCCGTTATCCACAAATGGTGAAAACATGGAACAGTGGTGAACCTTCCCAGGAGTGGCCAGCAGACAAAAATTAATCCAAGAGCGCAGCGATGACTCATGCAAGAGGTCACAAAAGACCCCACAACAACATCCAAAGAACTGCAATCCTCACTTGCCTCAGTTAAGGTCAGTGTTCAAGACTCGACCATAAGAAAGAGACTGCATTGCAGAGTTCCAAGACAAAAATCACTGCTGAGCAATAAGAACAAAAAGGCTTGTCTTAGTTTTGCAAGAAAACATGATGATCCCCAAGACTTTTGTCAGAATACTCTGTGGACTGACAAGACAAAAGTTGATCTTTTTGGAAGGTGAATGTCCCCATTACAACTGGTGTAGAAGTAACACAGCATTTCAGAAAAGGAACATCATACCAACAGTAAATAGGGTGGTGGTAGTGTGATGGTCAGGGGCTGTTTTCCTGCTTCAGGACCTGTAAGACTTGCTATGGTAAAAAAAAATCCTGAAGGAGAATGTCTGGCCATCTGTTTGTAACCTCAAGCTGAAGCGCACTTGGGTTATGCAACAAGACAATGATCCAAAACACACCAGCAAGTCCACCTCTGAATGGCTTAAGAAAGACAAAATTAAGACTTTGGAGTCTTAATTTGCAATATTTACTAGAGTCATATTAAGTCTAACTCATGTTGGTGTAAAGTCTTTCCAGTTCATTTGGTGCTGTGTGTCTACACTTGATGCCACCTTTGTCAATTTTTCACTTCAGTAAAGTTATATGGCACTCCTAGGATATAGTAGGACAGGTATATACATATACACTGTATATGTCACAAAAAGAATAACTTGGCACTCCAATATGGTAAATGTGAAAATATATTGCAATCTAATTCAAGGGGCATTTCAGTTGATACTGGGAATATTGCTACATTCACCATATTGGAGTGCCAAGTTATTCTTCTTGAGTCAATTTTTCACAGGTTTAAGCAGCTGTGGGGTTAATCTGCAGAGCCAGTGTCAGTGTGGGCTAAACAGTTAAAGCAGCCGCTCTATACACTCAGAGAGTGAATGAACCAGCGTTGGCGCCGCCCCAGTGACTGCAACCAGAAAGCTGCCGGGGGAATAAAGGTAATTTCCTCCTGTTATTGTTTGGCTACGTGGGGCGCCAGGCAGGTTAATAATGCTATTAACCTGCAGATTAACTCCATACTGTATATGCAGATCAATTGCGTTTTTTCTGGTGACAGGTTCCCTTTAACAATTATTTCACCTCCAGAACATTATAAGCTGCTTGTTGACTCAAATCTCAACCCCTTACTGACTGGCTCTGTGTATACATGTAAAAAAAGAGAGAAGCCAGCGCTGCCGATGGTCAGAACACATAACATGAAGTGCAATGCAGATATTGGCATCTAACTGTAATCAAAATGAGACATTTGGCAAAATATTGATCAATACATTGAGTCACCCCGCCACGCCAAGGCAATCTCATGTGGGGGGTCCTACTCTACATTTTTTATTACTCACTGTGCCATTACGGCCTCCTGAATATTTTAAAAGCAAGACCATATCTATTACAAATGTACCTGAAACATGTCTGGATCGCTCCCGTGCAGCCAGATGAAGCAAGTGCAGATAAAGGCCAACCAGGTCTGAACACAGACATCTCAGGTTAAACCTCCACACACTGCCCAACCAGTGTGTATACATGTGTGTGTGTTCTCTGTGCATACATGTGTGTTTATGTGCTCTTGTGTATACATACAGTGGGTACGGAAAGTATTCAAACCCCTTTAAATTTTCCACTCTTTGTTTCATTGCAGCCATTTGGTAAATTCAAAAAAGTTCATTTTTTTCTCATTAATGTACACTCTGCACCCCATCTTGACTGAAAAAAAAGCAGAAATGTAGAAATTTTAGCAAATTTATTAAAACAGAGAAATAGAAATATCACATGGTCATAAGTCTTCAGACCCTTTGCTCAGTATTGAGTAGAGTCATGAATCTTCTTGGGAATGATGCCACAAGTTTTTCACACCTGGATTTGGGGACCCTCTGCCATTCTTCCTTGCAGATCCTCTCCAGTTCCGTCAGGTTGGATGGTGAACATTGGTGGACACCCATTTTCAGGTCTCTCCAGAGATGCTCAATTGGGTTTAGGTCAGGGCTCTGGCTGGGCCAGTCAAGAATGGTCACAGAGATGTTCTGAAGCCACCCTTTGTTATTTTAGTTGTGTGCTTAAGGTCAATGTCTTGTTGGAAGGTGAACCTTCGGCCAAGTCAGAGGTCCAGAGCACTCTGGAAGAGGTTTTCATCCAGGATATCTCTGTACTTGGCTGCATTCATGTTTCCTTCAATTGCAACCAGTTGTCCTGTCCCTGCAGCTGAAAAACACCCCATAGCATGATGCTGCCACCATGTTTCACTGTTGGGATTGTATTGGGCTCTGTGCATACGTATCTGTGTTATGTGTATCTACATATGTGGGTGTAAGATGCAGTGTCTGACCTTGTAGTAGCATCCACTTTTATTAATACTAGCAGTGCAGACGGGTGTTCAGATGTGTAAACATGTCAGCACAAGTCATCCAACAAACAAGCAAAAATGATGCTCAATCATTGGGTCATTGGATTGTTCATGTTGGGACAAAAATCATTATTGTGGGCAGCGGATCACCCAGTGTAAACATGTGTCCATCTTTCTTCGTCAGCCTGTGTAAAGAGGCTATTAAACAAGCACCAAACAACTTCAATATAGTCGATTGCGCTCGAACGGTCTGAAATCAGCTCATGTAAACACAACCTAAATGTTTTTTTGTAATGGTGCAGTAGTTTAGCACTTGGGGCCCCATTTTTAATTTTTGACCAGAGCTCCACTTTGTGTCTAAAACATGCCGTGATAGATCTACAAGAAAATTAACAGAGAAAACCAAAAACAAAAAAAACAAATATCCTAAAATAAAAAAGTAAAAAATAAATTGCATGAAGGTAGTAATAGTAATAAGGGTATTTAGTAAACATAATTTTAATCAAACTTGGCGGGATGGCTTGTACATTCTTTTGATCAAAATTATGTTTACTAAATACCCTTATTATTATTACTACCTTCATGCAATTTTTGCAATTTATTTTTTTACTTTTTTATTTTAGGATATTTGTTTTTTGTTTTTAGTTTTCTCTGTGTAAAGGTCATGTGTTTATATGCATTTACATTTTGCATACACATTAATTTACTTTTTCTGCTCAGACCTAGTTTCTCAAGAAAATTAATAGACATATTACTTTAATGCTGATTTTGCATTGTTTTTTTTTGTGAACATACATTGATGTAACGCATAAAACCCAGGAAATAAAGAACAAATGTGAACAATCTACACAGTCTCTATCACAGATAGAAAAAGAAGAGAGAGAATATATCAGCCACATCAATTGATATTATTGCATTAGCGTTACGCTGAGGATCGATCAGGAGCCAAAACGCAAAGAGCCTCTAACCATAAACATTGATTCAATGCGAAAACATAATACAATTTCTGAGTATTGCATGTTCTCACGGGTTTCCTAGAAGCATTATGGTATCTTATCACAGTCCATCAGGTTCATTGACTTTGAGGTAAATAGAAATAGTGGGAGTATCGATGCAGAATTTATAATGGCAGCTCCACAGTCGCAGACTGGTAAGACTGCTGAAACATTCTTCACAGAGGTAAAGTTATGTGAACTAGTTGCACTAAGTTCAGTAGCTTTAGTACAGGGTGGACGGTGGTCCGGGCTCCTAACTCGGAGAGGCCTATCTAGTGGGACCGCCCCTCATAACTATATTGGTATGTACAGCACGCGGATACAGTTAGACTCTATGGTAGAACAGGGAGCCATGCTCTCTCTGCAGTACCTCTCTCCATTCTGTTCCTAAAGTGACCTGTTACCTACAAAATGGACAGGTTGATGCACTGGATGAGTTGTGTGCAATGGTGGAGCAATGTGATGACATAATAGTGCCAGAACTTTGACTTCCTGTGTGTGCCCCAGAGGACAACTGTGAGGGTCATCATACTGTGTCTAGTGCGAACACTACTGGGAGTATTATACTGTTTATATGGTGTGGCTTTAACCCCTTAGCGACAGAGCCAGTTTGCAGCTTAATGACCAGGCCAATTTTTACAATTCTGACCACTGTCCCTTTATGAGGTTATAACTCTGGAACGCTTTAATGGATCCTGCTGATTCTGAGGTTGTTTTTTCGTGACATATTGTACTTCATGTTAGTGGTAAAATTTCTTCGATAAGTCTTGTGTTTATTTATGAAAAAAACAGAAATATGGCAAAAATTTTTAAAATTTTGCAATTTTAAAACTTTAAATTTGTATGCCCTTAAATCAGAGAGATGTGTCACATAAATTTCTTAATAAATAACATTTCCCACATGTCTACTTTACATCAGCACAATTTTGGATGCAAAATTTTTTTTTGTTAGGAAGTTATAAGGGTTAAAAGTTGACCAGCGATTTCTCATTTTTACAACAAAATTTACAAAGCCATTTTTTTTAGGGACCACATCATATTTAAAGTCATTTTGAGGGGTGTACATGACAGAAAATACCCAAAAGTGGCACCATTCTAAAAACTAGACCCCTCAAGGTGCTCAAAACCACATTCAAGAAGTTTATTAACCCTTTAAGTGCTTCACAGGAACGAAAGCAATGTGGATGGAAAAAATTAACATTTAACTTTTTTTTGGAAAAAAATTACTTCAGAACCAATTTTTTTTATTTCCACAAGTGTTAAAAGAGAAAATCAACCACAAAATTTGTTGTACAATTTCTCCTGAATACGCCGATACCCCATATGTGGGGGTAAACCCCTTTTTCAGCACGCGGCAGAGCTCGCAAGGGATGGAGCACCGTTTGACTTTTTCAACGCAGAATTGGCTGGAATTAAGATCGGATGCCATGTTGCGTTCGGAGAGCCCTTAATGTGCCTAAACAGTGGAAAACTCCAACAAGTGACCCCATTTTGGAAACTAGACCCATTAAGGAACTTATCTAGATGTGTGGTGAGCACTTTGAACCTTCAAGTGCTTCACAGAAGTTTATAACGTAGAGCCGTGAAAATAAGAAATCCATTTTTTTTTCCACAAAAATGATCTTTTCGCCCCCAAATTTTTATTTTTACAAGGGTAACAGGAGAAATCATACCCCCACAGTTATTATGCAATTTGTCCTGAGTACACTGATACCCCATATGTGGGGGGGAACCACTGTTTGGGCGCATGGGAGAGCTCGGAAGGGAAGGAGTGCCATTTTGGAATGCAGACTTTGATGGAATGGTCTGCGGGCATCATGTTGCGTTTGCAGAGCCCCTGATGGGCCTAAACAGTGGAAACCCCCAACAAGTGACTCCATTTTGGAAACTAGACCCATGAAGGAGCTTATCTAGATGTGTGGTGAGCACTTTGAACCTTCAAGTGCTTCACAGAAGTTTATAACGTAGAGCCGTGAAAATAAGAAATCCATTTTTTTTCCACAAAAATGATCTTTTCGCGCCCAAATTTTTATTTTTACAAGGGTAACAGGAGAAATCATACCCCCACAGTTATTATGCAATTTGTCCTGAGTACACTGATACCCCATATGTGGGGGGGAACCACTGTTTGGGCGCATGGGAGAGCTCGGAAGGGAAGGAGTGCCATTTTGGAATGCAGACTTTGATGGAATGGTCTGCGGGCATCATGTTGCGTTTGCAGAGCCCCTGATGGGCCTAAACAGTGGAAACCCCCCACAAGTGACCCCATTTTGGAAATTAGACCCCCTAAGGAACTTATCTAGATGTGTGGTGAGCACTTTGAACCCCCAAGCGCGTCACAGAAGTTTATAAACGCAGAGCCGTGAAAATAAAAGTCTTTTTTATTTCCACAAAAGTGATTTTTTAGACCCCAATTTTTAGACCCCCAAAGTTGGTAAATAGTGGAAACCCCTCAATTCTTGCTCCAACCCTAACCCCAACACACCCCTAACCCTAATCCCAACCCTAACCCTAATCCTAGTTCGCCCTAACCCTAGCCCAACCCTAGCCCTAGCCCAACCCTAACCCTTAACCCTAGCCCAACCCTAACCCTAGCCCAACCCTAACCCTTAACCCTAGCCCAACCCTAAGGCTGTGTGCACACGCTGCGGATTCCGCTGCGGATTAATCCGCAGGGATTTTGCAAAAACCGCAGATAATCCGCAGGTCAAAAGACCTGCGGATTATCTGCGGTTTTGCCTGCGGATTCACTATCTCCACAATGGTGGAGATAGGAACCCGCAGCGGTTTCCGCAGAAAGAATTGACATGCAATTCTTTCTGCGGATTCAAAACCGCAGCAAATCCGCGCGGTTTTTTCCGCAGCGTCGGCACAGCGTTTTTTGTTTTTCCATTCAAATGAATGGTACTGTACACCGCAGCTAAAACTGCTGCGTGTCCGCAGCGGCCAAAACCGCTGCGGAAACGCAGCGGAATCCGCAGCGTGTGCACACAGCCTTACCCTAACCCTAGCCCTAACCCTAGCCTAACACTAGCCTAACCCTAACCCTAGCCTAACCCTAGCCTAACCCTAACCCTAGCCTAACCCTAGCCTAACCCTAACCCTAGCCTAACCCTAACCCTAGCCTAACCCTAGCCTAACCCTAACCCTAGCCTAACCCTAACCCTAGCCTAACCCTAACCCTAGCCTAACCCTAACCCTAGCCTAACCCTAGCCTAACCCTAACCCTAGCCTAACCCTAACCCAAGCCTAACCCTAACCCTAGCCTAACCCTAACCCTAGCCTAACCCTAGCCTAACCCTAACCCTAGCCTAACCCTAACCCTAGCCTAACCCTAACCCTAATGGAAAACTGAAAAAAAAAATATTTTTTTTTATTTCATTGTGTGCGCCTATATAAGGGGGTGATAAACAGGGGGGGGTTATGTACTATTTTTATTATTTTGATCACTATGATCGTTTATCATAGTGATCAAAATAATGAATGGAATCTGCCAGCCAGAGCCAGCAGATTCCCGGCGGGCGCACTGCGCATGCGCCCGCCAATTTCAAGATGGCGGCGCCCATCGGATGACGCCGGCGGGCGCGGGACCACCGGGAGGGGACGGAGGACAAGGGAGAGGTACCGGGAGGGGACCGGGGGGATCGGGGACCCTATTTCTCTATCCTCTGATGTGCGATCACATCAGAGGAAAGAGAAATTAAATGTAAAATCGCGGCTTTTTTTTTTGCGGTCGCCGTTATAGGGTTAATAACGGCGATCGCAAAAGCGGGGGTCGGTAAAAACCGACCGATTCATGTTCTCTGGGGTCTCAGCTACCCCTGGCAGCCGAGACCCCGGAGAAAATCCGACACGGGGGGGCGCTATTCACTTAAATCACAGCGCCGTGAATTAACGGCGCTGTGGTTTAAGTACCCTTAATTACCGCCGTTAAAAGGCGTATCGGCGGTCGTTAAGGGGTTAAAGCCATTATTCTGTGTGCAGGTGGCTTTGAGAGTTATTATACTGTGCATTAGAAGCTGTGGAGATCTCATACTTTGTGTAGGGGAGCTTTGGGGCCATCATACTGTCATAGGGCAGCAGTGAGGAACTCATACTGTGTAGAAGGCTTTGGGATCCATCATACTGTGCTCGGGGTGCTGTCGGGACATCATACTGTATATAGAGGTGCTGGGGACCCATGTGCATAGAGTAGCTGTAAGGCTATCATATTGTGTTTAGGCAGCTATAGAGAACATCATACTGTATATAGGGGAGTATTATAATGTGCATAGAGAAACTGTTGGGGCATCACACTGTGCATAGGGGAGCTGTGGGGGCATTACACTTTACTTAGGGGAAATGTGGGGACATCATACTGTACATAGGGGAGCTATACATAAAGGGACTCAGGGGACATTATTACTGTACATAGACAGAATCAAGGGATATTATTGCTGTATGTGGAGGACTCAAGGAGCATTATTAAAAGTTAGGTGGGCACTTAAGAAAAATTATTATTAAAGGGACACTCAAGGTATTGTGACTGTCAAAGGGTCACACAGGGGTGATATTACTTTCTAGGAGGCAAAATGTTGATACTCTTTTCTATGGTACTTACACAGAGCATTAACAGTGTCTAAGGATGGTTTCACATTTCCGTCTGTGTGTGCAGTGTTTGATCTGCATAGATCCGCATGCGTCATGTGTACATACAGTATATTTAACATGGTGTACGCATGCGTCGTTTCGCGGTGCACGGCGAACGCAACACGATGCATTTTTTGAGGTGTCAAAAATCCATCAAATATGCGCAGGCATGCACATGCGGATGAGTGCATAAAAAAATGCATTACTGTCTATGGGATCGCATTGGTACAGAAGGACATGCGTATGCATGTGTTCGATACGCATGCGTTCTTCAAAATGTAAATAGAAATCCCAGGAAACACGCACATTTTTGCCTGATGTCATATCTAACGCATGTGCATAAAGAAAGCAAACACATGAAAAACGCAAACGCATGCACATGCAGCGTTTTTTTTCCGTCATGCGTAAGATGATGCGCATAAAAAACACTGCGTAAACATGTGTTTTTTATGCGTTTCTGTGTCCGTTTGCAGATGCGGATGATACGCTGCAGACTCAAACGCTAATGTGAACCTAGCCTAAGGGACACTATCATCTAGAGAGCACAAAGGAAGCATTATACTATGTAAGGGGAACCATGATGGGCATTATTATGTTGGGCACTTCGAAGAGCATCGCTCTTGTGCCACACAGTAATAAGGACATACGGCAGCAACAGCTCAGCATTGCGGTATCAAAAGAATGAGGAGTTTGCACAGGCTGGGCATAGATATGGATGGTGCAGGAAATGTGAGAAGTCAAATGTGTCTTCGTTGTAATCTCTGCAGCCGAGTCCTGACTGGAGGAAGTTGTCATGTCGGTCTGGGCAGGATGCAAAAGACGGGATAAGTGAACGACTCCATCAGATAGAACATCAGCTGTAAATCCCATCTATAACTGCACTGTAATCTCTTATATATTCTTCAAGGCTGGGTATGTCCATGATATGGTCACTATATAGTGGTAATATCGATATTGGTCTTTGTGCAGATTTATTTTCAGTAACAGAATGGCGATCTTCCCAAGATCCTCTACACTCATGATTAGGGTGCGTCACCATAATTGAAAATATGTTTCACCCTTCTGAGATTACCCCCAGGTATGCATCTGGTTGCGCAGTTTACAAAATGAAGAAATGTTCACATTTTACAATGTGCAACTCAAATAATGTAAACTTTATTAAAAAGGATGTTGTGATTGCGTCTTAGCTGTATAATTGTATTTTTGAACTTTTAACACTTTTGCAAAATTTATAAAAAGAAGTTGGTGTTCTGTCCTCACTAAATGAAGCAGACTTCAGGCAGCTTATACAGGCAGCTAAACCGCTATACCGGCGTCCAATAAGGAGACTGTGGGTTGAATCTGTGTTTTATTGAATGTGGTGGTATATTGGCACGGTGAAACTACAAACAAAAACATATATATATACACTGAGTCAATACAGGGTACATCAGGGATACATATCATACATAATACATTATGAATCAACGTCTGCACTACTAGCTGAGCAGGGGAGAACTAACTGAGTAAGTTGATCTGAGACAGGAATTAGATACAGGAAGCATGTTTACATACCAGCGATGCTGACACAAGGGGAGAAGAGGAATGATGCTTCAAGGATGCAGGCTGAGGGAAAATGGAGAACTGTAGGGAAAATGGGGGGCTGGACTAACCATAATCCTTTGCAAAGCTTACTAGGGTGCCTTGCAACCTTCCCAGAATACATTGTGAATGAAGGGAAAAAAGAATCAGGAAGTAAGACACACAGTAATACTGCGGTTATGACTCTGGTCACTAGATGGAGCCAGAAGCAATGAAAACATTAAATCTATGGAAGAAACTGAACATTCTGGATATTCACTAGTAATATTATCAGATAGACAATCAAAGATTATAAATTAAATGTCGGAGACAGAACACTCCCCATCTGGCATCAAACGGATGTCACTATTCTTATTCTCAGAAGACAACAATAGGACCAGCTCAGTTACTGGTCTGGAGAATGTTTTAAGTTCATTCCCTTTGGCCATCCTCAGTTCGAATTTGCGGACATTGCCATCCTTACTCGGGAATGTTGCAGTCACTAGTCCAAGTGGCCACTGGTTCCGATGGGCTTGACAGTCTTTCACAAGGACAAGGTCACCAATGCCTAGATAAGACCTGGTAGATTGCCACTTCGTCCGTGGCTGCAGGGTAGACAAGTATTGTTTGCGCCACCTGTCCCAGAATGTGTTTGCAAAACTTTGTACCAGTCTCCATTGGCGTTTATAGAGGTCCTTAATGTCGAATCCTCCTGGAGGGGCACTGGATAGTCCTGTTTTCTGGGTGAGGAGAGTAGCTGGTGTCAATGTATGAAGTGTAGACACCTGAGGGTGGATTTCAGTACTTGAGTCCTCTTCTAGTAGTTCAAAGGTGTCTGGACAACGTTCCTCAGTGTACAATAGTTTTGGTCCTGAGAGCCATGTTGTGCTTAAAAGTCGACTTGCGTCAACTGCTCTAGTTGCATGATCTGCAGGGTTTTGGTCCGTGGGAATGTAATGTCACTGTTTTGGATGAACTGATCTACTAATTCGTAGCACTCAGCTGTTGACATAAACATAGAATCGTCTAGTTTCATTGTGGATGTATCCTAGGACTACTTTGCTGTCTGAGTAGAACTTGGCTTGTGTCAGGTCGATGTCCATCTCTGATGCGATGAACTCTGCCAACTCAATGGCTAAGACTGCAGCACAAAGTTCTAACCTTGGTATAGTGTGCTCTGGTTGTGGAGCAAGTTTGACCTTCCTCATAGCGAATCCAATGTGGCTCTGACATTTGGAGACTACGGTTTTGAGATAGGCAACAGCTGCAATTGCTTTGAAAGAAGCATCTACAAATTCATACAGTCTTTGGATTTATATTTCTGTAGACGGCACAAGGGTGTATGGTCTTGGAACATTCAGGTTGGAGATGGCTGCTAAAGAGTTCTTCCATACTTCCCACTGGATTCTCTATCAGGTGGCAGAGGTGCATCCCAGTCAGATGTTTCCTTAGTTAAGTCATTTAGTAAGGCTTTGCCTTGTATAGTAACAGGAGCTGCAAAACCCAAGGGATCATACAGGCTGTTGATGGTAGACAGGAGACCTCTGCGTGTGAAAGGCTTTTCTTCCTAGCTGACCTGAAAGGTAAAAGTGTCTGACTGTAGATTCTAGAGAAGCTCGAGGCTGCATTGCATTGGTGTGGGGTCTGACCATTATGCAAGTCTTGTGAAGGGAATGCTTTCATGAGTTCTTGGCTGTTTGAGACTATTTTGTGAAGCCTGAGGTTAGAGCAAGCAAGCATCTCTTGGGCTCTCCTGAGAAGACTGATGGTGGTCTCATTTGAAGGCATGGCTTTCAGACAGTCATCAACATAAAAGTCTTTTTCTATGAATTGTCTGACGTCTGATCCGTATTCTGTTTCTCCTTCTTGAGCTGACCTTTTGAGACCATAAATGGCGACTGCAGGAGGACTATTGCCAAAGATGTGCACTCTCATGCGATACTCTGTGACCTCTTTAGTAGGATCATTGTCTCTGTACCAGAAGAATCTTAGGAAGTTCCTGTCTCTCTCTCTCACAAGGAAACAATGGAACATTTGCTGGATGTCAGCGATGAAGGCAATGGAATCCTTACGGAAGCGCATAAGTACCCCCAGTAGTTTGTTATTGAGGTCTGGTCCTGTCAGTAGAACATCATTCAGGGAGACATCATCAAACTTAGCACTGGAGTCAAATACCACTCTAATCTGGCCCGGTTTCTTAGGGTGGTATACTCCAAACGCGTAGGAACCAGCATTCTTCAGAGTCTTTGAGAGTGGGAGCTAGGTCTGCATGGCAGTTCTCAAAAATCTTTGACATGAAGGAGTAAAAGTGATCTTTCATCTCCGGTTTCCTTTGCAGATTATGTTTAAGAGAGGAGAAACGTTTTAATGCCTGATTTCTGTTATTCGGTAGATGTGGTTTGTGGATTCTGAAGGTAAGAGGTGCGACCCAGTTGTTGGTCTCATCCTTTACAAGTCCCTTGTCCATTACTTCTAAGGCATTACGTCTGGGCAATGAAAATGAAAAAAGCATATACAGAATGGGAGGAATAGGGCTAAGCAACAGCACATGTGAAAAAGACTTGGGTGTACTAATAGATCACAGACTGAATATGAGTCAACAGTGTGATGCAGCAGCAAAAAAGGCAACTGCAATTCTAGGATGTATTAACAGAAGCATACAGTCTAGATCACGTGAAGTCATTATTGCCCTCTACTCCTCTTTGGTCAGGCCTCATCTGGAATACTGTGTCCAGTTTTGGGCGCCACATTTTAAAAAAGACATCAACAAACTGGAGCAAGTTCAGAAAAGAGCAACCAAGATGGTGACCGGTCTGCAAAACCTGTCTTATGAGGAAAGGTTGCTGGATTTGTGAATGTTTAGCTTGCAAAAGAGAAGACTGAGAGGAGACTTAATAGCTGTCTACAAATATCTCAAGGGCTGTCATATTGAAGAAGGATCATCTTTATTCTCATTTGCACAAGAAAAGACTAGAGGCAATGGGATGAAACTGAATGGGAGGAGACACAGATTAGATATTAGAAAAAACTTTTTGACAGTTAGAGTGATCAATGAGTGGAACAGACTGCCACGAGAGGTGGTGAGTTCTCCTTCAATAGAAGTCTTCAAACAGAGGCTGGACAGACATCTGTCTGGGATGATTTAGCGAATCCTGCTTTGAGCAGGGGGTTGGACCAGATGGCCCAGGAGGTCCCTTCCAACTCTACGATTCTATGATTCTATGAAGAACAGCTTGTCCTCTACCGACATTGCTATTTGGTTGTCTTGCTTAGTTCTCTGGAAGACTGTGCACCCCAACTGATCCTCATAGCTTCCTGACAGCATACTGCTGTCATGAGTAAAGTCTATTACATGATTGGGCAGTTGGATGCTGTGTGGTAGTTCCTTGACATGGAACTTGTTGTTGCAAGGTTGAAACAGAGAAGGGCGTCCTTTCTCCAATGTATTAGTTAACATGCTTGCCACAGAAGATGGGGCGTGCATATGTTTCAAGCATACATTTCCTATTATGACCCATCCTAGGTCTAGCCTTTGGGCGTAGGGGGCATTGTGGAGTCCATTGATATGACTTCTCACTTTATGAACCTGTAGGATATCTCTTCCCAACAGCAGTATTATCTGTGCCTGATGGTCGAGTTCCGGTATAAGGTGTGCTATACATTTCAAGTGAGCATGATGGATGGCCACATCTGGTGTAGGGATTTCAGATCTGTTGTCTGGGATCTAATTACAGTACAATCGATGATTGTAGGTAGTGGTAGGCAGAATTATCCGTCTAAGGACTTAATTTGATAGTCAGTGGCTTTCCTACCTGCTGTTGTCAAAGTACCCGCACACGTCTTTAATGAGTAGGGGGTGCTTGGTCCTTTGATGTTGAATAGGTCAAAGAATGTTGATCTAGCCAAGGATCGATTACTTTGATCATCCAAGATAGCATACAGTCTTACAGCTTTGTCTCTATGGCCCTTTGGGTACACTCTGATGAGGCATATTTTTGAACAGAACCTATTGTCCCTTTACAGACTTCAATACATTGTGAAGTGATCTCTGGCATAGCTGCATCAGTGCTCCTTTCCTCCCTGCCATGCTCACTGTCAGCTGGCATAATTTGTGCACTCCATGGAGCTGGGCCAGGGTGTAAAGCAGTGTTATGACCTGTGGTGCCACATTCTGTGCATCTTACTCTGACCTTACAATCCTTAGCGAGATGAGCGGTGGATGAGCAGCACTTGTAGCAGATACCGTTCTCTTTTAGGAAGCTTCTGCGATCTGGCATAGATTTTCTCCTGAAGGCTCTGCATTTCAGGAGAGGATGAGGCTTCTGATGGAGCGGGCACTGCCAGCCAGCAGACCTGTAATTGGAACTTGGAGAAGAAACGTAAGTCTTGTGCACTGCCACAGATGTTCTGCGTGGATTTGCAGCTGGTGACGGTGTGGCATATGACATTGAAAAATCAAAGCTGGGATCATTTCTGATTGTCACTTGTTCGTGCATAAAGTCTATAAAAACAGAGAAGGGAGGGATGGAACACTGTGTTTGTATTTGTACGTGGAACCACGTGTGAGCCACCTCTCCTTTAGATTGTAGGGCAACTTTTGGACTATAGGGTTAACAACTTTGGCTGTGTCAAGGTATGCAAGTCCTTGTAGGTCACCTTCACATTTGGCAACTAGGACCTCCTTTAGCAGGTCACCTAGTTCTCTACGTTTTGGGAGACCTTTGTTAGATATTTTAGGAAAGTCATCGATTCTTTTGAACAAGGCTCTCTCTATCACCTCTGCTGAGCCGTAGCACTCATCCAGCCTCTTCCAGATCTCTTTGAGGCCGATTTGAGGGTGATTTACTTTAATGTCTCTGATCCTTACTGCGTGTTTGACTGACTCTTCTCCTAGGTATTTGACTAAGAGGGCTATCTATTCCCTGTGTTGCAGCCCCAAGTCTCTAGTGACATTCTGGAAGGAAGCTTTCCAAGCTCTGTAACCTTCAGCGTGGTCAGTGAATTTCATGAGTCTCTTGGCAACCAGATCACGTTGTGTGATGAGCTTAGCAAATTCTGATGTGAACCGGTTGTCAGCAGAGTATACTGGTGATGGGTCACCCTTATAGTGATGAGAGGTGCATTCATACCTGTTAGTATCCTCAGGGTGGCAACAGTCGGTGTCATATTGCTTCGGTCTGATGTGCGGTGTGTCAGCAAGGTGATTCACATTGGTACCTGGCGAGGGGGAAGGTAGACATTAGCAGAGTTGTTTTGCTCCACGTTTTCCTGGAACTGAGCCTCATGATGACTCTCACTCTCTTCACTGGATGTGTTGTGATCTTGGTTACAGTTTGGATCAAGAAGTTAATTTACAATCTGAGATGTGCGTTGTAGTGAATCTTGCAGTGGCAACTTCAGACTTGACACACTGCTACGGCTATGCAGATCAGGGTTGTGCGTGGCTTCTAGTGATTCTGCCTTGACTAGTGCTGCAGCAGCCTCTCTTTACTGCTAAGCTCTTTAAGGCAGCATCCACACGTGACTTTTCTAACTGCATCTTTCTCTCTTGAACCTCTTTCTCTATGCGAGACTTTCTCACTTGATCTTCTAGGCGTGCTTTCTCTAATTTAAGTTGCACCTCTTCTTCAGCATAGCTTGCTCGCATTTTGGCGGCTTCAGCATTTGCGTGGCGATCACGCTGCTGATGGATACTTTGAGGAGACAGATGTAACAGATTTTGTCCTGTGTGATTTGTGGGACATGGTGTCTTAGAGGTAAGCTTGGCTGTGCAGATTGTTGTAGCTGTGTTAGTCTCTGTGTAGCTGGTGACTTGAATCTCACTAGATGGATTTCTGCAGTTTCACTAGTTCCTGCAAGCTGGGTGAAGGGCTGTCTTTTCCCTGAATTGCACTAGCTGGATGGCGATGTGTAACTGGACTCTGCAGGATGGAAGACTCTTCTATCTGTATTCTCACTAGCTGGAGAGCCACTATTTCACTGCGGTCCTGCAAGATGGAAGGCTCTTCTCTCTGTATTCCCACTAGCTGGAGAATTGCTGTTTCACTGTTCTGTCCTCACTAAATGAACGGAATTCATGTAGCTTATACAGGAAGCTAAACCGCTATACTGGGGATCCAATAAGGAGACTGTAGGTTGAATCTGTGCTTTATTGAACGTAGTGGTATATTGATGCGGTGAAACTACAACAAAAACATATATGTACAGTACACTGAGTCAATACAGGGTACATAGGAATACATAATATACATTATCTGCACTAATAGCTAACCAAGGGAGCTAACTAAGCAGGCTAATATGAGATAGGAATTAGATATAGGAAGCATGATTACCTACAAGCGATGCTGACATAAGGGGAGTAGAGAAATGAGATGTCCGCAGGAAGCAGGCTTGAGACAAAATGGAGGACTGGAGGGAAAAATGGGGGCTGGACTAAACCATAATCGATGCAAACTTACCAGGGTGCTTTGTAAGCTTTCCCAGAATACATTGTGAATGGAGGGAAAGATTCAGGAAGCAAACACACAATAACACTGCGGTTATGACTCTGGCCACTAGATGGAGCCAGAAACAATGAAAACACTAAATCTATGGCTGAAACTTAACATTATGGATATTCTCAGCAAATCACTGTATATATATATAAACAAGTAGACAGTCAAAGATCATGAATTATGTCGGAGACAGAACAGTAAGAAATAAACAAGCAGTTTGTTTAACCACCTTAAAGCACCACTCCATCATTTTTTACTTTACCGTTGGAGTTGTGCTTCAAATCTAAGGTCCCTGACGCTATTCTTGCACTTACCCATCTTCACTTTCTATCAGCACCACTCCTGTCGGTCTTCAGCAGTTTGCAACCTGACGGATCACTCCAGTGTTTGCTGGGCGAGCCGGTGGTCACTTTTCAATGCAAGTTTATGAGAGCCTCGTTTTGGCTTCCAAAAACTTGCATTGAGCTCTTGTGACCATTACTTCTGATTTCTGGCCAGTCAGAACTTACAGTCACAAGATAACATCATGGGACCGAAGCGGCACTGATAAAAGGTGAAGATGGTGGCTGGTAAGTATAAGACTATGGTCATAGACCTTAGATAAATAGCAACACTCCAGTGGGAAGAAAAACCCACTGGAGTGGTGCTTTAATTAGTGTCAATAGCATCTGATGGGTTAAACAGATGAGATCAAACTTATTTGTTCCTTTCTCGCTGCTACTTTACTAGCTCTGGTCACTGAACGTCTATACCTTGTGCCAGGCTGGGCTCTGCACAGAATATCCTGACCCTAACCTACATAGCAACAATGTTCTACATCTCACAAAAGTATTTCCAGCACAGTTTATCATACTGAGGTCCCAGTTTCATTATATTTTTGTTTGTATTCACGTTTTATGACATAGCTGCTTTTTAAGCTGCAAATTCAGGGCTCGTAAAGCATATGCTTTCTCCAACTTCCTTTTCTTAAAAGCATAAGGCTGGTTTCACATTTGCATCTGTCTGCGCAGCGTTTCATCCTCAGCAATCCATATGCATCATGTTTCCCTATCTTTAATGTGAGGTATGCAGGGGCGTGCGTCGCTTCTCGGTGTGCGGCGGGGTTTGACGAATGCGTTATGTTGGATTTTTGGAAGCGGCAAAAATCCATCAAATATGCTCATTCATGCGCATGCGGATGAGTGCATCAATTAAAAGCATTACTGTCTATGGGAACGCATGCGTAAGCGAAGACATGCGTACGCATGCCTTAGAAACGCATGCATTTTTCATATAATCATGTCCGGAAAATGAGACAAGCCCATTGGCTGTGGCTTGTGTCAAGGAAATTCTCCGAACGCATGCGCTGAAAAAACACAAACGCATGCAAAAAAAAGCATGCAAAAGCAGTGTTTTTTTGCCGTCATGCGTAAGCTGATGCGGATAAAAAAACACGGCGTAAACATACGTTTTGACATGCCTTTGCTCATGCAGATGAAACACTGCGCACACAAACGCTAATGTGAACCTAGTGTAAGTCTCAAGATTGTTCTTCAGTAGCACAGACCTCCCTGACCTAGTTCCTGATTGCTGAGGGGCAGGACCTCCTCTTTGATTGACAGTTCAGAGTAGAAGCTTCATTGCGCCACTGCCTTGAGCTTTGTGTGCTCTGATGCCCCTACATGGTGGGATCCTTATAACTTTCCATGGTAAACATGGTTGTCACAATTTCCAAGTGTAACAAGTGTGTTGTACTGTAAATGCCCTGCTAAGGGCTGTACTGCTAAAAGGCCCAGGGAGAAAGGCGGAAAGCACTATAAAACCACTCACAAGGCCTTAGCAGCTTATGGACACTGGTTAGTGGTGGGTGTGGAGGGGAGAACACTGTCAAAGCCCTTACAACTGATCGAATATAGAGGAACCATCCAGGAGTTGTGAAAAGAGATAAAGCCCTTAACATTTTAAGAAATGCAGATGAACTCCATGAAAATGTTCCTCTCTTAAGAGTGTTGTACCAATTAAAAAAGATATCCCCTGTTCTCCATTGGACTGGCAAAGATAGGCAAGTATCGTACTTGATAATTTCCAACAGTCCCATAGACAGAATAGAGAGGAGATGTGCATGTTCAACCTACTCTCCATTCAGCTTTAGAGCTTGACGTCCATACTTGGCACAATTCTGTGCGTCAAGGATAGGTGATAGGTGGCAGGACAATGAACTTTCTTAGAGTGGAGTCAGGGTGCACATACTCAACTGCCGCAGAATTCATCCCTTGGAATTGGCTCTCATCGACTGCTCCCATAGTCAATGAATGGAGCTGCGGTCAAGCGTCTGACCTGTTGTGCCATTTTGTACAGGCTATAAAAGCTTCCTGTTTGGGATAAAAAATTTCCAGCCTCCCTAATGGTTTTGGTCCCAGTAGTTGGACCCCCACCGATCAGCATGTCATTACCTATCCTGTGGATAAGGGGTAACTTGTTTTAACTGGACAACCCCGTTAATGCTGAATGTGTTATTCTCCAAAACCCTCAAAAACTGTATTCTGAAGCATGGATTCAAGTTGTATACTCACTTAATCTTGGCATATACACTGCATTAGGCTTACAGAGTCACAGTGCCATTTAGTAAGCTGGCTACACATGTCTAGGATAGTTGTCACCGACATTCCTGAAACATTTCCATACTATCTGAGAACTGTGATGACAGCTATTTCTTGAAAATCAGCTACCATTAGAAGGGATCATTATTACTGAAACTGTCTATGTACAAGAAACACAACTCCCAGCACATCTTAAAACTGCATCAAAGGCTGCTAAATATTCTGCTCGTTGTGACACTGAATTACATTTACTCCCAAGCAGGTTAGAGAGAAGGATGATAAGCAAAGGTTCACTGCAAGTACAGATCTTCAGAGCAAAAGCTATTGCTCAACATATAAACAGGATAGATAGATAGTAGATAGATTATTGATAGCTAGATACATAGATATGATATAGATAATAGATATAGAATAGATAGATAGATAGCTAATAGATAGATGATCGATATAGACTAGATGGAGGCCTGATGCTATCGCATCGGGAGGGCTTTAGACCCGGGGGGCTGCACCCTCCCCTGATCTTGTTTTCCCTAGGCTATGTGTGGTCCTCCTCACCCCCCTTTCCTGGTATGCATGGTCACCCCCCTTTCCTGGTCTGCATGCTCCCCTCACCCCCTTATCCTGGTATGCATGGTCACCCTCACCCCCCTTTCCTGGTATGCATGGTCACCCCCCTTTCCTGGTCTGCATGGTCCCCTCACCCCCTTATCCTGGTATGCATGGTCACCCTCACCCCCCTTTCCTGGTTTGCATGGTCCCCCTCACCCCCCTTTCCTGGTATGCATGGTCCCCCTCACCCCCCTTTCCTGGTATGCATGGTCCCCCTCACCCCCCCTTTCCTGGCATGCATGGTCCCCCTCGCCTTCCTTTCCTGGTATGCAAGGTCCCCCTGACCCCCCTTTCCTGGTATGCATGGTCCTCTCACCTCCCTTTCCTGGTATGCAAGGTCCCCCTGACCCCCCTTTCCTGGTATGCATGGTTCCCTCACCCCCCTTTCCTGGTATGCATGGTCCTCTCACCTCCCTTTCCTGGTATGCAAGGTCCCCCTGACCCCCCTTTCCTGGTATGCATGGTTCCCTCACCCCCCTTTCCTGGTATGCATGGTCCCCCTCACCCCTAGGAAACTGCACACATAAAAAAATATTTATACTCACCCATCTTTCCTGTGGTCCAGCGCTGTCCCATTCTGCTGGAGGCTGGGGGAGGAGTGTGGCACCAGAGAACGCGCATGCCCATACTGTGCTGTTCGGCACCATTTTCCTGAAGACACACTGCAAATGTGTCTTCAGGAAAATGGCGCTATGCGCCGGCGCGATTCCAACCCGCACTCCTGCCTCGGTCACCGGCAGAAGAGAAGCGCCGCGGCAACGCTCCTCCCAGTGAGGTAAGTATGTAAGTATGGCGGAGGAGATCGCGATCTCTGGCGCCATACCGATGACCATACAGTACCTGTCTGTCACGGAAATCCTGCGTCGCTGATTGTTCGAACCCGGCCGGCCGCGACCAACCAGCGGAGGGGGCCGTCCGGGTTCGACCAATCAGCGGCGGGGGCCGGCCGGGCTCGACCAATCAGCGACGCAGGATTTCGGTTACAGACAGACATGATAAGACGACTATATATATATATATATATATAGATAATAGATGGATAGATAATATAGATCGATCACTATCTATAGATACATAGATAGATAGATAGAAGGATAGATAGATAAGATAGATGAGATAGAAATATAGATAGATAATAGATGGAGAGATAATATAGATCGATCACTATCTATAGATAAATAGATAGCTAGATAGATAATAGAAGATGGATAGATATATAAATAATAGACAGATCGGTAGATATATAATAGATCGATAAATAGATAGAAAATAGATAATAGATAGACAGACAGATAGATAGATAAAATATAGATAGATAATATATAGATTGCAAGTGCATGAAGTTGTCATCACGCAAGACCTTAAGTTTAACCAAAATGCTTTGGAATATAGGTATGGTCATATAATGGGAGAAAACTGACAGCCAAAAGTTTTGCACATACTATTTATTGATCACAAGAGTAATTCATTGCTTACACTGCCATAACTTAGTATTTTCTAGCTTAACCTCTTGCTGTAATTACTGCCCCACACCGACGAGTGTGGTATAAGACATCCTGAGGGATCTTGCTCCATTCCATTTGCAAATCTGCAAACAATTCATCTTTATTGCTATGGGTACGGGCCCCAACTCGTTGCCCTAGCTCATCCCAAAGGTGCTCTATAGGGTTTACATAAGGTGATTGGCTCGGCCATTGCAACAGGCAAACAATTTTCTTTTCTAACCAGTTTTTTACTAAATTAGATGTGTGCTTAGGATCATGGTCTTGTTGGTATTTCCAGTCCCTGCCTACTTTGGTTTTTACCATGTGGCAGCATTATATTCTCCAGTATATCCTTGTACATGGTAGAATTCATATTTCCATCAATTCTATGCAGAGGGCCAATGCCAGATGCAGAAAAGCAGCCCCAAACCTAACATGCCATCACTACCAAACAGACTTATTCCCGACCACAACACCTTAGACCAATCTGTCTCATTCCATTGGCTGTGTTCTTTGGCAAACACAAGTCGGACCTTCAGGTTCTTTGCAGAGATGAAAATCTTATTGACTGGAACTCGTGCATTCAACCCTACTGCTCTTAGCCATGGCACCACAGTTTGGCGACTCACTTTGACCCCATATTCTTCATTAATTTCGTGTTGTATCTTTACAGCACTTTTATGGACGTCAGATACTGAATTTTTCTTAATAATCTGATCGACTTTGGAGGAAGTTTCCCGTGGTCGCTCACTTCTAGGTGTCAGCTGTTCCATAACCTTCTTTTTCTTTCTTTATTGTATGTGACGCAACTCTGAGAGCAGCTGAATTCTTCTTTTTGACTTTTCCCAGATTTCACTCTCAGAATAAGCTTCCTGACATCTGGAGCTAAATTTGGTTTTATCTTTGCCATGTTTAACCAAAAAACACACACAAACACAAAAAAAAATGTGACTATCCATGACCGCAAATACAGCTCAGCTCTTTTGTATAATGTCCTCCATGTTGCTGCAGCTTGTCTCTGTTAGGCTGGTTTCACATTAGCGCTTTTTAAGCGCACGCACGGCCGGGGGTAGCTCCGCCCCCGAGCCGGCTCTCTGCCCGGCGTGCCCGCCCCTTGCTTGTAGCACCGCCTCCTAGCGCACAGCGGCGCCTGCGATCGGCGCACCCTATCTTTAGCATAGGGTGTGCAGATCGTGCGCAGGCCGTGCGCTAGTTGCGCTTTGACCTGCGCTGCGCACTTTTGACGGTGCGCCGTGCGCGCCAAAATCAAACTTTTCGAATTTTGGCGCGCACGGCGCACCGTCAAAAGTGCGCAGCGCAGGTCAAAGCGCAACTAGCGCACGGCCTGCGCACGATCTGCGCACCCTATGCTAAAGATAGGGTGCGCCGACCGCAGACGCCACTGTGCGCTAGGAGGCGGCGCTACAAGCAAGGGGCGGGCACGCCGGGCAGAGAGCCGGCTCGGGGGCGGAGCTACCCCCGGCCGTGCGTGCGCTTAAAAAGCGCTAATGTGAAACCAGCCTAAGCTAAAAAGTGAACAAAGAGCAGGACTTCCCCTCTTTGTGCTGAGCTGTTTTTTGAGAAATCACTGTAGCTTGTTTCTTTCCCCTTCTAATTGTTCTGAAAAGTTACTTGACTCAGAAATAGACAAATCCAAGTTTTAGCTTAGTTAATAAAGGGTTCATTCTCTAGCAGGACTTGGCCCCTGTCCACACTGCCAAAAGTTTCAATACCTGATTTAAAAACAACAGTATCACTGTGCTTGATTGGCCGCAAACTCGCCTGACCTTAACCCCTTAGAGAATCTATGGAGTATTGTCAAGAGGAAGATGAGAGACACCAGACCCAACAATGCACATGAGCTGAAGGCTGCTATCAAAGCAACCTGGGCTTCCATAACAGCTCAGCAGTGCCACAGGCTGATCGCCTCCATGCCACGCCACATTGATACAGTAATTGATGCCAGAGGAGCCCTGACCAAGTACTGAGTGCATTTACTGAACATACATTTCAGTAGGCCAACATTTTGGATTTTAAAATAATTTTTTCAAGCTGGTGTTAAAAAGTATTCTAATTTACTGAGATAATGACTTTTGGGTTTTCATTGGCTGTAAGCCATAATCATCAACATTAACAGAAATAAACACCTGAAATAGATCACTCTGTGTGTAATAACTCTATATAATACATGAGTTTCACTTTTTGTATTGAAGAACTGAAATAAATTAACTTTTTGATGATATTCTAATTTTGTGACATGCACCTGTATATGGCATCATGCGAAAAGAACATTATGAGGCAAAACTGAAGCAACATCTCAAGTCATCATAGCAACAAGCATTTCCTGGATATTGACAATGCAGTAACTGAAGGCACAATTCATGCAGATATTTTTTGAAAACCTACAGCCATCTTTATATATAATTGCCTTAAATTGTTTGTCATCCACTTCTGGATGTCCCCGAAACCCACAATCCATTGCGCCGCACTGGAAGTACACGGACCACTATTTTGGAACACCCAAGTGATGCTGCTTGGATCCAGGACACAGCAGTGATCCCGAACGCCGCTGCGATCCCGACCGCCGCTGGGATCCCAGCTGCCGCTCAGATCCAGGCCACCGCTGCGATCCCAACCGCTGCTGTGATCCCAGCTGCCACTTGGATCCAGGTCACCGCTGCGATCCCAACTGCCGCTTGGATCTAGGCTGCCGCTGCGATTCTGAACGCCGCTGCAATCCTGGCCGCTGCTTGGATCCCAGCTGCCGCTCAGATCCCAGCTGCCGTTCAGATCCCAGCTGCCGCTCAGATCCAGGCCGCCTCCGCGATCACAAGGCTGTGAAAGGGGTGTAACAAGGGGATATAATGAGAGGGGTGTAATAAAGGGGGTATAATGAGAGGGTGTAAGGAGGGGGTGTAATGAGAGGGTGTAATGATGGGGGAGTAGTGAGAGGCATGCCGCCGCTGGACCCCCGCCAGGACCCACCGCCTGACTACACGCGCAGGATCCCGCCGCTGCCTGCCCACCCACCTCCGTGCAGTCACAGTCAGCAGGAAAGACTGCGGCCTGAGGCCTGTGCTGGAGATTGGGTGCGGCCACCCTATGGTGGCGCCGCACACCATCTCCGGCACATGCCGCAAAACACCGTCTTTCCTGTCGGTTATGACTGCACGGAGGTGGGTGGTCTGCCACTCCCAGCGCCACAAAGCTGTCCCTGTCTGCGAACCTGCCACCAAGGCTAGGATTTGTTTACTCAGAGGCGAAGGACACTTCCGAAGCAAGAGTGTAAGCAGGTTACAGCCCAGACACTGAGGAGACAGTTGTACTTAACCAACACTATTTAACTATCACAAAATGGAAAATTTATAAGTCTATACAGCTCTGGCAAAAATTAAGAGACCACTGCAAAATTTTCAGTTTGTCTAATTTTTCTCTTTATATTTTTGAGTAAAATGTAAATTGCTCTTTTATTCTACAAACTACTGACAACATGTCTTCAAATTTCCAAGCACTAAATTTTTTATTTATTTTCAGAAAATGAGAAAAGGTCAAAATAACAAAAAAATGCAGAGTGCTTGCAGACCTCAAATAATGCTAAGAAAACAAGTTCATAATCATTTTGAAACAATACTAATGTTTTAACTCAGGAAGAGTTCAGAAATCAATATTTTGTGGAATAATCATGATTTTTAAGCCCAGCTTTCATGCGTCTTGGCATGCTTTTCACCAGTCTTTCACACTGCTTTTGGGTGAACTTATGCCACTCCTGGTACAAAAATGTAAGCAGTTCTTTGTTTGATGGTTTGTGACTATCCATCTTCCTCTTGATTACATTCCAGAAGTTTCCAATGGGGTTCAGGTCTGGAGAATGGGCTGGCAATGACAGGGATTTGATGTGGAGGTCCTTCATCCACACATTGATTGGCCTAGCTGTGTGCCATGGCGCCTTGTCCTGAGGGAAAACCAGTCCTCAAAGTTGGGGATCAATGCCTGAGCAGAAGTAATTAATTGTTTTTCCAGAATAACCTTGTATGCGGCTTGATTCACACGTCCTTCGCAAAGATTAACCTGTCCAATTCCAGCCTCGCTGAAGCGTCCTCAGATCATCACGATCCTCCACCAAATTTCACAGTGGCTGCAATAAATACACTGTGGCTTGTACATCTCTCCAGGTCTATATCTAACCATTGGATGACCTGGTGTTGGGCAAAACTGAAAATTAGACTCATCAGAGATTACCTTACTCCAGTCCTCTATGGTCCAATCCTTATGTTCTTTGCCAAACTTCAGCCTGGCTATCCTTTGCTTCTCATTGATGAAAGGATTTTTTCTAGCTTTACATGACTTGAGCCCTGCCTCTAGGAGCCTGTTACGAACTGTTCCTGCCGTGCACTTCACCCCAGCTGCCATTTGCCATTCCTTTTGTAGGTCACTTGATGTCATCCTGTAGTTGCTGAGTGACATTCGAATAAGATGACTGTCATCCCGGTCAGTGGAGAGTCGTTTTCGCCCTCTGCCGGTCTGTAGATTTGTTGTCCCCAATGTATGTTGCTTGACATTGCTGTAATGGACAGCCGTCTTAGAAATTTTAAGGATGGAGGCACCATGACACTCACTGTATCCCTCTGCTAAAGCCAGAATTGAGCCCTTCTTTTCCTCACTCAAGACTTTTCTTTTCAACTCCTTTGGCATGGTTAAAAGTTATTTTTTCATTCCTATTACTTTTGGGATATTACTAGCACTTGTTTTGCTATACAGCTTGTCCTATTACAAGAGCATTGAGAACACCACAGCAGGGTTTTATATACTTTCCTTGACTAAATAAGATTTGGTTCAGGTGATCACCTAATCAGAAGCACATTAAGTAGAATGAGGTGTACTCTGATTGGAATTCAACTGACACTGGAATGGAATGGCTGTCAGACAAGTAGAGAAGCTGATTTTTATAAAACTGCGCAGTGGTCTCTTAATTTTTGCCAGAGCTGTATGTATGTGTGTGTGTGTATATATATATATATTTTATAAACACTACTTTTCCGTATTGAAAATATAAAATGTAATAATTGTTTCTCTTGCTCTATAAATGGCACCCTAGAAGCCATACACTACCTTGTAACAGGTGTCCAATCCACCAGTATAAACAATAGGTTGCGGCAGCTAGTAGTTAATTTTGTCATTGGCTATGGCTATGATTGTACAAGGGTATATATAAATATTCCATGCACTGGAATTGGAGGTGTATATACCATACACTCACTGTGAGTTCCCCAATAACTGAGCTAGTAGTGGAAGCAGCCGCGGCCTCATCCATCACTTGTCAGTCGATTGCCTAATAGTCTTGACGATTGGAGACCGGGGAGTTAAGTTCCTCTTACAAATTGGTGGCAGCAGTGGGATCTGCGTGATCTGTCTTGTGTTATCCCTGCAAAACTTGTGACAGAGGAGGGATCTGCGTGATTCCCTGTGGTGTTATCCGTGACAAGGTTCTCTCTATTTTAATAGTGCCGCGTTCCTCTTTTATTAACTTCCTACACAGCAGCTGCACCTGCTACAACTCTTTATTCTGGCCATCGTTCCAACTCTGCTAGCTCTGCTACATCAGCCAGTATTGTTCCAGTACAGTTACATCAGCCAAGGCTGCTACAATTCTGCTGCTCCGGTAATCGCTACTCCACCACTGTTACATCAACCACCGCTGATATAATTTTCCTGTTGTGATCATTGCTGAACCAGCTCCTCTACCTTAGTTCACATCTCTCCAGCCTGTTACATTGTTGACACCACTTCTACCAACTCAACTGTCCTGCTGCACCAATGCTACCTTTGAAAATATGTCTAGTCCCATGCAGCACTCTGTGGGCTGTATAGTCTTGGTGCAACTCCGCACAATATTGCCAGATCATTAAAAATAAGAGTATCGAAGACTGCAGAAGTTCTCCAAGGGATCTCTTTATTGATTACTGAATAGAAAGGGTAAAAAATACAATCAACCTTATGGCCACAGATTATATTTGTCTTGTGCTACCTGTCCATATTGCTCAAGAAAGGCCCATGTGTACCAGAGGCTTAAAGGATCAACCTCCCCAGGTGAGACAGAACATCAAATATACTTTTTTTTAATATTTGATTCAATGATTCACACTGAGATTTTCAGGTCAGGGATCCCAACCAATAGCAACAATAAGGACCATCTCCTATAGCCTTCAATGAAGGTATGTGTTATCACCCAAGTCCTCTCCTATATGTAGCCACCTTGGTTTTCTGGACATGGTGCAAGGACCTGGTTATCCTTATTGCTTTGATTGCTCAAGTTTCACATTCACTTCCATTATGCTCATTATTCAAGTTGAGCCTGTATGAGCATCCGACGTTCTTGATTCAAGTACAGAGAACGTGAGCATTTCAGTGCTCGATCACCACATTTTTCCTGTGAACTGAGAATGATCAGTCCAGAAGAAAGAAGTGGATTTCTGTAAGAAAATATCTTGCAAAGTGTCTTATTTTCACTTTTACTATTCAGTTATGAAAATAATAAATATATGACGGCAATTCTATGAATTGTGAAAAATAGAACTCAAGCTTCTATTCCTTTTAATGGTTTTTTCTTCTTCTAATGAAGACATTTGAGTCGCAACAATTGGCTGTATATAACTCACGACAGCGCTTTCTGCAATGGGTTTTTGTGGTTTCATCACTATAAACCTTACAGAGCTGTAATTATACAGTAAGCCCGGATCGTTCCTGCTGAGCGGATTGCTGGAGGTAATTGCAATTTTGTAATAAAAACCGCAGGGTTCCTCCATCGTCACAAATCCTACATATTTATCATCTTGCATGAAATACTGGCTCCCATCACTGGGTGATGACCATGATCATTATCTTTCCACCAGGTGGATAAAAACCACATGGAGCCTTCAAGGAATGAAGATAATTCTTGTGTTCTGCAGAAATAAAACCAGAAGGAACATTGTGATGGATTGAGAAACTTGAGGATGGACAGCCGCTGGTGAAACCCTGTCCAATCTGTTAGGGTGCCACCACTTTGTTTGGAGTCCAAAGGGAACCCTTATGCACAATTGTATTTTTGGCATGGAGGTACTCGTTTTCTTTATGGTTGTGCCATTTTTCAAAACGTACGGTGCTCTAACTAAGGCCAGTCTCACACGTCCAGATAGTTCCGGTACCGGAAAAAATGGTACCGGAGATGTCCATGTGGATATGTGGTACATCCATGTGGCAACCGTGTGCCGTATTAGAACAACACGGAAGGCCGCCGGGGAAGAAGCACTACAGTATGCGCTGTTCCCCGGCGGCAGGTGCTGAACGCGGCTGTCATTCTTCTGCTCGCTGTTGCCGGTAGAGCATGATAGAAGAATGAATGAAAACCCGATTTGGGGTCCCCCTCTGTTTGTGAGCCAACCCGGCAAAACTTACAGCTGGGGGCTGCTAATCTCCTGCTGGTAAGGGACCATTGATCTTGGCCCCCTCAGCCTAAAAACAGCAGCCTGCAGCTGCCCAGAAAAGGCGGATCTATTAGATGCGCCTATTCTGGAGCTTACTAATCCTAGAGTTATTCAAGGGTTAAATAAACACACACAATAAGAAGAAAGTATTTTAATAAAAGAATACACTACACACAGTGTTTAATGCTTAATTATACTCCTAATTCCATATCGACGCCATCTGTCTCCTGTAAAAAATTATAGAATAATAAACCAACAATATCCATACCTGTCCGGTGATCAGTCACGTCCCACGGCGTAATCCATCTCGGGGGTTAATCAGTTTACAGCCAGAGCGCTGCTAATGTGACCGCTCCCACTGTAAACTACTGGGGAATGAATGGAAGCAGCACACAGGCTCAGTAACGTCACCGCTAGTTACTGAGCATGTGCCGGCTGCTTCCATTTATTTCCCAGTAGTTTATAGTCGGAGCGGCTGCATTATCAGCGCTCCGGCTGTAAACTGATTAACTCCCGACTGATCGCCGGACAGGTATGGATATTGTTGGTTAATTATTTTATAATTTTAAATGGGAGAACAATGGCGTGGATATGGAATTAGGAGTATAATAAAGCTTTAAATACTGTGTGTGGTGTATTCTTTCATTAAAATACTTTGTTCTTAGTGTTTATTTAACCCTTGAATAACTCTAGAACTAGTAATGGATATGTGTCTTATTGACACCTCTCGATTACTAATCCAGTCTTAATGTCACCTTACAATAGAAAGGTGACATTAACCCTATATAACCCCACTTGCCACCACTACAGGGCAAGTCGGAAGAACCCAACAAAGTTCCAGAGTAGGCGCATCTAATAGATGCGCCTTTTCTGGGCAGCTGTGGGCTGTTTTTAGGCTGCGGGGGGCAAGATCAATGGCGCCTTACCAGCCTGAGAATATCAGCCCTCAGCTGTGAGTTTTGCCGGGTTGGTTCACAAACAGAGGGGGACCCCACATCGGGTTTTCATTCATTCTTCTCTCCTGCTCGCTGCTCCCAGCAAAGCAGGAGAATGACTGCCGCGGTCAGCACCAGCCGCCCCGGAACAGCGGCTTACAGTATTTGCTTCTTCCCTGGAGGCCGTCCGTGTACACGGAGGACAGTGTGAACTGTTCTTCATGTGCCGTATTCAGCACGTTTTGCGGACCGTGCGCTCCCACAAACACTGACATGTCTCCGTGTTTTGCACACGGACCGTGTGTCCGTGAAAACACTGACTTGTGCAGAGAATCATTCATTTTAATGTGTCTACGTGTGTCAGTGTCTCCGGTACGTGAGGAAACTCACTACACGTACCGGAGCCACTGACATGTGAAACCGGCCTAAGCAGTTTTTTTTCTGCCACTCTATTCCCACAGACGTCCATTGCTGCCACCCTTCCCAATTGTTTAAAAATGAATACTTTAATGTGCATTGCATTTTTTGGTGCCATATTTTAATTTCTGACATTACAAGTCATGTAGTTCTAAAAGGAATAGTGGAAGCACATGACTGTAATGTTATAAAACAGGCCGTATAACGCATTAGGTTAAATTTTCTAAAGCCTTCGAAACTTGGCGCACCTTCAGACTGTCCAGCCTAAATTCATATTACCTGGTTAGCTTGCATGGTTAGAAAACTGAAATCAAATTTTTTAGAACATGGTGTTGCCTATGAAGTCACCCTCATTCCTACAAAAATGCTCCCACTTTCCTGCTGAGCCATAAGCACCGCGTCAAATGATGTCACAAAAAGTTTTTCAGACACTTAAGAAATGTGATATTTTTGGCATAGAATCCTGAAGTTGAAAAGATGGCTTCTACAAATGAAGATCATTGAAAATCTGTGGCTAGACCTCAAAATAGCAGCACATGCAAGACGACCCAGGAATGCCACAGAACTGGAAGAATTTTTCAAGGAAGAATGGATGAAAATCCCTCAAACAAATATGGAAAGACTCGTCTGGCTGCAAGAACAATTTACAAGCTGTGATACTTGCAAAAAGGGGGCATTTCTAGGTACTGCTCATTTTCTTTTTTTGTAATTTTTAATGCCTTCACCACCTTGGGTCTTTCAGTTTTTGAGTATGTTTTTCACTCTTCTGCTTCCCAGAACTGTAACATTTTTATTTTTCCGTCAATATGGCCATGTGAGGGCTTGTTTTTTTTTTGCGGGACGAGTTGTACTTTTGAACGACAATATTGGTTTTACCATATCGTGTACTGTAAAACGGGAAAAAAAAAATTCAAAGTGCGTTGAAATTGTAAAAAAAATAATATATATATATATATATATATATATATATATATATATATATATATATATATACGCGCAATTCCACAATTGTTTTTTGTTTTGCTTTTTTACTATGTTCACTAAATGCAAAAAACTGACCTGCCAAGTGGCGAAAAAAAATTAAAGTTTAAAAAAAAAAAAAAAAAAAGTTGCCATTTTCCTAGACGTGTAGCGTCTCCACTTTTTGGGATCTGGGGCTGGGTGAAGGCTTCTTTTTTGTGCGCTGAGTTGATATTTTAATTGATACCATTTTGGTGCAGATACGATCATTTGATTGCCCGTTGCGGCAACCAAAAAAACTAATTCCAGCGTTTTGATTTTTTACTTGTTACACCGTTTACTGATCGGATTACTTATATATTGATAGATCGAGCGATTCTGAATGTGGCGATACCAAATATGGTTTTTTTATTGTTTTACTTAGAATGTGGCAAATGGGGGGCAATTTGATCTTTTACATATTTGATTTTTCTAATTTTTTTTTTTTTTTTTTAAATGTTTTTTTACTTGCTTCAATAGTCTTCCAAGGGAGACTAGAAGCTGCGATTATCCGATCGCTTGTGCTACACAGAGCTGGATGGCGTTCATAACAATCCAGCAATGACAAAACAAAAAGGGGGTCTGCTGCAGAACTCTGGTTGTCATACTAACCCATCGGCAACCCGCAGTCATGTAACACAGGCGCAGATGGGTGGGTTTAGTGAGAATTCCGGCACAATCGTGTTAAATGCCACTGTCAGAGATTGACAGCGGCATTTAACATGATAACAGTTGCTGAAATCAGCTAACACGTGCCGGAAATGTTACGATGTGCATGCAGCAAACAGGAAGGGGGGGCAACAATAGACGGAACTATATGTCTAAGGTTGGAAAGTGGTTAAAATGTAAATAATGACAGTGATTTTTTTTAAATCTAAAATACAAAGGAAACCACCATGGTTACTTACCGGTAGCCGGTTTTTCCGGAACCCATGACAGCACCACCTGAGAGAGGGATCCGCCCCGCCAGGACCCTACTGAGACATAAGGGGCGGCACCTCTCCCCCCGCTTCAGTTGGGTTACAGAGCACTGAGAGGACTTCCCGGTTAGTTACATGTTTAATCCAACACCACAACACTCAAAAACACCCTACTAATTGTGCACACCCATACAGTGAAAAGGGGGGGGAATATACGGGTGCTGTCATGGGTTCCGGAAAAACCGGTTACCGGTAAGTAACCATGGTGGTTTTCCCTTCACCCATGACAGCACCACCTGAGAGATTTTTGGAGATTCGAAACACCTCAGGGAGGGACCACCGCTTGCAGCACCCTTCTACCGAAGGTTAAGTCAGCAGAGGAGGATAGATTCAACCTATAGTGCTTAAAGAAGGTTGAAGGTGAGGCCCAGGTAGCGGCCTTACAAATCTGTTCAATCGATACCTCTGCTTTTTCGGCCCAGGAGGTCGCCACGGCTCTGGTGGAATGAGCCTTGATGCCGTCAGGAATCGGGATACCACTAGCTGTGTAAGCTACACTAATGGCCTCCCTAATCCATCTAGCAATAGTCCCTTTTGAAACCCCATAGCCTTTCCTGGCACCCTGAAAAGCTACGAATAGGGACTGGGACCTCCTCCACTGGCTAGTCATAGATATGTATTCTTCGAGAGCTCTCTTAACATCCAGATTATGGAACTTTACCTCCCCCAGATTTTTTGGGTTCTCGCAGAAAGATGGAAGGACAATTTCCTGGCCCTGATGGAAATCTGATGCTACTTTGGGCAGATAAGCGGGGTCTGTTCTTAACACTACCCTATCCTGAAAGACTTGCGTATAAGGTGGATTTACTGAGAGAGTCTGTAAATCGCTTATCCTGCGGGCTGACGTGAGGGCCACTAACAGGATTGTTTTTAGGGTCAGAAACTTTAGGGGTAGCTGATGTAATGGCTCATACGGATCTTTTGTAAGGGCTTCTAGCACTAGGTTTAAACCCCAGGGGGCTATCCGGGGTATTGGGATAGGCCTAGCTCTATGGCAGGATTTAATAAATCTGGCAACCCATCTATTTGATGCCAATTTGCAGTTGTAGAGCGCCCCTAGTGCAGACACCTGAACTTTAAGTGTGTTCACTGCTAACCCCATCTGCAACCCCAATTGTAAGAACTCCAGGATGGCATTAATCGGGGGATCTTTTCCTAACGGCCTACCTAAGAACTGCAGGAACTTGTTCCATGTTCTGCCGTAGATGTTAGTCGTCACTGGTTTCCTACTCTTTAGCAGGGTGGCCACCAACCCGGGGGGAGAACCCTCTATCCGTTAAAAGCGACCTTTCAAATTCCATGCCGTCAGATGGAATCCTTTGACCCGAGCATGGAATATTGGACCTTGAGCTAGTAGGTCCAGGATTTCTGGCAGAACCCATGGATCGGAGAGGGACATCCTTCGTAGCAGAGCAAACCAGGGCCTTTTTGGCCAAAATGGAGCTATTAGAATCACCCTGGCCTGATCGTTTCTGATTTTTCTGACAACTGTTGGGATCAGAGCCACTGGGGGGAATGCATAAGCTAGCCTGAAGTTCAGGGTCGGACTGGGGTGTCTAGGGCCCACCAAGGGAATTAATTTTAGGGGCCCACCTACAGTAATGTACAACTCAACATTTAGGCTTTGAGACAGCGGAATTACACCATGGGTTCTTTTGCCGTATATCCCACGCCAAATCTGCATCATTTCAGCATCCTAATTCTACTAAAAGCTGCACCGTTGTTCATATGCTGCAGATCTTTCCGCACTACGATTCATTTAATCCTTTAGGGCCGCAGGCCTGTTTTCACCTTAATGCCCAGGCCATTTTTTTGCAAATCTGACCTGTGTTACTTTGAAGTTAAAAAGTGACCCCATTTTGGAATCTACACCCCCAAGGATTGACGTAGGGGGTATAGTGATCACTTTGTCCCAACAAGAGTTCCATGGTAGATGCTACACAGCCCAGCCAATCGAAGCGTTCGTATCTGCAGGGGGGGCTAAAATTCGCCCGGACCAGCCAGGCAGCGTTGCTGCCTGCCGGTCTTAGCGGCGAAAACCTCCCGGTACCCGTGCGATTAGCTGCCCCAATAGGCAGCACAGGTCCCCAATAGGCAGCACAGGTCCCCAATAGGCAGCACAGGTCCCCAAAAGGCAGCACAGGTCCCCAAAAGGCAGCACAGGTCCCCATAGGCAGCACAGGTTCCCAATAGGCAGCACAACTCCCCAATAGGCAGCACAGGTCCCCAAAAGGTAGCACAGGTCCCCAAAAGGTAGCACAGGTCCCCAATAGGCAGCACAGGTCCCCAATAGGCAGCATTGTTCCCTATAGGCAGCATTGGTCCCCAATAGGCAGCACAGGTCCCCAGTAGACAGCACAGGTCCCCAATAGGCAGCATTGTTCCCTAATAGGCAGCACAGGTCCCCAATAGGCAGGCACAGGTCCCTAGTAGGCAGGCACAGGTCCCCAATAGCCAGGCACAGGTCCCTAGTAGGCAGCACAGGTCCCTAATAGGCAGCACAGGTCCCCAATAGGCAGGCACAGGTCCCTAGTAGGCAGCACAGGTCCCCAATACGCAGCACATACAGACAGTAACTCACTGACCCGGCGTTGGCCTGTGTACCAGATACACAGGCGACAGGCTGCGACGCGTCTGACTCTGAAGAAGACGACTGTCACTGTAATCCCGCGGCCGCAGTTGAGGCCTCCTGGATGGCCAGGCCCCGCACCGCCCGTCCTGCTCCTCCGGCCTCCGGGTGTGCGCAAATCACCGGTCCGTCACGCTGCCTGGGCTCAGCTCACATTGACTTGACAAGTCTGGGCAGTGGTGGTGACTCCTCCAGCGAGCTCCAGTTACCCGCCAATGCCGCACTGCGCGCAGGAATCAGTGCGCGGGGCGGGAGCCTCCGGGGTGTGCTGTGCTCTGTCCAGTAGTCAGAAACAGAGCAGAGAACGACCCGGCGTATCAATGCGCGGTATCCAGCGTGGCGGGCGGGACTAGGAAGCAGAGCAAGAGTCCTCCTCTGCTCCTGCTCCTTGCCGGCTGCACTGCAGGAACATCAAAGTACCGGATCGCGGCTGTGAATCTCCCCGGTTCGGGGAACTGGCTGCTTTTTTAACAACCGGTTCCACCGAACCGGGGAGAACCCGCTGAATCCCACCCCTGGGCAGGGCCGGCTCCAGGTTTTTGAGGGCCCCGGGCGAAAAAGTGTCAGTTGGCCCCCCCTTAACACATACCACGACTCATGCCGTGTGACATCCGTGGTGACGGCCAAAAACGGACTTCTCTCTGTGTGGATCACACGGACACGCATGTAGATATAGTATATCTTGACTTCAGCAAAGCATTTGACAAAGTCTCTCATACAATCCTTATTGAAAAAATGACTAAGTATGGAATGGACAAGGCAACTGTTAGGTGGATTCATAACTGGCTTAGTGATCGGACCCAAAGAGTGGTCGTAAATGGCTGCACATCCAGTTGGAAGAATGTCTCAAGTGGGGTACCACAGGGCTCTGTCCTGGGCCCTGTATTGTTCAACATCTTTATCAACGATTTAGATGAAGGAATTGAGGGTAAACTGATTAAATTTGCTGATGACACAAAGCTAGGAGGGATAGCTAATACTAGAGAAGAGAGAGAGAGGATTCAAAAAGATTTAAATAAACTGGAGAAGTGGGCAGCAACTAACAGAATGGTTTTTAACAGGGAGAAATGCAAAGTACTACATCTGGGCAATAAAAATGAAAAAAGCATATATAGAATGGGAGGAATAGGGCTAAGTGACAGCACATGTGAAAAAGACTTGGGTATACTAATAGATCACAGACTGAATATGAGTCAACAGTGTGATGCAGCAGCAAAAAAGGCAAATGCAATTCTAGGATGTATTAACAGAAGCATACAGTCTAGATCACGTGAAGTCATTATTTCCCTCTACTCCTCTTTGGTCAGACCTCATCTGGAATATTGTGTCCAGTTTTGGGCACCACATTTTAAAAAAGACATCAACAAACTGGAGCAAGTTCAGAAAAGAGCGACCAGAATGGTGACCGGTCTGCAAACCCTGTCTTATGAGGAAAGGTTGCAGGATTTGGGAATGTTTAGTTTGCAAAAGAGAAGACTGAGAGGAGACTTAATAGCTGTCTACAAATATCTAAAGGGCTGTCACATTGTAGAAGGATCAACTTTATTCTCATTTGCACAAGGAAAAACTAGAAGTAATGGGATGAAATTGAATGGGAAGAGACACAGATTAGATATTAGAAAAAACTTTTTGACAGTTAGAGTGATCAATGAGTGGAACAGGCTGCCACGAGAAGTGGTGAGTTCTCCTTCAATGGAAGTCTTCAAACAGAGGCTGGACAGACATCTGACTGGGATGATTTAGCGAATCCTGCTTTGAGCAGGGGGTTGGACCAGATGGCCCAGGAGGTCCCTTCCAACTCTACGATTCTATGATTCTATGATTCTATGATCCACACGGACACTCGCTCTGTGGCAAAACACGTTCATGTGATGGAGGCTACTGATTAGTAGTGTACGCATGAAAGAAAGAAGAGAGGGGAAATAAAGAACAGAGAAAGAAAGAGAATGGAAGGAAGAACAGAGAAAGATACAGAGAGAGAAAGAAAGAAAGAACATAGAAAGAACGAACAGAGAAAGAAAGAAAGAAAATAAAGAACAGAGAGAAAGAAAGGAAGAACAGAGAGAGAAAGAAAAGAACAGAGAGAAAGAGAAAGAAAGAGGGTAAAGAAAGAACAGATAGAGAAAGAAAGAGGGGAAAGAAAGAACAGAGAGAAAGAAGAAAGAAAGAAAGAAAAAGAACAAAGAGAAAGAAAGAGTGGACAGAAAAAAAACAGAGAGAGAAAAAGAAAGAAAGAAAGTAAGAAAGAAAGAAAGAAAGAAAGAAAGAAAGAAAGAAAGGGGAATAAAGAACAGAGAGGGAGCGAAAAAAGGGGAAAGAAAGAACGGAGAGAGAAAAAGAGTTGACAGAAAAAAAGAACAGGGAGAGAGAGAAGGAGGGGAAAGAAAGAACAGAGAGGTAGAGAGAAAAAGAAAGAGGGGAAAGAACAGAGAGGAAGAGGGGAAAGAAAGAACAGAGAGAGAGAAAGAAAGAGGAAAGAGAGAACAGAGAGAAAGAACAGAGACAGAAAGAAACAGAGAAAGAAAAATTCTATAAAGATACTATAGCAGCCCAGCTCCCATTGTAGTGCTTACCTGAGCCTCCTGGTGCAGGACATATCATGATCCGCTCACATGGCCAGCATCCCCGATTCCAAGGCGATCTCGCTGTCCGCTGTCAGAGGAGGACACAGTGATAGATCTGAAGCATTTCCTGAAGTGCCTCCATGGTTCCGTCACAATCTCCTACTGAAATGACCTAATTTCTGGTCAGCTTCCAGCACGTCACTTCTGTTAGAATGTTACGTGCAAGTTTTAAATTGCTCCTTGGGGCTCCGCTGTGTACTCCTGTGTCCCGCGGGGAAAGTAAGCTCCCGGCTGGGGCAGTCTCTCTCTCAAAATCGGGACTGTCTTGCTGGATCCGGGACAGTTGGGACTCGGGAGGTATAAATGCTCCCCACCATACACCTCGTACACACACGGCTCCGCTTTGTATGCCTCGTACACACACGGCTCCGCTCCGTACACCTTGTACACACGCAGCTTCACTCCGTACACCCTCGGCTCTGCTCCGCTCCATAAACACACGGCTCAGCTCCGTACACACAGGGCTCCATTCCGTACATCTCGTACACACATGGCTCTGCTCCATACACCTCGTACACACACGGCTCTGCTCCATACACCTCGTACACACACGGCTCTGCTCCGTACAACTTGTAAACCCCTCCTGACCCCACCCAAGAACACACACGGCTCTGCTACATCCACCTTGTTAAACCCCTCCCTGACCCCACACAAGTACACACACGGCTCTGCTACATCCACCTTGTAAAACCCCTCCCTGACCCCATACAAGTACACACACGGCTCTGCTACATCCACCTTGTAAAACCCCTCCCTGACCCCTTACAAGTACACACACGGCTCTGCTACATCCACCTTGTTAAACCCCTCCTGACCCCACACAAGTACACACACGGCTCTGCTACATCCACCTTGTAAACCCCTCCTGACCCCACACAAAGTACACACACGGCTCTGCTACATCCACCTTGTTAAACCCCTCCTGACCCCACACAAAGTACACACACGGCTCTGCTACATCCACCTTGTAAAACACCTCCTGACCCCACACAAAGTACACACACGGCTCTGCTACATCCACCTTGTTAAACCCCTCCCTGACCCCACACAAGTACACACACGGCTCTGCTACATCCACCTTGTTAAACCCCTCCCTGACCCCACACAAGTACACACACGGCTCTGCTACATCCACCTTGTTAAACCCCTCCCTGACCCCACACAAGTACACACACGGCTCTGCTACATCCACCTTGTTAAACCCCTCCCTGACCCCACACAAGTACACACACGGCTCTGCTACATCCACCTTGTTAAACCCCTCCCTGACCCCACACAAGTACACACACGGCTCTGCTACATCCACCTTGTTAAACCCCTCCCTGACCCCACACAAGTACACACACGGCTCTGCTACATCCACCTTGTTAAACCCCTCCCTGACCCCACACAAGTACACACACTGCTCTGCTACATCCACCTTGTTAAACCCCTCCCTGACCCCACTGTCCCACACAAACGTTACCTCATCCATCCAGACCAGCACCATAATGAAAAGCGACCAGCACAACAGAGTCCTGCAGCCGCCCTGATAATGTGACCCCTGACTCCTCCCCTCCTGTGACCTCATCACAGGTCCTGTGCTGGCACCGCACACAAGATTACAGCCGAAGGAAGCGATGATAATTGCTGGCTGTAAGGGGCTGCGTCACTGCGTGGGTCCCTCGCGGAGGGCGCAGGATGGGGTCAGTACAAGGGGGCGTGGCGGCGGCCGGCGGGTATCCCAGACAGCGTGAGTGGGCCCTCCCATCTCGCCAGGGCCCCGGCGCTTGCCCAGGTGCGCACGCCGGCCCTGCCCCTGGGTACGAGCGACCAGTGAGTGACAGTGACATTCGGGGGCGGGGCCCACCGAGAGATTCAACGGTACCTCGGTGGGCCAGTCCGAGCCTGCTGAAGTTCCACTGGATGTGCAACGAGTCCACTGCCCATGGTTTTTCTCTCGGGTTTAGAGAGCAGAACTTTTCTGTTTGCCTGTTGTGTTTGTTGGCAAAGAGGTCTATCACCGGTTTCCCCCAAAGCTGAATTATTTTTTTGAAAAATGGACCGGTTTAGCGCCCATTCCCCCTGCTTCAGGGTATTGCGACTCAAGAAGTCTCCCTCTATGTTTTCTGCCCCATTTATATGTAAGGCTGTCAAGGAGTGTAGGTGTTCTTCTGCTCTGCTCAGAATGTCTGTCGCCGCTTCCATTAAGGAGTGTGATCTTGTCCCTCCTTGGTGGTTGATGTATGCCACTACTACCTAGTTGTCTGACATGATGCGTACATTTCGACCCTGGAGTAGCGGAATGAAGTGACTTAGGGCCTTGCTCACTGCCCACAGTTCTCTCAGGTTGGAGGATGCTCCCCTTTCTTGACGTGTCCAGGAACCCTGACCTATGATGCCCCTTAGGTGTGCCCCCCACCCCGAGGAGCTTGCATCTGTTAAGATTATATCTGACGTCTGTCTGTCTGTCCCACGGTATTCCCAAGGTCAGATTTCTCTTGTCCAGCCACCAATTGAGAGAGTCTCTGGTTTTTAAGGAAAGCTCCAGCTTTCCTTCTAAATGCCCTTTTAGCAATCTTTGTACCTCCCACTGGAGTTGCCGGGTGTGAAACTGAGCCCACCTGACCGCCGGAATACAGGATGTTAGGGTACCTAGCAGGGACATTGCTCTTCTTAATGTCATACGTGGTTAGTTTTGGCCCGTGAAGGCCAGATTCTGCACCTTTTCTATTTTGGACTCTGGGAGCAGACACTCTTGCTTTTCTGAGTCTAGTACAAATCCTAGGAAGGTCTGTTTTTTTAGGGGTTGCAATTTTGATTTTTTGAAATTGACTATCCACCCTAATTCCTGCAAGGTGTTGATCAACTGGGTCAACTGCGCTGTACAGTGGTCCTCTGAGCTGCCTACTATGAGAAAATTGTCCAGGTATGGTATTATGACCGTGTCGTGAATCCGGAGAAAGGCAGTCACTTCCGCTATGACCTTGGTGAAAACGCTCGGGGCTATAGATATGCCAAACGGAAGAGCCCTGAACTGAAAGTGCCTTAGTGTGCCTTGAATATAAAGTGCTACCCTCAAGTATTTCTGGTAATCTGGGTGGATAGGGATGTGATAATACGCATCCTTTAAATCGACTACTGCCATGAAGCAATCTTGGTGTAGCAGCTTCACCGCCGTAGTTACTGATTCCATCTTGAAGGTCGAGTTCCTTATCCATAGATTGAGCCGTTTGAGATTTATGATTGTCCTGAATGTTTGATCGGGTTTTTTTTTTTATCAGAAAAAGGGGTGAATAGAACCCCCTTCCCTTCCTGTAGGCGTGGTACCTCGGAGAGTACCCGCTTGTCTATCAGGCTCAGGATCTCTGTTTCTAAGGCCACCTGCTCTTCGGTCACCTTCCTGATGGGTGTGATGACGACCACGGATTTTGGCTGACGAATGAAGGGAATTTTCAGGCCTTCTGTTAGGATGGTTAGGATCCAGGCGTTGGAGGAGATCTTCTCCCAGGTTTGAGTGCCAATCTCCCACTGGAATACTGGCGTCACTGTGGCGACTTCTTTGAGGTGGAGGTGCCTCCATCAAACATAAATCCCGATTTTTTTTTCTTTTATCCTCCCATCTTCTCCTGTCAGCGGGAGGGCGCCCCCTATTGAATCTCCCCCCTCCGAAAGGGCTGTCTCCTCTGATCCATAGGGAATCTGGGGAAGCCTTTTTTCTTATCGCCTGCTTTCTCCAGTATATCGTCCAAGTTCTTGCCGAACAAGAAACGACCGTCGCAGGGGAGAGAGCATAATTTGGCCTTGGACTGAAGGTCACCCGGACAGCCCTTAAGCCATAACGCGCGTCTAGCAGCATTTGATAGTGACGCTGCCCTGGCTGTCATCCGCATAGAGTCCGCCGAGGTATCGGCCAAAAAAGCTGCTGCCCCGTGCAAGAGATACATCTCCGATAAGATTTTCTCTTTTGGGACCCTTGAAGCCAGCTTTTCTTCTAACTGCTGCAGCCAGATCATGAGGGAGCGTGCCGTGCAAGTGCCCGCTATCGCCGGTTTTAGTCCTCCTGCTGTCGCCTCCCACGCGTGCCTCAAATATGAGTCCGCCTTCTTGTCTAGCGGGTCTCTAAGAACCCCTGCGTCTTCCAGGGGCAGGGCCGACCTTTTGGAGGACCTGGACACTGCTGCATCTATTTTGGGGATTTTGTCCCATATCTCTGCATCCTTATGCTCGAAGGGATATCGTCTCTTAGAAGTGGATCGAAGGGCCCCCGATTTTTCGGGCTTTTTCCACTCTTTCTCAATAAGTGCCTGGATCTTCTCATTTACTGGAAAGGTTTGTTTTTTCGTCTCCTAAAGCCCCCCAAACATAACATCCTCTAGGGTTTTAGCCGCCTTTTCTTCCTGTAGGCCCATTGTAGCTCTAATGGCCTTTAGGAGGGCGTCTGTGTCTTCCACAGGGAAACATGGTTTACCCCCCATGTCGCAGTCTGAGGAGGATGATTTTTCCGCCTGAGATGATATTGACGCGGAATCCGAGGGGGAACTAGGGGGATCCTTCCTGGTTTTTTTCCCTTTTTTCAATAGGGACTTAATTGAGCCTTCCATTTCTGACCTTAGGGCAGATATCAGGTTGGCTGCGAAACTAGGCGCTTCCTCCGCCATAGTCCGCTGAATGCACGCAGCACAGAGATCTTTTTGCCAATCTCTTGCTAGGGGAGATTTACATATAGCTCAATCCCTATTGTTCTTCTTGCTTCCCGCTTTTCTAGGTCTTTCCTACAGGGTGAAGCATACAACAGAAGCCCTATTAACATAATGCTAACATTCACGAAGATCACTCACCACCCGAAATCAAGGGTACCGGACTCGGAGGCTGCGTCGGGGCACGTGACCTGCGCTCTTTGGATCTTGAGGAGTCCCCCGATCTGCGGCTGGGGCGACTGCTTGTGGAATGGCTTCCGTGCTTTCTGCCAGAGAGCTGAGAGGGAGGCAGGGACGCTGAACGTTCCTGCTCTGACTCCATGTTGCACCGCCGTCTGCTGCCGCCTTCTCTTTTTCAATACCGCGCCTCCGCTCAGGTGAGCGTCTCTCCCCTCCCCCCTGCGACCGCCAGCAGACCGCTTCAGAAAAACCGGCCGGCGTCGCACCCGGCGCCATTAAACCGTCGCCCTTCTCTGACGTCAGCCGGCTCACCCAGCATGCAACGCGCCGCTGACGTCAGCGGCCGGAAGCCAGCGTCTCTCCCCTGCTATGGGGATCGAGATGAGGCGTGCGCGGGGGGAGGGCGGCGCGGTGGGGGCTTCCCACAGCCCCGGGGATCTCACCGACGCCCGCACGAACCCGGAACCCCGGAGGGCCCGGGGACTGTGCATCCAGCACCCGATGGCCGGCGCTGCAGGTAAGACACCTGTTCTTCCTGCGCCGGGACGGGGCTGGGTCCATCTTCTTTTCTTCACCCATGACAGGTACCGCCGACAGTGGGGTTCCTTCCAGGACAGGAACCCAACTGAAGCGGGGAGAGAGGTGCCGCCCCTTATGTCTCAGTAGGTTCCTGTCCTGGCGGGGCGGATCACTCTCTCAGGTGGTGCTGTCATGGGTGAAGGGAAAATATGTTATCTTTAACTTAGGCCTCTAGGATATAATTGCATCTATACCTTAACTCTTCACAATAACAGTAATTTTGACCAGGGGTGCCCAAACTTTACATGCCACTGTAGTCTGTCATTTTTATCTTTGATTTTCCTGACAACATCTCTCCTCTCTCTATATCCAAAGATTTCTGAAAGTCCAGATTAATGATTCTTTCAGTATATACTACTCGTTTTTATAATAGATTTTTTTGGCAAGTTTGTAATTTTTTTTTGTTTTTTGTTGTGGAATAATATTAAATTATATATATCACACACACATATGGTGTCTTTTGCGTTCTATCCATTAGGGCGGTTTCACAAGTCCAGATAATTCCGGTACCGGAGCTATCCGTGTCCATATGTATGTCATCCATGTGCTATCCGTATGTCCGTGTGTACCATCCGTGTGCGTGTTTTTGAAAAATTATTTTCAATGTTAACCCTTTGATTCTTAAAAACGCACACGGATCGCACACGGACAGCATCCGTGTGCAGTACGTGTTTACACGGACCCATTGACTTGTATGGGTCCGTGTGATCCGTGCTGTTGCACAAAACGGACATGTCAGCGGGTTTTGCACACGGACACACGGTCCGTGAAAACACGCCGACATCTGCATAGACACATTCATTCAAATGTGTCTACGTGTGTCCGTGTCTCCGGTACGTGAAAAAACTGTCACTACACGTACCGGAGACACTGACGTGTGAAACTGCCCTTAGTCCACGAGTATGATTGCTAAAGGCACAGTAGATGTCAGGGTGTGACTTACCATCACCATGTGGAACCTTTTAACCTGATGGACATTAATAAAGTTTAAAGATTGTACTGTATTGTATTTGGATGTACCTATGCTCCTTTACTTTTACATTTCGGTTGTGTTATTTTTGCCCTCTCAAAATGATTTTGGTTTGTTTCTCAATGGATTTGTACAGATTATGAGTGACATTAAGGTGAAAAAAAGTTCTGGAATGATTCATGCGTTTTTTTTTTAAGGGCCAAAAACTGTGCATCTACTTGTAGAGAACACTAGTGATGAGGGAACGCGCTCAGATAAGGTGTTATCTGAACATGCCCAGGTACTAACCAAGCGTCTTCGGCGTGCTCGAATAATGTGTGTGCGTACCCGCGGCTGCATATCTCACCGCGGTTCAACAGTCGCAACACATGTAGGGATTGCCTAACAATACAGCTGGTGCGGGGACTCAAAACATATTTTGAGCACTCTAAAGACACTGTTAGCACGTGATCTTAAACACTGACCTTCAAAACCCTGCGCCATAAGGTGGTCCGATATATGCCTGGAAATGGTAGGCTCACAGAATTCCTGAAATAATAAGTTCACGATAATGCACTAGCAGTCACCACTAGAAAGGTTTGATGGGAAGCAACGCAAAGAACATTGAGGTTTCAATCATTTCATACAGACACGGCAAAGGTTTCATAGAAAAGGTTTAATTACTATCACAATCATCTGATCTCTAAAAGGCAACATGAACTCATTCGGCGCCATAAAATATGAAGAATATATACACGATCCAAATTTCTACAATGTGGCTACTAAGGAGAATTTTTGGCAACTCTACGAATGTTAGAAGATTTGGAATAAATGATTCGGATTTTCTAGAGAAATGTGTTTGGACAGACTGGACGATTCCCCTGAAAAGCAGACGCGGGCTGTCCGGGGACGGGGATCACATCTGTCATGGAGAGATTCCAGCATTCCCGACAGAAGCGGGACTCACTCCGCACAATGGTGGGGAACACTTGATTTGGCCTTTTATATGAAATGTCTCTGTTTTCACCTCCGTTGCCGATCACAGCTCGTTGTGGGGGAGGCCATCCTTAGACACGCGGCTTGTTAAATCCTGCAGATGCTTCTTTACCTACGCGAGATGAGAACATAGAAATATCCAAAGTGTTACTATCCTTAATTGTCTGGCTCTGTCTGACCGCTATGCAGGGAGGATAAGTTAAGCTGGAAAATAATGTGAAAAGTGGAGGAAAAAAAAAAACCAAAAAACACAAGCATAAAGCGGAGGAACGGCGATGATAAGTGACGATTGTCGGATCTTGTTATTTCAGTAGCACCAGGAAGCAATTTCTGTAGCACCAGGAAGCAATTTCTGCAGAATTTCCATGGAGTTTTTTTGTAAAAACGACTCCCCTCTTTCATCTCATGACGATCGGCTTAACCCATTCCAAACCATAGCTTAAAAAGGATAAAACGGTCTCTATTTTTGAGTTTTTTCTTACATTTTAATTTAATTTATTTTTTTACAAAATGTATTCATTTATTGCTCTGGGGCAGGAGAAAAAGCTGGAATGGTAATACCTGCTTCTTCCTAATGTTCTTTATATATAGATCACGAAAACATAGATCTCTCAGTTAACGGATTCTGCAATTAGCAAAAGACACCAACACAGCGGCTAACGGAGGCAAACGGCACAAAGTGATTAATGAAACCCACCTGCAAAGATGTGCCTTTATTAGCCCCCAATTACATTTATGGTAAATAATTGGAAAAAAAGTCCTCAAAAAGGTGGACAACTCTAAACATGGCTTCAGCCAAACTCTAATAGCGGAGTGAAATCAATCTAGCGGACTGTAGATATATGCCCCACCTACACGAGGCACCGACAATAAGGACATCGTTCCCATCTTCCCTGCCTGTTTACATCCAGACTTCCATTTTAGGGGGGCTTCAGACTACACAGCCACACTGCCATTATAGGGGGGCTCCACAATACACATCCACACTGCCATTATAGGGGGCTCCAGATTACTTAGACTGCTGTTATAGTGGGGGGGCTTCAGATTACTCAGACTGCTCTTATAGGGGGGCTCCAGAATACACATCCAGATTAAAATATCTATGGAATGGTTCAGATATTATTAGGAATACAATGTTATGTTACATAACTAGCAATGAAATTATAAAGAGCGATTAAAAAGACCTCAACATAGTACGTTTCTTTCTGTGTAAGCACTAGGACAGAAAACATCTCAATGGCAGCTGCCCTTTATACCATCATGCTGGTATATACAGGGGCAGGTAAATACAGCATATTAACAATGTGGGCCAAGTACATCAGCCCTATCAGGCAAATGTCAGGAGCTGAAGAACCTCACTGGTGGTGAATACAGATGGTGTTTTCTGTCGGACATTCACTGCAATAAACCTTGTTCTGGAGATTATACAAAAGACAAGGATGCGCTGGGTTATGTACAAACATGACAGACCAAGGAATCACCGAGAATTTTGTGTTCAAGTCGACTGCTGCATAAAATCCTTGTAAGCAAACACATTTTCTTATGGAAAAAAAAAAAAAAAAAAAAAAAATCAAACAATTTGATCAAAATACAGAACTTTCTATAGTATGGAATCCGAGCTGGCGTCCTCCTAACATGTCCTTTCGTTAACTCTTGCAGTCTCCATGAAACAACCCGTCTCATCTTTTCTTAAAAATCTACACTGTGTCGCTGTTATTCCCCTTGGAAATGCGTGAAGAAACTGACTACTGGATATTCCCAGTCTCCTAAACACAGCGACAATTTTCCAGCTGCAGCTTTATTACCCTTCACCTTCCCGCTTTCTTTGTCTCCTCGGTTATTGAGAGGGTTTCTGTACATTTACAGAGGGGGCAACAGGTACAAAACAGTAGATGATGGGGAAAGTAATACTTTATTCAAAAAAGCTACATTACAAACATTATGTACTGAAAAGCACCAATTTATGAAAAAAAAGCGTAAGGATTTTTTCACATCAAAATGTAATGACACTAACATATAACATCACTTTGGGGGTCCAATCACTGGGACCCTCACTGATCCTAGAAATTAAGTGAATAGTGTAGCTCTGCTTCTCCTAATTTTTCCCTCTTGGTTGTGCAGAGATCTGCAGTCGCCTCTATTCACTTAAAGACAACCTTTAACTGGATTAAATTTAAGGGGAGTTCCTTTCCCAATTGGGGCTGCTCCACAAATTCTGGAACAGTTTTTCTTTTTCTTCTGTGCCACTCCGTTCTAAAGTTATGCTCTGAGTGATAAAGATGCACATTTTCCTTTCAACCTACTGGGCGTGTACCACAGAACTTCTGTGGGCGTGGCAGTATTTTGATTGGTCAATGTCAGAGGACAAAAAGAAAAACGCCCACTAGGGGTCAAAGAAAAACAAACAACCAAACCCAGCAAATCACACATTTATGATCTGCCCTATCAATATGCCAAAATGTAAGTAGCTCATAATATAAAGAAAAACAAACAAAACACCCAAACTTGTGGATACAGACCTTATACCCCAGCTCCTTGATCTTGTCCGTGAGGGCATTATATTTCTCTTTACTCTTCTTGATATGCTCTTTGTCCCCAGAGCCTGCAATGTGCTTTAGTTTCTCCTGTGAGATTTCAAGCTGCTTCTGATAATGTTGGTGTTTCTCGATTTTTGTTTCAAAGTGTTTCAGTTCCTCCTTTAAAAAAAAAAATAAAAAAATTTAGATGAAAAATTTAAATTTTTTATAGAAGTGATTTTTGTTATATTCCTTTACCTTGAATGATTCCAATTCACTGGGAGAGAAGTTTGCACTCCTTGCCATGTCCCACAAGTCATTAACCCTTGGCTCGTTAAAATCTGAAATAAGAAAAACAATTGACAATTTTCATAAAATATTTACTTTTGCCTTTTTCTTCTGGCGACATTTGTCATATGACTGCTTTTCTTTTTTTTGACAAGTTGTAGTTTTGAATGACACCATTACAAATAAATGTTTAGCTTCAGTTATCATTCTGAGCGCCAGAACCATTCGATTTTTCAGTGGATAGCGTTTCTTTGCGGGATGAGCTGTAGTTTTTATTGGTACTTTTTTAGTGTCCACAATAATTTATGATACTTTTTTTCGGGGGCGGTTGGGGTTAAGGGAGGGGGACAGAATTTTTTTTTTTTTTAAATAAAGGAAGGGGCGATCCTAGCAATTCAATTCTGCCTTTCCATTTACTGTATGGGATGCATTCCAATATTCCATTATTTTGGGCAATTATACAGTGATACCAAATTTTTTTGAATTTATTAAAAAAAATTATATTATATTATATTATATATATATACACACACACACACACACACACACACACACACACACACACAGTGCCTACAAGTAGTATTCAACCCCCTGCAGATTTAGCAGGTTTGATAAGATGCAAATAAGTTAGAGCCTTCAAACTTCACACAAGAGCAGGATTTATTAACAGATGCATAAATCTTACAAACCAAAAAGTTATGTTGCTCAGTTAAATTTTAATAAATTTTAAACATACAAGTGTGGGTCAATTATTATTCAACCCCTAGGTTTAATATTTTGTGGAATAACCCTTGTTTGCAATTACAGCTAATAATCGTCTTTTATAAGACCTGATCAGGCCGGCACAGGTCTCTGGAGTTATCTTGGCCCACTCCTCCATGCAGATCTTCTCCAAGTTATCTAGGTTCTTTGGGTGTCTCATGTGGACTTTAATCTTGAGCTCCTTCCACAAGTTTTCAATTGGGTTAAGGTCAGGAGACTGACTAGGCCACTCCAACACCTTGATTTTTTGCCTCTTGAACCAGGCCTTGGTTTTCTTGGCTGTGTGCTTTGGGTCGTTGTCTTGTTGGAAGATGAAATGACGACCCATCTTAAGATCCTTGATGGAGGAGCGGAGGTTCTTGGCCAAAATCTCCAGGTAGGCCGTGCTATCCATCTTCCCATGGATGCGGACCAGATGGCCAGGCCCCTTGGCTGAGAAACAGCCCCACAGCATGATGCTGCCACCACCATGCTTGACTGTAGGGATGGTATTCTTGGGGTCATATGCAGTGCCATCCAGTCTCCAAACGTCACGTGTGTGGTTGGCACCAAAGATCTCGATCTTGGTCTCATCAGACCAGAGAACCTTGAACCAGTCTGTCTCAGAGTCCTCCAAGTGATCATGAGCAAACTGTAGACGAGCCTTGACATGACGCTTTGAAAGTAAAGGTACCTTACGGGCTCGTCTGGAACGGAGACCATTGCGGTGGAGTACGTTACTTATGGTATTGACTGAAACCAATGTCCCCACTGCCATGAGATCTTCCCGGAGCTCCTTCCTTGTTGTCCTTGGGTTAGCCTTGACTCTTCGGACAAGCCTGGCCTCGGCACGGGAGGAAACTTTCAAAGGCTGTCCAGGCCGTGGAAGGCTAACAGTAGTTCCATAAGCCTTCCACTTCCGGATGATGCTCCCAACAGTGGAGACAGGTAGGCCCAACTCCTTGGAAAGGGTTTTGTACCCCTTGCCAGCCTTGTGACCCTCCACGATCTTGTCTCTGATGGCCTTGGAATGCTCCTTTGTCTTTCCCATGTTGACCATGTATGAGTGCTGTTCACAAGTTTGGGGAGGGTCTTAAATAGTCAGAAAAGGCTGGAAAAAGAGATAATTAATCCAAACATGTGAAGCTCATTGTTCTTTGTGCCTGAAATACTTCTTAATACTTTAGGGGAACCAAACAGAATTTTGGTGGTTTGAGGGGTTGAATAATAAATGACCCTCTGAATAAACTTTTCACAATTTAAAAAAAAATTAAACAAAGAAATAACATTCTTTTTTGCTGCAGTGCATTTCACACTTCCAGGCTGATCTACAGTCCAAATGTCACAATGCCAAGTTAATTCCGAATGTGTAAACCTGCTAAATCTGCAGGGGGTTGAATACTACTTGTAGGCACTATATATATTAGCTAAAGGTCATTCCCTATATAGGATCACAGACCTTACTAATTAACATACATAACAAATTGTGAAACAAACATTTACAAAAAATATATAGTTATACAATATACAGAGTGCAAGATACTAGTAAAGAATAAATCTTTCCATATCGATTTACAAGATAATCTATATTTTTACAAGCATTATTGCAACAAGAAGCAAAATGGATCCTGAAAGCGAACGCACAAGGTCCTTTGGGACTAAATGACCGGATCGATCTATCAGTATTTTTATAAAAAAATGTTATATAAAAAAATTGTATGTAAAGTTATTTAGATTATAATCTTCTTATGATATTGTAAAAATATAGATTATCTTGTAAATCGATATGGAAAGATTTATTCTTTACTAGTATCTTGCACTCTGTATATTGTATAACTATATATTTTTTGTAAGTGTTTGTTTCACAACTTGTTATGTATGTTAATTAGTAAGATCTGTGATCCTATAAAGGGAATGACCTTTAACTAATCCCCTCACCTGGACCTGTAGAAGCGAGTAATCGCGAAACGGCCGTTGTCTGGCACCTCCCTCCCCTAGCATTCCTCCACGTCCTGCATGTCCACACATTTGATGGAAATTATGTGAAATAAAGACTCACAGTTTTTCAGCTACATTGGCGAGTGCTGCATATTTCTTCTTTTTTTTGCTTCACATTGAAATATTCATGTTTTTTCATGCAAGCACCTCCATTTTTTGACTGAATCATATGCCGCAATACTTCAGATAAAGAGCTCAGTCTGGTAATGTGGTGATTTGTGTGCCCTAGTATGCCGTCCATCTGTTTGCTCTTTGCTGGGATTATATATATATACACACACACACACACACACACACACACAGTGTGTATATATATATATAATTTTTTTTTTTACATGTTTAATTAGTTTTGCGATTGCTTGATTTTATTCTGAAATACATTAGTAAAGCAGTCTGAATGTATAATTGACGATCCCCTAAGAGGCACAGACACAGATGAGTTTTCATAGGTATACTAACATGGCAGGGGCTTTCAGTAGGCCACCGGCTGCCACGTCAATGCCATCAACACTCCAGGAGAACGACAGAATGGATGCCGGACATGATTGTCATCTAAGGATTCCAACTGGCGCAGATCCCATGAGTTACTCTCGGGTAACTGCAGTATAATGCAGTCGATAGCCGGAATGTATGGAGCCAACTTGACTCCTGAGCTCACTCACTTCATGCGCCACGCACGCCTGGCAGATGTCGCTAACGACACCAACATGCAGAAGATCCCTTTCCAAACCGGTGTTATTACTTATCTTGTAGGGATTCTATTTTGCATTACCGCACTTTTATCTTAGCAAAATTCTACACTCAACTAGACTAGCAACCCCTTCTAGCTCAGGTTCTCTTGGAGCCTACACCTTGGGAAGTGTAGTTTGGATACATCATGTTCCTGTACTTCACGTTTAAAAAAAAAAAAAAAAAAAAAAAAAAAAGAATATAATATAATAAATCAGTGGCTTGGACTTTAAAAACTAAGTGGTTAGAAAAGTGTATTTTGACAAAATTTCAGCAGGATTATGAATGCCGCTCTTAAAAGCCAGATAACGAAGCAGTGTTTGAGAATGCACGAAGGCCAGAGATAGCCAAGCACTCGTCACGTTCCCAGACTTTGGTGTTCAAATTGCGAGATCCCAGCAATCGGCAAGTCAGGATAGGTGATAAAGGGGTTGCTCCAACTTGGCAAATTAAGTATTACACAAGATTTAACTTGGGGTTCAACAGAAGTTAAATAGATAAATAAGTGATGGATTTACAAAGAGACTCAACTTTTAAAAAGTATAATTTGAGTAGAAAGCGCGCTGAAAAATGGTCACTTTACCGCCTTCGTTGCAAAAAATTAAGCTGTAAAATGGGATTTCATTATGTGCATTACGTGTCGGACACTCACCTCTTTCGCCGTTGAAACCTTCATGACTTATTTTCCGAAGACGGTCAAATCCTTGGTTTATGCTCCGGAGTTTCTCCTTTAAATCTGTGTGTCTGCTGTGCAGATCTTCTACCTTAATCTCATTTTCATCGGGGCTGATAATATTTTTGTGGATTTCTGTTACCAAAAAGAGAAATAGAAAGAAATGTGTGTCTTGTGTCCACTCCGCTGTGTCAGTGTCTTAGAAAATACTTTATTATTTGCTCAGCCATTTTAGGAAGAAACTCACTATGGACCAGAATAATTTAAGGATATGTACACATTATGTTTTTTAGAATGCCGGTGTACCAGCTTTGTTTTTGAAGCAGAAGATGCTTTTGGGAAATACCGGTGGCGTTTGCTCTGAAGCTTCTATTCTAATGTCTTTTACGGGCAGCAATTTTTTTTAAAATTCCTAATATAACATAGCGGCTGATGCCACGAAAAAAACGGAACCTAAGAAGAACGGACCTCAGGCTTTGAAAGCCCGAAGAGGATAAAAGTCCAAAAAAAAAAAAAAATCATATACAGCAAGTTTTTATGACATTGCAGTCTTTATGTTCCATGATCTTTTCGTATTCTGTAGCGTCTTTTTCAAGTGTTAGCTGCCTGAAAAAAAAACAAAAAAACACAACAACAACAACAACAACAACACACACACAAACACAGACCTCGCCCATAAATGTTAAAAAAAAAAAAAAAAAAAAAAAAAAGTGTAAAAAGCAAATTTCCAGTCTTTGGCCCCAATTCAAAGCTTTTACGCCAGAATCCTGCGTAAAAAGCTTTGCAAAGCCGCAAATGTTGGTGTAACACAGGCCTGCGTTTTGCAACTTTAGATGGTCTCAGTTTTTTTGCCCAGTTCAGACAAACTGGGCAGAATCTTGGCGGGAAAGGGGCATGACATTCCCCAATTAGCATAAATTCAGGTCTTAGCATTTCTTAGCCAAAAATGTTACTCCAGTTCCCGGATGGAGCATGATCTGTGGTGAGGCGCTCGAATCTGAATAAAATCAGGAGCGTTTCACTCCAGGCTGGTCTAGATCGGATTCTGGGCCTTTGAAAAACAGATGCCACGGTGATGGTAAATATGGACGAGTACCAGACACCGTGCACAAGTGGGAAACGTGTTGCAGATTTCAGCTTTCAAAAAAGTCATCAGCACTTAGATATTATGGGACAATAAAAATATTACCTTGGGACATACAGTAACCATTATCTGTACTATCATAACACTGAGGATCATAGGAGAAAAAGAAACCAACGGGGGTCATACAATACAGTATTAAATGAAAAACAATGCCTTCTGCCATAGTCCCTGCAAAGCATAAGCCTGAAGCTGTTTAGATTTAAAAAAAAAAAAAAAAAAAAAAAAAAGGAGCAGAAAGTCCAACTAACTCCCCACCAACTGTGTGGATCACACGGTCTATATGGAGTAATGACGAGAAGTACAAATATCTGGCTCCAAAAGATGGAGTAAAATCCTATTTCACTTTATTGAAGAAACCACATAAAATAGAACAGACATAAAGTACAAAAAAGTGAGTCACATGTATCTATGTAAAAGGAATATAAATGAAAAAGCGTCACTTTTTGCATCGTTGTAGTTGGATGTTTTACTTCTTTGCAGCTGTTGTATACTCCAACAATATTTATTTTTTTTAAATAGATCAGAAAAAAACAAAATACCGTAATTCAGAAAAACCACAGGATCTACACCCTTTCAAGGGTAAAAGTTCATACAATTCCAAGCTTTTCTTTTAAACAGAATAGGACAGCAATTGGATGGCATCTGCGTGCTGCAGGTCTCCATTTTTTCCTCTTTAGTTTCTTTTACAAACACTCGTTCCACCAAACTCCACAGACGTATGAACCGCTACAAACTATAATGGTTATGTGGATAGAACAAGTAAATAAAAAATGTAAGTCTGAATGAGGCCTTAGGCCTGTTTCACACTTCCGTTTGTGACCATCAGTCAAGATCCGCCGATTTGAAAAAAAAACCGGATCCGCCATTTTTCTTGGCGGATCCGTTTTTTTCCTCATAGACTTGCATTATCGGCGGATCTTGACGGATGGTCGTCCGTTCGATCCGCTTTTGTACGGATCCGCCAAGATTTTGGCGTCCGCTCAGCGGCCCGGACGGACCATGTAACGTTATTTTGTTCTCCGGATCCGCTATTTACTAAATTAACCTGCATTTCTGTCTGGCTGCTGGATAAAATTCTCTCTCTCTCTCTCTCTCCATACCCCTCCACATCGCCGCTGCCGATTTCTCTCTTCCACGACATACTCATCCACATCGCCGCTGCTGTCCCGCGAGATCTCTCTCGCTCCTCCACGACATACTCCTCCACATCGCCACTCCTTTACGGCAACTTCTCCACGACAGCGCACCTACTGATGCCGCGACCACCGCTGCTGCTCCCGCTACTTCACCGCTGCTGATCCCGCCGTGCCCACAGCTCCCGCGTCACCATGCCCGCTCACGGACAACGCTACATCGCCGGTAATTTTACTATTTTTTTTTCACAGGCGCGGTTCCTTTAATTTTTCAACTTCGGCGGATCCGTACATCCGCCGATCCGATGCCACCCGTTTTCCGCTATTTTGGCGGATTCGGACTGACAGGAAAAACTGAAGTGTGAAACAGGCCTTATTAGCGGGCACCCTTATGTGTACTTAAAAGGGTCCATCCTTGCTTGTGGATGGTAGATGAGAGACACCAGGGCACAAAAAAAAAAAAAAAAAGTTAGACTACCTTCCAAAAAGAGTAAATGGCACTAGAAAGTTTTTAAGGTCTTACCCTACATCTTTGGGGTCACAAGGAGGACCTTTGGTCACAATAAGATTTTATAGGATCTCACTTTTTTTTTTTTTACTACACCATAAGCAAAAGATGCCATGAAGTCCGAAAACTAGTATCACATACAAGTAATAAAAGAAAAAAACAAAAAGAAGTACAAAAATATATCACAAATAAAAGATCGGGACCATGGAAATGGTCTTGACGTCTCATGTTGTTACTAAATGTCCGTTTGACTACAAAACAAATGTCAGTTAAGGTTGTGGATTAGATTTATGAGAGTCATTTGCCAGCGGCTTAGACAAAACCCTTTACTTAGTCATCGCCACCTGTACCTCACCCCGAAAAGGGCAAGTATTATTTACCGGAATCCTCCCGCAAAGATCAAGGAAAACACTACACTTATTCTTAGTCTTCACCCTCCGCCTCTGGCACAATATTTCTGATCTTTCCGTGAAAGCTCTATATCCGGCCTTTAATGGTCTCTGTGCTGACAAATCTCCCATTCTGTCCAATGCTTTATCTATACAAACAAAAGCCTCTGACACGTACACGCTCAACCCGATTGAAAGATTGCATAAAAATACAATTACAATCTGAGAACATGGACCGAGCAAGAAGATTAATTAAATGGTATATTCTGCAAGAATCACAGAGATTGTCTGCATCAATAGAGGCTATGGATGAAACTGCAAATAGATTAAAGCGTGCTCAAGGGGCTTCGGCGTTTGCTGCTCACAAGCTTTTAGTCTTTGGACCGCACGATTAACAAAATCATCATTTTAGAAATGTGAGAGAGCTGCAGGTTTTTCTGTAAAGAGTTGACAATGCAGGTTTTTCTGAAACACTGCAGCAAACCAACCATGACATTTTGAAGGGTTAACCCAGTCTATTACAATGTATAAATTATAAAGAACAAGTGTTGCAACTTGGAAGATTCTGGGACTGAATAGAAATGCAAAGAAGGAATTCAGTAGCTTCACATTTGGTGGAGGATGCGGGCACAACTGTTACATCTGCACCATTTATAGCTATAAACCAAAAATGGAATAGGAAATGTAGTAAAACTCCACTTTATTAACTCCTTTAACTATATCCAATAAAGAAGGTTTACTGGACTTGCTGCATGTGTTCAACGTGTTCTCCACTCATGTATTACGTGGGAGCCACAATACTGCTGGCCTGCAGTATAGAAATGCATGGAGGAGGAGTTGGCACTCCCAGGAGAGATCTAGAGACAGGATTTTATTTATTAACCCCTTAAGCCCCAAGGGTGGTTTGCACGTTAATGACCAGGCCAATTTTTACAATTCTGACCACTGTCCCTTTATGAGGTCATAACTCTGGTACGCTTCAACGGATCCCGGTGATTCTGGCATTGTTTCTCGTGACATATTGTACTTCGTGTTAGTGGTAAAATATAATTCATATAACTTGCGTTTAATTGTGAAAAAAACGGAAATATGGAAAAAAATATTGAAAATATTGCAATTTTCAAACTTTTAATTTTTATGCCCTTAAAATAGAGAAATACAGTGGGGAAAAAAAGTATTTAGTCAGTCAGCAATAGTGCAAGTTCCACCACTTAAAAAGATGAGAGGCGTCTGTAATTTACATCATAGGTAGACCTCAACTATGGGAGACAAACTGAGAAAAAAAATCCAGAAAATCACATTGTCTGTTTTTTTTTCATTTTATTTGCATATTATGGTGGAAAATAAGTATATGGTCAGAAACAAAATTTCATCTCAATACTTTGTGATATATCCTTTGTTGGCAATGACAGAGGTCAAAGGTTGCCACACACTGTTGTTGGTATGTTGGCCCATTCCTCCATGCAGATCTCCTCTAGAGCAGTGATGTTTTTGGCTTTTCGCTTGGCAACACGGACTTTCAACTCCCTCCAAAGGTTTTCAATAGGGTTGAGATCTGGAGAATGGCTAGGCCACTCCAGGACCTTGAAATGCTTCTTACGAAGCCACTCCTTCGTTGCCCTGGCGGTGTGCTTTGGATCATTGTCATGTTGAAAGACCCAGCCACGTTTCATCTTCAATGCCCTTGCTGATGGAAGGAGGTTTGCACTCAAAATCTCACGATACATGGCCCCATTCATTCTTTCATGTACCCGGATCAGTCGTCCTGGCCCCTTTGCAGTGAAACAGCCCCAAAGCATGATGTTTCCACCACAATGCTTTACAGTAGGTATGGTGTTTGATGGATGCAACTCAGTATTCTTTTTCCTCCAAACACGACAAGTTGTGTTTCTACCAAACAGTTCCAGTTTGGTTTCATCAGACCATAGGACATTCTCCCAAAACTCCTCTGGATCATCCAAATGCTCTCTAGCAAACTTCAGACGGGCCCGGACATGTACAGAATTAAGCATTGGGACACGTCTGGCACTGCAGGATCTGAGTCCATGGTGGCGTAGTGTGTTACTTATGGTAGGCCTTGTTACATTGGTCCCAGCTCTCTGCAGTTCATTCACTAGGTCCCCCCGCGTGGTTCTGGGATTTTTGTTCACCGTTCTTGTGATCATTCTGACCCCACGGGGTGGGATTTTGCGTGGAGCACCAGATCGAGGGAGATTATCAGTGGTCTTGTATGTCTTCCATTTTCTAATTATTGCTCCCACAGTTGATTTCTTCACTCCAAGCTGGTTGGCTATTGCAGATTCAGTCTTCCCAGCCTGGTGCAGGGCTACAATTTTGTTTCTGGTGTCCTTTGACAGCTCTTTGGTCTTCACCATAGTGGAGTTTGGAGTCAGACTGTTTGAGGGTGTGCACAGGTGTCTTTTTAGACTGATAACAAGTTTAAACAGGTGCCATTACTACAGGTAATGAGGGGAGGAAAGAGGAGACTCTTAAAGAAGAAGTTACAGGTCTGTGAGAGCCAGATATCTTGATTGCTTGTTTCTGACCAAATACTTATTTTCCACCATAATATGCAAATAAAATGAAAAAAAACAGACAATGTGATTTTCTGGATTTTTTTTTCTCAGTTTGTCTCCCATAGTTGAGGTCTACCTATGATGTAAATTACAGACGCCTCTCATCTTTTTAAGTGGTGGAACTTGCACTATTGCTGACTGACTAAATACTTTTTTTCCCCACTGTATGTGACACAAAGTAATTACTAAATAACATTTCCCATATGTCTACTTTACATCAGCACAATTTTGGAAACAAATTTTTTTTTTATTAGGAAGTTATAAGGGTTAAAAGTTGACCAGCGATTTCTCATTTTTACAACAAAATTTACAAAACCATTTTTTTTTTTTAGTGACCACCTCACATTCAAAGTCAGTTTGAGGGATCTATATGGCAGAAAATACACAAAATTGACACCATTCTAAAAACTGCACCCCTCAAGCTACTCAAAACTACATTCAAGAAGATTATTAACCCTTCAGGTGTTTCACAGGAGCAACATTTTTTTATTTTCCCAAGGGTATTTTCCCCAAAAGTTGTTGTCCAATTTGTACTGAGTACGCTGATACCCCATATGTGGGGAGGAACCACTGTTTTAGCGCATGGCAGGGCTCAGAAGGGAAGGAGTGTCGTTTGACTTTTTCAACCTAAAATTGGCTGAAATTGAGATCGGACGCCATGTTGGTTTGCAGAGCCTATGATGTGCCTAAACAGTGGAAACCCCCCACAAGTGATCCCATTTTGGAAACTAGACCCCCTAAGGAACTCATCTAGATGTGTGGTGAGCACTTTGAACCCCCAAGGGCCTCACAGAAGTTTATAACGCCCGGGTGTAAAAATAAAAAATCATATTTTTTCCACAAACATGATCGTTTAGTCCCCAATTTGGTATTTTCCCAAGGGTATCAGGAGAAATTGGACCCCAAAAGTTGTTGTCCAATTTGTCCTGAGTGCGCTGATACCCCATATGTGGGGAAGAAACACTGTTTGGGCACACGGCAGGGCTCGGAAGGGAAAGAGCGCCGTTTGACATTTTCAACCTAAAATTGGCTGAAATTGAAATCTGATTCCATGTTCCGTTTGGACCCCTGTGTGCCTAAACAGTGGAAACCCCCAACAAGTGACCCCATTTTGGAGACTAGACCCCCTAAGGAACTCATCTAGATGTGTGGTGAGCACTTTGAAACCCCCAAGGGCTTCACAGAAGTTTATAACGCCCGGGCATAAAAATAAAAAATCATATTTTTTCCACAAACATGATCGTTTAGTCCCCAATTTGGTATTTTCCCAAGGGTATCAGGAGAAATTGGACCCCAAAAGTTGTTGTCCAATTTGTCCTGAGTGCGCTAAATACCCCATATGAGGGGGAGAAACACTGTTTGGGCACACGGCAGGGCTCGAAAGGGAAGTAATGACGTTTTGGAATGCAGACTTTGATGGAATGGTCTGCGGGCGTCATGTTCCGTTTGCAGAGCCCCTGATGTACCTAAACAGTGGAAACCCCCCACAAGTGACCCAATTTTGGAAACTAGACCCCCTAAGGAACTTATCTAGATGTGTTGTAAGCACTTTGAACCCCCCAAGTGTTTTGCTAAAGCTTATAATGCCCGGGCATGAAAATATAAAATCCTATTTTGTTTCCACATAAATTATTTTTAGTCCCCAATTTTTAATTTTCCCAAGAGTAACAGGAGAAATTGGACCCCCAAAGACGTTGTCCAATTTGACCCGAGTACGGTGGTACCCCAAATGTGGGAAAAAACTGTTTAGGCACATGTCGGGGCTCGAAAGGGAAGTAGTGACGTTTTGGAATGCAGAATTTGATGGGTCTGCTGGCGTCATGTTCCGTTTGCAGAGCCCCTGATGTGCCTAAACAGGAAAAAAACCCACATGAGACATCATTTTGGATACTAGACCCCCAAAGAACAAATCTAGATGTGCACCCAACTACACTAATGTAAATTAGTAGTGCATGGAGGTGTGGTACAATTTGAAGCAATCCTTCATACACAGGCCAGGTTTTTCGGGGCAGGTGTCGCACTGGTAAATTGTGTCCTTGCGTATTCCCTTTTTGTAACACACTCGGCACCTTTTTTGCGGCTTACCTTTTCTACCAGTTGGCGGGACCACCCCCGGAAAATGCTGACCTGGTACGATACGAGCACCTTCAGTTCCGGAAGTACTGGGACCCGCTCCTTCCTGAGCGCCAAACATCAGGGCCTTAACCACTACCTCCTGGAAATGAAGGTATGACGTATCGGTGGGGTGTGCATTGTGACAGCAGGAATGCGTTGAGCATTGCCATTTGTACGATGTGCACGGCCAGCTTTTTGTACCACGCCCTTGCCTTTCTGAGAGCATTGTACGGTTGGAGGTATTGATCGGAGAGATCAACGCCCCCCATGTTTTTGTTGTACCCAACTACACAGGTCGGTGGGCACAGAGGTGACGCAAAGGGGGATTGAGGGGGTAAAAAGAGGGGGAAGGGTGGGGATGAAGAGAGATCGGACAGGGATTAGCACTTACGCGTGTAGTCAGGTGGCGCAAAGGGGGGGTGAAAAAAAAAAAGGAAATCAGCAAGCACAAGCTATGATAAGTGAACTATGTCAACTTATCAAAGTTTGGCGGCTGTAGGATGCGAATACAGAGCTGGCGCAAAGGGGGCTTAGGGACAAAAAGCAAGCACGAGTGTGGATTGGTGAACTGCGTCACCAATCAACGCTCGGCGGCTGCTAAATGTGCGCACGGAGGTGGTGCAAAGGGGGGGTGGAGGGGGGTAAAAAGAGGGTGTAGGGGGAAGCTAGATTGGGGGGGGGATGAAGCTAGATTCGGCAGGGATCGCGGATCAGGCAATACTTACAGTTGTAGGGTTTTCTCTCTTTCTTTCTTTCGCAGGTATTGTGATGCTACAAGCTGCTGTGGCACCACAATACCCAGCACACCAGGAGATCCAGACGTATGACCGCTCTCTAGGGAATCCTCATCTAGTGTGAGGACCCCCTGCAGAGCTGTCATACAGGTCACAGGCAGGTCAGGGGCAGGTCACAGAGCGGTCACATCGCTGCTGTGACCTGCCATTGGTGGGATCGAATGATAATATCGATCCACCAATCCCTGCACTGCCTGGTGACCATGGCAACCACCTAGGATCGGAGCTCACAACTCCGATTCAAAGGCAGGTCATGCCCAGGTCATCAGGAGGGCACAGAGCGGTCACAGAGTGACAGCTGCTCTGCCCTCCGATTGGGGCGATCGATGCGATCGGCGATCGCGCCAATCCGGGGGGGTTTTGCCGGTGCCTGGTGTTGCCAGGCATCGGATCCAGGATCGATTACATCGGTACTCGATCCCAGCCTAGCACATCATTGTTTCAGCAGCGCCGATTGGCTGAAACAATGAGAAGCGCTGTGATTGGCTGTTTGGATTTCTACAGCCAATCACAGCGATCGGGAGGAAGGGAGGGCGGCGACAGACCCCTGGATGCCGAGGCCATCTACCATAAGGTAGGATGGCGTCAGAATTTTAATGCGATCATCGCGACTGAAGTCGCGATGTCGCATTAAATGCCATGACGTACTATCCCGTCCCGGGGAATTAAGTCCCAGGGCACATGGACGGGATAGTACAATAAATATATGTATATACCAATGGCGCTAAAGCGTACACCCACAGAACACAAAGCAGCAAGTAATAAGACAACACACCACTCAAGTTGTCTCCATAAAATAATAATAATAAATAAACCTGATAGAAACTTGCGCTAATTAAATGTGTCTTGGTTAAATAAAGATATCTTATAAAGAAATCTATTACCTTTACTGAAGCTAAAAACTGGCGAGGCAGGGAAAAAGGTCTTCAGAATGCAGGGTGGATTTCCAGGTCCTTTCCCAATGATACTCCCCGACACAGGTATATAAAAAGTTACTGGAGCTAAAGGGTGCTACCTCCTAGCATGCCGCCGTCCCGGCCGGTGACTGGCGCGCAGCTGGAGGTGTATATCGGCAGGCTGTAAGAGTACCAGCCGCCGCTTGCAAAAGCAGGCCTGCAAGGTCCGAAAAAGCTGAAGGACCTTGCGTGACGTCACAGATTATGCAATATTCAAAGGTTTTTTTGCTCTCCACATAAAGAACTATCAGTCCCCTATAGTAAAGAAGGTATTAATCTAGGCAACAGCTCTTTGAAAACATTGGAACAGCTTCTCATAAAAGAGATGAGGGACCTATGGGAGATTGCCACATTGGAAAGGTACATTTCCAGGGATATCATCCCTAAGGGACTTGTTGTATATAAACCCCTTTCGGGGGACATTGGTGATGGGGACACTTTAGCTCAATGGGACAATATGTTCCATGATTTTTCCAAAAAAGCAGTTTCCTTTATCATCAAAAAAAGAAAGGATGGCTTGATTAAGATTAGGGATGAAATCTCCAGTTTATTTGAAGTCATAAAAGCATACGAAAAACACCCTGATATAATACATCTCTCCGCTAGTATACGGAGGAGGATACATGTAAAGGAAAAGGAGATTATAGAAAGGAAAAAAAAAGAAATTTGGGAGAGATTTTGAGAACGATCCAGGCAATCAACATCATTCGACACGCTGGCATCAACCCACTTACTGTAGTAATGATTCACATATTGAGGAAAGCCATGTCTACTCCAGACCATTTAACCCATTGGTGACTCTTGATGAAGTACATGGACAGGAAAATTCTTCTCTTTTATCCTCTAGTGAAAGATTTTCGATCCATTTAACCTCTGGTATGGACGATATCAATGTCAATAATGGACAAGAAACAGCTCATATACAATGTGGGGACTCTAATGTAGATAATATACTACTCGGGGAGACGGCGGTGACTGCATCCACACCGGTGCCCGCTATTCCCACCCAAAATAGATTTTCTCCTCTTGCAAGTACAGTTAACCATCCTTCTACTTCTAATAACAATTCCAATCAATTACCCCTAGCCCTCAATGAGGGTCCTCTTCTCACAAAAAATAAACATAAAACTAAACAAAGCCATTTGCCGTTTTTTCAGGTGGGTCCAAAAAAATACGGCAGAGGGGATGTAGGGGCGGGAAATTTACCAAAAAAAAGAATAAACAACAAATACCAGAGGATCAAGTGAGCCATTCAGAACAAAAATTTTTTAATCTTAGTGACTACAGTTTAAAGGATAATGAGAAAAGATTACTGAGTAAAGGCCTCAAATTTGCACCCAGTGTGGGTTTTAACAAGTTCCAGGCGTTTATTGGTATCAAAACTTTTATGAGGAGATTAGCCATAAAAAAATTCTATATGAAAAAAAGAGTGACTTCTAGCGACGTCACGAATCCGTTTGAAATTATAGACCCTTATCAGCATACCGGTCTAAAGAAGAAATCCAATTTCAATCCGATTCAAGAATACTCAGAAGCCTTTGAGGCATTTCAGAATAACGTGATACAGGATATTACGAGTATATCTGATAAAAGATGCAGAAAATTTAAGTATAATTTATCTAGCAGTGAACGTTCAGCTATTAAACGGCTTCAGACAAATCATGCAATTACACTAAGACCGGCTGACAAAGGGGGCAGCATAGTAATTTTGAACACTTCTGACTATGAGGAAGAGTCTTTGAGGATACTATCGGATTCACGTACCTATGAATTATTGGACAGTGATCCTTCAGAAAGGTACCTTGCAGAAATGCAGGTCCTCATCAAATGTGGTTTCGATAAGGGGTATATAAAGAAAGAGGAATTTGACTTTATCAACACCACTCACCCTAGGATACCATATTTTTATTACATCCCAAAGATACATAAGAGTTTGATCAAACCCCCAGGCCGACCAATAATATCGGCTATTGGCGGCCTGACGGCTAATCTTTCTAAGTTTGTGGACTACCATTTACAGCAATTAGTCCCTGCCCTTCCAGCCTATTTGAAGGACACTACTCATGTTTTACAGGTTTTAAATACTATAGAATGGAAAGATCATTTCATCTTAGGGACTTTAGATATAACTTCCCTTTACACAGTTATTGAACATGAAAAGGGTTGCAAATCTGCGGAATTCTTTATGTCAGAGGCTAAAAGCTTTCCCAGCGACCAGATTGCTTTTATTGTCGATTGTATTTATTTTATACTCACCCACAACTATTTTTACTATGGAGCGAACTACTACTCCCAGAGTGGGGGACCGCTATGGGTACCAGATTTGCGCCCAGTTATGCAAATTTGTATGTTGGCAAGTGGGAACATGAAACCATCTTTCCCGAGGGCAGGCTGCGCGCGAATCTGGTACTCTGGCACCGCTTCATAGATGATATTTTTATTTGGTCTGGTGGGCCTACTCTTTTAACAGATTTTATTGATGAATTGAATAAAAATTGTTATTTTTTAAAATTTACCGCAACTACTAGTCTCACGGAGATTAACTTTTTAGACTTAAAATTCTTTATTGAGGACAACACCATTCAGACACAACTATTTCACAAACCCACTGATTCAAACAATTATATTTCGCTAGAAAGCTGTCATCTCCCAAGTTGGCTTCTTAATATTCCAAAGAGCCAATTCATACGGGCTCATAGAAATTGTTCCAAGTCACAGGACTATTTAACTGAGGCTGAAACTCTAATCAAAAAATTTTGTCAAAAAGGTTATGATACCCAATCCCTGCTAGCAACCAGGGAATATATTGGACATATACCAAGGGAACAATTCCTCAGACCTAAAATAAAAAATAAAGAAAATATTAGTATAGACGAGATTCCTATCATCACCCAGTATAATTCAAATAGTCAAATTCTCAGAAAAATTGTAAATAAACACTGGGGTATTTTGAAGAATGATAAAATCATAGGGGAAGTTCTACCAGCCCGCCCTAGGTTTGTCTTTAGAAGGGCAAATAATTTAGGTAACCTGGTAGCCCCTTCTATTTCAATATCTAAAAAAGGCCCCAATTCTCATTCACAACAGCAATTAAAAGGTTTTTTTCCCTGCAAAAAACGTGCATCTTGCAGAAAATTAGGCAGTAAGAAACAATTCTCTATTATAAATAAATCCATGGAGATTCAGATTCGTGATTTTATCACCTGTGACACGAAGGGGGTGATATATTGTGTCACATGTCCATGTGATAAATTATATATAGGTCGAACGATACGTCCCTTAAATGTCAGAACTGGGGAACATTTACGGAATATTTGTAAGAAATTCACAGGTCACCCCTCTCTAATCATTATCTTACACATCATGGGAGCTCCCTAAGGGACACTAAAGTGACTGGGATTCAAATAGTTAAAAGAAGTATCAGGAAAGGTAATTTTATCCATCAGATGTCCAGGGTGGAAAGTAAATGGATATTTGAATTGAATACTCTGATCCCAAACGGTTTAAATAGCGAGATTGAGCTATTTGCTTTTAATGCATAGTATAATGCTCCATTGCTATATACTGGAGGCTATATAAGGGTTCCTCTTGCTCTAGGGGGCCATCCCTGAAGAAGGAATCAGTGAATTCCGCAACGCGTAGGATTTGCCATTGCTTTCTGGCCCCATCAGCGCCCCATAGGGCTTTCTTGCCTGTCACGTGATCTATCACGTGACTGTGACGTCACGCAAGGTCCTTCAGCTTTTTCGGACCTTGCAGGCCTGCTTTTGCAAGCGGCGGCTGGTACTCTTACAGCCTGCCGATATACACCTCCAGCTGCGCGCCAGTCACCGGCCGGGACGGCGGCATGCTAGGAGGTAGCACCCTTTAGCCCCAGTAACTTTTTATATACCTGTGTCGGGGAGTATCATTGCGACGGGATAGTACGTCTCATGGCAGAAAGGGGTAAATATCTCCATTAAAAAAAAACAAACCCTCAAACCACCACCACACACGCCGTTCCATGTTAACCCTCTGACGCGTTTCCGGTGTGCCGCACGCCCTTAGTCATGGAGATAATTCACCTTAGACTGACCATATTTAACCCCTTCATGACCGCCAATACGTCTTTTAACTGACGTGCGATATAAGAGAATAGCTTCCCCATACAGGTGACCATCCAGCATCTGTCGGCTGTACACTATAGCTGACAAATTGCCACGATCAGTGTTCGCACCGCCCAAATCATTTTAACCCCTTAGGCCTCTTTCACACATCCGTCTGTCACCATCAGTCAAAATCCGCCGTTTTGCAAAAAAAAAAAAAAAAAAAACAGATCCGCCATTTTTCTTGGGGGATCTCTTTTTTTTCCTATTGACTTGCATTATCGGCGGATGGTCATCTGTTTTTTCACGGATCCCGTCTGCACACATGACAGGACGGACACTGCAACGTTTTTTGCTGGCCGGATCTGCATTTGTACACTGTGCATGCCTGGAAGAATTTAACCCTACATGCCAGGTCTGGCGGCTGAAAAAAAATTCTCTCTCTCTTTTAAATTTCTACCTTCCCCGGATCCGTCAAAGCAACGGTCCCGGTAGCACACGTTGCTTTCAAAACAGTTGCGGATCCATGTCCCGCCATTTTCACGGATTGCAAATGATATAAAAAAACGTACCTGTGAAACAGGCCTTAGATGCTGCTGTTAATAGTGACAACATCATATAAATGGTTAAAGGGAATCTGTCGCCCTTTTTTTGCCCTATTGGCTGCCGGCATAAACATCGGGGGGCTTATCTACAGGATTCTGTAATGCTGTAGATAAGACTCCGATGTAACCTGAAAGAGAAGAAAAACACGTTATATTATACTCACGGAGGTGGGCGGTCCGGTGGGTGTCGCTGTCCCATCCGGCGCCTCCCTTCTTCATGCGATGACGTCCTCCTCTCCCATCCTGTAATGCCTCCGGCGCAGGCGCACTGCTCTGCCCTGTTGAGGGCAGAGCAGAATTTTGCAGTGCGCAAGCACCAGACCTCTCCCGACGCCTGCGCATTGCAGGACTCTGCTCTGCCTTCAACAGGGCAGAGCAGTGTGCTGGCGCCGGAGCCATAACAGGACGGGAGAAGAGGACTTCATTGCATGAAGGGAGGCAACACCCATCGGACCAGACCGCCCACCTCCGTGAGTATAATATAATGTGTTTTTCTTCTCTTTCAGGTTACATCGGAGGCTTATCTACAGCATTACAGAATGCTGTAAATAAGCCTCCGATGTCTATGCTGGCAGCCAACAGGGCAAAAAAAGCGTGACAGATTCCCTTTAATAGAGTGTGGGGGCTTCCTCTTTATCCCCATTGGCACCCTGAGATCATGATTGTGTGGTCCTGATGTTTGCCATGGCAATTCACGACCAAATAGCGGCCTTAGAGTCTGACAGCTGTTGTAACCTGTTCAGAAGTTAGCCGCATTTAGGTGGTAAAAATACACTTTTTCATTTGTCATGCCACTTTGCATTAATTCCTCAAAATGACCTGATGGGTTAATAAACTACCTGACAGCAGTTTTCAATATGTCAAGGGGTGCAGTTTTTAAAATGGCACAACTTTGGGGGTCCTATATATTGGAAAACGCCCAAAGTCACTTCAAACCTGGATAGGTCCCAAAAAAAATAAATAGTAAATTTCCTTCATAAAATGAAAAATTACGGCTACATTTTGTTAACAAAATAAAAGAACGTTTTACAAATGGTGCTGATGTAGAGCAGACCTGTGGGAAATATTTATGAATGTTTTTGTGTGGTATGACAATCTGGATTAAAAGGGATAAGCATTGAAAGTTTGAAAATTGCTAATTTTAACATTTTTCTCAAATATCTGATATTTTTTATAAATAAAAACAAAACGTTTACCTAAATTTACCGTTATCATAAAGTACAATGTGTCACGAAAAAACAATCTCAAAATCACTGGATTTGTTGAAGCGTTCTAGAGTTATTACCACATAAAGTGACACTGGTCAGATTTCAAAAATTTGGCTCCGTCACTAAGGGCCAATGACATGTAAACAACCATATAATGTACATAATATACAAATATAAAGTATTACTATAGACAGGATGTTGTTATCCTCAATATATACACACACATCGTATTATTTTTATATTTTAAGCTATTTGGTTGTTTGGTGTTAAGCAGCAAAATCAAATGCATTTCTCATTAATTTTTATGCGCGAATTAGCTCTCCTTTCCGGGCAAGTAACCGTTTCCAACCCCTAACATATCAAACTACTGATACTATTATTAGGTTTCTCTTTGAAGTGCTTATGGTATTTAGGGGCAATACCTTCTGAATCCCTATGTTTCCTCTCCTTTGGGCAAATCAAGATACCTGAAGCAAGTGTAAGCAGCCTGAGTTCTCACTTACTCTGTTATGAATGGGTCACAGAGGAGGATGGCAAGAACAGGCTAAGCCACCAGAAGACCAGAGAGGTTGGTAACCAAGCGGATGCAGACCCCTGATCCTATCCACACAACCAGCAGTAGCCGTGGAGCGTACCTACGATGCCCTAGACGCCTCAGCATAGCTGGAGAGCTAACTAATCCTAAAGCAAGAAAGGGGAAATCTAAACTGCCCCGGAGCAGACCCCAAAGGAATAGATAGCCCCCAAACAGATTGACGGTAAGACAAGATGAAACACAAACGCAGGCAGAAAAATAGACTGAGCAAATGATGGGGCCCAAACTGACTAGATAGGATAGGAAAGGAAAGACACTGTCTGCGATCACGCAAAAACCCTGAAAAATCCAACACGTCTGATGTACAAAAAAACAAAAAACAAAAACACTGAAGTCACATGACTTCGCCCCCACTATATCAGCACTCCGGTATGAGCTGGTAGCAAAGCAAAAGAAACCAATATAACAGGGGACTGAACAAACTGACACAGGCTGTAACATATGGAGCGGTGGTCCAGCACAGCCCCCAGAGGAGCAAGCTGAACCCGCAGAGAGAGAGACAAAACCAGATCAGATTCAAAGGATTAGCAAATGAACCACTTAGCTGAACAATGCAGGATCAGGGCAGGAGACATCAGATCTCAGAATGCACAGGAAAGCAATCACCAGCAGGGATTGAAGGAAGTCTGCAGACTTAAACATTCCAATCAGTAACCCCAGATCTCCAATCGTCGTCATCATCATCATCATCATCATCAGGTGGCAGGCCTCTGTCAATCTGGCCAGCTCCACTACCTCCAGTAACCACCGAAGGGAGCAGGGGGAGCTTCCGCTCAGAAGTCTGAGCCAGGGAATTCACAACATACTCTGGATGTCAATTACGTCTGTAGGAGAGGAGAGTGAAGCCAGTGCAGACTGGCCACAGGGATCACATGACAGAATGTCACGCGATCACCAGGAGAGCCAGTGTTAACACCACTGGAATGGTTCTAGCACCGTAGCAGAATATAGGCATTATATAATTGGTAATAGATCTTATTGCTCTACTACCAGATTACAGCAGTTTCATTGCCCCACTACCTGAGAACAGCCGTCTTATTGCCCCACTACCCGGGGACAGGCATCTTGTAGCACCTGGCCAGTTTATGCATTGCAGTCTGTGCTTGTACTGTGTTACACAGACATTTGCATGAGCCATTACAATTATAAGCAACCTTTTGAAGGCAACCATAATGAGGATGTGGTCCTCTGAAATGGAGGATGACATTCCCAAATTCTAACATGTATCTGTATTACAAGCGATTTACCTTTTAAACTGCACAGAACTTTTATTATCTGTACCATACGATGAATTACTTCTACACCAGTCAGAGACTGAGGAATACAAACTAGTGAAGACAATGGAGATGAGTCAATTGGACCATTAGAAACCTCCTACGACAACACAGTCACTGTCTTGCTACCTACAACCACGCATTTTACTACCAGCACCAAGCAACAGGACATAATATTGGATGCAAGACTCAGCCTCCTCTACAAGGTGTGAAGAGAGGAGCTCGGACTGTCAGGACCATTGTTGCAGGATGGGTAAATTGTATTTCGTAGACATACTGTATATTAGAAAGACGTAGGGGACAAACAGAAGAAAGCGTATTTGCAGCATCATACTACATAACATTCTGTTACCATAGAGACATAGGACTCCTCATAAGAGCTGTATACGCAAAATTGTAGGACAATGTTAATTTAGACCATTTTCAAAGTTGCCTATTTTCTTCCTTCATTTTAGCAATACAAAAATGGAAACAGTGATAAGCCAAGGACGCTACCTTCAGTCCTGCTCACAGTGTCGAGCAATATATTGTATTCATTGGTCTTCTCCTTATGATGGAGGAACTCCCGCCACAGGTTATCCAGCTCCTCATCTGAAAATTTCCCTGATGTCTTGGCCTAGAAACGAAAAATCCCATGTTATACAGTGCAAACGCGCAGTCTAGGTTCTCCTAGAGCTTCCGGACTCACCTTGTTCCACAGCTTTTCTAACCGAGGATCATTTAACACATCATTTTCTGTGCCGTCCTTAATATAATTATTCTCTTCTGTCTGAGTTTGCTTTTTCCCATCCAGACCAAACTTGGCCAATATTACTGAAACACAAATATATAATAGGTGACAATACTGGAGCAAACCCCAACACATTTTTGGATCCCTTATCCCGATCCAAAAGTTGTCCACTCGGTGGAACCCCAAGTGATCCCAAGAACACTCCCATGGAACACCTAGAGCGAGGCGCTGTCCAACCACCTTGGATAGAAAGGAGGTTCGGATGCTGGACCTCTGCTCTATTCATTGTCTATAGGACTGCAAGATACAGCACAGCGCTATATTTGATTTTTAGGCAATCCCATAGACAATGAATGGAGCAAAGGTCGAGCATGTGCAGCTCGGCAGAGCACCATTCTCAGAATTGCAGAATCCTGATCTTAGGATCTCTGGTGGTTCCAGCGGCCTGACCACCGACAATTACAAAATGATCCCCCATGTGATGGATAAGGAATAACTTGTTTTGGGAAAAATCCCATTAATGAGGCTGACTGGCTTCACCCTATTCCCTGCAGTGTAAAGCATGGAAGAGAAGACAGACAAGCAGCAGACCAAATTGTGGTCACTGACCAAACTGTTCCTTAATGGAGCAGAGCTAAAAATCATCCGATATGTAAGAAAACCAGCAAACTATGGACTTTTGTTTAATGTCAAATACCGGCCTCAGAATTTTTTTTGTTAAAAGGAAACATAATATACAGCAAATCGGTGAAATTTAAAACATAACTTTTACTTTGTTCAATAAAAGACTTGAAAAATGTGTCACCAAAAATCATTAAAAATTGTTGATCTAGTAAGAGTACCTAATGATACAACAGAAATCAGGCCCAAAAATCGACACATTTAAGGATATCAATTGTCACCTAAATGCAATTAGACAACAAAACAAGTAATAGGATACAGCGATTTAGTTCATCAAATATACGCGCCATAACCCAAAATGCACATACATAGTAAATACAAGTATTAAGAGCCCATAATGCTGGCTATACATATGTATGAAAAGATGAGACCATAGGAAAAAGAGAAAAAATTGGAACAATCTCACCAAAAAGATGAAAGAAGGACGGGAGCCTTCAGGGATCATATAATAACAGAGGTCCCTGGAACAGGAGGTTGGGAAGACAATACCCTGTCAATCCCTATGGGGCTAGCAATCATCTATTCCCCAAAACTCCCACCCTAACAACAGCAGTCCGCATCTAACCCTGTATTGCACATGCCCTGCACTTTCCCTAAACAGGTGTCCCAACGCGTTTCGTCCAAGCGAACTCCTCAGGGGACTAGCTTGTCATAAAGTGCCATAGTGCTAAAGCTGGAGAGGCAATTAAAACCTTCTACTCTCAATGCTGTCCGCAGAGAATGGAGGAAAAGAGGGCATATTTATAAAGATTCACTTCCTGTATAATCATCAAAATGGTTAACAGATGTCACCGTAATCATCTCAGATGTGGTTCCTGATTGTAGTAAAGAAGCGCGCTCCCGATATCCTACCTGCTCACTGTCAGTTTCAAAGATGCGCGCCATTAACGTGATGGTATGTGAGGCGTGCCATGGCGGGTGTGCGCCGCTCACCAAGGTACACGTCATTTCCGGTGGCGCGCGCCCACAGCATCCCGACTTCAAATCATGGAATACCGAGCTGTGCGCCCCCGCCACTTCCGGGCCATGAGGCGCACGCCAGCGGGGGCGTCCCGCTCCCTGGAACGCATATGTCATTTCCGGTGCACATCCACATACCCGTCCGTGGAGCGTATCAATAAAAGGAAACACCAGTAAGAAATTAGCCATTTAAAATAACTCATTTACTTTTTTTTTTTGCAGACAGTTCCAAGAAATGCACTTTGAAGCAAAATAATGAACATATTAACTATCTGCAAAAAGCCATCAAATCACATTCCCCAAGATGATGGAAGGTGCTCATGATTACTTATTAACACTAAATCCTAGGGGAACAGGGTCAGGCAGCAAAGTGATCATGTGAGGAGGCAATAAGGCACCTGCAAAAGGGTAAAGAAAGGAAAGCACCATTCCCAAACCCCAGCCACAAATCATTGTGAAAAAGCTGACATTAACTGCATACATTACTAGACATGATTAGACTCGTGCTTACTGTACCAATCCATGTCAGAAAGGCAGTATATCCTTTACTGAAAGTTTAAAATTCCCTCTCCACCCACATAGCCAGACTTGCCTGCTCCTCAGTGTACTTTCTCCCTGCTGCATCTCCTTCCATCTAGCCTAAATGACAGCTCCTCACTCAATGCCCCTCCTCCCTGGTGAGATCTCACACTGCTCAGGACAAGCTGCAGCTGTCAATCAGGCTGGGTGCACATACACCGAATTCACTTGGACTACAAAATACACTCACTCTTTGCCAGGACTAATATATTGCATATTTTAATAATGTTATGCAGCCATTCTGACATGGAATTTCAAAGAAAGCACACCAGCCTCATCAGATCTAAGAGATCCATTTAATGATCTACTTAAGGGTATGTGCACACGGCATCTTTAATGAGCCAGCAGAACAGCCAAGTTTTCCAAGGTGAAGCCGATTCAGGACAAAGTGTCCAGTCTTTTTTAGATGCGACTTCGCTGGCGGTTTTGCGGCAGCTCCACTGCCGGTGTCTTTGTGCTGTAATTTCAAGTAAATAGAGCAGGCGACCTACAAATGAAGCCACTCGAAGAATGACCATTTACTAATTTTAACGGCTTCAAGATTTCCAAACTCTTATGTGTAAGGGTAAAAGGAGTAATAAAAGATGAAACATGTAAGGCTGTGCTCACACACAGCATTTTTTTAGCGGTATTTTTAGCAGTTTTGCTAATAAAACCGCTAAAAATAAGCTTCCCATTAATTTCTATGCATTTTGCACTTTGTGCATATTGATGCGTTTTTTTACTGCGAAAAAAAACGCATCGCGGTAAAATAAAAGCAGCGTGCTCATTAATTTTGCGGATTTTTCTGCGTTTCTGGCTAGTTCTATAAGTTTTGAAAACGCGCCAGAAAAAAAAAACGCGCAAAAACCGCAACGAAAACGCGCGGAAAACGCGCAGACAAAAAAGGTGTGGTTTCTGGGAAGGGAGTCAGGTTTTTGAGCAGAAATGTTCTGCTACGTGTGCACTTAGCCTAAAAAAAACAATGTCGTGCACATGTTCATTTTTTGAAGGCACGGATTCAGTGAGAAAAAGATGTACACACAAGGACAACACAAATTTACAAATTTTTCAGAGTTATTATACTGGCATTTTTCCTGTTTTTGCAGCAACACAGCATATTGGGAAGAGGAGAGGCGGGAGAGGAAAGACAAAAAAAAACCCAAAAAGTGATAAAGAGATATAATAAAAAAACAAGCATCCCCCCCATCACTTTCTTTTGTCTATCACTAGGTGCTTTTCAGCTGCACCTTTCTGGATGCCAACTCCACAGGCCTAGCACTTAGTCTCCAGTGATGAAGTTCTGGACCTGGGGAGGGCGAGTCTGGTGTAGAGTAAGTTGCCAACGGAAAAAGTTCTATAGGTGTATATATTTATTGCATGGTTATGAGGATACTATGTGAATGAAGGTTATATTATAGTACACGTGTTCTATCAAATATAATACACTTTATTTTACTAGGTTCCGCCCTCCCCCTTTGTTCAGTGCCACGATCAGAGCAATGAACAGGTAAAGTGTCACGATTCCACCACTCTGTCTTTGACACAGTGAGTGACAGTTCAGCAGTCCAATCTGGGGCAGGTGCGTGCTGAGCTGTCAGTATTGTGAGTGACAGTCCGACAGTCCGGTGTCTCCGATATTGGATCTGATTACTGCCAGTTGTAGTCTTGGCTCGGTGGCGCTTGTGTGCTTCTGAGCGATTGCTGCCTGACTTCGGACCTTGCCTCTAACCATCTGTTTGCCTAGCCCCTTTGTCTTGATCAGCTAACTTTCAGGAATTCTGACCATGACCCGACTACACCTTTGTTTTTTCCCTTAGATTATAACAAGCTCTCTTGGTATCTGATGACCCTGGACTTCTTGACTACCCTGCCCCATGGCATGTCCGTGAGTGGTGACTAGCGTCACAAAGTGCCAGGATCAAAGTTTTCTGTATTTCCAAGAATTTACAACCTGCATGCCCAGAAAACCCCTCAGTCACTGATAAAGTCTGGCTAAAGTATTGCAGTAAATACTTGGCTACTAGAGAGGGAGGAGGGAGATGCAGCTGCAGGTTCCTGAATGCTTTGTAAAAATGTACACATTAGAAGGGGAAGAGGAGCAGATATGGGCAGGTGACCAGGCGGCATATAGTGCAGAAAAGGTATGGAAAAATACCTGAAGTGCACAGGATACATTAAGATCTCAAAGAATAGAAAAGAGCAAGTACCATTCAGGGATCGTCGGAGTTTGGCCTCTTTCTCTCCATCGTCGTCTAAACCTTCCGCCTTCAGCTTTTTCCAGTTCAGCTCATCCTTCTCTTGGATTTTCAGATCACTGTGAAGTTCTGCCAATTTTACAGCAGAAAACTGGAGCTAAAATGGAGACAAGAATCAAAAACAGGGAGCTCAGGGTTACAAGTTCCCCCATTTAACACGAGGAAAGGTAAAGTAAAATACGGGCGATGGTCGCCTGCTGGACACACAGATGGTTGGATTTTTTTTTTCTTCATTTTGCAAAACCAAGCAGAGTAACCTGATAAATGTATGGTAAGGTGATTTACTGTATGTATATGTCTGCCTAATTAAGGGTTTTATCCAGTCCCCAAATATTGAGCCAAGTTAAAGGGGTGGTCCGAAAGCAAAGCTTTTTTCTCAACTCCCTATCTACTTAGTCCCATAATTCTAAGCTATTTTCAAATATACTTGCTTTAAAAATTCCCTAGCTACACCATCTACCTGTTTTTATATCCCCCCCCCACCCACCTGTGTGATGACGATTCGTTTGAGTATCATCAGTATCCTCCGGTGACTCATTCATAACAACTATTCTTGGAAGATTTTCTACAAGATTTTGGAGGAGTCTGTGGGAATTTTTGCCCATCGATCCTGAAGAGCATTTGTGAGGTCAGAACCTGATGTTGTGAGCCTGGGCTGTCCCCAATCTCCATTTTAGGTCATCCCTAAAGGTGTTCGATGGGATTGAGGTCTGGGTTCCTTGCGGCCGGTCATGTTCTTCCACACAAAATATGTCTCTATGGACCTTGTATACTGGGCACAGCCATGGGGAACAGAAGGGGGCCTTCCCCAAAGGTCAGAAGCTACAATTGTCCAAAGTGTCTTTTGCTCGACTATTAGCATTTCCTCTTGCTGGAACTAAGAGGCTGAGACCCACCCCTGAAGAACAAGCCCACAGTATTCACCAATCAACTGACACAATGCCGTTACGTTCTCCTAGTTTTCAGTAACATGAAGCTACAGGTTTCAGGCAAATACATCTTGTTTGTCTTGCACAATCGAGGGAGAACTTTGACATATTTTTTAATGGCCCTTTATTTTTCTGGCATATCTCCGGTTTTTCTGAAGACAACAAGCTCCTTCGATAATGGGAAAAAGATAAAATTTAAAAACCCCACGCTTCACTGTAAAAAAGTCACTTGCAGATTTCTCGCGCCGTTAGTCAAATATTAGGTGACATTTTAAGCGCAGAAGATTAATCTCATTCAAATATTCAAACACCAAATCCACGCTGCTATTTCCAATAAAAGCAGACTGACATTTTCAGAGGAGGTGAACAAACACCTTCCATGGTACAATGATACACACAACTTGAACTCTCAGAACTCCAATTCCCCCTGTATATCCACTGGGCACTATATGAATGTACAGGCCTAATTTACAGGACTTGTTCACTATGATCTTTATGACTAACGGGGCCTTGATGATGTAACGGGGCCTTAATTCGGCATTCAAGATCAGATCGGTGGTGGTCCAACATCTGGCAGCCCCCCCAGGTCAGCTGTTCTCAGCTCCGGCAGAGGACGGATGTAAACATATGGAACAGAAAAGCACTGCTCCATTAACAGTTTAGTATCCTCTCCAGGTAATTTCATTTTTTTCCTCACCTTCCTTCAACAGAAATTTTTTTTCCTCTTTTCATTATCGTCACATCAGGGTTTTTTTTTTTTGCATAACGAGTTACTATATACCATTTTTGCTATAGAATGTGCTAAAAAGTATGGGGAAAGAAAAACAAAAACGTGCAATTCCAGAGTTGTTTTTCATGTTTCCGTTTTAAGGTGCTCGCTCATTGTGTGATAAAAAAAGGGACCTGGCAAGGTTCTTAATGCGAGAAGGATTACGGCAATACCAAACTTATAGAGATATTCCCACCTCCAAGAAATAATAACTACATTTCTAGAGGCATTTTTTTTTAACATTATTATACACACACTACATATTGGGATAGGATCTTTGAGATGGGACTAGCCCTTTAAAAAGGTTAAAAATGTGAAACTTTGTAAGTAATTTCGTTTTTTGTTGCAAATTTTCCAAGACTTGTAAATATTTTAAAAAGGGCAAGTAGGATCAACTCTTCCCAATCAGTCTAAAGGCTATGTTCCCACGATGAGAATGTGAGTTTTTGATTTTGAAGATTTTCTGCACCCATTATATAGATTAGATGGCTTGCGTTTTCAATGCATTTTTCCTTTACATAAATTTTTATTGTTTTTGACGTTGAAGTTTATGCCCCTCTTTGGTTTGTCATGCTTTAAATAAAGTTGCTTTGGTTTTGGATATTTCCTGATATTTAGCTTTGACAAAACTTTATTGATAGAATAGGTTAGGTCCCCATTAGAGAAAGCTTGCCTTGTTGTGGCTGGTGGGCTCACATGAATTGACCAACTTGTGTGCCAAGTATTTTCTATGTGGCAGTATTGCAGCTCATTATTTCATATTGTCAATGTTTGCACATGTTAGCCTATAGAATACAGCCGCCTCTGTGAGCGCTATGTGCACACGGTGCGGATCCGCAGCGGATTTGGCCCTGCGGATTCGCAGCAGAACAGCACGTGATGTACAGTTCCATTCTTTTCTATGTAAAACAAAATTCGCAGTGCACATGCTGCGTTTTTTTCCGCACAAATTAGGTGCGGAATGGAAAAAGCAGCATGTCACTTTTGTGCGCTTTTGCTAGTTTTCCCACCTGTTCCATTCTAGAAATCCGCAGGCTGAAAACTGCACAAAACATGCATTAAAAATGCAGACCTGCGGATTTAGTGAATTCTGAACAGAAAATTCCTAAGCAGAATATGCACTGTATGCACGTAGCCTTAGTCTGTAAATTATGCAGTCACAGACGCTCGCTTCTGTTAGGTGCTCGCCAGTTATTTTTTTTCCTTTAGATGAAGGCTTGCATTTTTTTTTCGCGTGCGAAGCTTTAGTTTTTAATAGATAACATATTTTGTACATACAATCGCTGTTCATTAACATTTTAATAGGCTCCCAACCTGCATAGGCCAAGTCCCCACGTTGCAGAAATGCTGTGGAAATGTCCGTAGCATTTCCGCAACTCCCTGCTGCGGTTAAAACGCATGCAGAATTCAAAACACAAGCGTTTTGCAAGTGTTTTTTAGCTTGCAGAACGCTAGTGCTTTTCCAAGCGATTGACAGGTTGGTCACACTTGTCAAGCATAGTGCTTAACAAGTGTGACCAACTTTTTACTACTGATGCTACCTATGCAGCATCAATAATAAAAGATAAAATGTTAAAAATTAAAAAAAAATAGAATTAGACTTACCGGTAATTTGGTTTCTAGGAACCTTCCACGACAGCCACCTTGGAGGTTGTCTCCCCGCTCTAATGGGGGACAGGAAACACAAAGAGGTTAAAGAACCCTCCCCTTCCTGCTACCTTCAGTGTTTTTTCTGGACATACTAGCATGAATAGTTACCGCCAGTAGAGCAGGAATCATCCGGTAAACATTATATAGGGAGAGAAATTAGTGCTGTCGTGAGAGGTTCCTATAAACCGAATTACCGGTAAGTCTAATTCTATTTTCTCTTGTCACCTTCCACGACAGCCACCTTGGAGTTATACCAACGCAAAATTCTTAGGGAGGGACTACGGCCTGCAGGACGCATCTGCCGAATGTTAGATCCCCATTGAAATTTAACCTATAGTGTCTGGTAAAGGTGTGTAGAGAGGACCAAGTAGAGCTCTGCATATCTGCTCCGAAGATGCGTTCCCCCTTACTGCCCAGGATGTAGCGACTGATCGAATAGAGTGGGCTTTTAGCGACTCGGGAGGAGAGAGATCTCTTGAAGAATATGCCAGGGAGATGGACTGTTTGATCCAACCCGCTATTGTGTTTTTTTGCCGCTTTCTTCCCTTTATTCTGTCCTGAATATTGAAGGAACAGATTCTGATCGATTCTTCAGTCCCTGGTTGATGATTCGAGGTAGTGGAGAACCACTCTGCGGACCTCCAAGGTATGAAATTTTTCTTCCTTCGAGTTAGAAGTTAGAAGGATTTGGGCAAAATGAGGGCAACACGATATCCTGACCTCTATGGAATTCTGACACCACTTTGGGCATAAAGGAGGGGTCTAGGCGCAGTACTATACGGTCCGAATTGAGCAGGAGGTATGGTTCCTGTACCGATAGGGCCTGTAGCTCCCCCACCCGTCTAGCCGTGGCGATTGCTACAAGAAAGGCTGTTTTGAGTGTGAGAATTCTTAATGGAATTTCTGACATTGGCTCAAACGGGGCCTGTGTTAGGCTATTGAGCACTATATTAAGATCCCTGGGGGGAACCCGACTAGGGAGCGAAGGGCGAATTCTGCCTGCAGCGGTCATGAATCGGTGTTTGGCTAGGTCTTGGTCAAAAAAGGAGCTAAGGGCAGATACTTGAACTCTTAGTGTGCTTGGAGTAAGTCCTAGATCTGACCCTTTTTGTAAGAAATCTAGGATCTGGGCAATATTGGGATGGGTGGGATCAGGGGCCCCTGGAAAGCACCAGGAAGAAAAATTTTTTCCATATTTTGCCGTAAATGGCGTTGGTTACCGGCTTTCCACTTTTTTTTTTGAAGGGTTCGGATTACTTCATCCGAGAAGTTGGCCTCAATAACCAAGCCGCTAGACATAACTTGCTGGGGTTCGGGTGCAGTAAGGGACCTTGGAAAAGGAGGTCGGTCGGGGTAGAAGCAAGGGACCTTCCTGGGCCATGTCCAACAGGGCGCTGTACCAGCTTCATCCTGGCCACATAGGAGTCAGCAGGATTGTCGTGACCTTGTCTGCTCTGATGTTCTGTAACGTTCTTGTCAGCATAGGGATCGGGGGAAAGGCGTAGGCCAGTTTGAAGATCCATGGATGAGCGAATGCACCGTCCCCCGGGCCTCGTACGTGGGACTGAGGGAGAAATAGGTTGTAGTCTTTGCATTTTGCGCACTTGCAAATAGGTCAACTTCTGGGTCTCCCCATCTCGAGGCTAGTGCCTGGAAGACCTCCTGGTTCAGACATCACTCACCCGGATGGACATCTTTCCTGCTTAGGAAGTCTGCCTGGATGTTTTCCGACCCCTTCAGGTGTACCGCGGAGATGGATAACAGGTGTCTCTGCCCAGAGGAAGATCCTTGTTGCCAGCTTCTTTAGACTGGCGTACTTCGTGCACCCTGGTGTTTGAGATATGCCACCGTGGTTACGTTGTCTGAGTATATCCGAACGTGATGGTCCTTGATAAGGGAAGACGCGGCTTTCAGTGATTCTTCCACTGCCGTCAATTCCCTTTGGTTCGAGGATCTGGATCTTATGTCCTGGGGCCACTGTCCCTGAAAGTACGATTCCTCCACCACGGCTCCCCAACCTCTCAGACTGGCATCGGTACACAGTATTTTTAGAGGAAGCTGGTCCCAGCTTATTCCTCGTCTCAAGTTTCGATAATTCAGCCACCACAAGAGGGCCGATTTTACATGTCCTGGAAGTGGAACCCTTTTTGACAGGATGTTTGGACACTTCCTTGCGTTTACCATGACGTATGACTGGAGGACTCGCATGCGTGCTTGTGCCCAGGATACCGCCTGAATGCACGGTGTCAGGGAACCCAGGATAGACATGGCGTCCCTCAGCGTTGGTGCCCTTTGCTCTCTGTACCGGGCTATTCTCTGACGAAGGTCTGCTTGATGATCCTCGGGGAGAAAGGACGATCTCCTTTCTGAATCCAAGAGGATACCCAGGACTTTTTTCCTTGGGGAGGGATAGAGGGCCGACTTCTGGAGATTCGGTATCCACCCTAGGAATTCGAGTATCTGCAGGGCCTTCGATACGTCCTGGTTCAGCCTGGATACCGATGGAGCGACGATCAGGAGATTGCCTAGATATGGCACAATGCATATCCCCTGAAGACGAATAGAAATGACTACTTCCTTCATGATTTTCGTAAATACCCTTGGTGCCGGGGATAGGGGATACGCCAAATGGCAGGGCGTTGAACTGGAGATGACTGATCCCCTGGTCGTGGGAGACCGCGAACCTCAGGAACTTCCTTTAATCCGGATGAATTGGGACGGGGTAATAAGCGTCCCTTAGGTCTATTGTAGCCATCTGCCAGCCCCATCCAATAAGAGGAATTGCCGATTTCACTAACTCCATCTTGAGCCTTCGGTATTTGATGAAGCAATTCAGGGGTTTCAGATTTATGATAAGCCTGTGCTTTCCTGAGGGCTTTTTTTATCAGGAACAGGCAGGAGTAATGTCTTCTTCCAACCTCTTGTGGAGGTACATACGAGAACTCTTTCCCGTAATAGATCTTCTATTTGAAGAAGTAGGACATTTTGTAGACTTGGGGACTGTGCAGGGGTGATTCTTAGAGCATGTGTGTGTGTGTGTGTGTGTGTGTGTGTGTGTGTGTGTGTGTGTGTGGGGGTGCTCGAACTCCAGATTCAGCCCAAATTGTATAGTATGTAGGATCCACTGATTTGAGGTCGTGGCCTGGCATTGGGCGAGAAACTGAGTGAGATGACCCCCAACCTTGGAGTCACTGTTTATCCGGGGGCTGTTGCTGCTGGGGCACAAGGATGTTTCTCCCTTTACCCCCTTTCGGGTAGCTCCATCGTCCTGTCTTGCCTTTCCCTCTGAATACCTTCTGAGAGGTCTGCTCTCTTATGGGAGGGAGAAGAAAAAAAAAATAAAAATTTGCCTTTTGGTGGCTCTCTGCTCCGGCAGTGATTTGTTTTTGTCGGAAGCCTTTTCAAGGATGTCATCCAAGACTGGCCCAAACACGTGGCGCCCCTGGAAGGGGATGGCACAGAGCTTTGTCTTAGAGGTGATGTCGTCTCCCCATGACTTCAGCCACAAGGCTCTTCTGGCCGAATCTGAAAGGACTAGGGACCTTGCTGCTACCCGCACCGTTTCTCCTGAAGCATTGGATAAATAACCTATTGCTTTCTGTAGGATTGAAAGGGAATCTAAGATTTCCTCTCTGGGGGTACCCCCTGAGAGGTGGTCCTCCAACGTACGCAGCCAGAAGAACACAGATCTGGCTACGCAAGTGGACACAATATTTGCTTTGAGCAGGTTCGTAGAAGCTTCCCAGGATTTTCTAAGATGACTTTCTATCTTGCGATCCATAGAATCCATCAACTGGGAAGCATCCTCAAAGGGAAGGGACGTCTTCCTAGCAACTTTAGAGACTTGAACATCTATTTTAGGGATCTCCCACATAGAGTTGTCACCTTTGAGGGGAAAGCGATTTTTTAGTTCAGAGGGCACACAGAGTGCCTTCTCAGGGGAGGACCACTCCTGAGCTATCAGATTCTGCATAACTTTATGAACCGGGAAACCCTTCCTACCTCTGGGTTTCAACCCCCCAAACATCTCATCTTGGACTGAGAGCTTGACCTCCTCCTCCTCCACTCCCATGGTATTTCTCACCATGGAGACTAACTCCTCCATATCTTCAGAGGAGAAATAGTATTTTTTCACGTCATGTTTGGAGGAGGATGTGGAGCCCTCATTCTCCCAAATATCCTCTGACCCGGAGGAACGGACTTCCCACGAATCTGAGTCGGCATCCGTAGGCACCCTTTTCCTCTTTTTTGGAGGAGGGCCCTGGGTCACCGGGGTCTGGGCTGCCATGGAGGTCTGAACCTCCTGCCTAATGAGAGTCTTTATGCTGTCAAACAGGGAGGGTTGCTCGGTGAGTAGGATATTCTGCGTACAGGGTTAGCATAACTTCTTTTTATAATCAGAAGGAAACCTGGCACCACATATACCACACTTGCGGGGGTTTCTTCGGGCAGAGGCCTTGTCCTCCTGCAAGAAGAGAGATAAGGCTTCTCAGACCCGTGCCACCAATTTTGACAGATAAGGGACCAGCCCTGCTACTCACTGTAGGAGGGGGAACGCTGGGCTCCGCAGATGCAGCAGTTGAGGGCTTTTCCCCATCCATGTCTGCAGTCACACCACAGACACACTGTGCTTACCTGGAGCAGCGGCACCCTTATGTGGGTGTTGCAGCGTCTGGCTGTTTGGTGCTCCTCCTTCCTCCTGTTCCTGGGGAGGAACCATCATTCGACCCCTGCTGCCATAGGACTATCTGAAAGGGTTTCCCCCGGATCCCCGGCGTGCGTTTCCCATCACAGGAACGCAAACCGGAAGTGCACGCCACCGTCACTTCCGGTCTAGAGCCCGAGCCCCCCCCCCCCCGACGCGCGCGGCCTCCGAACCGCAGCGTGGGAGGAAGGAGGAAGCTGGAGAGCTGCTGGAGGACCCCGGTAGGCACCATACCGCCCCGCTTTACCCCGGAGGGCGCGGGAGGGGCGGAGGAAGTCCAGAGTCACACCAGCGATGGAGATGGGAGCGGCGCCGAGGAGGAGAGGCGACCCCCCCCCGACCTCGGCTGCCCAGCTGTAAGTATATAGAGGCTCCGCTCGCTGGCCACGGCAGCCCCTTGTAACCTCTTCATGCCACGATAGGGGACAGGAAAAACGCTGGCGGAAGCAGGAAGGGGAGGGTTATTTAACCTCTTTGTGTTTCCTGTCCCCCATTAAGGCGGGGAGACAACCTCCAAGGTGGCTGTCGTGGAAGGTGACTAGAGAAATCTGGTTATTCTCACCTTCTGACGGCCCCCGATCTCTTCAGCGGCGCTCCCGGTACGTTCCGTTCCCAGGGATGCTTTGTGCGAAGGACCTTTGTAACATCACGCTCGCGAGACTGCGACGTCATCTCAGGTGATTCGCGCAATGCATCCCTGGGAACGGAAGATGCCGGCAGCATGGCTGAGAGGCGGGAGCCATCAGAAGGTGAGTATATCACTATTTTTTATTTTAATTCTATTTTTTACAGGAATATGGTACCCAGAGCATGGAGGAGAGTCTCCTCTCCTCCAGACCCTGGGTACCATCCACACATGAAGCGCTCACTTTACGCATGGTGGGCATAGCCACATGCGTAAAGTGAGCATTTCAATGCAATCCTATGGCGGATTCCGCAGAATCAATGGACATGCTGCAAATTTTACCGTTATGCGATTCCGCAGTAGTTAAATCCGCAGCATGGGCACAGCAACTGCGGAATCCCATACGATTGCATGGGATGCGTTTTGTTAGCTTTTTTTAAGTGTTTCCGCTGCAGAAAAAAAGCAGCAAAAACGCTTAAAAAACACAAAAATAAATAAAGGCGGCAGTGGTTTTTTTTTTTTTGGGGGGGGGGGGGGCTCACCATTTGTTGGAATTTCCTTTTTTTTTTTTTTACCATTTTCCAGTGCATTGTACGGTAAAATGAACGGCGTCATTTACTGTAATACGAACAAACAAATGAGCCCTCACACAGCTACAACGATATAAAGCAAAAAAAAAAAAAATAGCTCTTGGTAGAAGTGAACAAAAGAAATAACGAAAAAAGTCACCTTTTCCATTCTCCTTTTTAAGAAACGTTAAAGAAAAAAAAAAAAAAAAAAGAGAAGTACCGTACATAATGTCAATGAATATCCAGAGGATATATTTATTCACTGGAGTTAGTGATTTGTAGATTTCTCATTATAAATGAGCACTTATTAACTTTACGAGCCGCTAAGAAATGCATCATCTCATTACCGTCGGATGTGTTCACATTGAGGTTTTTTGACAAGTGTTTCAGGCTGAAAGTCCATGTAAAAAAATGTTTTTAATTATAACACAGGGTGTAGGGACGGCTTTTAGACTTTTTTTCTATTAGCATTATGTTGACCAAGTGCCCTATTTTATTTTTCATGTACTATTGCTATGTATTTATTGCAGGGTATTACCTTGTTTTTATCTCAGGTTCTGTCTTGTTTAGTGGCCAGTGTGAACACGCACTTACACACCGCATGCAGAACTTATAGTTCATTTGTTTAGGTTTCTAAATATTACAAAAAAAAAAAAAAAAAAAAAAAAAGGGGAAAAGCCAAACGCTGCAAATGCAAGCTTAAAAACATACATTTTCGTCAGCAATTTAGGCTTGGAAAATGTGGCAAAGAATTAAAATGGATTTTTTGTTTTTTTCATTACTACACAGGAAATCTATTAGGCTATTTGCACATGTAGATTTTTTTCCTGCGGGTTTTTCTGCACGGATTTCTAAAAATCTGCAGGTAAATTCTCAGGTCAAAAGACCTGCGGTTTACCTGCGGATTAGGCCTTTTTCACATTTCCATTTATTGACGTCAGTGTAAATCCGCCAGAATGTGAAAAAACGGATCCGTTTCCGTTGTGGCACAAATGGAGGCCACCGGACCAGTTTTTTTTTGACGGATCCGCATTATCAGCTAGTGGTGCAAATTTAAAGGAGAGAGGGAGGCGCCAATCTGTTCAAAATGTTCATATGGCGAAATTATCTTTTTTTGGGGCCGCACAAAAGATAATCGTTCTCGACAGCACATTATACTGTGAAAATAGAGCGCTGCCGAAATTAATTCCAGCCTATCCGCAGTCTATTCAATGAGGCTCTGAAGAGTAAACTGGCGAATAACCCATCAACTCCCGCCGATACACCTTTTAACGGTGGCAGTTAAGAGTACTTATTCCTCAGCAACGCTTTTTACCGGGCTGAGAAATAAGCGTATAGCGCTCCCCAGCGCCAGAAAATCTCTGGGGTCACGGCTACCGGAAGGGTGTTTTGCTGAGACCCCAGAGAACATGATTTGAGTCAGTTTTTTACCATCTCCTGTCACGTGATCGCTGTTATTCACCAAACAACAACAATCACAAAAAAAAAACAAAAAAAACTATGTACAATTCATTTCTCTCTTCCCTGATATGATCTAGCATACCAGACGAGAAAGACATGGTGTCTCCTCCCGTCCCGAGTGCCCCCCAATACCTCCGCCATTCCCGGACTCTTCCGCTCCGGCCCTCCGCGTGATCTTCCTGGAAGAAAACAGCGGGCACATGCGCAGTGCGCCTGCCGAAATCTGCCGGCTGGCACCCGGAAACAAGAGATTTTTCCTATTGGTTCATGTTGATCACTGTGATAGACCCTATCACAGTGGGAAGAAAAAAAAAAAAAAAAAAAAAAAAAAAAAAAATAGTAAATCAACCCCCACTTTGGTAAAAATAATAACATTGTAATTTTTTCCATTCCTTGCAGTTAGAGTTGGAGTTAGAATTGGGGGGGGGGTCCCACTCTTTAGGTACATCAAGGGGTCTCCAAACGCGACATGGCGCCCGCCGTCAATTCCAGCCAGTGTTGCATTCAAAAAGTCAAACGGTGCTCCCTCTCTTCTGAGCCCTTCCATGCACCCAAACAGTGGCTTTCCCCCAGCTATGGGGTATCGGCGTACTCAGGAGAAATTGCACAACAATTTAAGGGGTTAAGCAGCCATGGTTGGTGCAGACACTGATAGCTGCGTGATTTTCACCCATCGGGGGGCGCTGTTCCCTTAAATCTCAGGTCAGTTTTAAGTCATACTAAGGGCTAAATGCCGCTAATTGAGTGATGTAAACGCAGCCCAACTTTTCTGATTTTAGGCAAATAAGGCTCGGTGAGCACTGAATCTGTGGCTCCAGTAAGTGTGCACATGCCCAGCAGGGGCCGCACAATGGCTGGATGACGCAGGGTGATAAGAGGCAGCGCACGCTCCATCTCGGCTTTATGCGGGGTCTATGGCAGTGTCTAGCGCGGCACAAAACTATTTCACAGATTTCATATTTCTCAAATTGAATTTGCACTAAAGTTTCTCCATGATAAAGATCAGCAGCACACAAGCAACAATGATGAGGCCATTTGTGGTGCAATATCTCACATTTGTGTGTTTTAAAGGGGTTTTCCTGCCCCGCTCACTGCTGCGCTGAGGGTGATCTGCGCCAATAACATTTATTTTACTCACTTACATAGAGCCATTAGTTCCTCAGCGCTTTACAGACATTATCGGCACTGTCCCCGATGGGGCTCACAATCCAAATTAGAAAACCCACACGAACACAGGGAGAACATAAAAAAACTCCTTGCAGATGTTGTCGTTGTGGGATCTGAAGCCAGGTCCCCAAGTGCTGCAGTGTTAACCACTGAGCCACCGTGCTGTCCTATACAAAGCAGTGCTATCCACCAAGTAGCCCTGTATATAGCACAGTGCTAACCACCGAGCCATCATGCTGCTCTATATATAGTATAGTGCTAACCACAGAGCCATCATGCTGCTCTATATATAGTATAGTGCTAGCCACCGAGCCATCATGCTGCTCTATATATAGTATAGTGCTAACCACCGAGCCATCAAGCTGCCCTATATATAGTATAGTGCTAGCCACCGAGCCATCATGCTGTCCTATATATAGAATAGTGCTAACCACCGAGCCATCACGCTGCTCTATATATAGTATAGTGCTAACCACCGAGCCATCATGCTGCTCTATATATAGTATAGTGCTAACCACCGAGCCATCATGCTGCTCTATATATAGCATAGTGCTAACCACCGAGCCATCATGCTATCCCATATAAGACAGTGCTAACCACAGAGCCATCATGCTGCCCTATATATAGTATAGTGCTAGCCACCGAGCCATCATGCTGTCCTATATATAGAATAGTGCTAACCACCGAGCCATCATGCTGCTCTATATATAGTATAGTGCTAACCACCGAGCCATCATGCTGCCCTATATATAGTATAGTGCTAGCCACCGAGCCATCATGCTGTCCTATATATAGAATAGTGCTAACCACCGAGCCATCATGATGCTCTATATATAGTATAGTGCTAACCACTGAGCCATCATGCTGCCATATATATAGTATAGTGCTAGCCACCGAGCCATCATGCTGCCCTATATATAGTATAGTGCTAGCCACCGAGCCATCATGCTGCTCTATACAGTGCCTACAAGTAGTATTCAACCCCCTGCAGATTTAGCAGGTTTACACATTCGGAATTAACTTGGCATTGTGACATTTGGACTGTAGATCAGCCTGGAAGTGTGAAATGCACTGCAGCAAAAAAGAATGTTATTTCTTTGTTTAATTTTTTTTTTTAAATTGTGAAAAGTTTATTCAGAGGGTCATTTATTATTCAACCCCTCAAACCACCAGAATTCTGTTTGGTTCCCCTAAAGTATTAAGAAGTATTTCAGGCACAAAGAACAATGAGCTTCACATGTTTGGATTAATTATCTCTTTTTCCAGCCTTTTCTGACTATTTAAGACCCTCCCCAAACTTGTGAACAGCACTCATACATGGTTAACATGGGAAAGACAAAGGAGCATTCCAAGGCCATCAGAGACAAGATCGTGGAGGGTCACAAGGCTGGCAAGGGGTACAAAACCCTTTCCAAGGAGTTGGGCCTACCTGTCTCCTGGAAGGCTTATGGAACTACTGTTAGCCTTCCATGGCCTGGACAGCCTTTGAAAGTTTCCTCCCGTGCCGAGGCCAGGCTTGTCCGAAGAGTCAAGGCTAACCCAAGGACAACAAGGAAGGAGCTCCGGGAAGATCTCATGGCAGTGGGGACATTGGTTTCAGTCAATACCATAAGTAACGTACTCCACCGCAATGGTCTCCGTTCCAGACGAGCCCGTAAGGTACCTTTACTTTCAAAGCGTCATGTCAAGGCTCGTCTACAGTTTGCTCATGATCACTTGGAGGACTCTGAGACAGACTGGTTCAAGGTTCTCTGGTCTGATGAGACCAAGATCGAGATCTTTGGTGCCAACCACACACGTGACGTTTGGAGACTGGATGGCACTGCATACGACCCCAAGAATACCATCCCTACAGTCAAGCATGGTGGTGGCAGCATCATGCTGTGGGGCTGTTTCTCAGCCAAGGGGCCTGGCCATCTGGTCCGCATCCATGGGAAGATGGATAGCATGGCCTACCTGGAGATTTTGGCCAAGAATCTCCGCTCCTCCATCAAGGATCTTAAGATGGGTCGTCATTTCATCTTCCAACAAGACAACGACCCAAAGCACACAGCCAAGAAAACCAAGGCCTGGTTCAAGAGGGAAAAAAATCAAGGTGTTGGAGTGGCCTAGTCAGTCTCCTGACCTTAACCCAATTGAAAACTTGTGGAAGGAGCTCAAGATTAAAGTCCACATGAGACACCCAAAGAACCTAGATAACTTGGAGAAGATCTGCATGGAGGAGTGGGCCAAGATAACTCCAGAGACCTGTGCCGGCCTGATCAGGTCTTATAAAAGACGATTATTAGCTGTAATTGCAAACAAGGGTTATTCCACAAAATATTAAACCTAGGGGTTGAATAATAATTGACCCACACTTTTATGTTTAAAATTTATTAAAATTTAACTGAGCAACATAACTTTTTGGTTTGTAAGATTTATGCATCTGTTAATAAATCCTGCTCTTGTGTGAAGTTTGAAGGCTCTAACTTATTTGCATCTTATCAAACCTGCTAAATCTGCAGGGGGTTGAATACTACTTGTAGGCACTGTATATAGTATAGTGCTAGCCACTGAGCTATCATGCTGCTCTATATATAGTATAGTGCTAGCCACCGAGCCATCATGCTGTCCTATATAAAACAGTGCTAAGCAGAGTTGCCATATAAATAGCAGTCCTAACAACTGAATCACCATGCTGTCCGATATAAAGCAGTGCTAACCACCCAGCCATCTTGTTACCATATATAGCAGTGCTATCCACTGAGCCACAGTGCTGCACTATACATAGCACAGTGCTAACGTGCTGCGCCAAACAGCTTGCATAATACCACGCCAGGTGTGCGGGGTTTCTTTCTTCCTTATACCATCTCTTCTTGCTGTTACCGTAAAGAACGATACTTGTTTACATTCAGGGGAAACTGCACGAGAATCCCCCTCACCTGTGCTGTAATCAGGCTGGGAGAACCTCGGGGGCGGGGCAATGCACTCTGACACCGCCCCCCCAATGCACTCCCAGGCTAATCTGCATGTGGCTTTAGAGCCTGATTTTTCAGCGCTGGCAGATCAGATCACTACAAGACTGCCAGGATCATCTTGATTGCTGTGTTAGGAATTATCGAGCCACAACAGGAGTCCGAATGAAAAATTATCCTGCCAGGTCCCTTTAAGCAGGGGTTCTTCTGGCTTCAGTGATCACTGTGTGGCAGGAGGCCTAGTGCTTCACAGCTGAGCCGTGCATCCAGCCTGTACCTGGGAGCAGCAGTCAGTGGATCAGTGCGCACCGGGAAACAGACCTGCAGCCATCACTGACCAATGCACGGTCTATGGAGAGCACATGACCTCATTCACATTACTCACCCTCTGCGCCTTCTCCCACACTTGATTCAGCCTCTGTATCCGGAACTCAGCCGCCTCCTCGTCCGCCCGGTTCTCATTCACGTCCCGGGAGTATTTTCCACCCCCGGCCCGGACACCGAGCAGCTGCAGGGAGCAAAGCAACAGCAGCAAGTAGCGCAGCGGTGCGGACATGTTTACAGGAGAGCACAAGGACACCGCAGCCACCGCCGCTCAGGGTTAGGCCGCAGGATCTAGCTGCTGATTGGTCAACTCCTGACACTGAAGCCATAGTGGCAGTTCATTGGTTGCCCGCAAGCACGTGGACCGCCCATTGTAGAACGTTAACTCGATCACTGCTGCAGTGCTGGGCTGCATTCCTCAGCATCATTACCTGCCGCAGACCGAGCTGCAGCAAGAGAAAGGGGGCAAACACCTGAGATTATGGGGGGATAGAGGGACGAGGGTGCAGGCAACAAGACTGCAGACCCCAAAGCAGCCATAAAAGTGCAAAAAATAAAATGTTCACAACGGGGTTAATTATAAATTAACCCCTTCTTGACTAACCTTTTTTTTATTTTTTAGCTTTGGTTTGTTTTTTTCCTCCCCCTTCCTCCAAGAGCCAGAACATTTTTTTCCATCTACATACCAGTTATCAGGGCTGGTTTTTTTTCGGGATTTTTTTTTTTTACACTTTCCGACCACGTTCAGTATTTGGTCAGTATTTGACATCAGTATTTGTAGCCAAAACCAGTAGAGGAACAATCAGAGGAAAAGTATAATAGAAACACGTCACCACTTCTGTATTTATCACCCACTCCTGGTTTTGGCTTACAAATACTGAGGTAAAATACTGACCAAGTACTGAGGTAAAATACCGACCAAATACTGAGGTAAAATACCGACCAAATACTGAGGTAAAATATCCACCAAATACTGAGGTAAAATACTGACCAAATACTGAGGTAAAATACCGACCAAATACTGAGGTAAAATACCGACCAAATACTGAGGTAAAATATCCACCAAATACTGAGGTAAAATACCGACCAAATACTGAGGTAAAATACCGACCAAATACTGAGGTAAAATACCGACCAAATACTGAGGTAAAGTACCGACCAAATACTGAGGTAAAATACCGACCAAATACTGAGGTAAAATACTGACCAAATACTGAGGTAAAATACCGACCAAATACTGAGGTAAAATACCGACCAAATACTGAGGTAAAATACCGACCAAATACTGTGGTAAAATACCGACCAAATACTGAGGTAAAATACCGACCAAATACTGAGGTAAAATACTGACCAAATACTGTGGTAAAATACCGACCAAATACTGAGGTAAAATACCGACCAAATACTGAGGTAAAATACCGACCAAATACTGAGGTAAAATACTGACCAAATACTGAGGTAAAATACCGATCAAATACTGAGGTAAAATACCGACCAAATACTGAGGTAAAATACTGACCAAATACTGAGGTAAAATACTGACCAAATACTGAGGTAAAATACTGACCAAATACTGAGGTAAAAAAAAAAAATACTGACCGAATACTAACCGTGTGAGCATGGCCTTAAATGACACATTCATTTTACCATATCATGTACTAAGAAAAAAAGGAAACCAATTCAAAGCGGGGTAAAGCTGTAATTCCGCTGTTGCTTTTTGGGGTTTTGTGCTGACGGGCCTCATGATGATGGAACAATCTGATTCTCCAGGTCAGCCCAATTACGGCGATACCAAACTTGTACTTTTTTCTTACATGTTAGTGGCATTTTAGGCCTTTAATGCTCATTTTAAATACATTTATATTTTAATAGATCGGACGTATATGGCTATGACTGCAAAAGGTAGGGTTTTTTTTATTATTTCTTTATTTTTGCATAGGGTTGTATTAAAAATGTTACTTTTTCTGTACATTTTGATTATTTTTTGCTTTGTTTTTTAGTCTCCCTGGGGAAATGTAAACTGTGCTCATTGAATTGCTTGTCCTATACACTATATACTTCTGTTTTGCCCTTTTTAGTGAACTTGACGTCCTCTTAAAGAGCAGCGTCAGTTTGAGTTTCACAGGAGCGCTGTAGCACACAGGATGGCATTTACGGGGCCTTTTCAGTATGGCTCCAGCTAGCATGCCAACCCATCAGTACACTGGGATTTCTTTGGGAGGATAGAGGAGGCAATGGGTGCTGCACATACTGGCAACGAGTCCATTTATATGTCAGTGATTGACAGTGGCATGTATAGTGTTGGACAGCAGCAATCGGAGGTAGCTCTGGTTGCTGCTGTCTCAGACACATGCCAGCTGTATAACACATTTCCGGAGTCCCCACCATACACCTGCACCTGATGTAAGATGTTCGTCGGGAAAAGGTTAATGACTTATCGGCTGCCCCCACCACCACACAAGAGAAGGAAAAGGCAGAAAAGCTCCAGCCGGTGACCTATGAACCCCACATTGTAATCAGCGTCGGACTGGAGCACCTTGGGTCCACCAAAGAAAATCATTCTTGGGGCCCACTATGTAACTACATAGAAATAAATACAAGACCGCCAATTGTGTGGTAAAACACGCTAATATCAGGGCATAACCTAAGGTAGTACACGTCTTAATGACATAGCAGGGGTTGGGGTAGCCCCCTCATAGAATATAATGCAGCCCCCCTAATATAGTATAATGCAGCCCTCCTGTGGCATGGGGAGCAATGAATATTCATTTCTCTTTAGCAGCGGGCACAGGCTTTAGCCGCAGCAGTCGGCTCCGGTCTCCGGTCACCCGCTGCTCCTCCACTGGGCGGGCCCCCCTGACTCACGGAACCCATAGCAGCTGCATAGTGTGCCGCTATTAGTGACACACCACTGGCTGGGGGACCCTGGGGCAGAGGGGGCCATAGGCAGCTGCCGGCCCTGTATGTCAGCAGATGTCAGTGCCTGGGACCACTGGAGAATCCTTCGGTTCCCGGTGGGCCAGTCCGACCCTCATTGTAATACCCAGTGTGATTGTCCTTGGTTCTGCAGCTCAGCCCATTCAAGTGAACGGGGCTCTGTGTGGTTGAGTAGCAGTACTAGCCATGGCCACACTCCTATGGATGTCGCTGTCCCAGGCACTGCAGAGTAAGTCTGTGATCCCCAACTATCAGTGATTGGTCTAAGGATTGGCCATGAATATCACTGCGTATTAAAAACCCCATTAAGATGAATCAAAGACTCTTCCTTAACAACAAGTGAAGGGTAAATGCTTTGCTGACAATAATCGGTGCAGCAAATCGGAAGATATATGCACACTGATCACTGAGCTGTCAGCACTGGGGATGACTCTGAACCCTATACTCAGCTTGGTCTATCAGTCCTGTAGACCTACAAAGAAATCCATAGCAGAAGTCCTAATTGTGACCCCCACAAAAATAAAAAAACAAAAACATTCGGCGAGGTCGCCGAAAAGCCTATCTCATAACTTTGTAGCCTTTGCAGGTATTGAAGCCTCTCAGTAATCTCACCTTTTTTATGGCCTCCTTAAATTATGATGCCAACAAAAGTGCCCTCCCCCAATTCACCCATGGTGATTTCCTACACAATACCCACCACATGCACAGTTTGATAGCCCTAGGTTACCCCCCACCCAACAAAGTATGATACCAACTATGATACCTCCACAGTGACACCAACACAGTCTTCCACTCAGTATGATGACCCCAACACAACCCTCCACATTGTATAATAGCCCATGCACAGTAGAATGTCCCCCAGTAGACCTCCAAACAGTATAACGGCCCCCACATAGCCCTACAAACAGTGTACTAGCCCCCACATAGCCTTCCAAACAATATAATTACCCCCACATAGCTCTCCAAAGAGTATAATGACCCCCTACATAGCCCCCCAAACAGTATAATGGTCTCCATATAACCCTCCAAACTGTACAATGGTTCACACATAGCCCTACAAACAGTATAATGGTCCTCATGTAGTCCTCCAAACAGTATAATGACCCCCACATAGCCCCCCAAACTGTATAGTGGCTCACACATAGCCCTCCAAACTGTATAATGGCTCACATATAGCCCTCCAAACAGTATAATGGTCCCCATATAGTCCACCAAACAGCATAATGGCCCCCACATAGCCCTCCAAACTGTATAATGGCTTACACATAGCCCTACAAACAGTATAATGGTCCCAATATAGTCCTCCAAGCTATAATGGCCCCATATAACCCTCCAAACTGTATAATGATCCCCATATACCCCTCCAAACTGTATAATGGCTCACACATAGCCCTCCAACAGTATACTGGTCCCCATATAGTCCTCCAGTCAGTATAATGGCCCCCACATAGCCCTCCAAACTGTATAATGGCTCACATATAGCCATCCAAACAGTATATTGGTCCCCATATAGTCCTCCAAACAGTATAATGGCCCCCACATAGCCCTCCAAACAGTATAATGCCCCCCACATAGCCCTCCAAACTGTATAATGGCTCACATATAGCCCTCCAAACAGTATATTGGTCCCCATATAGTCCTCCAAACAGTATAATGGCCCCCACATAGCCCTCCAAACTGTATAATGGCTCACATATAGCCCTCCAAACAGTATAATGGCTCCCACATAGCCCTCCAAACAGTATAATGGCCCCCACATAGCCCTCCAAACAGTATAATGGCTCACACATAGCCCTCCAAACAGTATAATGGTCCCCATATAGTCCTCCAAACAGTATAATGGCTCCCACATAGCCCTCCAAACTGTATAATGGCTCCCACATAGCCCTCCAAACTGTATAATGGCCCCCACATAGCCCTCCAAACTGTATAATGGCTCACATATAGCCATCCAAACAGTATATTGGTCCCCATATAGTGCTCCAAACAGTATAATGGCCCCCACATAGCCCTCCAAACAGTATAATGGCCCCCACATAGCCCTCCAAACTGTATAATGGCTCACATATAGCCCTCCAAACTGTATAATGGCCCCCACATAGCCCTCCAAACAGTATAATGGCTCCCACATAGCCCTCCAAACTGTATAATGGCTCACACATAGCCCTCCAAACAGTATAATGGCCCCCACATAGCCCTCCAAACTGTATAATGGCTCACACATAGCCCTCCAAACAGTATAATGGTCCCCATATAGTCCTCCAAACAGTATAATGGCTCCCACATAGCCCTCCAAACTGTATAATGGCTCCCACATAGCCCTCCAAACTGTATAATGGCCCCCACATAGCCCTCCAAACTGTATAATGGCTCACATATAGCCATCCAAACAGTATATTGGTCCCCATATAGTGCTCCAAACAGTATAATGGCCCCCACATAGCCCTCCAAACAGTATAATGGCCCCCACATAGCCCTCCAAACTGTATAATGGCTCACATATAGCCCTCCAAACTGTATAATGGCCCCCACATAGCCCTCCAAACAGTATAATGGCTCCCACATAGCCCTCCAAACTGTATAATGGCTCACACATAGCCCTCCAAACAGTATAATGGTCCCCATATAGTCCTCCAAACAGTATAATGGCTCCCACATAGCCCTCCAAACTGTATAATGGCTCCCACATAGCCCTCCAAACTATAATGGCCCCATATAGCCCTCCAAACAGTATAATGGCCCCCATATAGTCCTCCAAACAGTATAATGATCCCCATATACCCCTCCAAACTGTATAATGGCTCACACATGACCCCCCAAATGGTAAAATGGTCCCATCTTGTAGATTGTGAGCCCTCACAGCAGGGTCCTCTCTCCTTCTGTATCAGTCATGACTTGTATTATTTAAGATTACTGTACTTGTTTTTTATTATGTATAACCCTCCTCACATGTAAAGCGCCATGGAATAAATGGCGCTATAATAATAAATAATAATATAGTCCTCCAAACAGTACAATGGCCCCCACATAACTCAACAAACAGTACAATGGCCCTCACGTAGCCTTGGAAACATCCTGTGAAGTGAGACTTTGGTTACCTTAGGCCTCTTTCACACTTCCGTTTTTGACTATCAGTCAAGATCCGCCGATTTGTAAAAAAAATGGATCTGCCATTTTTCTTTGCGGATCCGTTTTTTTACCCATTGACTTTCATTATTGGCGGATCTTGACGGATTGCCGTCCGTTGCATCCGTTTTTGTGCGGATCCGCCAAAATTTTGCTGTCCGTCAACATGCTCAAAGACTTCCAAACGAAGCTTGCAACATTTTTTTGGCCAGCGGATACTCCACACACTGATTTAACCCGAAATTCTGTCTGGGTGCTGGACAAAAAAAAATTCTCTCTCTCTCTCTTTCTCCTTCCCGGCCAGTGGCTCCTTTAAAATTCTTCATTCTGCGGATCCGTCATAAAATTACAGACGGATCCGCTTTTCCGCCTTTTTGGCGGATTTTGACTGATGCAAATAACTGAAGTGTGAAAGAGGCCTTAGTATACAGCAGTCTAACGAAGGCCATTGGAGTAAATATATACAGTATGCTTAGTAATCATTGGGTCCCATGGCACTTGGACCCCTCTCAAAAAGCAGCGAGAGTAGTGGACCATTGGCAGGGTTGGTACATGTAGATGTAGTCACATCCCACTTCCTAACATACTCACCGTGATTCCTCTGCTTTCGATGATGCTTTTTCAAGGGGGGGGGGTATCGGGAGGGAGTGAAAATCCCAAATTGGACTTTTGCTCACTGTACCCCATGATTTGTATGGGCATCCCTGGTGTATTTTGCTTATAGGCACACAGATAAGAGAACTAACCGATACACCGCACAGTGCACTTTGTCGGACACTTTTGTGCTCAGTTTACCACTCTATTTGAGAGAGAGATGATATTGACACGTGTGCACATTATAGAAGTGCAGGATTTCTGGAAAAGTCAGTAACTTCATTTTGAGAACCAACACTGAGAATCAATTGCAGATCTTTAGGCATTACTGGACTTAGGGGAATCGATTTAGCAACTTTAAAGAGCAAAACCTGAATCACAACTTCAGTGATAACGATCCGCTCATCTGCAGTCTGTCTCTTAAAGGGTTTGTCTCCTCGTAGACTTTTATGGCAAGTCATTTGCCATCACTCTCTGTGTATCCAAAGTGCAGCACATATTACCAGTAAAAACTCTTCCAGACACTAAAGGGGTTCTTCAAACTTGAGGCTCAAGTCTGCAATCACTCGATGTGACTGCAGACTTGTAAATCCTCACAGCATGCAATGTGCGCTCTGTTATGTTTTTCTGATGCCAGCACCAGAAGCAGGCGTGTGACCGCAAATACCGTATGTGATTTGCATACATGCAGTCACATGCCAACTAGACGTGCGTGGTCTCGCTCAGGTCAAATGAATTGAGCGAGGCCAAACACGTCTAGTTGGAATGTGGCTGGAAGTATGCAAATCGTATACTTGCAGTCAAAGGACTGCCTGCTCCCACTACTGGAGAGTGCAACATTAGGCATTTTTCACATGTTTTTTTTAAACAGTTATTCATTCTGTATTACTGGTGGAAGAAACACAGAATTTCACAGTAACACCAATGTGAATTAGATTTCTAAAATTTCGTTTACACAGTGCTTTTTTTTTTTTTTAAATTGTTAAATTTAATTTTGTAAAACCCATGTTCACTAACATTGCACAGAAGAGCCGACAGTAAAAGCTGCCAATGTGAATGCCATACTGTTGTGTTTTTACGGTCCTGATCCATAAGCCCGGTTCTGGGTGATGGGGGTTTTCAGGTGACTGGTGATATCTAGGCTCCTGTTCTATCTGCTGCATTCCAAATTTAATTCCAAAAGAAGGTTGGCTTGGGTATTAAAGAGCACCTTTCACCAAATTTTTCATGTAGAGCTGATCACACAACTGCAGAGTGGACTAAAACTTTTTTGCTATTTTTTTCAACTTCGCCTCTTGACCTGACTAGCCCTGCAGGTGAAGGGGGCAAGCTCAGTTTAAAGGGGACCTTTCATTGCATTTTCACGTTACACTGGACACACGATGTGACAGTGGTTGCAGAGCGGAATAAAACTTTTTTTTTCTTGTTTTTAATTTCGCCTCACGCTTGCGGAGATATTAGCAATCAAAGTCTTGGCACCTAAAGAGTTACCTTTTGCCCAAGTGGGCGTGGTCAGATAGTGACTCGCCCCCCAGTGGACTTAGCAAAAGTTAACTCATTAGGTGTCAAATACTTTGATCACTAATATCTCCACAATGAAGAGGCGAAATTTAAAACAAACAAAAATGTTTTGTTCCGCTCTGCAGGCACTATTACATCCTGGGTCCAGTTCAACATGAAAAATTTGGTGAACGGCCCCCTTTAAACTGTGCCAGCCCTTTTCATGCACAGCACTAATCAGTTGACAACACAAGTGTGTCAAAGTCAAGCCAGGAGGGGAGCTAAAAGGACCCAAGACTGGCTGCAGGACGCCAGTAGTTTCCCTACTTAGTATTAAAATTTAAAATGAGAACTTTATAAGTGAAGCTCTACTCATAAAACTCTGATATGTATTTTCAAAGCAAGTACACCAGTCCCATCAGATCTAACATACCTATGTTATAACATATGCAGCTTGTATTGGAGAGGCTGACGTATGATCCGTTTTAATCATTTTCAACCTTTTCACTATAAAAGGTGGCCAAGGTTTTGGAATTATGAATTTTTCTTTTTTTTATCATTGCCATGAACAGCCTACCAGTCTGCCTGACCTTTCCAACCCGTGCAAAAAAAAGATTTTGATACACAGTTATTCAGACAAATAGTAGATTTCAGCATTATTGGCAAAGTGTTGCACATTTATCTCATTTTTTCCCACAAAAGCAATAACTTTCTGTCTTTATCTTCATTATTACACTTTGAAAGCTTGAAGATGTTTTCCACACAAAATCAATTGAACGCTGAGATATTATTCTAGATACGGAAAAAAAAAATATAGATATTTTTTTTTCTCTCTTTAGACGAAGTCAGGGAAGATAATGCTGCCAACGAAATACACACACTTTTATAAGAAATTCTCCATTATTTTTCTATTTCAAACAGTTAGCCCCTTCCAGCTGAAGACATTTATTTCCTTTCTTTTTTATATATTTTTTTTCCATTGTCACATTTGTATCAGGGCTTGTTCTTTATAGGATGAATGCCATGATTTTATTTACCATATAATATGCTAATAATAGGAAAAAAAAATAATTTGTGGAGGATTGTGTGTGTGGGGGGGTCATCATACTGTGGGTAGGGAGGTTGGGCCCATTATACTATATGGAGCGCATTCATACTGTATAGAGTGCTGTGGGGGCCTCATACTGTGTGGCAGCTTCTAGTCTTCCATGGAGACTATTGTAGCATGCCAAAAGTAAAAAAAAATGTTTTTAAAAATATAAAAGTTCAAATTCCCCCTTTTGCCCCATTCAAAATAAACCTGATCGCTAAACAGAGTAGCAAGAAAAAAAGTAAAAACGCCAAAATTACTTTTTTTTGGTTGCCGCAATATTGCATTAAAATGCAATAACGGGTGATCAAAAGATCGCATCTGCACCATTATAGTATCATTAAAAACGTCAGCTCAATGCGCAAAAAATAAGCCCTCACCCAATCGAGATCATGAAAAATGGAGACACTACTGGTTTCGGAAAATGGCACAATTTTTTTTTTTTAACAAAGTTTGGATTTTTTTTCACAACTTACATAAAAATCAACCTAGACATGTTTGGTGTCTGTGAACTCGTAATGACCCGGAGAATCATAATGGCAGCTTTTTTAGCTTTTAGTGAGCATAGTAAAAGATCAAAACAAAAAACAACTGTGGGATTGCACTTTTTTTTGCAATTTCACCGCACTTGGATTTTTTCCCCATTTCGCAGTATACAATATGTTAAAACTAATGGTGTCGTTCAAAAGTACAACTTGTCCCTCAAAAACAAGCCCTCACATGGCCATATTGACGGAAAAATAAAAAAGTTATGGCTCTGGAAAGAAGGGGAGCAAAAAACAAAATGCAAAAACGAAAATACCTCCGATCATGAAGGGGTTAAAGCTGATCTCTTGAACCTGATGAGTCATGTATGCTTATTTTGTAGATCCATATCAGAATGGATGTGTAATCATTTTTGAAAGTTTTAACTTACCTAGCCTGATTGACAGCTTGTCAGTGTCCCTCCTCCCTGTTGCTGAAACCTCACCCACCAGCCTGATTAACACCTTGTCAGTGTCCCTCCTCCCTGTTACTGAAACCCCACTCACTAGCCTGATAGACAGCTTGTCAGTGTCCCTCCTCTCTGTTACTGAAACCCTACCCACCAGCCTGATTGACATCTTGTTAGTGTCCCTCCTTTCTGCTGCCGAAACCCCACCCACCTAGCCTGATTGACAGTTCTTCAGTGTACCTCCACCCTGCTTTTATTGAATCGCTGTCCACCAAGTCTAATTAACACCTCTTCAGTTTCCTTCCACCCTGATGCTGCTCAATATACATCCACTTAGTTTGATTGGTGTCATGGTCACGCGCGGCTGGACACAGCACCCCCAGCAGGGCGGATTTAGATGACACGCGTGACCCTGGATACACTGCCTCCAGCTGGGTGAATTTAAATAATAACACGTGCAGCTGGATACGCCGCCTCCAACAGGAGAATGTAGGTAATACACGTAACACGTAAATCTGGAAACCCCGCCTCCAGTAACGCGAATTTAAACAATAAGGGAAAACCTGGGTAACAATAGCAATGGAGGCCCTGCGATAGGGAAACGGGGAAGTGGAGACCTCCTGCACTCCCCTGAGTCAGTGTCTTTACACTCCTTGCGTTCCCTAGGCCGGTTCCGCACCGGGCGCCGCTCAGGATACCTTTAAACCCTAGCTCGCCCTCCACCTAAAACCTCACTAGTGAAGTGGACGGTGCGAAAACTAAACCCACCACTGCACTAAACACACATAAGGAAAAGAGACAAAACAGGGGAACACCACTTAGCTTTGCTCTGTTGCATACGCTCCCAGCAATAGAGCCCACCACCTGCGTGCATATTTTCTTTTCCTCCGACCGGGTCCAACACCATAGTGCAGCCTTGGAGCAAACAGAGTCCACCACCTATGTGCAGCTGTCCAGAAAACAGAGTCCAGAATAAGAGTCCAGCTTTCCGCAAAAGAGTCCAGCATGTTGAGTCCAGCTTTCCAGCAACCGAATCTAGCATCATGAGTGCAGCTCTACACCATAGCTGCCACTCCACCAAGCCATGCAAGAACTCCTTGCTGACTCCATAGCTGCAACTCCACCAAGCCATGCCAGCCCTCCTTGCAGACACAATAGCTGCCACGCCAGGACTCTCATTGAGCTGCCCGGGTGTTGTGAGTTCATTTTCCCCTTCACCGTCGATGTCTGATGAACTCCCTCTTCTGGTGAAGGAAGGTAGTGAGGCTGATTACCAAACACCTGATCTGGTAGATGATGACTGGGTAACAGGAACTTTTGACTGGATATAAGGCAGCCAACGCCCTTCTGAGTCGCTGGTGATTCTCTGCTGGATTCTTGGAGACCAGTCTGATTCCTGCTTCCCAAAGATAAGTTTTTGCTCTGCTATTGAACTTATTAGTTTTGTTTTGTTTACCTTGTTTTTTGGAGTTCAGCCATCCCCGGTCGGGAGTGTGCTGAGTTCCATTTTTGTCTCTGATCAGTTTGTCTCTTTGCTCTGTCTTCAGAATTTACCTGAGTGCTGATATAGTCATTTTGAAGTCCTAGCGACTTCAGGGCCTGTTTTTCCTATCAGACAGTTGGGACATTTTTTGGTAGGGTTTTTTACGGATTGCAGATAGCAGCTTTTCTATCCTGTCCTTTTTAGTTAGCTTGGGCCCCATCATTTGCTCAACCTATCTTTCTATCTGTGTTAGTGTTTTCATCTTGCTTCACTGTCATTATATATTGGGGGCTGCCTATTGCTTTGGGGTCTGCTCTGGGGCAGTTTAGATTTCCCCTTTCTTTCTTTAGGCCTATTTAGTTCTCCGGCTGTGATCGAGGGGTCTAGGGCATCGTAGGAACCCCCCCACGGCTACTGTTAGTTGTTGTGGATAGGATCAGGGGTCTGCAATCCGATAGCTACCAACCTCTCCGGTTTTCTGGACTTAGCTTGTATTTTTGTTTTTTCCTCCTTCGGTGACTCATTCATAACAGAATCACCAGCCATACCGCAGATCCTAGGGTACTCAAAAGTAGGGAGGAATTGTAAAAAAAAAAAAAGTTTGTCAGAATATTTTTATATTTTTTTGTGTATATTTTTTCCTCTATGTCTCTGAGGCCGTAGGGGGAATTTTTTTTTCTTTCTCAATGGAGATGAAGCAATTGTCTGATCGTGTGGAGCAGCTCACTGCTGAAGTGCAGGGAATTTCCGCCTATCTTGCTCATTCACATGCTGCTGAACCAAAGATCCCTACTCCTGATGTGTTTTTTGGGGATCGGTCTAAATTTTTGAATTTTAAGAATAATTGTAAATTATTTTTTGCCTTGAAGCCTAACTCGTCAGGGAGCTCCGTGCAGCAGGTTGAAATTGTCATCTCTTTGCTGCGTGGCGATCCCCAGGATTGGGCGTTTTCTTTGAAACCTGATGATCCTATTCTTACTAATGTGAATGCATTTTTTCAAGCCTTGGGGTTGTTGTATGATGAACCTAATGCTATTGATCAGGCTGAAAAGGCCCTGTTGGCATTGAGCCAGGGTCGGGATTCTGCAGAGTTGTACTATCAAAAATTCCAAAAGTGGGCGGTCCTTACTACCTGGAATGATGGGGCCTTGGCTGCTCTCTTTCGGAAGGGTTTGTCAGAAACCGTAAAAGATACTATGGTGGGATTTCCTCTTCCCTCTGGTCTTGACGATTCTATGTCATTAGCCATTCAGGTTTATCGGTGTTTGCGTGAACGCAAAACCACACGGGAGGTGTTGCCACCTGATGAACAAATGTCTGAACCTATGCAATGTGATAGAGTTTTGTCTAGGGTGCAACGTCAGGAGTTCAGAAGGCGTAATAAGCTGTGTTTCTTCTGTGGTGATGCCTCGCATATTATTTCTGTCTGCCCTAAACGAGAGAAGCGTTTTGCACACACATTTGCTGTGGGTGGTGTTCAACCTAAGTTTCTTCTGGCAATTACTCTGATCTGCTCCCTGTCCACATTTTCCGCTAAGGCTTTTGTGGATTCGGGAGCAGCTCTGAACCTGATGGACTTGGATTTTGCTAAACGTTGTGGATTTCCTATGACACCTCTGCGGACGCCTATCCCTTTGAGGGGTATTGATGCTACTCCTTTGGCGAAGAATAAACCTCAGTTTTGGACCCAGGTGGTAATGCGGGTCTCCCCAGACCATCAAGAGAATTGCAGATTTTTGGTGTTGCATAATTTGCATTACCATTGTTCTGGGGTTTCCCTGGTTGCAAATCCATAATCCAGTTTTGGATTGGAAATCTGTGTCTGTGGTGAGTTGGAGTTGTCGGTGTGCCCTTAGTGATGTTCCTATTTCTCCACCTCTCCCCAGTCGCATGATGTTCCTGACTATTTGGCTGATTTTTATGATGTATTTAGTGAGAATGAGTCTGCGTCTTTGCCTCCTCATAGGAGTTATGACTGTGCAATTGAGCTGAGCCCTGGGTGTAAATTTCCCAAGGGTCGACTTTTCAATTTATTTGTACCCGAGCACGAGGCTATGCGATCCTATATTAAGGAGTCGTTGGAGAAGGGTCATATTAGACCATCCTCTTCACCCTTAGGTGCTGGGTTTTTTTTCGTGGCTAAGAAAGATGGGTCATTAAGGCCTTGTATTGACTATTGTTCCCTCAACAAAATTACTGTTAAATATCAGTATCCGTTACCTCTGATGTCTGATTTATTCTCCAGAGTTAAGAGTGCCTGCTGGTTTACTAAGCTTGACCTCAGGGGGCGTACAGTCTTATTCGCATTAAGCATGGGGATGAATGGAAGACGGCATTTAATACTCCGGAGGGACATTTTGAGTACCTGGTGATGCCTTTTGGGCTCACTAATGCCCCTTCTGTCTTCCAGTGCTTCATGAATGATATTTTCCGGACTTGGTAGATAAATTTTTGATCATCTATCTGGATGATATTTTGATCTTTTCCAAGGATTGGGACTCTCATGTGGAACATGTTCGGACTGTGTTCCGGATTTTGAGGGAGAATTCCCTGTATGTCAAGGGATCGAAATGCCTTTTTGGTGTACAGAGGATTTCATTTTTGGGATTTATTTTGTCTCCGTCGACTATTGAAATGGACACGGCCAAGGTACAGGCCATTTATGATTGGGTTCAGCCCACTTCTTTGAAGGCCCTCCAGAAGTTTTTGGGTTTTGCTAATTTTTATTGTAAATTTATAGTTAATGTTTCTGGTATTGCCAAACCATTGACTGATTTGACTAAGAAGGGTGCTGATGTGCTGAATTGGTCTTAGGAGGCTGTTTCTTCCTTTCAGGAGCTGAAGCGAAGGTTCACTTCTGCTCCGGTTTTGCGGCAACCTGATGTCTCACTCCCGTTTCAGGTAGAGGTGGACGCTTCTGAGATTGGTGCAGGAGCTGTTTTGTCCCAAAAAGATCCTGTAACATCTAAAATGAATCCCTGTGCTTTCTTTTCCCGAAAGTTCTCCCCATTCGAACGTAACTATGATGTGGGGAATCGGGAACTGTTAGCCATGAAATGGGCATTTGAGGAGTGGAGACATTGGTTGGAGGGAGCTAGACATCAATTTGTGGTCCTCACCGATCACAAGAATCTGATTTATCTGGAGTCAGCCAAACGCCTGAATCCTAGACAGGCTAGATGGGCCTTGTTTTTCATGCGTTTTAATTTTGTGGTCTCTTTTCTTCCGGGCACTAAGAATGTTAAGGCAGACGCCCTTTCTAGGAGTTTCTTTGCTGATTCTCTTAATGTGACCGAGCCTACTACTATCCTAGGTGAGGGGGTAGTTCTTTCTGCCATCTCGCCCGATTTGAGACGTGCTCTGGAAGAGTTTCAGGAGGACAAACCTGAGCGTTGTCCCATTGGAAAATTGTATGTTCCTGACCAGTGGAGGAAGAGAGTGATGTCTGAAGTTCATTGCTCTGCATTGGCTGGTCATCCAGGTATTTTTGGTACTAGAGATTTGGTGAGTCGGTCTTTTTGGTGGCCCGCCTTGTCTCGTGATGTCAGGAATTTTGTGTAGTCCTGTGGGACTTGCTCTCGGTCTAAACCTTGTTCTCGCTCTAGTGGGTTGTTGATGCCTTTGCCGGTGCCCAGGAGGCCATGGACCCATATTTCAATGGATTTTATCTCTGATATGCCTGTCTCTCAGAGAATGACCGTTATTTGTGATAGATTCTCTAAGATGGTCCATCTTGTACCACTCCCTAAGTTGCCATCTTCCTCAGAGTTGGTGCCCTTGTTTTTGCAACAGGTGGTTCGCTTGCACGGGATTCCTGAGAACATTGTATCTGACAGAGGAGTTCAGTTTGTGTCTAGATTTTGGATGACTTTCTGTTCCAAGCTGGGAATTCAGTTGTCCTTTTCCTCTGCGTTTCACCCTCAGACCAATGGGCAGACAGAGAGAACAAACCAGACTTTGGAGTTGTCGTATTTGAGATGTTTTATTTCTGCTGATCAGGATGATTGGCTTTCATTTTTGCCCTTGGCCGAATTTGCTTTAAATAATAGAGCTAGTTCTGCCACTTTGATGTCACCTTTTTTTTGTAACTTTGGGTTTCATCCTCGATTCTCTTCAGGGCAGGTGGAACCTTCTGCCTGCCCAGGTGTTGACACTGTGGTGGAGAGAATGCACCAGATCTGGGACCAAGTGGTGGATAAGTTGTCTCTCTCCCAGGAAAAGGCCCAGCGGTTTTCCAACCGGCATAGGACCTTTGGTCCCCAGTTTAAGGTGGGTGATATGGTTTGGTTGTCATCAAAGAATATCGCTATGAAGGTGGCTTCTCCAAAGTTTAAACCTAGATTTATTGGACCTTACAAGATTTTGGAGATTCTTAATCCAGTCTCTTTTCGATTGGCTCTTCCTGTTACATTTAAGATCCATAACGTGTTTTATAAGTCTCTGTTAAAGAGGTTTGTTGAGCCAGTAGTTCCTGTGGTGGCACCTCCTGACCCGGTATTGGTTGAAGGTAATGTGGAATATGAGGTTGAGAAGATACTGGATTCTCGCCTGGCTAGACAGAGACTCCAGTATTTGGTTAAATGGAAGGGTTATGGCCAGGAGGATAATTCTTGGGTCCCTGCATCCGATATTCATGCCGAAAGATTGGTTTGTGCCTTTCATCGGGCCCATCCTGATCGCCCTGGTGACGTGGATGAGGGTTCGGTGACCCCTCCTCAAGGTGGAGGTACTGTTGTGAGTTCATTTTCCCCTTCACCGTCGATGTCTGATGAACTCCCTCTTCTGGTGAAGGAAGGTAGTGAGGCTGATTACCAAACACCTGATCTGGTAGATGATGACTGGGTAACAGGAACTTCTGACTGGATATAAGGCAGCCAACGCCCTTCTGAGTCGCTGGTGATTCTCTGCTGGATTCTTGGAGACCAGTCTGATTCCTGCTTCCCAAAGATAATTTTTTGCTCTGCTTTAGAACTTATTAGTTTTGTTTTGTTTACCTTCTTTTTTGGAGTTCAGCCATCCCCGGTCGGGAGTGTGCTGAGTTCCATTTTTGTCTCTGATCAGTTTGTCTCTTTGCTCTGTCTTCAGAATTTACCTGAGTGCTGATATAGTCATTTTGAAGTCCTAGCGACTTCAGGGCCTGTTTTTCCTATCAGACGGTTGGGACATTTTTTGGTAGGGTTTTTTACGGATTGCAGACAGCAGCTTTTCTATCCTGTCCTTTTTAGTTAGCTTGGGCCCCATCGTTTGCTCAACCTATCTTTCTATCTGTGTTAGTGTTTTCATCTTGCTTCACCGTCATTATATGTTGGGGGCTGCCTATTGCTTTGGGGTCTGCTCTGGGGCAGTTTAGATTTCCCCTTTCTTTCTTTAGGCCTATTTAGTTCTCTGGCTGTGATCGAGGGGTCTAGGGCATTGTAGGAACCCCCCACGGCTACTGTTAGTTGTTGTGGATAGGATCAGTGGTCTGCAATCCGATAGCTACCAACCTCTCCGGTTTTCTGGACTTAGCTTGCATTTTTGTTTTTTCCTCCTTCGGTGACTCATTCATAACACCCGGGACTCTCTTTCAGCTCCACCCTTCACCCAGGCTTGCATGTAACTGATGACTATCACCAACAGTGATTGACACACCTGACACTCTTTTATAGAGCTATCACACCTGTTACATAATCATGTGCACAAACTAAGGTAACCAGAGTGCAATGACTCTAATGGCCACCGGGGGGAAAACTACAACTGAAATCACCACAGTGCAATGACCCTAATGGCCACCGGGGGCAAAACCACCTTTGGCACACAGCTAAAGGAAAAAAAAAGGTTACTTTGTGCATTTAATCTTACAGATCCAATCTGAATCATGACAATTGGCAGCTTATCAGTGTCCTTCCGCCGTGCTGCTGCTAAATCTCCGAAAACCTAGTCTGGTTGACAGATTCTTCCCTGCTGCTGTTTTATCGCTGTCCACTGTCCACGCTGTCCACAGCCTGATCGACAGCTATCCAGCATCCCTCCTCCCTGAAGCTGCTGAGTCTCCACCCACCTAGCCTGTTTATGAGCTCCTCAAAGTCCTTCCTCCTTGCTGCTGTAGAATTGCTGTTCACTTAGTGTGAGTCTCAGCATCTCAGGGTCTCTCCTCCCTGCTGGAATCTCTACCCACCTATCCTAACTTACCTTTTCTCACAGTCTCTCTGACTGCTGAGATCTCACACTACTCAGTACATGCTGCAGCTGGTTGAGTAAAAATTAATACATTGGACTGATGAGTTCTCACTCTCTCTCTTTATGTGGACTAATAAAATGCTTATTTTAAAACCAGGATTATACAGTTATTCTGACAAGGATTTACAAAATAAATACACCAGCCTCATCAGTTCTAAAAGGACTATTACATAGTATAGAAAGTTTATATTGGATAATCGGATGACATCTGTTCTAACACAGGTTTTATAATTGGAAATCACTATAAACTTGCTATCTCAATAAGACTGACCCTACTAGGGTTTATAGCAGGTGGGGGGATGGTTCTCCTGCTAACAAACAGTTCAAATACACCTGGTCCATATGGAGGCAGAGTTCATGGGCACCAATGCAAAAGCTTTGACAGGAGCCCCACCTGCTATGTTTCACTATGTTAGTGGCAGAGGAGTCCTGCTATCCTTATGCTTCAGAGTCAAGATGCAACTGCAGCTTCTGCATTCCTGATACAAGAAGTATTCAATAAATCTTCTATGTTAGAGAGCTGAGTTTTCTGTGCATGTTGAGAGATATCTGGACATGCAACACACACAGTAGAAGTTCAGTCTGATGAAAGCTTTGGAAGTGACAGGATGGCAAGTGCAGTAAAGTGCGGCGATACAAAGAAAGTGAAATATTTGGAGCTTTGTTCTGTGTGTCATGTCCTCACTAAATGAACGGGATTCATATAGCTTAACAAGCAGCAAAACCACTATACCGGGGTCCAATAAGGGAGACTGTAGTTGAATCTGTGATTTATTGAACGTAGGTATATAGATGTATGTGGTAAAACTACAACAGAAACAGATACATAGGATCAGTATTGGGTTCATGGAAATATACAATACATATAACATACAATCTGAACTACTAGCTGAGCAGGGGGTGTAACTAAGCTAGCTAATATAAGACAGAAATCATATACAGAGAGGGTGATTACATACCACTGATGGTGACACAAGAGGAAACAGAGCGATGAGGTGCTTCCAAAATGCAGACTTGAAAGAAATGGCCGACTGAAGAGAGAAAGGGGGCTGGGATAGACCATGGTACCTTGCAAAGTTACCCAGAATACATTAGGAATTGGAGGGAAATAATACAGGAAATACAGTGCATAATATCATGCAGTTATAACTTTTGGCCACTAGATGGAGCTGGAAACAATAAACATTAAATGTGTGGTAAACTGAGCATTATATACATACAGCATTGTATGTTATCAGAACAGGCACTTAAGAGTCATTGCTTATGTCGGAGACAGAACACTCCCCATCTGACATCAAACGGATGTCACCATTCTTATTCTCCGAGGGCAACAATAGGACCAGCTCAATCACTGGTCTGAAGAATGTCTTAGGTCCATCTCCTTTGGCCATCCTGAGTTCGACTTTACGAACATTGCCATCTTTACTCGGAAATGTAGTAGTCACTAGTCCAAGTGACCACTGGTTCCGATGGGCCTGGCAGTCTTTAAAAAGGACGAGGTCACCAATCTGAAGATTAGGCCTGGTAGATTGCCACTTCGTCCGTGGCTGTAGGGTAGACAAATATTGTTTGCGCCACCTGTCCCAAAATGCATTGGCAAGACTTTGTACCTGCCTCCATTGGCACTTGTAGAGGTCCTTAGCGTCGAATCCTCCTGGAGGGGCACTGGATAGTCCTGTTTTCTGGGTTAGAAGAGTAGCTGGAGTCTTTGTATGAAGTGTAGACACCTGAGGGTGGATTTCAGCACGAGTCCTCTCTCACAAGTTCAAAGTTGTCTGGACAACGTTCCTCAGTGTGCAATAGTTTTGGTCCTGAGAGCCATGTTGTGCTCTCTAGTTGACTTGCGTCAACTGCTCTAGTTGCATGATCTGCAGGGTTTTGGTCCATGGGGACGTAATGCCACTGTTTTGGATGAACTGATCTCCTAATTACAGTGGGGAAAAAAAGTATTTAGTCAGTCAGCAATAGTGCAAGTTCCACCACTTAAAAAGATGAGAGGCGTCTGTAATTTACATCATAGGTAGACCTCAACTATGGGAGACAAACTGAGAAAAAAAAAAATCCAGAAAATCACATTGTCTGTTTTTTTTCATTTTATTTGCATATTATGGTGGAAAATAAGTATTTGGTCAGAAACAAGCAATCAAGATTTCTGGCTCTCACAGACCTGTAACTTCTTCTTTAAGAGTCTCCTCTTTCCTCCACTCATTACCTGTAGTAATGGCACCTGTTTAAACTTGTTATCAGAATAAAAAGACACCTGTGCACACCCTCAAACAGTCTGACTCCAAACTCCACTATGGTGAAGACCAAAGAGCTGTCAAAGGACACCAGAAACAAAATTGTAGCCCTGCACCAGGCTGGGAAGACTGAATCTGCAATAGCCAACCAGCTTGGAGTGAAGAAATCAACTGTGGGAGCAATAATTAGAAAATGGAAGACATACAAGACCACTGATAATCTTCCTCGATCTGGTGCTCCACGCAAAATCCCACCCCGTGGGGTCAGAATGATCACAAGAACGGTGAGCAAAAATCCCAGAACCACGCGGGGGGACCTAGTGAATGAACTGCAGAGAGCTGGGACCAATGTAACAAGGCCTACCATAAGTAACACACTACGCCACCATGGACTCAGATCCTGCAGTGCCAGACGTGTCCCACTGCTTAAGCCTGTACATGTCCGGGCCCGTCTGAAGTTTGCTAGAGAGCATTTGGATGATCCAGAGGAGTTTTGGGAGAATGTCCTATGGTCTGATGAAACCAAACTGGAACTGTTTGGTAGAAACACAACTTGTCGTGTTTGGAGGAAAAAGAATACTGAGTTGCATCCATCAAACACCATACCTACTGTAAAGCATGGTGGTGGAAACATCATGCTTTGGGGCTGTTTCTCTGCAAAGGGGCCAGGACGACTGATCCGGGTACATGAAAGAATGAATGGGGCCATGTATCGTGAGATTTTGAGTGCAAACCTCCTTCCATCAGCAAGGGCATTGAAGATGAAACGTGGCTGGGTCTTTCAACATGACAATGATCCAAAGCACACCGCAAGGGCAATGAAGGAGTGGCTTCGTAAGAAGCATTTCAAGGTCCTGGAGTGGCCTAGCCAGTCTCCAGATCTCAACCCTATAGAAAACCTTTGGAGGGAGTTGAAAGTCCGTGTTGCCAAGCGAAAAGCCAAAAACATCACTGCTCTAGAGGAGATCTGCATGGAGGAATGGGCCAACATACCAACAACAGTGTGTGGCAACCTTGTGAAGACTTACAGAAAACGTTTGACCTCTGTCATTGCCAACAAAGGATATATCACAAAGTATTGAGATGAAATTTTGTTTCTGACCAAATACTTATTTTCCACCATAATATGCAAATAAAATGAAAAAAAACAGACAATGTGATTTTCTGGATTTTTTTTTCTCAGTTTGTCTCCCATAGTTGAGGTCTACCTATGATGTAAATTACAGACGCCTCTCATCTTTTTAAGTGGTGGAACTTGCACTATTGCTGACTGACTAAATACTTTTTTTCCCCACTGTAGTAGCACTCTGTTGTTGACATAAACGTAGAATCGCCTGGTTTCATTGTGGATGTATCCCAGGACTACCTTGCTGTCTGAGTAGAACTTGGCTTGTGTCATGTCGATATCCATCTCGGATGTGATGAACTCTGCTAACTCGACGGCTAAGACTACAGCACAAAGTTCTAACCTTGGTATGGTGTGCTCTGGTTGTGGAGCAAGTTTGGCTTTCCCCATGACGAATCCAATGACATTTGGAGTCCACAATTTTGAGATAGGCAACAGCAGCAATTGCTTTGACAGAAGCATCTGCAAATACATAGTCTTTGGCTCTGTATCTCTGTAGACAGTACAGGGGTGTATGGCCTTGACACATTTAGGTTGGAGAGACCTGCTAAAGAGTTCTTCCATACCTTCCACTGGATTCTCCTGTCAGGTGGCAGAGGTGCATCCCAGTCAGAAGTCTCCTTGTTTAAGTCTCTTAGTATGGCTTTGCCTTGTATAGTAACAGGAGCTGCAAAACCTAAGGGATCGTACAGGCTGTTGATGGTAGACAGGACACCTCTGCGTGTGAAAGGCTTTTCTTCCTGGCTGACCTGAAAGGTAAAAGTGTCTGACTGTAGATTCCAGAGAAGCCCGAGGCTGCACTGCATTGGTGTTGGGTCTGACCTCAGGTCTAGGTCTCTGAGACCGTTACACAAGTCTTGTGAAGGGAATGTTTCCATGAGTTCTTGGCTGTTTGAGGCTATTTTGTGAAGCCTGAGGTTAGAGCAAGCAAGCCTCTCCTGTGCTCTCCTGAGAAGACTGATGGCAGTCTCATTTGAAGGCATGGCTTTCAGACAGTCATCAACATAAAAGTCTTTTTCTACGAATTGTCTGACATCTGATCCATATTCTGAGTCTCCTTCTCGAGCTGACCTTTTGAGTCCATAGATGGTGACTGCAGGAGAAGGGCTATTGCAAAAAAGATGTGCACTCTCATGCGGTACTCTGTGACTTCTTTAGTAGGATCATTGTCTCTGTACCAGAAGAATCTTAGGAAGTTCCTGACTCTCTCTCACAAGGAAACTGTTATGGTCGGCGGAACACGCTAAATAAAAATATAAATAAAGCGTGTTCGCCGCTCGGGGTCCACCGTGCGGCAGATGTAGAAACCGCTGCTAAAGAGGCAGAGCACAAGGACGGTAATGAGCACAAGGACGGTAATGTGTACAGGATTAAACTGTACCTGGTGCACAAAAGCAAGCTCTGTTGAACTCACAGAACTGCAGGCCTAAACATATGTAAAATAACGCTGAAGCAGTCTGTTTCACACACAGAGCTGCAAGCAAAACACATATACAAAAACTCTGAGTCTGTTTTAGCTTCACAGAAGCTCAGCGCGACAGACGTGGTATAGGGTCACAGGAGTCGCCAAGAGTGACCGACCTGACTCCGTCTAGACCTACCGATAAACGTCTGACGCAGTGACGTTGCAACCGCGAACGCACACTAGGCTGCAACTGCAGAGCGGCAGCAACAGAGCCGCTGGAAAAAGCGCTGCAAAGATGCTGGCGCAATGCAGGGCGCAGGCTGCTGCAACAGGTGAGGCTTGAGTGCGCTGGCACTAGCGCTGCTAGAGACTGAATCCCACACACGTTTTATCAGAGGGAAGGGGTTTCTTAATGAGTCAGTCACCAGTCCAAGCATCCATCACCATACACACAGCAGCAGTATGAAAATACTAGCGCATGGCGGAACAGCCATGCGCACTTTTTATAGCGTACGGGACCTTCCGGAAATCTCCAGAGCCCAGAGCTGAACCAATGAAATCAGGAGCAGGACCTGAGCACCTGACTCCTGAACTCCAATGAGTGCTCTCCCGTGAGCATGCTCAGAAGCTGGGAAAAAGGACTTAGCCTCTGGAGATAAATGTGAGAATCTGGGTTGCTGCATGGGCATAGAAAGACCCAGATTCTTAACAGAAACAATGGAACATTTGCTGGATGTCAGCGATGAAGGCAATGGAATGCTTACGGAAGCGCATAAGTACTCCCAGCAGTTTGTTATTGAGATCTGATCCTGTCAGTAGAACATCATTCAGGGAGACATCATCAAACTTAGCACTGGAGTCAAACACCACTCTTAGGCTACTTTCACATGTTCGTCTGTGGCATTCCGGCGCCGTGCGGCAAAAAGATGGCGTGCCGGATCCAGCCGTGAACGGAGGGACCGGAAGTATATGCGGTACATCTTACGGTGCCTGACACGGCTATGTTGCAAAGGAGTCGCCGGGGAAGAAAAGGATCCACGAGCCGGTGAACGGGGTATGAAAAAGAGAGAGGGAGAACGGGGTATGAAAGAGAGAGAGAGAACGGGGTATGAAAGAGAGAGAGAGAACGGGGTATGAAAGAGAGAGAGAACGGGGTATGAAAGAGAGAGAGAGAGAGAGATATCCGGGCATGCGCACAGGGTAAAACCGTGCATGCGGTGGCCGGATCAGGTAGAAGCGTGATCCGGCGGCCGGAATGTGCCATTGAGAAACATTGTCCCGCAGAGCCGGAAGGGACGCATACGTCCATGTCCTGCTTTTTTCGCCAGACAAAAAAACGCTGCAACACCCGTCCTGTCCGGCCGCCGGACAGAGGAATTCAGCCGGATCCGGTAAAAACCGGAACAAACGGAAGCACATGCGGCGCGATCCGGCGCATGTGCTTCTCAATGACAAAAAAACGCATCCGGCGGTAAAAAACAATGGATCCGTTTTTTTACACACATGCCGGATTGTGCCTGACGGCACAAACCGGATGTGTGAAAGAGGCCTAATCTGGCCTGGTTTCTTAAGGTGGTATACTCCAAACATGGGTAGGAACCAGGATTCTTCAGAGTCTTTGAGAGTGGGAGCTAGTTCTGCATGGCAGTTCTCAAATATCTTTGACAAGAAGGAGAAGAAGTGATCTCTCATCTCTGGCTTCTTTTGCAGATTATGTTTGAGAAAGGAGAAACGTTTTAATGACTGATCTCTGTTGTTTGGTAGACGAGGTCTGTGGGTTCTGAAGGGGAGAGGTGCGACTCAACTGTTGGTCTCATCTTTTACGAGCCCTTTGTCCATTACCTCTAAGAACAGCTTATCCTCTACCGACCTTGCTACCTGGCTGTCTTGCTTAGTTCTCTGGAAGACTGTGCACCCCAACCGATCATCATAGCTTTCTGACATCATACTGCTGTCATGAGTAAAGTCTATTAAATGATTGGGTAGTTGATTGCTGTGTGGTAGTTCCTTAACATGGAACTCGTTGTTGCAAGGTTGAAACAGAGATGGGCGTCCTTTCTCCAGTGTATTTGTTAGCATGCTTTTCACAGAAGGTGAGGCGTGCATGTGTCCCAAGCATACGTTTCCTATTATTACCCATCCTAGGTCTAGCTTTTGGGCATAGGGAGCATTGTTGAGTCCATTGATATGACTTCTCACTTTATGAACCTGCAGGATATCTCTTCTCAACAGCAATAAAAAAAAGAGAAGAGCCAGCACTGCCAGTGGTCAGAACGCATAACATGAGGTGCATATGCACATATCTTACTGCATTCAAAATGAGACATTTAGCAAAATATTGATCAATATATTGAGCCACCCCGCCACGCCAAGGCAATCTCATATGGGGGGTCCTACTCTACATTTTTATTATTCACTGTGCCATTGCGGCCTCCTAAATGTTTTAAAAGCAAGACCATATCAAATGCAATCCATACCTGAAGCATATCTGCATCACTCCCGTGCAGCCAGATGGAGCAGGTGCAGATGAAGGCCAACCAGGTCTGAACACAGACATCTCAGGTTTGACCTCCACACACTGCCTGATCAGCAAACACAGATGAAGGGCAATGCAGGCTCAGACATGGATGCAAAAATAAATAGAGCCTGGGGCAGGGTGGGGCTGCCTTGAGTGTGCACAGCAGCCTAGATCAAACACAATAAAAACAGAAAAGATGGCGAACATGACCCAGCGTGCACGGCAACAGTGGTGGTCAGCCACAAAACCAATTTGCAATGAAAAAAGAGAAGAGCCAGCACTGCCAGTGGTCAGAACGCATAACATGAGGTGCATATGCACATATCTTACTGCATTCAAAATGAGACATTTAGCAAAATATTGATCAATATATTGAGCCACCCCGCCATGCCAAGGCAATCTCATATGGGGGGTCCTACTCTACATTTTTATTATTCACTGTGCCATTGCGGCCTCCTAAATGTTTTAAAAGCAAGACCATATCAAATGCAATCCATACCTGAAGCATATCTGCATCACTCCCGTGCAGCCAGATGGAGCAGGTGCAGATGAAGGCCAACCAGGTCTGAACACAGACATCTCAGGTTTGACCTCCACACACTGCCTGATCAGCAAACACAGATGAAGGGCAATGCAGGCTCAGACATGGATGCAAAAATAAATAAAGCCTGGGGCAGGGCGGGGCTGCCGTGAGTGTGCACAGCAGCCTAGATCAATCACAATAAATCACACATTGCTAAATGTCTCATTTTTGAATACAGATAGAAACCAATGTGTGTTTTCACACTTAATGTATTACGTTCTGACCACAAGCAGCGCTGGCTTCTCCCCTTTTATCTTGATATTGGTTTTGTGGCTGACCACCACTGTAGCCGTGCGCGCTGGGTCATGTACGCTATTCTTTCTGTTTTCTTAGTGATTGATCTAGGCTGCTGTTCACATTAACAGCGGCCCTGCCCTGCCCTAGGCTTTATTTGATTACGCACCTGTATCTGGGCCTGGATCGTCCTTTATCTGTGGTGCTGGTCAGGCAGTGTGGAGGTTGGACCTGAAATGTCTGCATGGACCTGGCTTACCTTTATCTGTGCTTGTCCTCTCTGATGCCATAGGAGCGATTCTGAAATGCTTGAGGTACAGTGTGCATGTAATGAGGTCTTGCTTTTATACATTTAGGAGGCCGCAATGGCACAGCGAACATAAAAAACGTAGAGTAGGACTCCCCATACGAGACTGCCTTGACGTGGCGGGGTAGCTCAAACAATTGATCAATTTTTTGCTAAATGTCTCATTTTTGAATACAGATAGAAACCAATGTGTGTTTTCACACTTTATGTATTACGTTCTGACCACAAGCAGCGCTGGCTTCTCCTCTATTTTCTTGATATTGGTTTTGTGGCTGACCACCACTGTAGCCGTGCGCGCTGGGTCATGTACGCTATTCTTTCTGTTTTCTTAGTGATTGATCTAGGCTGCTGTTCACATTAACAGCGGCCCTGCCCTGCCCTAGGCTTTATTTGATTACGCACCTGTATCTGGGCCTGGATCGTCCTTTATCTGTGGTGCTGGTCAGGCAGTGTGGAGGTTGGACCTGAAATGTCTGCATGGACCTGGCTAACCTTTATCTGCGCTTGTCCTCTCTGGTGCCATAGAAGCGATTCTGAAATGCTTGAGGTACAGTGTGCATGTAATGAGGTCTTGCTTTTATACATTTAGGAGGCCGCAATGGCACAGCGAACATAAAAAACGTAGAGTAGGACTCCCCATACGAGACTGCCTTGACGTGGCGGGGTAGCTCAAACAATTGATCAATTTTTTGCTAAATGTCTCATTTTTGAATACAGATAGAAACCAATGTGTGTTTTCACACTTTATGTATTACGTTCTGACCACAAGCAGCGCTGGCTTCTCCTCCTCTTTTTTCTCTTCTCAACAGCAGTATTATCTGTGCCTGAGGGTCAAGTTGCGGTATAAGGTGTGCTATGCGTTTTAAGTGAGCATGATGGAATGCAACATCCGGCGTAGATATTTCAGATTTGTTGTCTGGGATCTGATTACACTCGATGATTAAAGGTAGTGGCAGGCAGAAATGTCCGTCTAAGGACTCAATTTGGTAGTCAGTGGCTTTCCTGCCCGCTGTTGTTACAGTGCCTGCACATGTCTTTAATGAGTAATGAGTGCTTGGTCCTTTAATGTTGAATAGGTCAAAGAAGGTTGATCTAGCCAGGGATCGATTGCTTTGATCATCCAAGATAGCATACAGTCTCACAGCTTTGTCTCATGGCCCTTTGGGTACACTCTAACGTGGCATATTTTAGAACAAGACCTACTGTCTATTGTCCCTTTACAGACAGTACATTGTGAAGTGATCTCTAACATAGCTGCATCAGTGCTCTTTTCCTCCCCGCCATGCTCACTGTCAGCTGGCGTGTTTTGTGCACTCCATGGAGCTGGGTCAAGGTGTAGGGCAATGTTATGATCTGTGGTACCACATTCTGTGCATTTTACACTGACCTTACAATCCTTGGCGAGATGAGTGGTGGATGAGCAGCACTTGTAGCAGATACCGTTCTCTTTCAGTAAGCTTCTGCGATCCGGCATAGATTTTCCTCTGAAGGCTCTGCATTTTGGGAGAGGATGAGGCTTCTGATGAAGCGGGCACTGCTTGTCAGGTTCTCGTACCTTTGTCTCTGAGAGCAGCCAGCAGACCTGTAATTGGAACTTGGAGAAGAAACATTAGTCGTGTACACTGCCACAGATGTTCTGCATGGGTTTGCAGCTGGTGGTGGTGCGGCATATGACATTGTAAAGTAAAAGCCGGGATCATTTCTGATTGCCGCTTGTTCGTGTATAAAGTCTACAAAAATGGAGAAGGAAGGGAATGAAACACTGTGTATGTATTTGTATGTGGAGCCACGTGTGAGCCACCTCTCCTGTAGATTGTAGGGCAACTTTTGGAGAATAGGGTTAACACCTTTGGCTGTGTCGAGGTATGCAAGTCCTGGTAGGTCACCTTCACATTTGGCATCTAGGACCTCTTGTAGCAAGTCACCTAGTTCTCTAAGTTTTGGGAGACCTTTGTTACATATTTTAGGAAAGTCCTCGATTCTTTTGAACAAGGCTCTCTCTATGACCTCTGCAGAGCCATAACACTCATCTAGCCTCTTCCAGTTCTCTTTAAGGCCTATTTGAGGGTGGTTTATATTAATGTCTCTGATCCTTACTGCATGTTTGACTGACTAGTCTCCCAGGTATTTGACTAAGAAGTCTATCTCTTCCCTGTTTTTTAGCCCCAAGTCTGTAGTAACATTTTGGAAGGAATCTTTCCAAGCTCTGTAACCTTCTGCATGGTCAGTGAATTTCATGAGTCCTTTGGCAACTAGATCACGTCGTCTGAAGATCCTAGCAAGTTCTGATGTGAACCGGTTGACAGCAGAGTATACTGGTGTTGGGTCACCCTGATAGTGATGTGAGGTGCGTTCATACCTGTTAGTATCCCCAGGGTGGCGCCAGCCGGTGTCATATTGCTTCGGTCTGTCATGCGGTGTGTCAGGAAGGTGATTCACGTTGGTTACCTGGTGAGGGGCAAGGAAGACAGGAGAGTTGCTTTGCTTCACGTTTTCCTGGAGCTGAGCCTCATGATGACTCTCACTCGTTTCACTGGATGAGTCGTGATCTTGGTTATAGTTTGGATCAGGAAGTTCATTTACATACTGAGATGTGCGTTGTGGTGAATCTTGCAGCGGCAACTTCAGGCTTGACGTACTGCTGCGGCTATGCAGCTCAGGGTTGTGTGCGGCTTCCAGAGCTTCTGCCTCTGCCGGTGCTGCAGCCGCTTCCTTTTTTGCAGCTAGGCTCTCTAAGGCGGCATCCACACGTGCCTTCTATAACTGCGTCTATCTCTCTTGCTCATCTCTTTCTATGCGTGACTTTCTCTCTTGATCATCTAGGCGTGCCTTCTCTAATTTAAGTTGCAACTCTTCCTCAGCATACCTTGCTCGCATTTTGGTGGCCTCAGCATTTGCGCGGGCAATGGCGACCGCGCTGCTAATGGATACAGTCTTTGAGAAGACGGATGTAGCAGATTTTGTCCTGTGGGATTTTTGGGACATGGTGTCTTAGAGGGATGCTTGGCTGTGCAGAGATTGCTGTAGCTGTGTTAGTCTCTGTGTAGCCGGTGACTTGAATCTCACTAGATGGATTTCTGCAGCACTACTAGTTTCTGCAAGCTGGATGAAGGGGTGTCTTTTCCCTGAATTGCACTAGCTGGATAGCGCTGTGTAACTGGCCTCTGCAGGATGGAAGGCTGTTCTCTCTGTATTCCCACTAGCTGGAGAGCCGGTGTTTTACTGTCATGTCCTCACTAAATGAACGGGATTCATATAGCTTAACAAGCAGCTAAACCGCTATACCAGGGTCCAATAAGGGATACTGTAGTTGAATCTGTGGTTTATTGAACGTAGGTATATAGATGTATGTGGTAAAACTACAACAGAAACAGATACATAGGATCAGTATTGGGTTCATGGAAATATACAATACATATAACATACAATCTGAACTACTAGCTGAGCAGGGGGTGTAACTAAGCTAGCTAATATAAGACAGAAATCATAAACAGAGAGGGTAATTACATACCACTGATGCTGACACAAGGAGAAACAGAGCGATGAAGTGCTTCCAATATGCAAACTTGAAAGAAATGGCTGACTGAAGAAGAGAGAAAGGGGGCTGGTACCTTGCAAAGTTACCCAGAATACATTAGGAATTGGAGGGAAATAATACAGGAAATACAGTGCATAATATCATGCAGTTATAACTTTTGGCCACTAGATGGAGCTGGAAACCATAAACATTAAATGTGTGGTAAACTGAGCATTATATACATACAGCAATCATTTTATGTTATCAGAACAGGCATTTAAGAGTCATTGTAATGTCGGAGACAGAACACTGTGATTAAATTCTTTATAAAGGAAGATGAATATGAAAATTGCCTTTTCATAGAGGAAGAGGACTTTTATTCTATAGTGTGACCTATACCATGGTACCGTTAGGCTTGAATGAGAAGATCAGTTTTGCCCCTTTCTTGTACTATGCCCTGTGTGATCTCGTCCCCTAATCATTAGTAGGTGAGTGTAAAATGTTCATCCACTATCCTTGCAATTTTTTATTGTTATTTAATTTTTTGTGTCTTATTCTTGTTTTAGCAATGCCACAATAGCTTTCATCAGACCACAAACACCACAACCACCGAGATTATCCTCTGCTGCTATGACATCTTCTCATGAAAGTATGTGGATCACCTGCAATTAGAGGTTTGAATAATACAGACATCTTCTCTCTTTTCCACTGTATATCAACTTCTGAAGAACTGCATGTGTTTTCATTATTATATGGGGGGTTATATTCTTCTATATACTTACGTACTTTGTGGGGCATTCATGTATATCCTTTTTCTTGCTGCTTTGTGGACATATTGGATATCCTTTTCCAATTTTTCCACAACATGTACTGGGTATCGTTTCACTTTAGTATTTCCAGATCCTTAGTTGGTGTGGACATTTTTTGATGTATGTTCTACATTAATCTTACCTATTATCACTACTAAGGATTGATCCTTTTGAATATTTTTCATTAATGGATTTATCCTTTCTTTGTGATTGACCATATATCAGTATAATAGTTGCACTTGTCACTTTTTTTCATCGTTTACACATGCACTTTTCACCTTATTACACTTACCTAAGGATTGGACTATTTGTGACAACTATCAATTTGCACTGTTTTTTTTTCTTTTTTTTTTTTTTTTTAATAAACCTTAGACCTCGATAATTTTTTTGCACCATATGAATTTTTTCTCATTTCTATACCGCGACCTGTTGGAAGCAGCAATCCTTTTCCCTTGGCATGCCAGAGCTGATATGTCACTCTCCAGAAGGACAAATGTTACTCATTAGACCTCAGTTACAAAGGAAGAAAAGAAGTCTAAAGAAATCCATGAAAGGATGATTGCTGTATATGATGATGATGATATACCTTGCTGCTACCAAGTAAAAGTTTAGGCAAGCAGTTAAAATGAGGTAAGGACTCAATTGAAGATGACCTCAGTTCAGGTCATCCTCTCGAAGCACCCTCAGAGGAAATGTACCGTAAAGTGGAGGCCATCTTTTTAGTAAATCGTCAGGTCAAAGTCCGTGCCGTAACTCGTTAATTAGGCAATTCAGTTGGCACAGTTTCCAATATACCATAATTTTCAGATTATAAGACGCTTAACCTAGAGTGTGCTTCCTTTCTTGTTTGAATGTATATGACTCTAGGTTAAGCACCTGTTCACACTATGCTTATGCTTGGATGTGACGGTCAGTTTTTGAAATGTGAAATTTCTCCAATAAAGGCATTACGTGAGGCAGTCACAGAAATGCCATGGGAAGTTGACGGCAACTTCACACCAATCTATGAAATCACAAGCTGTTATCATGGGGCTCAACCGTCCACAATACAGTCCAGACTGGGCTTCCAGTGATTACTTTCTATTTCGGAATCTGAAGAAATTTCTGCGTGGGGAACAATTTGAGGCAGTGACGGGGGTCTTGCAACAGAAAGAAGTCTCCTTCTATTTTGAGGGCATCCAATCACTGGAGGCAAAATGGAATACGTGTGTTGAAGTCCAGGGGATTCCATGGAAAAAGAATAAATTCAAATTTCTCAGAAAATTTTATTTTCATATTCAGGTGTATAAAGTATTGAACACCTCTGGTAGCTACCGCCTTCTCCTCCATGTCTTTGAAAATGTTATGTTGTCCTTTTATAAGAATTAGTCAAAAATATTCTGTCATCTTGGAAAAAATACTAAAATTGCTAAATATACATTGACCAATCCCTTTAATCTAAATTGGTTTGAAAGCAGAATAAACACAACAATAAAGGAAATATTGATCCATTTATTCTCTACAAATCATTTAATGCTATAGATAAATATGGAGCCGGCATCTATTATTGATGGAACTTTAATCTCCCACTTATCAAAACTCCATTATCTTTATACTGAAAAGCCATTGTAATATAATAATTCATTTATGTTGTGCAGTGAATTCTCAGTATAGGGGACAACTCATATAGGAGCAATAGAAATGGCACGTAATGCATTTAACCCTTAGTGTACAGAGATGAGAGAGGTGTTAGGCTGGAGTCACACACAACGTCTGAAAAATCGGTCTGATTTTGACGGACCACAATCGCATCGTTTCATGAACAGTGATGCGTCTTTCATTCAATTTTCATGCGAGGATGTGATTTTCTGACATCTGAGCATCCATGTTACATCCGTATGCCGAGATTTAGTCGGTGGCTTGAAAAATAGACATATAAAGGATCCCAATGACATGGTAAAATAGAAACGAAAGAATAGATATATACACATAGAATACACACACATATATATGTATGTATACAGTATATGTCATTGAGACACATATACATATACAGTCATGGCCAAAAGTTTTGAGAATGACACAAATATTATATTTTCACATGATCTGCCGGCCTCTGGTTTTTATGTGTGTTTGTCAGATATTTTTATCACATACAGAAATATAATTGCAATCATATTATGAGTAGCAAAAGGTTATATTGACAGTTAGAATGAGTTAATGCAGCAAGTCAATATTTGCAGTGTTGACCATTCTTCTTCAGGACTTCAGCAATTCTCCCTGGCATGCTCTCAATCAACTTCTGGATCAAATCCTGACTGATAGCAGTCCATTCTTGCAAAATCAATGCTTTTATTTTGTCTGAATTTGAAGGTTTTTGTTTGTCCACCCGTCTCTTGATGATTGACCACAAGTTCTCAATGGGATTAAGATCTGGGGAGTTTCCAGGCCATGGTCCCAAAATCTCTATGTTTTGTTCCCTGAGCCATTTAGTTATCACCTTTGCTTTATGGCAAGGTGCTCCATCATGTTGAAAAAGGCATTGTTGATCGCCAAACTGCTCTTGGACGGTTGGGAGAAGTTGCTCTTGGAGGACATTCTGGTACCATTCTTTATTCATGGCTGTGTTTTTAGGCAAGACTGAGAGAGAGCCCATTCCCTTGGCTGAGTAGCCACCCCACACATGAATGGTTTCAGGATGCTTGGCAGTTGGCATGAGACAAGACTGGTGGTAGCGCTCACCTGGTCTTCTCCGAATAAGCCGTTTTCCAGATGTCCCAAACAATCGAAAAGGGGATTCATCAGAGAAAATGACTTTACCCCAGTCCTCAGCAGTCCACTCCCTGTACCTCTTGCAGAATATCAGTCTGTCCATGATGTTTTTCCTGGAGAGAAGTGGCTTCTTTGCTGCCCTCCTTGAGACCAGGCCTTGCTCCAAGAGTCTCCGCCTCACAGTGCGTGCAGATGCACTCTCACCTGCCTGCTGCCATTCCTGAGCAAGCTCTGCACTGCTGGTAGCCCGATCCCGCAGCTGAAACACTTTTAAGAGACAGTCCTGGTGCTTGCTGGTCTTTCTTGGGCGCCCTGGAGCCTTTTTGGCAACAAGGGAACCTCTCTCCTTGAAGTTCTTGATGATGCGTTAGATTGTTGACTGAGGTGCAATCTTTCTAGCTGCGATACTCTTCCCTGTTAGGCCATTTTTGTGCAGTGCAATGATGACTGCACGTGTTTCTTTAGAGATAACCATGGTTAACAGAAGAGAAACAATGATGCCAAGCACCAGCCTCCTTTTAAAGTGTCCAGTGGTGTCATTCTTACTTAATCATGACAGATTGATCTCCAGCCCTGTCCTCATCAACACCCACACCTGTGTTAATGGAGCAATCACTGAAACGATGTTAGCTGGTCCTTTTAAGGCAGGGCTGCAATGATGTTGAAATGTGTTTTGGGGGATAAAGTTCATTTTCTAGGCAAATATTGACTTTGCAAGTAATTGATGTTAAGCTGATCACTCTTTATAACATTCTGGAGTATATGCAAATTGCCATTAGAAAAAATGAAGCAGTAGACTTTGTAAAAATTAATATTTGTGTCATTCTCAAAACTTTTGGCCATGACTGTATATATATGTGTCTCAATGACATGTATGTGTATATATATATATATATATATATATTTATATTTGATAGAGTTCTGCATAGCAGAATAGCCGCTAAATCAATTGCCGGCTTCTGTAAAATCATTCTAAGACCCGACATGAAATGACACATGGTTTACATACAGTAAACCATTTCATTTCATGTATTTTTTTTTATATGTCCCTGACTAATAATTAGATTAGGGTTTGTGTGCAAATTTTGGGAGATCTAGGTGTTAAATAAAGGGGTTAATTCATTGAAAAAAATTGCGAGGGCTCCCGCGGTAAATGCGCAACCAGAGAGGGAAAGCCAGTGAGTGAGGGCATATTTTAATAGCCATGAAGGGGACCATTGTTTTTGTCCCCCCCGGCTGCAAAAATCTGCCCCCAGACACCCCAGAAAAGGCGCATCTATAAGATGACATATAAATATAAGATGACATAAGATGACATATAAATATATATAAATATGTGGGTCTCAATGACATGTATGTGTATATATATATATTCAGACAATGTGAAAAACATATAGCCAGCTCACCATAAAGGAGTTCCTCTTGATGCAGTAATCGGTGTTCACCCTATGCTTTGCACGGATCCAGGCAGGGAGTATTCCCCAACAAATAGAAATATGAGGAAATTGGGATCCAGCAAAACGATGAAAGTTCACCAGATTTGTAAAAACTTCTTCTTTATTAATCCATTATGTCATAAAAAGTATGAGGAACTCCAATCAATTAGTAGCATTCCAACAAGGGACTACATGTTTCAGCACTATGTGCCTTCCTCACGGTCCTATTTGAACTGAGCTCCAACACTAGCAATATATCCTCCTTTGTGGAACATATTCAAATGACCCTTAATTAAAAACAGTGGAACAAACCAATTAAAAACATCTGAGTAGATGGTTGAAACTCAGTTCAAAAATGTTGCCAGAAAAATACCTATATTGAACATGTTTTATACATAGACAAATGATATAAACATTTGGTAATGAATCAACAATAATATGGAATAACTGCCACAAAAAGCAACAATATATAAACATATATGAAAAGATGCATCATATAGTAGGCATGATCTAAACATCAGAAACAATCACAAAAATAACTCTCAGAAGGTCTAATATCATAGAGTAGGTTTAAGATAAAGATATAATCTTTTGTAAATTCATACATGAACTCTATCCCTTTTCTTTTCCTCTCCCTTTCCTCTCTTCCACCTTCTGCAAAAAAAATAAATAAATAAATAATTATTTATTTTTCTTCTACTATTACCTAATATTGTGTATTTTTCTGGCAACATTTTTGAACTGAGTTTCAACCATCTACTCAGATGTTTTTAATTGGTTTGTTCCACTGTTTTTAATTAAGGGTCATTTGAATATGTTCCACAAAGGAGGATATATTGCTAGTGTTGGAGCTCAGTTCAAATAGGACCGTGAGGAAGGCACATAGTGCTGAAACATGTAGTCCCTTGTTGGAATGCTACTAATTGATTGGAGTTCCTCATACTTTTTATGACATAATGGATTAATAAAGAAGAAGTTTTTACAAATCTGGTGAACTTTCATCCTTTTGCTGGATCCTAATTTCCTCATATTTCTATTTGTTGGGGCATACTCCCTGCCTGGATCCGTGCAAAGCATAGAGTGAACACCGATTACTGCATCAAGAGGAACTCCTTTATGGTGAGCTGGCTATATGTTTTTCACATTGTTTGAATATTGCTTTGGGAGTATTAGCCGAGCACCCATAATCAAATTATTGAACTTGAAGTTCTATTACATATGACTAATCCCATTAGTAAAAAACCTTTTTTTGCTATGGAAGCGGATTACTGCAATACAAGACGCAATAAACTTGCCTTGATATTTAATGACAATGCTAATGGAGTGTATATAGCATTAGAGGGATTGAATTCCATCATGTATAAATTGGAACGTATTATGATAAAGGAACAGAAATTATGGTGGGACCACAACGCTCTCACCTGTTACTGGGAGAGGAAAATGATCCCACGTGGTCTGAGATTAAAAAAAGTGGCTACAACAGCTTACAATAATGAATTCCAGACCAAATGGGAAAATGTCCTTAGTGAATGCTCTCTCAACCTTATAAAATTAATTATTGAAGAAGAGGAGATGGAACTTACAAAACTCAGTGATGAAATTAAGATTGTGAAAGATTCTTTGGAAATTTATCAGGGCAATCATTCTTATAAATTACTATATGACAAGATGCAACAAAAATTAAATAAACTGGAGGATACCTTTATTGAGACTAAAAAAAGAAAATACACACGAGATTTGGAGGATTACAACAATAAATGTGTATATAATTGGAGTAAGAATCCATCATCAATATTAAAAAACGGAAACCCTGGTTTAGCAAACAAAGTGACTTTTCAAAAAATTCAAGAAAATATGGACACTACTTTTGGTGATACTTCGGATGATTATTCAGATTCATCAGTGGCTTGTGCATCCAATAATAGTATGGAAAAAAGAAAAAAATCTTCCCAAAGAAATTACAACAAAGAGGGAGCTAAACCAAAAAACGGATTAGAAGGAGAGGAGGAAGACGCCATAAGAGAACAGGCTTACCAGGACAAACTCCGGAAATGGAAAAAGTAACTGTACCAGTCTATAATCTTTCCAGTTATATTCTTTCAGCACCGCAACTTTCACTTTTATCAAAAGGACTTAGTTTTTCCCCGGCATGTAAATTTAACGTATATGACACGGTGTTGGATGTTAATCATCTAGCACGTTGTTTAACCCTAAAATGTCATTTTGAGGATAACATTTGTACTGATAATCCTTGTCCTATAGTAAATAGGGATGTTGAAAGGTTACTTACGTTTGAAGAACAGGTGGGTTTGTATAATTTGAGACAATTGGAATCTGAAAGCTCCAAAGAATACCAGATTAATTTAAATAATTCTTTTCACGTAAAAAATACAAAATTTTACCCACTTAAATCTAGACCTCCGATGCTAGATGTTTTTCAAGAAGCGGTGGAAAGGGATTTGGTGGAATTAAATAACAGAGTTGAATTGACCCATCATAATCTGACATTTATGAGCGTAAAGCTCTTCAGGAATTGAGTAAGAATAAAGATCTAAAAATTGTCCAGTCGGATAAGGGTGGATCAATTACTATTCTGGATGTCGGTCTATATAAAAAACTTAATTTAATCGCATTGGGTAACTCCACTGTGTATAGGGAATTAAATGAAAATCCCACTCTCCCTTTCAATAAGGAAATGAAAAAAATTTTGCAGGAAGGTGTATGTATAGGAGCTATTTCAGAGAAATTGAGTGAAGCTTTATATTGTGACCATCCTATTATACCTATTTACCACTCACTCCCCAAGGTGCGTAAGGAAATTTTTCCTCCCCCACTAAGACCTATTGTTTCGGGGATAGGATCTTTTAGTGAGCGCCTTGGAGAGTGGGTGGACCATTATTTACAACCCCTTGTGGCTTTGACTCCTAGTCATTTGAGAGATAGCAAAGCAGCTATTAATATGGTAGAAAAAATTGAGCGGGAGAATGATTTTCTGTGGCTTTCATGTGATGTTATTGGATTATATCCATCCATTCCACATTCTGTTGCATTGGAGAGCCTCAAATATTACCTATCTAAATATAGTGAGTAAACATTTGAAATTCAACATTTTTTGTTGCTTACAACACACTTTTTGCTCACTCATAACTATTTTGTTTTTGATGAGAAATATTATTTACAGATACAGGGAGTGAGCATGGGGGCCAAATTTTCACCATCTTTAGCAAATTTAACTATGTCAGTATGGGAGGAAAGGTATATTTTTCATCTTAATAATCCATTTGGTTATAACATTTTTTGGTTGGGACGTTTCATTGATGATTTGGTTTTTGTGTGGAGGGGGAAGAAGGATTTAGTATCCTCCTTTTCATATTTAAACAACAATAGTTTTAATCTCAAATTCACATGCCACATGAATGAGTTGTCAATCAATTTTTTAGATTTGACCTTGAAATTAGATTCGAATCGAAAAGAAGTGTTGGTGGAACCCTATCGTAAATCTACAGCTGTGAACAGTATATTGATGGCAAACTCATGTCACGCTAATCATGTAATTAGGAATATACCTACTGGGGAACTGATTCGAACGAAAATAAATAGTACAGAAAAAGATACTTATATGAAAGAATCTGAACTATTGGTAAAAAGATTAAAATCTAGGGGTTACCCAAACTGGTCCCTAAAAAGAGCGAGAGGCATAGTAGACAATTTAAATAGACAGGAATTGTTGGAATATAAAAATATCAAAGAAAAAAAACAATGACTTGGGTATAGTTTTTAGCACCAAATTTAGTCCACAGTATCAAGAAATAGTCTCCATTATTAAAAAACATTTTCCCATTTTAGAACAAAGTGGTGAATTGAAAGAAATATTAAAAAAACACTCAATTAAATTTGTTGCGAGGAGAGCTCCTACTATAGGTTCTATGTTGACGGCAAGTTTATTTACTGATCCAGACAAAAAATTGAAACAAAATTGGATGAAAATTGTAGGCTGTTATGGTTGTGGTGCAAAAATCTGTAAGTGTTGCAAATATATTGTTAAAACAAAAACATTTTCTTCTATAAAAAATGGAAAAAACTTTGAGATTTTTTCCTTTATTAATTGTAATACAGAAAATGTAATATATCTTATTGATTGCAATATTTGCGGACTTCAATATGTGGGTTGCACCACTAATTCATTGAAACAGCGTATGCGAAAACATTTGTCGGATTCGGTTAATTTGCCTATTGCAGGAGCCTCTGCGGTTTCTAAACACTTTGCTAATGTGCATAAAGGAGATTTAAAAAGTTTTTCCTTTAGGGGAATAGAGGTGGTTACAAAACCACATAGGGGTGGTGACTTTAAAAGTAAAATCCTTTCTAGAGAAAGTAGGTGGATCTTTCTATTAGAGACTAGAGTTCCAGACGGACTGAACAGTAGAATGGATCTCATTACACAATATTAGGTAAGAGTAGAAGAAAAATAAATAATTTTTTTTTTTTTTTTGGAGAAGGAGGAAAAGAGGAAAGGGAGAGGAAAAGAAAAGGGATCGAGTTCATGTATGAATTTACAAAAGATTATATCTTTATCTTAAACCTACTCTATGATATTAGACCTTCTGAGAGTTATTTTTGTGATTGTTTCTGATGTTTAGATCATGCCTACTATATGATGCATCTTTTCATATATGTTTATATATTGTTGCTTTTTGTGGCAGTTATTCCATATTATTGTTGATTCATTACTAAATGTTTATATCATTTGTCTATGTATAAAACATGTTCAATATAGGTATTTTTCTGGCAACATTTTTGAACTGAGTTTCAACCATCTACTCAGATGTTTTTAATTGGTTTGTTCCACTGTTTTTAATTAAGGGTCATTTGAATATGTTCAACAAAGGAGGATATATTGCTAGTGTTGGAGCTCAGTTCAAATAGGACCGTGAGGAAGGCACAAAGTGCTGAAACATGTAGTCCCTTGTTGGAATGCTACTAATTGATTGGAGTTCCTCATACTTTTTATGACATAATGGATTAATAAAGAAGTTTTTACAAATCTGGTGAACTTTCATCCTTTTGCTGGATCCCAATTTCCTCATATTTATATATATATATATATATATATATATAGATATATATGTGTATTCTATGTGTCTATACCTATTCTTTTGTTTCTTTATTAAATATGTCAGTGTGATTTTACTGTCTAGCAAAATGAATTGCCGGCTTTTGTTAAAGCACAACGGGTGCGATTTTCTCGCAAGTCACACTTGTGGTCTGTTTGTAATCCGATTTTTTATTGCACCCATAGACTTGCATTGGCGAGTCCGATCCGATAATCGGTGACAATCGCAGCATGCTGCAATTGTATCGGCCCAAGGAAAACGGCCGATAAAAAAATCGGATGATGGGAGCTGCCCCATAGATTAACATTGGGACAATTGCAATGCGATTTTTTTATCGCATTGCACTCGTCCGTTTTTGTCGCTAGTGTGACTCCGGCCTTAGAGTGGTCGTGATATGAGGATTCACAGGTCTGCAGTCACATAGAGTGACTGCAGACTCGTAGTCTAAGGATGAACAACCCCTTCATTGTGCTATTTGACCTGAGCAAGGAGTTTAGTTGTGTGTTATTTGCTGTGTGTAAGGAGCTGAGTTATGAGTTTGTCTGATTGTAAAAGTATTGTAAGAGAATTCTTGGTGAAACTGTGTTACTGGGGCACTCTGTAGGGTGGTAGTTATGGACAAGGAGCTTTTGTGTTCCCCCGCCTTGGCACCCTACAATTAAACAGTGTTCTGATTCCCATGTGCTATGTATGTTGTGCAGTACACTCATGTTTCGGCCGCAGGCCTCCTTGATTCCAGATCCAGAAACATCCGCACACAAATCAGGGGACAATCGCCTCTTAACAAACAGTTCAACTTTACTTAGCATCTTGAGTTCAATTGCAGCTACAGCACAGTACGTTTCCACAGTCTCTGTTTGTTCTGCCTGATCTATCCCTTAACTTAATGGTGCCCTTGGTCCTGAGATACTCCGTCCGGCCTCACAGTTTCCAAGAGTCCAGTCTCCTTCACGCGTTTCTCCGTCTGGCTTCCACTTGTTGGAAGGGAATAAGGCACGCCTCTCAGCACCTAGTTAGGGCCATAGGCTCCAGACGCTACAGGGATGTCCATTGACAAGTGTTGGCAACGTTCTCATACTGCCAAACAGTCCTTACTACTTGTGCCCTCCAGCCATCTGTCCTTGAACTCCTGCTAAGACTTTATCTAGCTCAGATCTAATCTTCAACTCTAGACTCACTGCACTAATCAGAAAGTACTTCCCTTATTAACTGACGTTGCTCTTCCCATGCAGGGGCTGGTCCCAACCAGTTAACTGTATATTAACCTTTAAACCCACATACTGTATCTAAGGTTTCCACAGCTGAATCTTTCCATGTTATAACTTAATCCCTATGTCCTATGCTATACCATTGCCTTTTATTTAACCCTGTTCTTTTCTTATATACTATACATAAATCTTTTTTTACATTTATCACAGCACATTACATTAAGGCATACATTAGTGCCTATAATATTCTAAGGGGTAAGGTTTCTCCTAGTGGAGAGTGACATACCAGCTCTGGCTTGGCAAGGAGGCTTATTCGCCGTGCAATGCTCCTCTGGGAAAATAATATGCAAATTACCTCTTCAGAGAGGAAGAGGACTTGAACTCTATAGCACCACCTGTTGGTAGTAGCAATCCTACAAGTCACAATCAACCCTTTAACGAGTCAACCCTTTTATCCTAAGTCATATTACAAGGACCACAACTTGATGTCTAGCTCCCTCCAACCAATGTCTCCACTCTTCAAATGCCCATTTCATGGCCAACAATTCCCGATTCCCCACGTCATAGTTACATTCAGATGGGGAGAATTTTCGAGAAAAAAAGGCACAGGGATTCATTTTAGAAGTCACTTGATCTTTTTGGGACAAAACAGCTCCTGCACCAATCTCAGAAGCATCTACCTCCACCTGAAATGGAAGTGAGACATCAGGTTGCCATAGAACCGGAGCCGAAGTGAATCTCCGCTTAAGCTCCTGAAATGCCGAGACTGCCTCTGGAGACCAATTCACCGCATCCGCGCCCTTTTTGGTCAGATCAGTCAGTGGTTTGACAATACCAGAAAAATTACCTATAAATTTACGATAGAAATTAGCAAAGCCCAAAAACTTCTGGAGAGCCTTCAAAGAAGTGGGCTGAACCCAATCACAAATGGCCTGTACCTTGGCCGGGTCCATTTCAATAGCCGACGGAGACAAAATAAATCCCAAATATGAAATCCTCTGTACACCAAAAAGGCATTTCCATCCCTTAACATACAGGGAATTTTCCCTCAAAATCCGGAACACAGTCCGGACATGTTCCACATGAGAATCCCAATCACTGGAAAAGTTCAAAATATCATCTAGATAAATGATCAAAAACTTATCCACAAAGTCCCGGAAAATATCGTTCATAAAAGATTGGAAGACAGAAGGGGCATTAGTGAGCCCAAAAGGCATCACCAGGTACTCACAATGTCCCTCCGGAGTATTAAACGCCGTCTTCCATTCATCCCCTTGCTTGATGCGAATAAGATTATTTGCCCCCCTGAGGTCAAGCTTGGTAAACCAGCAGGCACTTTTAACTATGGAAAATAAATCAGATATCAGGGGTAACGGGTACTGATATTTAATAGTGATTTTGTTAAGGGAACGATAGTCAATACAAGGCCTTAATGAACCATCTTTCTTGGTCACAAAAAAACCCCCAGCACCTAAGGGTGAAGAGGATGGTCTAATATGACCCTTCTCCAATGACTCCTTGATATAAGATCGCAATAATCATGTTCGGGTACCGATAAGTTGAAAAGCCGACCCTTGGGAAATTTACACCCAGGCATCAACTCAATTGCACAATCATAACTCCTATGAGGAGGCAAAGATGCAGACTTACTCTCGCTAAATACATCAGAAAAATCAGCCAAATAATCAGGAATATCATGAGACTGGGGAGAGGTGGAGAAAACAGGAGTGTCACCAAGAACACACTGACAACCCCAACTCACCACAGACACAGATTTCCAATCCAAAACAGGATTATGAGTTTGCAACCAGGGAAAACCCAGAACAATAGTATCATGCAAATTGTGCAGCACCAAAAATTTTCAATTTTCTTGGTGGTCCGGGGTGACCCGCATTATCACCTGGGTCCAAAACTGGGGTTTATTCTCTGCCAAAGGTGTAGCATCAATACCCCTCAAAGGGATAGGAGTCCGCAGGGGTATCAGAGGAAAACCGCAACGTTTAGCAAAGTCCAAATCCATCAGATTCAAAGCAGCTCCTGAATCAACAAAAGCCTTAACTGAAAATGTAGATAAGGAGCAGATCAGAGTAATTGCCAAAAGGAACTTAGGTTGTACACTGCCCACAGCAAATGTGTGCGCAAAACGTTTCTCTCGTTTAAGGCAGACAGAAATAGTATGAGAGTCATCCCCACAAAAAAAACACAGCTTATTACGCCTTCTAAACTCCTGATGTTGTGCCCTAGACAAAACCCTATCACATTGCATGGGTTCAGACGTTTGTTGAAAAGGCGGCAACGCCTCTCGTGTAGTTTTACGTTCATGTAAACGCCGATCAACTTGAATGGCTAATGACATAGAATCATCAAGACCAGAGGGAACAGGAAATCCCACCATAACATCTTTTACAGTTTCTGATAAACCCTACCGAAAGAGAGCTGCTAAGGCACCATCATTCCATATAGTAAGGACCGCCCCCTTTCCGAATTTTTGACAGTATAACTGCAGAATCCTGACCCTGGTTCAATGCCAATAGGGTTTTCTCAGCTTGATCAATAGCATTAGGTTCATCATACAACAACCCCAAGGCTTGAAAAAATGCATCTACATTAGTCAGAATAGGATTTTCAGGTGTCAGAGAAAAAGCCCAATTTTGGGGATCGCCGCGCAGTAAGGAGATGACAATTTTAACCTGCTGCACAGAGCTCCCCGATGAGTTAGGCTTCAAGGCAAGAAATAGTTTACAATTATTCTTAAAATTCAAAAATATAGACCAATCCCCAGAAAACACATCAGGAGTAGTGTTGAGCGATACCTTCCAATATCGGGAAATATCGGATCAGATTGGATCGGACCGATACCCAAAAAGTATCGGATATCGCCGATTCTGATACCGGAAACCAATGCAAGTCAATGGGACAGAAATATCGGAATTAAAATAAACCCTTTCTTTCCTTGTAGGTTAATTCTACATGAAGGAAAACAACTAAGAATAATTCAGAATGTATTGGGGGAGGTGGAGGAGACATTAAAGGCATAGAGGTTTAGCCCAATCAAATGTAATAGCAGGAATTAATTTTTTTTTTTAAGACGCTCGGAGTTACAAAGATATTGACTATGTTAACCTTTTTTATATTTTGTCAGATATGTATGTTTCACTACTTCCATGCTCTTCACCTTCTTTTTTACTTCTCCCACACTCTCCCCTTCATTATCCTCAGCAGGAGCAGCATCTTTTTCATCAACTTCTTCTTCACCTTATTCATCTTCTTCTTCTTCACCTTCTTCCTATTATTCTTTTTTTTACATTCTTCATATTCTTCTTATTCAACTATTATTCTTCTTCACATTCTACTTCTTCGTCTTCTTCCTATTCTTCTTCTTCATCATCATATTCTTATTTGTGACAGGCATTCCTGTAGTTGTTATCTATAAAAGTTTGAAGATTACACCTTCCGTTCTGCCTGTGACAAAAGATTTACAACAGGATTTATCCGCGTTTAGTTTGGCCTGCAGCAGCAGGCATTTTCCAGGGGCACCAAGAGGAGGAACGGACTCACCCCCATACACTGCTTAGTCTTCTTCTGCTTATAATTTAGATAATATCTTTTGCTCTGATTTTTAGTCTTATGCTTAAGGTTCTTCTGCTTCTTGGTCTTCTGCTTCTTGGTCTTCTGTCACTTGTTGTTCTGTATCTTGGTGGTTGTCTTCATGTTCTTTGTCCTCTTTGTCATCTTCTTCAGGGTCATCTTTTTGGTCTTCTTCGGGGTGGTTTTCAGGGTCGTCCTCTTCAGGGTCATCGTCTTCGGGGTCGTCGTCTTCTTCGGGGTGGTCTTCAGGGTCGTCGTCAGGGAGATCCAGATTGATTAACAAAAGCCATTTCAAAAAGCTTGCACTTGGAAATATAGCAGAATGTTCAAGAAGGCTGAGGAACTGCCAAGGACCAGCTGACGGTACTGGAATAAGGATGGGTAGCAGAAGGAACAAGAGCCAATGGCACTACCGAGGACCAGCTGATGGTACTGGAACCTGGTTACTAAGCAGGAGGTACTTGTGCTAGAAAGCACTACCAAGGACCAGCAGACGTTGCTGGAACTCGGATACCGAAAAGAAGGCACCTAAGCCAAAGGCACTGCCAAGAACCAGCTGACGGTGTTGGAACCCGGAGGGGCAGCAGAACGAAAAGAGCCAATGGCACTACCGAGGACCAGCTGATGGTACTGGAACCCAGTTACTAAGCAGGAGGTACCTGTGCCAGAAAGCACTACCAAGGACTAGCAGACGCTGCTGGAACTCAGATACCCAGAAGGAGGCACCTAAGCCAAGGGCACTGCCGAGAACCAGCTGATGGTACTGGAACACGGAGAGGTAGCAGAAGGTACCCATGAAAAACAAAGTTGCAAGGCCACGAGCCGGCCGCAGTTACCGAAACCCAACAGTCCAACAGGGGGTGCTTGTCCTATTGGCACTACGGAACCAGCCTTTATTGCTAGATCCCGCAGCCCACATAGGAAGCACCTAAACTGCAGGCACCATAGAGTCAGCTAACCCGACCGCAACACGACAGGACAAAGTTTTGGAGGTAAAGTGACATTGACACTACCCGGAAACAGCTGGCGTGCTGGAACCAGGCAGGGCAGGAGGGAGTACCCGTGCCAAAGACACTGCCGGGAACCAGCTGGAGGTGCTGGAACCCAGGGTAAATACTACAAACAGAGTGGAGACAGAGGCCTTATTGGAGCAAGTTTAAAATCTGTAGTTGTGTGAGTGTGGACAGAGCAGGAGAAATTGCCGGACACACAGCTGGGGAGCAGCTGACATTACTGAACCCCAATAACACTGGAGCATATGTTGACTGTGCAGACCGCACTTCTGAGCAGCAACTGGTGGTGTTGGAGCCCAGGGTCAATAGTACAAACAGAGTGGAGGCAGAGGCCTATTTGGCGCAAGATTAAAATCTGTAGTTGTGTGAGTGTGGAAAGAGCAGGAGAAATTGCCAGACACGCAGCTGGGGATCAGCTGACATTACTGAACCCCAATAACACTGAAGCATATGTTGACTGTGCAGACGGCACTTCTGAGAAGCAACTGGCAGTGTTGGAGCCCAGGGTCAATAGTACAAGCAGAGTGGAGGCAGAGGCCTATTTGGAGCAAGTTTAAAATCTGTAGTTGTGTGAGTGTGGGCAGAGCAGGAGAAATTGCAGACACACAGCTGGGGATCAGCTGACATTACTGAACCCCAATAACACTGGAGCATATGTTGACTGTGCAGACAGCACTTCTGAGCAGCAACTGGCGGTGTTGGAGCCCTGGGTTAATACTACAAACAGAGTGGAGCCAGAGGCCTAATTGGATCAAGATTAATACCTGTTGTATACTACTACTGATTTTAAACTTGCTCCAATTAGGCCTCTGGCTCCACTCTGTCTCTAGTATTTACCCTGGGCTCCAACACCGCCAGTTGCTGCTCAGAAGTGCCGTCTACACAGTCAACACTTGCTCTTGTGTTATTGGGGTTCAGTAACGTCAGCTGATCTCCTGCTGTTTGTCCGCCAATTTCACATGCTCTGTCCACATTCCCACTACTAGTAGTGGGAATGTGGACAGAGCAAGAGAAATTGCCAGACACACAGCTGGGGATCAGCTGACGTTACTGAACCCCAGTAACACAGGAGCAAATGTTGATTGGGCAGACGGCACTTCTGAGCAGCAACTGGCGGTTTTGGAGCCCAGGGTAAATACAAGAGACAGAGTGGAGCCAGAGGTCTAATTGGAGCAAGTTTAAAATCAGTAGTAGTGTGAGTGTGGACAGAGCAGGAGACATTGTAGGCTGAGGCCTAACTGGAGCAAGTTTAATATCTGATGTTGTGTGAATGTGGATGGAGCAGGAGATATTGCCGGACGCACAGCAGGGGAGCAGCTGGCGTTACTGAACCCCACTAACACAGGAGCTAGTGTTTTTCTCTGTGCAGACAGCACTTCTGAGCAGCAGCTGGCGGTGTTGGAGCCCAGGGTCAATCAGGGTGTAGGCTGAGGCCTAATTGGAGCAAGTTTAATATCTGATGTGTGAATGTGGAGGGAGCAGGAGATATTGCCGGACACACAGCAGGGGAGCAGCTGACATTACTGAACCCCACTAACAAAGGAGCTAGTGTTTTTCTCTGTGCAGACGGCACTTCTGAGCAGCAACTGGCGGTGTTGGAGCCCAGGGTCAATCAGGGTGATCAGGGTGTAGGCTGAGGCCTAATTGGAGCAAGTTTAATATCTGATGTTGTGTGAATGTGGAGGGAGCAGGAGATATTGCTGGACACACAGCAGGAGAGCAGCTGACATTACTGAACCCCACTAACACAGGAGCTAGTGTTTTTCTCTGTGCAGACGGCACTTCTGAGCAGCAACTGGCAGTGTTGGAGCCCAGGGTCAATCAGGGTGTAGGCTGAGGCCTAATTGGAGCAAGTTTAATATCTGATGTTGTGTGAATGTGGAGGGAGCAGGAGATATTGCTGGACACACAGCAGGAGAGCAGCTGACATTACTGAACCCCACTAACACAGGAGCTAGTGTTTTTCTCTGTGCAGACGGCACTTCTGATCAGCAACTGGCGGTGTTGGAGCCCAGGGTCAATCAGGGTGTAGGCTGAGGCCTAATTGGAGCAAGTTTAATATCTGATGTGTGAATGTGGAGGGAGCAGGAGATATTGCCGGACACACAGCAGGGGAGCAGCTGACATTACTGAACCCCACTAACAAAGGAGCTAGTGTTTTTCTCTGTGCAGACGGCACTTCTGAGCAGCAACTGGCGGTGTTGGAGCCCAGGGTCAATCAGGGTGATCAGGGTGTAGGCTGAGGCCTAATTGGAGCAAGTTTAATATCTGATGTTGTGTGAATGTGGAGGGAGCAGGAGATATTGCTGGACACACAGCAGGAGAGCAGCTGACAGTACTGAACCCCACTAACACAGGAGCTAATGTTTTTCTCTGTGCAGACGGCACTTCTGAGCAGCAACTGGCAGTGTTGGAGCCCAGGGTCAATCAGGGTGTAGGCCGAGGCCTAATTGGAGCAAGTTTAATATCTGATGTTGTGTGAATGTGGAGGGAGCAGGAGATATTGCCGGACACACAGCAGGGGAGCAGCTGACATTACTGAACCCCACTAACACAGGAGCTAGTGTTTTTCTCTGTGCAGACGGCACTTCTGAGCAGCAACTGGCAGTGTTGGAGCCCAGGGTCAATCAGGGTGTAGGCTGAGGCCTAATTGGAGCAAGTTTAATATCTGATGTTGTGTGAATGTGGACGGAGCAGGAGATATTGCCGGACACACAGCAGGGGAGCAGCTAATATTACTGAACCCCACTAACACAGGAGCTAGTGTTTTTCTGTGCAGACGGCACTTCTGAGCAGCAACTGGTGGTGTTGGAGCCCAGGGATTACAGTTCAGGTGGTAGAAACATGAACACAACAGGAGACCTGGATACTGTTGTCAACCAATTATTTAATCTGGAAGAGGACTGGCAAATTCTGGCGAGATCCAGGCCTTCTTCATTTTCAAAAAAGTAAGCCGGTCAACTTTATCGGAGGATAGTCACATGCAATGGTCTGTTAGAACACCACCTGCGGCACTAAAGACGCCTTCCGATAATACACTAGCAGTAGGGCAAGCCAGCACCACCAATGCATAATGGCTTAGCTCTGGCCATGTATCCAGCTTAGAGACCCAAAACTTGAAGGGAGAAGAGCTGTCTGGGAGTACACTGAGAGGGCAAGACATGTAGTCTGTGACCATCTGACGGAAACGTTGCCTCCTGCTGACTGGAGCCGTCTGTGATGGTGTAGACATTTGTGGCGGGGACACAAAACTTTGCCACATTTGGGCCATACTGATCTTGCCTTGTGCTGAGGCGCTGCTTCTGCTCCCTCTTTTTGTGCAGAGCTTCCTCCACTGCCTCGACGCACAGAGCTGCTTTGTAAAGCACTAGCAGCACTGCTCTCGGGTGGAATGGAGAACATGATGGAATGCACCAGTGTGTCTTGGTACTCCCGCATTTTACGCTCCCGGTTCAGTACGGACTGTTGACGTTTGGCCACGGCTGTGTTCATAACGGTCGTAATAGGTAAGCGTTCACGGGTCCATGTGGAGGTAGACTGTGACGGCTCCTGCAGCGCTGATTCAGAGAAACTGGAGTATAAGGAGGAGTCAATGTGTACAAACTGGATTCCTGCAATGCTTGGAGTTGGCAGAACACGTACAGCGCCACTCTCAAGATCTGTACCCGGCTCCACAACATTTACCCAATGGGCAGTGAGGGAAAGGTTTTGTCCCTGTCCATGGTTACTGGTCCACGCATCGGTGGTCAGGTGGACATTGCTACTGATGGCGTTAAGTAGCGCATGTTTAATTTTTCCCTCCATATGCTTTTGCAGGGCAGGGACGGCTTGCCTGCTGAAATAAAAGCGGCTGGGCACGTTGTATTGTGGGACTGCCAATGCCATGAAGTTACGGAAGGTGTCAGTCTCCACCAGCCTGAATGAGAGCATTTCAAGGGACAGTAGTTTTGCAATGCCAGCATTCAGAGCCTGTGATCGGGGATGGTTTGCCGAGTATGGCCACCTTTTCTCACATGCCTGTGCTACCGATGGCTGTAGAGTGGCCTGGGAGTGTGAGGATGACAGGGAACATGGTGCTGTGGGTGGAATTACACTGGGTCTCTGTACAGCAGTGCCAGAGGTTCTTCCATGGCGATCCTGTGAGGAAGCCGAACCAGCTGTGTGTGAGCTGGAGGAAGAGGCTACAACACGAGCTGAAGAGGTGGTAGGTGGTGCTGTAGGTTGGTCTACCTCTTCAGTGTGTCTTTGTAACTTCACCACGTGCTTGGTCCGCACATGTTTCCACATATTTGTGGTATTGAGGTTGCTGACACTTTTCCCTCTTTTGACATTCTGCTTACAAAGCTTGCATTTGACAAAGCAAATGTCATCTGCAACTGTGTCAAAAAAGGACCACACACTGCAAGTCCTGGGAGCGCCCGTTTTGGGTTTTGGAAGAGGAATGCTCCTAATGGGTACCGAAGTGGAGGCTACAGGCAACCAAGTCTGCCCCCTCCCTCTCCCTCCTGTTTTGGCCATTCGGGGAATTTCTTCCTCAGAGCTGCTCCCACCACCTTTCTGTTCCTCACGCCATGATGGGTCAAGGACTTCATCATCTACACTACCCTCTTCAAACACCTGCTTAGTCCTGGGTAGTCTCGCCAGCACAGTACGCACCAGAAAGTGGCATCTGAGTCTCATCATCAGATGCGTACTGAGGTGTGCTGACCATAGGCACTGGCCCACCCGCCTCTTCAGATTCAGAGAGACAAAGCTGTTGCGCATCACTGCATACTCCCTCTTCTTCACATTCTAGAATGCTGCTTGGCTGGCCCCCTCTTTCCAAGCCAAGAGATTCAGAGAACAGAAGTAGAGATGGCTCCTGTCCAGGGCTCTCTGACTGTCTGGGCAATTTGGCAGGTTGTGAAGAGACAGATGGTTGCTCTTCAGTGCTCTGGACCTGAGAGGATGTGGAAGTAATTGAAGTCGATGCGTTAGCTGCCATCCATCCGACAACGGCTTCTATTTGTTCCTCCCGCAGCAGTGGGGTACGGCGAGCTCCTACAAAGCTGCGCATAAAGGACTGTTCCCTGGGAAAACTGGGGGATGCTGAGTCACTGGTGCCCGCAGCAGGCACAGAATCCCCAAGTCCTCTCCCTGCTGAAACTCCACATCCATGACCACGTGCCTTACTCCCTGCCTTCTTCATCTTGGTAGACTGATAAAGATAGGCAGAAAAGTACTAAGGGCTTAGTGTGCTTATTCCTGACCAGCTGCTAACAGGTATAAAAAACACAAATTTTATAAAGTGTGGACTACACTTTAGTATGAGCTAATGTGGCCAACACAACTGTAAAGTGGAGTGTTTGGTGACCTTTTTTTACGTTTTTTTTTCACAAAAAAAGAAAAGGATGTGACCAAAGATGTAAAAGCAATAGTATCACAAACTTTTTGTAGCTATTATAATGCAGGAAGGTAACCTACAATGCAATAGATGAGGCTACAAAAAATAGGCTAATACTAATCTGGCTGGGGCTGCAGGGCACAAGCCAGCAGAAAGGCTCCTGTATCTACTCCTATATAGTGTTTGCAACCAATCTAGCTGGATACGGATGGAAGCACACTAATAGGAGAAATTCAGGAAAAATAAGCAGCACTACAGCAAAAAAGGACAATGTATGAGGCAGTGACGCACGCTGAGCGGACTACAACCAGAGGTGGCTGCAGAACACACTACAGCGTGAGCTGCACTCACACACAGAGACCTCACAGACAGCCGTGAACAGTGCAGAGAACTGTGCACTAGCACTGAAAGGCTGCAGAAAAGCTCCGCTATCTGCTCCTATATAGTGTTTGCAACCAATGTAGATGGATATGGATGGAAGCACACTAATAGGAGAAATCAGGAAAAATGAGCAGCAATAAAACAAAAAAGGACAATGTATGAGGCAGTGACGCATGCTGAGTGGACTACAACCAGAGGTGGCTGCAGAACACTACAGCGTGAGCTGCACTCACACACACAGACCTTGCAGACAGCTGTGAACAGCGATGCAAGGCAAAATAAAAGCTACAGCGGTTGATAAAGTAGCCTGGGTAAAGCACTATATAGAAAATCGCTATCTCAAACTGTCCCTCAGAGTCTGAACAGCAGCGTCCTGTCCCTAACTGAATTCACAGCAGAGTGAACCCAAAGTGGCGGCGGCGGCTTTTATAGTGCATCATGACATCATCATTTCAGCAGCCAATCACAGCCATGCCATTAGTTAACATGCCTACATGCCTAACATCATGTGCCCACACTTCTTAGGATTCCTCATTGGCTGAATCAAATCAAGCTGGCTCATAGCATTATGGGAACTTCCGATTCCGGTATTCTATTTGCAAAAAGTATTGGAACTCAGTATCGGAATTCCGATACCGCGAATATCGGCCGATACCCGATATGTGCAGTATCGGAATGCTCAACACTAATCAGGAGTAGGGATTTTTGGTTCAACAGCAGGTGATTGAGCGAGATAGGTGTAAATTCCGCGCACTTCAGCAGCGAGCTGCTCAACACGATCAGACGATTGCTTAATCTCCATTAAAGAAAAAAATCCTCCTACGGCCCCAGAGAAAAAGAGGAAAAAATATATATATATATAAAAAAAAAAAAATTCTGACCCTTTTTTTTGCAATTCTCTCCTGCTTTTGAGTACCCTAGAATCTGCGGCTTAGGCTGATGATTCTGTTATGATTGGGTCACCGAGGAGGAAAGCAAGACCAAGCTAAGCCAGAGAAAACCAGAGAGGTTGGTAACTAAGCGGATTGCAGACCCCTGATCCTATCCACACAACTAGCTGTAGCCGTGGAGTGTACCTACGATGATTCTAGATGCCTCGACACAGCCGGAGAACTAAATTAGCCTAACGCAAGAAAGGGGAAATCTAAACAGGCCAAGAGCAGACCACAAAGGAATAGATAGCCCCCAAAGATATATTGTTGGTGAGACAAGATGAAAACACAAACGCAGGTAGGAAAATAGACTGAGCAAACGATGGGGCCCAAACTAACTAGACAGGACAGGAAAGAAAAGACTGTCTGCAATCACGCAAAAAACCCTGCAAAAAATGACCAACACGTCCAATAGAAAAAATACTGAAGTCACTAGACTTCGCCCACTATATCAGCACTCTGGTACATTCTGAAAGCAGAGCAAAGAGATGCCAATCTAATAAGGGACAAAAACAAACTGGCACAAACAGTAACATAAGGATGGAAATTCAGCACAGCCCCAACTGGGGCTGGCTGACCACACAAAACTGAAATAGACAAAACCAAATCAAATGTGAACAATAGCAAAAGAATACTTAACTTGAGCATGCAGGGTCGGAGCTGGAAACTAAGACCACAGGAGGCAGGAAAAAATCACCAGCAGGGATAGAGGGAGTCGGCTGTCTTAAATCCAGTCAGAAACTCCAAATGTCCAATCGTCCTCCTCATTATCAGGTGGCAGGCCTCTGTTAATTAGATCAGCTCCATTACCTCCTGTAACCACCAGAGGGAGCCCGGAAAGAGAACTCGCGACCCCTCTGTCAAAACAACTAGCTCCACTACCTTCACTAGTAACCAGAGGTAGGCCAGAAAGTGAATTCACAACAGAGATCAATCCTTTGCAAGCATACCTCTTACACACTCGTATTATTACTCAGACCATCCTTGGATTAGATATTCCACTGGTACAAGAGTCTTCCTTGTATGCAGCATTTCTGCAGCACTGATGTACAGTACAATCTGTGTGCTGTGTGTTGTGAACGTGTAACACATGTGTTAGGCTCCAAGGAAACAATTTGCTGTAAATAGTATAAGTGGCGCTAAACCAGACAGCTCATCTCTGGGCTTTTACAGATGTTTGACTTGTGCTGGAAGAAAAATCAATAGAAACTAAATTCTTCTTCCAAGTCAAACCACATCCAGTTACATAAATTCTCAGGTCGTTGAAGCAAAGATCACAGAAAGAGTGGTGTAGGCTGCTGACCCATCATGTCTAGTGACCATTAATGTAAATTGGCTCTCTCCCAGAAGGAATGCCATAAAGCATTGGCATTCAGTCTTTAAGGTGAACATGTTATGAAGTCAAAAGAGGACATTGTTTTTCTATTCTATTTCCACCCCTGCCATGAGTAGTCATTTTATTTATTTTTTCAAAATCCGCCATATGGTTCCCGAGACAAGGGCTTTTTATTTACTGTTCATTTTTACAGTCTTTACAAAAGGGCGTGACTCGCAGGGAAATTATGCAGAGCAGCCTAAAGACACGCCCCAGAGGATCCTGAGAGTAATGCCACCTTGTAAAGAACTGAAAAATTAGCACTAAATACATTTTTTTACCTTGTGATAGGTCATCTTTAAGAAGAGCTAGTCTCTCTCCCTCCACCAACCCGCCTTCCGAAATAAAAAAGCTAGTGACCATTACCAATCAAGACTAAAATTCTATCCAAAAAAAGTGTACCTAGCTCATCTTTGTACTTTGCCATCTCCAAACATAAGATTAATGATCCTGTGAGTATAATAAAATATTAGTATCAGCCAGGTACGGACTGGGGCTGAAATTCAGCCCTGGCATTTGAAATCATACAGGCCCATACTCTCCCCCTCCAGAAGCAGCAGATGGAATACCGTATATTGCTAATATTACCCTGGATGGAGGAAAGCAAGATTTACTACATGCCCATATTTCTAATGATACCTGTTGCCCGCTGAGCAAGTAAATGTCAAGATGTACCAACTGTGGATATAACATGTGAAGTACTCAGTAAAGAAAGTGTTAAAGTTAACTTGGACTGTGTCTCCATTGCTGGGGGTTGCCTGAAATAGGGACCGTCATCGTCTGGGTAGTGCCCAGAAGAAGCTGAAGCTGGAGATGCAGGTATGCTAAAGAGAAGAGTACAGTTTTCTGTAGGGGAATGACTGGACATAGATATTGCGGTTATTCAGGTCACGACTACAGTCCTGTCCCTCCCTTACACCCCCTCCACACAAGTCACCCTATTTTGGAAACTAGACCCCTTAAGGAATGTATCTGCATGTGTGGTGAGCTCCTTGACACCCCAGGTGCTTCACAGAATTTTATAACGTTGAGCTGAGAAAACTTCAAATCAGATTTTTCCCACAAAAATAAGTTTTAGCCCCAATTTTTTCATTTTGACAAGGGTAACATGAGAAATTGCACAATACAATATGTTGTGCAATTTCTCCTGAGAACAACGATACCTCATATGTGGAGGAAAACTATTATTTCAGCGCCTGGCAGGGCTCAGAAGGGAAGGAGCGCCGTTTGACTTTTTGAACTCAGAATTGCCTGGAATAGATATCGGATGCCATGTCATGTTTGCAGTTTCTAGTGTCCTAAAAAAATGGAAATCTCCCGCAAGTGACCCCATTTTGGAAACTAGATCCCTCAAGGAATTTATCAAGATGTGTGTTGAGCAAAAATGCTGTTTTAGCCCCAATTTTTTTTTTAAATTTTAACAAGGATAGTAGAATCATAGAATCATAGAATCTAGGAAGGGACCTCCTGGGCCATCTTGTCCAACCCCCTGCTCAAAGCAGGATTCGCTAAATAATCCCAGACAGATATCTGTCCAGCCTCTGTTTGAAGACTTCTTTTGAAGGAGAACTCACCACCTCTCGTGGCAGCCTTTTCCACTCATTGATCACTCTAACTGTCAAAAAGTTTTTTCTAACATCTAATCTGTGTCTCCTCCCATTCAGTTTCATCCCATTGCTTCTAGTCTTTCCTTGTGCAAATGAGAATAAAGATGATCCTTCTGCAACGTGACAGCCCTTGAGAGATTTGTAGACAGTTATTAAGTCTCCTCTCAGTCTTCTCTTTTGCAAGCTAAACATTCCCAAATCCTGCAACCTTTCCTCATAAGACAGGGTTTGCAGACCGGTCACCATTCTGGTCGCTCTTTTCTGAACTTGCTCCAGTTTGTTGATGTCTTTTTTAAAATGTGGTGCCCAAAACTGGACACAGTATTCCAGATGAGGTCTGACCAAAGAGGAGTAGAGGGCAATAATGACTTCACATGATCTAGACTGTATGTTTCTGTTAATACATCCTAGAATTGCATTTGCCTTTTTTGCTGCTGCATCACACTGTTGACTCATATTCAGTCTGTGATCTATTAGTATACCCAAGTCTTTTTCACATGTGCTGTTGCTTAGCCCTATACCTCCCATTCTGTATATGCTTTTTTCATTTTTATTGCCCAGATGTAGTACTTTGCATTTTTCCCTGTTAAAAACCATTCTGTTAGTTGCTGCCCACTGCTCCATTTTATTTATATCTTTTTGAATCTTCTCTCTCTCTTCTCTAGTATTAGCTATCCCTCCTAGCTTTGTGTCATCAGCAAATTCAATCAGTTTACCCTCAATTCCTTCATCTAAATCGTTGATAAAGATGTTGAACAATACAGGGCCCAGGACAGAGCCCTGTGGTACCCCACTTGAGACATTTTTCCAACTGGATGTGCAGCCATTTACGACCACTCTTTGGGTCCGATCACTAAGCCAGTTATGAATCCACCTAACAGTTGCCTTGTCCATTCATTTTTTTAATAAGGATTGTGTGAGATACTTTGTCAAATGCTTTGCTGAAGTCAAGATATACTATATCTACAGCATTTCCCTGATCCACCCAATCAGTCATTCTGTCATAGAAGGAAATTAAGTTAGTCTGACATGACTTATTAGTTACAAACCCATGCTGACTCTGTTTAATCACTTCATTGTTATCCAGGTACTAACATACATGTTGTTTAATAATTTGTTCAAAGCTCTTTCCTGGTATAGAAGTCAGACTCACCGGCCTTTAGTTGCCTGGGTCTACCTTCTTCCCCTTTTTGAAGATAGGAACAACATTTGCTCTTCTCCAGTCTTCTGGGACTTCTCCTGTTCTCCATGAATTTTCAAAGATTATGGAGAGCGGTTCAAAAATTTCTTCTGCTATCTCCTTCAATACTCTGGGGTGTAATTCATCCAGACCTGGATACTTGAATTCATTTAGGTTAGCTAAGTGTTTCCTCACTATATTTCTGTTTATAGTTATCCTGGATTCTTCTATTCCCTTAATACAACAGTGAAGAATAGCTGATGTTACATTTCCTTTCTGAGAGAAAACAGATGCAAAATAGGAATTTAAAAGTTCGGCCTTCTCAACATCCTGTCTTACCATTTCATCATTTTCATCCTGTAAAAATCCTATAGCATCTTTGACTTTTCTTTTACTTTTGACATATCCCCAAAATCCTTTATTATTGCTTTTGATGTCTCTTGCAAGCCTCAATTCATTGTCAGCTTTAGCTAATATGATTTGTGCCCTGCAGGTTCTGCAGACAGCATTATATTCTTCTTTAGATATGCCTCCCTCTTTCCATTTTATAAACATTTCTTTCTACCTTTTTAGCATGTGCTTAAGTTCTGTGTTCATCCATCCTGGTTTCCTTAAATGCTTCCTATTCTTCCCTCTTTTCGTAATTGTTAACAATTGTGCTTTGAGAATTTCATTTTTCAAGATTTCCCATCCTTCCTGGACATTTTTGTCCTTAAGGATATCCAGCCATTGGATCCCTCCAATTCTCTTTCTGAATCCCTTAAAATCTGCCTTTCTGAGTTCTAACCTTGACGTCTGAGTCTTCACAGGTCTTCCTCCTCTAGTTATCCAAAATTCTAAAATAGCAGTAGGCAAAATAGTAGGCAATAGTAGGCAAAAATGGACCCAAAAATTTGTTGTACAATTTCTCCTGAGAATGCCAATACCTCATATGTGGTTAGAAACTAATTTTGAGGCACAGTGCAAAGCTCAGAAGGGAAGAATCACCATATTGGAATTCAGATTTTGCTGAAATGATTTGAGGATGCTTTGTTACATTGGCAGAACCCCTGTGATGCCAGAACAGCAGAACCCCCCCATAAATGACCTCATTTTACAAACTAGACCACCAATTAATTCATCTAGAGTTGTACTGAGCATGTTGACAACACATGTGCCTCACAGAATTTTGGGTGAAGAAAGAATACTTACCACTAAAATGTTGTTTTAGCCCCAAGTTTTTAATATTTACAAGGGCTAAAGAGCAAAAAAATGAACCTGTTTATTGTGCAATTACTCCTGAGTGTGCCAACGCCCTATATTTAATTGAGAACTACTTTTCAGGTCCAGTACAAAGCTAAGAAGGGAAGGAGTGCCATATTATAGTGTACATTTTTCTGTATGGTTTCCAGGTGCCATGACCCACATGACCTATATTTCCATTAACAGATAACGGGCCCGAATGGGGACTTTCTTTTTTTGTGGATTGATTTGAAGCTTTTTTTGGGAACAAAAGTGCTCTACGCTAAGCACTTACATTGGGGTTTCCATCTGAATCTTTGAATGACATCAATCAGATGAAACCCCTGAGGGATCTATTCACCATTATGAGGCATCAGAGTTACTCTGAGCTCATTCTTGCCTCTGTTCAGCATTGTCCTTTTCAGAAGTGCACAACACTGTGGTGGACCACGCCTAAAAAGACGGACACCGCCAGATCACAGGTCCCATGGCATCCAGAGTGTCTCCATCTGCCTCATTATAGGGAATCTTCTGCCAGGAGTTCCATCTGAATCACATATTTCAGAGATTTACATGGAAATCCCAGTGGAAGCGCTCAGCGCAGTGCGCAGGGTAAATGTGAGCCGAGCCTTATTGCGATCTTTAGGAAACAGAAGGAACAAATCCACAACATATGAAGAAATGGCGTTATTTATTTTTTACATCATTCCTGGTGCGGTATAAGTGAATAGGCAACTTTATTCTTCGAGTCTGTGCGATTACGGCGATACCAGATTTTTATGGGGTTTTTATGTTTGGTTGCTGACACACACTGAAAGACGCTTTTTATTGCAAAACTAATTTGTACATCACCATATTTTGAGATCTATAATTTTTTTTTTACGAGTTGACATTTTTATTGGTACCATTTTTGGTCACATGAATGAACAAAAAACAAGCAATTCAATTTTTGCTTTTTATGCCGTCTCATGTTTGGTAAAATTGATAAGGCAGCTTTATTCTTCGGGTCAGTATGATTTCAACGATATCACATTTATGTAATTTTTTTTTATGTTTTGGCGCTTTTACACAATAAAAACTTGAATAACAAACTTGGCTGCCGCGCTAGTAGCAAGCTGTGAATACTGTTCCAAAATACTAAATCTCCGTGCGGTACTGAGAATGGCACTTACTTGTACGTGCCTGATGTTAATGATTACAAGGTTATTCAGTCCGTGCAGATGAAGATAAAAGTAGTCCAGAACAAGGGAGCGTCCTCCCATTCTCAGAAGATTCCCCTCTTGCTCGTGGCTGTAAAATATGGCGGTCAACCTTGACCGATGGCGCCACTGTGTAGTAACGTGACGAGCGGAGGGCGTGGTTAGCGGTGACGTCACCTGCCCATAGTAACGGACACACACAGGGGCCAATCCCGATGCATTTCGAGGGATCTGCCCCTCTTTCTCTTTAGCACAGCAGCAGAGTTTGTTATTCATGTGCTGACTGATTTTTAGGCAGGGTTGCATGCTTTACTTGCCAGGGTGCCAGCAACTTTTAACAAAACTGCATTAAGCCAAGTGCCAGTGTGATCTTTTATCAGTATTTTAACCCCTTTACTCCCAAGGGTGGTTTGCATGTTAATGCCCGGGCCAATTTTTACAATTCTGACCACTGTCCCTTTATGAGGTACCGTATTTTTCGGACTATAAGACGCACCGGACCATAAGACGCACCCCAATTTTCAGAAGGAAAATAGGGAAAAAATAATAATGTGTCAAATGGGGGTCCGTCTTACAGTCCGAATTCAGCTTACCTGGGACAGATCTCGTTGCCGAGATTTGAATCTCGTCCCCCGAGATCTCGGGACGAGATCTGAACCCGCGCATGCGCCGTCCCCGACCGGCGGCTATCTTTCCGGTGTCCATGTTCCCGGAGGCCACCGCAACATGGCGGCAGCCAGCAAGGGATGTGCAGGGGCCTCCGGGCTGCGAGGAAATGCCGGCGGAGCCGCCGCCCCTGCACTGGAGCACAGCCCGCCGCCACCCCCGCACCGCAGAGCCCTGCCCGCTGCCACCACCGCACCGCAGAGCCCCGCCCGCTGCCACCACCGCACCGCAGGTTAGTATATTGCAACCATAAGACGCACCCCCCATTTTCCCCAAAAAATTTTTGGGAAAAAAGTGCGTCTTACGGTCGGAAAAATACGCTTCCATGGATCCCGGTGATTCTGACATTGTTTTCTCGAGACATATTGTACTTCATGTTAGTGGTAAAATTTCATTCACATAACTTGCTTTATTTGTGAAAAAAACTGAAATTTGGCAAAAATTTTGAAATTTTGCAATTTTCCAAATTTGAATTTTTATGCTCTTAAATCACAGAGATATGGCACTCAAAAAACTTAATAAGTAACATTTCACATATGTTTACTTTACATCACCACAATTAGGGAACGAAAATTTTTTTGTTAGGAAGTTATAAGGGTTAAAAGTTGACCAGCGATTTCTCATTTTTACAACACCATTTTGTTTTTACGGACCACATCACATTTGAAGTCACTTTGAGGGGTTTATATGACAGAAAATACCCAAAAGTGACACCATTCTAAAACCGCACCACTCAAGGTGCTCAAAGCCAGATTCAAGAAATGTATTAACCCTTCAGGTGCTTCACAGGAATTTTTTGAATGTTTAAAAAAAAATGAACATTTAACTTTTTTTCACAAAAAAATTACTTCAGGTTCAATTTTTTTATTTTACCAAGGGTAACAGGAGGAAATGGACTGGAAAAGTTATTGTGCAATTTGTCCTGAGTACGCCGATACCTGATATGTGGGGGGAACCACTGTTTGGGTGCATGGCAGAGCTTGGAAAGGGAAGGAGCGCCGTTTGACTTTTTCACTGCAAAATTGGCTGGAATTCAGATCGGATGCCAAATCAAGTTTGGAGAGCTTCTGATGTACCTAAACAGTGGAAACCCCCCACAAGTGACCCCATTTTGGAAACTAGACCCCCCGGGAACTTATATAGATATGTGGTGAGTACTTTGAACCTCCAAGGGCTTCACAGAAGTTTATAACGTACAGCCGTACAATTAAAAAATCATATTTTCTCTACAAAAATGATCTTTTCACCCCCAACTGTTATTTTCCCAAGAGTAACAGGACCCCAAAAGTTATTGTGCAATTTGTCCTGAGTACGCTGATACCCCATATGTGGGGGTAAACCACTATTTGGGCGCATTGCAGAGCTCGGAAGGGAAGCAGCGCTATTTGACTTTTTTGGCTGGAATTGAGATCGGGCGCCATGTCGAGTTTGGAAAGCCCCTGATGTTCCAAAACAGTGGAAACCCCCCCAATTCTAACTCCAACCCTAACCCCAACACACCCCTAGCCCTAACCCTAACCCTAACCCTAGCCCTAATGGGAAAATGGAAATAAATACATTTTTTTATTTTATTATTTTTCCCTAACTAAGGGGGTGGTAACGGGGGGTTTGATTTACTATTTATGGCGGGTTTTTATTTTTGGCAGCTGTTGCAAGCTAAAAGATGCTTTTTATTGTAAAAATAGTTTATGCATCACCACATTTTGAGAGCTATAATTTTTCCATATTTTGACCCACCGAGTCATAGGATGTCATATTTCTTGCGAGACTAGTTGACATTTTTATTGGTACCATTTTCGGGCACGTGACATTTTTTGATTGCTTTTTATTCCGATTTTTGGGACGCAGAATGAACAAAAACCAGCGTTTCATGAATTTCTTTTGGGGGATGCGTTTACACCGTTCTGCGTGCGGTAAAATTGATAAGGCGGTTTTATTGCTCAGGTCAATACAATTACAGCGATACCTCATTTATGTCTTTTTTTATGTTTTGGCGCTTTTATGCAATGAAAACAATTTTGTATAAAAAATAATTATTTTTGCATCGCTTTATTCTGCGAGCTATAACTTTTTTATTTTTTTGCTGATGATGCTGTGTGGTGGCTCGTTTTTTGCGGGACAAGATGACGTTTTCAGTGGTACCATGGATATTTATATGCATCTTTTTGATCGCGCGTTATTGCACTTTTTGTTCGGCGGTATGATGATAAAGCATTATTTTTTGCTTCGTTTTTTATTTTTTAAGGGGTTCAATAAAGGGGTTAACTAGTGGGACAGTTTTATAGGGTGGGTCGTTATGGACGCGGCGATACCAAATATGTGTACTTTTATTGTTTTTTTTTCAAAAAATGAATTTATTAGGGAATTTTTTTTTTTTTTTTTATTTATTTAGCGATTTTTTATAAATTATTTTTACACTTTTTTTTAACTTTATTACATTGTCCCAGGGGGGACATAACTGTCATGTGACAGATCGCTGATCTGTTACATCACAGATCGCTGTGACAGATCAGTGATCTGTCACAGGCAGTGCTGCAGGCTTCCTCATGCTGGCGCTTTGCAGGCATGAGGAAGCCGCCTCCCTGCAGGCCCCCGAAGGTCACCGCCGCCATTTTGGATTCAGGGACCTGCAGGGATGCAGGGAAGGAGACCCCCGCAGCAGCGCTGCACATCACGCTGCTGTGGGGGTCTCAGGGAAGCACGGAGGGAGCCCCCTCCCTGCCGATGCTTCCCTAAGGCCGGGATCACACATGCTAGAAACAAGGCCGAGTCTCGCATGTTAATACCCGGCACTGCCGCCGGCACTCGGATCGGAGCGTGTGGCCGCCTAGCAATACATGGAGTAGCACGCTCCACTCCCAAGTGCCGGCAGTGGTATTAACATGCGAGACTCGGCCGTATTTCTCGCATGTGTGATCCTGGCCTAAACCCCCAATACACTGCGATCGTGTTTTATCACAGTGTGCCAGGGGTTAACGTGTCAGGGGCGGTCCGTGACCACCCCTGACACATAGTGCCGGGTGTCAGCTGTGATAATCAGCTGACACCCGGCCGCGATCAGCTGCACTCCCCCTGTGAGCGCAGCTCATCGTGCTAGACGTACTATTCCGTCCTTGGGACTTAGGTCCCAGGTCACATGGACGGAATAGTACGTCTAATGTAGGAAAGGGGTTAACCTTTTTTTGTGTACACAATAACTATTTATAGAAAAAAAAACAATTATTTTTGCATCGCTTTATTCTGAGAGCTGTAAGCTTTTATTTTTTCACTGATGTAGCTGTATGGCTGATTGTTTTTTGTGGGACAAGATGACATTTTCAGACATTTTATTCCACTTTGTGTTCAGCGCTATGATGAAATGCATAATTTTTTGTTTATTATTATTTTTTTGCGGTGTTCACTGAAGGGGTTAACTAGCGTGACAGTTTTATAGGGCTGGTCGTTTTTTTCAATAAGGATGCAAATTTATGGGTATAATATATTTTAAATTTTCTAAAATATTTTATGATTGTTTTAATTTTTTTTTTTACTTTATTTTAAACAAACTTCAGGAAAGTAATACTCTGGCCTTTCCTAAAGTGTCTTCCTTTTGATAGACTTTGCTGGCTCACTTGGCTGAAAAAAACAAACTGTGCACATGACCTAGGGGAGTATTTGCACTTAAAAGGATTATTGTGAACAGGTGTTCCTAGAAATGCTTGTTTCATAATGATAATCTTTCAGTCTTTACAGGTTGCTAATCACCCGAAGCATGAGCAAAACGCTTGTTCATCGGCTGAAATGATCTTTTGTACTGCACAAAAGATCATCGTTCTCAGCAGTGCATTATCCCGTGTAAACAGGACTCTAACTGTTTAGAACTATGGCAACCTATGTGCACCGAATTTTCTATTATAGAGCATAGAATGTGTATCGTTAAAGGGAACTTTTCATGTTGGACATATGAAGGGGGTACAGGGTCGGTTGCTGTGGGCCGGAACTAAGTTCTCTTTGTCCTGAAACCCCTCTTCTAAACAGGAATCAGAGTTGAGTGTGATGTGCTGTTGCGTACTTTCTTTACTCGTAGTTTGGGAGTCCCTGTGACCTCGCCATCCATGGTAAACGATACAGCTATGGACATAACAGGAGACCATAGGTCCATTCCAACAGGTTCAGATTTACTGTGCAATTCGGATGCATGTGGATTGACAGAGTGAGACAGCATCCCCTCCGGATGATGTTCTCTTTGTTCAGTATACTATCAGTCCTTGACTCTGTTCTGCCTGACCTGTCCTTGCCTCAACAGCCCCTGGGACCTTCTATCAGGCATAACAGCTTCCCTGAAGCCCACCATCTTCCATTTGTCTACATTTTATCTACCTGAATGGATGCACAGCAGCCTCCTGCTCCCGCTAGCTAAAATAGTTATGACTGTCACAACCCCGTAAGGTGAGAATAAACAGTTTTTGGTTTTCCCTTTTTTACATCGGATAAGACCCTATTTGCGATTTATTGTCTCCGCAGCCTAATTTTATCCATCCAGGAGACCAGAGACACAAACTGGCCATAAGGGTAAAATGCAAAACTCTTTATCAAAACTTATAAGTATAAAACATTCACAAACGCTATTCACATTACTCTTCTTGACCCGACTTCTTCTTCTATCCCCCAACACATACAGTCCGATCTGTGAACAGCAGTCTTGAGAAGGTGAAGCTGAGCAGAATGATAAATGGGTTTGTTGGAAAATATTCAGTACAACTGGTAATTTATTCATTGAAATTCCTGATGTTTGTATGAGTCTGGTGAATGGTCCAACTTAGAGATTGACAGCTATTTCTGCATGCACAGTCATACAGGGAAGACTGTCAATCACTGAGTAGGACCCTCCACTAAACCCAAATCCTTACAAACAATGGGATTTGAATAAATAAAATGCAAGTTTTGCTGAAACTTTTACCACAAAAATGTAAATAAATTCCTAACATCCAAATATAGATATAAATGCTTTTAGATGGGAAATTATGATATGTTCACGGTGGGATTTAGGAATTCCAGATGTTTTTGGAAGTTTCATCAGCTGCGTTTTTTTTTTTAGAAGAAAGTTCAAAATTGTTAGGAAAATGTCCAACAGTGCTCCCACCCCTAAAATTTTGTACTATTTGATGGTACACACAACTATTTGCAGAATAAAGTTGCAGAACAGGTTGACGACAAAAATAAAGAAAAATTTTGAATTTGAGCAAAATTCGTGAACCACGTGCGCCATGTTATAGAATTTGACGCAAAGAAAAGTCAAGTAATACTACAAAACATAAAAGAAAAGCGATTTTTAAAAAATGTAAATGATGCTCTGTGGGGGGATCTTTCCACCGTCCTCATCTCTAGTTACATTTATTACAAACGATAAAAGAAAGTATAATGAACTGTCTATTCGTTCTTGTATAATGAGTGCGGTGAACTAATGCCGACACAGATGAGTTATCTTACAAATGTTCACACTTAGAGCTGCAAATTGCCTTATGTGATGATAACCAAATCCCTGCTGTTCTGCAGGATTAGAAACTACAGGATGTGAAGTGTGTATAGGAAACGTAGAGTCTCACATGGTATTAGTTTTGGTGGGAAAACTTGTTTCTTGCTTTCCAAAAGGAGTCTGAAACTTATGGCTCTTTTATAGGGGTCAATGATCAGTCGGTTGAACATTTGTTTTCCACTAGGCATGATCGGATCGATTTGCAGAACTCTGGTCAGGTGGCTGGCTACATCTATAGTCCATGGCCACCCGTCGAGAGCCCTGCAAAGTAATTCCTATCGGCTGGAACACCTGGCACTTCTTCTGTTTCGAAGGCTTGGCACAATGTCAGTGTAGGACCTACTAATCAGTAGATTATAAAAAATGTAAAAAAAAAAAAAAATGAAAAAAATTATAAAAGTTTGAATCACGCCCCCCTTTTTTTCAGTTTAAAGATAAATACAAATTGAATAAACATATATGGTATCAATGTTTCCGTAAAAGTCTGATTTATCAAAATATAAAATTGATTAACCCTTACAGTAAATATTGAAAACAAAGAAAAAAATATTGAAATGCTAGACTTGCTATTTTCTGTTCTCCGCACCTCTCTAAAAAACTGAAAAGCGATCGTAATGTTTTATGTAAATCAAAATGATATCAGTAAAAATATAATCTCTCCTCACAAAAAAAGAAGTCCTCGTTCACCGTCATCAATAGAAAAATGAAAAAGTTCTGATTTTAATTTTAATCTCTAATAATACATGTACAGGGTGGGCCATTTATAGGGATACACCTAAATAAAATGGGAATGGTTGGTGACGCAGATCGGCGCGCTGAATTTGCAGAATGGGCAAAATAAAAATTGGAACAGGACTCTCAGTTTACATAGAACATTATGTTCAGTGAAGAGGCAAACTTTTTTGGGTGGCCATTTATATGGATACACCTAAATAAAATGGGAATGGTGACAGTTTTCTTGCGTAGGGTGTCTTGCATTGAAATCCACTGCAATAACCCGGGTACTGCGTTCACTAGACATCAACACAATTTCTATCCGCTCCTCACGTGTTAAACTCATGAACACGGTGTTGCTACCAGTGTGTCAAGAGTGGGAGAAGAGGGTTGCATTGAAAATCCAACACAATGGGCAGCACTTTGTTTTCCAAACGTTTTATTGGAGTTTTAATAAATGGGGAAGAAGGTGTAGGGGAGGGAAGGAAAGATGAAAAGGAAAAGAAGGAAAAGAGGAAGGACAACAATGTCCAAATGTAAAGAATACATAAAATGTAACATGTTAATGCAGAAGGATGTTATACAATGAACTATTACAAAGTTAAGTATTTAAGCATATAATATATTACATTTGTTCCAAGCCAAAGATCTATCCCCAAAGGGGCCTAGGCAGGCGCACTCTGGTTGAAGACCTTAAGAGAACAGCTCCAGCCATCTAGCAAATTTCAGTGCAAAGGAATGATGAAGGCTAATTTTGTCTATAATATCGTTAATTTGTGGAGGTTTTGGATTTTTCCAAAGGAAAGCGATATTGTGTTTGGAAACTAGTAAAATGTGCATAATCAACAGCCTGTTAGTAGGGTCAATTTTGTCAGCGTCTAGAGAAAGAAGGGCTAGACGAAGAGACAAAATAAGTCGCGTTCCTAAGACAAAATCGATAAGATTTGAAATCTTTCTCCAAAAGGGAACAATTTTGGGACATTGCCAAAATATATGCAAAATATTTCCTGGCCTTCCACAACCCCTCCAACAGAGCGGAGAATTGTCAGTGTTGATTCTATGAAGTCTAAGGCTACTTTCACACTTGCTTTTTTTGCAGCGCATTTTTCCCGCAAAGAAACGCATGGAAAAAACGCATACAAACGCATACAAATGCTGCGTTTTTTTTCAAGCATTTTTATGAGCATGCAAAAAGGGATGCAAAAAAACGCAGCGTTTTTATGCGTTTGTATGCGTTTTTAGTGCGTTTTTACCGCGTTTGCGTTTTTTCCAACATTAGTTGGCCCCTCACACTAACCCAAACCATGACTTTACTAACCCTAACCCTGACCCTAACCCTGACCCTAACCCTTAACCAAACCATACCCTAACCCTAACCCTGACCCTAACCCTGAACCTAACCCTTAACCAAACCATACTAACCCTATCCCTTAACCAAACCCTACCCAAACCCTAACCCTAACCCTAAACCTTAACTGACCCTAAACCCTAACCCTTAACCAAACCATACTAACCCTAACCCAAACCCTGACCCTAACCCTAACCCTTAACCAAACCATACTAACCCTATCCCTTAACCAAACCCTACCCAAACCCTAACCCTAAACCTTAACTGACCCTAAACCCTAACCCTTAACCAAACCATACTAACCCTAACCCAAACCCTAACCCTAACCCTAACCCTAAACCCCCTTAACTAACCCTAACTATAACCCAAACCCCTAAATTCCATTGTCTAACTAATGGTCAATAAAAAAACGCATGCGCAAAAAAACGCATACATGAGCATGGCAATGCACACATATGCGCACCCATAGACTTATAATGGGTGTCTTGCTGTAAAAAAATGCATTGCGAGCGCATGCGTTTTTTTGAGGCAAGTCGGACGCCCAAAAAATGCAACAGGATGCATTTTGTGCGCCCGAGCGCACACCACAAAAAAACGCATGTGCGGAAAAACGCATACAAACGCATGTGTATGTGCACATAAGCGCATCCCATGCAAAATATAGGAAAAAAAAACCGCATGCGTTTTTTAGCGCTAAAATCCAGCGCAAAAAAACGCAAGTGTGAAACCAGCCTAACGGGGGGTATAATACCATCTCGTTAAAAGTTTTAAGCGGGTCTCTTGTAGTGATAAGGAAATGGTAGAGGCGTACGAGAGGGAGCATCCCTGTTCAAGGTCGGGAGGGTTAATTATTGTATGTAATTAGTTTTCCCATTTGATAATATTTTGAGTCTTGACCACTGCAAAGCTATTATTACACCACTTGTAAGTATACTCAAAACTCCAGAAAATATTATGGTCTATATTACAAATAAGATTAACTGCTGGTTCAGAAATTCTTGGTGAAATAGCAAGGAACTCATGGAGTTTGTCTTTAAGGATGACATATTGTAAGAAAGCAGGGGTAGTAGATTGAAATCTATTCTTGAGTTTGTTATAAGGTGTACAAAGAGCACCATCGTATAAATCTTTGAGTCTTTTGAGACCAAGTGCAGACCAAACGGGGTCAATAGTCTAATTGGATGCTTGAAAAATAACTGATAAGGTCAAATTTTTTAATGTGACTTCTTTATTAGAGCCTCTTTTTGGAACAGAAAATTTATTCCAACCTTCAGAAATAGCTTGAAAAATTGGATGAGAGTTTTCAATTAATTTTTTATGAAGGAGTTGGTTCAGAATTAGTAGGTGAAGAGGTTTATAATTGTTAAAAGACAATTCTAGTTCTTGCCATGCTGGTGTCTTATCATGTGGCCACCAGAATGCTCTTTGTTTGACTAAATTTGCAGTGTAATAAGCCGTGATATTTGGTGAACCAGCTCCACCATAAGATTTATGATTGTAGAGAATGTTTTTTGCTATTCTGGGTCTTTTGTTATTCCATATAAAGGAATTCAATGAGGCTTGGAGATGTGTAAGAGAAGAAGTGGGAACTTTTAAAGGAAGAGAGCGAAGTAGATATGTATGATTTAACCATCATGATTCTTCCCCACCAAAAGAGTCCATCATCTCTAGATATACGAAATTCATTAAAAAGCTTTTTGGTAATAATCTCTAAGTTTAATTTCATAAGAGAGTTTATATTTTTGACAAATTTTAGGCCTAGGTATGTCAGCCCATCAGTAGCCCAACCCCAAGGCGAGAGGCCCTCAATTTTTCCTTGGTCTATTCCTAGGTTAAAGCCAAGTATTTTGGATTTAGAGTCGTTTATTTTAAAATAAGTGACCTTGGAAAAAGTCTGGATTAGAGTTTGTAAGGCAGTGATAGAGTTGCTTGGATCAGTAAGGGTAAGAATTATATCATCTGCATATAACGCTATTTTAAAATCTCTGTGCAAGGTTTTAATTCCTGAGATCGTTGTACTATTCCTGATTAATTGGGCCAGAGGTTCAATGGCTAATGCGAAAAGCAATGGTGCAAGGGGCAGCCCTGTCTAGTCCCATTAGCTATATGAAACGTAGGGGAAAGATGATTGTTGGAATATACCCTCGCCCCAGGGCTGGAGTACAAAGCCATAATACCTCCCATGAGTGGAGAATTCATTCCAAATTTTTTGAGAGTTGCTTCGAGATAAGCCAATTAAGGCGGTCAAAAGCTTTCTCAGCATCAAGAGAGATAACAGTGGCTTTGAGGTTTTTCAAGGAAATGAGCTTAATTATGTTAATGAGCCTTCTTGTACCATCTATGGATTGTCTTCCTTTAATGAAGCCTAACTGATCGTTGGAAATTAGTGTCGGGAGAAATTGATTTAGTCTATTAGCTAAGATTTTTGCGTAAATTTTTACGTCTGTGTTGATGAGGGATATAGGTCTATAATTAAAAACTTGGCTAGTGTCAGAATTTGGTTTAGGGATTACGACAATGGTCGCTTCCAGCTTCTCTTTGGGAAATTTACCTGATTGGAAAGCTGAATTAAATACTTTTACAAGGTAAGGGGCCAATAAATTACTAAAAGACTTGAAATAATCATTACTAAACCTGTATGGTCTGGGTGATTTAAATGTTTTAAGTTTTTTTTTTATAGTTTCCAGGATTTCTTGTTCAGTGAAGGGAGAAGACAAAAAAGATAAGTCTTCAGAGTTGAGTTTTGGAAGGTTCATGCTGTAAAGGAATGATGCAATCTCTGAGATAGTTGGCTGCAAGTTAGGGTTATCCTGATTAATATTATACAGATTTTTGTAATAATCGGCAAAAGCCTTTACAATATCTTTATGGTGGACCAGAGATGTACCATTAGAGGAAGATATAGTGTCAATTCTATTCCGTTTCTGTATATTCTTAATTCTGTTTGACATGTATTTTGAATGGCGATTTATAGATAAGTAATGCTTGCATTTTGCCGATCTAATAGCTGAGTCCTAAAAATTAAATATGAGTTTCCTTAATTGCATTCTAATATCGGTAAGTTCTGATAATACAGCTTGTTTGCTAGAGGAACAGAGGATCGACAAAGTTCCTCTTCTTTAGATTTAATTGACTGTTGTAGGGTAAGGATTTTATCTCTGTTAACTTTTTTTGTCTGGAGGAAATTTGGATCAAATCTCCCCTCAATACCGCCTTGTGAGCGTTCCAACATGAAAATGGATTTAGGAGGACGGAGTCGTTTTCACTAAAATAATTCTGTAAGGCTGAGCTGATTTCAGATTTGGTGGAGGGGTTATGAAGCAAAGAGGAGTTGAATTTCCACATGAATTGGGGGTGAGTTGGTGGCCCTATTGTCAATTCTGCAGTTACCGGAGAATGATCTGAAATAGATTTATTAAGTATGGAGACAGAGGAGAACCTTGGCAAGGAGAAGACATCTGTGAGTATCAAGTCTATTCTAGAGGCCGACTGATGGCCATCAGAAAAATGAGTAAATTCTCTAGATGTGGTGTTCAAACAGCGAATGAGTCGAATAGCTCGTGATTATAAATCCAGCTGTTCAAGGATTGTGATCTTTGTCTGCTGGGGGAGGTGGAGTCTAGTGTATTATCCGGCACCATGTTAAAGTCACCTAATAAAAGTAGAGTTCCTGAGCGTAAGGTGTCGATTTTTTTCATTAGCTTATTTAGGAAGCTAAGTTGTCCGATGGTGGGAACATAAGTATTAACTATTGTGAAGGTGTGGCCGTTCAATTTGCAAAGGAGAATATGATGGTGACCTTTTACGTCCTTGACTTCAGAGAGAAATTCAAAGGAAATTGAATTACCAATCAGGGTTAAAACCCCAGCTTTCTTTCGTGGGCCGCAAGACTCAAATACAAATGGGAAATTTTTGAGATTTATAGAAGGGTGGTTGTCTTTTTTTAACTTAGTTTCTTGAAGGCGTACAACCTCAGGATGTAACCCGTTAATTTCTTTACCGATGGAAAATCTCTTCCAAGGGCTATTTAGCCTCTTGACATTATAAGACACAACTTTTATTTTCATGTTACAAGAGTGGCAAGGACCGTATGAAGTGGGGTAGATGAAATAAGGAATCCAGAGGGCACCTACCTTTGAAGAACTTAGTTAATAAAAAACACAAAAAACCTAAAACTGAAGACCTGTTTAAAACCAAAAACAGAATAACACAAAACAGTAAGAACAAAATTGTCCTTCAGAAAGAGCCTAGCCGGTAGGCTCTAATTCCTTAGTGGGGAAAGTTTGTGTAAGGATCCCATTAGAAGCATCCTTTAGCTGTCAATCATAACTGCACTGTTCCTAGAAGGAAAATAATCTCATGTGATATATGAGTCCATAAAGAAGTAGAGAAGTAAGAAAACCTGTGGAAAGAATAATAATAAGCAGAGTAATACACTGAACAAATAATCAAAAAGTGTAGATAGGCCTTTTAACCAGGAGAGAAAATATGTAGGCAGGGTCTTTCTGTTGGATCATCCCGTCTCTGAAGAGGGCCTGGGGTCTTGAGAGTTCGAGTTTCTATGGCGATCGGGTATTCTGCAGTAGGACAGGAAATCTCTTCCTTCCTTAGGCGAGAATAGGGCGGTCATCTTTCCTTTGTAGAATACCAAAAGTGGAAAGCCCCATTTATAGGGGATATTATTTTCCCTCAAGGTGGCGGTGACTGGCTTAAAAGACTTTCTTCCTTCAATCGTTTCCTTTGAAAGATCCGTAAATAGCTGAAGGTGAGCATAGGGTTCTGGAAAACCTCCTAGATCTTTAACCGATTTTTGAATTTTTTCCTTGATCTTGAAGAAGTGGACCCTTAAGATGGTATCTCTAGGTGAGATCTTTATCGATATTCCGTGGTTTTGGAAGTCTGTGGATCCTATCTATGATGAGATCCTGGTCTGTAAGTGCCGGTAGTAATTTTTTGAAAATTGTCTCGACGAAGTCTTCTAGCTTATCCGGTGAGATAGATTCTTGTATTCCTTTTATTTTCAAGTTGTTTCATCTGTTCCTATCTTCTATATCTGCAACTTTAATTTTAAGTCTGTGAAATTCAGATTTGAGGTCATGGGTGTCTTTTGATAAATCATCAGTGTGTTCTTCCACTACAGTTAGTCGCTTTTCATGGTTGTCTAACCTGCTACTAAATTTATCCAAGGTAGACTGTAAAATTTTATTTTGGTTTTCAAATGATTGAGACATACTGGACGTGATTTTCTGGGTGAGAGAATCCATGTAAGAGTGTATGAATATAACATCCAGATTTTGGGAAGGAGAAGGATTGTGTCGCGTCCGTCTGCGGTCTGGGCTGCAGACAGACAGCGCCCCGAGTAGCACCGACACCCTTTACCCCTATACAGGGATCTGGATTTACTGCAGAGCCCAGGAAGCGCTGTCTGAACAGGGGCAGAGTGCCAGAGCAGAACGGTCGCAATAGAACAGCAGGAAGGGAGCCAAAAATGGAGACGGAAACCAGGCGAGCAGCGGAGGTACAGAAACGGCAGGCAGAGGCAGAGTCGAGAGTCCAGGCAGAGGTCAAAAACCGGGAGAGTAGCGGAGGTACAAAATCGTCAGGTAGTAGAGGGGTCAGGAATCCAGGCCAAGGTCAGCGTCAGTAATCAGGAGAAATGCAAGGTACAAAAACGGCAGGCAACAGAGTAGTCAGAAGTTCAGGCTGAGGTCAGAGTTAACGATAGGCAATCACAAGTAACACGTAGGGGAACCAAGAATATATCCGGCGGCTTGCAAGCCCAGTCCCAAGGTATTTGAGGGATCAGGTCGTCCCTCACAGGCTCCCGGGCTGGTGATGTCATCAGGACCGCCCCCAGGACCAGACCTGATGATGATGCACCAGCCCCTTCATGACTGACAGAGGAGCGGAGTCTGCGTCCAGTAGACACCTGCGCAGAAGCCCTTTCATTGTTGCCGCCTTCACTCGGGCGCGAGCCACGGCGCCTCCTAGTGGTTGAGGGCGGAACAGCAGGCCCCGAGATCGACGACGACATGTCAGTCCGGCGTCTCCTGGTGGCCGAGGCCTGGACAGCAGGCCCCGAGCCCGAGGGCGGCGTGACAGTCCGTCGCCTCCTAGTGGCTGAGGGCGGAACAGCGGGCCCCGAGTCTGACGGCGACGTGACAGTACCCCCCTCTCCAGGAGGGGCCTCCGGACCCTCAAAACCCGGTTTGTCAGGGTGCAGGAGATGAAATCTAATTAATGCCTTGGCATGGATGTTCCTTGCGGGGACCCAGGACCTCTCCTCCGGGCCGTAGCCCTTCCAGTGTATAAGATACTGTATGGAGTCTCTCACAAGGCGGGAGTCAAGGATACCCTGGACTTCATACTCCAAGGACCCTCCGACCGAAACAGGAGGAGGAGGGGACTGGACAGGGTGAATTGGGGAGCGATACAGTTTGAGGAGAGACTTGTGGAACACGTTAGGTAATTTAAATGACTGCGGAAGTTTCAAACGGAAGGCTACCGGGTTAACCACTTCTATAATTTCATATGGGCCGATAAATCTGGGACCCAGTTTGGCAGACAGTACTTTCAGTTTGATGTTTTTAGTCAAAAGCCAAACCTTGTCCCCAACCCCCAAGTGTGGCCCCTTGGACCGTCGTTTGTTTGCAGCTGAAGCCTGTCTAACTTGAGCCCCTTTCAAATTTGTATTTACTTCAGACCATATTGTTTTCAAGCGATGTATGTTTTTCTCTACCCCAGGGAGCTCCGACATCCTAGCCGAGAACGACCCAAAGCGCGGATGCAATCCAAGGTTACAAAAAAAAGGGGTAGTTTTAATGGAGTCCTGGTAGCGATTATTTAAGGCAAACTCAGCCAATGGCAGATGTTCTACCCAGTCGGACTGGTGTCCTGACACGTAACAACGGAGGTATTGCTCCAGAGCTTGATTAGCACGTTCGGTTTGCCCATTGGTTTCGGGGTGGTAGGCCGAGGAGAAGGATAACTCAACACCAATGCGTTTACAGAACGCCCTCCAGAATTTTGAGACGAACTGGGTACCTCTGTCGGACACAATATTTGACGGAACACCATGAAGACATACAATGTGCACAAGGAACAATTTGCTCAAGGTTTCGGAGTTAGGTAAGCCAGACAGTGGAATAAAATGGCACTGTTTGCTGAACCTGTCTACCACCACCCAGATACATATTTTCCCATCTGAGGTCGGCAGGTCTGTGATGAAGTCCATGGGGATGTGGGTCCATGGACTCTCAGGGGTGGGCAAGGACTGAAGCCAGCCAGCAGGGCGATTATGGGTGGACTTGGCGCGGGCACAGACTTCACATGCTGAAACATAGTTCTTACAGTCCTTGACCACCGTCGGCCACCAAAAGTTCCTAGTTACCAACCTGGTGGTATTGTTGAGCCCAGGATGACCTGCCAGAACAGAGTCATGTGACTCTTTAAGAACTTGAAGGCGAAAGGAATTCGGAACAAACAATTTTTGGGGGGGTGTAGTGTCAGGAGCTCGTTCTGGAGACCTACGGATCTCCTCCAGAAGGTCCAAGGAAACTGCCGACACGACGATCCCATTGGCTAATATCAGAACGGGTTCACAGTCTTCGGCTTGTGTGGGGCAAAAACTGCGAGAGAGGGCATCGGCCCTCACATTTTTCGTGCCAGGGCGAAAGGTGATTAAAAAATCGAACCTTGAAAAGAACAAGGCCCACCTGGCCTGCCTGGAATTCAGTCTTTTAGCTGACTCCAGGTAGGTCAGGTTTTTGTGGTCTGTAATGACGGTGACCTTGTGTTTGGCGCCTTCGAGAAAGTGACGCCATTCCTCGAAGGCCCATTTGATTGATAGTAATTCCCGATTCCCAATATCATAGTTCTTCTCTGTGGCAGAGAACTTTCGGGAAAAAAAAGCACATGGGCGCAGCTGAGTGAGGGCTGCAGTGCCTTGCGATAGCACTGCTCCCACTCCGACTTCGGAGGCATCCACCTCCACAATAAATGGGCGGTCTAAGTCAGGTTGTACTAAAACCGGGTTGGCCACAAAGCATTCTTTTAACGTAGAAAATGCTTGAATGGCCTCGGGATTCCAGTTGGTCACGTCCGCCCCCTTTCGGGTTAGATCCGTGAGTGGCTTGGCAATCTCAGAAAAACTCCTGATAAACTTACGGTAGTAATTGGCAAATCCCAAAAATCGCTGCAATGCTTTCAGCGATTTGGGTTGCACCCACACCTTAATAGGTTGGATCTTGGCCGGATCCATGCGGAACCCCCTGCCTGAGACCATGTACCCCAAAAATTGTACCTCCTCAGCGAAAAAGACACATTTCTCCAACTTAGCAAACAAGGAGTTCTCCCGTAGTCTCTGCAGTACTGAACGGACGTGTTGAGCATGTGTCACAGGGTCAGTGGAGTAAATCAAAATATCATCCAAGTACACAACGACATACACACCACAGATGTCCCTGAAAATATCGTTAACAAAGTGCTGAAACACTGCAGGAGCATTGCTGAGTCCGAAAGGCATTACTAGGTACTCAAAGTGACCAAGAGGTGTATTAAACGCTGTCTTCCACTCATCGCCGTCTCTTATGCGGATTAGATTGTATGCCCCCCGGAGGTCAAGTTTAGTAAACCAACGGGCTCCAATTAGCTGATTAAAAAGATCAGGGATGAGTGGAAGCGGGTACTGGTTCTTTATAGTGATTGCGTTTAATTCCCGGTAGTCAATGCAGGGTCTGAGACCACCATCTTTCTTCTCTACAAAGAAGAACCCAGCTCCAACTGGTGAAATAGATGGTCTAATGAACCCCTTTCTTAAGCTATCCGCTATGTACTCATTCATGGCCTGACGCTCTGGACCAGAGAGATTAAATATTCTCCCTTTTGGAAGACGGGCATCTGGAATTAGGTTTATAGGACAATCATACTCTCTGTGGGGCGGTAGTTTCTCAGACTCTATAACGGAAAAGACATCTCCATAATCCCTGAGAGCAAACGGTATGAAGGGGTGTTTTTTTAGCTTGGTTTGATTTACTGCTACAGACATGCAATTATCCTGGCATTGCGAACTCCAGCGCACCACATCACCCAGGTGCCAGTCAATGACAGGGTTATGTTGACGTAGCCACGGCATTCCCAAAATGACTGCAGAAGATAGATTGTCCAACACAAAAAAGGAAATAAGCTCAGTATGTAGTGCTCCTACTGACATAGTTATCTTAGCAGTAACAAATTTAACCCCCTCCTGAATAATGGATGTGCCATTAATAGCCGTGGTTTTAATTGGAATATTAAGTTTCAGTAGTGGGACACCAAGTTTTTTAGCAGCAAAAGAGTCCATAAAATTCCCTTCAGACCCGCTATCGACATAGGCTTTTAAACACAGAGAATCCTGACCAACATACAATGAAATAGGTAGTAAAACTTTGGCCGCATCTGCGGGCAATACCTGAGCCTCTGCGCAACCATAGCCAGAGCTGCTCAGAGGCTGATGTTCCCGGGGTACGGATCTCTGACGTTCAGCTTTGTCCCTGGAGTCTCCTAACTGCAGCATGCTCGAGCAGGAAGGTGAGACTGATCCTCCAGGCTGTATACTGAGGCTTAGTAACAGGTGTTTTAGTCCAACAATCAGCTCAAGCAAGAGAGGAAAGAAAAAAAAATTCAGAGAAACTGTCTTTATATAGGTGTGATATATATATACACACACAAGAGACAGTTTTATTTGGGCCGGATATAATGTCGCGTCCGTCTGCGGTCTGGGCTGCAGACAGACAGCGCCCCGAGTAGCACCGACACCCTTTACCCCTATACAGGGATCTGGATTTACTGCAGAGCCCAGGAAGCGCTGTCTGAACAGGGGCAGAGTGCCAGAGCAGAACGGTCGCAATAGAACAGCAGGAAGGGAGCCAAAAATGGAGACGGAAACCAGGCGAGCAGCGGAGGTACAGAAACGGCAGGCAGAGGCAGAGTCGAGAGTCCAGGCAGAGGTAAAAAACCGGGAGAGTAGCGGAGGTACAAAATCGTCAGGTAGTAGAGGGGTCAGGAATCCAGGCCAAGGTCAGCGTCAGTAATCAGGAGAAATGCAAGGTACAAAAACGGCAGGCAACAGAGTAGTCAGAAGTTCAGGCTGAGGTCGGAGATAACGATAGGCAATCACAAGTAACACGTAGGGGAACCAAGAATATATCCGGCGGCTTGCAAGCCCAGTCCCAAGGTATTTGAGGGATCAGGTCGTCCCTCACAGGCTCCCGGGCTGGTGATGTCATCAGGACCGCCCCCAGGACCAGACCTGATGATGATGCACCAGCCCCTTCATGACTGACAGAGGAGCGGAGTCTGCGTCCAGTAGACGCCTGCGCAGAAGCCCTTTCTTTGTTGCCGCCCTCACTCGGGCGCGAGCCACGGCGCCTCCTAGTGGTTGAGGGCGGAACAGCAGGCCCCGAGATCGACGACGACATGTCAGTCCGGCGTCTCCTGGTGGCCGAGGCCTGGACAGCAGGCCCCGAGCCCGAGGGCGGCGTGACAGTCCGTCGCCTCCTAGTGGCTGAGGGCGGAACAGCGGGCCCCGAGTCTGACGGCGACGTGACAGATTGGTGTTATCCATCTTAAATTTTGACCTTTCTGGCGAAAAGTTTGGTGAATTATCTCCAGACTCAGGACTTGAAGCGTCGGCTGGCGATGTGAATTTTTCAGAAGTTTTACCAGGATTTTTCCTTTTTGATGAGAGAGATGTATCCATGATCTCTTTATGAGGAGATCTGGCCTTAAATGGGTTAACGATATCCACTTGATCTTTAAAGTGAGAATTGTAAGGATCCTGAAATTTTTGTGCTTTTTGAGGAGTCGTATTAGACACTTTCGTTGATTTGGATACTGGAGTTGCCTTGTGACTCATCTTGTGCCCTTTTTTGAATCCTGCCTTGCAGGGATTATATTAGAGAGAATTGATATTATTGGTGATGTTTATACTGAATAAACGTTAAAAATATAGAAAATTCTTGTGTCTTCCTATGCCTTTTTATAAAAGGGACCGTGAGGAATGAGATACACCACAGAAATAGATGGCACTTTTAATATTGTATGATGCATACAGTAAAATCCTTTATTAACTGCGCGCCGATATAGACGCGCTCCCTGTGACTTTTAATGCAGCCGTGACAGGCGGCTAGTCTTCACACAGGGCTCAGTGATGTCAGTCCCCACTCATAAAATATGTAATAGGGGAGCTGGCAGCTGATACACGGCACCGCTGAAGAAAGGCAGATCACCCCAGTGGAGCCGCACAGGAGTGGTGGGGAGCGGAGGTAACATAGAAATAGGCACAAATCACGGACTATTCTGTGTCCTTCCGCTTCACAGATCTGTTATGACAGGAAAATGGGTACTTGAGATAGGACATTGAGATGAAAGAGATCCCTCCGCAGCCGTTATAGCTCCCGCAGCCTCGCACAAAGCAGGGGAATATAGCTAAATTTGGACACCCTGGGACTTCCAAAGGGTCTAAAACAGACAAGAGGAGATTCCAAAAAAAAAGTCAATGTCTTTTAATTATGCAACGAGAGAAATCCTGTCAGATTAGGTACAGGGTAGGGACTATTTTGTATCCTTCCGCCAATCAGCTGGTATATGACAGGATTTTTGTAAAAAAATATCTCCAAAAGACAATAAAAATCTTTAAAATGTGGTAGATAAGCGTGGAGATACTTTTTCTGAGGACAAGGACAGCTGGTGGGTAATGGAGGGAGCAGGGAAAGGATTTTTTCACTCACGGTTCAAAATGGTGTCACCTTGCAGTAAAATGGCAGGAAAAGGCCTTAGATTTCAAAAATGTCTTTTTTAATGTCCAAAGCTCAGACAACGGGTATCAGAATGTACCTCTGAATAATGAGAAAACAATCCTTCCGTGGGTTAGCAAGAGAGTGATTTTCTTTTGCTTTATTTGTCGCTTTAGGAGATGCCTCTTCAGAGATCCTGAGCCGTGCGTGTTACACCATCGCCAGCTCAGGCCACGCCCCTAATGGGCAGCACTTTGAACACATTTTATAAGTGGTCATAAACTTGTAAATAACTCATGAAAGAATAAAGTTACGTTAAAACCAAGCACACCATTGTTTTTCTTGTGAAATTCTCAATAAGTTTTATTTGTCACATGACCCTTTCCCATTGATAAAAATAAAGTTGTATCCAAAATGGCTGACTTCAAAATGGCCACCATGGTCACCATACATCTTAAAAGTTTCCCCCCTCCCATATACTAATGTGCCACAAACAGGATGTTGATATCACCAACCATTCCCATTTTATTTAGGCGTATCCATATAAATGGCCCACAGTGTATATATCGTATATATATCGTATATATATATATATATATATATATATATATATTGGGCATTACTGCCCCCCCATCTTCTGCTAACCGGGCCCCAGGGGCAGTAACTGAACATGCAGGGGGCTTCCCGTTTGGCTATAATTAACAGTCGTCAGTCAATCACAAGCCTGCAGCTGACGTTGGCGAGCATGTCGCAGGCATATGACGTCACTGCCATGCTCCGGCGTGTCCGCTCCTCAGGGAGATGAAGGAGAGGATGCTGCTGGACATCGGCCAGGTAAGAATAACCTTTTTTTTTTTCAGTTTTTTTGTAAAGATGCACTATGGGGGCAGAATAGTAGATCAAATGGGGCAGTATCGTGTTGACATGGGGGCAGAATGAAAACAACAAGGGAGAGAATGGAGAAACATAGGGGCAAAATCGAGAGACATAGGGGAAGAATGGAGAGACAGGAGAGACATGGGGGCAGAATGGAGAGACAAGGGGGAAGAATGGAGAAATATGGGGGCAAAATGGAGAGACATGGGGCCAGAAATGAGAAAATGTATGCGGCCAGGAATGAGACACAAGGGCCAGGAATGAGACATGTGGGGTCCAAAATGGAGTACATATGGGAGCAGGATGTGGGACCTTATTACTTTAGTGGCTAGTTGAGGGATATTATTGCTATTTTTTTTTTACTTTTGAGGTTACTGTTTTCAGTGAGGGTCCTGTTACTCTGGCGACACTGTCACTTTTTTCTTCATCTGGCGTAGTGTAGAAGATGGCGAAAAATTGGGGAATTTGCTCTAGATAACTGTGTTATTTTCTGGAGAGACGAGTTCTTGCTGGAAGAAGTGATGGCGGTCTGCACTGGATGAAGACGAAAAGCAAAGATGAAGGGCTTCAACTACAAACATCAACGATGAGTTAGTGTGTTACCTATACACTTACACAAATACAAACCAACAAAACAGTATTCGAATTTAGGTCAATAAAGAAGTACCATATTGTAATCTAAATACAAAAATTCGGATAATAATAAGAGAAACAATATCTTTATTATAAAAGTATACCTTTATTAAAATAGGGTAACAATAGTATACAACCGTGTCCTCTGTGTACAATAAATAATAATAATTAAAATAAAAATTGAAGAAATACCAAAGACATAGCAGGCTGGCAAGTCATTAATCCCAAATATGTACATATATATATAAATGATCCTGATACATAGAAAATCTTTCTCATATAGATACGTGAAAGTATAAGTGGTGAATTTGTATATAAACACCCTGAGAAAACGAAAATATATCTGATGTAAACAAAATGTCAATATCCAAAAAATTCAAAAAATTGTCATCTTGATATAAAGTGCCAAGAGAACAATATAACTATTACAAATAGTTAAATAAAAAATTGTCATCTCAATATAAAGTGCCAAGTGCCAAGAGAACAATATAACTATTACAAATAGTTAAATAAGGTGCTTTTCAAACAAACAACATATACCTTTGAACCAAAATGCCAAGTGCAATATAAATAATAATCATTAAAGGTGCCAATGTGCATATAGCTAGGGTAAATAATGAGAGAGAATGAGAAAGGTGTATACCTGGAGCACAGCCTGCCGGTCACAGAGAAACACAGCCCCGACGCGCGTTTCGGAATTGATCCTTCGTCAGGGGGTGGTCTCTGATCTAAACCGGATCCTTTAAATATACATCCGCTGATTAATGCCCGGGATTTGGGCCTATTGCGGCACGCGCGCCGCCATGGTAACCCGGATATACAACCCGCCCCCACATCACATGACCGGCAACCCGGAACTAACCGCCGTTGCCTAGTCACAGACGCAGGAGCGAGGAGTCCAGGATCCTGGCTGCGCAAGCGCACAGGTCCACCCATAGCAATACTCAGCAGATCCAATGTGAGGGGGAGAGGATTCAACGGCGCATGCGCTAATGGACCAACAGGAGTGTGAATGCGCACGCGCTATCCACAGCATGTTGCCATGGACACGCAACGCAGACACACAACCATGTCACCAGAGGCACATGCGCACTTCCTAAACCCAGACACATGGGTAAAAAGTCTATATAAATGAATGTAAATAGAAGGGGAAGGGGGAATAGATTGACACCATATCATAATCACAAGAAATATATATATATGGCTGAATGATAAATATCCACAATTATATAAGCCAAAATTGTGTAAATTAGCAATAAACATAGTAAAATGACCACAATATGGGTAATATATACCCCCAAGATTATATATAGCATATTCTCAAAAAAGAGCAGGAAGAAAAGAAGAGGTGAAAAATAAATTGATATAAATAAAAATAAATAAAATTAAAATAATAAATAATAAATAAAGATAATAATAGTGATAATAGAAATAATGATAGTAGATATAAGTAAAAATAAATATAAATATAATTATAATAGGAAATATAAAAATAAAATAAAAAATAATAAATAAATAATAACTAAAAAAATAAACAAAAAGGATAATATTAATATTATAATAAATACAACATATATAGGAGAGATAGTATATAAACTAAAATCCCCATCTTCATTCCACTTTTCATTCCAGATATCTATATAGACGAAATATTAGCATGTCAGTCCATGAATCCTCATAGTGAAGAATCTCTCTCAATCGACTCACAAAAACAAGAATTCTAAAAAGAATAAAAAAGGTTAAAATTATTAAAAATAGTAAAAAGAACAGATTCAGAGAAAGAAAGCAGTTCACAACTTATAATTATAAGAAAGGAGCAAAGCTCAGATTCTCATTTAATCCCAGGGGCGATACTGTATTAAGGTTCCAGATCCACTTTGCTTCTAACCTAGCCAAGGGAGCACTGATCTTTCCGCCCCTAATATTGAGTTCTATCATATCAATGCCAATTATTCGTAAAAGGTCTGCATTGCAATTATGATGCATCTTAAAGTGTTTTGGAATAGTTTTTAACATATCCAAATCCTCTATTTCTTTTGCAGCAATAATCCCCAAAACATGTTCCCGAACTCTTACTTTTAACTGTCTTGTTGTCAGTCCGACATATATTAGGGAACATGGACAGGTAGCATAATATACTACCGCTTTTGATGTACATGTTATTGTGTGTGTAATTTTATATCTCTTAGACCCATCTGAATTAGAAAATGTATTAGCCCGATCGACATTTGGACATGCCACACACCTACCACATGGTTTACATCCCCATGGTGGTTTTGATATTGATAAGAATGTCGACTGGACTGGATCAGAGACATAATGGCTTTTGACCAATTTATCTCCCAAATTTGCTGATCTTCTATATGTCATACTAGGTTCTAATCCAATGTATTTGGATAATATAGCATCGGTATGTAATATAGGCCAAGCTTTCCTTAAACAATTCACCATGGCATCTGTCTGACCGTGATATTGGGTAATAAACCTCACTGTTTTCTCTTTTTTTAATGGTTTAGCCGAATAAAGTGCTTCATGGCGTGAGGTATTTTTGGCCCTATTAAAAGCCATTTTAATGGATCTATTGCTATACCCACGTTGTAAAAGTCTGAGTTTAAGATCTTCCGCCTGTTTCCTAAAATCTTCTTCGCTGGAACAAATCCTATGCAACTGTAAAAATTGGCCGATAGGAATCGATCTTATTAGAGCTGGGGGATGTGCCGAAGTTGCATGGAGATATGAATTCACTGCAGTGGACTTGCGAAATAAATCAGTCTGCACACAATTTTCTTTATCTCTTCGAACACTAACATCCAAGAAATCAAATACATCTTTGTTGACTTGATAAGTAAGATGTATATTCAGAGAGTTAGAATTTAAATTGGATATAAATTCTTTGAGTGTGTCTGTTGATCCTTGCCAAATCAAAAAAATGTCGTCAATGTACCGCGCCCAAAAGAGAACGTGATCCACCGACGACAGATGGTCCGATAGAAAGAGGTCCCTCTCCCACAGCCCCAGGAATAAATTAGCATATGCTGGTGCAAAAGATGCACCCATAGCTGTACCCTGGAGCTGCAGGTAGAAGGACCCCTTAAAAAGAAAAAAATTGTGTGACAGTGTAAAGGACAATAATTCCTCCACAAATCGATTCATGGACATGGACATTGTTGAAGAGCTCAAATAGAACTTTGTTGCTTTAATACCATCCGAGTGACGTATATTTGTATATAATGACTCAACGTCACAAGTCACAAACAATGTATCTTCTCCAATGTGCAGTCCATCAACCTTTTTGAGAAAATCATTCGTATCCTTAATAAAGGATGGTAAAAATTCCACTAATGGCTGTAATTTGGAATCAACAAATTTATTAATATTTTCCATATTAATATTAATATGGAAAATATTAATATTTTCTCCCTGGAGGTATGGTTTTATTTTTATGAATTTTGGGTAGCAAATATAGGGTGGGAATGGATGGTTCATATATTTGCTACCCAGGGAGACCAATAATTTCAGGATGTGGGAATTATAAACATTCAACAATGTCCATGTCCATGAATCGATTTGTGGAGGAATTATTGTCCTTTACACTGTCACACAATTTTTTTCTTTTTAAGGGGTCCTTCTACCTGCAGCTCCAGGGTACAGCTATGGGTGCATCTTTTGCACCAGCATATGCTAATTTATTCCTGGGGCTGTGGGAGAGGGACCTCTTTCTATCGGACCATCTGTCGTCGGTGGATCGCGTTCTCTTTTGGGCGCGGTACATTGACGACATTTTTTTGATTTGGCAAGGATCAACAGACACACTCAAAGAATTTATATCCAATTTAAATTCTAACTCTCTTAATATACATCTTACTTATCAAGTCAACAAAGATGTAATTGATTTCTTGGATGTTAGTGTTCGAAGAGATAAAGAAAATTGTGTGCAGACTGATTTATTTCGCAAGTCCACTGCAGTGAATTCATATCTCCATGCAACTTCGGCACATCCCCCAGCTCTAATAAGATCGATTCCTATCGGCCAATTTTTACGGTTGCGTAGGATTTGTTCCAGCGAAGAAGATTTTAGGAAACAGGCGGAAGATCTTAAACTCAGATTTTTACAACGTGGGTATAGCAATAGATCCATTAAAAGGGCTTTTAATAGGGCCAAAAATACCTCACGCCATGAAGCACTTTATTCGGCTAAACCATTAAAAAAAGAGAAAACAGTGAGGTTTATTACCCAATATCACGGTCAGACAGATGCCATGGTGAATTGTTTAAGGAAAGCTTGGCCTATATTACATACCGATGCTATATTATCCAAATACATTGGATTAGAACCTAGTATGACATATAGAAGATCAGCAAATTTGGGAGATAAATTGGTCAAAAGCCATTATGTCTCTGATCCAGTCCAGTCGACATTCTTATCAATATCAAAACCATGGGGATGTAAACCATGTGGTAGGTGTGTGGCATGTCCAAATGTCGATCGGGCTAATACATTTTCTAATTCAGATGGGTCTAAGACATATAAAATTACACACACAATAACATGTACATCAAAAGCGGTAGTATATTATGCTACCTGTCCATGTTCTCTAATTTATGTCGGACTGACAACAAGACAGTTAAAAGTAAGAGTTCGGGAACATGTTTTGGGGATTATTGCTGCAAAAGAAATAGAGGATTTGGATATGTTAAAAACTATTCCAAAACACTTTAAGATGCATCATAATTGCAATGCAGACCTTTTACGAATAATTGGCATTGATATGATAGAACCCAATATTAGGGGCGGAAAGATCAGTGCTCCCTTGGCTAGGTTAGAAGCAAAGTGGATCTGGAACCTTAATACAGTATCGCCCCTGGGATTAAATGAGAATCTGAGCTTTGCTCCTTTCTTATAATTATAAGTTGAAGTTGTGAACTGCTTTCTTTCTCTGAATCTGTTCTTTTTACTATTTTTAATAATTTTAACCTTTTTTATTCTTTTTAGAATTCTTGTTTTTGTGAGTCGATTGAGTGAGATTCTTCACTATGAGGATTCATGGACTGACATGCTAATATTTCGTCTATATAGATATCTGGAATGAAAAGTGGAATGAAGATGGGGATTTTAGTTTATATACTATCTCTCCTATATAAATGTATTTATTATAATATTAATATTATCCTTTTTGTTTATTTTTTTATTTATTTATTATTTTTTATTTTATTTTTATATTTCCTATTATAATTATATTTATATTTATTTTTACTTATATCTACTATCATTATTTCTATTATCACTATTATTATCTTTATTTATTATTTATTATTTTAATTTTATTTATTTTTATTTATATCTATTTATTTTTCACCTCTTCTTTTCTTCCCCCTCTTTTTTGAGAATATGCTATATATAATCTTGGGGGTATATATTACCCATATTGTGGTCATTTTACTATGTTTATTGCTAATTTACACAATTTTGGCTTATATAATTGTGGATATTTATCATTCAGCCATATATATATATTTCTTGTGAATATGATATGGTGTCAATCTATTCCCCCTTCCCCTTCTATTTACATTCATTTATATAGACTTTTTACCCATGTGTCTGGGTTTAGGAAGTGCGCATGTGCCTCTGGTGACATGGTTGTGTGTCTTCGTTGCGTGTCCATGGCAACATGCTGTGGATAGCGCGTGCGTATTCACACTCCTGTTGGTCCATTAGCGCATGCGCCGTTGAATCCTCTCCCCCTCACATTGGATCTGCTGAGTATTGCTATGGGTGGACCTGTGCGCTTGCGCAGCCAGGATCCTGGACTCCTCGCTCCTGCGTCTGTGACTAGGCAACGGCGGTTAGTTCCGGGTTGCCGGTCATGTGATGTGGGGGCGGGTTGTATATCCGGGTTACCATGGCGGCACGCGCGCCGCAATAGGCCCAAATCCCTGGCATTAATCAGCGGATGTATATTTAAAGGATCCGGTTTAGATCAGAGACCACCCCCTGACGAAGGATCAATTCCGAAACGCGCGTCAGGGCTGTGTTTCTCTGTGACCGGCAGGCTGTGCTCCAGGTATACACCTTTCTCATTCTCTCTCATTATTTACCCTAGCTATATGCACATTGGCACCTTTAATGATTATTATTTATATTGCACTTGGCATTTTGGTTCAAAGGTATATGTTGTTTGTTTGAAAAGCACCTTATTTAACTATTTGTAATAGTTATATTGTTCTCTTGGCACTTGGCACTTTATATTGAGATGACAATTTTTTATTTAACTATTTGTAATAGTTATATTGTTCTCTTGGCACTTTATATCAAGATGACAATTTTTTGAATTTTTTGGATATTGACATTTTGTTTACATCAGATATATTTTCGTTTTCTCAGGGTGTTTATATACAAATTCACCACTTATACTTTCACGTATCTATATGAGAAAGATTTTTTATGTATCAGGATCATATATATATATATATATATATATATATATATATATATACTGTATGTACATATTTGGGATTAATGACTTGCCAGCCTGCTATGTCTTTGGTATTTCTTCAATTTTTATTTTAATTATTATTATTTATTGTACACAGAGGACACGGTTGTATACTATTGTTACCCTATTTTAATAAAGGTATACTTTTATAATAAAGATATTGTTTCTCTTATTATTATCCAAATTTTTGTATTTAGATTACAATATGGTACTTCTTTATTGACCTAAATTCGAATACTGTTTTGTTGGTTTCTCTTAAATATTTTGAATGGTCTACCATTCTTTTAGCTGCTATATATAGTAGAATTATTAAATATTATATGTAAGTAATTGATTGATTTATATAATATACTGCTATATTCAGGCTATATTGGTATCCTTACACAAATACACTATATACTATATACAAAGCTACTGTGTATAATGTCACCATTGATCGCTCTATTACCTTTACACTAAAACTATATACACAACTCCTGTGCAAAATGTCACTGGTGATCCCTCTATTACCTGTACACTAACACTATATACAGAGCTCCTGTGTATTATGTAACTGGTGATCCCTGTATTACCTGTACACTGACACTATACACTGTATACTATGTACAGAACTCCTGTGCATAATGGCACTTATGGTAATATTAGTATTGTGTTTTTTTTATTAATGATCAGAATTGTAGCATTGGGTCACTATGTGGTGGTAATATGTGGTCTGGTAATGGTGTGGCTGTATTTGTCTCTTGCATGTGGTGTTATTAAGTCATTATGTGGTAGTAATATGTCATCTGTTCATGGTGTGGTGGTATTTGTTCCTTGTATGTGGTGTTATTCAGTCACTATGTTATGATAAAATGTGGTCTGGTCATGGTGTGGCAGTATTTGTCCCTTGTATGTGGTATTATTCAGTTACTATGTGGTGGTAATATGTGATCTGGCCATGGTGTGGCAGTATTTGTCCCTTGTATGTGGTATTATTTGGACACTATGTGGTGGTGATATGTGGTCCGGCCATGGTGTGACTGTATTTGTTCCTTTTATATGGCATTATTGTTTAATTTAAAAAAAATGTATGTGTCTCCTACCATTATGGAAAAATAAATAAACCTATGCCTAAAGAGAGTATTGTCTATTTTAACAAATGTTTAATAGGTTTGAGTAGAGTAGAGCCCAGCCAAAAGAGTCTACCTTGTCATGGTGGTGGCTTAAAAAATCCTTTGGCCAAAAACAAAAGCTCCTGGCTATGTATGTGATCTGGTGTTCGATGGGAACTGTTAATGTGTGATTGGTGAGGACGTGTTGGAGAAGTGGAGTTTTTTCAAGAGTGGGTGGTGGGATTGTGGAAGGTCCGAGGGGTGGAGGCAGAGCAGGGGTGGGGCCTGGACGGAGTCTTAGGGGGTCCAAAAATTTTGCCAGTATGGAGCCCTAAAATTTCTAGTGGCAGTTCTGTATATATTATTTACAATGGCATGTAAAAGTTTGGGCACTTTTGGTCAAAATTACTGTTATTGTGAATAGTTAAGCAAGTTGAAGATTAACCCCTTAACATCCAATGACGGACAGAGTCCAGCATTGGACGCCTAGCCCTGTTTGGTGTGGGCTCCAGCGATGAGCCTACACCTTTTCCGGGACATGACAGCTGATCTAATCAGCTAACGTGTTCGGAACAGCTGCGGGTGAAATTGCGATTCACCGGCGGGTGTAAACATATTAAATACCCTGACTGCGGCATTTAACATGCATGCGCAGGAAGCGTGTCGTTAACTCCTCCTATCGGCATCTGTATCACATGACCGTGGGTCAGCATGACAGAGAATAATCAAAAAATTCTTGGCACTCAACTCGTTGCAAAGATGAAGAATTTTTATTTGCAGTCACAAATATAGACGTTTCGGCTGTATCAACTAGCCTTCATCAGTAAACAAGACTGCTCCTATCTCTATAATTTTCTGGACATTATATTGTATGACCAATAGTAAATTAGGTGCTATTGGAGGTGATACCATCCACCATGTAAGAACTGGTATATAAACCTGTAGATTTCAATGAGAAGGGGTAGTAGAGAAATATTCCAAACGAGATCATATACAGGATTATTAGATCTGTGACTTTGAAAAGCTTCAAAGGTTGCACCAACCAGAAGTTGGCATAAACATCCTATGGCTATGCCTGAAGGGAATTGTCCCAAAGGGGATTACTTGTGGGATTGTTAAATCCTGTGACTCACTGCCACACCAGCGGTGGATGCCGTGTTCACACAGGTCCTTCTGCCACCCACCAACAACAGACATTTGAAACTACAGCCAGCTGCTGTTCTTACAGCGTGAAATTGGGGTTTTCTATGAGTCACAGGTGAATTTTGTGAGTAGCCCTGCACAGAAGAGCAGATCTGGATGCAGATTTACTGGTCTTAGGCTACTTTCACACTTGTGTGTATCTGCATGTATATATATATGCGTGTGTATATGCACGTGAGTGTATTGTGTGTATGTGGGGACATTATACTCTGTGTATGTATGTGTCTGTGTATGTGTGTGTTTATGTGTAAGTGCGTGCATGTGTAAGTGCATGTGGGGACATTATACTGTATGCATATGTATGCATGTCTATGTGTGTATATATGTGAGTACATGTATGTACTGTATGTGAGTACATGTATGTGTGTGTACATTCGTGTGTGTATGTGTGTACATTCATGTCTGTAGTGTGCGTGTGTGTGTGGGGTGTGTGTCCCGCAGCTGCCTGCCCAACAGAGGTCGCCTGCACCCCATCTCCAGCACAGGCCGCAAGCCGCGGTCTTTTCTGACAGCTGTGACTGCACGGAGGTGGCTGGGCAGGCAGCTGCGGGATGTGGTGGCGGGTGTCCGGCGGGGGCGGGTGTCCCGACGGGGGTCCGGCGGTGGCGGTGGGTGTCCCAGTGTGGGTCCAGTGGCGGCAGGGTGTCCCGATGGGGGTCTGGCAGTGGGGGTCCTGGCGGGGGTCCGACGGTGGCTGGTGTCCCAGCGGGGGTCCCGCTGGTGGTACTGCGCAAGGAACTGGTACCACCAGCGGGTGCCATATTGGAATACCCATCACTTGGGAATTCCAATATGGCGGTCGGCGTACTTTTGGTTCGGCGCAGTGGATTGTGGGATAGCGACACAATCGCCGGAAGCTGTGACAGAGCCGATTGGCAATTAAATATTAGATAAGGGAATGTGTCACATACATTTTTTTAAACTAATTGAAACCAGAATTGTGATAATTGTATTATAATCTGTATTTGTTATTGCAGATTGTTATAGTCAAATGAAACGAGCGTCTGCACACATGTCTTGCCATTCGCTCTATTTATTTCAGGGGGAAGTTAGCATTATGAGGACCCTGTTCTCAAGATCAGTGGGAGTTCTACTTCTGGGACCCACCGCTGATCACAGTAGAGTTGAACTTAGTAGTACTTAGTAGTTTGCATGCAGAGATGGCCTACAACTTCACACTGCACAGGCAAAGCGAGTTGCACAAGAAGGGTCTCACCGGTCCCGGTGGGCCGGATGGGAGGTCGCATGGGGGAATGTGCGGTCAGACAGGTGAGTGGATGGGAGAGTGGTCGCATGCACCTCATCACTTTTGGGCTCTCAACTTATGCATATAATCTGCTGCAAGGGCCCACGGTGCACCAGCAGCTCAGGTGCAGAGCATGCCGACAGTGTCTGACGTCACTGATGTCAAATGCAGTCTCTCCCAGCATGTCTCGCCCAGTCCAGTGCCCCTTCCTCTTTGCTTCTGCTCACCGGGGGACCCCATACATCAATAATGGCATTAATACCCTGATAGCAGCCTGCTGAGTTGCCCAGGGACCCAGCCGGTAAATCACACCAGTGCCTCCTTAAGAAAAAGCTAGCAACTTCCTATAAACTATTACTTTGCATTCAGAAGATGGGGCTATTGAACTTCATAGCTCACAATTACTGGTGGTTTGTTGTAGATGTATAAGATATATGCCCTATACTGAGTTATTTAGAGCAATGGGGCCCAAGAAGAGCAAGGGCCTTGACATTGGTATTGTCAAGTATTTACCTCGTAAGGGGATATCAAACGTCTTGACTCACCCCCAAAAACCCCACCGTGACCATAAAATGACCACCCCCACCTCGGCGCCAACTAATACACAGACACCGGTATTTCTTTTGGAATTTTATGGCCACAGCAGCCTTTTATTATAACAATAAACAAACAATAAACACTGTATCATAAACAACATGAGTACAATGAATTTAACCCTGGAAGGAGAAGTCCTTGAAGCCACAAGATCGTGGTGAAATAGTCCAAATATCGTGGACAACCCCCGACCATTTGCTCCCAGCCATTACCCCATAGGCTCGGGAGCACCAGCACACCAATAGATGTTGTCCACAAACTCCTTGGGGATCCGCCCTCTTCCGACGGAAAACTCCCCATCCACCTTTCACCAGATCACGACCAGCATACCTTTAAACGAAGGAGACCCTACCCAGAGAGTCTCCAAAACCAATTTCCACCGACTTCAAGGACTCCCCCTCCCCCAAAACTGCCATGACCCAAAATAGAATCACGTACTACCAATCCAAGAGAAAAAGGGAGGGAGGGTGGGACTGCTCAGGAGCTGGGACAACAGGAACAGAGGGCGGGCTCCCCCAGACCCTTCCTTAAATACCCCCTAGCTCCCCCTCCCCTTTAACCCTTCCCCTTCCCTCACTAACTTCCAACCCTCCGTCATGTTGGCCTCCGCCCACGCCTCCTCCAGGGGGTTGGGAGGCTCACTCCGGCCATTTCTTGACGTTGGTATTGTCAAGTATTTACCTTGTAAGGGGATATCAAACGTCTTGACTCACCCCCAAAAACCCCACCGTGACCATAAAATGACCACCCCCACCTCGGCGCCAACTAATACACAGACACCGGTATTTCTTTTGGAATTTTATGGCCACAGCAGCCTTTTATTATAACAATAAACAAACAATAAACACTGTATCATAAACAACATGAGTACAATGAATTTAACCCTGGAAGGAGAAGTCCTTGAAGCCACAAGATCGTGGTGAAATAGTCCAAATATCGTGGACAACCCCCGACCATTTGCTCCCAGCCGTTACTCACAGGCTCGGGAGCACCAGCACACCAATAGATGTTGTCCACAAACTCCTTGGGGATCCGCCCTCTTCCGACGGAAAACTCCCCATCCACCTTTCACCAGATCACGACCAGCATACCTTTAAACGAAGGAGACCCTACCCAGAGAGTCTCCAAAACCAATTTCCACCGACTTCAAGGACTCCCCCTCCCCCAAAACCGCCACAACGAGGGGCCTTTGAACACCTCAATGACCCGAGACCCCCACAACCCGCCAAGCGACAGCCTTCTCTATACCCTCCTGAAGGGCAAGGGCCCAAATATCGGAACCCACTGCATTCAAGTGAATCCCGTCCGCCAACCAGTAATCGCCCTCACCCTTCTCCAAATAAAAATGTCGCACGGCAACTCCCCCGTTTTTAACTATAAAAGCGGACACCGCTCTGTTAACCTTGATCCTGGCCCGGTTGACCTTCTCCAACGATCTCATGGACCGCCAATGCCTGCGTGGCACGATCTCCAACCACACAATCGTGACTTCCCGATAAGTCACCCACAACCGCAAGCAATCTTGCTTAATGTCCTTGATCAACTCCCGGAAGGGATGGACAGCCAGATTATTACCCCCAGCATGAATAACGAGAACATCTGGTGCCCGGTCCAAACGTACACACTCGTGAATTTCCGGCAACACCCGATGCCACACCAGGCCCCGAAAACCGATCCACCGCACCACCACCGCCGATCTGGAAATTCCCAACTGTCTGCCGTCGGTCCTGACATCGGCTCTCACCGCTCCCCAGTAAACAAAGGAGTGACCAAATATCCAGACCAGCAGCGGTTCCATACCTGAAACACAAAACGACACTCACAGAAACATATCGCAAAGAAAAGGCTCCAATACTTGCAATATTTAATCTACCCCATGGACCACGCCAACCGGACACACCTTCTGCACGCCTTAAGGCCGAACATAACTACGATAACGATTAGACCTCCACCCTCCGATACGCTGAATGAAAGAGGGACCCAAACCACGCTCAGCTGCCTCAGTCGCTGCACCAATCCGAAAAGAATGCGAAGCAAACCTAGAATCATCTAATCCCAAACACCGAATTGACTTCTTAAACACCGCACCAAACTGATATCGAGACAGACTTCCACCGTCTGCGTGACACAACAAAGATCCGCCCAGACTAGGACGAAGGTCCCAAAATCTCCGCAAACACTGAACCGGGCACATCCCGGAACCAGAGACAACCCCCAACATAACTCGACGGCCATTCCCAGACTGGTCCGTTTTTGACGTACGTAGCCAAAATTCGACGCCCTGAGCGGTCAAAGTCACATCCCTGGCTAACAACCCGCCCACAGACTCTTTATTGTGAGACACGAGTTCCCCAATCCGCAGCGCCCCAAAAAATGCAAAGGAAAAAGCCAGACGAAACAACGCAACCTCATAACCATCCACGCATACCGATCCCAAAACCAGACCCAATTGCTCGAGCATATTAAACGACACCCCCTCCCCGAAAGCGGTGAAAACCTTTCGCCGCCTGTCTTACCAAAAACGTTTTTGTCAAATCCCTGTACCCGCGCAACCGAAAACCGAAAGACAATCCGGCCAACAAACGTGTCACCTTTGCCCGAGACCAACCTTCGTTTGCGCCCTGCCCCAACCATGACAACAACAGACCCTCTTGCTCAAGCCTGGCCCCACTAGTGGAGCCAGCCATAAGGACCTCTTCCCACGCACACCACACATTCCGGTAGGCCTCCCAGGTTTTTGGTGCCAACGACGATACGATCAGTGACTCCGTGGCTCGTAAGCCACCCTCCACAATTCCTCCGGACAAATCAGACCCTCGAACTCTGCCTCCGGGGCCAAGGAACGAAAACGATCCCACTGTAAGCGAGAGAGAGAGTCAGCTATCTCGTTCTTCACTCCAGGCACATGTGTCGCCGTCACATGCGCATTCAAAGACAAACATGCTAGCACCAACTTCTGCAAAACTCTGACCACTGGAGGGGACGATGCAGTAAGACCATTAATCGCGCTTACAACCCCCATGTTGTCGCAATTGAAACGAACGCGCCGATTACGAAACTCCTGACCCCACAAATGAACAGCCACCAAAATCGGAAAAATCTCCAACAACGTGACATTACGCACCAACCCCGCCGAAACCCAAGCAGCAGGCCACTTAGCGGCGCACCATTGCCCTCCAAAATAGGCACCAAAACCGAATCCGCCTGCCGCATCTGTAAACAAATCCAAAGCATCGTTGCAGACCACATCAGCCATTACCAACGAACGATCGTTGTACTTCTCCAAAAAGGACTCCCAAACCACCAAATTGGCCCTGAGATCCGCTGACAATCTCACAAAATGATGAGGAGCCCGAACCCCCGAAGTAGCGCTAGCCAGCCTACGTGAAAAAACTTGACCCATCGGCATCACCCGACAAGCGAAGTTAAGCTTTCCCAACAGCGACTGAAGGTCCCGCAACGATATTTTCCGCAACCGACGTGCACGAACCACCTCAGACCTCAAATCATCAAGCTTGTCCTCCGGCAACCGAAATTCCCATTCAACAGTATCGATGACAATCCCCAGAAAACGCAAACACGTACTGGGGCCCTCAGTTTTTCTGGGCGCCAGCGGAACCCAGAACCGATCCGCCACCCACTCAATCGCTTTCAAAATCCTGAGACAAAGTGAAGAATCCGCTGGGCCAATGCACAAGAAATCGTCCAAATAATGAACTATCGAATCACAACCAGAGACGTCGCACACGACCCACTCAAGAAAAGAACTAAAAGCCTCAAAATACGCACAAGACAAAGAGGTAAACACCTATCTACAAAAAATTTGTCTTCCCAGAAACAGCCCAACAACCTCACGCTGTCTGGGTGAACCGGAAGCAAACGAAAAGCGGATTCAACATCAGTCGTAGCCATAAGGGCCCCGTGACCACACTTCCGGACCCAACTCGCCGCTTCATCAAATGAAGAGTATACCACGGAACAAATCTCCAGATCAATACCGTCGTTAACCGACCTCCCCCCGTGGGTAAGACAAATACTGAATGAGCCGAAACCTATTGGGCTCCTTCTTCGGAACCACCCCCAACGGGGAAACGACCAAATTCGGAAAAGGAGGAGACACGAAAGGGCCCGCCATGCGCCCCAATGAAACTTCTTTTTGGATCTTTTCCGAAACAACTGACCGATGCTCCAAAGCAGAGCGCAAATTTTTCAAAACAAACGGGATTTCAAACGGAGGATCCGGAATCCGAAAACCCTCCTCAAAACCAGAATACAACAGCCCCGCTCCTAGCCTATCAGGGTATCTATTTAGATAGGGGACCATCCTTTCCAGATTCACTGGAGTCTCCCCCTTGCGAATTACCCCCACCGGATTTGGACTTCCCTTTCTTGAAACACTTTGATGCCCCATGTGAAGTACCGTTGCCGTTTGAGCAGAGGTGTTTATATTTACAGTTGGCCCCAAACTTACACTGGCCGTCATTAAACTGCCAGCACACCCCCGCCTTGTGCGTTCCCGACTGCCCTTGACCCCCACCACCCGTAGAGCCGGCAGTGCTGCTATTCTGGCTGGTGCTTCCAGCCCCCCCAAGAAAGGAACTCCCAGACTTATTTTGCGCTATCACACGCATCCACAAGCCAATGTATTTTTGGTCCCAGCGGATAGCCGGACGCACAGCTTTCCTCTGACGAAACTGCTCATCATACCGCAGCCACGCCTGACCACCATATACTCTATAAGCCTCCCCGATAGCATCCAAATAACAAAATAACGCGGAGCAATTATCGGGGGCCTGTTCCCCAATAACGATCGCCAAAATGGCAAAAGCCTGCTGCCAATTTACAAATGTCTGAGGAATCAAGCGCCACCTCCGCTTTTCTTCCTCTTCCTTTTTGCTATCCTCTTTCTTACTTTTGTCCAAATTAAACTTCTCAAGAGGCAATAGCGAAAATATTTCCACATATTCATCCTTCCAAATCCGCTCTTTCACCTCCTTTTTCAAATGGGCCCCCAACGAACCCTCAAAACACACATACACCTCGCCATGCACCCGATCATCCAGATGCACACGACACTCCTTTTCCTTCTCGGTTTGCACCGACACTGACACCGGCGTACTGACACAAGGGCCCGATGCAGCCGCGCCCCGACCCGCCAACCCGCCACCCTGTGGCCCAACCCACGCTGCTACCGGCGACGACCCCACAAAACCCTGCTCCAAACGTAAAAGCAAGCTACGCACATCCGCCAACATATCACATACTCCCCCAGCCGACCCTGAACTGCTAAAACCAGCCTCAACCCCACCGCCCCCGGACTATGCTAAGGGGTCCCCTACCACCACAGACGAAGACAAAAGCGGGTGACAAACAGGGGACATAGACGCATACTCACCGGGCTGCGAGGGGGCTGTGTACCCTCCAGCCGGAAATCCTGGATCCCCAGATGATGACGCCTCGTGGACCTCGCGCCTCCCGGCGGCGAACTCACCACCAGGTTGTTGAGGCCGGAACACCGCTGCAGACTGAGCCGGGGAGGGAGGTCTGAACCACCCGATGGAACTGGGCTGCGACCCCCGCACAAATGAAGGCTCCTGCCTCCCCCCGCCGAGAGTCGATTTGTCCAAGCCATCGCGAGGCACCCGGTCGCTCAGGGCCCCCCACGGCAACTGGGAGCCCGACAGTGTCCTCCGCTCCAATCTTCTGGCAGCTGGCACCGACTCCGCCGGGCTGCCTTTCGGTCCCGCTGCAGCCATAGGGCTGTGGCACATTCTCGGGGGGTCAGAGGCAAGCGCCGCTGCAGGGGCACCGCAGCAGCGCCCCCCCGTTCCAGCAAGTTCCCCCCCACCGCCGGGGACGTGACCCGGCTCGGCCCTGCCGACTGGCAGGCCGCCACTCTGCCCGCGGCCGAAGCGCCCACCGAGGCAGGCCGCGCGGCTCGTCCACCACCGCCGCGACCCCCCGAAGGACCTGGTGCCACCGGAAGTCGGGCGCGCACTGGCCCCGCCCCCTTCCTGCCCCGGGGCGAAGGTCCGGACGACGCCGCAGGGCCTCGCCGCGTGACTGGATTCCTCCCAGGCCGCGCACCCCTGGACGGGGAAGGCTGAGTCGCGCGGCCTGGAGGGTCCCGGGAGGGGCTCCGGCGGCGACGCGAGGCCCGGGGAGCGGTGTCGGGGGACAGCCGCTCTGGAGGCCGCGCCCGCCGGGGCCTCCGTTCTCTCACCTCGGCCTGCCCCGGCGCTCGTTGAAGCAGGCCGGCCACCTGCGCCTCCAGCCAGCCAGGAGGCTGCCCTGCTGCTGCCGCCCGCAGTCTGTCCAGGGCCTGGTCCACTCCCGACATCCCGGTAAGTTGTGGGACTGCTCAGGAGCTGGGACAACAGGAACAAAGGGCGGGCTCCCCCCAGACCCTGCCTTAAATACCCCCTAGCTCCCCCTCCCCTTTAACCCTTCCCCTTCCCTCACTAACTTCCAACCCCCCGTCATGTTGGCCTCCGCCCACTCCTCCTCCAGGGGGTTAGGAGGCTCACTCCGGCCATTTCTATATAGTGTTTTTTCCGTTACCATTGTTTTCGCTATTACCAAAAGTTTTCATCTTTGTTGTAAGTGGTAAAGTTTATTCTTGTTGAGACCATAAAGTTGGCACAGGAACACTGGCATAGGGAGTTGGCAATGCGCTTCTGGGAATTTAGACATGCAAATAGCCTCTTTGGAGAGGAAGACGATAGTGCCACCTATTGAACATATGCAAATTGTCTCTTCAGTGAGAAAGAAGACTTCAACTCTAGTGACACCTGTTGGAAGTAGCAATCCTAAAAGTCAATATTGACCATTTAACAAGCCTTGCTGCATGAGTCAACCCAAAATCTCTATTTGCAGACATGTGGTTTGGAGTGTTTGCTGCTCCTCAGTACAAAGCAAGAGAGCTAATTTGACTATACTGTATGAGAGGCCACTGACAATTAGAGACAGCAATCCTAAAAGTAGGTATCAACACTTTAGGGCACTGCCACATGACCTAGGAAAAGAGCCAAACCAGAAACTCCATTTGCAGATACTTATTTCAAGGTATTTGTCCCTCATCAGTGCAAAACAAGCAAATTGATTTGTCTAGGTGAGTGGCTTCTGAGTCTAAGGGTTAAAGTCTCTCGTTTACCAGTTCTCCTTTGCACTGATGAGGGGCAAACCCTGGGAAACATTTGTCTGCAAATTGAGTTTCTGGTTCATCTTTTTATTATAAGTCATATGACCAAGCTCCTTAAAGGGTCAATATTGACTTTTAGGATTTCTACTTACAGTACGTGACGCTAGAGTCCAAGTCCTCTTCCTCTCTGAAGGAGTTGTTTGCATGCCCTTGTTCTTTACACTTTAGTTTTCTGATTGTTTTTACAGTTTTGCAAAAAAATGATGACTGTACAAGGCTAAGTATAAAGGCAGGGTGGGCATCTGCCTAGGGTGCTACCTCTTGCCTACCCGAGAGGGGTGCACTTTGGTTCCTTGCTGAATGCCTCCGGCCAACTGGCCCCTTCCTCCGGCCGCAAGCATTCAGCACTGTGACAGCTGGGGTGAGGGCACAGAGGGGAGCAGTGTGAGCTACCGCAAAAACAATTGATTTGTTGCCACTGTAATCAGCTCCCTGCTTTGTTGGGATCTCCAGCAAGACACAGGCCACTTACCGGCTGCACCTTGCTGGAGAAATCGCACGCATAGAATGTCAGAAGGCACCATGAAATGACGCCATTACATTATCAAGTGCCCATTGCTGCACAGAGAAATGGTGGATGGGGAGTCAGGATTATATGAGAATAAGGTTTTTTTTTTTCAAATTCTTATATAATTTGCACACAGGGCCTTAACTACAACCGGGGCAGCCGGGGCACTGCCCCGGGGCCCCAACCACCCAAGGGGCCCCAAACTGATGGTAAAAAATTGTATTTTAATACTTTAATTTCTCATAAAATACCCAGCTCCTATATTATTCGAGTTTAAAGTTAATAAAAATAACGAAAAGATCCATGAAAGTGCAAGCGTAAATGTTTTTTGACGAGGAAACGCTATTTCGCTTAGTAACAGGAGCTCTATGGCAGACAGTAGACTGTTAGCTGATCGTGTGGTGTCTCGCCAGGTGGTGACTCAGCCAATAGTTCAGGCAGCGGCCGCGACGCGACGTGCACTGACACTTAGGTCTTGTTTACCCCAACTGCTGAATTGCTCATTGGCCATTGCTCATCGGTCAGCGGCCAGTGTCGGATCGTCAGAGCAGTCTGTGTCGCATATAGTAGTTGTAGTGCGTGTGTAGGTAGATAGTATTTAGTATTACCATATTTTCCGGCATATAAGACGACTGGGCGTATAAGACGACCCCCAACTTTTCCAGTTAAAATATAGAGTTTGGAATATACTCGCCGTATAAGACTACCCCTCTTCTATGGTATGATTCCTATTGTGAACCCCACACAGCCTTTCATTCAGTATAATGACCCCTACATCTCTTCACACTGTATTATGGCCCCCACACAGCCTTAAAGGGACACTGTCACCAGGATTTTGCCATCCCATCTGATAGCAGTGTGGGGTCAAAGTCACATCCCTGGCTAACAACCCGCCCACAGACTCTTTATTGTGAGACACGAGTTCCCCAATCCGCAGCGCCCCAAAAAATGCAAAGGAAAAAGCCAGACGAAACAACGCAACCTCATAACCATCCACGCATACCGATCCCAAAACCAGACCCAATTGCTCGAGCATATTAAACGACACCCCCTCCCCGAAAGCGGTGAAAACCTTTCGCCGCCTGTCTTACCAAAAACGTTTTTGTCAAATCCCTGTACCCGCGCAACCGAAAACCGAAAGACAATCCGGCCAACAAACGTGTCACCTTTGCCCGAGACCAACCTTCGTTTGCGCCCTGCCCCAACCATGACAACAACAGACCCTCTTGCTCAAGCCTGGCCCCACTAGTGGAGCCAGCCATAAGGACCTCTTCCCACGCACACCACACATTCCGGTAGGCCTCCCAGGTTTTTGGTGCCAACGACGATACGATCAGTGACTCCGTGGCTCGTAAGCCACCCTCCACAATTCCTCCGGACAAATCAGACCCTCGAACTCTGCCTCCGGGGCCAAGGAACGAAAACGATCCCACTGTAAGCGAGAGAGAGAGTCAGCTATCTCGTTCTTCACTCCAGGCACATGTGTCGCCGTCACATGCGCATTCAAAGACAAACATGCTAGCACCAACTTCTGCAAAACTCTGACCACTGGAGGGGACGATGCAGTAAGACCATTAATCGCGCTTACAACCCCCATGTTGTCGCAATTGAAACGAACGTGCCGATTACGAAACTCCTGACCCCACAAATGAACAGCCACCAAAATCGGAAAAATCTCCAACAACGTGACATTACGCACCAACCCCGCCGAAACCCAAGCAGCAGGCCACTTAGCGGCGCACCATTGCCCTCCAAAATAGGCACCAAAACCGAATCCGCCTGCCGCATCTGTAAACAAATCCAAAGCATCGTTGCAGACCACATCAGCCATTACCAACGAACGATCGTTGTACTTCTCCAAAAAGGACTCCCAAACCACCAAATTGGCCCTGAGATCCGCCGACAATCTCACAAAATGATGAGGAGCCCGAACCCCCGAAGTAGCGCTAGCCAGCCTACGTGAAAAAACTTGACCCATCGGCATCACCCGACAAGCGAAGTTAAGCTTTCCCAACAGCGACTGAAGGTCCCGCAACGATATTTTCCGCAACCGACGTGCACGAACCACCTCAGACCTCAAATCATCAAGCTTGTCCTCCGGCAACCGAAATTCCCATTCAACAGTATCGATGACAATCCCCAGAAAACGCAAACACGTACTGGGGCCCTCAGTTTTTCCGGGCGCCAGCGGAACCCAGAACCGATCTGCCACCCACTCAATCGCTTTCAAAATCCTGAGACAAAGTGAAGAATCCGCTGGGCCAATGCACAAGAAATCGTCCAAATAATGAACTATCGAATCACAACCAGAGACGTCGCACACGACCCACTCAAGAAAAGAACTAAAAGCCTCAAAATACGCACAAGACAAAGAGGTAAACACCTATCTACAAAAAATTTGTCTTCCCAGAAACAGCCCAACAACCTCACGCTGTCTGGGTGAACCGGAAGCAAACGAAAAGCAGATTCAACATCAGTCGTAGCCATAAGGGCCCCGTGACCACACTTCCGGACCCAACTCGCCGCTTCATCAAATGAAGAGTATACCACGGAACAAATCTCCAGATCAATACCGTCGTTAACCGACCTCCCCCGTGGGTAAGACAAATACTGAATGAGCCGAAACCTATTGGGCTCCTTCTTCGGAACCACCCCCAACGGGGAAACGACCAAATTCGGAAAAGGAGGAGACACGAAAGGGCCCGCCATGCGCCCCAATGAAACTTCTTTTTGGATCTTTTCCGAAACAACTGACCGATGCTCCAAAGCAGAGCGCAAATTTTTCAAAACAAACGGGATTTCAAACGGAGGATCCGGAATCCGAAAACCCTCCTCAAAACCAGAATACAACAGCCCCGCTCCTAGCCTATCAGGGTATCTATTTAGATAGGGGACCATCCTTTCCAGATTCACTGGAGTCTCCCCCTTGCGAATTACCCCCACCGGATTTGGACTTCCCTTTCTTGAAACACTTTGATGCCCCATGTGAAGTACCGTTGCCGTTTGAGCAGAGGTGTTTATATTTACAGTTGGCCCCAAACTTACACTGGCCGTCATTAAACTGCCAGCACACCCCCGCCTTGTGCGTTCCCGACTGCCCTTGACCCCCACCACCCGTAGAGCCGGCAGTGCTGCTATTCTGGCTGGTGCTTCCAGCCCCCCCAAGAAAGGAACTCCCAGACTTATTTTGCGCTATCACACGCATCCACAAGCCAATGTATTTTTGGTCCCAGCGGATAGCCGGACGCACAGCTTTCCTCTGACGAAACTGCTCATCATACCGCAGCCACGCCTGACCACCATATACTCTATAAGCCTCCCCGATAGCATCCAAATAACAAAATAACGCGGAGAAATTATCGGGGGCCTGTTCCCCAATAACGATCGCCAAAATGGCAAAAGCCTGCTGCCAATTTACAAATGTCTGAGGAATCAAGCGCCACCTCCGCTTTTCTTCCTCTTCCTTTTTGCTATCCTCTTTCTTACTTTTGTCCAAATTAAACTTCTCAAGAGGCAATAGCGAAAATATTTCCACATATTCATCCTTCCAAATCCGCTCTTTCACCTCCTTTTTCAAATGGGCCCCCAACGAACCCTCAAAACACACATACACCTCGCCATGCACCCGATCATCCAGATGCACACGACACTCCTTTTCCTTCTCGGTTTGCACCGACACTGACACCGGCGTACTGACACAAGGGCCCGATGCAGCCGCGCCCCGACCCGCCAACCCGCCACCCTGTGGCCCAACCCACGCTGCTACCGGCGACGACCCCACAAAACCCTGCTCCAAACGTAAAAGCAAGCTACGCACATCCGCCAACATATCACATACTCCCCCAGCCGACCCTGAACTGCTAAAACCAGCCTCAACCCCACCGCCCCCGGACTATGCTAAGGGGCCCCCTACCACCACAGACGAAGACAAAAGCGGGTGACAAACAGGGGACATAGACGCATACTCACCGGGCTGCGAGGGGGCTGTGTACCCTCCAGCCGGAAATCCTGGATCCCCAGATGATGACGCCTCGTGGACCTCGCGCCTCCCGGCGGCGAACTCACCACCAGGTTGTTGAGGCCGGAACACCGCTGCAGACTGAGCCGGGGAGGGAGGTCTGAACCACCCGATGGAACTGGGCTGCGACCCCCGCACAAATGAAGGCTCCTGCCTCCCCCCGCCGAGAGTCGATTTGTCCAAGCCATCGCGAGGCACCCGGTCGCTCAGGGCCCCCCACGGCAACTGGGAGCCCGACAGTGTCCTCCGCTCCAATCTTCTGGCAGCTGGCACCGACTCCGCCGGGCTGCCTTTCGGTCCCGCTGCAGCCATAGGGCTGTGGCACATTCTCGGGGGGTCAGAGGCAAGCGCCGCTGCAGGGGCACCGCAGCAGCGCCCCCCCGTTCCAGCAAGTTCCCCCCCACCGCCGGGGACGTGACCCGGCTCGGCCCTGCCGACTGGCAGGCCGCCACTCTGCCCGCGGCCGAAGCGCCCACCGAGGCAGGCCGCGCGGCTCGTCCACCACCGCCGCGACCCCCCGAAGGACCTGGTGCCACCGGAAGTCGGGCGCGCACTGGCCCCGCCCCCTTCCTGCCCCGGGGCGAAGGTCCGGACGCCGCCGCAGGGCCTCGCCGCGTGACTGGATTCCTCCCAGGCCGCGCACCCCCGGACGGGGAAGGCTGAGTCGCGCGGCCTGGAGGGTCCCGGGAGGGGCTCCGGCGGCGACGCGAGGCCCGGGGAGCGGTGTCGGGGGACAGCCGCTCTGGAGGCCGCGCCCGCCGGGGCCTCCGTTCTCTCACCTCGGCCTGCCCCGGCGCTCGTTGAAGCAGGCCGGCCACCTGCGCCTCCAGCCAGCCAGGAGGCTGCCCTGCTGCTGCCGCCCGCAGTCTGTCCAGGGCCTGGTCCACTCCCGACATCCCGGTAAGTTGTGGGACTGCTCAGGAGCTGGGACAACAGGAACAAAGGGCGGGCTCCCCCCAGACCCTGCCTTAAATACCCCCTAGCTCCCCCTCCCCTTTAACCCTTCCCCTTCCCTCACTAACTTCCAACCCCCCGTCATGTTGGCCTCCGCCCACTCCTCCTCCAGGGGGTTAGGAGGCTCACTCCGGCCATTTCTATATAGTGTTTTTTCCGTTACCATTGTTTTCGCTATTACCAAAAGTTTTCATCTTTGTTGTAAGTGGTAAAGTTTATTCTTGTTGAGACCATAAAGTTGGCACAGGAACACTGGCATAGGGAGTTGGCAATGCGCTTCTGGGAATTTAGACATGCAAATAGCCTCTTTGGAGAGGAAGACGATAGTGCCACCTATTGAACATATGCAAATTGTCTCTTCAGTGAGAAAGAAGACTTCAACTCTAGTGACACCTGTTGGAAGTAGCAATCCTAAAAGTCAATATTGACCATTTAACAAGCCTTGCTGCATGAGTCAACCCAAAATCTCTATTTGCAGACATGTGGTTTGGAGTGTTTGCTGCTCCTCAGTACAAAGCAAGAGAGCTAATTTGACTATATGAGAGGCCACTGACAATTAGAGACAGCAATCCTAAAAGTAAGTATCAACACTTTAGGGCACTGCCACATGACCTAGGAAAAGAGCCAAACCAGAAACTCCATTTGCAGATACTTATTTCAAGGTATTTGTCCCTCATCAGTGCAAAACAAGCAAATTGATTTGTCTAGGTGAGTGGCTTCTGAGTCTAAGGGTTAAAGTCTCTCGTTTACCAGTTCTCCTTTGCACTGATGAGGGGCAAACCCCGGGAAACATTTGTCTGCAAATTGAGTTTCTGGTTCATCTTTTTATTATAAGTCATATGACCAAGCTCCTTAAAGGGTCAATATTGACTTTTAGGATTTCTACTTACAGTACGTGATGCTAGAGTCCAAGTCCTCTTCCTCTCTGAAGGAGTTGTTTGCATGCCCTTGTTCTTTACACTTTAGTTTTCTGATTGTTTTTACAGTTTTGCAAAAAAATGATGACTGTACAAGGCTAAGTATAAAGGCAGGGTGGGCATCTGCCTAGGGTGCTACCTCTTGCCTACCCGAGAGGGGTGCACTTTGGTTCCTTGCTGAATGCCTCCGGCCAACTGGCCCCTTCCTCCGGCCGCAAGCATTCAGCACTGTGACGGCTGGGGTGAGGGCACAGAGGGGAGCAGTGTGAGCTACCGCAAAAACAATTGATTTGTTGCCACTGTAATCAGCTCCCTGCTTTGTTGGGATCTCCAGCAAGACACAGGCCACTTACCGGCTGCACCTTGCTGGAGAAATCGCACGCATAGAATGTCAGAAGGCACCATGAAATGACGCCATTACATTATCAAGTGCCCATTGCTGCACAGAGAAATGGTGGATGGGGAGTCAGGATTATATGAGAATAAGGTTTTTTTTTTTCAAATTCTTATATAATTTGCACACAGGGCCTTAACTACAACCGGGGCAGCCGGGGCACTGCCCCGGGGCCCCAACCACCCAAGGGGCCCCAAACTGATGGTAAAAAATTGTATTTTAATACTTTAATTTCTCATAAAATACCCAGCTCCTATATTATTCGAGTTTAAAGTTAATAAAAATAACGAAAAGATCCATGAAAGTGCAAGCGTAAATGTTTTTTGACGAGGAAACGCTATTTCGCTTAGTAACAGGAGCTCTATGGCAGACAGTAGACTGTTAGCTGATCGTGTGGTGTCTCGCCAGGTGGTGACTCAGCCAATAGTTCAGGCAGCGGCCGCGACGCGACGTGCACTGACACTTAGGTCTTGTTTACCCCAACTGCTGAATTGCTCATTGGCCATTGCTCATCGGTCAGCGGCCAGTGTCGGATCGTCAGAGCAGTCTGTGTCGCATATAGTAGTTGTAGTGCGTGTGTAGGTAGATAGTATTTAGTATTACCATATTTTCCGGCATATAAGACGACTGGGCGTATAAGACGACCCCCAACTTTTCCAGTTAAAATATAGAGTTTGGAATATACTCGCCGTATAAGACTACCCCTCTTCTATGGTATGATTCCTATTGTGAACCCCACACAGCCTTTCATTCAGTATAATGACCCCTACATCTCTTCACACTGTATTATGGCCCCCACACAGCCTTAAAGGGACACTGTCACCAGGATTTTGCCATCCCATCTGATAGCAGTGTGGGGAAGGTGACTTGATGGACAGGCTTGACTGAAAGTAGGAGGGGACGGTTTGTGCACTATAGACGGAGATTGGCCATGACAGAAGAGTAACAGCTGGAAAAGATAGAAAAGGGAGTGCAGTACCTAGAATTGACCACAAGATGGCAGGGGGGAGTGTAGTACAGGACTTGACATCAGCTTAGGGCTTAGGAAACTGCTTAGTAATGGGGGGCGGGGAGATAGGAACCCAGGAGGGAAATTCCCTGTGAGAGAGGGGATAAATAGGACAGGACAGGGTTCCAGGTGAGGTTAGTCCCGGGAGGAGCTCAGGTGGAGAGACTCACTACAGAAGACTGATGACGGTGGAGAGCTCAACCACGGGACTGACAGGAGATGACAGTCAGGGGGTGGCTCTGACGCGACATACCGCAGGACAGACAAGGTCCCGGGGGTACCGATTGGATGACGTCCTCGGGCAGGTGAAGCGCTGGCGGTAGATTGGTCTAGGACAGCCCCAGCGAAAGATCCGCGAGGAACGTCACCATTACTGAAGGAAAGGTGAAGGTACCCGGACCTGGATACGGAGAGCTGTTAAGGTTCTGCGGTGTGTGGCTACGGTCGTCAGGAGGATGGCCAATAAACTCGGACCTGTTACAATTGGAATCTGCCTCCGTCTTGTCTTTGCATCGTATGGTCGCGGTAAGCAGTGGACCACCCCGCAATCCTGGCCCCTACCATAGCAGCATAATGTAGAGATAGAGACCCGGATTCCAGCGATGTGTCACTTACTTAGCTGCTTGCTGTAATTTTAATATAATTACTGTTTTCCCTGCTTCATATTTAGCAGTAAATGAATGTGCTGGACTATTTGATTAGTCCTACAATGTTAATCTCAAACTGATTGAACAGTGATTTTATGAAAACTACACTGAGCAGCCCAGTAAGTGACACTGGTGACAGTGTGCCTTTAAATCGCCCTCCATAAAGTATAAAGGCTTCCTCATAGTCCTTCCAGTATTATCATGCCCCCCACAGATCCCTCCCAGTATTATAATGGCTTCCACATAGTATAATTGGCTCCGTATATTATAGTGCATCATCCATAGTCACCCATTATAATGCACCATCATAGTGCTCCATATAGTATACTGCACCCCCATAGTCCTCCATATACTATAAACATGGAGAGGGGTGATGTGCTAGCATCGTGTGGAGGGGGGTGGAATATGGGGATTGGGATGTGCCAGCACCATGAGGGGGTAGGTGACATGGAGAGGGGTTTGTGCCTGTGTCAAGATGGGCGGTTGGGGGAGTACAGGGGGCAAACTTTCTTGTCAGACAATGTCACCCGGAGGACAGGAGACTCTCATTTCAATAATTTCCAGGAGCTCTGCCAGCTGTCAATGAAAGGAAACCTGCACTAGCCTGGAGAGTCTCATAGCACAAGATTTGTAGCAATATGTTAGTCTGGAGATCACAGAGAGTTGGCGAGGCAGGCACAGTGCACACTGTAACAATCTCTCAGCATTGAGAGGAGACAGTCTCAGCAGACACAAATATCTCTGTGAGAAACTGTGAGAAGCCCTGCCCCTCTCCAGTCTGCAGGTCTATACTGCTGCGAGGGGGAGGGGAGGAGGTCAGGAGGAAGTCTCCATAATCACACATTCCTCACGGCTCCGGGTCATGCAGTATCTATCTTCTCAGTGAGTCATCTGCTTCTTGTTTTCAATAATCAGAGCTGTGTACAACCCCCCACTCAGTCTCTCCTCACAACCAGGAGGGAGCAATAGTGACTGCTGTACCTGTGGTTGGGGGTTGTAATATTTGATGTCTGGCACCTGCTGGGGGAGGCAGAAATGTCAGCTCCAGTCTCTCTCCACTTGGAAAGAGCGGCTGGACACAGTGCACATATCCTGGGCAGCCGCACTGTGCTGTCTCTTTGCCAGTAGGTTGCACCCTGCACCTGGCATATAAGACGACCCCTGACTTCTGTGAAGATTTTCAGGGGTTAAAAAGTAGTCTTATATGACGGAAAAGGAAAATACGGTACTGTGATTGTGTGTGTTAATAAAACTGTTTATTATTAAACGAATTCGGCACCAGCCAAGTGGAAATAAAAAAAGACAGACTGCGAAAAGAAGAAACTTGGAGGCTGAAAAAAGTTCGAAGAATTTAGCATCATGGCTGGATGCTGAAAACCACTCGACAGGGAATGATATTGAAATCTCACAAAAATTAAATTCAGATACGTCAGAACAAGACAACCTTAGTATTGATAATGATTTCAAAAACCAAAAATTTATAGGCAAAAAAGATATAACAGACCAAACCAATGATACACCAAATTTTTTGGAAGATGAAGATTCTGCCTACTACAACGCCTTTCCTACTGTGATTGAAAATCAAGATAAGAAACGTAGGCTGATAGCGTCTTGACCAATACAGCCTGACCGATAATTTCCCAAGGATATCAATCAACAAAGTCGATCTTTTTCAAGTAACTTATTTTATCAACACAAAGTCAGGGTTGAAGCTTAAAAGAAGTTGGTTATGTTACTCAACAAAATTAGATTGTGCTTACTGCTTGCCATGTTGGCTATTCCCTCAGTCACAGTCGGAAGCACTTGAATACAGAAATCGTGTATTACTGTTTTCAACAACCGGAGTTCGAGACTGGAAGCATATTTCAGAACATATTTCAGTTCATGAAGCATCCAAAAGCCATACACATGCTTGTGTAGTTTATGAGCAATGGCGGAAACGTGGTACTTTAGAAGACGTTTTCGACAAATATGTGGAGAGTGAAAGAATCTTTTGTTGTAAAGTTTTTGAAAGAATCCTGAATGTGACATTAACACTTGCAACATGTAATCTTGCGTTTCGTGGATCTATTGAAAAGTTAGAATATAGTAACAAAGGAAACTTTCTCTCGATAGCTGAGCTTTTGTCAAAATATGACCCAGTACTACAAGAATTGCTTCAGCGTCCGCAAGGGACTGTGAAATACCTCAGTCCTAAAATTCAGAATGAGCTTATTAATCTATTAGCCTTACAAATCAAAGATGAAATTGTAGTTGAGCTTCAAAATTCCTTGTTTTTTTCACTGATCCTAGATACCACCCAGGACGTAGCTAAAATTGATCAGATGAGTGAAGTTTACCGGTATGTCAAAATAGTTAATGATGAAGAGGGGAAACCTATTGACATCAAAATATGTGAAACTTTTGTATCCTTTAGAGAGATAAAAGATCAGTCTGCGCAAGGTCTTGCAGAAGAAATAATAACTTCATTGAAAGAGAAAAACTTGGATTTGACCAAATGTCGGGGACAAGGCTATGATGGTGCTGCAGTCATGAGTGGGATATACAATGGAGTGCAGCAGCGTATTAAAGAAAAAGCCCCACACGCATACTTTGTGCACTGCGCTGCTCATAACTTTAATTTAGTGTTGAAGGATGCTGTGGAAGAGAACTGAGTGGTGAGCCAGTTTTTTGAAACAATTCAAAGTGTATATTGCTTTTTTTGGTAATAGTATTGTTCGCTGGCAAGATTTGAAATCAATGTACTGCATCGAGGCTCTGCCCGATTTACTGAATTCGAAATCGAAAGTAACACTGAAACTCTTAATCCAACTCGTTGGTCTGGCAGACATGATGCAGTGTATGCACTGAAACACAGGTTTTGTGACGTGATGAAAAGTCTTAGGCCGGAGTCACACTGGCGAGGAATACGGGAGAGTGAGAGGCGCAAAAAGCACGCATTAGACACGGACAAATGATTTTCTATGGGGTCACTCGCACCAGGCGTATATTTCTCATCCGTATCCTACGCTCCGTGCCAATCGCAGCATGCTGCGATTGTCAGCGTACTATGCCCGTAGTACACCAATGCAAGTCAATGGGTGCGCAAAAAATACGGATTACACACGGAACACACGTGTGACCTGCGAGCAATACACAGGTCTTTTGGCTGGTGACAGGAAATGGGCCAATCCATCATCAGGAAGCCTAGACATGCAAATGAGCTAAAAAACCGCTCCAGCCATCCAGGAAGTCAGCCTCCACGGAGTACAGCAGCAGCATGGCGTCCACATATATTAATGTTGAGATGCTCATTGTGCTGGTGCAGGAGCATCCCGAAATATGGGACCCACGCGATGCAAACTATGCTAACCGCACAAGAAAGGAGGCGTCATGGAGGCGCATCTGTCGCCAGATGTACCATGACTTTGGTGACAGACCACGTGATGAGCAGCATAAAATTCGTAAGTGCAACCATAAAAACATCATTAACCTTAGCGCGCGCTATAAAATAAATCTAGAATCAGCACCCCCCTTCCTGTGCATGTACTTTTATTAGCCTCATGAGGCCGTTACATTTGGATGTGACACGTGGCTTCACACAGCCATAATTAGGGGTTAGGCCACAAGCTCCTCATCCTCCTAGCCAATAAAATTAGTTTAAGTGGAGCTAATGAGACCCTGTGTATCGGCCCAATTACATATGCCACCATGGGTAGAACGCACACCCCAGAAGGCCCCATGCCTAGACTACTGTTCGAAAATGTGACCTCTCAAATATGTGATTTTGACAATCTTTCCTGTCACATTGCAGTGGAAGATGTGATGAAACGGTGGAGAAGCATCCGGGACCAGTTCCGCCGGGAACGCCAGCAGCGGTCCAGGAGTGGGGATGCTGGACATGTGAAACGAAAATATATCTACTATGACCGGCTGAACTTCCTCGCCCCAATTCTGGATCTGAGACCGTAAGTACATACCTCACACCACATGACACAAATACATTACACAAATACTTTACAGGGACAAAAATATTGATGTATTTTTGCCTCTGTTCTATTTCATAACAGAACTCAATCCAACCTTACGGATCGAGGAACGGCCTCAGAGGCAGAGCCCATTATAGATCCTGTAGGGGATGAGGTGGCTGGCCCATCTTCTCCCCCTACAAGAAGGATGGCTGAAGATGAGGCATCACAAGACCACACAATGGCTGGCCTACACACCACACCACCAGGACGGTCTGCTGCTGCCACCTCACCCATCCTGGAAGAGCCGGGCAACTTGAGCAGCAGCCCAACTGCCCAAATCAGGTCCTCCCCACAGGCTGCTCTAGCATCACGGCGAACAAGAAGAAGGCGCCAGGTCACTATTCAAGAGAGCAGGACCAGTGTGGACACAGGGGTGCTGAATTATTTGTCCAGAGTAACTACAGATGATGGTGAGGTGGCCTATACACGTAGCCTCACCCTTTATCTCCGTGCCCTTACCCGTGAGGTCAGGCTCCGTATTAGGGGATGTATTCAGATCCTGCTTGATGCAAGCACCCCCCCAATACCCCATATGAGGTTTTTGAATTTCTGGAGAGGTGGCAGCTCTCACCACGAAATTTAATGCGCATGAGACCATCCACACAGATGCTTGCTCAAGCAGAGGTCTGAACAGCCCCTAATACGTGGGCCAACACCTCAAGCCCTTCCTCCCCCTACCCATCCTTCTATTCCGCAGCCCCAAATGTCTTCCTCAAGCTAACCCCACCAATATGGCCACTTGTACCCACCCAGTGTTGGAGGCTGGTCCCAACCTGGTTGGGGACGATCTGGCTATCTTGGTGGGTATGAGCCACGGGCCTACCAGAGCCAACAAGAAGGCCCTCACCATCATCATTACTCTGACCAGTATCCCCAACAGGCCCAGGAGGCTGGACAATTACAGCATCATGGGCAACAGTATGGCCCCACACAGGGCGATGTTGGCCACAATGTCCAGCAGCACCCACAGGCTGTTCATCCATGTTCCCCTTCCCCAACATATGAGGATTTATGATTCTGATGGTTGGAGATGTCCAGTGAGATGTAACTGGTGCTCCTAATCTAAAACAAAAAACAGGTGTTCTCCTTCATCAACATTTAGAACATAATTTAACACTCACATTTTTAAACAATGTTTTCCAAACATATGAAACAATCCATCATGACAGGCAACGCTACCTCACGCCTTTCACACAGATATTACATGTGTGTAGAAAAGAGAATATTTAAATGCGCTATACTGTAAAATGAAAGGATGAAAATACACTACTCACTTGCTAATGCCTAGGAAATGCGTGCTCGCCTTAGTTAAGTAGTCACCTTTTTTGTTAGCAATCTCTAGTAAAAAAATTTGAGGCGATCAGCATTCAGAATATCACGCTCTCTCTATGTCTTAACAAGTGAGTTTTGTATTTTCATCCTTTCCAGTATAGCATGCTTAAATATTGTCTGTTCTACAGACAAGTAATATCTGTGTGAAAGATGTGAGGTAGCCTTGCCTGTCATGGTGGAATCTTTCTATGATTGGATAACATTATGAGGAAATGTGAGTGTTATCTTGTTGCCTTTATTTTGGTGATGGAGCTCACCTTTTGTTGCCAAATCTAGGTTAATCTAGGCATGCAGCAATGTTGTTATTGCCTAATGTTTGTTGCTGTTTTGTTATGTAATGTTAATTTTACACCAAGTTAAAGAAGGCACAAAGGGTCATTTTGGCCATTGCCAAATTTGTGTTATGGCAATATTATGTTTGCCTTTAAGCAAACCAAGAAAAAAAAGGCAAAACTAAAAATTTGTCTACTCTAGTTAACGTCTCTGTGTGATTTTTCACAATCCCTCACAACATACTAACAGACACCAACCAATGCAATGAAACACTCATAGAATAATAAAGGCTTGAGTAATATATATTTAGACACACTTAAAGAAACAAATTATAACATAGACACAGCATGCTCTTGCCAAGAAGTTGCCCCCTCAGGTGAGATAAAGTAATTCGTGAAAATATAACACACTTTGAGGCCAGAGAGCGGTCTACGTTGAGGGTTGATAGGTGGTCTCACCCTGCGCACATTGTACGGCCTACGCACAACACCATCAGAGGAGGAACAATCATGTATCCTGGTGAAGTTATGCAGAACAACACAGGCTTTCACAACTTCATTCACATTTTGCTCACTCAACTGAATGGCAGACTGGAGTACCCGCAATTTGGCACAAAGAATCCCAAAGGAACACTCCACCAGTCGCCTAGCACGTGATAGGCACAAGTTAAAAATTCTGTGCCTGTGGTTAAGGTTGCGCCGGGGATATGGCCTCATGACATTGCGTGATAACTGAAAGGCCTCATCTGCCACAAGGACATAAGGGACTGATTGTTCAGGGGAGCCTGGTAGCTGGCGTGGTGGTAGTAGATCCAACTGGTTGGTGCGTAGCCGCCGAGCCATTATGGAAGTATTGAAGACTTTAGAGTCTCTGGTCCTTCCATAGGCCCCAATGTCAACAATTATAAACTTGTATTGAGGGTCTACCAGAGCCAACAATACAACAGAAAAGTATTGTTTATAATTGAAGAATTGGGAGCCTGAGTTCAGCGGCTTATGCACCCTGATATGTTTGCCATCCAGGGCCCCAATACAATTTGGAAACTGGCAGTCCTCCTCAAAGTCCCTTGATATCCTTAACCAGTCTTCCATCCTGGGCTCGGGCATGACCACTTGATGGAGTCTTGTCCAGATTTGTGCACATGTAGACCTCACTATGCCTGAAATGGTTGACTTTCCAATGAGAAACTCATGGTGGAGGGCGGCATAAGACAGGCCAGTGGACAGGAAGCTGTAGAACAACAGAAATAGTACAGTTTAGAATGGCTAAAGTAAAAAAAAATCAGTTACATGCCGACCAAACTTGGTAGGAAATGAGAGGGAACAACACACACATATTTGGTGGCACAATGACTAAGTGATATGCAGGACATATTAGATGTAACATTCTGGTGTGTCAGGTGAAGCATATTTTGAGTAAGATGAGGGCATTAAACTTTGTCCAAGAAGGCCAAAAAACATAATTTAACACACACATTATGAACATAGAGAATGTGGTTGTGTAGTACATACCGTATTGTGAGTAGAAGTCGCTCCTCTGCAGATATGGCTTTGCGCATCCTTGTGTCCTGAAAGGTGATCCCAGGGCGCACTGTCTCCAAGAGTCGATCAAATGTGGAAATGCTCATACGACAGTACTGGTAAAATTTCTCCGGATGCTCCCGCAGAGAAGAATAGAGGCGGTGAAAATAACCTCTTGTGAGTCGTTGCCTCAAAAGTGGATGGACCCACATGCGTCTCCTCCTCCGCGGATCCACTATCACAGGATATGGTTGCCCAAAGCGCCGTGACAAAAGCCAGGTAAAGAGAACCTGCTCAGTTGTATTGAATCGCAGACCCTCTGCCATGCTGCACAAAGAACACCAACACACCTCGTGAAAGCAAGGTGACAAATGTACAGAATGTAGGCAGCCACCTGTTTCTGAGTGTCTAAATAGGGTGCAGGCTAATGATTTAAATCGTTTGCAGGCCTCAAAACCGTTAAATGTCCATTTTGCAAGGCTGCGAGAAAATCTTGCCATACGGATTGCATATGGATGCCACACGGATTACATACGGATGCACACATGCGCAAAATACGCGACCTCACCTTGCTTACGGATGACCTACGGAGCACTATTTAGGGGTCATTCATCCGTATTACGCATGTAAACTACGGAGCGTATTTTGCGCAGGTTAGTGTGACTCCGGCCTAACTCGCATAACTTTGACTTCCAAAAAAGCAAGGAAAGAAATGAAGCACAGCAGCTAAAGAACAAACTTGAAAGTTTTGATTTTGTATTACTTTTGGTTGTGCAGTGTGAAGTCTTAGAGACTCTCAACCTCGTATCGAAATCCTTACAATCTGAAACCATGGACCTCTTGTCTGCATATGAGTTATTGGGTAATGCATTGTTAAAGATAACCGAAATGCGTGAAAGGTTCGAAGCTCTTGTTTCTAAAGCATCAGATGTGTGTAGTTGATGGGGAATAAAAAATGAATTTCACCAGAACAGAGTAAGGAAAGTGAAGAAACACTTTGATGAGTTGTGTGAAGGCGAGAGATTAGCAGACCTAAAAACTTGTTTCCGAGTTACTGTGTTCTATCCAATGGTAGACACACTTTGTACTCAACTTCATCGCCGCTTTGAAGGGATGAAAGCTGTTATTGACTCTTATGAAGTAATACAACCTGATTTTTTGGCCAGTGCAAGTGAAAGTGATATTCACAAAAAAGCTGTTGATTTTGTTAACAAGTTTGCAGATGATGTAACTCCAGCCTTTCCTTCACAGTTATTTTCAGTAAAAAATTTGTTTCAAAAGCAACTGGAAAAAATGAAAAGTGTTAAGAAATTTGCTGATTTCCTAATAGTTGAGCATTCTTCACTTTCATCAAGCTATCCAGACGTTTGCACAGCGTGCATCATGTATTTGACTGTTCCTGTGACTGTGTCTAAGGCTGAACGATCCTTCTCTAAGCTTAAACTCATAAAAAACTACTTGAGAAGTACTCTGGCTCAAGAAAGAATCAGCAGCGTAGCTTTACTTTCAATTGAGAATGATCGAGCTCAACAGATCAACTTTGACAAAGTAATTGATGAATTCGCTTCTCTGAAAGTTAGGAAATGTTTAAGTAGCTGTTTAAAACTGAACAAATTGGTAATGTTTAAGTAATGTTATGTTTAAGTGAACAAAGTTTAAATATATACTGTTTAAAACTACTTAATCTATAATAATAAATGCGCTAAGCAGCTTCCGGGTTGTAACAACTTCCATCCAGTTGTAACTGGTGACGTCAGAGCACACCTCTTGCCATGTTAACCCTCAACACACCACTCCTCCTCAACACACACCTCCTCAACACACACTCCTCTCACCTTTCACCATCTCCACTCACGTCCACTCACTTTCAATCCACATGCGACCCTTTCTCTCACTCCTTCTCTCATACTCACACCGTCATTGCCGCTGCTCCACGATCCCCGACATCTTCTTCCGCCGGCGCCATCCTGGATCCAGACGTTGTCCACGCCAGCGACATGTTCTTGCGGCGACGCCATCTTGAGTATCGCGGGATTTCACGATACTCACGATGGCGTCACCGCAAGAACATGTCGCTGGCATGGATGACGTCTGGATCCAGGATGGCGCCGGCGGAAGAAGATGTCGGGGATCGTGAGTGGAGATGGTGAAAGGTGAGAGGAGTGTGTGTTGAGGAGGTGTGTGTGTTGAGGGTTAACATGGCAAGAGGTGTGTCACTATCCTCCCCATGCAATAGCATCGGGCCTTAATCTAGTATTTAATAAACATATACAGTTATTTGAAAATTGTATATTTGGAATTATTATACACCTTATTAATTTTCCAAACATATTCACTGAATATTTAACTTCTAAAACTTGCATCATAAACAAAATCTATTAAAGGTCTTGCAGAAAGTGGTGAAGCCTGTGTGTTGTATACAACAATGCGTAGCAGGCTTCACCATGTTCCACACACCCTCTAGTATTTGAAATGTTGAGGGGCCCCACTATGAAGTTTTGCCCCGGGGCCATGAAGTTTATAGTTACGGCACTGTTTGCACATGCTATACGAGGGACCATGTGATGAATGAAGTGCAGTATCGGGGGGGCTATGAGATGAGGAGCTATGCAGAGGGTCAAGAAATGAAGAGCTGTGCAGGGGGGACTATGAGATGAGGAGCTATGCAGAGGGTCATGACATGAGGGGCTGTGCAGGGGAATATGAGATGAAAAGCTGTATGGGGGTCAGGAGATGAAGGGCTGTGCAGGTGGGGCAAAAGATGAGGGGCTGTGCAGGGGGCCTGTGCAGGAGGGGACATGAAATAAGGGGCTGTGCAGGGGGGCAGGAGATGAGGGGCTGTGCAGGGGGGCCATGAAATGAGGGGCTTTACAGGGGGTGATGAGATGAGGGTCTGTGTAAAATGGCTGAAAATGGGGGCTGTACAGAGGATATCAAAGTATATGAGGAACTGCACTAACCATACTATACATGGAGCTGTGGCTCACATTATACTGGGGGCCGTGCTGACCATACTAGATAAGGGGATGTGATGAATATAATTATATGTGGGGTGCTTTTGGGGTGATAATACTGAAAGGGGTGCCATGGAAGCCATCATACTATACATAGGGGACTGTTTTGGACACCATACTATATATGGGGGGCTGAGGTGGACATCATACTATATATGGAGGCATGTGGTGAACATCATACTATAAGTGAGGGGACTGTGATGACTATACTATATATGGGGGGCCGTGGTGGATATCATACTATATATAGGGGGCTGTGGTGACCTTACTAAATACTGGGGGGTTGTTGTGGATATCATACCGTATGTGCAGCTGTTGTGACCATCATACTATGTAGGTAGACAGTGTGAGGAGTGGTTATAGTTTCAAGAGGGTAGTGTGGTAGGCAATATGAGGGCATATTGTGAAGAGGGGAAACAGAATGGATATGGAGAGGGGACAGCGTGAAATGGGGGCATAATATGGAGAGAGGTCAGATTGGCTGGGGGACTGTGTGGAGAAATAGAGAATATAATGGAAAATTAGAGAGTGGATACCCATAGCTGATAATGGCAGACAGTGTGGAGACCATGTACCATAGAAGGCTTATTTAGGGAACAGTATGGACTCATATTTTTATGCAGTGGACATTTTAATAATACTTGTATTTTTAAGGGCACTGTGTTGGGATGTACTGCAAAAGACCAGAGAAGAAGGAGGTCTGCAGAGAACAGCTATGGAGTATGGATGTGAAAAGTCATCATACTATCTAGAAAATATGGAGATGAAAAGAAAGATGCAGTTGCAAAGAAGATGTTATCTATACATACGGTATACGGATGTAAATAATTATTTGTGATACTGACAGTGTCTCATCAGTACTGTGCTTCCTGTATGGTCCACAGCCTGATGATGGCTGGTAACAATAACTTCCAGTATCTCCTTACCATTGTAGGTTCAAGCGATACAATTGTTTATGGGCTGACTTGACATTAAAGTTGATCATTGTACTAAACGTGGTACTTGTATTCAAGCACTTGTATTTCTAGTGATGTATTAATGTACTTTTGTTTCTGATGATGCATTCATGTACTGATAATGGTTTTGGTGACTTATTAATTCACTTATGGTGGTTCTGGTGATGTAGTCATGTACTGATGATGGGTCTGTTGATGTATTCATGAAGTTCTAGTGATGCATTCATAAACTAAAGGTGGTTTTGGTGACAGTACATGACAATACACTACGAGAACTACATCAGTTTTGTGCAAGTTGTATTTGTTCCATGAAGGACGCAAAACTCATCAAATATATCCCTTAATCTATAATGTTTATTTTTCTTTATTATAGCTGCCAAATACTTGTCACCTTATGTAATGTACTGTAAGATATGTATGTTAAGTAAAGTATGATGTTTCTAGAACATTCTAGAAATCTCCCATTTCACTCTGATGAGAAAATCAGCTTGTCACATAGCTGCAGCAATTCCCCCCTTCCCCCCTGTTTGCTGCTCTCTGCCTGGATCTGTAATAGGACACTTCCTGCTACAAGCATTTGGCCTCTCTCCACAGAAAAGAATGTTAATTAGTTAAGGGAAAGGATTTCTTTGTTCTGGCAATGAAGCTGGATGCATGTATATGGGAAGTATTGAAACAAGTCATATTGCAAAAATCATACATCACAGAGATATAATAATTACATTTCTGTGGAGGGCACGAAGCCAGCTTGTCTAACCTCTAATTTTCATGGCTCTGATCCCTCCAGAAACTGAGATATGGATTGCTCCCAAATGGAGTGTCCTAATTATGGCATGCTTGATGTTGTTTTATTGTATTCGATAAACTACAAACAATGATACCCTTGGTGAGTTTATACGAGCCTCCCTCATTAAGATATGGATATTATAAGTTTTTAGTAAAATTTCAACTTGGAGAGTAGGGGGGTTGTGTCATGAACTCATTTTCTGCTCCAACAGTTGAGAGTTCCCCTTCCGTTCTCCCTCTGGTGGTGACAGGAGGTAGTGCGGTTGGTTTAAGTGGTAGTGATCTGCCACCTGATGAGGAAGATAACGACTGGATCTCTGGAGTATCAGACTGGATATAAGACAGCTTTATACGAGTTTATACGAGCCTCCCTCGTTAAGATATGGATATTGTAAGTTTTTAGTAAAATTTCAACTTGGAGAGTAGGGGGGTTGGACCTCACCAGACCGCCCCTTTCGTGAGGTCACAGACTCTGGGCTATAAGGTACCCCTCCCGTACAGTGCTTCAGTTTGAGCTGCAGATGCCCTGCTAGAAAGATCTGCCGATGTCTTGGGATGTCTGGTTGCGGCCCATCCCCCAGCCACATGGGTTGCCTAATACCAACTAAGCACATGTAAGTGTACTTTCTGCTTTCATCCCTGTTATTTTTATATATTTGCATTGTACATATTTAATGTCTCAATTTATAACAATTTTTATCTGTGTAATCACTGCCCACATTTTGGGAATAAATGATAAAATTTATCAGTCTGCCTTCATGCTCTAAGAAACGAACTATGCGCCTTTGTTAGATAATCGCTACTAGTTTGGGGGTTTGCCACAGACCCTCTTAATTAACTCTTTGAATAAGTGAAGTGTGGCTGGTGGCAGCGTGGTGTGTTCGGTTGGTTAGGCTAGTTGGCAGTCCGGAAGGGTCTTATAATGCTGGATGAGTTGGCCGCGGCCGGAGCATTGATAATTCTCTTACTGCAGTAGTCTAATTGCCCGGTCACAACAAGCAGCCCATCCGGCGACTAATTATCCTAGGTGCAGTTCCCTGACTGACCTGAGGGTAAAGGGGGGCGCCGGAGAGCTGCGAGTTCCAAAATGGAACTGAGAAGGTGGGATATTCATAAATCCCCGCAGTTCTTGGAAGGTTGTTAGCAGTGGTGGGGCATCCAAAATAACCCCCCTGCGGTAAATTGTTAGAGCGAGATTAGCTTGCTGTATATTTTTGTCACATGGTACCAGTGGCGGGATAACTAAGATAAGCCCCCACTGTGCCTGTGATAGCCGTGTGCCGACACTGCGTCACATCCCTCCGTCCGCTGACATACTGGTGCCAGTGGTGGGATCGTGACAATTTGGGGGCAGCGGCGTGCTTTCGTGACACCTTAATTGAAACTAAACAGCCCGAAGCAGTGAGCCCAGCAGCGTCCAGAGTCCTAAACCCCGGCCAGAGAATTTTCCCATAATGGAAAAGGACGGGGACTTGGACACATTTCTGCGGGCCTTTGAGAAAACCTGCAGACAGTACCAGCTGCCTAGAGCACAATGGGCCAGGTACATGACCTCAGGGCTGAAAGGCAAAGCTCTGGAGGCATTCGCTTCTCTTCCGCCAGAAGACGATGATGACTATGACGCCATAAAGCAGGCTCTGATCGCCAAATACCGGCTGACACATGAGGTATACCGAAGGAAGTTCCGGAACCTCCAACGTGGCCCACACGATAGCTATAGCGATGTGGTGCAAGGACTCAGGACCCACTTTGACCAGTGGATCCAAGGACTGTCTGTTGATTCCTTTGAGCTGCTACGGGACCTGATGATCAAAGACCAGTTCCTGCATCTCTGCCCAGCTGAGGTCCGACAGTTCATCCTGGACCGCGAACCAATGAATGCGGACAAAGCGGCGCAGATCGCCGACAACTATGAGTCCAACAGGAAGCCAGAGACGCGGAGGCCAGTCACCACCACCTGGAGAGGGGGTAAGCCTGCAACCAATCCCAGTGCCCCAGCTATCCGACCCTCCGGAGGCCCTGTCCCTGTCGCCAAAACCAGGCCTACTACTGACAGTCGCCAGTGTTACAACTGCAATCGGACTGGTCACATTAGTTACACCTGTCCGGAAAAGCCGAAGACCCCCCAGCCAAGGCCTCTGGGCCCAACGCCTCTGTTCTGTTGGTGGGAGGTGTGGTTGGGAGGATTGACGACAACGTTCAACCCGTCCAGGTGGGGGCCCGTCTTGCTACAGGCCTCAAGGACACCAGGACTGAACGAACCCTCATCCATCCTGGACTGGCGGCCCCTGAAGAGTTTGTTGAGGGGAAAACCCTGACTGTCACCGGGATCGGGGGTACCCGCTGTCCCTTGCCAGTGGCCCGGGTATTCCTTGATTGGGGCCCTGGGAGCGGGTTGAGGGAAGTGGGAGTGTCTGAAAACCTGCCCACTGATGTTTTATTGGGGACTGACTTGGGGAGGATGGTTGCATACTACGTGCCTGACACCCCTTCCCAGTCTGATAATAAGGATAACGTTAACCCTGGTGATGATGATGATGATAACGGGAATCTGAATGTGTTACCTGCTAATGACTTGATGAGTAATGATGCAACTAACAACCATTTTTTCCCCAGGAATGATGCTCATGGTGATGTAACTGTACCAAAGAAATCTGATAACCATTCTTTTCCTAGGAATGATGATAAAGATGATGATGTATCTGTGCCGACTGGACCTGTTAACCATTTCTTTGAAATGGTAGATGTGTCCACAGGTACCGAAGGGCTCAGCCACGTCACTCTGCGGAGTGAGATGGCTGAGGAACCCCTGGCAGGAGCAAGCAACGGTGCTCAAGGAAATGGGGAGGTGCATGGGAACCATGAGGAAAGTAATGCCATGCAACTGACCAGTGCCACCGAGGAAGGTAACTGGCCCATAAGTAGCACTGCTCCTGAAGTGTTGGGGGTGGATGGGGAGGTAGAGCCCATAGCAGCACCGACTGGTGGGTCTGTAGAAATCCCAAGGGAGACAGCATACATAGCAGCTGTCACACGCAGTCAGAGTGCCCAGATCGCCAATAGCGCCCTGTCTTCTGGACCCTCTTCTGCTACAGGAGAGACTGAACCAGAGGTGAACCCAGAGCAGGTTCCAGTGGGTCCCAGTAAGGAAGGAACCCTGACATCACTTCTGGCAGCCTCCAGCAAGGAGTTCCAGGCTGCTCTGCACTCAGATGCGAGCCTGGAGAAATTGAGACACCTCGCCGAGATGCCTACCTCCGAGCCTGATAAGGAGAGGGTGTTCTGGGAACGAGGAAGGTTGTACCGGGAGACAGTACCCAGAGATTCTCAAAAGGAGTGGTTGAGGGAAAGACAGCTGGTAGTCCCCCTGCAGTTCAGAACTGAGTTGTTGCGGATTGCCCATGAGATTCCACTCGATGGACACTTGGGGATCAGCAAAACAAAGGCACGGCTGTCTCAACACTTCTATTGGCCCAAGATGGGGACAGATGTAACACAATACTGCCGCTCCTGTGGCACCTGTCAAAAAGTGGGTAAGGCGGGGCCTGCTCTTAATGCTCGCCTTATTCCTTTGCCGGTGATAGAGGAGCCTTTCCAGAGAATCGCGGTGGACATTGTAGTTCTGCTGGCCGTCCCCAGCAGCTCCGGAAAGCAATATATTCTCACCGTGGTAGACTACGCTACCCGGTACCCAGAGGCAGTAGCTCTGTCTTCAACCGGGGCAGATAAGGTGGCTGATGCACTGGTGACCATCTTTTCAAGGGTAGGATTTCCCAGGGAGATGCTTACCGATCAAGGGACCCAATTCATGTCTCGCTGTTATGAATGGGTCACCGAGGAGAAAAACACACGCTAAGTCTCAGAAAACCAGAGAGGTTGGTAACTATGCAGATTGCAGATCCCCTGATCTTAACACACAACTAGCAGCAGTCGTGGAGCGTGCCTACGATGGTCCTGGATGTCTCGTCACAACCGGAGAACTAAATAAGCCTAAAGTAAGAAAAGGGAAAACTAACTCCCCCAGAGAAGACCCCAAAGGAAAGACAGCCCCCCACATGTATTGACGGTGAAGCAAGATGAAAACACAAACAAAGGCAGAAAAATAGGCTGAGCAAACGATGGGGTCAAACTAACTTGAAAGGACAGGAAAGGAAAGATACTGTCTGCAATCTGCCAAAAAACCCTACCCAAAATAATGTCCAACACTTCTGATAACAAAATTAACCCGGAAGTCACTAGACTTCTCCCACTATATCAGCACTCTGAAATATTCTGAGACAGAGCAAAAAAGAGGCTAATCTAATAAAAGGCAAATTGGCAAATACAGATAAATCAGAGTGGAGATTCAGCACAGCCCAGCCGGGCTGGCTGACCACACAAAAACTGAGCTGACCAACAAGAGCAAGTGTGAACATTAGCAAAAAACAAACTTAACTTGAGAAGAATGGAGCAGAGCTGAAGTCCAAGACCTGAGAAACAGACTGAATCACCAGCAACAGGATAGGGCGTCGGCTGTCTTATATCCAGTCTGATACTCCAGAGATCAAATCATTATCCTCCTCGTCAGGTGGCAGACCATTACCAATTAAACTAACCTCACCACCTCCTGTCACCACCAGAGGGAGAACGGAAGGAGATCTCCCAGCTGGTGCAGCAGAAAATGAGCTCATAACAGTACCCCCCCTTGAGGAGTTGTCACCGAACCCTCATCCACGCCACCAGGCCGATCAGGATGTGCCCGGTGAAAAGCACGAACCAATTTATTGGCATGAATATCTGAGGCAGAGACTCAAGAATTATCCTCCTGGCCATAACCCTTCCATTTGACCAAATACTGGAGTCTCCGTCTGACCAAACGAGAATCCAATATTTTCTCTACCTCATATTCCACATTGCCTTTAACCAAAACAGGGTCAGCAGGTACTCAAAATGTCCCTCCGGAGTATTAAACGCCGTCTTCCATTCATCCCCATGCTTGATGCGAATAAGATTATACGCCCCCCTGAGGTCAAGCTTAGTAAAACAGCAGGCACTCTTAACTCTGGAGAATAAATCAGACATCAGGGGTAATGGGTACTGATATTTAACCGTCATCTTGTTAAGGGAACGATAATCAATACACTGTTGCTATGAATGAGTCACCGTAGGAGGCAAAAACAGAAATGCTAGCTAAGTCCAGAAAACCAGAGAAGTTGGCAGCTATCGGATTGCAGACCCCTGAACCTATCAACAACAACTAGCAGTAGCCGTGGGGGGTTCCTACGATGCCCTAGACCCCTCGATCACAGCCGGAGAACTGCCAAGCCTAAAGACAGAAAGTGAAATCTAAACTGCCCCAGAGCAGACCCCAAAGCAATAGGCAGCCCCCAACATATAATGACGGTGAAGCAAGAAGAAAAAACACTAACACAGAAAGATAGACTGAGCAAATGATGGGGCCCAAGCTAACTAGATAGGACAGGATAGGAAAGCTGCTGTCTGCAATCCGCAAAAAACCCTATCAAAATAAGAGCCAACAGACTGACAGGGAAAAAGGCACTGAAGACACTAGGCTTCAAAAAGACTATGTCAGTACTCAGGTATTTTCTGAAGACAGAGCAAACCGACAAAAAAAGAATTTAGCTCACCCCAGCAGGGAATGGCAGAATCCAGAAAAGCAAGGCAAACAAAAACCAAAACACAAATGCAAAAAGGCAAAGCAGAAAACTTAGCTTTTGAGGAGCAGGAATCAGACTGGTCTCCTAGAATTCCACAGAGAAATCACCAGCGAGGCAGAAGGGCGTTGGCTGCCTTATATCCAGTCAGAGATCCCCGTCGCCCAGTCATCCTCTCCCAGCTCAGGCGCTTGGTAATCAGCCTCACTACCTTCCTTCACCAGAAGAGGGAGTTCATCAGACCTCAATGGTGAAGGGGAAAATGAACTCATAACAACGGTCTTAATGAACCATCTTTCTTGGCCACAAAAAAACAGCGCCTAAAGGTGACGAGGATGGTCTAATATGACCCTTCTCCAACGATTCCTTAATATAGGATCGCATAGCATCAACTTCGGGTACAGATAATTTGAAAAGCCGACCCTTGCGAAATTTACACCCAGGCATCAACTCAATTGCACAGTCATAACTCCTATGAGGAGGCAAAGACGCAGACTTACTCTCACTAAATACATCAGAGAAATCAGCCAGATAATCAGGAATATCATGAGACTGAGGAGAGGTGGAGAAAACAGGAGCGTCCCTAAGAACACACTGACAACCCCAACTCACCACAGACACAGATTTCCAATCCAAAACTGGGTTATGAGTTTGCAACCAGGGGAAACCCAGAACAATAGTATCATGCAAATTATGCAGCACCAAAAATTTACAATTTTCTTGGTGGTCTGGGGCAACTCGCATTATCACCAAAACTGGGGTTTATTCTCTGCCAAAGGAGTGGCATCAATACCCCTCAAAGGAATAGGCATCTGCAGAGGCGTCATGGACAAACCACAGCGTTTAGCAAAGTCCAAATACATCAGATTCAGAGCTGCTCCTGAATCCACAAAAGCCGTAGTGGAAAACGTGGACAAGGAGCAGATCAAAGTAATTGCCAAAAGGAACTTAGGTTGTATACTGCCCACAGCGAATGTGTGTGCAAAATGTTTCTCTCGTTTAGGGCAGACAGAAATAGTATGAGACGCGTCTCCACAGAAAAAACACAGTTTATTACGCCTTCTAAACTCCTGACGTTGCGCCCTAGACAACACCCCATCACATTGCATAGGTTCAGACATTTGTTCAGAAGGTGGCAGCGCCTCCCGTGTAGTTTTACGTTCACGTAAACGCCGATCAACTTGAATGGCTAATGACATAGAGCCATCCAGACCAGAGGGAACAGGAAATCCCACCATAACATCTTTTACGGTCTCTGATAAACCTTTCCGAAAGAGAGCTGCCAGTACACTATCATTCCATGTAGTAAGGACCGCCCACTTTCGGAATTTTTGACAGTATAACTCTGCAGGATCCTGACCCTGGTTTAATGCCAACAGGGTTCTCTCAGCTTGATCAACGGCATTAGGTTCATCATACAACCCCAAGGCTTGAAAAAAATGCATCCACATTAGTCAGAATAGGATTTTCAGGTGTCAGAGAAAAAGCCCAATCCTGGGGATTGCCGCGCAGCAAGGAGATGACAATTTTAACCTGCTACACAGAGCTCCCCGATGAATTAGGCTTCAAGGCAAGAAATAATTTACAATTATTCTTAAAATTCAGAAATTTAGACCGATCCACAGAAAACACATCAGGAGTAGAGATCTTGGGTTCAGCAACATGTGACTGAATGAGGTAGGTAGAAATTCCCTGCACTTCAGCAGCAAGTTGCTTCACACGATCAGACAGTTGCTTAATCTCCATTAGGAGAAAAAAAAAATCCTCCTACGGTCCCAGAGAAAAAGAGGAAAAAATATTAAAAAAAAAAAAAATCTGACACTTTTTTTTTCTTTTTAAACAACTCTTTCCTGCTTTTGAGTACCCTAGAATCTGCGGTATGGCTAGTGATTCTGTTATGAATGGGTCACCGAGGAGAAAAACAACACACGCTAAGTCTCAGAAAACCAGAGAGGTTGGTAACTATGCAGATTGCAGATCCCCTGATCTTAACACACAACTAGCAGCAGTCGTGGAGCGTGCCTACGATGGTCCTGGATGCCTCTTAACAACCGGAGAACTAAATAAGCCTAAAGTAAGAAAAGGGAAAACTAACTCCCCCAGAGCAAACCACAAAGGAAAGATACTGTCTGCAATCTGCCAAAAAACCCTACCCAAAATAATGTCCAACACTTCTGATAACAAAATTAACCCGGAAGTCACTAGACTTCTCCCACTATATCAGCACTCTGAAATATTCTGAGACAGAGCAAAAAAGAGGCCAATCTAATAAAAGGCAAATTGGCAAATACAGATAAATAAGAGTGGAGATTCAGCACAGCCCAGCCGGGCTGGCTGACCACACAAAAACTGAGCTGACCAACAAGAGCAAGTGTGAACATTAGCAAAAAACAAACTTAAATTGAGAAGAATGGAGCAGAGCTGAAGTCCAAGACCTGAGAAGCAGACTGAATCACCAGCAACAGGATAGGGCGTCGGCTGTCTTATATCCAGTCTAATACTCCAGAGATCCAATCATTATCCTCCTCGTCAGGTGGCAGATCATTACTAATTAAACTAACCTCACCACCTCCTGTCACCACCAGAGGGAGAACAGAAGGAGAACTCCCAGCTGGTGGAGCTTACAGAGAAGTTCCGCTGGCCTCGACCGGGTTCTCCCCCTTCGAGCTCCTGTATGGCAGGCGAGTCCAGGGACCCCTTGGGTTGATAACAGAATCCTGGGAAGAGAAGCCAAACCCCACAGAAGTGTCCATCATGGACTATGTCATGCGCTTCCCTGACAAGCTGCAGACCTTGACGCAGTTGGTGCATGACAACATGACGCAGGCTCAGGCTGACCAGAAGCACTGGTATGACCAGAACGCCCGGGAGCGGACCTACCAGGTGGGTCAAAAGGTGTGGGTGCTGGTCCCCGTACCAACAGATAGCTTCAGGCAGCCTGGGAAGGCCCATACATCATCCACCAACAGCTCAACCTTGTCACCTAGGTGGTCACGCTTGACCATGCTCTGGGTAGGCGCAAGGCCTTTCACGTCAACATGCTGAAGGCACACCACGAACGGGAAGCTTGCATCCTACCGGTCTGCAACCTGCCCGAGGATGGGAAAAAGATCCCCTCCTGGACATGTTGGCCCAAGCCAAGGCCAATGGGTCCATTGAGGACATGGAGATAAGTGGTTTGCTAACCGTATCCCAGAGGTTACAGTTGGTGGAAACCCTGGAACCCTTCCGGGTCGTGTTCACCAACCGACCTGGGAGGACGGAGTTAGCGGTTCATGAGGTGGACACCGGGAATCATGCCCCACTACGGCGAACACCTTATTGGATCTCTGAGGAGGTGCAACAGGTCATGTGCCAAGAGATCAATAAGATGTTAAGGCTGGGGGTGATTCAACGGTCAAAAAGCGCGTGGGCCTCACCTGTAGTTCTCGTGCCTAAAAAGGATTGAACCACCCCAGTTCTGCGTGGACTACAGGGGGCTCAACGCCATCACAACATCTGATGCCCACCCGATGCCGCTGTTAAATATTAATAATTCGTTAAATATTTCTTATTACACCCAGTTCTGTAGAATGCTTTAGCTTACATGACATAGGCTATTTTTAAGCTTGGCTCATGGTAGAAAGACAGCTCCATATATGTAGAGACCACGTGCTTTAGGAGACGTATATAATTCATGGCTAACTGTAGAGGGGGCTCTTCTTCTTCCCTCACCATCATGAGACACAGACGCAAGATGACATAACTCAACAGCTGGTATGTTACTTTATTACGAAGAAGCCGAACTGAGAGACAGACGCCATTTGCCATGTGAGATCCCGGAGAGAAGAAGAATACATGTTGCTTTTGCCATGTGAGATCTCAGAGCATGATCTAATGGACAATATCTCTTTCACTTATTTTTATTCACCTGTTTTTCTGTAATAACCTTTCTTTGATGGAAGAATCCAAATAAACCACTATATTTTTATCTGGTAACTAGTCCTGAGTATTTTACAGGATATGCATTATTTTACATTGGAGAGCCAGCCAGATCTGAATTTTTGTACTTTTTTGCGGATTTCCCTCAACTTGCCCACACGGGGGATTGGACTTTGCTAACGTCAAATCATATGTGCAAGTTATCGGGAATTCCACTACTTACAAGAATCACATAGAACCTAGAAGTAAGAATTACCAGATAGATTGAGAATTACTACAAGTGCCAAAAGTACCAGACGTAAGCCAGACGTGTGAAGACAACAGGAACCCAGAGTTGTCCATCAAAGGAACAAGCTGAGACATTTCAAGGTAAGATAAAATGGATGTCATTAATTGTCTTGCTAAGCAGAGTAAATTGAAATTTAAGTCTGTAGACAATTCTAATTCAGAAGTTTTATGGTTAAGTTTATATGCCGAGTGTGAACTCGAGAATCAAAGGTTAGATTCTAAGTTTTTCAATAGAGAAAGAGAGAGATTAAAAAATATTCTACAGATGGTAGATATATTTCATAGATCTGTGTCAGAGAAATCCAAAAATGATTGTTGTGATGTTCTCGAGATTGGCTGTAAAGTTAGTGAGATTGACTGTAATCAAGTGTCTGTAGCAGCCATTGAAGGTGACCTTGCAGACGTGGAACAAGATGGAGAAGTAGGAGGAGACTTCAGAACTGACGTAGAGGACGTACAAGGGAAAGACGTACCACTAAAAATAGAAGACTCACAGGCCCAAATCCGAAGTAGCGTGAGGAAGAATTTGATAAAAATATGCCAAATAATTCCTGCTTATGACAACAAAATAGATGTTTGTAGAAACTCTGAGATTTATGAAAGTTGTACTGATAAATTTGATTTATCTAACGAGGAGAAGAATCAGTTGTTCAAAATGTGGATCCCTGTAAATTTTGCTAGGAGATTGTCTTTAAAGTTATCTGGTGAAACACATGAGAATTTAACTGATAAAGACAGATTAAAAATTCTCATTTTTTGTTCATCAAATGAAAATCATCCAGATATTGATATTCTTCAAAAATTAAGAATTGGTCGGAAGGAATGTATTTTTACGTTCATGTCCATATATGAACGTTTGTACAAAATGCTGAGTGAGAATGTCAAAACACCGTCCCTCATAAGGAGTTTTGTAAGCAAATTTTGGTTTCTAAATCCTGCATCTCGTGTTATTGCGTCACAAAAAGATTCTTTGTTTGAATGTGCGCAATCCCTTGATTTTGCCAGAAAACACGAGAATCGTGAGAGGAAAGTAAATTGTGCTAATTTTGTAAAGACAGGCAGAGTAAAATCTTATCAGAAGCTTGTATTAGCAAAACCTTCTAAAATGAGTTTTCCCCAAAATCAAATCTACGAAGAAAGAAAAAGAAAATCACATGTTTGTTATAAGCCATATGGAATGATGCAAAAGAACACCGAAAAGACACAAATTGAATTAAGAAAAATGATGAGTTTTGATCTTCTTTCTGTAACAAAGATGGCCGAATTTAACAGACAGAAACAGGTGGTGAGTGACATCATGGCCTGTAAACTGAATACTCTGCTCCAAGAATCTATCAGCTTTAAAATGGCAAGAACCTTTCAGGATATTTTTTGCAGAGAAATAAGTATGGGTGTAGGAATTGGCTAGGAAAAAAGTAATATATATTGTGTAACAGTGTTATACAATTAGTGAGTTATAGAGTATAATCCTGTAGTTTTATGGTTTGTGGATATATACATATTCATACAGTATATATAGAGTGTTTGTAGAAGTAGAAATAGTAGAACTGTATTTTTTAATGAAAATTAAAATCTACATCAGTAATAATATTTAGAATATGAATATGATATTAACCTTATTTTTTATGTTTCCTTAGAATTTTCATTTCAAAGCAGGACTTAATCGAGAAAAATTCTCTTCCAAGGATTTATGCCTTTATTTACACAGGAAGTTGCAATATTGCATGATTTTATATGTCTAACCCTTAAAAGGAAATAACTAATTGCTTTTTAAAATGTTCTGGGTGTGTGCTTTACTGCATGGTTTGAATGACAACCACAGCAGGGGAATTTGAACCTTGTTCTAATAATACAAGTATAACATACCAGTATACTATGTCCCTGTTCCTTAGGAAAAGAATTTTAAAGGGGGTCTCAATTTTTGCAAAGCAATGGAATTTTTTTTCCAGGCCTAAATGTCAAGTATAGCTATACATATATTTATGTCATGTGTATTTGGGGAATATTCAAAGAAATATTAAGAGACTAAATTGAAATAGTTTACAATGCATTGATAATTAGGATAATTTGGGTTAAAATACGTGTATTCATCACACCTTCATATGTGAGGTATTTGGTTTAAAGTTAATATGTGACACAGTCTGAGTGACAGTGACTGAGTGTATGAGCAGCTGCTGAGCGAGTAATGTGATATGTTTGTGAGACCTCAGGATCCTGAATGCATGAGAGAAAGGAAAAAAAAAAAAAAAAAAAACCCCAAAGCTTTTATCTTTAGGAAATTATTAGAATATTAAGATACATAATGAAATATTATCTATACAAACATATATTTCTATATTTCTATAGTAATTATTATTTCTTGATTTAGTTAATTGTGGATAAGTGCAAAGTGCAATCGCACATCAAAATGGTTTATGCAAATTAATTTTTCCAAAGGATAATTTTATGATATTCAAATTAATTTTAATGGTTACACATCTTCAGACAAATAATGGTATAAGCAAGTATAATATTTACACAATTTATAAATTAATTATTTTTAATTTTGGTTTTGATAAATGAATTATTTCATAGAACAATATTTTTTGGTATTAAGGGGGAAAATATGTTTTTGATCCTGACTACATCATCACATTTGATTAATACTTCTTCTTCACACATTTTAATAGGAAAAAATATTAATAAGGTACAATGGTATAAGTATTGGGTATAATAACAAGTATTATAAAGAGTCATTTCTTTACACTAAGAGGAATTACATGCAAAGTTGCATAATTTGAATATTTTGATAACACAAGTTTATGACAATTATGAAATAATCCAGATCATGGAAATATTAACGGTATATGTTACTGAAGACATAACTATTCTGCATCAACATAAAGGCCTTATTCTTATTTTTATTTTTATTCTTATTTTTCATTATTTTTAATTCTTTCACCAATATTTAGTAAAAGTAATATCTACTGAGAATATTGCTTCATTAAATATAGCAATTATATGGTTCTATTACTAAGGAAAATGTTTCACTTCTGAGTTATATGCAACAATTCTTTTATTCATTCGCTCACTCATATATTCTTATTTTGGTTCATGGCTATACATTTCTACATATTATTAGTATAATAAATATATTCCTTATTAATAAAGATGATAACACTGGTTACATAAAACACAGTGACACCTATGGGTTGAAAAAGGTAATTACACCTATGACATAAAAAAATGTTCTATCACATGAAAAATGCGGATAATAATGTATTATCGTTTATTATTTCAAATATTGAAATCCATATATGGTACAAATTCTGATAATAATTATATGGATATTACTGATTGCTATGGTACGCTGTGATATTATGGGATAGGGAAATTACCAGATTTGGTATAGAATAGGGAATGAAGACTTCAAGCAAGATACTGAAATTATGTTAATAAAGACTTTTCACATTTCTAAACTTCATTGATTTTTATCAGTTGCAAGAAGAAGAATGCCGCGATCCAGAAGTCCCAGAAGGTAACAAAGCTATGATTACTGAGTAATGAACTGTGTTAATTACAAGTGCAGTATCCACCACTGACAGTCACAAGTGCAGTATCCACCACTGACAGTCACAAGTGCAGTATCCACCACTGACAGTCACGATTAAAGTGTCTAACCTGACAACCAGAGGACGATGATCCTATGATGCTGAGATGAACTGTGTTATCACGTTCTTATCAAGTTCCAGAGGTTTTCAATCACCTGAAAAGCTTCGATGAAAGGCTGGTGAACAATGAAGGTAATTATCAGGAAGCTACAACCCTGACATATGTCCTGTGCATTAGGACAAGGACTGGTTATGGTGCTATGTTTAGCAAGGAAGAGTCATTTTAACCCTTGCTTTGCTGACCAAAGACGTCACACCTGTTCAAAGACCAGTACCGATGGAGGATTCCAGAATATCCAAGGCGAGCCAATGTAAGCCCAGGTTTTTAAAATATGACACTGCACAGATATTAAAGCTGCATAGACTTTGTTTTCGTATTAACATTTGAAATTATGGACTTTGATTTGGTACACAACACAATTTCTATATGCTATAAGAAAACTGTATTTTTAAAAGAACCAAGAAGAAGACAGAAGACATCAAAATGAAGACCAGATGACATCAGATGATGATGACTGGACCTGAGATGCTTCAATTTAGACTTAGGGAAGTATAATTATACATATTTTATATGAATATTGTTCACGGCTTACCATAACATGAATTCACATCAATTATGTCATTGAGTACTTATAACGGTAATCTAATATTATTATTATTATTATTATTATTATTATTGATATTAAATTATTTTGTCAAAGAAGAAGAAAAGAAGAAAAAGATCTTGTTATATTTGAGGGTTCCAATTAATGTCTGTCTCCCTCAAAAGGGGGAATTGTTAAATATTAATAATTCGTTAAATATTTCTTATTACACCCAGTTCTGTAGAATGCTTTAGCTTACATGACATAGGCTATTTTTAAGCTTGGCTCATGGTAGAAAGACAGCTCCATATATGTAGAGACCACGTGCTTTAGGAGACGTATATAATTCATGGCTAACTGTAGAGGGGGCTCTTCTTCTTCCCTCACCATCATGAGACACAGACGCAAGATGACATAACTCAACAGCTGGTATGTTACTTTATTACGAAGAAGCCGAACTGAGAGACAGACGCCATTTGCCATGTGAGATCCCGGAGAGAAGAAGAATACATGTTGCTTTTGCCATGTGAGATCTCAGAGCATGATCTAATGGACAATATCTCTTTCACTTATTTTTATTCACCTGTTTTTCTGTAATAACCTTTCTTTGATGGAAGAATCCAAATAAACCACTATATTTTTATCTGGTAACTAGTCCTGAGTATTTTACAGGATATGCATTATTTTACAGCCGCGCATCGAGGATCTGCTTGAGCGGTTGGCGAAAGCAAGGTACATATCCATCATAGATTTAAGTCGGGGATACTGGCAGATTCCCCTGAGCCCTGAGGCGCAGGAGAAATCCGCCTTTATCACCCCCTTTGGGCGGTACGAGTCCACAGTCATGCCCTTCGGCATGAAAAATGCCCCTGCCACTTTCCAGCGGATGGTCAACCACCTGCTCCGGGGACTGGAGGAGTACGCGGTGGCGTACTTGGACGACATCACCATCTTCAGTTCCACCTGGGAGGAACACCTTCAGCATCTCCAGGAGTTGCTCAAGCATCTTCACCAGGCAGGCCTGACTATCAAGCCGGGAAAGTGCCAGATGGGCATGAGCGAGGTCCACTACCTGGGGCACCGGGTAGGCGGGGGTTCCAGGAGTCCGGAGCCAGAAAAGGAGGATGCAATTGTGTCCTAGCCCACCCCCAGGACCAAGAAACAGGTGAAGTCCTTCTTGGGCACGGCAGGGTACTATAGGCGGTTTGTACAGGACTATAGCACCCTTGCAAAACCCTTGACTGACCTCACCAAGCAGAGGCTACCCCAAACAGTCAACTGGACAGATGACTGTGAGGCGACCTTCCAAGCTTTGAAAACAGCCCTGTGCAACTCTCCAGTGTTGAGAGCAGTCGACAGCAGTCGCCCGTTTCTGGTACAGACCGACACCAGTGAGTTTGGCCTCGGTGCTGTACTCAGCAGGTCGACTCGGGGAACCAGGAGCACCCCGTGCTGTACCTGAGCTGGAAACTTTTGCCGAGGGAAGTGGCATACTCGACCATCGAGAAGGAGTGTCTGGCCATGGTGTGGGCACTGCAACGTTTGCAGCCCTACCTGTACGGGCGCACCTTCACGGTGGTTACCGATCACAATCCTCTGAGTTGGTTGCTCACAGTGTCCGGAACCAATGGAAGGTTGCTCCGCTGGAGCCTTGCCCTTCAACAGTACGAGTTTACTGTACAACACAAAAGGGCAGCGAACATGGTAATGCCGAAGGGTTGTCCCGCCGGGGAGAACCCGCTGAGGTGCGCATGGCTGATTGCCGTTAGGCAATGCCTCCGTAGCGGCCTCTAAAAGGGGGAGGTGTAGTGTACTGTAAGATATGTATGTTAAGTAAAGTATGATGTTTCTAGAACATTCTAGAAATCTCCCATTTCACTCTGATGAGAAAATCAGCTTGTCACATAGCTGCAGCAATTCCCCCCTTCCCCCCTGTTTGCTTCTCTCTGCCTGGATCTGTAATAGGACACTTCCTGCTACAAGCATTTGGCCTCTCTCCACAAAAAAGAATGTTAATTAGTTAAGTGAAAGGATTCCTTTGTTCTGGCCACGAGGCTGGATGCAAGTATATGGGAAGTATTGAAACAAGTCATATTGCAAAAATTATACATCACAGAGATATAATAATTACATTTCTGTGGAGGGCACGAAACCAGCTTGTCTAACCTCTAATTTTCACAGCTCTGATCCCTCCAGAAACTGAGATATGGATTGCTTCCAAATGGAGTGTCCTAATTACGGCATGCTTGATGTTGTTTTATTGTATTCGATAAACTACAAACAATGATACCCTTGGTGAGTTTATACGAACCTCCCTCATTAAGATATGGATATTATAAGTTTTTAGTAAAATTTCAACTTGGAGAGTAGGGGGGTTGTGTCATGAACTCATTTTCTGCTCCAACAGTTGAGAGTTCCCCTTCCGTTCTCCCTCTGGTGGTGACAGGAGGTAGTGCGGTTGGTTTAAGTGGTAGTGATCTGCCACCTGATGAGGAAGATATCGACTGGATCTCTGGAGTATCAGACTGGATATAAGACAGCTGACGCCCTATCCGGGTGCTGGTGATTCAGTCTGCTTCTCAGGTCCTGGACTTCAGCTCTCTTCCAGTCTTCTCAAGTTAAGTTTGTTTTTTGCTAATGTTCACACTTGCGCTTGTTGGTCAATTTAGTTTGTTGTGTAATCAGCCTGCCCCTGCTGGGGCTATGCTGAAATTCCACTCCTATTAATCAGTATTTGCCAATCTGCTTTTTGTCCCTTATTAGATTGGCCTCTTTTTTGCTCTGTCTCAGAATATTTCAGAGTGCTGATATAGGTTTAGAAGTCTAGTGACTTCAGGGTTAATTTTGCTATCAGAAGTGTTGGACAATATTTTTGTAGGTTATTTTTGGCAGATTGCAGACAGTGTCTTTCCTTTTCTGTCCTTTTTAGCTAGCCAGGCCCCATCGTTTGCTCAGCCTAATTTCCTGCCTTTGTTTGTATTTTTATCTTGTTTCACCGTCAATACATGTGGGGGGCTGTCTTTCCTTTGGGGTCTGCTCTGGGGCAGTTAGTTTTCCTCTTTTCCTGCTTTAGGCTTATGTAGTTCTCCGGTTGTGACGAGGCGTCTACGACCAACGTCAGAACGCTCCACGACTGCTGCTAGTTGTGTGGTTAAGATCAGGGATCTGCAATCTGCATAGTTACCAACTTCTCTGGTTTTCTGAGACTTAGCTTGTTGTCTTGTTTTTCCTCCTCGGTTTCCCATTCATAACAGGGTTGGACCTCACCAGACCGCCCCTTTCGTGAGGTCACAGACCCTGGGCTATAAGGTACCCCTCCCATACAGTGCTTCAATTTGAGCTGCAGATGCCCTGCTAGAAAGATCTGCTGATGTCTTGGGATGTCTGGTTGCGGCCCATCCCCCAGCTACATGGTTTGCCTAATACCAACTAAGCACATGTAAGTGTACTTTCTGCTTTCATCACTGTTATTTTTATATATTTGCATTGTACATAATTAGTGTCTCAATTTATAACAATTTTTATCTGTGTAATCACTGCCCACATTTTGGGAATAAATGATAAAATTTATCAGTCTGCCTTCATGCTCTAAGAAACGAACTATGCGCCTTTGTTAGATAATCGCTACTAATTAGGGTGTTTGCCACAGACCCTCTTAATTAACTCTTTGAATAAGTGAAGTGTGGCTGGTGGCAGCGTGGTGTGTTCGGTTGGTTAGGCTAGTTGGCAGTCCGGAAGGGTCTTATATTGCTGGATGAGTGGCCGCGGCCGGAGCATTGATAATTCCCTTACTGCAGTAGTCTAATTGCCCGGGCACAACAAGCAGCCCATCCGGCGACTAATTATCCTAGGTGCAGTTCCCTGACTGACCTGAGGGTAAAAGGGGGCGCCGGAGAGCTGCGAGTTCCAAAGTGGATCTGAGAAGGTGGGATATACATAAATCCCCGCAGTTCTTGGAAGGTTGTTAGCAGTGGTGGGGCATCCAAAATAACCCCCCTGCGGTAAATTGTTACAGCGAGATTAGCTTGCTGTATATTTTTGTCACATGGTACCAGTGGCGGGATAACTAAGATAAGCCCCCACTGTGCCTGTGATAGCCGTGTGCTGGCAGTGCATCGCATCCATCGGTCCGCTGACATACTGGTGCCAGTGGTGGGATCGTGACAATTTGGTGGCAGCGGCGTGCTTTCGTGACACCTTAATTGAATTGAAACAGCCTCATTATGGTTAAGTTAAATTAGTTTCCATTACTATTCTTAAGCTGGACATTAATAATATATGACGCCATCAATGTTTTTCCCCTGTACTGTGAAAATGATCTGCAAAAAAAATTTACTTTATATCTAACTTTGAAATTGCTCCCTGTTAAGTCACATCCCTAAAGTATACCACTTTTTTTTAGCATTTTGGGGTGAAAAAGGTAACAATTCTAATGGAAGTGGTCGTCAGAACCTAATCCATCGGTGCTGGAGGGAGGAGGTGCTTTAGGGGTCCTGTTACCTTAATCTCTGACACATTTCATTTCTTTGCTTGGGGGTAAGATTAGGCACTAGAGCACCAAAATACCTTCTCATGGTCCTGAGTATAATTGTTGTTGGTAGTGATTGAGAGTATTGACCAAAGGTGATGAGGTACAATAGTAAAAATAAAAAAACGTTATTCCTTAATATTTGCACATTACATATACAGATTTTGGTCTATAACCCCATTATCCCCTTGCATTACTATCTTTCCAGACGTTATGATAATTTCTAAAGATGGATCATTATGCCTACTGTAAAGCTGGGTATACCCAAATATCTGCTATCGGGGAGGAAGTTGGGATGCCCCCATTAAGATGTAATCCTCTGACATTATTATGTATGAGCGTCTTTGAATTCTTCCTATTTTGGAGGGTATGACACTAGGTGCCTTAGGCCTGAGTCACACTAGCGAGAAAATCGGACGAGTGCAATGCGATAAAAAATCGCATTGCACTCGTCCCAATGTTATTCTATGGGGCAGCTCACAGCATCCGATTTTTTCTCGGCCGTCTTCCTCGGGCGGAGAAAATCGCAGCATGCTGCGATTGTCGCCGAGACTCGCCAATGCAAGTCTGTAGGTGCGAGAAAAAATTGGATTGCACACGGACCATAAGTGTGACTTGCGAGAAAAATGGAAGACTTCTCCAGGTTACAGGAAATTGCATCAGACCTTGTCAGGAAGCTTGGCCATGCAAATTTCACTGGAACCCATAAAAAAAAAAAACAGGAAGTACGCCTCCACGGATTCCTCAAGCATGGCCCTGCGTATAAACGTGGAGATGCTCATAGTTCTGGTCCATGAGTGACCATAACTATAGGATCAGAGAGATGCCCACTATGCAGACAGGGCACGCAAGGAAGCAGCGTGGAGAAGAATATGCACACAGCTGTTCCATGATTATGGTCAAAGATCTCGTGAGGTCCAAGAGCAAATTAGTAAGTACAAGATTATTCAATGAAACTGAAAATTTTTAGTCTGATTGACTGCACAAAAAACCCTGCAAAGCTAACACTTACTCCTGCAAATATTATGGCCAAAATTTAGCCTCATTCCCACTTCCAAAGGAAGCAAATCTGTAGTCCCCATTGCAATGTCTGTATATTGACCTAAAATGATTCTGTGATATCCCCAAATGTTGGCACACTGAATTTACTTAAGTGCCCTGCTTGCGCCCTTTTCTTGTAAATTGGGAACCAAGCAAAAGGGCTGATATTTGAGATATTTGGGACATACATTACGTAAGAAATGCATACTGGTTTTTGGACTAGCTAAATAATATCTGCTGGGCCCCATAGTTAAAAAATCCACTCCTCCTATTAGACGAATTTATCATTATTTACTAGTATTGGTAATTTTTCCCTTTATCTAGGCCTTACAGTTTTTGCGTATTTAGACCCAACAATGACTGCCTACTCTAAAAAATGTTTTTTTTGGCTTATTAAAATGTTTGCACACTCTCCAACATAAACCCTTTTTCAAAAAGTTCAATTTTTTTGGGGGGGACTGGAGCGTCGGCACCCAGTAAGCGGAAGTATCTGTACTATGACCGCCTCAACTTCCTTGCACCAGTTATGGATCTGCGCCCGTAAGTGCATGCCTATCCAAACTTGGCTATTTTTTTCTTTTTTGTATTCCAAACCTTTCAATTTTTTTTTTTTTTTGCTTTCACCAGCACCGAGTTCAACATCACAGAGCGGGAGACAGCATCCGACTCAGAGGTGCAAATAGACCTAGGGTTAAATGTTGCTGAAGGGGCTGGCCCTTCTACAGCACCTTCAAGCGGCACCCATCCTCCACAACCAGCAACACCACCAGCAGCATCCAGCCAGCAAGCAAACCCAGAAGAGCAGGGCAATAGCAGCAGCCCCACCTTGGCTCTGGATACGTCTCCTCAGGCTACCGCCATTCCCCAACGTGGCAGGCGCAGGAGAGAAGGAGCTGCTACAGGAACCCGGAGACATGTGGACAGAGGTGTTCTGGACTATTTGTCTTCGGCAGCACATGATGATGGGGGGGGAGGCTTATGGCACAGTACCTACGGGCTATTCCATGGGAGTTTAGGCTGCGTGCAAGAGGGTCCCTCCAAATTGTGCTTGACTCTTGCACACCACCAAACATCCTGGCATAGTCTTTCGTTTTCTGGAAAGGTGGCAGCTTTCCTCAGAAAATCTAGTTTTTCCGCAGGGTAGCCAAGCCATGCAGGGGCCAGCATGCAGCGAGCCACTACCTCCTCCCCGGATGTCTCCACCTTCTCCGAGGATGACTACACCTCCTCTGAGGATGCCTACACCTCTTCCGAGGATGCCTACACCAAAAATTTTGCCTCAACAGGCCCAATATATTGGGCACAGCACACAAGGCCAATATGATCAATATACCAGAACCAATGTTGGAGGCTGGCCACAATATGGTCATGGTACACATGGGCATCATTGAGGATATGGGCAAATTGATCAGTCATTCAGACATGACTACCAACAACCATATCCCAATTACCCCTACTACAACCCACAACAAGATCCTTCAAGGATGGCCCCTACCCAACCAGCATCTGCTACCATACAGGGTGACAGTGATGCTGCCCAACAAACAAGTGCCAACACCAAAACAGAACTCCCACCTTCCCCTCCCTCGACCTACCATCACTTGTAGTAGGGTGTATTTCTTGCCAACAGATTTGTGGCATATTGTTTGTATCTTGTGTTTATTGTTTTTGGCTTGTGCCTTTTTTTGTTTTTTTTTTTACATAATTTGTATCCTGTAATATGTGCAAGTTAGGCCATATGCCTAAAATATGGTGTGCCTATTATTTTGGCAAAGAAAAAAATGTTTCTTTAGTAAAAACGTTTACTATCTCTGAGTGACTGTTCCCATTACTAATTGTTATGTAATGTGCAGGGGGGAAAATACAAACATGATATCAGAAAGTAAAAGAAAAAACACAAACTTAAATACATACAGCAAAGATTTTTTATGACAGCCAAATACAAGATACTACATAGATAATAAGGCATTATCTTGCAAGGGAGTACTTCCAACAGGTGAAACAAAATACCTTGTGAAAACTTCACGGACTTTAAGTCCTGAGGGCTGACGACAGGGTTGAATAACAGGGGGCCTAGGGGCCACTGCATTTGGAACCACAAGTTCCTCACCATCAGAAGCTGCGCAGTCATGTATTCTGGTGAAATTGTGCAGGATAACACATGCTTGTATCACCAAATTAACATTCTCTTCACTTCGCTGAATTGCCGACTGTAGAACACGCCATGTAGCACAAAGAATACCAAAGGTGCACTCAACCAGTCGTTGGGCACGTGAAAGGTGAAAGTTAAAGATCCTGCGCTGGTGGTTAAGGTATCTATGAGGATAAGGCCTCATAATGTTCCTGGTTAATAGGAAGGCCTCATCTCCAACAAAAACGTAAGGCACCGCATCCATTTGAGACCGCGGGAGCTGACGTGGTGGTGGGAGTTCAAATTGATTATTGTGCAGCCACCGACCCATAATGGAAGAATTGAAGACTCTAGAGTCTCCAGTTCTTCCATAGGCCCCAATATCTACAATTACAAACCTGTAGCAACTGTCAACCAGGGCCAACAGCACTACAGAGAAAAACTGCTTGTAATTATAGAATTGGGACCCTGAGTTCGGCGGCTTACGCAGACGGATGTGCTTCCCTTCCAGGGTTCCAATACAATTTGGAAACTGACACGTGTCCTGGAAGCCCTGGGCTATACGTAACCAGTCCTCCATTTTGGGCTCCGGCATTACAACTTGATGGAGTCTTGACCAGATTGTGGAGCAAGGAGAGCGGACAATGCCGGAGATGGTTGATTTTACGATTAAAAACTCTAAATTCAGGGCCGCATAGGACAGGCCAGTGGAAATGAATCTATAACAAACAAAACAGACAAATGTTAAGCCAGGGAAAATAATATGTGGTCATGCTTTGCACTAATCTCTAATATTCACATTTAAAGCCAGTGATTAGCAAACAAAAATTACATGGTATATCCCCACAATTTTAAGCGTGCCCTGAAAATGCATTTATTCAGACTGGCCTATCGCCTCAACATATTAACCTAATCTATCCCTGTGTGGCACACCCAAAAGTTTTTTACCATAACCAGGTTCCCCGCATCATGTTCCCACATGCTTTATGCATCCATTAGCCCTCTGCATCCGTACTATTACACACTTAACATTATGGCTGGTCCATACAATCAGAGCAACTGTTACCACCCACCTTTTGTGTCTCCCTTTTTTCCTCATAGATTGTAAGCTTGCGAGCAGGGCCCTCATTCCTCTTGGTATCTGTTATGATCTATGTGATTATTGTTATGCTGTAATGTATATCGTCTGTACAAGTCCCCTCTGAAATGTAAAGTGCTGCGGAATATGTCAGCGCTATAGAAATAAAATGTATTATTATTATATTATTATTATTATAGTGGGTTTAGGGAACATTCATCTAATGGACAGGATTAAATGTTGCTGGCCAAACATATTCAAAATTTTTACTAAAAAGTGAGGGATAAGGGATTGAAAATCAGTTGTCTTGATAAAACTTGGTAAACATATGTTTGGAACACATACCATAAAGTAAGGAGAAGAAACTCCTCGGCAGAAATACTTTTGCGCATCCTGGTGTCCTGAAAGGTGATCCCAGGACGCACAATCTTCAGCAAACGATCAAACGTACCAAGGCTCATCCGGCAACATTGAATGAACTTGTCCGGATGGCTACGCAGAGAGGAATAGAGCCGATGGAAATGTCCTTTTGTGAGCCGGCGCCTCAAAAGTGGATGGACCCACATTCTTCTCTGCCTCCTCGGATCCACTCTCACTGGGTATGGCTCGCCATAAAGTCGTAACAATACCCAATTATAAAGAACACGCTCAGTGGTGTTAAAAGTCAGTCTATAGGACATGTTTGTCACAAAGATCAACTAACACAAAACAAGCGCGCACTCTACTGCCAAGTGGGGAGGCTCACACATGTTGATGAGGCAATAAATAGGGGTTTGGATGGTGATTTAAATTGTTTTCAGGCCTAAAAACCATTATATGTCAATTTTGCAAACAGGCAAGAAAATATTGCCATACACAGCCCATACGGATGCCACACGGATGTCACACGGATGCGTAGATGCGACAAAATCGCATCATTGCCTTTAAGTCGGATGACATACGGATGACTGTTCATGATACATTTGTGCGATTTTGGTCGGTCAAAAACGGACTGATTTTTTTGTCGTTGTGTGTGACTCCAGCCTTAGGAATAGCACACTATGACAAAGAACAAACAGTTCGAAATGTGTAATCAAGCTTTGCAAAAGATGTTCTTATGTGCTGATCGGCCACATAAAGCACCATCCTTCTGAGTGCTGGGTTTCATGTCTTTCATCCACAAGTAAAGTAAAGAATCAGTATAATCTGTGGTGTAATGAAGGGTACAGAGGTGATGTGCTGCAAGAGGTAATTAAGTTGTAGGTCCAGATGATCAAAGCTGACACTCTTCTGTAATACTGGACATCAATCTGTCAATCTGAAGGAGTGAACCAGACAGTATCACTGCACATCTGATATAAACCCCAGGAAAGCTTCTCTCAATATAAATTCTTTTGTATTCTTCATTGATTCTTGGTATTTCAAGGTTAATTTGGTCTCACCTTCACTTCTATGAACTTTATTTTTCAACTTAATCCACTTTTTGCTGTAAGCTTAGATTGGGCACATTTCTAATATTCTGTGCGCATCCATTCCTCATGGCTTTAAAAATATCTGTTTAATAGAATCATTCATGTTATATTCAGAGACTGAAATCCTGTTCTGATTATATATTGCTGACATGAAAACTGTCCCCAGACCAAACTCTTTTCGCCCAACTTGTCTGTGTGAGCTGCAAGGCCCAAAAGCCATGAATCCACATTACTAAAGGTGTTACATAAATAGTAAGATCTCGCCTGGTGAGGTGGATCCTTGACAGATGATGCTGGGGCAGCAGGGAGAACGAGATGGGAGAATGAAAGCTGTGGAGCCAGAGCAGGAACCAATGAAGAAAAACAAAATCACAGGATTCGATGAATCAGATTAGACTCACAAATGAAGAACCAGTGGAGCTGAGTTTGCCAAAGAATTTAATATAAAGCTGGCAGCAATATGGCAGTGCTGACTCAGAAATATAACAAAGCTCGGTTTGTCACAGAGTTCATTGCACATCTGTCAGAAGTATATTAGAGTTGACTCATCAATATAGCAGAGCTGAGTTTTCTACATAGTCCAATGCAGAATTGCCCAGCAGCGTAGCAGAGAACCCAGCATTGTAACAAAGACAGTACGGACCAGTGGTATAGCAGAGTACCAAGCAATGTAGAGTGGAGTAGAGTTGAGTTTGCCAAAAAATCTATGCAAAGCAGAGTTGACTCTGAGATATAGCACAGCTCAGTTTGTCACAGAGTTGCTTACACATCTGGAAAAAGTACAGCACAGTTGACTCTGCGATATAGCAGAGCTGAGTTTTCCACAGAGCAGCATAGCAGAGTACCGAGCATTGTAACAGAGCTGTGCTTGTCACAATTCAAGGCAGTACTAATCAGTGGTAAAGCGGAGTACCAAGCAATGTAGCAGAATAGTCGCTGTAAGGAGTCCAAAGCAAAATTGACACAGATATGAACAGGATATGCAGCATTGTAACTGAGCTTGGTTTGTCAGGAGTCCACAGAAGCAGAATGGGCGCAAACTATTTGATCACTCAGGCAGCAATTTGGCATCAAATTGCCCTGGGGAGATGATGTCAGAGATATGTACTAGGATGCCATAGAAGAAGATGCAGGGCCAGGTGCTGGATCCAGAAGTGGTGAGTAGCAAATACACATACTAAAAGTGCAGAATTGTAATGCTTTTACTGAAATTCTCAGGGTGGATAGTAAATAATCTTCATCTGCTCCTCACATGCCTATCAAAAAGTTCAACAGGGGTATTCTGCAATTTGCTTTTTCAGGTGATGCCAATCTGTGAGCACAAGAGACATCTCTGCTTCCTCCATCAGCTGAAGCCATGTGTTGTTCATGTCATCCTGTGCCTTCCCTAAATGAAGTGCCTAGAGGGAAATATGAATACGAACAGTACAAAAACATCCAGCTAATTGTGTTAGATTCGTTATAACGCAGGGCAGGTGTCAAGAGACTTGCAGATGAGTGAACTAAATGATCTGTAAATGTATGTATCTTAATTAATTTGGATGATTCATAGGTCCCTGATAGGCCTCTAATTCAGTTCTGAATTAAACATTTGCTGAAGCCTAGTGGGGATTTGGCAGATAATGACACATAATGAACTTTTGCAAAAAGAGTCTAGAATTGTAAATAGGGCAGACAAGAAGCAGAGCTAAAATTGGACCTGTGTATCGTATCATCATAATTTACTGAAATCTCCAGATTTCTGTGCTGTCCCATCTTTCTGATACTACATTAAGAGGGTTTGATAGTAAGGGGCATTAGAGCAGTTCTCCCTGGGTACAAATATGCAAATTAAGAAAATTTTACCTAATTACGACTAACAGTTTTATTCCCGAACCATGCTGTCTATCATGTGTTTTATGGCTTATGACTCTTTAAGGCTGTGTTCACGCATTGTGGCTGGGGTGCACTTTTTTTTGCTGCGATTGCACTAAAACTACAACATCTTTACAACAAAATTAAAAAAACAGCAGAAAACCGCACCCCAGCCAAAAAGTGTGAACACAACCTAAAGATGGATTCAAGGCCTTGAAAATTGTCTCTTCAGAGAGGAAGAGGACTAGAACTCTGGCATCTCCTATTGGAAGTAGCAATCCTAAAAGTCAATGTCGAGCCTTTAAGAAGCCTTGTCACAGTGTCCGCAAATTGAGATTCCGGTTTTGGCTTTTATCCTAAGTTATGTGACAAGGTTTGTTAAAGGGTTGACATTGACTTTAAGGATTGCTACTTCCTATAGGTGTCTCTAGTGTTCTAATTCTCTTCCTCTCTGAAGAGACAATATGCATATTTTCCAGAGGAGCATTGTGGCTTAAAAGTCTCCTCATCTTGGCATGCTTAGCATGTAAGTCTCCGCAAGGAGAAACGATACCCCTTGGAGCCAGGTCTTGAAAATAAATGTCACAACACTAGGATATACACTCTGTAGGGCGTCTACATTTCCTGATATATACAGGGCTACTGTAATGCTGAATCCACTCCACTGTTTTCTCAAGCCACGTCCCTGCACCTTCTACGCATTAAAGTAAAACCAAAGAATTGAGCTGGAACACATATTGGTATAAGTGCAATATGCAGGTGCACATTCACGCTGTGGCCATTAACAAAAAAACTAGGATAAAAAAAATGAGCCTGTACCCTGCAGTAAGTAAATAATATTAGCACATGTAAATAACATAGGGTACCCAGTTGAGAATATTATAATAGAAATAAAAGACATAAAAGCCATCCCACCAAAACAAGGTGTACCCACTCAGGATGGTTCACCTCTCTATGTGCCCACAAGCTTCAAAATAGATGAGGGAAGAACAGAACCCAGGCCTGACTGTTTAAATACCTGCCCATGGAAAGCTATATAGAATAAATGCCCAGCTAAAAAAGGGGGAGCCACACGCCTATTTGTACAAAGTGCAAAAAACTAAAGCAAAACCAAAGAAATGAGCTGGAACACATGTTGGTATAGGTGCAATGTGTAGATGGTCATTAACACACATAACCTAGGATGAAAACAAAATGAGCAAATACCCTGCAGTAAGTAAATTATAATAGCACATGTAAATAATATAGGGTACTTAGTTAACACTATTTTGATCAAAACAAAATAAAAGCCATCCCACCGTGACAAGGTGTACCCAATTAGGATGGTCTCTATCTCATGTAGTTCACGTCTCCTTCTACTCATTACTATGAATATAGCTGTGAGATAACTGTTGCTGCAGGAACCTTGGATCACCCGCTAGGGCAGTGGGGATACTCAGTACCAGGCCGCTTCTTAAAGGGGATGTGTCACGGCAGCGGTGACCTGGTCCGTGGCCCTGGGCATCCAATTAAAGGGATATTTACAAGGGAAATAAAGTTTATAATAAAGTGTTCATGACGCCATGTGTGGTTTCTGGTCAGGGCTGCAGTGCAGATCCTATGGGACAGATGGTGATGCAGCAGAGTTGGTATAGCTCTCCACAGGCAGAGCTTTGTCCCAGGGCAGTTGTAATAGAAAAGATGTTGTGTTTGATGATACATGTAGCAGAGTTGGGTAGGTGATGCAGGAAGAATTCAGAGGACACAGCTGGGTGCAGTTTCTAATGCTTTACCCATAGTTCTTGTGTGCACGGATATCCGCTTGTCACTGTGTCCTCCGGGTGAGGGGTCCAGCAAACTCCAAGGTAGATTGGGATACACCTTTCCAGGACCCCCTTCAGTATATGCCTCTCTTGGCCATCACACTGTGTTGGCTTATCGTCTCTTCCTGCCAAACACCTCACAGTCAGTGTCCCAATCCAGCAGCTGCGGACCTTGGCGACTGGGTGACGTCCTCTCTGCATCCCATTGCTCCTATATGGCTGCCTTTTCGGAGAAGATAACTGTTGCTGTGGGTGAAGCACCTAGAGATGCCCCTGCCTCCGGCTTGCTAGTTGAGTCTGGTGATTTCTTCACTAGTCTCGGGGGCCGGTACCCCACCGAAACCTGGTCCCTCCAATACTGGATCAGGCCCCACGGATAGTATAGTCGCCATCCGTGCCCCTAGGACCCCTTCCCTCTTCTGGGAGCTTCCTTCTGTCTGTTTCCTTCCCTGCAGCTCCTTCTGATAGGTAGCTGCTTCACACAGGTCTGCTTACTTTCACTTTCTTCTGATGTCTCTCTCTCTGCAATGTTCTTTCCTGCTCTGTTAGCTCCTCCCCTTTTCCTACCATCTCCATCCACCTCCCAACACCCTTTACTACCCAGTCAGGGATGAGACCATCCTCCCACAGGGTACGTCCAGGGTGCCCTGCTGCTATAGTGTGTGTTGGGTGCAGGTGTTAGAGTCCTGGGTAGTGTTCCCTCCTTACCTGAGAGTGGGGTACCACACCTCTGGGTGAGGTGCAGTACCTCTGTGGCGACTGAACCCTCAGGGGCGCCACAACCTCCCCCTTCTTTGATGTCTACCATGGAGCTAAAAATTTGCTAAGATCAACCCCCATCAGCCCAAAATAGGAAAGATCAGAAGTGGATCAACACATATTCTGTGCAGGATTTCTACAAGACTGTTTCGGGAACATGCAATAAATCAAGAACAGACACTGGGAACAGGTATAATTTATGTTACTTTAAGGCTGTGTTCACACGTTGCATTTTTTCCATGTTTTTTCCAAATAAAACGCTTAAAAAATGCTTATAAGAAGCTTCCCATTCATTTTAATGAATTCTGCACTTTCTTTGCATATTGATGCATTTTTTTCCACGAAAAAAACGCATCGCGGAAAAAAACGCAGCATGCTTATTAATTTTGCGGAAAATTCCGCATTTCTTGCTATTTTCTATGTGTCTGGGGACGCGCGAAAAAAAACGCATAAAAACCTTGCAGAAAACGCGCGGAAAAAATGCACGTTTTCTGGGAAGGAGTCCTGTTTTCATGCAGAAATTTTCTGCATACGTGTACACATAGCCTAAAGTAGGGGTGGGGAATCTTTCTTCTGCCAAGGGCCATTTGGATATTTATACCATCCTTCAGGGCCGTACAAACTCTGCCCACAAAGTACATCCTGACTCTGGCACTGGTTTCATGACTTAATCTTTCATTGCATGCCCTTCAATGTTCAGTAGTGAACACTGCGTGTGTTTGTGCTAACAGAGCAAGAAGAAATGAGCTTGTGGCAATCAAAATACAGCTCCCTGCCCAAGAATGCAGTCCCTGAGAATCTGCTCGGAGGCCTGATAAAAGGTCATCGAGGGCTGTAAATGGCCCTGGGGCCTGAGGTTCCCCAAAGGGTTGTCCATTTACTTACTAGGCGGCCACATACAGATGTTTGTCTTGTTTCAGGAGGATACTTTTCACAGAGGTCATTGTCCTATTAGGTAGCTGCAAGATGAACCAGTGCTATTGAGGAGAGATGGTACTTTTTTGCTTGCACTCCCATGCAATACACAATTTCATGCCTCATTTACATGAATAGAGATAATATGTCATGATAATAAATATAGAATGTCAATTACTTGAAGGGTCAAACCAATCTAGAAAGCAATTGTGCTCTTAAACCTATAAAAGCAGTTTTAAGCAGTCAGTGTTTTCCCCAGTAAGATGGATGTAATCGGGCAATGTCAAGACCCTTCAATTCATTGTTATTGTCATGACATTTGGAACCTGTCAAAATTCCGTGGTGGCTACAAAGGTCTTCATTCCTGCTGTCAAGTCTCATTACAAGTCAAGTCTCTGAAGAGCTATCACCACTCATCTCTGACAGAAGCTGATATTATATTCTAAATGGAAAGGTCTTCACCCAGTCTACGAGAATGTGAACAGGAGCATATCAATGATATTAAAACACCGGTCTTACCTGCTGGTAGGACTAAGTCCTCCAAATCCATCAAGAAAGGTCTGAAATTAAGAAGAATAAACACACTCACTTTATAAATAAACCATAATCATTATATGTTAGTGTCATTTCTAACCCATATTTTCCGTCTCCTGCTGAAGGGTTTGGTCATGAATAAATTATCTAGAGTCATCATACAGCCATTTCTATGAACTTTTAGGTAATTTAAATGTGTGTTTTAAAGAAGAATTCCCATCAAAGTTTTTATCATCTTGATATATTGCAATTATCATATTATATATCAATGTGTACTTACAATTGCTCATGTTACCTTTATACCCAGCTAATTCTCTGTTTTCCATTAAGTCTATGATATCATATGACAAAAAACTGACTAGCTGAATCAGGTCAATTTTCCAAGCACGACTCATCAATCACAGTAAAAGCCAATGGCAGGGAGAGGAGGAGTCGGTGTCTCTGGAGTTGAAGAGAGGAATGATTTCTGCAGGGACAAAATACCTCCTGTTTCTACATTAAGTAGAGAAAAGAGAAGAATTAGCCGGTGTGACAAAGTCAATGGTAAAGTGCTGGAGGGGAGATACGTTTCACTGAGACTATTAGCTTCAGTGATTTGAAACCCAGAAGTTTTCTCCAGTACTCTGTGTTGACATGGGTTAATCAACCATTTTAAGGACTGGGTTTTTATGGACAACTGTAGAGCGGGTAGAAAGTTGTCCATCTTATCTCCACCCCAGGGTGTGGTCTGGGGTTTAAACAGTCGGCCTTCTGAGGCATTCATTGTTCGGTAGGCCTGGAGAGTGGAACTCCAGTTCTATGTGTCCTGACTAGTGATGAGCAAATTTGTTCAGAAAACGATCACCAAACATAAATTTGGCATGAATATGGCATATTCGGATTCGTGATCAGAAACACGAGTAAAGTTTTATAAAATTGGGAAAAATAGGTAACATTACGGTGGTTTGAGAACAGCAGGCATGTCCAATTCATTATTAGCTGACAGGCTCTCAATCACCCCAACTGTAGAGGGTAAACAAGTGGAGGTTCTTTGTCCGGAGACCTGTGTGACAACACTTGCCATGGTGAGGGAGGAGGTAGAATCAGAAGATGTGGTTGATAGGGTGGATGGTGGTTGGCGAGACCTGCTAGTCTGCATTTTAGCACAGTAACAATACTAGATTAATGTTGATCGCGCATGTGCCAGGTCATGCATGTAGTACTGAAATGATTTCATTTTGTTTACTCTACTAGGTTGTTTTTTAAAGAGTTGACAAATAACATGATATTTTATATTTTTGCCAGTCTGAAAAAAAGACCCAAGCTAGGCAGCTGCAGAACTGCAAACGCTGCTGTCCACTGCCAGAGTTGGGGCTCAGGATGCATTGGTTGTCGTGGTTGCATTACTCTGTGTCTACGTAACATCCTCATCTTCCTCCTCCTCTCCTGAGCTACTTGTCATGATCCAGGTCGGATCTGACAGATTAAATGCACAAAGTAACCTTTTTTTTTCCCTTGGCTGTGTGCCAAAGGTGGTTTTGCCCCCAGTGGCCATTAGGGTCATTGCACTGTGGTGATTTCAGGTAGTTTTCCCCCCGGTGGCCATTAGGGTCATTGCACTCTGGTTACCTTAGTTTGTGCACGTGATTATGTAACAGGTGTGATTGCTCTATAAAAGAGTATCAGGTGTGTTAATCACTGTTGGTGATAATTCCTCATTTACAAGCAAGCCTGGGTAAAGAATGGAGCTGAAGGAGAGTCACGGGCAGCCCAGAGTGCAGGAGTGGCAGCTATGGTGTCTGCAATGAGGGCTGGCATGGATTGGTGGAGTGTCAGCTACGGTTTCTGCAAGGAGGGCTGGCATTGCTTGGTGGAGTGGCAATTACAGTGTAGAGCTGCACTCGGGATGCTGGACTCGGTTGCAGAAAGCTGGACTCAAAATGTTGGACTCTTTGGCAGTAAAGCTGGACTCATTTGTTGGACTCTGTTTCTGGACAGCTGCACGCAGGTGTGGACTCTGTTTGCTCCAAGGCTGCACTATGGTGTTGCAACCGTTTGGAGGAATAGATGCACGCAGGTGGTGGGCTCTATTGCTGGGAGCGTAAGCAGCAGAGCAAAGCTAAGTGGTGTTCCCCTGTTTTGTCTCTTTTCCTTATGTGTGTTTAGTGCAGTGGTGGGATTATTTTTCGCACCGACCAATTCCCTAGTGAGGGTTTAGGTGCAGGGCGAGTCAGGGTTTTTAGGTCCCTGATCGGCGCCTGGTGTGGAAGCGGCCTAGGGAACGTTAGGAGGGTAGAGACACTCACTCGGGGGAGTGCAGGAGGTCTCCACTTCCCCGTTTCCCTATCGCAGGGCCGCCATTGTTATTGTTACCCAGGTTTTCCCTATTCCCTTGTCTTATTGTATTAGCTACCGGCCTGCGGGCCGCGTCACATAGGACAATTACACGTGCCCCGTCCTATTGTATCAGTTACCGGCCTGCCGGCTGTGTCACTCGGGACGGGGCACGTGACATTATCACCAACCATACATTTTTTTTCTGGTGAGCCTTGGCCATGTGGAGATCTGTGAGCAATTGCCGCTGGGCCTCACTGAGGTGAGTGAGGACCTGCATGGTGTAGAAGCAGTTCCAGCAGCAGTAATCAGGGTCTGGGGCCTTCCCTCTGGCTCAACCAGAAAATCAAAATTGCGGCTCGGCAAAGCCCCCTAGAGTCGCTGCTGGGGAGCAGGACTTGCTCATACAGGCGGACGTACCCAGACAGGTGGGTGGAGTTGGTCTCCATGGTGCTGTCTGGGGTTCCCCGAGGTGAAGGGGTGTGTCCCTGTAGTGAGCAGACTGGTGTGATAGTCCGCGGGGTTTACGCCAAATCTTCCATACCACCGAAAAAGCCGCCCCTCCTGGTCGTTCGGAGGAAGGTGACCAGGGAGTGTATTTTTCCTCCATATCCCGGGCCCCTTCCTATCCAGTGTGAGCAGCAGGAGTGCTGCAGGAGAGTAGGGGCATGTCTCAACCCTCGCCATTAGCCAACCCAGAGAGGCGCAAACCTCGGGGTGAAAAGCGTTGGAGGGGTGTGTTCCCTTGGTGAATAGCGGGGGTGTGAGTTTGGTGACACAGGGGGACACCTCTGTTGTCAATCCCAGAATGAGTTCACCGAAATATGTCAAACGAATGTGTGGCAATAAACGTTCAGGTCCGGACCTGTGTGTGAACAAGCATGTATGGGTGGCCACCAAAAAACATCTTGGAAGTGTGTTGCAGAGTCTTACCAGCTCATACACACACATAACTCGTTCCCCAGGTCGACACTTTGGAGATGAGTGGTGCCTCCAGAACTTACTTTGCCAATACCAGCGGTGCGGTTGTCATAAACCTGAGATGCAGGTAGTTGCAGGAGTGAACTCTGGATCTGGGCGTCCCCGCTGTAGGTGGTGCCTTAATGAGGAGTGGTCTTGAGGGTCCAGAGGCCCCTCATTAAGGGGAGGGTACTGTCATGATCCAGGTCGGATCTGACAGATTAAATGCACAAAGTAACCTTTTTTTTTCCCTTGGCTGTGTGCCAAAGGTGGTTTTGCCCCCAGTGGCCATTAGGGTCATTGCACTGTGGTGATTTCAGGTAGTTTTTCCCCCGGTGGCCATTAGGATCATTGCACTCTGGTTACCTTAGTTTGTGCACGTGATTATGTAACAGGTGTGATTGCTCTATAAAAGAGTATCAGGTGTGTTAATCACTGTTGGTGATAGTTCCTCATTTACAAGCAAGCCTGGGTAAAGAATGGAGCTGAAGGAGAGTCAAGGGCAGCCCAGTCAGAGTGCTGGAGTGGCAGCTATGGTGTCTGCAATGAGGGCTGGCATGGATTGGTGGAGTGTCAGCAAGGAGGGCTGGCATTGCTTGGTGGAGTGGCAGCTATGGTGTGAGCTGCACTCGGGATGCTGGACTCGGTTGCAGAAAGCTGGACTCAAAATGTTGGACTCTTTGGCAGTAAAGCTGGACTCATTTGCTGGACTCTGTTTCTGGACAGCTGCACGCAGGTGTGGACTCTGTTTGCTCGAAGGCTGCACTACGATGTTGGAACCGTTTGGAGGAAAAGATGCACGCAGGTGGTGGGCTCTATTGCTGGGAGCGTAAGCAACAGAGCAAAGCTAAGTGGTGTTCCCCTGTTTTGTCTCTTTTCCTTATGTGTGTTTAGTGCAGTGGGGGGATTAGTTTCCGCACCGACCAGTTCCCTAGTGAGGGTTTAGGTGCAGGACCAGTCAGGGTTTTTAGGTTCCTGATCGGCGCCCGGTGCGGAACCGGCCTAGGGAACGTTAGGAGTGTAGAGACACTCACTCAGGGGAGTGCAGGAGGTCTCCACTTCCCCCGTTTCCCTATCGCAGAGCCGCCATTGTTATTGTTACCCAGGTTTTCCCTATTCCCTTGTCTTATTGTATTAGTTACCGGCCTGCGGGCCTCGTCACACAGGACAATTACACGTGCCGCGTCCTGTTGTATCAGTTACCGGCCTGCCGGCAATGTCACTCAGGACGGGGCACGTGACACTACTCAGCTGTATGCCTCTGGGTTTACACCAAGTGTGATCTACTACCTCATCATCATCCTCTGTTCTCCCACTCCTCTCTTCTTGCCTTGACAGCACAGTACAATCCATGGGCGCCTTAAATATCTGAGTCTCGTCACAAATGGATTACCTTCAACCAACGGGGTTATCGTCTGTTGACAAGGGTTTGGTTTATGCTTGGATCAAATTTCAACTGACCAGAGATCAAAGTGAGAAAAAAATTTGGCCATCGGTGCAAATGATTTCCTCCTATTGACTATGTGGATCTTTAGAGTACACTTAATATGCCCATGGCATACAATGTGTGAAGGGATCTGCAGACTCAGCCATCTGTGGTTCCCAGAAGTCAGTTGGGCGCTTGGAGACTTGTGATGTGTGGGAAAAAAGCGTAATTGGGATACCATCACTGAGGACTGTACTGTGTGTGTGTCACGTCCACCATGTCTGTTTGTCTCAAGAACTCCTGGAGCGATGCGCATGTTTTGTCTGCTGTCCTGCATGTTCGCTAGAGCTGTGTGCAGACTCACCTCATGTCTGAGCTGCAGGATCCCTGCGTTTCTGCTCTGCCTTCTGTGATCTTCTCGTCATGTCTGGAGTCCTTGATCATGTGATGTTTCTTAAGATCCTGCACTGTCTGGTTCTGCAATCATCTCGTCATGTCTAGAATCCCGGATCATGTGTTCTTCCTAGGATCCTGCACTGGTTGGTTCGGTGATCATCTCGTCATGTCTGAAACCCTGATCATGTGACGTTTCCTAAGATCCTGCACTGTCTGGTTCTGCTATCATCTCGTCATGTCTAGAATCCCGGAAGTGCTCCCCTGGTCCTGACCTGGAGGAGGAGGTGCTATGCCCTATATCAGGCCGCCTCTTCCTATGCTCAGGGCCTGATTATTGTGTTGCTTCCCTGCAAGGCTCTGGGTCTGTGGGGTTGCTCCCTCTATTCTGTGCCCTTGCACTTTGCTCTGTAGTGCGTCTCTGCACACGCTCCGTGCTCGTATTCAGCCTCTTGTCTTGTGCCATGTCTTGTGTTGTCTCTCGTGCCATGTTTGTCTTTGCCTTGCTTTGCCTTGTAGTCCTTCTGCTGTTCTTTGTCTTAGTCTGTTTTGCTATGTCTTGCCTTAGCTATGCTTTGACTTGTAGTCCTTCCTTTGTTCTCTGCCTCGCCTGTTTTGCCATGTCTTGCTTTTGCTATGCTTTGACTTGTAGTCCTCCCTGTGTTCTCTGCCTTGCTATTCCTTGCTTTGTGTTCCTCCCTATGGTCTCAGTCTTTGCTTGCTCTGCCTCGCTCTCTCCTATGGTGCTCTGTAGTGCTCCCTGGCACACGCACCATTTCTCCTCTCCTTAGTGCTCGTTTCTTTGTCTAGTCCCAAGGTCTTCCCTTGGCCCGGCTCTGGGCTTCTGCCTACGCTCCGCTGCTAGACTCTGTCCTCGCTCTGACCTGGCTCTGTTTCTGCTTGTGTTCCTTGCCTTGTTCCCTGCCTTGTCCTTGCATTGAACCCCGGCGTGGGTTCCCCTTGGCCGTCTCCTGTGCCGTGGTAAGTGCCACGTGTTTGTGTACAGCCGTGTGTACTGGCCAGTGTGGCGTGCCCCCTGCGTGGCTCCTAGCACGCAGCCCTTCCTTGTGCCCTGGCGTGGCTCCTAGCACGCACCCTGCCTTGAACCCTGGCGTGGCTCCTAGCACGCACCCTGCCTTGAACCCTGGCGTGGCTCCTAGCACGCACCCTGCCCTGAACCTGGCGTGGCTCCTAGCACGAAGGTTCCTTTGCCCCCTCCTGTGCCTTAGTCGTGCCTCGTGCTGGCGTTACAGCCGTGTGCATTGGCCAGTGAGGTGTGCGTCCCTGCGTGGCTCCTAGCGCGCAGCCCTGCTCTGAACCCTGGCGTGTCTCTACACGCACTCTGTCTTGTACCTTGGCGTGTCTCTACACGCACTCTGTCTTGTGCCTTGGCGTGTCTCTACACGCACTCTGTCTTATCCTATGCTTTGGCGTGGCTCTACACACGCACCCTGTCTCGTTTGTGAACCCTGGCGTGTCCCCTACACACGCACCTCGCTTTGAACCCTGGCGTGTCCCCTACACACGCACCTAGCCTTGGACCCTGGCGTGTCCCCTACACACGCACCTAGCCTTGGACCCTGGCGTGTCCCCTACACACGCACCTAGCCTTGGACCCTGGCGTGTCCCCTACACACGCACCTAGCCTTGGACCCTGGCGTGTCCCCTACACACGCACCTAGCCTTGGACCCTGGCGTGTCCCCTACACACGCACCTAGCCTCGGACCTTGGCGTGTTCCCTAAACACGCACCCTGCTTGGATATCTGTCGTGCCTCCTTGCCTGAACCCTGGTTTGCCTGCCGGATGCCCGGAACCTGCCGACCGTTGCCAGAGGTCCGGAACCAGATGACTACGGCCTGATGTCCGGAGCTGACGTCCGCAGCCTGATCCCTGGACCCTGTCGGTTTGCCAGCAGTCCGGAGTCCGATGCCATTACCTGTGCCTAGGCGTGCCATCTGGCACGTACCATGTTATGGACCTTGGCGTGCCCACGCGCGCACCTTGCACGTTTTGCTTGTTTTCTCTGTATGTGATCTTGTGTTATTCTAATGAAGATACCTTGCACCTACGTCTAGTCTCGTCTTGCTTCCTGCTCGTCCTTGTCGTCAGACACTCGTCTAGTGTCCCCTGAGCCGGCCGTCTGGTCCCAGCAGTCGTGGTGGCTCACCCCCTTGGTCTTGCCCCTGACACTCCCTGTATAGGGGGTGGATTCTCACAAGGTCAGCTCGCCCTCGGTGGGTGGGTGCCACGACCCAGAGGGTCCACTCAAAAAATGGGCTCAGCAGGAGCTGAGTCCGTCACAGTTAATCAGGCCATGGACTCCGCTGGTACCTCGGCTACCCGTCTGATGACCCGTCTGTTATAGAATCTGATCTGCTCTGTCTCCTGGACTCTCCTGAATATGGCGGTACCCCGGCCACTCTTCTGATGTAAATCAGACCTGGCCCTTGACCTCTGGACTCATTTGGAAATGATGGCAGCCAGAGTAAGAAGACTTGCTTGTCTAACCGCAGTCCTCCCCACTGGATCTTCATGTCTCGTTAGCGGCTCCTGTGTCTTGACCGGTGCAGGTGTCCGTTTCAGATGTCGGATCAACATTGTTGGAGTGGTTTGTACTAAACTCTGGTTTCTGCCGAAGAAAATTTTTTTTTCTTTTTTTCTTCTTTCCAGCCCCGGTGAGAGGGGGCTTAAAGAGGGGGGTACTGTCACGTCCACCATGTCTGTTTGTCTCAAGAACTCCTGGAGCGATGCGCATGTTTTGTCTGCTGTCCTGCATGTTCGCTAGAGCTGTGTGCAGACTCACCTCATGTCTGAGCTGCAGGATCCCTGCGTTTCTGCTCTGCCTTCTGTGATCTTCTCGTCATGTCTGGAGTCCTTGATCATGTGATGTTTCTTAAGATCCTGCACTGTCTGGTTCTGCAATCATCTCGTCATGTCTAGAATCCCGGATCATGTGTTCTTCCTAGGATCCTGCACTGGTTGGTTCGGTGATCATCTCGTCATGTCTGAAACCCTGATCATGTGACGTTTCCTAAGATCCTGCACTGTCTGGTTCTGCTATCATCTCGTCATGTCTAGAATCCCGGAAGTGCTCCCCTGGTCCTGACCTGGAGGAGGAGGTGCTATGCCCTATATCAGGCCGCCTCTTCCTATGCTCAGGGCCTGATTATTGTGTTGCTTCCCTGCAAGGCTCTGGGTCTGTGGGGTTGCTCCCTCTATTCTGTGCCCTTGCACTTTGCTCTGTAGTGCGTCTCTGCACACGCTCCGTGCTCGTATTCCGCCTCTTGTCTTGTGCCATGTCTTGTGTTGTCTCTCGTGCCATGTTTGTCTTTGCCTTGCTTTGCCTTGTAGTCCTTCTGCTGTTCTTTGTCTTAGTCTGTTTTGCTATGTCTTGCCTTAGCTATGCTTTGACTTGTAGTCCTTCCTTTGTTCTCTGCCTCGCCTGTTTTGCCATGTCTTGCTTTTGCTATGCTTTGACTTGTAGTCCTCCCTGTGTTCTCTGCCTTGCTATTCCTTGCTTTGTGTTCCTCCCTATGGTCTCAGTCTTTGCTTGCTCTGCCTCGCTCTCTCCTATGGTGCTCTGTAGTGCTCCCTGGCACACGCACCATTTCTCCTCTCCTTAGTGCTCGTTTCTTTGTCTAGTCCCAAGGTCTTCCCTTGGCCCGGCTCTGGGCTTTTGCCTACGCTCCGCTGCTAGACTCTGTCCTCGCTCTGACCTGGCTCTGTTTCTGCTTGTGTTCCTTGCCTTGTTCCCTGCCTTGTCCTTGCATTGAACCCCGGCGTGGGTTCCCCTTGGCCGTCTCCTGTGCCGTGGTAAGTGCCACGTGTTTGTGTACAGCCGTGTGTACTGGCCAGTGTGGCGTGCCCCCTGCGTGGCTCCTAGCACGCAGCCCTTCCTTGTGCCCTGGCGTGGCTCCTAGCACGCACCCTGCCTTGAACCCTGGCGTGGCTCCTAGCACGCACCCTGCCTTGAACCCTGGCGTGGCTCCTAGCACGCACCCTGCCCTGAACCTGGCGTGGCTCCTAGCACGAAGGTTCCTTTGCCCCCTCCTGTGCCTTAGTCGTGCCTCGTGCTGGCGTTACAGCCGTGTGCATTGGCCAGTGAGGTGTGCGTCCCTGCGTGGCTCCTAGCGCGCAGCCCTGCTCTGAACCCTGGCGTGTCTCTACACGCACTCTGTCTTGTACCTTGGCGTGTCTCTACACGCACTCTGTCTTGTGCCTTGGCGTGTCTCTACACGCACTCTGTCTTATCCTATGCTTTGGCGTGGCTCTACACACGCACCCTGTCTCGTTTGTGAACCCTGGCGTGTCCCCTACACACGCACCTCGCTTTGAACCCTGGCGTGTCCCCTACACACGCACCTAGCCTTGGACCCTGGCGTGTCCCCTACACACGCACCTAGCCTTGGACCCTGGCGTGTCCCCTACACACGCACCTAGCCTTGGACCCTGGCGTGTCCCCTACACACGCACCTAGCCTTGGACCCTGGCGTGTCCCCTACACACGCACCTAGCCTTGGACCCTGGCGTGTCCCCTACACACGCACCTAGCCTCGGACCTTGGCGTGTTCCCTAAACACGCACCCTGCTTGGATATCTGTCGTGCCTCCTTGCCTGAACCCTGGTTTGCCTGCCGGATGCCCGGAACCTGCCGACCGTTGCCAGAGGTCCGGAACCAGATGACTACGGCCTGATGTCCGGAGCTGACGTCCGCAGCCTGATCCCTGGACCCTGTCGGTTTGCCAGCAGTCCGGAGTCCGATGCCATTACCTGTGCCTAGGCGTGCCATCTGGCACGTACCATGTTATGGACCTTGGCGTGCCCACGCGCGCACCTTGCACGTTTTGCTTGTTTTCTCTGTATGTGATCTTGTGTTATTCTAATGAAGATACCTTGCACCTACGTCTAGTCTCGTCTTGCTTCCTGCTCGTCCTTGTCGTCAGACACTCGTCTAGTGTCCCCTGAGCCGGCCGTCTGGTCCCAGCAGTCGTGGTGGCTCACCCCCTTGGTCTTGCCCCTGACACTCCCTGTATAGGGGGTGGATTCTCACAAGGTCAGCTCGCCCTCGGTGGGTGGGTGCCACGACCCAGAGGGTCCACTCAAAAAATGGGCTCAGCAGGAGCTGAGTCCGTCACAGTGTGATGTTAAGGTGGAGGAAGAGGAGCAAAGGCCACGTGATGCAGCGCTTGCCATCTACTGGAGCACATGTTCTTTATGACCCTCATCTACAAAGCGTACCACTGTACAACTGCCAAAGAAAGGGAGCAGAGTTGCCTGTCCAGTAACGTGAGTTGTAAAAATGCTGTGCAAATTCTGACTGCAACAAAACAAACAAACTTCTCATCCCTCACATAATATCTGTCTCACAACCCTAAACAGCTATTCAATACTTTCAATTCTTTCCTGCATCCACCAGTTTCCCCTCCCTCTCATCTGAGCTGAATACTTTGCCTCACCACCTGTTAACTTGACACAATAACGTCCCACCTCATTCCAAACTTTACCACACTCTTCATCACAAGCCTAACCCACCTCTTCAACCTGTCACTAGCATCTGGTGTCTTCCATCCTGATTGAAACACATCTCGATCACACCCATCCTCAAAAAGCCCACCCTTAACCCATCTTCTGTGTCCAGCTATCACCCCATATAATTTCTCCCCTATGTTTCCAAACTACTGGAACAACACATTCATTTTCAACTGTCCTCCCACCTCTCCTCTTGCTCTCTTTGACTTCTTAAAATCTGATTTCAGACTGCAACATTCCACTGAAACTGCCCTGACTAAAGTCACCAACGACCAATGAAAGCGATGCAAGTTTATCCTTCTCCTTGACCTGGCATCTGTCATTGACGCAGAGGATCATTTTCTCTTAATACAGACTTTCTGTTCTGTTGCCATTACAGACTTGGCCCTTTGTTGGATCTTCTCGTATCTAACAGACAGGACATTCAGTGTCTTCCACCCACACACCACCTCATCTCGCCCCCTAAGTGTCGGTCTCCACCAAGGTTCAGTTGTAGGACTGGGAACTATGCTTAGAGGATGAATGCGTGTGCTCACTCCCTTTTAAAGGGACTGCCCGCATCAACCTAAGGCATTCCCAACCTACATTGGGGCGACACCTTCTATTTAATGCTTCTCCTTCAATATGGAGGTGCCTGAGCTTCATTGTTAGCTTGCCTTGCATGCTTGCTAGTTGTCAGGTTCCCCAGGTCCACCTGTCTACCCTATACCCCTCTGCTCTTATCTGTCTATACCTGTCTGCTGGTACCTGTCTGCGCTCTTTTGTCCATCGGCCAGTCCAGATCGCACCTGCCAAGCCCATCTGTCTAACACCCGGTCCAGCCCACACCTGCCAGTGCTTTTCTGTTCCTCAGCCGGTCCCATCTGCACCCATGGTTCCAGAGTCCCTACAGTGCCTACCTGCATTTTTCATCCCTCCTTTGTGCCGTTGCAGCTTACATTCTGTAGGGGGTCAGCTGCCACCATCGTAGGTCAGCCATGGAGTAGCACCTGGTGCCATCTCTTTGTTCTTTTTTGGGTCGCAGTTTTCGCCTGCTGCCACTTGTCCGAGTAGGGATTTGGTAAGCAACCTCGTTTCGGCCCTTCCAGGCTTTCAGAGGGATACGGAACAGTGATTCCACCACCTTGCCCGTTACAATCTCCATCTGCTGGGTTGGCTGTAGTGGAAGAGGTATCAGTCCCCGCTATACTAATTCTACTTTATTGCAATTGATGCCACTTTGTTGGTGTCTGCCACTAATTTTTTTAAATGTGTAGACTCCTGGTTGGGTCTCCTTCATGTGTGTTGCCTGTGGCAGTATGCCACCAAGACAGTCAGGCCTCCACTTCCTTGACTCCGTGTTACTATCCTTAGATTTTTCTGACAATAGTAGTCTATAAAATTTATATGATATTTGTGCCACCTTAGTGTGACTGAGTATGAAAGCAGGTTGAGCTGTTGCATGCGGTATCAGGGCTCCCAGCACAGAAAGCCTACACCAATCCCTCACCCACCTCGTCTTACTGTGACTTTCAATTGAAAGCTGTAAATGCTGTTCCAGACCCCGATATCTCATGCCTGGTTGATTGCTGCACTGCCACGCTACAGTTAGTACTGTCGGTGAATTGAGGCCACTTTCCTAGCGTATGCCCCTCATTTGATGTGTTTTGGCAGCATTTGGGGCCTTTATAAGGTGTTGTGCATGCGTTTGTTTTTGCCTTCCATTGAGCTGAATGGCGTTCAGTATTGTTCGGTGAATATTTGACAAATTAATCACTGAATATTGCAAATTTGACGATCGTAATCCAAACTGAACATTGAAATATTCATTCATCTCTCTAGTCCTCACTTGGAAGCTGAACCCTTATAAGTGAATTCCATGAATGGGGTGAACCCTGCAACAACACGGACTGTGCTATATGTTATGTTTTGTTTTTCCTTAGGCCAGAAGGGCTAACTCTGCACTGGCTTATGCAGCCCATTTAATAAATCATTGAGAGTCGTAAAAAGACAGTGTACATGTATTTACCTCCGTGATGCAGCTGAGTGAGCCGATCTACCACTCCGGGTAGAAAGGCAAAATGTGCAATTGTAAGTACACAGTGTTATATAATACGATGACTGAAATAGATTAAGAGGATAAAAGCTTTGAGTGCTTATTAAATATCCACCAACATATGGTTTCATAATCTAATTTTATTAGCCCTCATATAACTCATATCTCTCATATATATGTCATCTGAAACTTTTGCTCTCCAAAGGTGAGCTGCTGTCAAAGGAGTCTGATATCAGCTCTCTCACAGAGAACACAGGAGTGCTTGGCCAAGCTGAGAGTTCCCGTATATGGGGGGATATGGGAGAGGTAGCTGCTGGCCAACCGATGGAGCGAACAGTGGTTCAGCCAATAGCTACCTATTGTGGATACGTAAATACAGACCAACCAAGGCACAAAATTATAGAGGGCACCCACTCGATCCACAACCATGTTTGGTCATGAGGGGCTCCACAAAGGACACTCCAAACTAACGCTTGAAAACCATTGAATCACAAGGAGTATAAAGTCCAATATCATAAAATAAATAATTTAATATATATGCCAAATATAGATAGTACATACAATGTTACAACAGGATCAGGTAATGAAAGCTAGGTCACTGATTACATATCTATATAAAGTGCCCAAGTGCCATACATAAGTAGCATACTGCCAAAGGGATAAAGTATATACCGTATTTTTCGGACCATAAGACGCACCCCAAATTTTCAGAAGAAAAATAGGGAAAAAAATTAATGCCTCAAATGAGGGTCCGTGTTACAGTCCGAATTAGTCAGCTTACCTGGGGGGTAGGGTGTGATATGGAACGCTGGTGGAGTGGGGTCACAGGAGGTGGTCTGGCTCATCCCTGGCTGGTGCAGCAGGTTCTGTGGTGTGGGGGCTTTTCCATTTTGTGAAAGCCCCCACACATCCATCCTAGGCTGATGGATGGCGATTTGATAGATGATCGGTGGTGCGGGGGGCTCTGCCGGCATTGGTGGAAATCCTGGAGCCCCAGCACATCCATCCCGGGCTGGTGTGGCACTTTTGCAGGTGATCGGCGGTGCAGGGGCTCCGCCGGCATTTTGTGAAAGGAGCCCCGCATTTCCATTTTTGTAATGCTGATTTGAAAATGGCCGCGCATAGTGAGATCTTGGGAGACGAGATGTCGTCCCGGCAGACGAGATCTCGTCTCCTGAGAACTCACTCTGCGCATGTGGCGCCTCCGGCGGCCATTTTCCTGAAGCTCAATTCAGCATTGCATTGTGGCCATTTTCCTGAAGCTCAATTCAGCATTACATTGTTGTAATGCTGAATTGAGCGTCAGAAAAATGGCCGCCGGAGGCGGCACAAGCGCAGAGTGAGATCTCAGGAGACGAGATCTCGTCTCCTGGGACGACATTTCGTCTCCCGAGATCTCACTATGCGTGGCCATTTTCAATTCAGCATTGCAACAATGGAAGTGCGGGGGCTTCTTTCACAAAATGCCGGCGGAGCCCTTGCACCGCCGATCACCTGCAAAAGTGCCGCACCAGCCTGGGATGGATGTGCGGGGGCTCCGGGATTTCCACCAATGCCGGCGGAGCCCCCAGACCACCAATCATCTGCCAAATCACCGCCCATCAGCCATACCCATTAGTGGTATATACGTCAGGACCAAAGCCACCTGGGCCGGCGGCTTTGGTCCTGACATACATACAGTACCACAAATGGGTAAGCACTTGGCATATACTATGTTTGATATTTAACCTTTTCTTGACCCGTTCCAACTTTGGGGAATTGTTATTTCTTGGGCATATATTTATATACTTTATCCCTATGGCGGTATGCTATTTATGTATGGCACTTGGGCACTTTATATAGATATGTAATCAGTGACCTAGCATTCATTACCTGATCCTGTTGTAACATTGTATGTACTATCTATATTTGGCATATATGTTAATAAATTATTTATTTTATGATATTGGACTTTATACTCCTTGTGATTCAATGGTTTTCTATTGTGGATACGGCCTCTTACTTTTGTGTCAGTAACAGTCTCAATCTAATGTGTTGGTTCATAAATTTTTTTTATAGATAACTTTTTACCTTTTTTGACCTTGAATGTACAAAACTTGAAGTTTAATTAAAAGTTGAATAGATACAGAAAATACCAAGATAACATTTTAATAGGATATCAATATCAATTAATCCTGGATTACGAACTACATCTAACTGATGAAGATAGCTTGTAAAAGTTCATAATGCTTTGCGATGTGCATTGTAATCACTCTACTATTGTCTCCGTGTTCTGTTCATTAAAAGAGTGTATGGCTGAGCGATTCTGCTGAAGAAATAACACAAAACAAGCCAACCAGGTATAAAATTAACTTAAATGTTATTACACAAATCCTAATCAATTTAACTGCAAAAATGGAAATAACAATGTGCTGATACCAAACAATTATGCCTCAATATTTTCATTTTTATTGTATTTCTTACTAGTGTGAGATAGCGCTCACTGAATGTGTTGGGGAACACTCACTTGGCAACAGGATTAAGGCACACAGGAACGGTTTTCCACTTAAACAGTCCATCCGGTTTATAGACATAGCATAAACCGCATAAAGTACAGTCCATTTCGTTAGATCCACAAAACATGTTATGACCACCAGTCTGTTCCAATAGCAGATAAACCTGTCTGCCTTTACTACAACCCCCCTTTGTCTGAGGTTACCTTCCAGGAGCCCCGCTCCACACGCTGACTCCTAGTCAGTGCTGCCTTACTGGGACCCCTGACCCGTACTATGAATTGCTCGACAAGCATAAACCTGTCAGCTCCAGACCCTCAGAAGGACTGTGTCTTCCCCAACTCAGTTAGCCATCATGGACTCTGCAGGCACATAACCTCCTCCACGTGTTTCTAGAAAAACCTGTCCTCTTCGAGGAGCTTCCAACACAGAGACCCCATCATGTAACAACAGTTTCATTATATCCCGTGAGACATACCCATTGATGGAAGGTAGTAAGAGATGCAATGGGTTGACATGAATGAAAACTAGTGCAATGGAAACGTGGGGCAGTTGTCCAGAGGACTGACACTACAACAGGCATGCACTGATGACATCTCGTATGTCGGGCTTAGTAGATGGCTTGTCTAAAGACCACAGCCTGTTTTCAAATAGAAGGGAATGTGCAAATGAGCTGATTGCTCTTGGTTTGGCCTCACACCACCAACATACAGCTCATTTTGCTAGAGGAAGACTGTCAAAAACATGCTTGAAAGGCTACCCATTTAAAAATAACGCCTTTAGACTTTTGTCCCATGCATCAATAGACATGATGGTAGAGATGCCCATAACCCTAATTGATATACAGTATTCCGTTCATACTACGAGAAGCTGGATAATATTAAAAGCCAATGCTCAGACCTTCCTTTTCGGATCTTTCTGATTGAATTAAAGAATATATACAGGATACTTCTTTGCCTTCTCTGGAAAGTAGGGTCTTTGAAGCACTGGAAATTGAGATTTCAGAGGAAGAGGTCAATTCCACAATTCAGTGTACACCCTCTGGTAAACATCTCGGACCGGATGGTTCTACAAATTATTTAAAGATCAATTGTCACCCGTAATGAGTAAAACCTTTACGTCACTGGACGAGAAAACATACTTTGTCCCCCAATCATTAGAAGCTCATATCAGTGTTCTCTCTATACCTGGAAAGGATCCTTTGATCACAGCTAATTATGGGCCCATTTCTTTAAAAAACGTTGACATCAAGTTATTTTCTAAAGTACTAGCAGACAGAAGTGTCCCTCTGTTGCCTTCCCTTATAAAAACTGATCAGGTGGGATTTGTTCAAGGTTGAGAGGCAAGAAAGGAGGCACTACATCAAATAGGCATTGGTCCATGTTTTTTTTTTTTTTTTTTTTTAGAAATGATCTTTCTCCGTATTCTAGCCCTACGGCCCTGTTTAGGGTTAATGGAACACTATCCTCTTCATTTGCCAACCAAAATGGAACTAGACAAGGGTGTCCACTCACTCCCCTCCTTTATGTAATAGTGATGGAACATTTGGCTAATGTAATAAGGAAGAACATTATTATACAGGGGATTATGATAGGTTCTGCAATCTATAAAGCTGCGCTTTTTTGCAGATGACCTTCTTCTCTATGTTTCTCGACCTTGAACTTCCCTTCTTTCGTTAATGAAGGAGATTGGTAGATTTAGCTTTTTAAGCAATTTTCAAGGTAAACTATTTAAAGTGTGAAACATTGAATAAAACATTGCTGCAGAAAGAAGTGAAACAAGTAATAGATAATTTTCCTTTCAAATGGAAGTAATAAAATATTTGAATTTTCATTCCTTCTGATTCATCTAAACTTTTTGCTCTCAACTATCAATCACTATTAGATCGTACTCAAAGATCTTGCAACATACAGAAAATTGAAGCTGTCTTGATTTGGAAGGACTACATTATGAAATTGAATATTTTTCCTTTCTATATGTTTTCAAACAGTTCTTATTTTCCCCCTTGCAGCTTTTTTAGTAAATTATGGTATGCCTTGATTAGCTTTGTTTGTGGCAAATCAAAACCTAGGATTGGTATGCAAAGATTAACCCATCCCAAATCTGTTGGCGAAGCTGGCTTCCCTAATTTTAAAATATACAGTATTTTTAGGCTTCCATCTTAGTTCGCTTTCAAAATTGGCTTTTTCACTCTGTAACAAAGCAGTGAATCAGTTCTGAACAAGAGAATATGCTTATTCCTCTGAACAATCTTCCCTGGCTCCCCCTCACTGATAATCCATTGGTAGTATGTCAAACAGATTTAACCAACGATGCTATTAAAGTGTGGCATTCTATAATGAAAAGACATTACTCTGGTAGAATACTTAGTCCTCTCACACCACTTTTCTCCAATCCTTCCTTTTCTCCTGGATATATGTGTGGATCTATTGTTGTCTGGAGAACTATGGAGGACACGCTTCTTGTTCAAATACTTGACAATGCCAAGATACCCTCATTCACTTCTCTACAGGCTTGGAACCTGTCTAAGAATCTCTCCTGGCTTGAATACTTACAGCTATATTCATGTTTATCTTCTTAGGGATCAGTATATACATGCCAGTTTTCTCCTTACTGTATAACTACTTGATCAGAGAGGGTAACGTGGGAAAGTTGGGGAAGCAGGAATTGGTGGTGGTCGTATCTTCAACAAATTGGGAGAAAGTTTGTGTGTGAATAAAAATCCTATCTGTTGCTTACTCTGCTCAGGAAAAAAATTATAAAGTTCTGGTAAGATGGTATCTGTACCCATTACTGCAATTTTTCCATCTTTTCCAGTTACTTGCTGGCACTGTGAACATGAAAAGGGTTCTATGCTTCATGTATGAAGGGAATGCCATAAGATAAAACCCTTTTGGGACAAAGTATTCTCAAATCTTCACCTAATTACTGGGGGTTGGGTTGACAATTGTCCCAAGATTACGCTCCTTTCTATTTTACCCTCCTCAATAAGCTATCAAAAGAAAGACATATTACGCTTTTGCCTAATGGCTGCTAGTGCAGGAATTCCACGCTTTTGGAAATCATTTCAAAGAACTTCTACTACAGATTGGTACGATTAAATGGTTAATTTTTGCAGAATGGAAGAACCTTCTGCTGATTGTGTTGGTTCCTCTGATAAATTCAGAAGAATTTAGAGTGTTTGGATTTTGCTTCATGATTTATCGGATTTTCATAGAACAATTCAGTAAGAATTTGGAGACCCTTCAGATTGGACCTGGATTGGTTCTGGTTGCTGAATATAGGAATATATAGAGAGCTGCATGTTTTTCTTCTTTCATGATCATTCATAGAGTTGAGCGAAACGGGTCGAAAAATTTCAAAAGTCACCGACTTTTGGCAAAGTCGGGTTTCATGAAACGAAACCCGACCCTAGGATGAGGTCGGCCACGAGGTCGGCGACTTATGCGCCAAAGTCGCGTTTCAAAAGTTTGTTTTGCGCTCTTTTTCAGCCAATCAGGATCCACGGACACTGTGGGCAACGTGAAGACATAGACAAGGGTCACCACCATCTTTCAGAAGGGCATGCAAGTGATTGACTTGCTTTGGTGGGCGTCACAGGGGTTATAAAAGGGCGTGCACGCCGACCGCCATCTTACTTCTGCCGATCTTAGCATAGGGAGAGGTTGCTGTTTCTGTAGGGAGAGCGTTAGGCAGGGAAGAAGAAAAAAAAACTGCTTCTGCTGCTAGCGATTTTGCCTGTACAACACACCAGTCACTGTGTGTGCAGTGCAAGGGGAGGCTATATTGTGGTGGATCAGCGGTGTTGGTTGTTAGGCTGCCTTCTAAGGCTTCCTGACAGCTGCATTGCTGTTTACCCACTGCTCTGCAAACTGAATTTTTAAAAGCAATCCCAATTTTTTTTTTTGTCCTGCTGAGGTACTGAGCGTGCATTTTTTCACACCATACAGCGTCAGTGGGCCTCACACAATCCAAAAGTGTCCAGTGTCCACTAGTGTCTGCAGAAATTCAAAATCTCCCTTATCCTGTAGTCACTTTTTTCACACCTGTGCCATCGAGCCTGTGATATAGCGCTCTGATATTCAGTGGGCCTCACACAATCCAAAAGTGTCCAGTGTCCACTAGTGTCTGCAGAAATTCAAAATCTCCCTTATCCTGTAGTCACTTTTTTCACACCTGTGCCATCGAGCCTGTGACATAGCGCTCTGATATTCAGTGTGCCTCACACAATCCAAAAGTGTCCAGTGTCCACTAGTGTGCGCAGAAATTCAAAATCTCCCCTGTTCTATAGACACCTTGTTTTACATTACTATATAGTTTGTTGGATTTTGTCTACATTTCTACAAAAAATGAGGAAGGCTGGTGGAAGAGGCCGTGGAATTGGGCGGGGGTTGGCAGCTGGTAATGATGGTGTTGGTGGTGGATCTGATGGTAGTGGCAAAAGCAAAATAGGACCGAATGCAGGAGGTGTTGAGCCTGCGTCATCGTCTGGCTCCACAAGGCCTCGAAGGCTTAGTTTTCTAGGAGTTGGCAAACTGCTTTTAAAGCCAGAGCTTCAGGAAAAAGTTTTGTCTTACATTGCTGACTCAGCCTCCAGCTCTATCGCCTCCTCTTCTGAAGTTGTAAAAAGTAAAAGTACTGAGTCATCATTGGAGGCTCATGTTCATGAACCACACCTTTCCTTGTGTCCTTCACCCCTACCAAGATTGAAGGATGACGCAGGCCATACTACTGATTACTCCATGGAGCTGTTTTCACATACCATGCCTGGATTATCAAGTGAAATGGTGAATTACCCAGGCCAAGATGAATCTGACATGGAGTGCACTGATGCACAGCTGCTGATAGATGATTCTGCTGGTACATTCACTCAGAGCACTACATTGTCCTCGCAGTGTACAGAGCCAGATTCTGACCCTGATGAGACTCAGGTGCCCCTTCCCGCACACTATACCACCATACACGGTGACACAGAGGAAGGTGCACATGACATAGAAGAGGAGGTGATGGATGACCCAGTTGTTGACCCAGATTGGCATCCATTGGGGGAAGAGGGTGCTGCTTCCAATAGCTCAGATGAGGAGCATCCACAGCAGACATCGACATCGCAACAGCTGTTATCTGGCAGGCCCGGAGCACTCCAAAGACAGGTTCCAAAAATCAAAAGAGTTGCTGGACAGCTTGTCCAGAGGGTCAAAAGATCACAGCGTGCAAGGCCGCAAAATGTCTGCCAAAGTAGGAAGAGTGCAGTGTGGCACTTTTTTTGAACAAAATCCTCATGATCAGGCCAAGGTTATCTGTAAGAAGTGCACAAAGACCTTTAGCCGAGGGAAAAATCTGAAAAATTTGAATACCAGTTGCATGCTTAGACATTTAACCAGCATGCACTTGCAAGCGTGAACACAACACCAAACCTCAAGTGCCACATGTGCAACTGATCACAAAGAAGGTAGTCAGCAACGCTACATTGTTTCCCCCACTGTAAGCCCACCGGTTAGCACAGCAGCAAATGTTGAGGTGTCGTTGCAAGGCCACAGCAGTCAGGGAATCCCACTGTTATATCAACGAAATACTGAATCTAGGCCATCAGAAAGAACACCAACTCCATCACCATCATCAACCCTCTCTCAGTCCGCCCTGTCCACCGCTACTTCCAGCATATGCAGCTCTCAAGTCCAGCTCACCCTCCCAGACACTATGAGTAGGTCAAGAAAGTACTCAGTCTCTCATCCGCGTACACTGGGTTTGAACGCCCACATTGCCAAACTAATCTCGTTTGAGATGATGCCCTATCGGTTGGTGGAAAGCGCAGCTTTCCGCGAACTTATGGCCTATGCAGTACCACGCTATGACCTACCCAGTCGCCACTTCTTCTCTCGCAAAGCCATCCCAGCCCTCCACCATCAAGTAAAAGACCGCATTGTCCATGCACTCAAGCAGTCAGTGAGTGGAAAGGTGCACCTCACAACTGATGCATGGTCCAGTCGGCATGGCCAGGGCCGTTACGTGTCCATCACTGCGCACTGGGTTAATGTGGTGGATGCAGGGTCCACAGGGGACAGCGGTGGTGGGACAGTGCTGCCTAGCCCACGGTATAGGAAACAGTTGGCAGTAGGCGTTCGACCCTCCTCCTCCTCCTCCTCCTCCAGAAGCGAAAGCTCGTCCAAAGAGCGCAGTCGTACGAGCACTCCATCTGCAGCTGCCACTGTTGCACACGAGGTGTCCCCCTATCGAGCAGCTAGAGGAAAGCGTCAGCAGGCTGTGTTGCAGATGATGTGTTTGGGCGACAGACACACCGCCGAGGTGCTGGCCGAGTACTTGAAGCGACAAACTGAGTCATGGCTGGGCAGTATACATCTTGAGGCAGGCAAGGTAGTTAGTGATAACGGGCGTAATTTTGTGGCAGCCATAGCCCTTTCAAAACTCAGCCACATACCTTGCTTGGCTCACACCTTGAACCTGGTGGTGCAGTGCTTCCTCAAAAATTATCCGGAGTTAACAGCCCTGCTCCAGAAGGTGCGAAGACTGTGCACGCACATCCGCCGGTCGCCTGTACACTCCGTTCGTATGCAGAAGCTGCAGCGATTGCTCCACCTTCCCAACCACTGCCTCATTATCGACATTGCAACAAGGTGGAACTCCACCCTGCACATGGTGGAGCGGCTGTGCGAGCAGAGGCAGGCCATAATGCATTTGTGGGAGGATACACGGCCAGGCACTTTGAGAGCAGACATGGAGTTGACAGGTGTGCAGTGGTCGAAGCTGAAAGACCTTTGTAAAGTCCTTCAGTGTTTTGAGGAATGCACACGGCTGGTAAGCGCAGACGACGCCATCCTAAGCATGAGCATCCCACTTATGCGTCTGCTCATGCAAACTTTGACGCACCTTAAGGAGCAGGCGTCTGCAGCCAATGTTGATGAGGAGGAAGAGGAGGAGGGAATTCTTGATGACATTCAGCCATTGTCTGCTCAGGGACCTCTCCTGAGCGAGGTGGAGGAAGAAGAGGAGGAGGAGGATGATGATGGGGATGATTACTTAGGGGAGGAGGATGCATCTCATGGGGCAAGTGAAAATGTTGGCGTGGCAAGGTCTGGTACAGGGTTTGTGCGTGACTGGAGGGATGTGGATTTGCCAGAAAGTGCTCCTCCACCCAGCACTCGCAGTGCATCATTGACACCGGGAACATTGGCCCACATGTCAGATTATGCCTTGCAGATCCTAAAAAGGGACCCCCGCATTGCCAAAATGATGAACGATGACGACTACTGGTTGGCCAGCATCCTGGAACCACGCTATAAAGGCAAATTACAAAACATCATGCCACAGGAGAACCTTGACCTAATATTGGCTAATAAACAAGCAACTCTGGTAAATCGGTTGCTTGAGGCATTCCCAGCACACTGCAGCGGTGATGGTTCTCACACGAGCCGTACGGGCCGGGGGCAGCTTGGCAGAGGTGTTCATGGTGCACACAGCAGAAGTGGCGTTGGAGACAGGGGTTTCATGACAATGTTGTGGACTGATTTTTCATGGACCGCTCACACAACTGGTAATACTGCATCGATGGAAAGTGACAGGAGACAGCAGTTGTCAACTATGGTTACAAACTACTTTTCCTCCTATATCGATGTTCTCCCACACAGGTCATTCCCCTTTGACTATTGGGCCGCTAAACTGGACACCTGGCCTGAATTGGCATAATATGCCTTACAGGAGCTCGCTTGCCCAGCTGCAAGTGTGCTATCGGAAAGAGTCTTCAGTGCAGCTGGATCAATCCTGACAGAAAAAAGGACCCGTCTGTCAACCCAAAATGTGGATGATCTAACCTTCATTAAAATGAACCACGCATGGGTTTCCAAGGATTTTGTCCCACCTTCCCCTGATGACACATAGGGTGACAGAAAAATGGCTTGCTTTGGTCCACCTCTTCCTGGGACTTGACCTATTTCGCCTTTTGCATCAGCTGAATGTCCAACATCAACATATGCCACTTTCTAAAACTCCCTAACTGTGCTGCCTCCTCCCCCCATGGCCGGGGTCACCACCTAGCGCACGACACAGTGTGAGTGCCGTTGCCCTGGACAGGTGGGTAGGCCGACTCTTGGGCGCGGGCACTGGCACAGGGTCCCTCATAGTGCAATCAAGTGTCTCTGACGGTGGTGGTGCACACCCGCCATCAGACACACCACCGTACTATGAGGGGCCCAGTGCCAGTACCGACGCCCACGAGTGGGCCCCCCTTGCTTGGGCAGGGCCCCAGCATTTGCAATCTTTACCTCTCCCTGCTCCTCCGCTGTGTAGTCTGGGCCGTCAAATCCATACTGTGCCTGACACCGTCTGAGCCTACCTCCTGATGTATAGACATATATTTTGAATGTGTACGCTATCCATACATGTTATCCGGGGATACGGTACCCTTTCTCACCTTTGTGCAATCACGTGCAAGCCATACTGGGCCTAACACCGTCTGAGCCTGCCTCCTGATGTATAGACATATATTTTGAATGTGTACGCTATCCATACATGTTATCCGGGGATACGGTACCCTTTCTCACCTTTGTGCAATCACGTGCAAGCCATACTGGGCCTAACACCGTCTGAGCCTGCCTCCTGATGCATAGACATATCTTTTGAATGTGTACGCTATCCATACATGTTATCCGGGGATACGGTACCCTTTCTCACCTTTGTGCAATCACGTGTAATCCATACTGGGCGTGAGAACGGCTGGCGAGCTGTTAAGCAAGCTACAGCACCTGTGGTTTGCACACGTAAGTTTTTCATTTTTTCAGGAATGACGGTTAGGCCTAATTCCGGAACTGCGGTTGACCTGCACTTACTGGGAAATCATCGTTCGCGGGTAATAATTGTAATCAGTGATCCCCATCACTAACGTTGTTCAGCGGGTTATCTGCACCTGTAAGCGACAAACACTGGCCTTTTCAGTGTAGCGCACATGCAGCCACGGACATGTAAGTGCATGACACACCAGTTATTGGCCAATCTCATGTGCCAGAGCCTCACGTGTCCCTCTAGTGAGCCGGACTCGGACCGCGGGGCATGACGGAGTCTCGTTCGTTAATGGAATTAAGCTTGCAATGTGTGCATCTGTTCTGTAGCTGGCATGGTTGAGGTTTCCCAGGTGGAGTCGAATTTAACCGTAGGCTCCACTCCTGGTGGTGCCCTTCTGGACATTCCTTTAAGGTTCAGCTTTGCAACCATACTGCCCACGTAAAACAAACACTTTGCCTTCATGAACGCTGTTTGGAGGGTCATGACTCGTGGGAATAACACCGCCCAATCAGTTAACCTGCTAGAGAGATCCTTCGTTGCTCCCAAGCATGACATCACACTCCCTAGGAGGAAGGTAATGCCACTGTGGCGACCGTACTCCTGGGGGCGACACAAGTGCACTGATGCCCAGCCACTGCTCGATGAATCTGCTGGTACATTGACCCAGACCACTACATTCCCCTCGCACGCTACACGGCCTGAATCTGACCCTGATGAAACTCAGGTTACCCTTCCCATATACAGTTCCATCTTACACGGTGACAAAGAGGAAGCTGCAGATGAAAGTGCAGGTTCGGCCCACCCGCCATCATACACACCACCGTACTATCAGGGGCCCTGTGCCAGTGCCGTCGCCAACGAGTGGGCCCCCCCTGCTTGGTCAGGATCACAGCACTTGCAAGGTTGAAATACTGTGCAGTGAGATGGAAGATGGGGACGACGAGGAGTCCAGACTAGTACAGGGATTCCCTAGCGAGGAGACTTATTTGATTGTTTTCAATGTTGGGACAGCAATTTTTGGGGAGCACTATACTCTGGAGAATGATAGATGGGGCCCACCATACACTGGAACATTCCAAAGGTGGACATCAGACACTGGAGCAGCATTTACAGGGCCCATTATACACTAGAGCATTAGAAATGGGGCCCATTATGTTTGGAGCATTATTTGGGCCCATAAGACAGTGGAGCTTCATCCATGGGGACTAACATATACTGTAGCATTATGTGGAGCTCATCATATACTGTTTCAAACATTATATGGGACCAATGATTCTGTATGGAGAAATAGATGGGCCTCGTCATGAGATGTAAAAAGTGAAGTATTTTTCATTGTACTATACCGCTATTTCTTTGCCGTATCGGAGCATGATGAGTTGTGGTATGTGTTAAAGGGGCGCTCTTTCGCCCAGGTCACATGAAAACCTGGAGCCAGCCCTCCCCCCCCACAACTTTAGCCAGATAACCCCCATTTTTCAGTGCGTAACTTGTATTATGAAGTTAATTAAGGTTGACAAGCTTAAGTAAGAAGAATTGATGCTTTTGGCATTCAAATGGGCACTATAGGTGTGTTTCCTGTCCTCCTCACTGCCGACTTTTATTCCCCATTGACTTACATTGGGTTTCGTGTTTCGGGACGACCCCGACTTTTCCCTATAATCGGCCGATCTTGCTCGACCCGACTTTTAGAAAAGTCGGGTTTCACGAAACGAAACTCGACCCTAAAAAAACAAAAGTCGCTCAACTCTAATCATTCACTCTCATCCTTCTTCCCTTTCCCCTCTCTCTTTCATTTTTCTTTTATTCTTTTCGTTCTTAAATTTCCTTCCCTAATATTTTTCTTCTCACTTTGTTAATATAGAAATATATTGATATAATTATACGTCAAGGTATAGTTGAAGCCATGATAGTAGAAAGATTATGATGAACTGTTTGACAAAATACACTATTGCACTATGTTTATGCTACACATGGCTTGTTAAGTTTAATAAAAAGAGATTGTACATAAAAACAACCCCTTGTACATAAAAATAACCCCTTTTTCCAGACTCTCATTCCTTTCAGTTTTCTGTAGCTTTAATATATTGTTTTTTTGGATGTCCTGGTTTTTCCATTCTTGGTTCCGTGCTCCTCATAAAAGAAAGCATCTAAACTACCCTCCGATGATTATTATGCACAACACGGCTTCCTTAAAAGAGAAAATACATTGTAAGTCTGAAGTACTACCATACTACTAATTTGGTATTTAAGCATTTATCTTATTTGCAGCTGTCTAATCCCATTTAGAATTAATTTTGTATAGTTTAAAGAAACATTAATTCCAGGGTGCTGTACAGGTAGGAAGATGAAAGTTGTGCCCACGTTTCCCCTTGTTGATATGTGCTGTGATGCATTATAATGTTTTACATTGTAATGTGATGCAGTTGTATAATGCCCAGCAACAGGTAATGAGTAAGTGTAGGGAAGGTGACCTGACGGACGGACGGACCTGTCAGTATAGAGAAGGAAAGGTTTGCACAGTTCAGATAGTTGTCAGTTACTACAGTGGGGAAACAGCTAGGAAAGTGTAGTGGACATGCAGTACCTGGGTTGACCATTAGAGGGCAGGGAGGAGTGTGAGCAAAGGACTTGACATCAGCTTAGGGCTTAGGAAACCGTTGGTCATGGGGGGCGGAGTTACAGGGAACCAGGAAAGGTATAAATTTGAGGGAGGGTTCCAGAAAGTTCCAGTCCCCAGGGGGAGCTCAAGTGACAGGAGGACTATGACAGTCTGGGCACTCTGAGGAAAACCAAAGCAGGGGGGACTGAGGAGAGAGAACGTCAGGGGGGGGTGGTCCTGACAGGAAAGTACCGCAGAAAAGACGAGGCACTGAGGTAAAGCATACCGTATTGAGAGAGAGACGATTGTTCAGTAGAAGTACTGTTGGTTTACGGGCCTAAGGCGGCCACAGTGACGGATCTGACAGGAGCGTCGAAGAGTGTAAAGTACGGTGTGCGGGAAGCGGCTCTGGGAACGGAGAGCCGATAAGTAAAGTGAAGCAGTGCGGTGTACTGCGGAGGCCATCAAGTGGGCAGCAAGAGAGAATAAAACTTGGACCTGTTGTACCCGACATTTGCCTCCATCGTGTCTCTGTTACATCTCTGCGCGGTAAGAGAGGGACCACCCCCCCAGCTCGGCCCACCGACCCTACACTTGGCGTAGTCGGCAGGATCAACGCCGCTAATACGTCATCTTCTGCGGCAGACCTGCCTCAAAGAATGGAAAAAGACTGGGACTACTCTGTTTGGATTACAATCACTTGTGGATTACAAATTACCTACCTGTGCTATACAAATGGGGAGCGCTGTGGCGGATCTGTGTGGCCAGCAGAGGATCCGGGGCGGTACCAAGTACTGTTCAGTATGGCGGTATTGCTTCAGCGTAGAGGAGAGGTCCGGGTGTTCGCAGTTGTTCAGAATGGACTGGGACCCCCTCCAACGTACCCCAAAAGAAAGCTGTATGTGCCCGAAGACCGACGCTTCCATATATTGGACCCTGGCCGGTGGGTGGAGAGGCCTGCCGACGCCCCACCCCACAGAGGGAGTGACACCGAAGAAAAGCTTGGGTGTGGCTGTTTGGCGCCATTCGATTGCTGCCCACCGGACGGTATGAGAAGCTGCGGTGGTCGGGGCATCGGCCGCCTGGAGTGGCAATGGCGGCGGGAGACTGAGCTGAGCCAGAAGACGTCATCTTCAAAGCCATGGGCAGGAAGCGGAGCCTGTGCGGAGCTAAAAGGAGCGGCCGCCATTGATACCGGCGGAGGACTTCCCCGCAGAGTCCCTGAGCCTGGAGGCTAGGCCCGCGGAACAATGAGTTGAGGAGCGGAGACTGCGGGGGGAGCCACGTGGTGACGTGACTCAGGCCGCGGCACCGGGGATCGTGAGAGTTTCCCCGGCCCTGCTGGTGGCTTCACAAGCGGCCCCCACCATTCTGCCGCGGCACGCAGCCTCCAGCGTATCGGAAGGTCTAGCCGCGGAGGGCTCTATGGTGTTCACGGAGTTGAGTGAGGCCCCTGCCCCCGTCCCTGAGTCATCCCGCCCGGAGTCACCAGCGCAGAGCTCGGTTACAGAAGACGCGGCTGTGCTCCCCCGACCGGTAACAGCTTCTTTACCAGAACCGGCCGCCACCCCGGCTCTGTTAGAGGTTTTTGGATGCGGCCTACAATGCGGCCACGGCTATGCCGGCGCTAGAACCGGCTGTGGCCTGCTTGACAGGACCTGTGGCTCAGTCCTCTGGAAACACAGCTGCTCCCGTCCGCCACCCGGCCCCAGCGGCTGCTGGGCCGCAGATGTCATCGGCTGCCTCTGTCCCACGCACTTTTTCGGCGAAGTCCTGCCCACCGGACTCTAGAGCCTGCGCAGTACCCTCCGTATGGGTGGCAGAGGTTATTAATGGGAAGAAGGCACGGGAGCAAGTGATCTGGAAGCAGCTGCATGAAAAGGGAGAGGCAGGTATGGCGGTGAAGAGATCACAGGGACGGCTGGTATACACCAACATCGACAGGGGGTACGGTTTCATCCGTGATAAGACTGGCCAGAAGGTGTATGTGAATGTGGCCTCTATACGGCATGGCCGGGCTCTGAAGGAAGGGGACTTAGTTTCCTATTATAAAGAATACTGCCCCCGCGGATATTATGCCCAAGGAATGCGAACCCCCATAAAGAGGACTGTTGTGGACACTCCCTGCATCCCAGGAGCTCCACGGCTGTGGGGCCCCTTGCTACCGGCCATCAGGAGATGGTCTGGACTGTCAGGATTCCGTTGCACCATTGTGCAGACCACGAGGACAGTTTTCCGTCCAGGTTACAGAAAATGTTTTTTTAAATTGCAGTTAGTTTGCCTGACATGGCAGGGATGCGAAAAAAAGGGGAAGTGTCAATGTCAAAGGAAGGGGGGAAGTAGAACATGTGATGTTGTATTGTTATATGTTGGTTTTAGAAGCAAAAGAAAAAAATATATAAAAATGGGTACTTTTGCTATTATAAAGTTGTTTAATGTATAATATGCCAAAGTAAAATGCAACAGGTCCGGGTAAAGGAAGGTCTGAGGGACCAACGGGAAGTGTGAGATCCGAAGAGGGGTCTATGTGTGAAGAGGGTCTGGGAGACCGAGACGCCGACCATGACATGTAATTGAAAGAAAGGTACAAGAGGTGAAAGATGTGAAAAGACAGCCATCCTAGGTCAGGTCCCCGACACCACAGACACCCCTGAAGGAGAGAGATGGATGCCGGCAATGATCTGGTAGGTGTGAGACCTCGATCATGGTGTACCAGACTGGGGAAGGTAACAGAAGGGGAGAGTAGGGGAAGGTACACGCCATAGAGAGAATATGGGTGTACCTAGCCCAGTGTGAAAGACGTCATGTGGCGTGCGCGCTGGTGAGTAGCAGTAGGCTACTCAGAGCATGGTGCTCCCAGTATGGTTCGGCCCCCGCAGGTAGTGGGTTTGGCCCAACAGCTGGTCCGACAACAGAGTGTAGGTGAAACTTCAGAACAACGAAGGCAGAGATGACGATTGTCGAGGACGACAATGGATAAAGGAAGGGAGAGTGTAGGAAAGGTGACCTGACGGACGGACGGACCTGTCAGTATAGAGAAGGAAAGTAAATCAAATAAATATAGTGCCAAGGTAAATAGGTACTTCCAAAAAATACATAAGAAACCCGAAAGAAAAACGAAGCTTTTTTTACCATAAAAATAGAATTTATTTTAAACTGTTATTAGCAACAATGCAATTTTTTATATATATCACAAAAAATACACAATTAAGTTAAATTAATACATGCAACAATGCAAAAAAGATTTTTAGGAGGGGAAACACCAATACAAAAAAAGGGCTGCAAGAATAATCTTATGGCACAAATAGACTAATTATTCACGTTGCACACATTTTCTATTATACATATTGATGCAAAAAAGGACCAAAGATGGACAGTATTATAAGTATAAGGTGCAAAAAACGCCTCCCAAATATCCCATTCAAAGGCCTTAAATAGTGGCAAAAAAACCTTCTTTAAGATTTATAAAGTGCAAATGCATAAATGGAAAAAGATTTCATATAGTAAAGCAGCGTTAGTGCAACAATGAGCACATATTAATGCAAAAAAGGACCAAAGATGGACAGTATTTTAAATATAGGGTGCAAAAAACGCATCCCAAATATCCTATTCAAAGGCCTTAAATGAAAAAAACTTTCTTAAAGACTATTTATAAAGTGCAAATGCAAAAAAAGATTTTGTGTAGTAAAGCAACATTAGTGCAACAATGAGAGAAACTGATGCCACAATAAATATGCAAGGAAACAAATGTGCTAAATTGAAAAGTCTGTATTCATACCTGATAGCAGCAAAAAACCCCAACGCGCGTTTCGCACTTGGCTTTATCCAGGGGAAGTGTATACTAATATGCCATGCATTTGCGCTTTTATATGGTGTCATAATCATTGGTGGCAGCGGCTAAAAGCATCACATGCGCTCATGAGTCCCGGCGCAACGCCCACCGTAGCAGACATCTGCATGACAACCGCCCACCTCCAAGACCTGACGTCAAGGCAGGGAGGACGGACATCAATGCGACGCATCACCATGGTGAAGGGGCGTCGCTCAGTTGACCAGTCTCCGCCCGCCAGCCCGACGCATCAGGGCGAGTGGGAGGAGTCCAGCCCTGGGCGAGCATCACCATGGTAACGGATGTAAATGTCGCCGAGATGTCCGACCAACCCACCAGAACCCCGCGCGCCAGGGCAAAGGAAGAGGCCGGACATCACCGCAGACGTACTGCATCCAGGGGCGAGACGTCAAAGCTGACGAGCGGATGTGTATACCTCAAATGTGCAGAGATGAAAACAAGAATTATACAGATATAAATGTAAAATATGTAAAAGGAAGAAAGGCATATAAGTGTAAGTGCAATTTAAGTGTATATCCAAGATTATATAAATGTGCCTAAATAAATGTGCAAAAATGAGAAAAAATGTGAAAAAGATGCTTAATTAAAAGCAGAAAAACATGGGGGATTTTTTTAAAAAGTATATATTGTGAGGATTAAATAAACAAAAAAAGGGGACCATTGGAGCACAGTGCGTGTAAAAAAGTGATCAAATAACATATACAGATAAATTATATATATACATATAGATGAAAAAGCGCCATTGAAAACCAGTGTATACATAAATGGTAAACAAATGACATATATAAATATATACATATAAGATAGATGTGCATATTTTTGTTAGAAATTCCATAAAAATACATGCAGAAGAGATGCATATACTGTGCACAATTATAAAGACAATTAGACAATATGTAAATACTGTGCAAATATTGATAAAAGTCCGGTGAGTGTGTTAGAATAAAGAAAAAACAGGAATATTCTTGCAAAGGACATGTCTTCTTCCTAAGATATGATTTACATTTCCACCAAGGAGGGAAGGTATCAATTATTGCATGATACAGGAAAGCCGCAATCAAAGAGAGAGCCAAAAAATACAAAAGAAAAAATTAAAACCAAGACAAAGACGTGTCGGGCTGGCGGGTGGAGACTGGTCAACTGAGTGACGCCCCTTCACCATGGTGATGCGTCGCATTGATGTCCGTCCTCCCTGCCTTGACGTCAGGTCTTGGAGGTGGGCGGTTGTCATGCAGACGTCTGCTACGGTGGGCGTTGCGCCGGGACTCATGAGCGGATGTGATGCTTTTAGCCGCTGCCACCAATGATTATGACACCATATAAAAGCGCAAATGCATGGCATATTAGTATACACTTCCCCTGGATAAAGCCAAGTGCGAAACGCGCGTTGGGGTTTTTTGCTGCTATCAGGTATGAATACAGACTTTTCAATTTAGCACATTTGTTTCCTTGCATATTTATTGTGGCATCAGTTTCTCTCATTGTTGCACTAACGTTGCTTTACTACATGAAATCTTTTTTTGCATTTGCACTTTATAAATAGTCTTTAAGAAAGTTTTTTTCATTTAAGGCCTTTGAATAGGATATTTGGGATGCGTTTTTTGCACCCTATATTTGAAATACTGTCCATCTTTGGTCCTTTTTTGCATTAATATGTGCTCATTGTTGCACTAACGCTGCTTTACTATATGAAATCTTTTTCCATTTATGCATTTGCACTTTATAAATAATCTTAAAGAAGGTTTTTTTGCCACTATTTAAGGCCTTCGAATGGGATATTTGGGAGGCGTTTTTTGCACCTTATACTTATAACACTGTCCATTAGAGTTGAGCGAAACGGGTCGAAAAATTTCAAAAGTCGCCGACTTTTGGCAAAGTCGGGTTTCATGAAACGAAACCCGACCCTAGGATGAGGTCGGCCACGAGGTCGGCGACTTACGCGCCAAAGTCGCGTTTCAAAAGTTTGTTTTGCGCTCTTTTTCAGCCAATCAGGATCCACGGGCACTGTGGGCAACGTGATGACATAGGCAGGGGTCACCACCATCTTTCAGAAGGGCATGCAAGTGATTGGCTTGCTTTGGTGGGCGTCACAGGGGGTATAAAAAGGCGTGCACGCCGACCGCCATCTTACTTCTGCCGATATCAGTATAGGGAGAGGTTGCTGCTGATTCTGTAGGGAGAGCGTTAGGCAGGGAAGAAGACAAAAAAACTGCTTCTGCTGCTAGCGATTTGGCCTGCACAACACACCAGTCACTGTGTGTGCAGTGCAAGGGGAGGCTATATAGTGGTGTATCAGTGGTGTTGGTTGTTGGGCTGCCTTCTAAGGCTTCCTGACATTCCTGCATTGCTGTTTACCCACTGCTCCGCAAACTGCTTTTTTAAAAGCAATCCCAATTTTTTTTTTTGTCCTGCTGAGAAGAAAAAAAAACTGCTTCTGCTGCTAGCGATTTGGCCTGTACAACACACCAGTCACTGTGTGTGCAGTGCAAGGGGAGGCTATATAGTGGTGTATCAGTTGTGTTGGTTGTTGGGCTGCCTTCTAAGGCTTCCTGACATTCCTGCATTGCTGTTTACCCACTGCTCCGCAAACTGCTTTTTTAAAAGCAATCCCAATTTTTTTTTTTGTCCTGCTGAGAAGAAAAAAAAACTGCTTCTGCTGCTAGCGATTTGGCCTGTACAACACACCAGTCACTGTGTGTGCAGTGCAAAGGGAGGCCATATAGTGGTGTATCAGTGGTGTTGGTTGTTGGGCTGCTTTCTAAGGCTTCCTGACATTCCTGCATTGCTGTTTACCCACTGCTCCGCAAACTGCTTTTTTAAAAGCAATCCCATTTTTTTTTTTTGTCCTGCTGAGAAGAAAAAAAAACTGCTTCTGCTGCTAGCGATTTGGCCTGCACAACACACCAGTCACTGTGTGTGCAGTGCAAGGGGAGGCTATATTGTGGTGTATCAGTGGTGTTGGTTGTTGGGCTGCCTTTTAAGGCTTCCTGACAGGCTGGCATTGCTGTTTACCCACTGATCTGCAAACTGCTTTTTTAAAAGCAATCCAATCTCCCTTATCCTCTAGTCACTTTTGTCACAGCTGTGCCATCGAGCCTGTGACATAGCGCTCAGATATCAGTGGGCCTCACACAATCCAAAAGTGTCCAGTGTCCACAAGTGTGTGCAGAAATTCAAAATCTCCTTTATCCTCTAGTCACTTTGGTCACAGCTGTGCCATCGAGCCTGTCACATAGCGCTCAGATATTCATTGGGCCTCAATCCAAAAGTGTCCAGTGTCCACAAGTGTGTGCAGAAATTCAAAATCTCCCTTATCCTCTCGTCACTTTTGTCACAGCTGTGCCATCGAGCCTGTGACATAGCGCTCAGACATCAGTGGGCCTCACACAATCCAAAAGTGTCCAGTGTCCACAAGTGTGTGCAGAAATTTAAAATCTCCCTTATCCGCTAGTCACTTTGGTCACAGCTGTGCCATCGAGCCTGTCACATAGCGCTCAGATATTCATTGGGCCTCACACAATCCAAAAGTGTCCAGTGTCCACAAGTGTGTGCAGAAATTCAAAATCTCCCTTATCCTCTCGTCACTTTTGTCACAACTGTGCCATCGAGCCTGTCACATAGCGCTCAGATATCAGTGGGCCTCACACAATCCAAAAGTGTCCAGTGTCCACAAGTGTCTGCAGAAATTCAAAATCTCCCTTATCCTCTAGTCACTTTGGTCACAGCTGTGCCATCGAGCCTGTCACATAGCGCTCAGATATTCATTGGGCCTCACACAATCCAAAAGTGTCCAGTGTCCACAAGTGTGTGCAGAAATTCAAAATCTCCCTTATCCTCTCGTCATTTTTGTCACAGCTGTGCCATCGAGCCTGTCACATAGCGCTCAGATATTCAATGGGCCTCACACAATCCAAAAGTGTCCAGTGTCCACAAGTGTGTGCAGAAATTCAAAATCTCCCTTATCCTCTAGTCACTTTTGTCACAGCTGTGCCATCGAGCCTGTGACATAGCGCTCAGATATCAGTGGGCCTCACACAATCCAAAAGTGTCCAGTGTCCACAAGTGTGTGCAGAAATTCAAAATCTCCTTTATCCTCTAGTCACTTTGGTCACAGCTGTGCCATCGAGCCTGTCACATAGCGCTCAGATATTCATTGGGCCTCAATCCAAAAGTGTCCAGTGTCCACAAGTGTGTGCAGAAATTCAAAATCTCCCTTATCCTCTCGTCACTTTTGTCACAGCTGTGCCATCGAGCCTGTGACATAGCGCTCAGACGTCAGTGGGCCTCACACAATCCAAAAGTGTCCAGTGTCCACAAGTGTGTGCAGAAATTTAAAATCTCCCTTATCCGCTAGTCACTTTGGTCACAGCTGTGCCATCGAGCCTGTCACATAGCGCTCAGATATTCATTGGGCCTCACACAATCCAAAAGTGTCCAGTGTCCACAAGTGTGTGCAGAAATTCAAAATCTCCCTTATCCTCTCGTCACTTTTGTCACAACTGTGCCATCGAGCCTGTCACATAGCGCTCAGATATCAGTGGGCCTCACACAATCCAAAAGTGTCCAGTGTCCACAAGTGTCTGCAGAAATTCAAAATCTCCCTTATCCTCTAGTCACTTTGGTCACAGCTGTGCCATCGAGCCTGTCACATAGCGCTCAGATATTCATTGGGCCTCACACAATCCAAAAGTGTCCAGTGTCCACAAGTGTGTGCAGAAATTCAAAATCTCCCTTATCCTCTCGTCATTTTTGTCACAGCTGTGCCATCGAGCCTGTCACATAGCGCTCAGATATTCATTGGGCCTCACACAATCCAAAAGTGTCCAGTGTCCACAAGTATGTGCAGAAATTCAAAATCTCCCTTATCCTCTAGTCACTTTGGTCACAGCTGTGCCATCGAGCCTGTCACATAGCGCTCAGATATCAGTGGGCCTCACACAATCCAAAAGTGTCCAGTGTCCACAAGTGTGTGCAGAAATTCAAAATCTCCCTTATCCTCTAGTCACTTTGGTCACAGCTGTGCCATCGAGCCTGTCACATAGCGCTCAGATATTCATTGGGCCTCACACAATCCAAAAGTGTCCAGTGTCCACTAAGTGTGTGCAGAAATTCAAAATCTCCCTTATCCTCTAGTCACTTTGGTCACAGCTGTGCCATCGAGCCTGTCACATAGCACTCAGATATCAGTGGGCCTCACACAATCCAAAAGTGTCCAGTGTCCACAAGTGTCTGCAGAAATTCAAAATCTCCCTTATCCTCTCGTCACTTTTGTCACAGCTGTGCCATCGAGCCTGTCACATAGCGCTCAGATATTCATTGGGCCTCACACAATCCAAAAGTGTCCAGTGTCCACAAGTGTGTGCAGAAATTCAAAATCTCCTTTATCCTCTAGTCACTTTTGTCACAGCTGTGCCATCGAGCCTGTCACATAGCGCTCAGATATCAGTGGGCCTCACACAATCCAAAAGTGTCCAGTGTCCACAAGTGTGTGCAGAAATTCAAAATCTCCCTTATCCTCTAGTCACTTTTGTCACAGCTGTGCCATCGAGCCTGTCACATAGCGCTCAGATATCAGTGGGCCTCACACAATCCAAAAGTGTCCAGTGTCCACAAGTGTCTGCAGAAATTCAAAATCTCCCTTAACCTCTCGTCACTTTTGTCACAGCTGTGCCATCGAGCCTGTGACAGAGCGCTCAGATATTCAGTGGGCCTCACACAATCCAAAAGTGTCCAGTGTCCACAAGTGTCTGCAGAAATTCAAAATCTCCCCTGTCCTTTTAGACACCTTGTACCTTGTTTTACATTACTATATAGTTTGTTGGATTTTGTCTACATTTCTACCAAAAATGAGGAAAGCTGGTGGAAGAGGGCGTGGAATTGGGCGGGGGTTGGCAGCTGGTAATGACGGTGTTGGTGGTGGATCTGATGGTAGTGGCAAGAGCAAAATAGGACCGAATGCAGGAGGTGTTGAGCTTGCGTCATCGTCTGGCTACATAAGGCCTCGAACGCTTAGTTTTCTAGGAGTTGGCAAACCGCTTTTAAAGCCAGAGCATCAGGAAAAAGTTTTGTCTTACATTGCTGACTCAGCCTCCAGCTCTATCGCCTCCTCTTCTTCAGTTGTAAAAAGTAAAAGCACTGAGTCGTCATTGGAGGCTCATGTTCATGAACCACACCTTTCCTTGTGTCCTTCACCCCAACCAAGATTGAAGGATGACGCAGGCCATACTACTGATTACTCCATGGAGCTGTTTTCACATACCATGCCTGGATTATCAAGTCAAATGGTGAATTACCCAGGCCAAGATGAATCTGACATGGAGTGCACTGATGCACAGCCGCTGATAGATGATTCTGCTGGTACATTCACTCAGAGCACTACATTGTCCTCGCAGTGTACAGAGCCAGATTCTGACCCTGATAAGACTCAGGTGCCCCTTCCTGCACACTATACCACGATACACGGTGACACAGAGGAAGGTGCACATGACATTGAAGAGGAGGTGATGGATGACCCAGTTGTTGACCCAGATTGGCATCCATTGGGGGAAGAGGGTGCTGCTTCCAATAGCTCAGATGAGGAGCATCCACAGCAGACATCGACATCGCAACAGCTGTTATCTGGCAGGCCCGGAGCACTCCAAAGACAGGTTCCAAACATCAAAAGAGTTGCTGGACAGCTTGTCCAGAGGGTCAAAAGATCACAGCGTGCTAGGCCGCAAAATGTCTGCCAAAGTAGGAAGAGTGCAGTGTGGCACTTTTTTGACCAAAATCCTCATGATCAGGCCAAGGTTATCTGTAAGATGTGTGCAAAGACCTTTAGCCGAGGGAAAAATCTGAAAAATTTGAATACCAGTTGGATGCTTAGATATTTAACCAGCATGCACTTGCAAGCGTGGACACAACACCAAACCTCAAGTGCCACATGTGCAACTGATCACAACGAAGGTAGTCAGAAACGCTACATTGTTTCCCCCACTGTAAGCCCACCGGTTAGCACAGCAGCAAATGTTGAGGTGTCGTTGCAAGGCCACAGCAGTCAGGGAATCCCACTGTTATATCAACGAAAGACTGATTCTAGGCCATCAGAAAGAACACCAACTCCATCACCATCATCAACCCTCTCTCAGTCCGCCCTGTCCACCGCTACTTCCACCATATGCAGCTCTCAAGTCCAGCTCACCCTCCCAGACACTATGAGTAGGTCAAGAAAGTACTCAGTCTCTCATCCGCGTACACTGGGTTTGAACGCCCACATTGCCAAACTAATCTCGTTTGAGATGATGCCCTTTCGGTTGGTGGAAAGCACAGCTTTCCGTGAACTCATGGCCTATGCAGTACCATGCTATGACCTACCCAGTCGCCACTTCTTCTCTCGCAAAGCCATCCCAGCCCTCCACCATCATGTGAAAGACCGCATTGTCCATGCACTCAAGAAGTCAGTGAGCGGAAAGGTGCACCTCACAACTGATGCATGGTCCAGTCGGCATGGCCAGGGCCGTTACGTGTCCATCACTGCGCAATGGGTTAATGTGGTGGATGCATGGTACACAGGCGACAGCGGTGGTGGGACAGTGCTGCCTAGCCCACGGTATAGGAAACAGTTGGCTGTAGGCGTTCGACCCTCCTCCTCCTCCTCCAGAAGCGAAAGCTCGTCCACAGAGCGCAGTCGTACGAGCACTCCATCTGCAGCTGCCACTGTTGCACATGATGTGTCCCCCTATCGAGCAGCTAGTGGAAAGCGTCAGCAGGCTGTGTTGCAGATGATGTGTTTGGGCAACAGACACACCGCCGAGGTGTTGGCCGAGTACTTGAAGCGACAAACTGAGTCATGGCTGGGCAGTGTACATCTTGAGGCAGGCAAGGTAGTTAGTGATAACGGTCGTAATTTTGTGGCAGCCATAGCCCTTTCAAAACTCAGCCATATACCTTGCTTGGCTCACACCTTGAACCTGGTGGTGCAGTGCTTCCTCAAAAATTATCCGGAGTTAACAGCCCTGCTCCAGAAGGTGCGAAGACTGTGCGCGCACATCCGCCGGTCGCCTGTACACTCCGTTCGTATGCAGAAGCTGCAGCGATTGCTCCACCTTCCCAACCACCGCCTCATTATCGACATTGCAACAAGGTGGAACTCCACCCTGCACATGGTGGAGCGGCTGTGCGAGCAGAGGCAGGCCATAATGCATTTGTGGGAGGATACACGGCCAGGCACTTTGAGAGCAGACATGGAGTTGACAGGTGTGCAGTGGTCGAAGCTGAAAGACCTCTGTAAAGTCCTTCAGTGTTTTGAGGAATGCACACGGCTGGTATGCGCAGACGACGGCATCCTAAGCATGAGCATCCCACTTATGCGTCTGCTCATGCAAACTTTGACGCACCTTAAGGAGCAGGCGTCTGCAGCCAATGTTGATGAGGAGGAAGAGGAGGAGGGAATCCTTGATGACATTCAGCCATTGTCTGCTCAGGGACCTCTCCTGGACAAGGTGGAGGAAGAAGAGGAGGAGGAGGATGATGGGGATGATTACTTAGGGGAGGAGGATGCATCTCGTGGGGCAAGTGAAAATGTTGGCGTGGCAAGGTCTGGTACAGGGTTTGTGCGTGACTGGAGGGATGTGGATTTGCCAGAAAGTGCTCCTCCACCCAGCACTCGCAGTGCATCATTGACACCGGGAACATTGGCCCACATGTCAGATTATGCCTTGCAGATCCTAAAAAGGGACCCACGCATTGCCAAAATGATGAACGATGACGATTACTGGTTGGCCAGCATCCTGGATCCACGCTATAAAGGCAAATTACAAAACATCATGCCACAGGAGAACCTTGACCTAATATTGGCTAATAAACAAGCAACTCTGGTAAATCGGTTGCTTGAGGCATTCCCAGCACACAGCAGCGGTGATGGTTCTCACACGAGCCGTACGGGCCGGGGACAGCTTGGCAGAGGTGTTCGTGGTGCACACAGCAGAAGTGGCGTTGGAGACAGGGGTTTCATGACAATGTTGTGGACTGATTTTTCAAATACCGCTCACACAACTGGTAATACTGCATCGATGGAAAGTGACAGGAGACAGCAGTTGTCAACTATGGTTACAAGCTACTTTTCCTCCCATATCGATGTTCTCCCACACAGGTCATTCCCCTTTGACTATTGGGCCGCTAAACTGGACACCTGGCCTGAATTGGCCCAATATGCCTTACAGGAGCTCGCTTGCCCAGCTGCAAGTGTGCTATCGGAAAGAGTCTTCAGTGCAGCTGGATCAATCCTGACAGAAAAAAGGACCCGTCTGTCAACCCAAAATGTGGATGATCTAACCTTCATTAAAATGAACCATGCATGGGTTTCCAATGATTTTGTCCCACCTTCCCCTGATGACACATAGGGTGACAGAAAAATGGCTTGCTTTGGTCCACCTCTTCCTGGGACTTCACCTATTTCGCCTTTTGCATCAGCTGAATGTCCAACATCAACATATGCCACTTTCTAAAACTCCCAAACTGTGCTGCCTCCCCCCCCCATGGCCGGGGTCACCACCTAGCGCACGACACCGTGCGAGTGCCGTTGCCCTGGACAGGTGGGTAGGCCGACTCTTGGGTGCGGGCACTGGCACAGGGTCCCTCATAGTGCAATCAAGTGTCTCTGATGGTGGTGGTGCACACCCGCCGTCAGACACACCGCCGTACTATGAGGGGCCCTGTGTCAGTACCGACGCCCACGAGTGGGCCCCCCTTGCTTGGGCAGGGCCCCAGCATTTGTAATCTTTACCTCTCCCTGCTCCTCCGCTGTGTAATCTGGGCCGTCAAATCCATACTGTGCCTGACACCGTCTGAGCCTGCCTCCTGATGTACAGACATATATTTTGAATGTATACGCTATCCATACATGTTATCCGGGGATACGGTACCCTTTCTAACCTTTGTGCAATCACGTGCAATCCATACTGGGCCTAACACCGTCTGAGCCTGCCTCCTGATGTACAGACATATATTTTGAATGTGTACGCTATCCATACATGTTATCCAGGGATACGGTACCCTTTCTAACCTTTGTGCAATCACGTGCAATCCATACTGGGCCTAACACCGTCTGAGCCTGCCTCCTGATGTACAGACATATATTTTGAATGTGTACGCTATCCATACATGTTATCCGGGGATACGGTACCCTTTCTAACCTTTGTGCAATCACGTGCAATCCATACTGGGCCTAACACCGTCTGAGCCTGCCTCCTGATGTATAGACATATATTTTGAATGTGTACGCTATCCATACATGTTATCCAGGGATACGGTACCCTTTCTAACCTTTGTGCAATCACGTGCAATCCATACTGGGCCTAACACCGTCTGAGCCTGCCTCCTGATGTATAGACATATATTTTGAATGTGTACGCTATCCATACATGTTATCCGGGGATACGGTACCCTTTCTAACCTTTGTGCAATCACGTGCAATCCACACTGGGCGTAACACCGTCTGAGCCTGCCTCCTGATGTATAGACATATATTTTGAATGTGTACGCTATCCATACATGTTATCCGGGGATACGGTACCCTTTCTAACCTTTGTGCAATCACGTGCAATCCATACTGGGCCTAACACCATCTGAGCCTGCCTCCTGATGTACAGACATATATTTTGAATGTGTACGCTATCCATACATGTTATCCAGGGATACGGTACCCTTTCTAACCTTTGTGCAATCACGTGCAATCCATACTGGGCCTAACACCGTCTGAGCCTGCCTCCTGATGTACAGACATATATTTTGAATGTGTACGCTATCCATACATGTTATCCAGGGATACGGTACCCTTTCTAACCTTTGTGCAATCACGTGCAATCCATACTGGGCCTAACACCGTCTGAGCCTGCCTCCTGATGTACAGACATATATTTTGAATGTGTACGCTATCCATACATGTTATCCGGGGATACAGTACCCTTTCTAACCTTTGTGCAATCACGTGCAATCCATACTGGGCCTAACACCGTCTGAGCCTGCCTCCTGATGTATAGACATATATTTTGAATGTGTACGCTATCCATACATGTTATCCAGGGATACGGTACCCTTTCTAACCTTTGTGCAATCACGTGCAATCCATACTGGGCCTAACACCGTCTGAGCCTGCCTCCTGATGTATAGACATATATTTTGAATGTGTACGCTATCCATACATGTTATCCGGGGATACGGTACCCTTTCTAACCTTTGTGCAATCACGTGCAATCCACACTGGGCCTAACACCGTCTGAGCTTGCCTCCTGATGTATAGACATATATTTTGAATGTGTACGCTATCCATACATGTTATCCGGGGATACGGTACCCTTTCTAACCTTTGTGCAATCACGTGCAATCCATACTGGGCCTAACACCATCTGAGCCTGCCTCCTGATGTACAGACATATATTTTGAATGTGTACGCTATCCATACATGTTATCCAGGGATACGGTACCCTTTCTAACCTTTGTGCAATCACGTGCAATCCATACTGGGCCTAACACCGTCTGAGCCTGCCTCCTGTTGTATAGACATATATTTTGAATGTGTACGCTATCCATACATGTTATCCGGGGATACGGTACCCTTTCTAACCTTTGTGCAATCACGTGCAATCCATACTGGGCCTAACACCGTCTGAGCCTGCCTCCTGATGTATAGACATATATTTTGAATGTGTACGCTATCCATACATGTTATCCGGGGATACGGTACCCTTTCTAACCTTTGTGCAATCACGTGCAATCCATACTGGGCGTGAGAACGGCTGGCGAGCTGTTAAGCAAGCTACAGCACCTGTGGTTTGCACACGTAAGTTTTTCATTTTTTCAGGAATGACGGTTAGGCCTAATTCCGGAACTGCGGTTGACCTGCACTTACTGGGAAATCATTGTTCGCGGGTAATAATTGTCATCAGTGATTCCCATCACTAACGTTGTTCAGCGGGTTATCTGCACCTGTAAGCGAAAAACGCTGGCCTTTTCAGTGTAGCGCACATGCAGCCACGGACATGTAATGGCATGACACACCAGTTATTGGCCAATCTCATGTGCCAGAGCCTCACGTGTCCCTCTAGTAAGCCGGACTCGGACCGCGGGGCATGACGGAGTCTCGTTCGTTAACGGAATTAAGCTTGCAATGTGTGCATCTGTTCTGTAGCTGGCATGGTTGAGGTTTCCCAGGTGGAGTCGAATTTAACCGTAGGCTCCACTCCTGGTGGTGCCCTTCTGGACATTCCTTTAAGGTTCAGCTTTGCAACCATACTGCCCACGTAAAACAAACACTTTGCCTTCATGAACGCTGTTTGGAGGGTCATGACTCGTGGGAATAACGCCGCCCAATCAGTTAACCTGCTAGAGAGATCGTTCGTTGCTCCCAAGCATGACATCACACTCCCTAGGAAGAAGGTAATGCCACTGTGGCGACCGTACTCCTGGGGGCGACACAAGTGCACTGATGCCCAGCCACTGCTCGATGAATCTGCTGGTACATTGACCCAGACCACTACATTCCCCTCGCACGCTACTCGGCCTGAATCTGACCCTGATGAAACTCAGGTTACCCTTCCCATATACAGTTCCATCTTACACGGTGACAAAGAGGAAGCTGCAGATGAAAGTGCAGGTTCGGCCCACCCGCCATCAGACACACCACCGTACTATCAGGGGCCCTGTGCCAGTGCCGTCGCCAACGAGTGGGCCCCCCCCTGCTTGCTCAGGATCACAGCACTTGCAAAGTTGAAATACTGTGCAGTGAGATGGAAGATGGGGACGACGACTAGTCCAGACAAGTACAGGGATTCCCTAGCGAGGAGACTTATTTGATTGTTTTCAATGTTGGGACAGCAATTTTTGGGGAGCACTATACTCTGGAGAATAATAGATGGTGCCCACCATACACTGGAACATTCCAAAGGTGGACATCAGACACTGGAGCAGCATTTACAGGGCCCATTATACACTAGAGCAGTAGAAATGGGGCCCATTATGTTTGGAGCATTATTTGGGCCCATAAGACAGTGGAGCTTCATCCATGGGGACCAACATATACTGTAGCATTATGTGGAGCTCATCATATACTTTTTCAAACATTATATGGGACCAATGATTCTGTATGGAGAAATAGATGGGCCTCGTCATGAGATGTAAAAAGTGAAGTATTTTTCATTGTACTATACCGCTATTTCTCTGCCGTATCGGAGCATGATGAGTTGTGGTATGTGTTAAAGGGGCGCTCTTTCGCCCAGGGCACATGAAAACCTGGAGCCAGCCCTACCCCCCCACAACTTTAGCCAAATAACCCCCATTTTTCAGTGCGTAACTTGTATTATGAAGTTAATTAAGGTTGACAAGCTTAAGTAAGAAGAATTGATGCTTTTGGCATTCAAATGGGCACTGTAGGTGTGTTTCCTGTCCTCCTCTCACTGCCGACTTTTATTCCCCATTGACTTACATTGTGTTTCGTGTTTCGGGACGACCCCGACTTTTCCCTATAATCGGACGATCTTGCTCGACCCGACTTTTGGAAAAGTCGGGTTTCACGAAACGAAACGCGACCCTAAAAAACCAAAAGTCGCTCAACTCTACTGTCCATCTTTGGTCCTTTTTTGCATCAATATGTATAATAGAAAATGTGTGCAACGTGAATAATTAGTCTATTTATGCCATAAGATTATTTTTGCAGCCCTTTTTTTGTATTGGTGTTTCCCCTCCTAAAAATCTTTTTTGCACTGTTGCATGTATTAATTTAACTTAATTGTGTATTTTTTGTGATATATATAAAAAATTGCATTGTTGCTAATAACAGTTTAAAATAAATTCTATTTTTATGGTAAAAAAAGCTTGCACAGTTCAGATAGTTGTCAGTTACTACAGTGGGGAAACAGCTAGGAAAGTGTAGTGGACATGCAGTACCTGGGTTGACCATTAGAGAGCAGGGAGGAGTGTGAACAAAGGACTTGACATCAGCTTAGTCCTTAGGAAACCGTTGGTCATGGGGGGCGGAGTTACAGGGAACCAGGAATGGTATAAATTTGAGGGAGGGTTTCAGAAAGTTCCAGTCCCCAGGGGGAGCTCAAGTGACAGGAGGACTACGACAGTCTGGGCACTCTGAGGAAAACCAAAGCAGAGGGGACTGAGGAGAGAGAACGTCAGGGGGGTGGTCCTGACAGGAAAGTACCGCAGAAAAGACGAGGCACTGAGGTAAAGCATACCGTATTGAGAGAGAGACGATTGTTCAGTAGAAGTACTGTTGGTTTACGGGCCTAAGGCGGCCACAGTGACGGATCTGACAGGAGCGTCGAAGAGTGAAGAGGGGACGGTGTATACATACACGTCCCCAGTGTAAAGTACGGTGTGCGGGAAGCGGCTCTGGGAACGGAGGGCCGATAAGTAAAGTGAAGAAGTGCATTGAAGTGCGGTGTACTGCGGAGGCCGTCAAGTGGGCGGCAAGAGAGAATAAAACTTGGACCTGTTGTACCCGACATTTGTCTCCATCGTGTCTCTGTTACATCTCTGCGCGGTAAGAGAGGGACCACCCCCCAGCTTGGCCCACCGACCCTACATAGGTATGGATTGAATTAAGAATTGGGACTAGCCCAGAGAGGGAGAGGCTAAGTAGCAAGATCCAAGAGGATTTCCTGGTAGCGAGTCAGACAAGGCTTAGCTTGCAGCTACAGCACACCTTTGGTCTGAGTACTCAGCCGAGCTGCATGAGTTGGGTATCCCTGCTGTGACTGGAGAACTAGACGGTGGATAGCGAGATCTGTAGTAGAGAAAGGAGAAGTGATAGGAAGACAGAATGATGTACTGGAGACAGTTCCTGGGGCAGGATGCCTAGTAGTACCGCCCCGAGATTGCAAGTCAGGGGGTTAATGGGCCAGGATGGAACAGGGAAAGTGAGATGAAGAGTAACTTGGCAGGAGTTCAAAGGCATCAGCAAGGGCAGAAGCTAAGTATTGTCCATAGTGTGAAACTAATTTCTTTAAGGGAAAGGCGGGTGTAGAACCGCAGGTTGATGCATAGATTTCTCATGTATTGGAAGATGGTACCATTATTGGGGACCGGAAAGACTCCTGTAGTACTGCTGCTGAGTGGTGGTGATGGTGGTGATGCTAGCTGAGGCAAAGGCAAGTCAGCTTAGAGAAGGAAAGCATAAAATGTGTGTGAAGAAACTCCATGTTCTAAAAGAAACGTTTGTGAGGTTATGCAGTCGCTATCTATTGTACATAATTCCTACACAGTTACTGTTCAGTAAAAAACTGGTTATTGTTGGCTGGTGGTCTTCCTCAATGAACATCTCAACACCTGGCCTGGCCAGCCAAAGTCACCGGCATCATGCGGCCTGCAAAGGCGTAGAACTCTCATGAACGAATCTAGCACACCCAGCCAGGACTTCCATCTTCATGTAATGTGCCAGTGCATGGAAGACGAGTATCTCGTCCATAACTATGACCAAGTGCCATGTAACATATATATGATACAGGTTTCAATTAGACATGAGTGGATCAGCCATTTTGCTGGACCCAGGGCAGAAACTAATTACTAAAAAATACAACTGCATTTTGCTTGTAAGATATGCACATTTTATACTGAAATATGAGTATATATCATATAATATTCTGCAGGTAGAAACGGTAATTAGGATGCTGCATATCAATGTTTGAAACTTCGGTTTCTGAGGGTACAAGAAACGTTCCATTGTATTAGAGGGTGATAATGACTGGTCAACATGTCTCTGGGTAATGTAAATACAGTGTGTTAATGAGAAAGAATCATGATTTAGTTATACTTTTGTAAACATATTGTAGGGAAAAGAACAGGTAGATCAAAGCAGTTCTTTGTTCACAAGATGAGACATAGTCTCTCCAGAATGAAGGGGGAAGTGGATAACTTACCCAAAATGGGTATAAAGACCAAAATGTGACAAGGGTGAAAGGGAGATGAAAAGACTGAAGGAGGGTTGGCATTAAGGGATGTGCCTCTGAGAGGTAGGCAATATCAAGGAGAGAACATTGCACGTAGAGCCAAACCAAGGTGGCATGTCTAGGAAACATTAGGTGAAAGGATCCTTTCTGGAACATATGAGATTATGCGAATGACTGTAAGCTTAATTAATTAGAATCATAGATGATAGAATGTTAGAGTTGGAAGTGACCTCAAGGGTCATGGTGTCCAACCCCCTGCTCAATGCAGGATTCAATAAAGGATTTCAGGCAGATTTTTGTATAAAATTATTTCGTTTTATACACTTTTGTTGGTGTGCTTTTTTTGCTGACCATCCCCTAGAATCTATGTAGAGATATTATCATGCAATACTCTTACTGCTTGATATCAGTGTTGTCAATAATAGTATTTTTTCATTTTGCTATTCGGTATTTTTGTCATTCCATATTGATATCGGTTGCAATAATAGTATTTCTCACATGGTGAATTCAAGTCCACTCAAATTGTTGATAAGGACTTACTATGTTTGAGTAATACCCCATCAGGTACTATTGAGGCAGCAAAAAGATATTAGTGAGGGAGACTGTGAACTTTTCTGAAGAGGGATTCTTTTAGGTTTCTTATCAATATTTCAAAACTGGAAGAGAGTCTGAAGGATAGGGGCTGAGTTTCAGAGCATCGGGATTGTGAATTCCTGAAGTTGTAACCCACAACATCAGATCTCCACAGGGGTGCACAATACAACTCTAAAGGCCCCTTTACATTTAGCGATGAACCAGCGATCCAGACCATGATACGACCCGGTCAGGATCGCTGGTGCATCGCTAAATGGTCGCTAGTGAGCTGCCAAACCGGCAGATCTCACCAGCGATGCAGCAGCGGTCGGCGGTCGCACTTACCTTTCAGACGTGGCGAGTGTGACCGTCTTCCGCCCGCGTCCATGGCTCACTCGTCGGTGCCAGAAGGAAGCCGACGACGAGAAATGGACCAGGCCGATCTCGCGCGATCAGCGATAGCCAGCGGGGGAGCTGGTTGGAGGTAGGTGTCACATGTAGCGATATCGCTAGCAATATCGCTGATGCATCACAAAATCGGTGACTCTTTAGTGATATTGCCAGCGATATCGCTATGTGTAAAGCCCCCTTTAGAGATGGTTGTATGAAGAGCAGTCAAGAGGAAAGCAATGATGGATGATCTTGTGAGTACCAGAGATTATGTGTGGGGAAGTGGCAGGAGATTAGGTCAGAGATGTTTGGAGGCGATAGGCTATGAACAGCCTTTCAAGCTTTTCCTATTACTACAAACTGAATTATTCGTGTGGGAATTCTTTTAAAGCGGGTGACAATATTAGCATTGGCTTAAGATTGAGGCAAAGGAACAGTGGAGGCAGAGGAGGATTAACAGGAGTTGAGATGAGTTGAGAGTAGATTGGTGGGGTGCAAGTTTATAGATGAGAAGCCACAAAGAAGAATGTTGTGGTAAACTCTTCATTTGGCTAAAAGACTGTGAGCACTTTCTAACCATTGACTACCATCGATCATTTGCTACTTTCCAAACTATTGCACATAGAGAAAAGTCAGATACCTGAGAGGCAGTAATATCATCTCTGCTAAGTATGGTTGGATGGCAGTAGGTAACCAAATGTGATTTTTTTTTTTGTGTGTAAATTTTCACTGAACCATTTGAATTGTTATTTTTTTTTTTTATAATTTCCAGGCTTTGGTATGTGGAAGAACAGAGCCACTGAAGAAGCCAATGGATGACTCCACCAAGGTCAACAATACCAAGACTCTTCTGAATAATTTATTCCTTCTCCATGTAAGGGACAGTCAAAAAGTCATGAATTCTGAGTGGAAGGCATTAAGAAAATGGGGAGTAAACGACAAGCCCTTTCTGCCTGTTGATGAAGAACTTTTTGTGAAAGATATGCTTTCAAAAATTCTGTTCATGAGAATTTGTCACAGCTGTGATCCATGGATTATTGGAAAGTAGCTGCTGCTCTGTTGCCACCTTACAAGTGACCTTTATCTACAAAGCAATCAACAGTCAAAAAGTAGGAATTTAATTACTCCCAACCTGAAGCAAATAAAATTAAAACATTAGATTTGGCATATCATAAAGTTCTCCAATAATAACATTTTTGCATTGCCTGCCATACACCATGAGAGAGCCAAGGAACAAGCAACACGAATATATCTAACTGACTGATTTGTTTAATTCAAATCCTTTTTATATTATTTATCGTATATTGTGTGTGACCAGTTACCCAGTTATCACAAACAACTTAATGTCAAACCCAAGGTTTTGGATTAATTGTAACAAGGAAATGAGACAATAAAATGAGACAATGTATATTTTGATGAGTTGTGGTGTACCTTACTTCAGAAATCTTACTCCCATTTGAGACTGGAGTAAGATTTCTGCACGCATGCCACTTGTCAGATGTTCCGGATACAATAAGAGATGTGCACACCTCTCAATGTATCAGGACCATCTGATTCCATTATGCTTCCTCATCAAAAGCAGAGTGAAAATTGAAGTGCTTGATAAATTGGGCCATGGACTGCACATCCAAATAATATACATTGATCTACTGAAGCTAAGGAAAATGTTCAAAAATTAGGTTCTTAGTTAACATTTTGATCAATTTCTATAAGCCCACTGCCACATCACAGCAAACCTCTAGTAGGTATATTACTATACCATGACCACAACTGCCACAGCACTGCTCCAGCAGGGGATCGACCCAGGTGTCCAGCAGAAAGAACTCACTAAGTGGTTCTCCATGCAGTGGCAGTAGGATTATGCGATTTCATCAAAATCTTCAAATTTGAAAAATGTTCTTAGCTGCAGTAGATCTATGTATATAGTCAAGATCGGAATCATGTGGCTCGTAGTTTAGACAACATGATTACAGGGACTGGCTACCTTAACATTAGGGCACTCAGAGAAAACCTCTGATTTGACACAATTAATTAGAGGGTCAGTATTTAGAAATTGTAAATATTGGGGACATAATGGGAGCACAAAGCTAGGGACAGTTAATTTGTGGTAGAATTGCGTTATACATACACCGGGCAAGAGCCGGTCTAGTGGGTGTGGCCTTACTAATACACTTGTATTGACCGAGGCTGCACCTCGACTAGTGATGAGGCCGTCCAGTGGGTGTGTCAGACTGGAGGGAGCAGCCTCTCTCCTTATGAGTGTATGGAGCGAGGCTGCGCCCACTGGCTGGGAGTGTGTATAATGCATAAATACCCTCCGGGCCTGGATCAGAAACTGGCGAATCCCCGCATGCACAATGCGTGCGCTGGGGGGATTCTTAAGTCTGCAGTCACACAGAGTGACTGCAGACTTATCGATTTGGAGCGGACAACCCCTTTAATATTAAGCAGAATTAACTTCAGCCTATTGGTTCAGCACTTACAACAGTCAACCGAAATGTGGCCTGGAATACTATCATTAAATCAAACCTATCATTTTTTAATCTAGAAGTAGTAGGTCGGCTGTATAGGCGCGTATCCGCCAATCAAATGGATAGCTTTTTTTGCAGAGATCTAATGGCAGTCATGCAAATCAGGATGGAAGTGCGCTGGGGGCGTGTCAGTGCACTTGAAAGAAGCAGTATAAATGCACTGACATGCCTCCAGTGCACTCCCACCCTCATTTTCATGTATTTTTTGCAGTAGATTTCTCATGACTGGCACATTGCATGTCTAAAAAAGTATAATCTTTAGGGGACAAGAGCCTATATAGCCATACCACTACTTTTACATGTAAAAAGAGGCTGGAAGCTTCCCTTTATTCTCCCAGGTAGTAATAATTAATTCATGGACCACTTTTAGTAAGGTGTTTTAACCACTATGTCCCCTAGATCCCCAGGAATGTTATTGCTAACTCCTAAGCTAAGCCATCTCACAATAGTAGTGGTCAGGATACTCAGGAAACAAAATGTACAATATTTAGATTTTAGGTTTTTTTATTGTTGTTGTTGTTTTAGACCTATGCAGGCAGTTCATCAGATTAATCTAGATCAATGTTCAATTATCAGTCATCTTGTACCTATAACGTTAATCTAGCTGTGCAGATGATACCATTTCTGGAAAATGCAGAGCAAAGTCTGCCTAGAGTAGTTATCATGATCGCGGAGTAACTAAAACTAAAGTGGCAGACGTCAATGCTAATACCCATAGCTTGGGAATGATTTACATATCGGAGAATAAACTTTCATTAGAAGTTACTCAGTTTCCGGATTTGAATGTTTTGACAGCAACTAGAAAAATCATAAATAAAATCAAGACATGGTGTAAATTGCCTTTTGTTATAGAAATGCAATCTGACACAGACGAAGATGACATGGTGTAGAGAAAGAGAAAATGTGTGCTGTTAATGAATGACTGAGAAGAAACAAATCTGTTCTTGGCATAAGATTATTTTTTTTAATCTGGGTAATTATAGTGGTTTGAAAAAACCACTATATTGTAATCCGAACACTGCTAACTTATTCTTCTTCTTATTTTCCAGTTGATTTCCGCAATTAATGCGGCCCGAACCGCTACACGCACAGACTCTGTTGAGGTGTCGTTTCGAAGCCAGCGTCCATGAGAGGTGTGCTAAGTATTTTTCGTGTCGATCGGATTTGTAGTTTTTGCGCAATTTGCGTTTGAAATTTTTTTTTCCCGTCATTGGAATGCACTGTCTCCAATGCTTTTCAATGGGAAGCTTAAAACATGCCCTGAGGCGATTGAAATGGCAGTTGAGCTCATTGATATGCGCAGGCACACCCAGTTACTATGTCAACGCCTACGAACGTCACATGACGCCCCGAGGACAGAGCTTCTGCCACATAATATCAGCTCTTAAAGCAAAACCCACAGCACAAATGCAAATCTAGCTTCATCACATGACGCATGCCCCTGAGAGAGAATGTGCGCCAAAGTGGATTTAGAAGCCCAGTGAGCCACCCTGGCTCTTAAAGGGCCGACGCGCCAAAGTGATTCTTAAAGGGCCAGCGCGCCAAATCGAAAGCTGAGTGACCCAAGGCTCCAAATCGGAGGCTGATAGACCCTGGCCTACAAAAAGGAGGCTGAGCAACCCTGGCATCCAAATCGGACCCAGAGTGGCCCCGCCCACCAAATCGGACCCTGAGGGGCCCCGCCCACCAAATCGGACCCTGAGGGGCCCCGCCCACCAAATCGGACCCTGAGGGGCCCCACCCACAAAATCGGACCCTGAGGGGCCCCACCCACAAAATCGGACCCTGAGGGGCCCCGGCCACAAAATCGGACCGTGAGGGGCCCCGGCCACAAAATCGGACCCTTAGGGGATCCGGCCACAAAATCAGACCCTGAGGGGCCCCGGCCACAACATCGGACCCTGAGGGGCCCCACCCACAAAATCGGATCCTGAGGGACCCCGGCCACAAAATCGGACCGTGAGGGGCCCCGGCCACAAAATCGGACCCTTAGGGGATCCGGCCACAAAATCAGACCCTGAGGGGCCCCGGCCACAACATCGGACCCTGAGGGGCCCCACTCACAAAATCGGACCCTGAGGGGCCCCACCCACAAAATCGGACCCTGAGGGGCCCCACCCACAAAATCGGATCCTGAGGGACCCCGGCCACAAAATCGGACCCTGACGGGCCCCGGCCACAAAATCGGACCCCGGCCACAAAATCGGACCCTGAGGGGCCCCGGCCACAAAATCGGACCCTGAGGGACCCCACCTACAAAATTGAACCCTGAGAGGCCCCACCCACAAAATCGGATCCTGAGGGGCCCCACCCACAAAATCGGACCCTGAGGGGCCCCACCCACAAAATCGGACCCTGAGGGGCCCCACCCACAAAATCGGACCCTGAGGGGCCCCGGCCACAAAATCGGACCCTGAGGGACCCCGGCCACAAAATCAGATCCTGAGGGGCCCCAACCACAAAATCGGACCCTGAGAGGCTCCGGCTACAAAATCGGACCCTTAGGGGCCCCAACCACAAAATCGGACCCTGAGAGGCTCCGGCCACAAAATCGGACCCTGAGGGGCCCCAACCACAAAATCGGACCCTGAGAAGCACCGGCCACAAAATCGGACCCTGAGGGGCCCCAACCACAAAATCGGACCCTGAGAGGCACTGGCCACAAAATTGGACTCTGAGGGGCCCCGGACACAAAATCGGACCCTGAGGGGCCCCGGCCACAAAATCGGACCCTGAGGGGCCCAACCCACAAAATCAGACTCAGTGTCCCCGCCCACCAAATTGGTCCCTGAAGGGCCCCGCCCACCAAATCAGACCCAGAGTGGCCCCGCTCACCAAATTGGACCCTGAGGGGTTCCGCCCACCAAATCGGACCCTGAGGTGCCCGCCCACCAAATCGGACCCTGAGGGGCCCCGCCCACCAAATCGGACCCTGAGGGCCCCCGCCCACCAAATCGGACCCTGGGGGGCCCTGCCCACAAAATCGGATTCTGAAAGGCCCCAACCACAAAATTGGACCCTGAGGGGCCCCAACCACAAAATCGGACCCTGAGAGGCCCCGCCCACCATATCGGACTCTGAGGGGCCATGCCCACTAAATCGGACCCTAAGGGGCCCCGACCACCAAATCAAGCCCTGAGGAGCCCAGGCCGCCGAATCGGATCCTGAGGGGCCCCACCCACCAAATCAGACCGAGTGGCCCCAACCACAAAATCGGACCCTGAGGGGCCCTGGCCACCAAATCAGACCCTGAGGGGCCACACCCACAAAATCTGACCCTGAGGGGTCTCGCCCACCAAATCGGACCCTGAGGAGCCCCACCCACCAAATTGGACCCAGAGGGGCTCCGCCCACAAATTCGGAACCTGAGGGGCCTCAGCCACAAAATCGGACCCTGAGAGGCTCCGGCCACAAAATTGGACCCTGAGGGGCCCCAACCACAAAATCGGACCCTGAGAAGCACCTGCCACAAAATCGGACCCTGAGGGGCCCCAACCACAAAATCGGACCCTGAGAGGCACTGGCCACAAAATTGGACTCTGAGGGGCCCCAGACACAAAATCGGACCCTGAGGGGCCCCGGCCACAAAATCGGACCCTGAGGGGCCCAACCCACAAAATCAGACTCAGTGTCCCCGCCCACCAAATTGGTCCCTGAAGGGCCCCACCCACCAAATCGGACCCAGAGTGGCCCCGCTCACCAAATTGGACCCTGAGGGGTTCCGCCCACCAAATCGGACCCTGAGGGGCCCTGCCCACCAAATTGGACCCTGAGGGGCCTCGCCCACCAAATCGGACCCTGAGGGCCCCCGCCCACCAAATCGGACCCTGAGGGGCCCCACCCATAAAATTGGACCCTGAGGGGCCCCAACCACAAAATTGAACCCAGAGTCGCCCAGACCACAAAATTGGACCCTGAGGGGCCACGGCCAATAAATAAGACCCTCAGGGGCCCCACCCACCAAGTCAGACCAAGAATGGCCCCCGCCCACCAAATCAGACCAAGGGGCCCAGTCCTACAAATCGGACCCTGAGGGGCCCCGCCCACCAAATCGGACCCTGAGGGGCCCCGCTCACCAAATCGGACCCTGAGGGGCCCAGCTCACCAAATGGAACTCTGAGGGGCCCCGCTCACCAAATCAGACCCTGAGGGGCCCCACTCACAAAATCGAACCCTGAGTGGCCCAGACCACCAAATCAGACCCTGAGGGGCCCCGGCCACAAAATCGGACCCTGAGGGGCCCCACCCACCAAATCAGACCAAGAATGGCCCCCACCCACCAAATCAGACCCTGAGGGGCCCCACCCTCCAAATCGGACCCTGAGGGGCCCCGCCCACCAAATCGGACCCTGAGGGGCCCCGCTCACCAAATCGAACTCTGAGGGGCCCCGCTCACCAAATCGGACCCTGAGGGGCTCCGCCCACAAAATCGAACCCAGAGTGGCCCAGACCACCAAATCGGACCCAGAGGGGCCCCGGCCACAAAATCGGACCCTGAGGGGCCCCGGCCACAAAATCAGACCCTGGGGGGCCCCGGCCACAAAATCAGACCCTGAGGGGCCCCGGCCACAAAATCAGACCCTGAGGGGACCCACCCACAAAATCGGACCCTGTGGGGCCCCACCCACCAAATCAGACCAAGAATGGCCCCCGCCCACCAAATCGGACCCTGAGGGGCCCCGCCCACCAAATCAGACCCTGAGGGGCCCCGCCCACCAAATCAGACCCTGAGGGGCCCCGCTCACCAAATCGGACCCTGAGGGGCCCCGCCCACAAACTCGAACCCAGAGTGGCCCAGACCACCAAATCAGACCCTGAGGGGCCCCGGCCACAAAATCAGACCCTGAGGGGCCCCGGCCACAAAATCAGACCCTGAGGGGCCCCGGCCACAAAATCAGACCCTGAGGGTCCCCGGCCACAAAATCGGACCCTGAGGGGCCCCGGCCACAAAATCGGACCCTGAGGGGCCCCGGCCACAAAATTGGACCCTGAGGGGCCCGGCCACAAAATTGGACCCTGAGGGGCCCCACCTACAAAATCGGATCCTGAGGGGCCCCACCCACAAAATCGGATCCTGAGGGGCCCCACCCACAAAATCGGATCCTGAGGAGCCCCACCCACAAAATCGGATCCTGAGGGGCCCCACCCACAAAATCGGATCCTGAGGGGCCCCACCCACAAAATCGGATCCTGAGGGGCCCCACCCACAAAATCGAATCCTGAGGGGCCCCACCCACAAAATCGGATCCTGAGGGGCCCCACCCACAAAATCGGATCCTGAGGGGCCCCACCCACAAAATCGGATCCTGAGGGGCCCCACCCACAAAATCGGACCCTGAGGGGCCCCACCCACAAAATCGGACCCTCAGGGGCCCCGGCCACAAAATCAGATCCTGAGGGGCCCCAACCACAAAATCGGACCCTGAGAGGCTCCGGCCACAAAATCGGACCCTGAGGGGCCCCAACCACAAAATCAGACCCTGAGAGGCTCCGGCCACAAAATCGGACCCTGAGGGGCCCCAACCACAAAATCGGACCCTGAGAAGCACCGGCCACAAAATCGGACTCTGAGGGGCCATGCCCACTAAATCGGACCCCAAGGGGCCCCGATCACCAAATCAAGCCCTGAGGAGCCCAGGCCGCCGAATCGGATCCTGAGGGGCCCCACCCACCAAATCAGACCGAGTGGCCCCAACCACAAAATCGGACCCTGAGGGGCCCTGGCCACCAAATCAGACCCTGAGGGGCCACACCCACAAAATCCGACCCTGAGGGGTCTCGCCCACCAAATCGGACCCTGAGGAGCCCCACCCACCAAATTGGACCCAGAGGGGCTCCGCCCACAAATTCGGAACCTGAGGGGCCTCAGCCACAAAATCGGACCAAGAGTGGCCCTGCCCACCAAATTGGACCCAGAGGGGCTCCACCCAAAAAATCAGATCCTAAGGGGCCCCACCCACAAAATCGGACCCTGAGGGGCCCCGGCCACAAAATCAGACCGTGAGGGGCCCCAACCACAAAATCGGACCCTGAGAGGCCTCGCCCACCAAATCAGACCCTGAGGGCCCCACCCACCAAATCATACCCTGAGGGGCCCGCCCACCAAATCATACCCTGAGGGGCCCGCCCACCAAATCAGACCCTGATGGGCCCCGCCCACCAAATCGGACCCTGAGGGGCCCCAACCACAAAATCGAATCCACAGAGCCCCACCCACAAAATCGGACCCTGATTGGCCCCGGCCACAAAATCGGACCCTGAGGGGCCCCGCCCACCAAATCGGACCCTGAGGGGCCCCGCCCACCAAATCGGACCCTGAGGGGCCCCGCCCTCCAAATCGGACCCTGAGGGGCCACGCTCACCAAATCGGACCCTGAGGGGCCCCGCTCACCAAATCGAACTCTGAGGGGCCCCGCCCACCAAATCGAACACTGAAAGGCTCCAACCACGAAATTGGACCCTGAGGGGTCCCGCCCACCAAATCTGACCCTGAGGGGCCCCGCCCACCAAATAGGACCCTGAGGGGCCCCACCCAGCAAATCAGACCATGAGGGGCCCCACCAACAAAATTGGACCCTGAGGGATTCCGGCCACCAATTCAAACCCTGAGGAGCCCAGGCCACTGAATCTGATCCTGAGGGGCCCCACCCACCAAATCAGACCCTGAGGCCAAAGTGACCCCTGAGAGGCACCCACACTTAAAACGGATCCTGAGTTGAAAGTCTTGCTGGGGCAGCAGGCAAGTCTCTCTTAAAGGGGCAGCCCGGGCACCATTTCAAACCACTATCTGTACATCCTTCAGGAAATACACATCTAGTTGCAATATCTTGTTGGATGGAGGCAATTTGCATGCATGGAGAATTCACTGGCAAAGAGTTTTGTCGTTTTTAAGTTTGTAGTTTTAGAATCTTGTTAGGAGTGACAGTTAGGGATGAGGTGAATGGTACATCGGGTTCGGCTGAACTTGAGTTCAAAGTTCAGTTTGGGTACCAGAAGTTGACCCCGGACCCGAACCCTATATAAATAAATGGGACCCGAACTTTGGTGCTGTAAAATGGCTGTAAAATGGTCATATTAAATGCTAGTGGGCTTAAAACGGAAGCAAAATGGGGGTACAAGCAGGACAATAATTGCCATGCAAGCAAAATGTGAAAAGGACAATTACTTAAAATAGCACACAATAAAAAAAATATAAAAAATAATAATTTTAAACCAGGAGGCTAAGGTCCAAGTGGAGGAGTGAAGCAGTGCTTTGCATGTGTGCTTTACTGCATTTGTCAAAAAATAAATAAAAAAATTACATGGGGTAGTCCCTATTTTTATCCAGCCAAGGCAAAGTGGACAGCTGTAAGCTGGTCTTATTATGATGGAAAAAGGCCATGGACCAGCTATATGCTTTGCTTTAGCTGGTTATTAAAAATGGTGGGTACCCTAAAAAATGATGTGGGTCTCCTCTATTTTTAATAACCTGCTAAGACAACTATGGGCTTATATTAATAGGCTGGAAAGGGCCATGGATATTGGCCCTTTCCCAACCTAATAAGACTAGCCCTCAGCCACCACCAGAAATGGCACATCCATTTGATGATCCAGTTCTGGCATTTATCCTTGGCTCTTCCAGATTACCATGGTGTGGAGGCAATTGGGGTAATGGGGTCGCGGGGTTGACGTCAGCTGTGTAATATCTGCTGACATAAAGCCCATGGGTTATTAATGGAGAGGCGTCTATCAGACACCTCCATTACTTCTGGTGCTGGAAGTGCCCAAAACCTTAAAGCTTGTTGTTTTACTGCACTGTGATATGGGTCCTGAGATGGTAAGCTAAAATGGTGACCACCATTTGTCTAGGAGCTTATAGAATGAAAATGATTAACCCGCAGTTGTATTTTGTGGCAACCACTGACACATCATATGAAGAGAGCAATCATTGGAGAAGGACATCACGGTGGGAAGAAGAGAAGGAACAATGCAAAGAGCAAGACCACACACCCTATAACTTGATACTATCAAGAAAATGGAGAAGACCCAGGTGGACCTATCTCGGCTTGCACAAGATCGATCTGCCTACAAATCGTCCATCCATCAAGTCACCATGGATCGAGATTGAGCTGAAACATAAAAAGCGAACATAAATATTAATAGTAACTTTTGTTTTGAGATTTTTGTTGCTGCAGGAATGACAGATTTTTGACACACATTGCATTCCTATATGCATTTCCATACAAAAATAAGATATACATGTTACAATCTATGTAGTAGATACAGATTAAACTTTTTGATGATTATCCAGCTGATAAAGGTGCTATGTGTGAAAATTTGCACACCAAGTTTCATAATCTGTCAGAAAATGAGATCCTGAAGTAGAACAAGTATACAAATAAAATAGAATGTGAAGTGAAAAGTGCCAGACTTTCTGAATATACCGGTGTTTCTTGTTTTCAATATTTTTACCTGCCAAGTGTAAAAGTTTGAGAAGCACTTCCATCAAAGTTTTTTCCTCTTATATATATATATATATATATATATATATATACAGAATATGTACTGTATATTAGAATCATCCGTGGCCCCCGTCCGCGATCTTTGCCGGTATTAAAGAAGCTCAACTTCATAGTTTGAGCGTGCACAAAGCAATCTTGCCTCACGCACCCGCAGTATACTTTGCCCAACTGTGGGCAAAGCCGAAAATGATTACTGTGCATGCGCTGGTACACTATGTCCTGGAACACAGCAAAATATTTCCGGGACATAGTGTACCGGTGGATGCGCAGAAATGATTTTCGGCTTTGCCCACAGTTGGGTAAAGCATACTGCGCGTGCGCGAAGCAAAATTGCTTTGCGTACGTGCGAACTATGGAGTTGAACTTCTCTAAAACCAGCAAAGATTGCGGACGGGGGCCACATATGGGGTGGAGAAAGAAGAAAAAACAATGCCCATCGGACCGAACAAAGGCCATTTACATAGGCCGCCAACTTCCGGTGACAGATTCCCTTTAAAAGCATTTGGAAACTTTCCTTTCTGCTCCTATTAACTCACAGATGCAATGCTCTATAAATATTATGCTTAGAATGGCAGGAGGATGCATTGAAACTTTTTTTTGCAGCAGTATTTTTGTGGTAAATGATAGTTTATATGTGGTGTAGAGATCCACCATATGAGTGGACGGGGATTTACTGTCTTGGATGGTCTTTGAGGCATACGCTGGGACACTCAGGGTTAAACAGTTCATTTTGTTTATTAAATTGCAGCATAAACCACTCTTCATGAACTCAATAGCATACAGCTTCCAGTACAGTGTCCATTAAACATTCAGTTTTACAGCATACACAGTCTCTTACTGACCCCGGTCAGCGTTACTCACAGTTTATCCCTCACGGGTTATCAGGGAAGCGGCCGCACTGGGATCACTGTTCCAGACAGTGCCTTGCTCATTAGGCCGTCTACGATTACAGAACCACAGCTGGGCAGTAGCTCCCCTACGTAGAGCTGTCAGACTCTACCAGGTCCGGGCCTTTCCATGTGCTCTCCAGGAAGTTCTGTACCAGACACTTCCAACACACACAGGCCTTCCAGGACCTTGCACTCTGACCACTCAGTATCAAAACACACATCCTCATGTGACCCAACCTCAGTCACACTATATGGTACATGACCACACCCACAAGTGAGGTATGGATCACATGGTCATGACCTCACTACAGGTCCTATCACATACAGCCAGACACATACAGGCTTTATCATGGGCATTCAGACATACACCCACATGCATATTCTGAGTAGCATATACAGCACCCCCTAGCTTTAACAGAGGTTACTGCACCACAGTGGTTTAAAGATCCAAAAATTGTCTAAGTACCAGAAAGTAAATTCTGCTGGGTTCAATTTAGGGATAAATTTAATATGAAAGATGTTGGACACAGCTTTTTCATTATGTCCTATTCTTAGGATATCTCATCAATATCTAATCAGCTGTTACCAGCTCCAGTGGCTGGAAGTTCTCAGATGTTGCCGGAACACAGCAGCTCCATTATTTCTATAGTGGCCATTACCGGGGACTGTAGATCAGCCTCCTATTCAAATAAATAGAGTGGGGATCTGTAGTACCTGGTCGCAGCCACTTTATATTTTACGGAGCTGTTGCGTTTCTGAAAACTTCCAGTCGCCATTGATAACAGTAGATCGACGAGAGTGCTGGGAGTCACACCACACTGATCAGATATTGATAACCTATCCTTAGGATATGCAGTCAATAAAAAAAAGTAGTGGTTCATCTTGTTAAATGATCTCTGTACTTTCAGGCAACTTGATCTAGTTTGATAAATAGACAATCCATTAATGACTTTACACAAAAATTAGGTTGACTTTCTCTCTAAAAAAAAAAGTATTATAGGATATTGGTCATCAATGTCTTTGTAGCAGGAAACCCCTTTATTTTTTTTTCCAATCCTACATTGCATAATTTTCTCACCCTGACAGAAGACAGCACTTGGCCTCATTCAAATATCAGCATTTTTCACGTGTACACAAAAATGGTCCTGGTGTCATCAGTGTTCAGTCAGTAAGTCATCGGTATGTTTTCTCCATGAATAAATAAATAAATTACAAAGCTTCTCCTATCCTTTGTTAAACATGTCATCCATGTGTAGTGCTTGTTTTTCACGGACCCATAAACTTATATTGGCCCTTGTCATCAGTCCTGACGGACGTCTTCGTGAGTTTTGCATGAACACACGTTCCGGGAAAAACACAAACACGTGAATAGCCCCATGCACTATAATGATTACGTGTTGTATCTGTTAAATAAGAGCTTAGTAACCACAACATCTTCTTTTTCAGAGTCTTATTCTTTTGTTCAATTATCTATTACCCACTATCAGGTACGGACTGGGGCTGAAATTCAGCCCAGGCATTTGAAGTCACACAGGCCCATGTTGTCCCCATCCCCATGAACCAGATGGGATATATTACTAATATTACCCTGGATGGAGGAAAGGAAGATTTGCTATAAGACCAATATTTCTAATGATACTCGTGGCCTGCTGGGGTCAGTGACGGAGTCAGTAACTTTCTGCTCCATCACAACTCTTAACAGTATGGGTATCTTGAGAACACAGATTCTGTTAACAACGAAGCAGAGAAGGCGGCCCATGACCAGACAGGCCCTTCTGGCATTTGCCAGAATTGCCAGATGGCCCATCCGGCTCTGCCCACTATCGATAGTACTGGATCTGGTTGCCAAAGTATATTTGTGTTATCGGTATTATTCCACAAATCGTATTTTATATCGCTATTCTTAAGTACTCTACACATCCAATTTTTGGCTTTTGCCAATATTTTTAAATTCGATTTTTAACAGAAGAGAGCACTTTACTCCATCACATTTCCTTATTAACCAAACCAAAGAAATCTCTGTAGACTTTATCTTCAATTCACTTTCCACTTGGGATAAGAGCTGCTCTCAAAATTGGTGGCAAGCAGAACATTTCCAGTTCAAAGGTATAAAACCTGTGTAATGATCAAAGTTGCAAGAAGTGCCTGGTGCATGGACAGTTCAGGAGTCGGCACCTCTGTGAGGCCATTCGGCAAGAGCAATAGCCCTTGGCAGTCGCTGAGCTCGCAAGCACAATGTCACAGCCTATGGCAGCACTGTGGATACATGCAGAATAATTTAGCTGGGAGGGATAGGTAAATCCATCTTTAAAGAAGAACCTGCATTACACTAGAAGTTTCCCTGTCTCTTGACTCACATGCATGGTCACAGGTATAGTCAAGATCAGTGCATGGATGAAAGCAAAGGATACAGCAGCTGTTTTGTATAACGTAAGGAATATCTGTGGATTTAGTTATAGGGGTACCAAGTTTGCCACTGTTATATAATCACTGTCAGTCTTCAGGTGTAACTGCAGGTGGCACTGTTATGGGGCTCTACAAATGGAGAGGAAAACTTGCTCTTCAGGGCAAACTAGATGGTGTATTATGGATGTACCTAAATTCCATTCCCATTATTTTATCTCCTGCCTCAGTTGAACTTGAAGTACCTGAGTCTAGTTTCAACTGGACTATACACACGTGGTCAAAATTGTTGGTACCCTTTGTTTAATGACAGAAAAACCCACAATGGTCACAGAAATAACTTGAATCTGACAAAAGTAATAATAACTAAAAAATCTATGAAAATGAACAAATATTAAAGTCAGACATTACTTTTCAACCATGCTTCCTCAGATTAAAAAAAAAATAAAACTCATGAAATAGGTCTGGACAGCAATGATGGTACCCCTGAAAATAATGTAACAAAAGGGACATATTAAATCAAGGTGTGTCCACTAATTAGCATCACAGGTGTCTACAATCTTGGAATCAGTGAGTGGTCCTGTATAGAGGCTACAGATACTCACTGTGCTGTTTGGTGACCTGGTGTATATCACACTCAACATGGACCAGAGGAAGCGAAGGAAAGAGTTGTCTCAGGAGATGAGAAAGACAATTATAGACAAACATGTTAAAGGTAAAAGTTATAAGATCATCTCCAAGCATCTTGATGTTCCTGTGACTACAGTTGCACATATTATTCAGAAATTTAAGCTCCATGGGACTGTAGCCAACCTCCCTGGACGTGGCCGTAGGAGGAAAATTGATGACAAATCAAAGAGACGACTAATACGAATGGTAACAAAAGAGCCCAGAAAAACGTGTAAACAGATTAAAGGTGAACTTCAAGCTCAAGGAACATCAGGTCAGATTGCACCATCCTTCATTGTATGAGCCAAAGTGTACTTCATGGAAGACGACCAATGAGGACACCATTGTTAAAAAAAAATCATAAAAAAGCCAGACTGGAATTTGCCAAACAACATGTTGACAAACCACAAAGCTTCTGGGAGAATGTCCTATGGACAGATGAGACAAAAATGGAACTTTTAGACAAGGCACATCAGCTCTATATACACAGACGGAAAAATGAAACATATCAAGAAAAGAACACTGTCCCTACTGTGAAACACGGAGGAGACTCTGTTATGTTCTGGGATGCTTTGGTGCATCTTGCACAGGGTGTCTAGAGTCTGTGCAGGGTACAATGAAATCTCAAGACTATCAGGAGATTCTAGAGAGAAATATGCTGCCCAGTGTCAGAAAGCTTGGTCTAAGTCGCTGGTCATGGGTCTTGCAACAGGATAATGACCCAAAACACACAGCTAAAAACACCCAAGAATGGCTAAGAGAAAAACACTGGACTATTCTGAAGTGGCCTTCTATGAGCCCTGACCTAAATCCTAATGAGCATCTTTGGAAAGAGCTGAAACATGCCGTCTGGAAAAGGCAACCTTCAAACACGAGACAACTGGAGCAGTTTGCTCTTGAGGAGTGGGACAAAATACCTGTCGAGAGGTACGGAAATCTCATTGACAGTTACAGGAATCGTTTGATTGCAGTGATTGCCTCAAAAGGTTGTGCAACAAAATTTTAAGTTAAGGGGACCATCATTTCTATCCAGGGGTATTTCATGAGTTTTATTTTTTTTAAATTCTGTGGAAGCATGTCACGGACGTAGTTTGTGGATCCTCTGTGCCACAGACCATGGAGAGCCTGGAGGGGCGTGACTAAGCGAACACCTGACTGTTCACTATAGCCTCTGATGGTGAAGTTAGACTTAGCTCCCAATGAATGCCAGGTGCCACTCCAGGACAGACCAGCTGGACCCAGAGGACAGACTGGAGGGAGCAGCTGGCAGAGTTCGCATCAGAGTGCAGCAGACATGGTTTCTATCAGAGTGCAGCAGACATAGTTTGTATCAGAGTGCAACTGGCAGGATCTGCACCAGAGTGCAGCAGGCAGGATCTGCACCAGAGTGTAGCAGGCAAGACATGCACCAGAGTGCAGCAGGCAGGACTTGCACCAGAGTGCAGCAGGAAGGACTTGCACCAGAGTGCAGCAGGCATTACTTGCACCAGAGTGCAGCAGGAAGGACTTGCATCAGAATGCAGTAGGGACTGGTATGCAACCTTACACCACTTAGACTGTAAAATAGGAAGGTTGCTCAGGCACATCCTCATTGGAGAAGAAGCAATATATACATAATGTTTCTCAACCATTGGCTGGGGAGGAAATAGCAAGTGCACACGCTGGCCCTTTAAGAGGGTGGGAGAGTGCATGCTCGTGCCCTAAGGACATGGCTGGAAGCCCAGCTGGAAGTGCTGCTGGGAGCATGCAGACCATGAGGAAGAGAGGAACCGGCCGCAGATCGGTGAGTGAAACGACACGCTGGAGACCCTGCCTGTCAGAGCAGGGATCCGGCATGGTGCTAGCAAAGCATGGTTGAAAAGCAATGTCTGACTATCATTTGTTCATTTTCATAGATTTTGTTCTTTCAATGCTATATTCTGAGCTCTGTTTGCTAACTTTGCTTGTATAATCTATGATATTTTTTAAAGTGATGTTTTGGTAAAAGCATTTGGAAACTTTCCTTTCAGCTCCTATTAACTCTCAGATACAATGTTCTATTAATATTATGCTTAGAATGGCAGGAGGATGCATTGAAACATTTTTTTTCCAGCAGTATTTTTTGGGGAAAATTATAGTTTATATGTGGTTTAAAGACCAAAAAAAGTGTCTATGTACCAGAAAGTAAATTCTGCTGGGTTCAATTTAGGGATAAATTTAATATGAAAGATGTAGGACACAACTTTTTTAGTGTGGCCTATTCTAAGGACATGTCATCAATATCTAATCAGCTGTTACCAGCGCCAGTGGCTGGAAGTTCTCAGATGTTGCCGGAACACAGCAGCTCCGTTATTTCTATAGTGGCCATTACCGGGGACTGTAGATCCGCCTCCTATTCAAATAAATAGAGTGGGGATCTGTAGTACCTGGTCGCAGCCACTTTATATTTTATGGAGCTGTTGCGTTTCTGAAAACTTCCAGTCGCCGTTGATAACAGTGGATCGGCGAGAGTGCTGGGAGTCACACCACCCTGATCAGATATTAATAACTAGAGTTGAGCGATACCGTCCGATACTTCAAAGTATCGTATCGGATGGTATCGGCCGATCTTTAAAAAAAGTATCGGTATCGCCGATTCCGATACCGGAAGTCCCATTCAAGTCTATGGGACTTCCGGTATCGGAATAAGAAAAACCCTTTCCTGCCCTTGTACAGCCTCTCTGGGGTCTGTACGGGCCTTTCGGGGGGCTGTGCCGGCCTGCCAGGGGGTCTGTGCAGGCTCCGGTGGTCTGTGCCGGCCTGCCGGTGGTCTGTGCAGGCTCCGGGGGGCTGTGCCGGCCTGCCGGGGGGCTGTGCCGGCCTGCCGGGGGGCTGTGCAGGCTCCGGGGGGCTGTGCCGGCCTGCCGGGGGGCTGTGCCGGCCTGCCGGGGGGCTGTGCAGGCTCCGGGGGTCTGTGCAGGCATCGTCCGATGGGACTACAAGTCCCATCGGGCGATGCCTGCTACCATGACAGTGATTGACACATTAGCCAATGATGGGACAGTAGTAGTCCCATCATCCGGCTAATGTGTTAAATGTAAAAAAAAAAAAAAAAAAAAAAATTACATGCTACATACATACAACATGCATACTACATACATGCTACATTCATACTACATACTACATACATGCTACATTCATACTACATACATACTACATGCATGCTACATACTACATGCTACATACATACTACATATATACTACATTCATACTACATACTACATATATACTACATACATACTACATACATACTACATGCATGCTACATACATGCTACATACATACCACATACATACTACATGCTACATACATACCACATATATACTACATACATACAATACATTCATACAATACATACATAGACATACAGTACATATAACATAGAGTAACATACTTACCAATACTTGTCACATTGTTCCCCGAAGCCATTGTCTATTCCGGGATAAATATTAACATAACAAACCACAAAAATACTCACCCACGATCCGAAGCAGTCCACGAGTGTGTCCCACGACGATCTTGGGTAGAGAACTGCAGCATCAGCTGATGCTGCCGTTCTCTACGGGCTGCAGGAATCCAATGACGGAAGGTAGGTATCCTTCCGCACTGTATTCCTCCGCCACTTAAAAAAAAAAAAGTCCCTAGTCTCACTTTATGCCATTGCTGTGTGGGAAATTCCCACACAGCAATGGCATAAAGTGAGACTAGGGACTTTTTTTTTTTTAAGTGGCGGAGGAATACAGTGCGGAAGGATACCTACCTTCCGTCATTGGATTCCTGCAGCCCGTAGAGAACGGCAGCAACAGCTGATGCTGCAGTTCTCTACCCAAGATCGTCGTGGGACACACTCGTGGACTGCTTCGGATCGTGGGTGAGTATTTTTGTGGTTTGTTATGTTAATATTTATCCCGGAATAGACAATGGCTTCGGGGAACAATGTGACAAGTATTGGTAAGTATGTTACTCTATGTTATATGTACTGTATGTCTATGTATGTATTGTATGAATGTATTGTATGTATGTAGTATATATGTGGTATGTATGTAGCATGTAGTATGTATGTGGTATGTATGTAGCATGCATGTAGTATGTATGTAGTATGTATGTAGCATGCAGTATGTATGTAGCATGTATGTAGTATGTATGTAGTATATATGTAGTATGTATGTAGTATGTATGTAGTATGTATGTATGTAGTATGTATGTAGCATGCAGTATGTATGTAGTATGTATGTAGTATGTATGTAGTATGTATGTAGTATGTATGTAGTATGTATGTAGCATGCAGTATGTATGTAGCATGTATGTAGTATGTATGTAGTATATATGTAGTATGTATATATGTGGTATGTATGTAGCATGCAGTATGTATGTAGCATGTATGTAGTATGTATGTAGTATATATGTAGTATGTATGTAGTATGTATGTAGTATGTATGTATGTAGCATGCAGTATGTATGTAGCATGTATGTAGTATGTATGTAGTATATATGTAGCATGCATGTAGTATGTATGTAGCATGCATGTAGTATTTTTTTTTTTTTTTTTTTTTAACATTTAACACATTAGCCGGATGATGGGACTACTACTGTCCCATCATTGGCTAATGTGTCAATCACTGTCATGGTAGCAGGCATCGCCCGATGGGACTTGTAGTCCCATCGGACGATGCTTGCACAGACCCCCGGACATCAGCACAGCCCCCCGGCAGGCCGGCACAGCCCCCCGGCAGGCCGGTACAGACCCCCACAGGGTGCACAGACCACCGGCAGGCCGGCACAGCCCCCCGGCAGGCCGGTACAGACCCCGGGCAGTCCACACAGCCCCCCGGCAGGCCGGCACAGCCACCCGGCAGGCCGGCACAGCCCCCCAGCAGGCCGGCAGAGACCCCCGGAAGGCCCGAAATGACGGCGCATCATGATGCGCACACACTGCGCATCATGATGACGTCAGGCCGTCAATCAACTGAACTTCCGATTCCGATGCCGAATTCCGATATTGAAAAAATATCGGAAGTCGGTATCGGAATTCCGATACAGCAAGTATCGGCCGATACCCGATACTTGCGGTATCGGAATGCTCAACACTATTAATAACCTATCCTTAGGATATGCAGTCAATAAAAAAGGAGGGGTTAATCTTATTAAATTATCTCTGTACTTTCAGACAACTTGATCTAATTTTAATTGATAAATAGACAATCCATAAATGACTTTATACAAAAGTTAGGTTGGCTTTCCCTCTAAAAATAAAAAAGTATTATAGTAGATTGGTCATCAGTGTCTTTGTACCAGGAAACCCCTTTATTTTTTTCCAATCCTACACTGCATAATTTTCTCTTCCTGACAGAAGACAGCATTTGGCCTCATTCAAATGTCAGCATTTTTCACGTGTACACAAAAATGGTCCTGGTGTCACACAGTGCGGGAAAAACACAAACACGTGAATAGCCCCATGCACTATAATGATTACGTGTTGTATCTGTTATACAAGAGCTTAGTAACCACAACATCTTCTTTTTTAGAGTCTTTATTCTTTTGTACAATTACCTATTACCCACTATCGATAGTACTGGATCTGGTTGCCAAAGTATATTTGTGTTATCGGTATTATTCCACAAACCGTATTTTATATCGCTATTCTTAAGTACTCAACACATCCAATTTTTGGCTTTCGCCAAAGTTTTTAAATTGGATTTTTAACAGAAGAGAGCACTTTACTCCATCACATTTCCTTATTAACCAAACAAAAGGAATATCTGTAGACTTTATCTTCAAGTCACTTTCCACTTGGGATAAGAGCTGCTCTCAAAATTGGTGGCAAGCAGAACATTTCCAGTTCAAAGGTATAAAACCTGTGTAATGATCAAAGTTGCAAGAAGTGCCTGGTGCATGGACAGTTCAGGAGTCGGCACCTCTGCAAGGCCAATCGGCAAGAGCAACAGCCCTTGGCAGTCAATGAGCTTGCAAGCACAATGTCACAGCCTATGGCAGCACTGTGGATACATGCAGAATAATTTAGCTGGGAGGGAGAGGTAAGTCCATCCTTAATGAAATACCTGCATTACACTAGAAGTTTCCCTGTCTCTTGACTCACATGCATGCTCACAGGTATAGTCAAGATCAGTGCATGGATGAAAGCAAAGGATACAGCAGCTGTTTTGTATAACGTAAGGAATATCTGTGGATTTAGTTATAGGGGTACCAAGTTTTCCACTGTTACATAATCACTGTCACTCTTCAGGTGTAACTGCAGGTGGCACTGTTATGGGGCTCTACAAATGGAGAGGAAAACTTGCTCTTCAGGGCAAACTAGATGGTGTATTATGGATGTACCTAAATCCCATTCCCATTATTTTTTCTCCTGCCTCAGTTGAACTTGAAGTACCTGAGTCTAGTTTCAACTGGACTATACACACGTGGTCAAAATTGTTGATACCCCTCGTTTAATGACAGAAAAACCCACAATGGTCACAGAAATAACTTGAAACTGACAAAAGTAATAATAAATCAAAAATCTAAAAATGAACAAATAAAAGTCAGACATTACTTTTCAACCATGCTTACACAGAATTTAAAAAAAATTAAACTCATGAAATAGACCTGGACAGAAAGGATGGTACCCCTGAAAATAATGTGACAAAAGGGACATGTTAAATCAAGGCGTGTCCACTAATTAGCTTCACAGGTGTCTACAATCTTGGAATCAGTGAGTGGACCTGTATAGAGGGCTACAGATACTCACTGTCCTGTTTGGTGACATGGTGTATATCACACTCAACATTATAGACAAACATATTAAAGGTAAAAGTTAAAGACCATCTCCAAGCAACTTGATGTTCCTGTGACTACAGTTGCACATATTATTCAGAAATTTAAGCTCCATGTGACTATGTGACTATAGCCAACCTCTCTAGATGTGGCCGCAGAAGGAAAATTGATGACAAATCAAAGATACGGATAATGCGAATGGTAACAAAAGAGCCCAGAAAAACTTCTAAACAGATTAAAGGTGAATTTCAAGCTCAAGGAACATTAGTGTCAGATCGCACCATCCTTCATTGTATGAGCCAAAGTGGACTTCATGGGAGGCGACCAAGGAGAACACCATTGTTAAAAAAAAAATAATAAAAAAGCCCAACTGGATTTTGCCAAACTACATGTTCACAAGCCACAAAGCTTCTGGGAGAATGTCCTATGGACAGATGAGATAAAAATGGAACTTTTTGACAAGGCACATCAGCTCTATGTTCACAGACGGAAAAATGAAGCCTATCACGAAATGAGCACTGTCCCTAGTGTGAAACATGAAGGAGGCTCTGTTATGTTTTGGGGCTGCTTTGCTGCATCTGGCACAGGGTGTCTAGAATCTGTGCAGGGTACAATGAAATCTCAAGACTTTCAAGGGATTCTAGAGAGAAATATGCTGCCCAGTGTCAGAAAGCTTGGTCTCAGTCACAGGTCATGGGTCATGCAACAGGATAATGACCAAAAACACACAACTAAAAACACCCAAGAATGGCTAAGAGGAAAACATTGGACTATTGTGAAGTGGCCTTCTGTAACGCCGCTGTGTTTGGACCTTGATTCACGGTGTTACTCTGCATCTCTGCTTTAACCCTTCACTCTTTTCCCTTTAATGTGCTGGAATGCTGTTGTCAGTTATCTGTGTGGATGCTGCTCAGTGCCCGGATCCGCTGCACAGCCGTACATGCATGCGTGATTCCGCTGCGCTGCATGACCACCCGTGTGTGCGGTCCCTGGCAGTCACCCATGGGTTAATAGGTCTGCTGCACTCTGCATGACTTAGCACATGTGTTCAGGCTTCAGCTGCTGCCAGGTGTCCTTTGCATTGCTGATTATGCTTGGCTTTTGCTTAGGGTGTGCGCGGTCACACCTTCCTTCCTTTTATTAGGAATGTGTGTGTGCTACAATGTCTGCTCCAGCCTATGGCTGTGTGACAGCTCCTATATGAAGGTCCCTCCCCTTTGGGGCATTGGCAGAGCTTTGCATTGAGTTCCTGAACCTCGCCATGTGAGTTTGTGTTCTGCTCCTACTCTGATTCGGTTCAGTTCTGTGGGAGCTGTTGCTCTTTGTCTATAGTGAACTGTGTCTTGTATGTCCGCCTGCACTGGGGGCAGTAATACCCAGATCACCCTTCCTGGAGGCTGCATATCGAGGCCTGTGTATGTTGTGTGTTGTGTCCTGAATCCTGGATCTTGGATCTGCTCCTTACCTGACCCTGTCTGAACTGTGTTCCCTGTGTGATGTTCCTGAGGTCCTTCCGTATCCTGAACCCTGTGCCCAGGGACTGTGACTCTTTGCTACCTGTCTTTCTGTGATCTAACCTGGGACGCATACCCCGTCGTCGTTATAGCTCAACGACATGGGAGTATTGGCTATAAGCCACACTGCGTCTGTGATCGTAACACCTTCTATGAGCCCTGACCTAAATCTTATTGAGCATCTTTGGAAAGAGCTGAAACATGCCGTGTGGAAAAGGCAACCTTCAAACACGAGATGGCTGGAGCAGTTTACTCTTGAGGAGTGGACCAAAATACCTATCGAGAGGTGCAGAAGTCTCATTGACAGTTACAGGAATTGTTTGATTGCAGTGATTGCCTCAAAAGGTTGTGCAACAAAATATTAAGTTAACGGTACCATCATTTCTGTCCAGACCTATTTCATGAGTGTTATTTTTTTCTTGCTCTCCACGTCGGGCTCTGCTGTAGATCAGCAGCTTCTAGTGCCTTTTCTTACTTGTAAGCCGCTTCTTGTGATTCTGGAGTTCTGTCGGCTACCTGTACTTGGGTATTCAGGACATCTTCTCCGGTATTCTTAGGTTTTCAGGATGTCTTCCTGGCTGCAAGCGGCTGCCATGATTAAGGATGGCTCTCATGTGAAACACCTAAATCTACAATGCTTTTATGGATTTTGTACATGACATTTTGTGTCTGAATTTTACCGTTGGATTTCTATAAAGTAAATTTTTCGCACACCGTAGAGCTGGAATTTCTGCTTGTTTGCACTCCACCTGTTTGCCTGTGGTTTCCTGAGGTCCTTCACTTGCCTGCAGTTTCCTACACTCCACCCACTTGCCACCTTTTTGTGGACTGTGGATTGACCAGGGGTAGCCTAGTTTGCACTTGGGTTCATAAAACTCTAGTTAAACCATTGTCTCTTGCATTGGGACATTGACCATTATATTTTATTATTCAACCTCTTAAGCTTCTTCAGAGTAAAGTACAAAGGATTAATAATTAAATCTTGCGAAATCTTACAGGCTCTGTAATACGTTTTCTGGTGCATTTTCATCTCCGCACACCTAATGTCCTTTCATGTTTCCATCTATATCCATAACTCAGTCCGCCCCCTTTTCTGTTTCTTAACTTTTTACATATTTTAGATAAAATCCTTTTTTTAAAGTGGCATACAAATAAATCTTCCAAGAAATTAAAATTCTAAACATGAAACAGAGCTTTATCATCCATAACTACCCCCAAATTCATAAAACATTATATTCTGTAAAGATTCAATTTCTCTCACCTTCCCATCTTGCAAAAATTGACTTATCAATCTCAGCCCACTTTTCTGCCAACCCCACGCTATTAGCTTATTTCTTGGATAAATTATTATGGTTAAAACTTTGATGTGTCTCTGATATGGCTGTAGATCAAACTCTTTCCCATTGCCTCAGTCCTAGTTAGATTTTATTTCATGTTGGGGAATAGCTCGGTTTGCTGTCTGGCTGATATCCTAAGTAAGGCAAAGCGGATTGTTGGTTCCCCTATAGCATGTACTGCTGGGGCATTAATGGAAAAAAATAGGTTGCAGTAGAGGAGCAGAGAATTGATTGCTGAACCTTCAATTCCATATGGATGATTTGAGAGCCAGAGATATTTAAGTAAAGGCATTGAATATAGAAGTCTGCAAAGGAGTCATAGAAACGTGTCAGCAATAGGAATCACCTGGTGCTGTACCAATGGTGTATTTAACCTATTAGTGACTGAGACAATTTTGACCTTAATGACCAACAAAAACTTTTGAAATCTGACCGACCTGTGTCAATTTACGTGGTAATAACTCTGGAATGTGTAGTGCCGGTGTGTTTGTGCCTTGTTTCCCCGACGTTACTCTGCATGTCTGTGCTCTTATCCTTTGCTCCTTTCCCCCTAATCAGCTGGGCTACTGTTGACTGTTACCTGTTTGGATGCTGCTCAGTTCCCTGCTCTGCTGCGTAGCCGTACATGTGTTGTACTGTCTTTGCTCCGCTGCACGACAATCCGCGTGTGTGTTCTTGGCTGCCGCTGTGGAAGTTATCCGCAGGTTGTGAGGTCCTCTGCAGCTGGTGCATGAATTTCCATGTGTGTCCAGCTCACAGCCACTGCCAGGTGCCTTAAGCCTCAGTTCTTGTGCTGGCTATGGTGTACTGGTTTCTGTCTGTTCTTAGGGTGCACACGGCCACACCTTCCCTGCTTTTATTTAAGGCAGCGTATGTGCTTGACTTGCTGTCCCCAGCCTATTGCTTATGGCCAGCTACTATTCAAAGTTCCTCTTCCCTGTTGGGCATGGCTGGTCATGTGTGTTTGGTCCTCCATGTTGCTCCTGGTCTGGCTGGTCTTCAGCTCCTGGTCTGCCTGCTATCTGTTCTGAGAAAGCTGATGTCTTAATCCCTGTACCCGTCCTGTCTATATGTTGGTACCAAAGTCCTTTCCTTGAATGTGGATTCCTGCTGTGTGAGATTCTCAAAGTCCTTCTGTGTCTAAAACTATGTACCCAGTGACTTTGTGATCCGAGCCTGCAGTGCTTGCACCATACCGCTTGAGTTCCTTTCTCGGCCATGTCAGATGTCCGGATCTTGACGATCACTGTCTGGTGCCTGATAACCGCTGCTCAATGTCCTGCCGGTGTCCTGATGTTCCCTGCCTGGAGCCGTGTCTTTTGTCCAGAGTCCAGTCGTCCTGCCTTTGTCCTAGATGTCCAGTCGGTGTCCAGATATCCAGTTCATGGTCCTGATGGTCCAGCCGATGTTCCAGAGTCGGTCCAACTCATGTTCCTGGATGGGCTCTTCCTCCGTGTTTCTGGGGAGTCTCCAGTCTTGTTTCCTGGTGCTGGCTCTCCCTGTGAGTCCTGGATCTGACCAGCCGATGTCCTGAGCTGCTATGCCGGTGTTCCTGGATCCGTGCTGTCTGTGTCTTGCCTGTGTCCCAATGTCCTGCCTGTTCCCCAGAGTCCATCCTGTGATGTCTGTCTGAGGTCAGTGTCTGATGTTCTCCTGCTGTGCCTGTGCTACACCTGAGGCCTGAGAGAGAGATTCTCCAGATTTGCCCGTGCCAGATGACTCTGATGACCTCCTGCCATCATCTGATGTCTGCTGGCCTGTGATGTTACCCTTTCTTGATGTGCGGAATCGGGAGTCTAGAATTGTGATGTCTTGTTCTCTGTATGTGACTTTGTTTAAGTAAACTTTGTTTCTTCATACCTGAAATTGTTGCGGCGTCATCTAGTCCTGCATGTTACCACCTTGCCCACCTGCTCAGCTGCCAGAGACCTTGGTCACTGCCCTTCCCTAGTCCGTGTAGGCCTGGGTCCCCCTCTGTGGTTTAGTGGTTCCATATTCCATTACCACCTGGGACGCACGCCCCACGGCATCGTGGTCTGGCGGTGTGGGAGCATAAGCTATCTAATCTAAGCTGCGTTCCTTCTGTTCATGACAGAATGTTTCAATGTATCCCAGTGATTCAGAAAAGTTTTTGTGACACATACTTCATGATAGTGGTAAATTTAGGTCAAAATGTTTTGCAATTCTACGTGAAAATATTGAAATTTTGGAAAAGATTTTGAAAAATGTGTAGTTTTTAGGATATGTGCACACGTTGCGGAATTTGATGCGTTTCCACTGCATTTTTGGACGCGAAGAATTGCATCAAATCCGCAGTGCAGAGTGCACACAATGTTAATCAATGGGAAATCCAAAAACGCTGTGCACACGCTGTGGAAAAAAATGTGCGGATTCGCAGCGTTATATTTTCTGCAGCATGTCAATTCTTTGTGCAGATCTGCAGTGTTTCTGCACCCATTGACTTGCATTGAGACGGGCACATCTGCATCGGGAGGAGGGGAGTGTGGGTAGTGACTGTGTGCGTGTCTGTGTATGCGGGCGAGGTCGGCGGAGCTGTGTGCAGGGTTGGCGAGGGTCTACGGGGCTTTGTCAGTGTGTGTGTAGGCAGGCATCGTCCGATGGGATTACAAGTCCCATCCGGCTATGCCTGCTACAGTGACAGTGAGTGACACATTAGCCAATGATGGGACTGTCGAGGTCCCATAATCCAGCTAATGTGTTGAATAAAAAAAAAAACACATACCGTACACATATAGTCCATACTCACCATATTCTGCTAATCCCCAAAGCCCTCGCTCACCTGAAAAAAAATTGAAATAACAAACAAACTCTATACTCCCTGTGTCTGACATAGTCCAATTAATACGATAGTCCCACGATGATCTCTTGTGGAGAGCTGTCACATCAGCTGATGCGACCGCTCTCAAGGGGCTCCAGTGATACAATGACGGAGATAATCCTCTGCATTGTATCACTCCGTCGCCGACAGGTCACCTGAGTTCATCTGTCACTTTGCGGCACTACAGCATGAGAATTTTCTCACGCTGTAGTACCGTAAAGCAAGGGGCTTATCTCTGATGATGCACTGCCGGATGGTTATCTCCGGTCAGTGTGTCATCGGAGGCCTATAGAGCGGTCACATCTGCTGATGTGACAGCTCTATAGGGGAGATCATTGTGGGACAATCGTTATTAAAGAGGGACTGCTTCGGACAGGAGTATACTGTTGGTTTGTTTTTTTAATTTTTTTTGCAGGTGATTGAGGGCTTCGAATGGATTTAGGCGTGTAATAAAAATTATGAAAAACTGTCGTGTTTTATTTCATTAAAATACTTTATTCTGAATGTGTTTTTTTAACCCTTTATTACTTATATTAATAATGGATAGGGGTCTTATTGACACCTCTCTATTATTAACCGTGTTTACTGTCACCTTACAATAGCAAGGTGACATTAACCCCTTATTACCCCATATGCCACCGTTACATGGCAGTGGGAAGATAGGGGCTAAGTGCCAGAATTGGTGCATCTTAGAGATGCACCATTTCTGGGGCAGCTGCGGGCGGGTATTTGCAACCAGGGGGCCAATATCCATGGCCCCTTCCTAGGCTATGAATATCAGCCAGCAGGTGTCTGGTTATCAAAAATACACGGGAACCCCCACTGGGTTTTTTTAAAGTATTTATTTAGAGAGAAGGCGCCGGCTGATGAATATTTCCATCAGCTGCCACCTGCTCTCGCTCTCGCTCTCAGCAGCAAGTGTAGGCAGTAGTATCATCAACCTACATCAGTGACTAGAGGTAAACCTTTTATCTCCTAACACAGCTGTGGGCTCACACTGTCATTTGACAGTGTGGGAACCGCGGCTCTCTGACCAGTGGTAATGATTTTACCACTGACCAGAAGTAGTGTTTGCTGCACTGTCATGCACATGAAATCAGGAGGACCAGTGTGCAATGGTGGGAAGCGAGGCAGTAGATGACTGAGTTACCAACCCAACCTGGGAAATTGTCGTGCAGACTGCAGAGTGAGGTCAACAGCACCGAGGGGGGAGAGGTTGGACCACCGAAACAGACAGGAAGAGGTACTGGGGTAACCAGAGGGACAAGGCGGGAAACTGTTCCGCAGAGCACCGACATTCATGCATTTCTCCGTCAAAGAGTTAGATGTTCCCCAGACTTTTTTAATTAGAGCTCTGAGATTAACAAAATGGCCATTTGCAACCTGTGCCATGCTAAAATCAACAGGGCATGACCTCTAAGAACCTAATCACCATCAGCATGATCAGACACATGTCATCTAACACTCGACTTGGAGGGCTGAACGCCTGGGTTTATGATTAGTGCCATCGGGTGACACCACTTCCTCTTCTCTTGTGCTAGGTGCTTCCCAATTCCCTGTCCAAAACACTGGCACAGATGTCTTCTGCCCTGCACCTATCTTTGCACACTCACTTACCATCATCAGGCACTTCCAAATCCTTTTCCCAGCACAGCGATTAGCTGTCCTTACCCCAGGTCTGGGAACGAAAAAGCAAGATCCCAGCTAGCCACCCACAGGCCCAAATGCTAAATTTGCTAATTTCCAGGCAGCTTGCCGTGGAAATGTTGTGATTTAGTGTGGTAGAAACTGAAGATTTCCACTGACTCATGGTGGCAGCCATCCCTCGGTACTCGGTCCCCAGTCACCACTTTTTCTTCGATGTGGCATACCAGCCTTGTACTAGTACGTACCCAGGAACATCAACTGTGCCCTTACCAATGTATTTAATGGCATTGTCCACTTATTGACTGACATGTGGACAAACGCTTGTGGCCAGATACGACACGTTTCCCTGATGGCACGTTTGGTGAACATTGTGGAGGCCGGGCAGAGTCACACCCTGGCACTGCACATGTACTCCCAACACCGAGAATTGCTGGCCCTATTTCTATCAGAGTTTCCTTCACGTCTTACACCAGGTCCTGCAACCCCTCTTGCTCCTCCTCATCCTCCACCTCCGATGTGCTATCTCAGAGCACATCGTCTACATCAGCCGGAATCTGGAAGCTCTGCAGCACTGCCTCGGTGAAGCGGCAACAGTCTCTGCCAAAGCTAATTTGTATAGGAGTCAAACTGCACCCCATGGCAATGTTACTTAAAGGTATAACAGACAAGACAGATCTGTATTTTTTTGCCATAACTTAGTGGTGGCTGTGAAGCTTGGCAAGCTCACACACGTACCATGCTTGGCACATATGCTCAATTTGGTAGTTTAGCGGATTCTGAAGGTGTACCCAAATGCCAGAGCTTCTGGTCAAGGTACACCGATCTCCACAAGTCGACTACAGCTGCTGCTGCTCTGGAACTACTGCAGCAGCACACACAAGTGTCTGCTCACTGACTGATGCGTGTCACCACACGTAGGAACTCCATACTGCACATGCTGACAAGGCTTTTTTTGAGCAGAAGAAGCCAGTGGTTGAGTACCAGCTCCAACACGCCCGTCGGTATATTGGTCAACCTCTGCACAACTAAAGAGTGGGCATGCATGTCTGACATTTGTGTGGTTCTCCAAGACTTTGAGGAGTCAGCAAAGATGATGAACGGTGATGACGCCATAGACAGCTCAACAATCTCATTTCTGTGCCAATATAAACAGTCACTGATCACAATTAAAAATGAAGCTTTGCATGCGGACCACGTGGGGATGGAGGAAAATGTAGCACAGAGTGATTGTAGCCAGCCCAGCTTCATCTCATCCGCTCAGCGCAGATTCGGTATCAATGAGGATGTGGATGCTGAGGAGGAGAAAAAGGAGGAACAGGAGCTAGTAGCCACACAGTCTTTGTCCCGTCTCTACTACGTTGATGGGCTGAGGATGGGAATGAGGAGGAAGAGGGGGATGAGAAGGAGGAGATGGAGAGTTGTCATCATAATGGAGACAGGGAAGTGTTGGTTGTATGGAGTTTGGCACTTATGGCAGACTTTATGTACAGCTACCTTTCCCATGACCCTGGCGTTACATTCATCTTGGCCTAAAAATAGTACTGGTTGTTCACCCTGCTGTACCCACGCTGCAAGGAGAACTTTGCATCTTTTCTTCCTGAGGTGGAGAGGTCTTTTAAAATGATACTACTGTATATCAAAAAGCCATTGTGGAAAATATGTTGAAAAAATTCCCATCAGACAATGCTAGCAGCAGGGGGCAAGCTTCCTTGCCCAACCAAGAAGAGGAGGCCAGGGAGACACATAGCAGATGCTGTGGTATGCTGTCAAAGGCCAATTTCATGACACCAGCCTAGCACCCAGGGCCTGATGACGGGTATTTTTGACAAGGAAGGAAATCTTTTTAAAGATGATCAAGCAATACCTGGCTGACCAAATAAGAGCGGGTTTTTAGTGTCGCTGGGGGGGTCATAACAAACAGGCGCTTTCGCATGTCAACAGAGAATGCAGACATGCTCACTCTCATAAAAATTAACAAAGCCTGGAGTAGCCCACACTTTTCCAAACCACCAGATGACAACAGCGCATAAAGTGTTTTTAGCGTTGAGCAAATTTATTCGGATTCGGTCGCTGAATCTAAATTTACCATTTTCCATATTGGTACCCTATTTGTGCCAAATGTATGTTTTATGATCGGTTCCGAACATATTCGGCAGTTTCTACTCGCATTGACTCTAATGATGTTCGGCTGTGTTCGCTGAATATTGCAAAAATAATATTCGCTGCCGTTTGTATTCAGAGCCGAATTCGAACAAATTCACTCAACTCTATTTGTAATATGCAATATTTTAATGAGGCCCCCTATTGAGGACCCTCCTCATAGTTTTTGTCTGGCTTTGCAGTTTCTGCAACGCCTTTATGACTTTCATCAGCTACACTTTCAAAATATTTTAGTTTAGATTTTTTTTATGGATTCAATGACTCATCCATACAGTTTAACACAGTTATTGTTGAATTACGGTGTGTGAGGTAGCGCTGTCATTCGGGTAGGGGATACTCGCTTAGCCGCCACAAAACCAGATCCGGCACGGGTTTTCCACAAACAATCATAGTCTCTTCGGTTTATTCGCAATCATAAACCATCACAGCAACAGAAAACAGCATATAATCAGCATAGCGTCCATTGCAGAGTTTCCCTCTGTTATCCTGTAGTCATATAAGTTATGCACTGTTCAATGCGCAGGCTTCCTAGCCCCAAGTTATCTCACCCTGTCAGGGTTTCCTCATGCTGCTTCACCATGCTGCACACGTTCATTTCCTCCAGGGAACTAACAGGCACACGTCGCCATTACTCACAGCCACTTCACAGGCTGTTAGCCAGGAAGCTCCATCTCAGCGGGACCATCTACACTGGACCAACTGGGTCCCAGCATTCACCACATGTGACCTACCCTGGCCACCATATATGGTCTGTAGCCACGCCCACTGGGTCACATGGCTATGACCTCATCACAGGTCCATCACCCATTCACACACTCTTTGCAATAGCGTCCTTAAACACACCCCCTGGGTGGGTTTGTAGGTAACTGGGACCGCCTGTCTCCCCAGTTACCTGGAGACTTCTCCCTGACACATTGAAACAACACCTCAGCAATATCACTGCTGATCAATACACACATCAGTCTCCATCTCAATGCCACCCACCTTGAGATACATAATGGTCATTCATGACTCTGCCATTCATCCTCTCTCCTTGGACATCCACACAGCACCCCCAAGCGGACACAGTGGTCACTACACCACATACATCCCCCCTTTGTTCAAACCTGTGGGGTTGAACACACAACATAACCCCAGGATCTCGAGACCGGGCACTCATTACACCTTGCCCCACAGGTCGAGAGAACCATCTCCATCTGTGATACGGCCTCATCTCTACGTTAGGCCTCCCCCGCCCCCCAGCGGTCAGAATATCGGCCCTGATCTTTGGCCCTCCAGTTACAGTCTGTCTGTGTTATCAGACACTGTTTAGTCATCCCATTCCTTTCTCTGTCTGTTCTGTTCCCCGACCAGCTCCCTCGGTTGGTATGGTCATAAGTCTTAGTTAAGCCTACTGTCTGGCCTGAGTCTGACTCATTCAGCATTTCACAGGAACTACGGTCTCTCAACATCATCCTGCCAGTCGAACTACCCCCTGCTGACATTCTTCAGCCATCTGCCATGTCACTTCTTGGAGGAACCGCTCGGGTCCTTACATCTTGGGTTGAAGGCGGCCGCCACCTGGTGTTCTGTGCCTCTTTATTGATTCGCCGATGGTCCCGCCTCAACTGCTCAATCTCTTGCAGGTACCCCACTCGATACTCTACGAGCATCCGAAAGTCTCTCAGGCTCTCCACGAAGCCAACCACCATGATGGGAATTCTACCCACTTCACTGGATACCTGATCTTCATCATCATGAGGGATCCTCACCCTCACCACACCGGACATAGTCACAAGGTCTTGCATTACCTTCCCGGATCTTCCAATGATTCTTCCAATCAGAGCTTTGGGTACCGGAACCACATCTTTCCGCAAACCCAGCTGATCCATAGCCTCCTTCGCTAACTCTAGGCGTCGAGCAGCCTTCATATTACTCCGCCTGACCAGCTGTTTGGCGTGGAGATATTGTAAATGCATCTCTTTCAGGACAGCTACCCGGTTTGCAGTATCTTCTCTGGCTGATATTATCACCAACTGCCGAGTCTCAGGTGCCCAGTGCACCTTACATGCCTTGACCGCTTCTTTGAAAGCCTCATGTACACCTTCTTCTGCACAGGCTTCTTGCATGTCTTCAGGTACCTCGATCACAGATTTGAAGGTTGTGGTCTTGCTCTCTTCCTGGACAGAAGACTCTGGCTTTACCACGGACACTTCCCTCACTACAGTTGACCTGACCGGGTGACTGTCTTCTTCCGTTCGTTGCTCACCAACTTCACAGTACATAACTGCGGCCCATCGTTACTATCCAGAAAGGACATCCCACATTCTGACCAAGTCATACACACACACTGCGGTTCCCCAGACATTCCCACTGAGGTACCCAGTGCTGTTATTTCTTCAAACTCGGCCCCTTTCTGAACCACCACCCCACTTTGGGTTGCCGCTCTCTCCTGGGACTCTACCCCTTTTTGGGTTACCACCCCAATTTGGGACTCCACCCCCTTTTGGGTCACCGCCCACCGCTGGGACTCCACCTCTTTTTGGGTTACCACCCCGATTTGGGTCACCGCCCCCATCTGGGACTCCACCCCTTTTGGGTTTTTTCCATGTCCGTTATATCGGTCTTCTCAGACCACAGTTCACACCACACAGTTTGTGTCTCTTACGATACCACACAAGTCCTTGTTGGCACCACTACAGCTCCTGCTGTCACCGAACACCGACACCACCGGCTGCCATTCACACACCGCTGCTGGTGTCATCTTTGTAACCCCGCTGAGTTACCGGAAGCCGCTTGTCCCCTTCGTAACCCCATCGAGTTACAGGAAGCCGCTTGTCACCTTCTTGACTCCCACTGAGCCACCGCAGGCTGAGTTGAGAAAAGAAAAAAAAAACACCACACAAAACTCACATGTCCTGGCTGTGTGCTATTCAGGACGTTCCGTCTCCACCTGAGACCATCCAACACACAGGGCACACCGGGTGCTATTCAAGGAGCCAACCCTCCTCCCAGGGTTTCCCAACACACCAGCCTCACCAGGTCCAGGGGCTCAGCGGGTGCTCTTCAGGACATCCATCTCCGCCTGTAACTGCCCAACACTCATGCCTCACCAGGTCCAACCATGCCTCACCACGTGCTCCAGGGATCCGATTCTTCTCCCAGAACCTCCCATCATTGACCCTCCAGGACTTTGGTCACTGACCCAGGTCAGTACAACACGAACACCTGTCCGTTACCTGTGTCGGCCACACAGGTCCTCAGGTACCTCTTGTCCGTAGAGGCACCCTAGCAATCACCAGTCTCTTTCACTGACCTGCTGTCAGTATATCACATGGCTTTCACAATCGTCAGCCCTCCTGGCTCAGCGTTTCCAGCACTGCAACATGTGCCTTTGGAAACCCTTGCCCTTAGCAACTGAAACTTTGCAGTCCTCTTTGGTTACTCCTAGCAACAAGGCTACAACAATGCCCATAGCAATCTCCCCCATTTGTGAGGTAGCGCTGTCATTCGGGTAGGGGATACTCGCTTAGCCGCCACAAAACCAGATCCGGCACAGGTTTTCCACAAACAATCATAGTCCCTTCGGTTTATTCAGCATCATAAACCATCACAGCAACAGAAAACAGCATATAATCAGCATAGCATCCATTACAGAGTTTCCCTCTGTTATCCTGTAGTCATATAAGTTATGCACTGTTCAATGCGCAGGCTTCCTAGCCCCAAGTTATCTCACCCTGTCAGGGTTTCCTCATGCTGCTTCACCATGCTGCACACGTTCATTTCCTCCAGGGAACTAACAGGCACACGTCGCCATTACTCACTGCCACTTCACAGACTGTTAGCCAGGAAGCTGCATCTCAGCGGGACCTTCCACACTGGACCAACTGGGTCCCAGCATTCACATGTGACCTACCCTGGCCACCATATATGGTCCGTAGCCACACCCACTGGGTCACATGGCTATGACCTCATCACTGGTCCTTGACCCATTCACACACTCTTTGCAATAGCATCCTTAAACACACCCCCTGGGTGGGTTTGTAGGTAACTGGGGCTGCCCGTCTCCCCAGTTACCTGGAGACTTCTCCCTGACACATTGAAACAACACCTCAGCAATATCACTGCTTATCAATACACACATCAGTCTCCAACTCAAGGCCACCCACCTTGAGATTCATAATGGTCATTCATGACTCAGCCATTCATCCTCTCTCCTCGGACATCCACACAGCACCCCCTAGCAGACACAGTGGATGTCCCCTAGCGGACACAAAATATTTCAGGTTTAGGTTACTCATTCATAAAGTATTAGGTGCTTTGTGTCACATTTTGTCATATATAACAGTACAAAAAAGTGTTTGAAAATGTTGCTTGCTTGTTCACATTTCTTACCCATTCACTATTCTTTGTCCTGCGGTACATTTTTGTGATATATAAGACTAAAAAAAACTTTTAAAAATGTTGCTGTGTTTCATTTCTCAACCATACAGCATTATGTGTTCTTGGATACATTTTGTTGGTATATAACCCTCAAAAAACTTGTACAAAATTTTACTGGAATTATATTGATCCCTCATTTAGTATTACGTGTTCTTGGGTATATTTTGTTGCTATATAAGCCTCAAAAAGCTTGTTCAAATTTTGTTGGTATTATATTTCTCATCCATAGACTATTCCATGGTCTAGAGTACATTTCGTTGGTATATAACCTCCAAAAATTTGTTCAAAATGTATTTGTATTATTTTGCTTACCCATAGAGTATTACATCTACTTGGGTACATTTCATTGCTATATAAACCTCAAAAAACTACCAATACATGACAATTTGAACAGAATGACTATGAGACCCTCCTTTATATATCTAATACAGGATGTACTGTATCTGAGTCCCTTATTTTTGGCAGTTCTTGCTTCCTTCATAAATTCAACTGAAATGTCATTTTTAAAGAAAAAAAAATTACTGCAATTGTAGACTTTATATAATAAAACCCCAATCACGTAGTTGTGCACAGGCTGCATCACAATTCATTTATCCTTTACTATTTTGGCTCCCTTGTTGCTCATTTCTACTGACAGATAAATCCATTTGTCTTTTACTTCACCCAATCCATAATATCTTCATATTGATTACAGTAGTTCCCAGCAATGTAGTCCACCTAAATAATATGTTCTAATTATTCAGAACATGACTTGTAGCTGTCTGACCTAACAACATGTTATATCAGATTTTACTCATTTTAAACATTTTATCCTTTATATCTGTCCCAGAAAATGAACTAAATATCGGAAATGCGTTTGTTAGTCTTGTTTCTCGGCTTTGATATATATATATTACATCCACACTATAGAAACACTGGGCTTTCTGATTAATATAATACTACTTACAATATTATAATGGATAAATCCAAAATGAAGGAAATAGATATCCGACACCGTTATGTCACAGGTCCTAGGACCTGCTGAAGCGCATTGAGCGCGAAACGGCTGTTGTCCGTCTCTCAGCGCATTGTTCCCGTGCCAATGCCTATGCCCTGTACACATGAAATAAAGTGATTTGATTCATATGAACCGTGAGTGCCATCCTACTTCTTTTCTCTCTCAACATTATAATGGATAAGGTTGTGATATTTTTAACATACTTAATTTTTCATATTTTTAGCCCTCCATTTGCTTTCAGTGACTGAAAACATTTAATATTTATTCCAAAGCTTAATGGGAAAATGTCATGTCTCCAAACACTATTAACCTTCAGATATAGGGTTAATCTGCTGGTTAATATCATTTTAATGCTGTCCATCCACCGCATTCAAAACACAACACAGGGAGGGGTTAAGTTTACTCCACCTGGAAGCCACCAGCTTTCAGTCATAGAGGTGCAATCGGTGTGGATACAGTCTTTATTAGGCTCTTAGCACATCATGTGACTTTAATTGACAGTTCGCTCTACACAGATGCACTGCAAAGCGAACTGTCAATTAAAGTGCTGGTGCTTGCTTACAGCTGCCACTAATAGTGACTGACTGTAGCTGCTGTAAGTCAAGCAGGAGGAGGCAGTGCTGGGTTGGGAATAGAGCTGGAGTGACAGAGGCTTCAGATCTACCATAGTTCTTTGGCCTCATTTGCATATCAATTCAAACACTGATTTCTCCAGAACAGAGAAATGGACTGACCATGTAAAGGTATCCTTGGACTTGTCTTTGAAGGAGCTACATGCGCATATAATTACCTTGGGGAGTGAAATCCTGCCTACAGATTCCCTTTAAATCTTCCCAAAAATATTAAGATAAGTGAAACACAGTGTAAGAAGATAGTGGCTCTCAAAAATCATACCGCGCTGGGTAAGTTCATTATGAAGTCTGTAAAATTGAAAGAGGAAAAATTAAAATGAGAAAATATAATAGACAGAGAAGTGGAACAATGTCTTTTGTGTTAAATTCTAATTAGCGGGCTGCTGTGACATCTGTAATTGCTTCTCAATTGTCACTGCACCTTCACGTCTACCAGATGTGTCCATCACGTAGCTGTGATTAAAAAAAATACACATTTTGAGAGTATTTTAATGTTACATTGGTGTTTTCATACATTTTCCTCTGTGGCATCTTTTTACAATAGCCAGAGACTCTTTTGTTAAGTCTGGGAACACACATGCGAGGAATACGGAGCGTGCGACTGCATAGCACTACATGGAGCCGCATGCTCCCCTCCAGAGCGTCGGCGGCAGTGCCGGGAATTAACATGCGAGACTCGGCCGTATTCTCCGCATGGGTGATCCTGGCCTAAGGAAACGTCATCAGAAAATGACCTGATTTTTAATTCAGTTTTTTTATGTTCAATTTATTTTATTTTACATTTTTCATATATTTTCTAAATTAATATCTATATTAAAAAATACATCTTATACAGTGGGTACGGAAAGTATTAAGACACCTTTAAATTTTTCACTCTTTGTTTCATTCCAGCCATTTGATAAATTCAAAAGAGTTCATTTTTTCCTCATTAATGTACACTCTGCACCCCATCTTGACTGAAATAAAAACAGAAATGTAGAAATTTTTGCAAATTTATTAAAAAAGAAAAGCGGAAATATCACATGGTCATAAGTCTTCAGACCCTTTGCTCAGTATTGAGTAGAAGCACCTTTTCAGATAGTACAGCCATGAGTCTTCTTGATGCAGCAAGTTTTTCACACCTGGATTTGGGGATCCTCTGCCATTCTTCCTTGCAGATCTTCTCCAGTTTGGTCAGGTTGGATGGGAACGTTGGTGGACAGCCATTTTCAGGTCTGTCCAGAGATGCTCAATTGGGTTTAGGTCAGGGTTTTGGCTGGGCCAGTCAAGAATGGTCAAAGAGTTGTTCTGAAGCCACTCCTTTGTTATTTTAGCTGTGTGCTTAGGATCATTGTCTTGTTGGAAGGTGACCTTCGGCCAAGTCTGAGGTCCAGAGCACTCTGGAAGAGGTTTTCATCCAGGATATCTCTGTACTTGGCCGCGTTGTTTCCTTCAATTGCAACCAGTCATCCTGTCCCTGCAGCTGAAAAACACCCCCATAGCATGATGCTGCCACCATGTTTCACTGTTGGGATTGTATTGGGCAGGTGATGAGCAGTGCCTGGTTTTCTCCACACATACCGCTTAGAATTATCACCAAAAAGTTCTATCTTCATCTCATCAGACCAGTGAATCTTATTTCTCATAGTCTGGGAGTCCTTCATGTGTTTTTTAAGCAAACACTATGCGGGCTTTCATGTGTCTTGCACTAAGGATAGGCTTCTGTTGAGGCTGCCATAAAGGCCCAACTGGTGGAGGGCTGCAGTGATAGTTGACTTTGTGGAACTTTCTCCTATCTCCCTACTGCATCTGTGGAGCTCAGCCACAGTGATTTGGGGTTCTTCTTTACCTCTCTCACCAAGGGTTTTCTCCCACGATTGCTCAGTTTGGCTGGACAGCCAGGTCTAGGAAGACTTCTGGTGGTCCCAAACTTCTTCCATTTAAGGATTATGGAGGCCACTGTGCTCTTAGGAATCTTGAGTACTGCAGAAATTCTTTTGTCACCTTGGCCAGATCTGTGACTTGCCACAATTCTGTCTCTGAGCTCCTTGGCAGTTCCTTTGACCTCATGATTCTCATTTGGTCTGACATGCACTGTGAGCAGTAAGGTCTTATATAGACAGGTGTGCGGCTTTGCAAATCAAGTCCTATCAGTTTAACTAAACACAGCTGGACTCCAATGAAGGAGTAGAACCATCTCAAGGAGGATCACAAGGAAATGGACAGCATGTGACTTACATATGAGTGTCTGCGCAAAGGGTCTGAATACTTATGACCATGTGATATTTCAGTTATTCTTTTTTAATATATCTTCAAAAATTTCTACAGTTCTGTTTTTTTTCTGTCAATATGGGGTGCAGAGTGTACATTAATGAGAAAAAAAATGAACTTTTTTGAATTTACCAAATGGCTGCAATGAAACAAAGAGTGAAAAATTTAAAAGGGTCTGTATACTTTTCGTACCCATTGCAATGTTACACAGGCATCTAAGCCTGATATCTGAAAACTACTTCCTGTTCCATACAGACACAAAGACAAACACATGGGCCGTACACACAGTGAACTAGTCTGTACGACAGTGTTCACACCACCAAAAGACTGAAAACACAGAAAAACACAGTAAAAAAAACGTATAAAAATACTCTGTTGTAAAAAGTAACAGTAAACAGCAAGTGCTATTAAAAAGATGATTACAAAGCAGGGTATTTAGTTGATTTTGCAAAAAATGTATACTAAGCCGCTCTACCAAACGGCAAGGTATACCCATCTTAGAGCAGTCCTAACCGATGTATTTAAAAACCTGATCATGTGTACAGTACCTGTATAAGCAGGATTCAAGCAAGTAAGGTCCGATGTGGACACTATGGAAGACGGCTTTTGTGTGCATGGCCCATAAGGGAGGGGTGGAAACCTCCCCAATCATGCAAAAACAAGAAAACAATTAGACACAAACACATGGGCCATGCACACAGCGAACAAGTCTTTATGACAGTGTTCACACCACCATCTTTTTACTAGCACTTGCTGTTTACTGTTGCTTTTTTACAACAGAGTATTTGTGTGCACAGCCCATGTGTTTGTGTCTAATTGGTTTCTTTAAATATAAAACTGTTCACCTTATATGGTTTTGTGAGACACAACACTTAAAAGGCCTAGAATTCAGATGCAGCAGCTTCCTTAGAAATATCAGTATAAGGTAGCAGGATTGGAATTGTTTCTGCGCTCACTGGAGTCACGTCACAAGTAGTGATTGATAAAATTATGGGTTTGCTGTTGACGCGTTTCATAGTCCACCGACTCCTTCTTCAGGACACCCATACATACAACAGATGTAGTGGTAGATAAATTTGTAGGTTTATTGTCGACACATTTCAGAGTCCACCAACTCCTTCATCAGGACAACCATAAATTGATCTATGTATTATGGTCCTGAAGAAGGAGTCGGTGGACTGTTATACGCATTTCAGAGAAAATACAGTTTGGTGGTCTGGCAGGGGATCATAGCCTGAGACAAGACTCTTCCGAGTACTGCTAGAGGTGACAGGTGTCTCTTCTATGACACAAAGGTCTCCCTGGCATCCTTTTAACATGGCTGTGGCATTGCCTCCCATGACGTGAAGGCACATGATCAGACACGGCCTTACTGGATTCGTTCCCTGAGAAGGACTATTTGATTGGCCGGATCATTCGTGTCTTTTTGTAAGACTGGGCTCTTAGCTATACAGTAGATGCTTGGCACTCCGGCTGCCACCTCATGCGGCTCATATCATGGGTGAAATGTGAGGAGTGAAATGTGTTGAGGCTAATGGTACATAACAATACATTGACAATGGTACAATATGTTCTAGATTAATTTATGATCATCAGTTATATGTTGAGGCAATTTATGGATAACTGATGTCAGATTATGGTACGTATGGAAAGTTAAAAAGTGGACCGGCACAGCCAAATAAATAAAGGGATGTGCCATATATACAAAGACAATAGAAAGGAACAAAAAAGGAAGAGGGAATGGAATAGGCACTAGGGATGAGCAAGCGTGCTCGGTGATACACGGATATCACTCGAGTATATGGGTGCTCAAATACGCTTGTTTCTCAGCGAGTCTTAGCCAGTGCTCAATTTCAAACTTGAATCCCCACCCTGCTTGTTTGACGCCTGTTACACAGCCAGTAAGTATGCAGGGATTGCCTGCGACTCACTGTAATGCTGTAGCCATCTTGCTAGTGGCATTACTGTGATTGACTGGCCATGTGACATCATCAGGGATTATAAAAGGAAAGGTGCCACCAGGATTGGCACAATGACGCCATTGCACAGCTCTGTGACACTTTGTATTGGAGGGAGAGAGCGCTTGTCCAGGCTTGTGTGTGAAACAATATAAGGAATCAGAGTCCTGTAGTGTTGAAACTGGTGCTGAAGTTGAATCATCATACTTACAACCCTTGTAAGGGCTAATCCTTTGGTTTGCTGTTTGTGTCACATACATTCCAAATTTAGTCTAGGGAAGGAGAGAGTTTCAGGAGCAGGGAGAGTGGCACAATACAGTCTGTAGACAGGGATTAGGGCTTTGTAGTCCGTTGCTAAATAGATAGCTCCGGCAGACCAGTATGACCTTTAATCAGGTGTGGCAGATGATGAAGCCATTAATAATTTCCACAGGTTTGTATAGCTATGATGGATTAATCCCTTGCAAACCTCTCTGAAAAGTAATTTCTTACAGATTAACTTTCCTTAGAATATTGGACTAAGATTGACTTCATGCTTATAGCGTGACTTTCTACTTGCGCACAATTTGGCTGAACTTCCTTCGAGTCACAGGGGGGCAGTGTGACTCCATAATGGGGTGTAAAACTTCATTATGAAATTATGATTGCATTTTTGCAGCGCAATAATAAGTCATTATACATTCTGAAAACAATCTAAGCTTAATTATGGAATTATAACATGATAACAGCAGAATATGAAGCTGCCAAAGTTTATGTTGAAATTCTAGAAGGTGCAGAGCGGCTTTAAAAGTCTAATGTTTGCAAATCATAATCCTGCTTGATGTACAAGCACCTATTAATATTATTTATAATCTGGATATCCCTAAATTGAAATGGACAACTTGATGATGATAAAGATAACTGCAGCAGGAGAGGAGGAGAAAGCTGATTTTGGGGAGGTAGTGAGCTGTCCCGTAATTATGTGATTGAGGGGGAGGATACAGATAGCAAAAAGAGTGTAATAAAATGGGAAGTGATATACAACCCTAAGCTTATCAGATAATAATAATGTTGACAGCAGCTGGAAAGCTACATGCTGATCTTGTACCTGTCCACACATGTTCCTATAGCTCAAGGCTGCAGCTAAAAAATGATAACAGCAGCGATAGAAGAGTGTGATGATTTTGTAGTAGGCAGTGACCTGACCACTCATGTCTTTTTGCTAGGGAGGACATGGTTATTGGTGACATGAACATGATGAGGAAAAACTACCCTGTCACAAACCAGATCATAGGAATTATGATATCAGCAAGATATGAGTGTGTTGATTTTGTACAAGACAGTGACCTGCCAACACATTTGATTGTGTTATTGCAGAAACATGATAGCTAGTAAAACGAAAATTGCCATGAAGTGGCAAGGTATAAATCATGCCATCTTTAATCATATCATAGTAATAAAGACAGCAGCAGAAGAGGCAGGAACCTATCCACACATTGTATTATGTCAATGCAGGTCCAGTGTTGCAGGTGGTAGGAAACATACTCTGAAGTAGCATGGAATAAATCACTCTAAAGATATTCAGATCATCGAAATAAGGACCCACGCACACCCATGTGTGCGTGCAAACACAGGAACAGCAGATGTGTGGACAATCAGATACTTGCAGCATGCAAATAGTTAACAGAAGAGGGATGTGCATTCAGTAGACAGATGGCTACTGTCAGAGATGTATGCAATCAAAATGTTACAGCAAGCAAATGGTTAAAATCAGGATAGCAGTGATGGATAGGCAAACTGGTTACTTGCTTGCATCGATGATTACACACAGGAATAGAATAGACAAATAATGATCAGATATCTGGCATGCACACATTGGTGTGAACAGCACTTGTATTATCTAAGAGGAGTTCAGTCATATTTACCTATAGTAATTTACCTATAGTATTGTAGCGGTTTTACAACCCTAAGGACAAGTGCCCTGTAAGTGCAAAGACCTCCCAAGCCCTAGTCATCTTACCCATGTTATGGCCTTCTCTGGTTCAACACAGTGCAGCCCCAATGCGCGTTTCGCGTTGGCTTCATCAGGGGCAGTCCTTAGGGTTGTAAAACCGCTACAATAGCTACTGTATACTTACCACCTTGGTCCTGTCTTCTTTTCCCATTTGATATGTTGATGTTGCACTAAGCACTTTACCTTATAACAAATGTGGCTTCTTTCTGGTGGACACACTGTTTATGTCTATTTGCCTTCCTCGCTGAACATGCTATAATAATGAAATTTTATCTGTTTTTCCTTACTGCTTGTTAATAATGCATTAATTGTTTGAATAAATCTATACCTTTTATGTACTTTGGACTTATACTCCTTTGTTTTTGGGTTGAGGATTCAATTGTGGAGTGTCCTTCCTTCTGGTCTCTGTCCTAGCTCCCCCACTTGGAGTTGAGCATGCATGACAGGAGTTCACATACTGTGTCTGTAGTAGATTGCATTTAAAAGTGAACTCAGTCTGCCCTGACCTGTGTTTATCTGACTAGTTCTTCTGCCAGTTTCCTTGGTACTATGGTATGATGTTGTTTTCTGGTTTTCAGTTTTTGAGCATGGTAAATCTAAACCAAACTTAAAAAGCAGAGTAGTCAGTGATTGGGGGTGCAACCCAACCGATCCTGAGAACTGTTCTTCGCTATTCTCGACAGTTGTAACTACCACTCCATTGTAGTGGTCCATTTCAGACAACCATTGTTCGGATTCTTGGGGTCTCTAGTGATCAACACCTACCCTCTGGATAGGAAATAACTTGTCTAATTGGGAATAACCTTTTATCCTCTGTATTTTGAACAGAAGCGAAATGCATCACCCAATGTACCGGAGACACAAGCAAAACACATACAATTAGATCACTGCAAGCATCAAAACAAACCCCGGACAGATGCATATTCCAGCAAAATTGCATTACGACTAATAATAATCTGGATCATCTCTATTTAACCAGCTGTCCTTTACAAGATTCATAATTTACACCATTGTAACTAGATAGCCACGAATGCCCAATGGGCATCATTACCAAGTAGTCATGGCAGTTTGCTTTTTATCACCTAAACAGAAAATATTCAGCAGCTTTTCTCCTTGAGGATACAAGTATAGATTTTGTATTATTTGTACATATGACACGTATTTTAGAGTCATTTATGGATCAAAATGATTTGTGATCTGGCCCGACAGATGGTCCTTCAATGATCACATCTTATTAGGCACTTGGAATTTCGCAGAGTTTCTGCCATATCACAGCATAAAATATGACGTTTTACTGTCAGCTGGGAGGTAAAATTACCTAGGAAAATATCATCTCTGAGATGTTTTCATACACAGAATTTATTGAAGCAGATCTATTTCTTAACTCCACTGATGCTTCTTTTTTTTCCAGTTGGGTCAAACGTTGAACCGAGGAATGCAGTAGTCACTGGTAATAAAAACAAGGAGTTTCTAATTCTAACATTCCTTTTTGGAGAACTGATTAGACCATTTTTCCTCATCTTGGTGAAATTCATTAAAAAAATACTTTACAAGGGGACTGAGAGTCCATTAGATATATCTATATTTGTCAAACGTAGGGTCACATATACATCATAGAGAGGAACCAGTCCACAAGAGATAAGTGCAGCTTGCGCTTGTGCAAGAGAGGGAGTCACTTTGGCTAGCGTTTGGCTTTTTGGCTAACAATGAAGGCATTATGTATGACATACAAGGTATAATGGGAAAGAATTATGAATGTTTTTGTGGCTAGATCTTGGCAAAATAAAAGTGTCACAATTTAGCACATTTTTATTTGTAATGTCGCAACACGTTTTAGACCTATGTCTGTTATGACATATGGTGACGTATTGGGCGGCGATGTCCTCTCTTGATTCCTCTTCCCCTGGTAGGATGTAGAGTTTCACCTCCTTGTCCATGAATGGGAAGTATGGGTTGTGAATGGAAAGTCTCTGGAAGTGGGAGGCCCTCACTGGTGAGTATTTGTTGCAGTAAAGCAGGAAGTGCGCCTCATCTTCCAGTGCCCCCTGCTTGCAGCGCTGCCACAGTCTGTTCTCCCGTGGCTTGTATGTCTGTCGGTGCCACCGTTTCCACCTCTAGACTGTGGGCACTCAGTCTGTATAGACTCAGGGTCTGCCTGTCTTTGGGGTGCTGTAACCTCTCCAGATATGGGGCCAGAGTATAGTCCCTCTACAGTGACATGTAGATAGTGATTTTCTGGGAGTTCTCTAATTCACTCTGTCAACCCTCTATATATTGCATCTTGCAGCTCTTTGAGATCTTCTTCAACTTTTGTCAGGGTGTGTTGCTGACTTTGTTGGAACTGGCTGCTGGGGTTCGTGGCTTGCTCTGGGCTCTGGCTCAGCAGGGCTTTATGATGGTAGGAGCTGGGATTGCTACTTTGTATGTGCGCTTGGTGTGATAGTGCACTCTTGTTTATAGTTAGCCATAAGAGGAATCAACCCAACTCTGCCCGACAGGCTATGTTTGAGGTGCTGCCACATACTTGGAGAAGATATTTGCAGAACTCCAGGTGGAAGACTTTGATTGGGCTGGAATCTCAATTTGTGTGGTCTGGGTAAGTTGCTTTGCCCCAAACCTCGCTACCATACAGCAGTCTAGGAGTGATGATGCTATTGAATATCTTAAGCCAAACTCTCACCCGTGGTTTGAGGAGGTACAGTTGTCTTCTGATGGCATAGAAGGTGCTGAAGGCTTTTCCTTTCAGGGCCTCTGCTGCTTGCTTGAGGCTTCCATTTTGATTTAGCTCCAGACGAGGTAGGTATAACTGTTGGCCTTTTCCAGTGTGGAACCATTTAATGTAAGGGAGTGAGTGGGGGTATTATTCTGGTTACTCTTCTGAAACACCATGACTTTGGTATTCTTTTGGATGATGGGCAGCACCCAGGAGGTGCTGAATGTTTCAAACAAAGCCAGGCTATCTTGGAGGTCTTTCTCATTTGGGGAGAGTGGCAGGAGGTCATCTGCGTACTGCAGGAACTTCACCTCTTGCTTGTGTAGGCTGAGGATTCCAGGGCTGCTGCCAGTCCATTTATGTGTCATGATCCATGCTGGATCAGGACATATAAAAAGCACAGGTAACCTTTTGTTTTCCTAAGCTGTGCATAAGGTTGGTTTTTGCCCCCGGTGGCAATTAGGATTATTGCACTGTGGTGTCGTTTGTTCAAAGTTTGCCCCCGGTGGTGGTTAGCATCATTGCACTCTAGGTTCTTTAGTGAAATGCACATGATTATAATGCAGGTGTGATTGCTGGCTCTGCTATAAAAGAGTCACAGGTGTTACAATCAGGGTTTGTGATAGTGTTCATTCCAACCATCCTTGGTGGAGGAAGGAGCTAGAGAGAGGTCCTGGCAGCTCAGTCAGTGTTAGGAGTCAGATTTCGGCCATTACTAGGCAGGAATCTAGACCCTCACATGCTGCAGTCTCCTGCTCTTTGTCTAATGCAAAGGAGATTGCAGAGGAGATTGCTTTACAGCAACTCTCTCCGGAGGCTAAGTCCTTCGCCCCTTCTTCTGAGCATGCTCATGGGACAATCGCCAATTGGAGCTCAGGAGTCAGGTGCTCAGGTCCTGCTCCAGATTCCATTGGCTCAGCTCAGAGATCTGGAAGTCTTTGGAATTTCCCGTTTGCTATAAAAAGCGCGCATGGCTGTTCCGCCATGCGCTAGTATAGTCATACTTGCTGCAGTGTGTATGTTGATGGATGCATGATCTGGTGAATGACTCATTTGAAACCCCATTCCTTTGATACTATGAATGTGTGAGGCATTGAGTTAGAGTCAGTACCAGCGCCAGCGCCAGCGCGCCATTGCTCCAAGCACACTTGCTAGCGTCTGACATCGGGCCTGCGTTTTCCAGCGGTGTCACCTTGCGGCATTAGCCACGCCGCACTGCAGTAGCAGCTATCTTGTTGCATTTGCGGTTGCAACGCTTAATACACTACTAACTACGGTAAGTCTAGACGGACGTAGTCCCGCCATTCGGGGGCTACTCCAGTGATTGCAATACCGTGTTAGTTACTCTGAGCACCTGTGACTCTAACAGGCTCAGAGTTATTGTGTATATGTTTGGTGTCATAACTCTGTGATTTAACAGAGCTTTCCCTGTGCACCTGGGTGACGTTAAACCCCGTGCACACTACCGCCATTGTGCTCTGTCCTCATCTACCTGCGGTTTCTCCATCTACCGCACGGTGGACCCTGAGTGGCGAAGGCACTTTATTTATATTTTTTATTTAGTGCCTTCCACCACTCCTAACAGTCAGAGCCCTGTTGTGGAAGGAGTCAGAGGGGATTTCCTTGTTAGCTCTGACAGAGCTTGGTGGCAGTGACTCAGGAGGAGAGCTGCATGGTGGTGGTGGACTCTGTTGCCAGGATCAAGTGCAACAGAGTAAAGCTAAGTGGTGTCACCCTGTTTGTGTTTTTCCTTAGTGTGTATTAGTACAGCGGTGGGGCCAGTGCCTGCGCCACCCTGTTCCCTAGCAAGGGATAGGTGTAGGGTGTGCTAGGGCGACAGGTTCCTGATCGGTGCCCGGTGCGGAATCGGCATAGAGAACATTAGGAGTGTTAAGGACACTGACTCAGGGGAGTGCAGGAGGTCTCCAGGTCCCCTTTCCCTAACGCAGGACCCACCATTGTAGCTGCTTCCCTTCCCTTTGTCTTGTTGTTTTAGGTACCGGCCTGCGAGCCGTGTCACACAGGACAGTATCATGTGCCACGTCCTGTTGTTCCAGTTATCGGCCTGCTGGTCGCATCACACAGGACGGGTCCACGTGACATTATGTAGATGTTGAATAGAGTTGGGCTCGGCTCTGTCTGATCCCACAGCCCTGCAGGAAGAAGGCTATCCTCTTCCCGTTCACCTTCACGCTGCAACGGTTCTCTATATGAGATCTTGATGACATCGTAGGTTCTGCCACCTATTCTGCTTTCCAGGAGTTTCACAAACAGGCCAGGGTGCCACACTGAGTCAAAGGCCTTCTTAAAGTCAACGAAGCATGCATATTGTGAGGTAGCGCTGTTATTCGGGTAGGGGATACTCGCTTGGCAGCCATAAAACTAGATCCAGCACGGGTTTTCCATAAAACAAGCATAGTCCATGCGGTTTATTCAACATCATAAACCTACAAAAGCAGCATAAACTTCATATAACAGCATAGCGTCCATGACAGAGTTCAGCTCTGTAACCCCTGTGGTCACACGGGTTATACATGCGCAGGCTTTCTAGCCTCAGTTATCTCACCCACGTCAGTGTCACTCATGGTTCCTTTAGCATACTGCAGACGTCCATTCCCTCCAGGGAACTCGAGGGCATGTGCAGCCATTAACACAGCATTCACTTGCTGTCAGAAGGCAGCCCCATCTCACTCAGATGGGACCTTCCACACTGGACCAACCAGGTCCCAGCATTCACCCCATGTGACTCACCCTGGCCACATTATATGGTTCATAGCCACGCCCACCGGGTCACATGACTCTGACCTCATCACAGGTCCTTCAAGCATTTACACACTCTTTACAACAGTGTTCTTTAAACACACCCCCTGGGTGGATTTGTAGGTAACTAGGCCAGGCCATTTCCCTAGTTACCTGGAGACTTCTCCATGACACGTTAAAGCAACACCTCAGCAATATCATTGCTGATCAACACACACATAAGTCTCCATCTCAAGGCCACCCACCTTGAGATACATAAGCGTCCTTCATGATTCTGCCACTCATCCTCTCTCTTGGGACATCCACACAGCGCCCCCTAGTGGACACAGTGGTTACTACACCACAATATATTTTCTCCTAGCTTTTGCTGTGGACGTGGGTCTTGATGAGGCTGTGCAGGGTGTAGATGTGATCGATAGTGCGGTGGTTTGACATGAACCCAACTTGGCTTCTGCTGAGGATGTCATGCTTGGTGAGGAAGGTGATGATCCTTTTATTAATGATGCTGTTAAACAGTTTTCCCAGAATGCTGTTGACACAGATCCCTCTGTAGTTTGCTGGATTGTATCGGTCTCCATTCTTGTAGATGGGAATAATGAGACCTTGATTCCAGCATTGCGGGAAGTAGCCAGTGCTTAGGACGTGGGTGAAAAGTTTTGCTAGTGCTGCATGTATGTCTGGGAACTGTTTTTGATCATCTCTGGCAGGATGCCGTCACTGCCCACTGACATCTTGCATTTCATCAGTCTGATTCTATCCTTTATTTCCAATACACTGATTGGTATGTCCAAAGGGTTTTGGAAGTCCTTGATTGTTTCCTCCATGTCCCTCAGTTTATTGGCTAGATGTTGCTGTTCTGGGGTTAGGTCTTCTTCTGGTATGTTCCTCTAGAGGCTCTCGAAGTAGTTGTGCCAGATGTTGCCATTCTGGTTGTGAAGGCTGTTCTGTTTGGACTTTATGCCGATATGACTCCAGGTCTCCCAGAATGAGTTGTCTTGGAGGGAGTCTTCAAGCTGCTGTTGTTTCTGGGAGATGTGCCTCTGTTTTCTCTTCTTGAGCATGCACTTGTATTGCCTCTGTAGGGTGTCATGGGCCGCTGTTAGGTCCCTGTTGTTGGGGTCTCTGAGTTTTGGGTGTGAGGCCATCCTTAGGGATTTGCGTACCGCCTTGCATTCTTTGTGAAACCATTTTTGGCATTGTTTTTTTATAGGTCTCTTGGGGTTGGTCTTTCTGAGGCCTGCTAGTTCTGCCATGGTAAATAGGATCTTGTTAAAATCATTCACTGCAAGGTTGGCCCCTTGCTGGTTTGATGTGTAGCTACTTGTGTTAAAATGTACAAGTAGCCCTTGGATCTTGGTTCTGTTGCTCATTTTGAGGTATTCAGTGCCTAACTGTTTAGGCCAGTTGAAGGATGGTGGTAGGTTGTGGAGACCGGTCAGATGGGGCTTTTCTGTGGGTGGTTTGTTCGTGGTTCTCATATACAGCAGTATTTGGTTGTGTTCTGATAAGTGGGTTTGGGGGTGACTATGAAGGCATTTATGTTTGCTGGGTCCATGTTTATTATGGCATAATCCACCACACTACTGCCCACGTGGGAGTTTAGTGTAAATCTCCCTAATGAGTCCCCCCTGGTGTGCCCATTCAGTATATACAGCCCAAGGCTCCGTCACAGGCTCAACAGTGTTCTGCCACTTTTGTTCACCACTCTGTCATAGCTGTTTCTTGCTGTCTGTACTGAGTCGCTGTAGAAGGACACTGTCATGGTTTGTTTGGAAGTTTTGGGGCTGGTACCTCAGGGGTTAAGGCTTTTTGGCCTCTCTCTGGCTATGAGAGGGCTTTAAATAGCTTCAGCTGGGCTCCGGTCTTTGTCAGTTATACTTCTTCCCCCGGCTGAGTAGTTTGACCCTTGTGTCCTTGTGCCTTGTGCCTGCTCTTTGTATGTTATCCTGTTACTGACCGGTTCGTTTCCCCATTTTGGCTTTTGTCTATTGATTCGGTACTGCTCATTCGTTTGCCTGGTTTCTGACTTCTGCTCAGTCCTGACTGCCTGTTTTGCCTATCCCCCTGGTACTTCTGCTGCCTTCTATGGTTTCTGACACTTGGCTTATATTTGACTCCTCTTTTGTACCTCGCTTTTGTACCTCGTTGTCCTCTCGGTATTGACCTCGGCTCTCCTGACCTACTCCTGTTCTGTCTGCGTCCACCGTTCTCCGCTATCTTCCATGGGAGCGTTGTGGCTGGCTCCGCCCCGGTTCCACCCCCTGCAGCCACGTGCTGCAGGTCCTGCACGTCAGTGGTCGCACCCCATCCTTGTAAGCTTTCTGTGTGCTGCCCAGTCCCGCTCGTCTGGGACATAGTGTTAGGCGTCGGATTCCTGACACTGCACAGCAGGAATCCAGAGCCAGACATCCAGCGGTCTCCCATTCTCCTTCAACCGCTCCGGGTGCTGCTCAGACTTGCTCTGACAGCCTGGATGTTGCTGCCACCTCTGGTGCAGCAATGGTAGCGCAACCTGCTCTGCAGGGAACCGCTCCAGAGGCTAAGTCCTCGTGCCGTGCTACTGGGCATGCCTGCAAGGTGACCTCTCACTGGAGAGCGGGGGTCACATGCTCAGGTCCTGCGTCGAATCTGATTCGTCCTTTCCAGGGTACTGGAAGGTCCCATAAGCGCATGGCTATAAAAAGCCAGCATGGCGGCTTGGCCATGCACTAGTGTAGCATATTATGCTGTGCGTGTATGGTGATGGATGCATGGACTGGTGACTGACTTATTAAGAAACCCCTTCCCTCTGATATTACGAATGGTGACAGAGTGATGGTTAGTCAGCGACAGATTGTGGCAAGCTACACGCCACTGTGCCTCCTGCACTGCACACTAGCACCTTCCGGCGCCGTCGTCCAGCGGCTATAGCTATTGCCGCGTTGAGGTAGCAGCGTCCATTGGCGGTTGCAGCTGCAATGCCACCTGCTGGTCATCCTGTGAGGCTAACAGGGCCAGCATCCTTACATTCTTTATTGTAAGGTGACTCTGTGTCTTAACAGAGCCACTCTTAGCGTTCGGGTGACGTTAACCCGAGCGCAGTACTTCACCTTTTGGTGCATCTGCCATTGTCCAGCAGCAGTCTTACCATCTACCGCACGGTGGACCCCGGGCGGCAAACGCACCTCCTATTATTTATATATGGTGCATTCTGCCGACCCTAACACATGGTTGGAAACCCGTTTTCTGAGTGAGCTTTATCAGTTACAGTGTTCCTGATAGACTCATCTCCCAGCACGTATGTGCTTCTGTCTGGTGGCAGATAGTCCTTTTCTGTACCCATCCTGGCATTGAGGTCTCTATAGAGGAGAACCTTGCCTTTGGACTGGAATTGGACTGCCTCCCTCTGTAGGACCTCGTGGATGTCTGGCTTAAAGTATGTGGATTCTGATGGAGGGATGTAAGCTGCACAGAGGTAGATATCCTGCTGAGAGGTGAGGATGAAGCTGCTTATCTTTATCCAGATATGGCTGTCTTCTCTTTTCATTGCTTTGATGTGCTCTTTGATCTCCTCCTTGTACCATATTAGTATGCCCCCTGAGCAGGGGCCCTGTTTGGTGTTCTTGTTTTTCTTGGCGGTGACACATTATTCCCTATATCCCAGAGGTGCCAGTGATTCCTCCTCTGCTCAGGCCCATGTCTCCAGGAGGATCTGGATGTCAATGTTCTTTAGCCTTTGTTTGAAGTCTTGGTTGTTTGTCTTGGACCCAAAAGCTGAAGTATTCAATCCTTGAATGTTGCAGCTGCTGATAACTAAGGATGTCTTGTTTAGTCGATATACCTTATAATTGAGAAAGATTTTCATAGGACATAACAGTTCAAGTGGTTGATTTAGGTGGCATGTTTTAGGAGTGTCCCATGAGTTTGCTGCACAATGTGTTGAGCAATGTCCTTATTTCTGCCATGTGCTGTCCTCTGTTATTTTGTGTTGCCATTGTGGAGCTTGTGGTCTCCAGTACTTCTGCTCTCTCTGTGGACTCTAACTGCGAATCGCTGTGGTTTTCCATCTGTTTGGTGGGCGTCTTGCTTGTGGTCTCGGAGGTCTGTTTAGAACGATGTCCTTTAGCTCTCTGGCTAGATGGCTGACCCCTTGTTTATTGAGGTGCTTTTCATCGTATAGGTGATGGAGCGTTATTTCAGGGTGTCTTGCCAGTTGTATGTTTGGTGTTAAGGCGATACTGGCGGACAGCTCTGAGTTGATTTGCTGGGTTACCTGTTGGTCTATGTCTTTCCTTGGAAGCAGGGCAGACAGGATTATTTTGGATCTGGGAATTTTTTTCTGGGCCGCTATTGCAAGTTTTGATAGGCCTTGGGTTGCTGTCTCTTGGTGAATATTGTTTGGGCCGGTGTGTAATATGAGATGTGTGGGCTCTGTGAAGTATGGGTTATTGATCACCTTCTCTGCTTGTGCGATTGTTGAACAGCAGATTTTTGTGACCCGTGTTCCCCTGGGAACAGTCTCTTAGTGTCCAGGTATTTCCCATTTGAGTCTATTATTAGGACGATTTCAGGGTCTGGTGTTTTATTTGGGCTGTTTGTTTTTTGTGTGTCCTTGGGTCCTTGGCTGTTGGTTGCCCTGGGTAGCTGTGAAGATGAGGCAGGTAATCGTTGCTTTTTTTTTGTCTACTACTTAAAAATGAATTTTTGGAGACCTTGAGTCTTCTTTAGTGGCTTTGCTATTTAGACAAACATACACAACAGCTCTCATCGGAGCTTCAGCCTGGAGGCTTCCTTCCTCCAAACAGACCAGAGAAAATAAACAGTGGCTCCCTTCAACCACAACCTTGAGGTGTAGAGATGGTGACTAGGCATTCTGCCTATCTCTTACACCTACTTACCATGAAACCCAGACCCTGGTAATGACTGGTTTGCTCTCAGCACATATCATGCTGGAGGGAAGCTTATAGGTTTCACATCACACAGGATGACAACCTTTGCAACACATATCTCCCCTCACATACAGCGCCAGTGACCCGTCACACAATACTATATCACCATACCAGACTATAGCAGACTATAGCAAACCAAGGTCTGCTATATCACTGTAAAAATCTGCTATGCTGACCAGCTTTGTCTCAAACTCTGTGACTAACGCAGCTCTGCTACTGTGCATTGCTGAGTTAATTATAATATTCTGCTGGCCATCTTTGCTATATTGTACAGTGTGAAAAATTCAGCTCTAATATATGAAAGAGTAGCTCTGTGCCAGCTCTGGGAGAAATTCATTTCTGCTACATCGGTGAATTAACTCTGCTACACCAAAGGACCAGTTTTGCTACTGAAATTCCTGTGTCACTCAGCTTTTGCTTCGCAGGTCTTTCGATAAAGGGTTGACTCCACTACTTTGCTGTTCTACTCTCCTCCTCCAGCTACTGCTTTGCCACATCAGCTACTGCTGTCCCAACTGGATTGTTCTGCTGCACCAGTACTATCTGTCCATGTTACATGTAGACTGCTCTTCTGGAACTAAAGGTTTGAGGATCCACTTCAACATAACAACTATCTATAGTAAAACTGCTTATTATTCCAACATTATTATTTGCCCAGGCCAGTGCCACTACTGAAGTCATGATGATGGCATCACTTGAGTGTTTACATGCAAACTATGACATTACTGACTTCACAATGATTGTTGTGACATCATGTTGTTTAAAGCATGCATGCTTGCAATGGCTATATTCAAGTCTGAAGGAAGACCGTAACTAAACCGACATCATAATTATATCTTAGAGTAGTATTGTACTCTTCTTTCTTCAGCATCGCACAGTACTTTGCCTTCTTGGTGCGCTCTTGGACAGAAATGTGCACTTTGCAGCCCTGCTTACAGAGGTAACCTTGCCTCTGCAGCATCAGAGAGAAGCAGGTGGACGGAAGATGATCGGATCCATGCTTTACAGCCTGTAAGCAGAATGCACACATTGCCTAGGTTACAGGTCATTCTGAGACAGCAAAGTGGCTGGTACCCTTGGCAACAAGCTTTAAGCTATAAATTGTTTTCAGTTCTTGAGAATAGAGAGGATTTTTGATAAGAGATAAATTGCAAAGATGATTGTTTTTACAAGCGCTTTGCAATTTTACCATTTCCAAACTTGTCCCAACCCCCTTTAACAGTGCTGTCATCATCATAAAAGGGTAATTACCTCAACGGAGTGTTCAGTCAGAACTGTACCATCAGCAAAGTAACACAAGTAAGTTACAAGGCCATGCTGCAAAATTCATATCAGCTTCCTGCAACTATTACATGGCATTTACACTGATCAGCCATAACGTTTAACCACTGACAGGTGAACCTAATACAATTATCTCGTGAAAATGGCTCCTGTCAGTGTGTGGGGTACCCTAGGTAGAAAGTAAACAATCTTGAAATTGATGTGTGGTAAACTGGAAAATGGGCAAGTACATGGATCTGACTCTGAATAACCAAACTGAATTGTCTACATGACTGAGTGTGAACGACTCCAAATTAGGAGATCTTGAGGGATGTTCTGGTAATGCAGTAGCTAGTATCTACCAAAAGTGGTCCAATGAAAGACAACCGTTGAGTCAGTGACAGGGTCTTTGGCAACTATGGCTTAGTGTGATATGTGTGGAAAGTGAAGGCTATCCCATCTGGTCCGATTCCACAAAAGAGATACTTTGAACCCACAAAGCATGGCAGTTTTCTGTGTATGTAGCTGTGTAGCCCCAAACTCGTTAGAATGTGCACACTGAGCAACTCCCCCACCAAAAGTGCCTTCAATAGCTACCTAGGCATCAGAAGCAATGACCATGGAAGAATAGAAGAAAGTGGCGTGGTATGATGAACCAGACTTAGATGTTTTATTTTATATCACGTGGATGGCCGGGTGTTTGTGCATCACTTACCTGAGAAAAGATGGTACCGGGATGCACTTTAGGAAAAAGGCAAATTCATTTTGATGCTTTGGGAAATGTTCCTTTGCAGAATCTTGGGTTCTGACATTTGCATGGATGTTACTTTGGCATGTATCACCTACCTAAACATTATACAGACCAAGTACTCCTCACCATGGGCAGTGGCTTCTTTAAGGCTACTTTCACACAACAGGTTTTCGGCGTCAGGCGCGATCCGGCGTCGTGCCGGAACGCCGGATCCGGCAAATGTTTCGTAAAACCGGATGTGACGGATCCGGTTTTCTGGCGTATCCGTCTTTTTCTGGACAGACAAAACCGGATCCGTCTCATCCGGTTCATCCATTTTTCTATCCGTTTTTCGACGGATTACGCCGGATCCGGTTTTTAAAATTGACCCTTGTGGCCTTCCGAACGGGATTGGCTACTGGAAAACTATATATAGCATGTTCCTACAGCCCTTCTTTGACAGGTTGTAGAGGAGAAAGTGCAGGTTGGAGAGAAGAGCAAGTTACTGGCGAAGATGGATGTTGTCATTGGAAATATTTTGAAGAATTTGGCGGATTTTACAGCGGAGGCAAATCGTTTGAGGGTGATTGTTCTGGAGAAGGAGAGAGCGAGACAGCAGCGCATCAGGCATCGTAGACGACGTTTGTGGATCCACCCCATCACAGCCAAGAGAATGACGCGTGGGGTCTATTCTACACTATGCATGGACCTTCGACGAAACCCGGATAAATTTTTTGGATATGTTAGGATGAAAATGGAGAATTTTGATTACTTGGTGGAGCGCATTGCACACCTCATAAGAAAAGCGGACACCTATTGCCGCTTCTCTGTTTCACCCGCAGAGCGTCTGATGGTGACTTTAAGGTAAGCCACATTTATTGGATATGATCGCATCAGAGCACACTTTCACTGCAATCTTGTTGGTGGTAATTTGTATCTCCAAGTGTTATAGGTCAGTTTTGGTATGTAATGCTGTGATTTAAAACTAATTTATTGTTTTTTAATTCCCCACAGATTTCTTGCAACTGGAGAATCCCTTTCGTCACTGCATTTCCAGTACAGACTCGGGATTTCCACCATATCTGGAATTGTGAAGTACACATGCCGTGCACTGTGGGACTCCTTAGCTGAAGAGTTTTTACCAGAGCCCACAACAGAGAGGTGGATTGAAATTGCTGACAAGTTTCAACAGATATGTCAGTTTCCAAACTGCTTGGGCGCTGTGGACGGGAAACATATCCGCATTGTAAAGCAAGCTGGATCGGGATCGGAATATTTCAATTACAAGAAATATTTTTCAATTGTCCTCATGGCCATTGCTGACGCGGAATACAAATTTATTGCGGTTGATATTGGGGCCTATGGCCGCTCCAATGACTCTCAAGTTTTCAAACTGTCTGCCATGGGGTGTAAACTGTATGGAAACACCTTCCAGTTCCCACCACCTAGACCGCTGCCGCAAACATCTGGTCCACCTATGCCATTTGTCTGTGTAGGGGATGAAGCCTTCCAGCTGTCAGAACACCTTTTGAAACCGTACTCTAGCAGAGGATTGACAAGACCAAAACGCATTTTTAATTACCGCCTCACAAGAGCAAGAAGAATGGTTGAATGTACCTTTGGTATTCTGACAGCCAAATGGCGGGTCCTATTGACTGCGATCAACCTCAAGACAGAAACTGTGGACGAGGTGATCAAAGCGTGCGTGGCACTCCACAATTTTGTTATCTGCAAGGAACCCTTTTCCATTGAGGACACCTCTGAAGAAACCACCTTGCAAGATTACCATGACATTACCACTAGAAGTTCTGTGACGGTTTCAGTAATGAGGGACAATTTTGCACTATACTTTATGTCACCTCAAGGCAGAGTACACTGGCAGGATGACAGAGTGTGAAAGATTTGTGCCCTAACCAAACTTGTGTACCTTCTGTACCAACAGTATATACCTTTGCCAACCAAAGTTGGCTATCTTGTCATGGTCTCTATTTTTAGCTTTAGGCCACAGGTGTGTACCTGGTTGTGTTTTATGCAAAGTATTTCACCTTTTAACAAAAGTTGTGTACATTGTTAGGAAATCACCAACAATAAACACAACTTTTTAGGTGAAATACTTTGCTTCAAACACAACCAGGAACACAACTGTGGCAAAAAGCTAAAATTTACCCACAGTTATATACCTAGTTTTGAATACCATTTCACCTTTTAAATACCCTGTATTTAACCTTTTTCGCCGCAGAAAGAAATGACAGACAACCAGTGTAAAATAATTTAACTTTTATTGAAAAATGTTTTTTTTAGTAAACTTTTTTAAAATTTTAATAAACTTGTTTAATAAAACTTTGAAACTATAAAACTGAAACCATAAAACTGGTCATTTTTATTTAAATACACACATTATAAATCTGTGTAGTGTGTGGTGGAAATACTGCTGTAGGGGCTGCGGGACACTTCGACACTGGGAGTGTGGAGAGAGGACTGGGATCGTGGTGGGGAAGGAACAGTTAGAGGTGAAGGTGTGGAAAAAACTACAGAATGGGTGGACATGTGGGAAGCAGAAGAGGTGGTGGGTGGTGGAGTGGAGGGTTGGGCAGGGACTGTAGGAGCAGATGATGTTGATGGCAAGTTGTATGGGGAAGGAGTTTGGTACGGGGCAGGTTGCTGGAAGTGGGGAGATGTCTGGTACGGGGCAGGTTGCTGGAAGTGGGGAGATGTCTGGTACGGGGCAGGTTGCTGGAAGTGGGGAGATGTCTGGTACGGGGCAGGCTGCTGGAAGTGGGGAGATGTCTGGTACTGGGGAGGTTGCTGGTACTGGGGAGTTTGCAGGTACTGTGGAGGTTGCTGGTACTGGGGAGGTTGCTGGTGCTGGGGAGGTTGCTGGTGCTGGGGAGGTGGATGGTGCTGGGGAGGTGGATGGTGCTGGGGAGGTGGATGGTGCTGGGGAGGTGGATGGTATGTAATAGGAGGGGGAGGATGGAAAGTGGCTGGAGGTGGATGGTATGTAATAGGAGGGGGAGGATGGAAAGTGGCTGGAGGGGGTGTAGATGTAATAGGAGGGGGAGGATGAAAAGTGGCTGGAGGGGGTGCAGGTGGAGGAACTACTGTGGTGGGAGGAGGAGGAGGTTGGGAGGTAACTTGCTGGAGAGCAGCGTGGCATGAATGCATTACATGCATCTGCTGGGCAGGAGAGAGCGTTTCCATGCGCTCCACAACAGACCTGAAAAAGGTGTGGTTTGGCGAAGATCTTGCTTCTGAATGCATGGTTTGCAGAAGTGTCTTCACCTCCAGAATGCTGGAGTTGATCTGCTGATAGCCTGCGGAGATTTGCTCTGACAAGACTTTTAGACAGTTCTGGAAAGATGCATTCAGATGCAAGAACTCTGGCGCATAAGTCTTTTCCTGACCCCTCTGCCGCTGCCGCCCAGTACCCGCAGGTGTACTAGAGGTGGCAGGGGCAGAAGGGTGGGGTAAAGGGAAAGCGATCTCCTCACCAGCAGCTTCATGTAATGTAGGCGGCCTCGATGCTCCTGTGCTGGTGGATGGGACAGATGGGTCGAATGTGTGGGAAGGCTGGGAAGGTGCAGATGTACCGGGGCGGTCGAAGTGTCCCTCGGTGCCGGTCTCCTCAGGGATCGCCTCAGAAGGGTCCAATCGTGCCGGCTCCCGAGTGCTGCTCACCGTGCTGTGGAATAAAGAGAAAAAAAAACAATTAAAATACTGACATGGTATGGCCCTGGCTGAAAAAAAAATTTACATATAACATTTTTTTTCACATGTGGTGTGTAATATTTACCTTCTGGTGACCATTGTTTCCCGGAGGAACGACAGGGCTTCTGCGTACTTGTACTTGCTCCTGCGTCCTCCAGATCCACTCAGGGCCCACATCTCTTTATTGAACTCCTTCTTGAAACGATCTCTCACAGACCGCCACCGATTCACAATTCTGTTCCTTGAAACGAGAAAGGAGTGGTTAGTATACAACATCAGTGTTTCCCAAACTCCAGTCCTCATGGTCCCCAGGGGTCATGTTTTCAGGATTTCCATTGTAAATAGAAATCCTGAACACATGATCCGTGGGGACCACGAGGACTGGAGTCCGGGAAACACTGGTTTACATCAAGCAACCGGTACTGTATATACTTACGCTCTTTAATCTGGGCCCGAGCTTCGAGGTCCTCCCAGCGGCCCACAAGGAGCGAACAGATTTCCTCCCAGAGTCGTCGGGTAACGATCAGGTCAGCGTGGCGGCGGTCAGCCATATTCCAGAGCGGCTCCCTTTCTCTGACGAGATCGATGAGGCGGTCCACATCAATCCCTCCATCCTCACCGTCAGAGTCGGGAGCACGCTGTGAAGGCTGTTAAAGAAAAAGACAAAAATAACATAATTAGCCTCCACAAAAGAAATGAAATAAAAAGTGCAAAAAAACAAAGCAAAAATATTTATACTTACACGCTGGTGACCGCCGCGTTGCTGTCGCCGACGACCCTGGGAGGCACTGCGAGGACCTCTTGGCCAAGCACCAGATTGGGAAGACTAGAGAAGAAAACAAAAAATGTTATGTCTTTGGATGTAGGCATTTGTTTGCTGTGTGTGGTCTGCAGAACATTGTTTTCTATGTGTTGTGTGTAGTGTGATGTTGTGTTTCTGCGTTTGATGCAAAAAACTTACCAATTGTGAGCCCACTCCAGGTGTCTGTCCACCCCTTCCTTCTTCTTCTGGGAGCTCCTCTTCATCTTGTGATTCCTGTTTTGAAATAAAAGGCAATGAATAGACATATATTACAGAGAAGATGGATTTTGGAAATAAAAACTTACCGTCAAACGCTGACGATGCGAGGGAGGGCTCCCAGAAGATGATGTGCTGTCTTCCTGGTGGCCACACTCCATGCCTGTGGGTGGTGTTCCAGCTGCTGCCATTGCTGCTGCTGCTGCTGCTGCATCTATTGGGCGGCTGTTGAATAAAGAGAAACAAAGGGCCAATGAATATCTTGATATTCAATAGCCCTAGTTTGGAGGAATGGGTTATTTGATAATTACCGTCTCTCATCTGCTGCTGGCCTCCCCTCCTCAGCATGTTCTATTTGCTGCTCCATTTGGGGTGGTGGTGGTGTGGATGGTGCTGCAGTGGTCTCCTGCCTTCTCCTGCTTCGCTTGGTTGCTTTCTTGGGTGGCATGTTGGGTGTGGCTGTGGGTCCCACTGTCTTGCTTTTATATATGTCTTGTGGGCAGAGCTACTGAGCATGCTCAGACCAAAAAACCGGATCCGGCGCATTGCGGCGCTCATAGGCTTTCATTGTGTGAAAAAGCCGGACATGCCGGATCCGGCGTGTCCGGCTTTTTCGCCGGAGACAAAAAACGTTACAGTCACCGTTTTTTCCAGACGCCGGATCGCGACACATTGCCGGATCCGGCGAAAACCGGATGAAACGCATGGCCATCCGGCGCGATCCGGCGCAAATGCAAGTCAATGGGGGGGAAACCGGATCCGGCATTGCATTTCGCCGGATCCGGTTTCTGTCAAAAGCGCCGGATCGCGCCTGACGGCGAAAACCTGATTTGTGAAAGAGGCCTAAGGAGGATAATGTGTCTTATAATGAGCCTTAGTACGGGAAAGCTGACATTGATTGGATCTCACAAACCTTAATCTGGAAGCATTTTAAATAAAATTCATCACTATCCTATAGTAAAATTATTGGCAGAATTATCAACCTGTCCCAACCATCACAGATTCCGCCACCTTCTTGCCCGTCCATGCTCTTTCACTGTTCTGATAGACGAGCTGCACTGACAACCAAAGTTGCGGTGCGGATGTCACTGCTGAGCAGCCTGTCAAGCACAGATTTGCGCACACTCATCCGCTGCTGGTTAATACACAGAGCGCCCAATGAGACATCTGGTATCCAGCTAACACCTCATGCTGCCGAGCAGTCATTTCTCCCCAGCGGTTACGTTTTGGCATTTTGCATATTGGATCTTGCTAGCGGACAATGGTTGGCCGGGCAGCAGGCTAATCATCAAGTACCTTATTCAAGCTCTTTATTGACACTGGATTCGTGACAGCTGTGTGTACACACTCGGGTTCTCCATTTAATCCCTGATTCTTTACCTGGAATGCTTTATGACTGAACTTGACCTTGGACAGTATTGAACGTTCTCTTGTTTTCTGATTTTTATCCTAGTTTTGCTCTCTTGGATTTGCTTTTTCTTCTGAGTTGTTCCTTGGTTTTGACTATCTTGTTGCATAGCAAGTACTCCATAGACACGACCCAGGAACTGTCACTGCAAAGGCCAGATCCCTGTACAGGGGTTAAAGCATGAAAAACAAAGCTTTCCCTGAGACTTACTAAGCAGAGTGGATAGAACCAACACAGTAGAACTTATTTTAAGAGTCGTCAGATTTACAAGTTCAGTCCTTAACCCTGCCAATGAGTAACGTAAACTATTACATTAAACTTTATTGATGTTCTTTCAGGAATTAATTATTAACAAAATGAAAGTTCTGCTTTGTCTGCCCATCTGTACTGATGAGTGTCTGGTGTACATAATCTAGCCGTGGGCACAGGGCATGGAGAAACCAAGTATCACACATGCTTTAATTAACTTAAAACCTGCACCTTATATTTCATAGATCAAAGACTTTTTCACATAAACCTAATGAATCAATGATGTGCTATGGTTTCTATTTTAACTAGTGCTCAACACTTCAGTGATCAGGGTTTAAGACTTTTTGGCTTCTTCTGCTTCACTTTAGATAAATGTGCATTTAATGCGCTACTATCTTCATTTAGAGCTGTGAAATGTTTAGACCTTGCTGAAGAGCTGCATGGATCACCTAAACGTGTTACGACAAAAAATAATTTAGCAGTAGGAGAAAAGTTGCATGACCATAAGTTGAATATGCAAATAGGCTTTTCAGAGAGGAAGACGACTAGAACACTAGTGCCACCAATTGGTAGTAGAAAACCTAAAAGTCAATATTGACCCTTTAATGAGCCTTCTCACATGACTTAGCGTAAAAGCCAAAACCAGAATCTCAATTTTCAGACACTGTGTTTCGGGATAGTGTCCTTCATCAGTGCAAGGCTTAAAAGTCTCCTAACCTTGGCATGTCAGGCTTGACATGTTACTCTCTGCAAGGAGAAATGTTACCTGTTGGATCATGACCATATGCTAAATGTATTTTTTTTTTTTTTAATTTTCCATAAAATAATTTATATATAAAAAAAACAAATCTTGCAATTTTTACACTAACTACTAAACCTAATACTAGACTCATACTTCTTTTTCTGTACAGCAGCCAAATGGACGTAAGGAAAAATAGACTGTGTCTGACTCATTGACTAGAAAGATTTCTAAGCAAGTTCTAATCAGGGCAAATGATTTTGTGTAGGGAGGAGGAGGTGAGATGTGACGTCACCATTGTGATTGGTGGATCCTTTGTACTGTTTATAGAGGTGTTACCTTTCATAGGAATCCTGTCTGTGATGATAATTGCTGAAAAGTCTGTGTATAATAAGAAGTATGAGTCTAGTATTAGTAATAGGGTTCACTGACACTTGTGTATAAATCGGACCAGTGCAATCCGAGAAAAAAATCATATTCCACTCTGACCCATGTTATTTAATGTTGTTTAAGAGTTTAGTGTGCTGCCTCGGCCAGGCCACTGCAGTAACAGTACTGGGTCACGGCTGTTCCAAGTGCTGGTCGAGTCTGACCGGGAGCACGTGCCAGTCTTTGTCAATTGTGGGGGTTAATAATGAAATAATAAAAGATTTATGACGCCAGTTGGTATGTTCGGCCTGTTATCGCCAGGCACTGATGAGGGTCCCTCGGAGTTAGGTGATGATGGGCAGTGACAGATTATTAACCCCTTCCCAACTAGGGCTGGCTTCAAGGGGAGTTGGAGCAGGAATAGTGCAACAGAGAATAATCAGCATTAGACAGGGTAATGATCAGTTGGTACCTTTTACTGAAGATCTGCAAATAGCTCCAAAAGTTACCATACAATTCACATACAGGGTTTTGGTCAGACCTGTACTGTATGGTTGCTTTTCAACCATGCTTCCACAAAATAATTAAAAAAAAACCTCATGAAATAGGCCTGGACAGAAATGATGGTACAGTAAACTTAATATTTTGTTGCACACCCTTTTGAGGCAATCACTGCAATGAAACAATTCCTGTAACTGTCAATGAGACTTCAGCACCTCTCGACAGGTATTTTGGCCCACTTCTCAGGTGGAAACTGCTCCAGTTGTCTCATGTTTGAAGGTTGCCTTTTCCAGATGGCATGTTTCAGCTCTTTCCAAAGATGCTCAATAGAATTTAGGTCAGGGCACTTCAGAATAGTCCAATGTTTTCCTCTTAGCCATTCTTGGGTGTTTTTAGCTGTGTGTTTTTGGTCATTATCCTGTTGCAAGATCCATGACCTGCGACTGAGACCAAGTTTTCTGACATTGGGCAGCACATTTCTCTCTAGAATCCCTTGATAGTCTTGAGATTTCATTGTATCCTGCACAGATTCTAGACACCCTGTGCCAGATGCAACAAAGCCGCCCAAGAACACAACAGAGCCTCCTCCATGTTTCACAGTAGGTACAGTGTTCTTTTTTTGATCTGCTTCATTTTTCCATCTGTGAACATAGAGCTGATGTGCCTTGCCAAAGAGTTCCATTTTTGTCTTATCTGTCCATAGCACATTCTCCAAGAAGCTTTGTGGCTTGTCAACATGTAGTTTGGCAAATTCCAGTCTGGCTTTTTTATGATTTTTTTCAACAATGGTGTCATCCTTAATCGCCTCCCATGAAGTCCACTTTGGCTCATACAGCGACGGATGGTGCGATCTGACACTGATGTGCCTTGAGCTTGAAATTCACCTTTAATCTGTTTAGAAGTTTTCTGGGCTCTTTTGTTACCATTCGTATTTTCCATCTCTCTGATTTGTCATCAATTTTCCTCCTGTGGCCACATCCAGGGAGGTTGGCTACAGTCCCATCGAGCTTATATTTCTGAATAATATGTGCAACTGTAGTCACAGGAACATCAAGCTGCTTGGAGATGGTCTTATAACTTTTACCTTTAACATGTTTGTCTATAATTGTCTTTCTAATCTCCTGAGACAACGCTTTCCTTTGCTTCTTCTGGCCCATGTTGAGTGTGATATACACCATGTCACCAAACAGCGCAGTGAGTATCTGTAGCCCTCTATACAGGCCCACTCACTGATTCCAAGATTGTAGACACCTGTGAGGCTAATTAGTGGACACACCTTGATTTAAAATGTCCCTTTTGTCACATTATTTTCAGGGGTACCATCATTTCTGTCGAGGCGTAACATATATACTCACATATAAGCTGAGATTTTCAGCCCATTTTTTTGGGCTAAAAGCCCCCTCTCGGCTTATACGTGAGTCAAATACCTGGCGTCGGCCGGGGAGGGGGAGCGGGGAGTGTCGGAGATCATACTCACCTCTCCTGGCATGTCTCTGCAGCCCCCCATGCTTATTCCATCTTCTCGGCGCTGTTCTTCCTGCTTTCAGTGATCACGTGGTACCGCTCATTACACTCATGAATATGCGCATATACATGAGTGTAATGAGCGGTACCACATGACCGCAGAAAGCAGGAAGAACAGCGCTGAGAAGATGGAACAAGCACGGGGGGCTGCAGAGACATGCCAGGAGAGGTGAGTATGAAAAATGAGGATGAATGAACTCATGGAGATCAACATCCAACACTGCGGAGACACCATCACATGTTTCTCAACGCAGTGATTCTAGAGCAATGCCCCCATCCCTTATGGGAAATATGTAAAACATGCAAAACACAAGCCGCGGAGACACCATCACATGTTTCTCAACGCAAGCAATGACTAGCCAGGTCTTTCCCCGGAAAGGAACAACCACGGGAAGGGCAGTCTCCAATGAAGGAAACCACCTATGCCAAAACATGGTATCCATCCACAGACAGCTGTTTCGGGGTATTGCCCCTCATCAGTGTGGAGTAGGAAACTGGCCAGTAGGAGCAATGCCAAGTAGAAGACTGTGAAAAATGAGGATGAATGAACTCATGGAGATCAACATCCAACACTGCGGAGACACCATCACATGTTTCTCAGCGCAGTGATTCTAGAGCAATGCCCCCATCCCTTATGGGAAATATGTAAAACATGCAAAACACAAGCCGCGGAGACACCATCACATGTTTCTCAATGCAAGCAATGACTAGCCAGGTCTTTCCCCGGGAAGGAACAACCACGGGAAGATGGAAATTCCCACACAGCAATGGCATAAAGTGAGACTAGGGACTTTTTTTTTTTTAAGTGGCGGAGGAATACAGTGCGGAAGGATACCTACCTTCCGTCATTGGATTCCTGCATCCCGTAGAGAACGGCAGCATCATCTGATGCTGCCGTTCTCTACCCAAGATCGTCGTGGGACACACTCGTGGACTGCTTCGGATCGTGGGTGAGTATTTTTGTGGTTTGTTATGTTAATATTTATTCCGGAAAAGACAATGGCTTCGGGGAACAATGTGACAAGTATTGGTAAGTATGTTACTCTATGTTATATGTACTGTATGTCTATGTATGTATTGTATGAATGTATTGTATGTATGTAGTATATATGTGGTATGTATGTAGCATGTAGTATGTATGTAGTATGTATGTAGCATGCATGTAGTATGTATGTAGTATGTATGTAGCATGCAGTATGTATGTAGCATGTATGTAGTATGTATGTAGTATATATGTAGTATGTATGTAGCATGTAGTATGTATGTAGCATGCATGTAGTATATATGTAGTATGTATGTAGCATGCATGTAGTATGTATGTAGTATGTATGTAGTATGTATGTAGCATGCAGTATGTATGTAGCATGTATGTAGTATATATGTAGTATGTATGTAGCATGCATGTAGTATGTATGTAGCATGTAGTATGTATGTAGCATGCATGTAGTATGTATGTAGCATGTATGTAGTATGTATGTAGTATATATGTAGTATGTATGTAGCATGCATGTAGTATGTATGTAGTATGTATGTAGTATGTATGTAGCATGCAGTATGTATGTAGCATGTATGTAGTATATATGTAGTATGTATGTAGCATGCATGTAGTATGTATGTAGCATGTAGTATGTATGTAGCATGCATGTAGTATGTATGTAGCATGTAGTATGTATGAAGTATGTATGTAGTATGTATGTAGTATATATGTAGTATGTATGTAGCATGTAGTATGTATGTAGCATGCATGTAGTATGTATGTAGTATTTTTTTTTTTTTTTTTTAACATTTAACACATTAGCCGGATGATGGGACTACTACTGTCCCATCATTGGCTAATGTGTCAATCACTGTCATGGTAGCAGGCATCGCCCGATGGGACTTGTAGTCCCATCGGACGATGCTTGCACAGACCCCCGGACATCAGCACAGCCCCCCGGCAGGCCGGCACAGCCCCCCGGCAGGCCGGTACAGACCCCCACAGGGTGCACAGACCACCGGCAGGCCGGCACAGCCCCCCGGCAGGCCGGTACAGACCCCGGGCAGTCCACACAGCCCCCCGGCAGGCCGGCACAGCCCCCCGGCAGGCCGGCAGAGACCCCCGGAAGGCCCGAAATGACGGCGCATCATGATGCGCACACACCGCGCATCATGATGACGTCAGGCCGTCAATCAACTGAACTTCCGATTCCGATGCCGAATTCCGATATTGAAAAAATATCGGAAGTCGGTATCGGAATTCCGATACAGCAAGTATCGGCCGATACCCGATACTTGCGGTATCGGAATGCTCAACACTACTTGTGCCTTTTCTTGTGTGGATGCTTTCATCTTAGCATTTTCTGTCGGCCATTTGCATGTGCGTTTGCACTCTCACAGATTGATATATTTGGCCGTTACAGTATATCAGCTTCATTGGCATATTTATTTCAGTATGCTATGGTGTGCATTCTTTTTTTCCAGGCTGATTCATGCCTTGTTTTATGTGGTATAGTGGTCCGCTTTTTCCATGGGGGATTTATTATGTAGCTCTTTATTTAGTGACCATTTATGTCTGTTTGGAATCTTCTGCATAGTTACATGAATTGCCATTTATATGATTGTATTTGATGTTCACTTGGCTTTTTTTTAAATTTTTTTTATTTTTATTGAGCTGTTATTTTTACCATCTTTATAATGCTTATGGTGTGCACAGGACCTATGGCGTTTTCACTGTGTGTTTTTTTAATGTTTTTAATCATTTGTTATCAATAAAGTCATCTCTTTTTAGGATATATTGGTAGTGTGCATTCCCATCAGTGGCCTGCTTTTTCTTTTTTGTTTTGTGCTCATGTCATAGACCACTGGTTTGCACCTCCGCCCTGTATTTATTGAGGTATTAGCAGTGCACCAATTTATACCATTTACTCTAATTTCCTCTTATTGGCTCCTCCACAATTCAGCGAAGACCCTAAACTTTGCCATTAATTACTGAACCAGTGCACCTTGCACTATGAACTTTTGGCCCATCAGTTAACAACAGATGGGATTAAAGTGGGATTCCTGATGTCCCACCTTGCAGGTGAAGCCCTTGCATGGATCAACCTCTTGTGGGAGAGAGGAGATCCTGTGACCATGAACCTACAGGCCTTCCTGGTTGCCTTCCAAGAGGTATTCTACGAACCTGGTCATGCTTCCTCCACTGCGTCTTCCCTGCTCAGACTGCGTCATAGAGAATTGTTCGTCAGCCAGTATGCTGTCCGGTACCGCACTTTCTTTTTCAGAACTGTTATGGTATGATGAAGCTCTGGGAGGGATTATCTGGAAGAATCAAGGAAAAATGAGCTTGATGTGACATTCCATTCCAGCCTTTCTAAACAAATTAATCTCCCTTGCAATTTGAATCAACCTCAGAGGGGACCAAAGATTGATTCGTGAAGAAAAACTGGCACATCTGGCTCCGTCATTCCAAAGGCCGTTCTTTCCTCAGTGTCCTGAAACAGCTGTGCTGGTGGAACCCATGCAGGTTGATCGAGTTAGGCTGGCAGAGCGGCAGCCAGAGACTGGTCATGCTAAGGGAGCGTACTTTGGCTGTTAGGTTTGTTGGTTTGTGCATATGTATGTTGCCAGGTCCCTAGTCTGTTAGCTCTTCCTGTATATGTGTTCTCTTTGTCTATAATAGTGATTTCCCTCATTGTGTGCCGTGTTATTCAAGTATAGGTTACCCTTTGTTTCCTGTGTCTGCTTTGGTGGTGTCTGTATCCTGAAACCGAATATGCGGTATCTGTACCTCATGGCCGCATCGGCAGTACAAGAACTGTTACCCGAGACCTGTGAATCTGAACTTGTCCCACGTGGCTTTCCTGTCTGCACAGACTGAACCTGTCCCAAGTAGGCATCCTCTCTGAACAGTCTGAACCTGTCACAAGAGGCGATCCTGCCCTGTTTAGGAATCTGGTTAACTGCTTAGACGCTTGGGGTCAGCTACGATTGCGATACGTCACCCTAGAGTGGCACCTGGCAGCTACCTGCCACACATACCTGACCTCACCACTATAGGCTCCAGTGAACACCAAGGTAGCTGCTTAGTCACACCCCTCCAGGTAAGGTCCAGTCCCTGGAACAGTGTGGTACCCAGGGGTGACTACCTCCACCAGTGGCAGCCTATTTTTGGCGGGAACCCACAGAGAGGAGCTTAGCAAACTGACAGTCCATTGAAGTACGAGAGATGATTATCTCAACATGGCTTCTCACAATGTCTACCTGGGGCCAGGTGATCTGATTGTCCCAACCTGGTTTCTACAAATGTCTTCATGGCGACTTGATTGTCCTGTAGAAATCGCAGTAACACGGTATGTCGTCACGGACAGGAGGCAGATCAAGAGTTAACAGGTTTATTTAACAATAAATGCACTCCATGCACGGAGTGGTGGGTTGCAGGGTGACAGTAGGAAAATGGGGAAGAACTGGTTGAGTGGCAGGGTAGGAAAGGGATGAAAGATAGTTCAGTAATTAAAAAGGAGAAACTTATCCTACTGTAGTCTTCTTCGTTGCAGCGTCTCAAGGTTCCAATGGTGGCATCTAGAGTTGAGCGACTTTTGTTTTTTTAGGGTCGAGTTTCGTTTCGTGAAACCCGACTTTTCCAAAAGTCGGGTCGAGCAAGATCGTCCGATTATAGGGAAAAGTTGGGGTCGTCCCGAAACACGAAACCCAATGTAAGTCAATGGGGAATAAAAGTCGGCAGTGAGAGGACAGGAAACACATCTACAGTGCCCATTTGAATGCCAAAAGCATCAATTCTTCTTACTTAAGCTTGTCAACCTTAACCCTCCGTCAGGCGCAATAGATCTGACAGGCACACAGTAATTAGTTTCACTTCTCTCTCCTTGCCCACTTATCAGAAAACCCCACCCCTCCTAGTTATCTCCTGACTCTACAGGCTCTGTGAAACCTGATATCACAGTGACTCAGCAGACCTTCTAGTGAGCAGATATCAACACTTTGGCTTCTCAGGCACATTGCGCCTGATTTCAACACAAATTGAAAGGTTAGTATTTTCTTTTTTTATTCATCACGATTGTGTATTTAGCTTGTTTTATGAAGGATTAATGCTAAGTTAGTGTACATAAGTACTGTTTTCTTAGACAAAAGGAGGGTGGCTTCTAAGGCACATTGCGCCCTAACACATACTCTTTCTCTCTTGCTTCAGATTTTCTGCTGCAATGGCCAGAAAACAGTATGATTCATCTAAACCCCTTCATTTAGAAGAAATGAAGATTTTTTTGTTAGAAGATGATGAGGAAGAACCAGCAGTAACTGAGGATTTAGAGGAATCTAGTGACATTTCATCTGAAGATGAGGTAGCAGAATGTAACAATGATTCTGGAACAGAGCAGGATGGTGATGACACTGATACAGAGGAAACAGACACAGATCTAGCTTATTATTTGGGCAAAGATAAAAATACAAAGGACGTCCCAAGGACGTTCCAGAACAAACACCGACTCTACCACCTTCTAAAAGACGCAGTTGTACTACCTGCTCATTTGTATCTGGTTTCAGAAGGCTTTCTAAATATGACTGCAAAATATGTAAAGAATCAATCTGCCTTTCCCATGCAACTTTCGTCTGCCAGCCTTGCTTTTCTAAGTGTACCTGTGCTGCTTCTGCTGCAATTGAAACCACTGAAGATGAGTAGAAAATAATTAAGTAACATCTAAGTGCAATATCCTTTAAATTTTTTTCCATAATTTTATATTTAAGCAATAGTTAAGTAAAGATAACTGGAGCCTATTTGGCGGTACTACCGAAAAGTGGTACTTTTAGTTTTAATAAGTTTATGGTTAATAAATGTTTTTTTTTGCATCTGATTTGGTGTAATCTCTTTTAATACATTCCTATGAAGGTCACTGACTACTTCTATAGTCCTGAAATTGAAATATGTAGCTACTATAGGTGGTTTTCTGACCTGTGCTTGTCAGGCACATTGCGCATGAACTGAGGAGAATCTATATTGCGCCTGACGGAGGGTTAACTTCATAATACAAGTTACGCACTGAAAAATGGGGGTTATTTGGCTAAAGTTGTGGGGGGGGAGGGCTGGCTGCAGGTTTTCATGTGCCCTGGGCGAAAGAGCGCCCCTTTAACACATACCACAACTCATCATGCTCCGATACGGCAGAGAAATAGCGGTATAGTACAATGAAAAATACCTCACTTTTTACATCTCATGACGAGGCCCATCTATTTCTCCATACAGAATCATTGGTCCCATATAATGTTTGAAACAGTATATGATGAGCTCCACATAATGCTACAGTATATGTTGGTCCCCATGGATGAAGCTCCACTGTCTTATGGGCCCAAATAATGCTCCAAACATAATGGGCCCCATTTCTAATGCTCTAGTGTATAATGGGCCCTGTAAATGCTGCTCCAGTGTCTGATGTCCACCTTTGGAATGTTCCAGTGTATGGTGGGCCCCATCTATCATTCTCCAGAGTATAGTGCTCCCCAAAAATTGCTGTCCCAACATTGAAAACAATCAAATAAGTCTCCTCGCTAGGGAATCCCTGTACTAGTCTAGACTCCTCGTCGTCCCCATCTTCCATCTCACTGTACAGTATTTCAACTTTGCAAGTGCTGTGATCCTGGGCAAGCAGGGGGGGCCCACTCATTGGCGACGGCACTGGCACAGGGCCCCTGATAGTACGGTGGTGTGTCTGATGGCGGGTGGGCCGAACCTGCACTTTCATCTGCAGCTTCCTCTTTGTCACCGTGTAAGATGGAACTGTATATGGGAAGGGTAACCTGAGTTTCATCAGGGTCAGGTTCAGGCCGGGTAGCGTGCGAGGGGAATGTAGTGGTCTGGGTCAATGTACCAGCAGATTCATCGAGCAGTGGCTGGGCATCAGTGCACTTGTGTCGCCCCCAGGAGTACGGTCGCCACAGTGGCATTACCTTCTTCCTAGGGAGTGTGATGTCATGCTTGGGAGCAACGAAGGATCTCTCTAGCAGGTTAACTGATTGGGCGGCGTTATTCCCACGAGTCATGACCCTCCAAACAGCGTTCATGAAGGCAAAGTGTTTGTTTTACGTGGGCAGTATGGTTGCAAAGCCGAACCTTAAAGGAATGTCCAGAAGGGCACCACCAGGAGTGGAGCCTACGGTTAAATTCGACTCCACCTGGGAAACCTCAACCATGCCAGCTACAGAACAGATGCACACATTGCAAGCTTAATTCCGTTAACGAATGAGACTCCGTCATGCCCCGCGGTCCAAGTCCGGCTTACTAGAGGGACACGTGAGGCTCTGGCACATGAGATTGGCCAATAACTGGTGTGTCATGCCCTTACATGTCCGTGGCTGCATGTGCACTACACTGAAAAGGCCAGCGTTTGTCGCTTACAGGTGCAGATAACCCGCTGAACAACGTTAGTGATGGGGATCACTGATTACAATTAATACCCGCGAACAATGATTTCCCAGTAAGTGCAGGTCAACCGCAGTTCCGGAATTAGGCCTAACCGTCATTCCTGAAAAAATGAAAAACTTACGTGTGCAAACCACAGGTGCTGTAGCTTGCTTAACAGCTCGCCAGCCGTTCTAACGCCCAGTATGGATTACACGTGATTGCACAAAGGTGAGAAAGGGTACCGTATCCCCAGATAACATGTATGGATAGCGTACACATTCAAAATATATGTCTATACATCAGGAGGCAGGCTCAGACGGTGTTAGGCCCAGTATGGATTGCACGTGATTGCACAAAGGTTAGAAAGGGTACCGTATCCCCGGATAACATGTATGGATAGCGTACACATTCAAAATATATGTCTCAGGAGGCAGGCTCAGACGGTGTTAGGCCCAGTATGGATTGCACGTGATTGCACAAAGGTTAGAAAGGGTACCGTTTCCCCGGATAACATGTATGGATAGCGTACACTTTCAAAATATATGTCTCAGGAGGCAGGCTCATACGGTGTTAGGCCCAGTATGGATTGCACGTGATTGCACAAAGGTTAGAAAGGGTACCGTATCCCCAGATAACATGTATGGATAGCATACACATTCAAAATATATGTCTATACATCAGGAGGCAGGCTCAGACGGTGTTAGGCCCAGTATGGATTGCACGTGATTGCACAAAGGTTAGAAAGGGTACCGTTTCCCCGGATAACATGTATGGATAGCGTACACATTCAAAATATATGTCTCAGGAGGCAGGCTCAGACGGTGTTAGGCCCAGTATGGATTGCACGTGATTGCACAAAGGTTAGAAAGGGTACCGTATCCCTGGATAACATGTATGGATAGCGTACACATTCAAAATATATGTCTATACATCAGGAGGCAGGCTCAGACGGTGTTAGGCCCAGTATGGATTGCACGTGATTGCATAAAGGTTAGAAAGGGTACCGTATCCCTGGATAACATGTATGGATAGCGTACACATTCAAAATATATGTCTCAGGAGGCAGGCTCAGACGGTGTTAGGCCCAGTATGGATTGCACGTGATTGCACAAAGGTTAGAAAGGGTACCGTATCCCCAGATAACATGTATGGATAGAGTACACATTCAAAATATATGTCTATACATCAGGAGGCAGGCTCAGATGGTGTCAGGCCCAGTATGGATTGCACGTGATTGCACAAAGGTTAGAAAGGGTACCGTATCCCCGGATAACATGTATGGATAGCGTACACATTCAAAATATATGTCTATACATCAGGAGGCAGACTCAGACGATGTCAGGCCCAGTATGGATTGCACGTGATTGCACAAAGGTTAGAAAGGGTACCGTATCCCCGGAGAACATGTATGGATAGCGTACACATTCAAAATATATGTCTCAGGAGGCAGGCTCAGACGGTGTTAGGCCCAGTATGGATTGCACGTGATTGCACAAAGGTTAGAAAGGGTACCGTATCCCCGGATAACATGTATGGATAGCGTACACATTCAAAATATATGTCTATACATAAGGAGGCAGGCTCAGACGGTGTTAGGCCCAGTATGGATTGCACGTGATTGCACAAAGGTTAGAAAGGGTACCGTATCCCCGGATAACATGTATGGATAGCGTACACATTCAAAATATATGTCTATACAGCAGGAGGCAGGCTCAGACGGTGTTAGGCCCAGTATGGATTGCACGTGATTGCACAAAGGTTAGAAAGGGTACCGTATCCCCGGATAACATGTATGGATAGCGTACACATTCAAAATATATGTCTATACATCAGGAGGCAGACTCAGACGATGTCAGGCCCAGTATGGATTGCACGTGATTGCACAAAGGTTAGAAAGGGTACCGTATCCCCGGAGAACATGTATGGATAGCGTACACATTCAAAATATATGTCTCAGGAGGCAGGCTCAGACGGTGTTAGGCCCAGTATGGATTGCACGTGATTGCACAAAGGTTAGAAAGGGTACCGTATCCCCGATAACATGTATGGATAGCGTACACATTCAAAATATATGTCTATACATAAGGAGGCAGGCTCAGACGGTGTTAGGCCCAGTATGGATTGCATGTGATTGCACAAAGGTTAGAAAGGGTACCGTATCCCCAGATAACATGTATGGATAGCGTACACATTCAAAATATATGTCTATACAGCAGGAGGCAGGCTCAGACGGTGTTAGGCCCAGTATGGATTGCACGTGAATGCACAAAGGTTAGAAAGGGTACCGTATCCCCAGATAACATGTATGGATAGCGTACACATTCAAAATATATGTCTATACATCAGGAGGCAGGCTCAGATGGTGTTAGGCCCAGTATGGATTGCACGTGATTGCACAAAGGTTAGAAAGGGTACCGTATCCCCGGATAACATGTATGGATAGCGTACACATTCAAAATATATGTCTATACAGCAGGAGGCAGGCTCAGACGGTGTTAGGCCCAGTATGGATTGCACGTGATTGCACAAAGGTTAGAAAGGGTACCGTTTCCCCGGATAACATGTATGGATAGCGTACACATTCAAAATATATGTCTATACATCAGGAGGCAGGCTCAGACGGTGTCAGGCACAGTATGGATTGCACGTGATTGCACAAAGGTTAGAAAGGGTACCGTTTCCCCGGATAACATGTATGGATAGCGTACACATTCAAAATATATGTCTCAGGAGGCAGGCTCAGACGGTGTTAGGCCCAGTATGGATTGCACGTGATTGAACAAAGGTTAGAAAGGGTACCGTATCCCTGGATAACATGTATGGATAGCGTACACATTCAAAATATATGTCTCAGGAGGCAGGCTCAGACGGTGTTAGGCCCAGTATGGATTGCATGTGATTGCACAAAGGTTAGAAAGGGTACCGTTTCCCCGGATAACATGTATGGATAGCGTACACATTCAAAATACATGTCTCAGGAGGCAGGCTCAGACGGTGTTAGGCCCAGTATGGATTGCACGTGATTGCACAAAGGTTAGAAAGGGTACCGTATCCCTGGATAACATGTATGGATAGCGTACACATTCAAAATATATGTCTCAGGAGGCAGGCTCAGACGGTGTTAGGTCCAGTATGGATTGCACGTGATTGCACAAAGGTTAGAAAGGGTACCGTATCCCTGGATAACATGTATGGATAGCGTACACATTCAAAATACTGTATATGTCTATACATCAGGAGGCAGGCTCAGACGGTGTCAGGCCCAGTATGGATTGCACGTGATTGCACAAAGGTTAGAAAGGGTACCGTATCCCCGGATAACATGTATGGATAGCGTACATATTCAAATTATATGTCTCAGGAGGCAGGCTCAGACGGTGTTAGGCCCAGTATGGATTGCACGTGATTGCACAAAGGTTAGAAAGGGTACCGTATCCCTGGATAACATGTATGGATAGCGTACACATTCAAAATATATGTCTATACATCAGGAGGCAGGCTCAGACGGTGTCAGGCCCAGTATGGATTGCACGTGATTACACAAAGGTTAGAAAGGGTACCGTATCCCCGGATAACATGTATGGATAGCGTACACATTCAAAATATATGTCTATACATCAGGAGGCAGGCTCAGACGGTGTCAGGCACAGTATGGATTGCACGTGATTGCACAAAGGTTAGAAAGGGTACCGTATCCCTGGATAACATGTATGGATAGCGTACACATTCAAAATATATGTCTATACATCAGGAGGCAGGCTCAGACGGTGTTAGGCCCAGTATGGATTGCACGTGATTGCACAAAGGTTAGAAAGGGTACCGTTTCCCCAGATAACATGTATGGATAGCGTACACATTCAAAATATATGTCTCAGGAGGCAGGCTCAGACGGTGTTAGGCCCAGTATGGATTGCACGTGATTGCACAAAGGTTAGAAAGGGTACCGTATCCCCAGATAACATGTATGGATAGCGTACACATTCAAAATATATGTCTATACATCAGGAGGCAGGCTCAGACGGTGTCAGGCCCAGTATGGATTGCACGTGATTGCACAAAGGTTAGAAAGGGTACCGTATCCCCGGATAACATGTATAGATAGCGTACACATTCAAAATATATGTCTATACATCAGGAGGCAGGTTCAGACGGTGTCAGGCACAGTATGGATTTGACGGCCCAGATTACACAGTGGAGGAGCAGGGAGAGGTACAGATTGCAAATGCTGGGGCCCTGCCCAAGCAAGGGGGGCCCACTCGTGGGCGTCAGTACTGGCACTGGGCCCCTCATAGTACAGCGGTGTGTCTGATGGCGGGTGTGCACCACCACCGTCAGAGACACTTGATTGCACTATGAGGGACCCTGTGCCAGTGCCCACGCCCAAGAGTCAGCCTACCCACCTGTCCAGGGCAACGGCACTCGCACGGTGTCATGCGCTAGGTGGTGACCCCGGCCATGGGGGGGGGAGGCAGCACAGTTAGGGAGTTTTAGAAAGTGGCATATGTTGATGTTGGACATTCAGCTGATGCAAAAGGCGAAGTAGGTGAAGTCCCAGGAAGAGGTGGACCAAAGCAAGCCATTTTTCTGTCACCCTATGTGTCATCAGGGGAAGTTGGGACAAAATCCTTGGAAACCCATGCGTGGTTCATTTTAATGAAGGTTAGATCATCCACATTTTGGGTTGACAGACGGGTCCTTTTTTCTGTCAGGATTGATCCAGCTGCACTGAAGACTCTTTCCGATAGCACACTTGCAGCTGGGCAAGCGAGCTCCTGTAAGGCATATTGGGCCAATTCAGGCCAGGTGTCCAGTTTAGCGGCCCAATAGTCAAAGGAGAATGACCTGTGTGGGAGAACATCGATATGGGAGGAAAAGTAGTTTGTAACCATAGTTGACAACTGCTGTCTCCTGTCACTTTCCATCGATGCAGTATTACCAGTTGTGTGAGCGGTATTTGAAAAATCAGTCCACAACATTGTCATGAAACCCCTGTCTCCAACGCCACTTCTGCTGTGTGCACCACGAACACCTCTGCCAAGCTGCCCCCGGCCCGTACGGCTCGTGTGAGAACCATCACCGCTGCTATGTGCTGGGAATGCCTCAAGCAACCGATTTACCAGAGTTGCTTGTTTATTAGCCAATATTAGGTCAAGGTTCTCCTGTGGCATGATGTTTTGTAATTTGCCTTTATAGCGTGGATCCAGGATGCTGGCCAACCAGTAGTCGTCATCGTTCAGCATTTTGGCAATGCGTGGGTCCCTTTTTAGGATCTGCAAGGCATAATCTGACATGTGGGCCAATGTTCCCGGTGTCAATGATGCACTGCGAGTGCTGGGTGGAGGAGCACTTTCTGGCAAATCCACATCCCTCCAGTCACTCACAAACCCTGTACCAGACCTTGCCATGCCAACATTTTCACTTGCCACACGAGATGCATCCTCCTCCCCTAAGTAATCATCCCCATCATCATCCTCCTCCTCCTCTTCTTCCTCCACCTCGTCCAGGAGAGGTCCCTGAGCAGACAATGGCTGAATGTCATCAAGGATTCCCTCCTCCTCTTCCTCCTCATCAACATTGGCTGCAGAAGCCTGCTCCTTAAGGTGCGTCAAAGTTTGCATGAGCAGACGCATAAGTGGGATGCTCATGCTTAGGATGGCGTCGTCTGCGCTTACCAGCCGTGTGCATTCCTCAAAACACTGAAGGACTTTACAGAGGTCTTTCAGCTTCGACCACTGCACACCTGTCAACTCCATGTCTGCTCTCAAAGTGCCTGGCCGTGTATCCTCCCACAAATGCATTATGGCCTGCCTCTGCTCACACAGCCGCTCCACCATGTGCAGGGTGGAGTTCCACCTTGTTGCAATGTCGATAATGAGGCGGTGGTTGGGAAGGTGGAGCAATCGCTGCAGCTTCTGCATACGAACGGAGTGTACAGGCGACCGGCGGATGTGCGAGCACAGTCTTTGCACCTTCTGGAGCAGGGCTGTTAACTCTGGATAATTTTTGAGGAAGCACTGCACCACCAGGTTCAAGGTGTGAGCCAAGCAAGGTATGTGGCTGAGTTTTGAAAGGGCTATGGCTGCCACAAAATTATCACTAACTACCTTGCCTGCCTCAAGATGTACACTGCCCAGCCATGACTCAGTTTGTCGCTTCAAGTACTCGGTCAGCACCTCGGCGGTGTGTCTGTTGCCCAAACACATCATCTGCAACACAGGCTGCTGACGCTTTCCACTAGCTGCTCGATAGGGGGACACATCGTGTGCAACAGTGGCAGCTGCAGATGGAGTGCTCGTACGACTGCGCTCTGTGGACGAGCTTTCGCTTCTGGAGGAGGAGGAGGAGGAGGAGGGTCGAACGCCTACAGCCAACTGTTTCCTATACCGTGGGCTAGGCAGCACTGTCCCACCACCGCTGTCCCCTGTGGACCCTGCATCCACCACATTAACCCAGTGCGCAGTGATGGACACGTAACGGCCCTGGCCATGCCGACTGGACCATGCATCAGTTGTGAGGTGCACCTTTCCGCTCACTGACTGCTTGAGTGCATGGACAATGCGGTCTTTCACATGATGGTGGAGGGCTGGGATGGCTTTGCGAGAGAAGAAGTGGCGACTGGGTAGGTCATAGCGTGGTACTGCATAGGCCATGAGTTCGCGGAAAGCTGTGCTTTCCACCAACCGAAAGGGCATCATCTCAAACGAGATTAGTTTGGCAATGTGGGCGTTCAAACCCAGTGTACGCGGATGAGAGACTGAGTACTTTCTTGACCTACTCATAGTGTCTGGGAGGGTGAGCTGGACTTGAGAGCTGCATATGGTGGAAGTAGCGGTGGACAGGGCGGACTGAGAGAGGGTTGATGATGGTGATGGAGTTGGTGTTCTTTCTGATGGCCTAGAATCAGTCTTTCGTTGATATAACAGTGGGATTCCCTGACTGCTGTGGCCTTGCAACGACACCTCAACATTTGCTGCTGTGCTAACCGGTGGGCTTACAGTGGGGGAAACAATGTAGCGTTGCTGACTACCTTCGTTGTGATCAGTTGCACATGTGGCACTTGAGGTTTGGTGTTGTGTCCACGCTTGCAAGTGCATGCTGGTTAATTGTCTAAGCATGCAACTGGTATTCAAATTTTTCAGATTTTTCCCTCGGCTAAAGGTCTTTGCGCACTTCTTACAGATAACCTTGGCCTGATCATGAGGATTTTGTTCAAAAAAGTGCCACACTGCACTCTTCCTACTTTGGCAGACATTTTGCGGCCTAGCACGCTGTGATCTTTTGACCCTCTGGACAAGCTGTCCAGCAACTCTTTTGATGTTTGGAACCTGTCTTTGGAGTGCTCCGGGCCTGCCAGATAACAGCTGTTGCGATGTCGATGTCTGCTGTGGATGCTCCTCATCTGAGCTATTGGAAGCAGCACCCTCTTCCCCCAATGGATGCCAATCTGGGTCAACAACTGGGTCATCCATCACCTCCTCTTCTATGTCATGTGCACCTTCCTCTGTGTCACCGTGTATGGTGGTATAGTGTGCGGGAAGGGGCACCTGAGTCTCATCAGGGTCAGAATCTAGCTCTGTACACTGCGAGGACAATGTAGTGCTCTGAGTGAATGTACCAGCAGAATCATCCATCAGCGGCTGTGCATCAGTGCACTCCATGTCAGATTCATCTTGGCCTGGGTAATTCACCATTTGACTTGATAATCCAGGCATGGTATGTGAAAACAGCTCCATGGAGTAATCAGTAGTATGGCCTGCGTCATCCTTCAATCTTGGTTGGGGTGAAGGACACAAGGAAAGGTGTGGTTCATGAACATGAGCCTCCAATGACGACTCAGTGCTTTTCCTTTTTACAACTGAAGAAGAGGAGGCGATAGAGCTGGAGGCTGAGTCAGCAATGTAAGACAAAACTTTTTCCTGATGCTCTGGCTTTAAAAGCGGTTTGCCAACTCGTAGAAAACTAAGCGTTCGAGGCCTTATGTAGCCAGACAATTACGCAGGCTCAACACCTCCTGCATTCGGTCCTATTTTGCTCTTGCCACTACCATCAGATCCACCACCAACACCATCATTACCAGCTGCCAACCCCCGCCCAATTCCACGGCCTCTTCCACCAGCCTTCCTCATTTTTGGTAGAAATGTAGACAAAATCCAACAAACTATATAGTAATGTAAAACAAGGTACAAGGTGTCTATAGGACAGGGGAGATTTTGAATTTCTGCAGACACTTGTGGACACTGGACACTTTTGGATTGTGTGAGGCCCACTGATATCTGAGCGCTATGTGACAGGCTCGATGGCACAGCTGTGACCAAAGTGACTAGAGGATAAGGGAGATTTTGAATCTCTGCACACACTTTTGGACACTGGACACTTTTGGATTGTGTGAGGGCCAATGAATATCTGAGCGCTATGTGACAGGCTCGATGGCACAGCTGTGACCAAAGTGACTAGAGGATAAGGGAGATTTTGAATCTCTGCACACACTTTTGGACACTGGACACTTTTGGATTGTGTGAGGCCCACTGATATCTGAGCGCTATGTGACAGGCTCGATGGCACAGCTGTGACCAAAGTGACTAGAGGATAAGGGAGATTTTGAATTTCTGCACACACTTTTGGACACTGGACACTTTTGGATTGTGTGAGGCCCAATGAATATCTGAGCGCTATGTCACAGGCTCGATGGCACAGCTGTGACCAAAGTGACTAGAGGATAAGGGAGATTTTGAATCTCTGCACACACTTTTGGACACTGGACACTTTTGGATTGTGTGAGGCCCAATGAATATCTGATCGCTATGTGACAGGCTCGATGGCACAGCTGTGACCAAAGTGACTAGAGGATAAGGGAGATTTTGAATCTCTGCACACACTTTTGGACACTGGACACTTTCGGATTGTGTGAGGCCCAATGAATATCTGAGCGCTATGTGACAGGCTCGATGGCACAGCTGTGACCAAAGTGACTAGAGGATAAGGGAGATTTTGAATCTCTGCACACACTTTTGGACACTGGACACTTTTGGATTTTGTGAGGCCCAATGAATATCTGAGCGCTATGTGACAGGCTCGATGGCACAGCTGTGACCAAAGTGACTAGAGGATAAGGGAGATATTGAATCTCTGCACACACTTTTGGACACTGGACACTTTTGGATTGTGTGAGGCCCAATGAATATCTGAGCGCTATGTGACAGGCTCGATGGCACAGCTGTGACCAAAGTGACTAGAGGATAAAGGAGATTTTGAATCTCTGTACACACTTTTGGACACTGGACACTTTTGGATTGTGTGAGGCCCAATGAATATCTGAGCGCTATGTGACAGGCTCGATGGCACAGCTGTGACCAAAGTGACTAGAGGATAAGGGAGATTTTGAATCTCTGCACACACTTTTGGACACTGGACACTTTTGGATTGTGTGAGGCCCAATGAATATCTGAGCGCTATGTGACAGGCTCGATGGCACAGCTGTGACCAAAGTGACTAGAGGATAAGGGAGATTTTGAATCTCTGCACACACTTTTGGACACTGGACACTTTTGGATTGTGTGAGGCCCAATGAATATCTGAGCGCTATGTGACAGGCTCGATGGCACAGCTGTGACCAAAGTGACTAGAGGATAAGGGAGATTTTGAATCTCTGCACACACTTTTGGACACTGGACAATTTTGGATTGTGTGAGGCCCAATGAATATCTGAGCGCTATGTGACAGGCTCGATGGCACAGCTGTGACCAAAGTGACTAGAGGATAAGGGAGATTTTGAATCTCTGCACACAGTTTTGGACACTGGACACTTTTGGATTGTGTGAGGCCCACTGATATCTGAGCGCTATGTCACAGGCTCGATGGCACAGCTGTGACCAAAGTGACTAGAGGATAAGGGAGATTTTGAATCTCTGCACACACTTTTGGACACTGGACACTTTTGGATTGTGTGAGGCCCAATGAATATCTGAGCGCTATGTGACAGGCTCGATGGCACAGCTGTGACCAAAGTGACTAGAGGATAAGGGAGATTTTGAATCTCTGCACACACTTTTGGACACTGGACACTTTTGGATTGTGTGAGGCCCAATGAATATCTGAGCGCTATGTGACAGGCTCGATGGCACAGCTGTGACCAAAGTGACTAGAGGATAAGGGAGATTTTGAATCTCTGCACACAGTTTTGGACACTGGACACTTTTGGATTGTGTGAGGCCCACTGATATCTGAGCGCTATGTCACAGGCTCGATGGCACAGCTGTGACCAAAGTGACTAGAGGATAAGGGAGATTTTGAATCTCTGCACACACTTTTGGACACTGGACACTTTTGGATTGTGTGAGGCCCAATGAATATCTGAGCGCTATGTGACAGGCTCGATGGCACAGCTGTGACCAAAGTGACTAGAGGATAAGGGAGATTTTGAATCTCTGCACACACTTTTGGACACTGGACACTTTTGGATTGTGTGAGGCCCACTGATATCTGAGCGCTATATCACAGGCTCGATGGCACAGCTGTGACAAAAGTGACTAGAGGACAAGGGAGATTGGATTGCTTTTAAAAAAGCAGTTTGCGGAGCAGTGGGTAAACAGCAATGCAGGAATGTCAGGAAGCCTTAGAAGGCAGCCCAACAACCAACACCACTGATACACCACTATATAGCCTCCCCTTGCACTGCACACACAGTGACTGGTGTGTTGTGCAGGCCAAATCGCTAGCAGCAGAAGCAGTTTTTTTGTCTTCTTCCCTGCCTAATGCTCTCCCTACAGAATCAGCAACCTCTCCCTATACTGAGATCGGCAGAAGTAAGATGGCGGTCGGCGTGCACGCCCTTTTATACCCCCTATGACGCCCACCAAAGCAAGCCAATCACTTGCATGCCCTTCTGAAAGATGGTGGTGACCCGTGCCTATGTCATCACGTTGCCCACAGTGTCCGTGGATCCTGATTGGCTGAAAAACAGCGCAAAACAAACTTTTGAAACGCGACTTTGGCGCGTAAGTCGCCGACCTCGTGGCCGACCTCATCCTAGGGTCGGGTTTCGTTTCATGAAACCCGACTTTGCCAAAAGTCGGCGACTTTTGAATTTTTTCGACCCGTTTCGCCCAACTCTAGTGGCATCGACAACAGCGGCACATGACTTTGCGATGAAGTCTGTGACAGGTGGGAATCCAACAGTGGCACTGACAACAGCGGCACTTGACGTCTCGACAAAGTCTGTGAGGAGAGGATAACTTTCCCGTCCTCCATGTGTTTAGCACGGTACTGAGTCCAAAGTGTGGAACAGCCGGAACATAACGCTGCTCCACGGTGTAAAAGGTGAAAGGTCACCAACGTCTATGCAACACTAAGTACCCTACTTGCGGCACGTGCGCTGTATTCCTCAGTCACTAAGTGCACGGCACCTCGATCTCTGTAAGCTACTGGGCTGTTATGAGTTCATTTTCCCCTTCACCATTGAGGTCTGATGAACTCCCTCTTCTGGTGAAGGAAGGTAGTGAGGCTGATTACCAAGCACCTGAGCTGGGAGAGGATGACTGGGCGACGGGGATCTCTGACTGGATATAAGGCAGCCGACGCCCTTCTGCCTCGCTGGTGATTTCTCTGTGGAATTCAAGGAGACCAGTCTGATTCCTGCTCCTCAAAAGCTAAGTTTTCTGCTTTGCCTTTTTGCCTTTGTGTTTTGGTTTTAGTTTGCCTTGCTTTTCTGGATTCTGCCATTCCCTGCTGGGGTGAGCTGAATTCCTTTTGTCGGTTTGCTCTGTCTTCAGAAAATACCTGAGTACTGACATATTCTTTTTGAAGCCTAGCGTCTTCAGGGCCTTTTTCCCTGTCAGTCTGTTGACTCTTATTTTGATAGGGTTTTTCGCAGATTGCAGACAGCAGCCTTCCTATCCTGTCCTATCTAGTTAGCTTGGGCCCCATCATTTGCTCAGTCTATCTTTCTATCTGTGTTAGTGTTTTTTCTTCTTGCTTCACCGTCATTATATGTTGGGGGCTGCCTATTGCTTTGGGGTCTGCTCTGGGGCAGTTTAGATTTCCCTTTCTGTCTTTAGGCTAGGCAGTTCTCCGGCTGTGATCGAGGGGTCTAGGGCATCGTAGGAACTCCCCATGGCTACTGCTAGTTGTTGTTGATATGTTCAAGGGTCTGCAATCCGATAGCTGCCAACTTCTCTGGTTTTCTGGACTTAGCTAGCATTTCTGTTTTTGTCTTCTACGGTGACTCATTCATAACACTGGGCGTCCTGCAACACCCGGCTTGGTTCTGCCTTGCTCCACATGGTCCCTCACTTCATGGCTCTGTACTGCGTGGCTCTATTCCGCATGGCTCTGCACTGCGCGGCTCTGTTCTGCACTGCTCTGTACTGCGCGGCTCTGATCCGCACGGCTCTGTACTGCACGGCTCTGTTCAGCACGGCTCTGGTCTGTACAGCACTCTCTGCAGGCAACCGGGGGCTCCCTCTATATGGCCCATCACCATGCCGGTACTCTCTGGAGGGGGAGGCAGGGCGTGCCATTCACCGTTTTGTGCTGCTCTCTGTACCGCCCTCCACACTCCTTTGCGCCAACGCCAGACTCTCCTGCTTCACGTGCTTTCTCTTTTTATGTCCCCGATGCTGTGTGCCCTTTTCTAGTACAGCCCGCTCTCCTGGGACAGCAGGAAGCTCCGTATCCCTCAGGCTTTCCCCAGACAGCAGGGGAAGGTCCACCCCACTCAGGCTTCCTCCCGGGAACAGAGGATACAGCCCTTTCAGTTATGGACCCGGCATGCAGGTACCCACGGTCTGGTCAACCTCCCTACAGTCCCAACCTGGCTTCTTCAAACATCTTTGACGGTTCAGAGATGGCAATGGAGCAGATCTGTATTCCGCCAGCTAGTGCCGTGGTCCCATAAGCTGACATCCTGTAGAATCTCTCTGGGAACAGAGGCAGATTCCTCTTCTATAGTTCACAATTGTCCTTCAGGCCATCATTCACAGGTCAGGGGGAAGGTGGGATAAGGTCATTCTCATTACTAAGCATTCAATCATTCTGCATAGATTGTCCTTTACTGTTTGCAGGTCAAAAACCTGCATGTATTAATACAATGGGCATACAACATATTATCAAACATCAGTTGTTCAATTACCCTGCAACACTGTATTTGAAGAATAGAACTACAATAATTTGCAACAAATATCGATTAAAGAGTCAACATTCAGGATCATATGAACAATAGCCTACAGTATGTCTCTTGACCCACCGAAGAAAAATATGTCTGGTCTAATTAAGAATAAATGCTGTGTTGTCACACACACCATAAACTCAAAATAATGTATGTGATAAGAGTTGGGATGTGGAAAAAGGACTAACCCACTGCTCTACTTACAACTGTGTGAGCAGTCAATCCAGTACAAATGTCTTCCAGATTTTAAAGTCATTAAATGTGAGAATTTTTGAAGGTTGTGTTGCTCTCAGATTTGCAGCCGACTTGTGTGTAGACTGTAAATATTCTGCTGGCTGTTGTCAGCTCAGCGCCGCTGGATCTATTATTCTCTTACTAAGTATTACTTGGCTCAGCTCTAATGTCTGAACTCTGCAGGTCAGGCTGTTACTATGGAATCCCAGCAGGGTAAAGTAGAACATAACCTGAAGATTTCAGGATGAAAACTGTGCAATGTACAGTATGTAGACAGACTGTTTCAGTGATATTCTGTAACATAGACATAGAAAGAATTAATATTACTTAAACACAACTGGCTCATCACTGAGCTATGTGTACTTGTACAGAAAAAAATAGATGATTTCCAATACACTTTGATGTGATGTCAAATAAATTGTATGGACAAAAATGTTGGGACACTGTAAAGCTATATGTGTGCAACAAGGGTGACCCGGGGGGGGTAGTTGTGGCCGAGTTATTTAAAGGCACATTTCACAGACAGAGTCCACTGAGCAAACGGTCAGCGAGCACCCCCCGGTCCCTTGTACATAAATAGACGAGACCGACACAGTTTTTCCCACAGTTTAGCTCATTCTCTATCCAGCCATGGCAGTCCAGGCAAAAAGTTCAAGAACGCAACTGTTATCCGACAGGTAATAATGTTTAATGAAAAGGGATGGGATAGAATGAGAAAAGTAAAACACTGGATTTCCTGTTCTCTCCCTGCACTCTCCACAGCATACCCACAACAACTGCAGCAGCTGAAGATCTACAGTAGTCCATGCGCTGGAATATGGGCGCTTAAAACCCCTTCAGCGGGGGCCCTTCCAGAGTCCTGGGGCCCGTGTTGCAGTTCCTAGGGCCTTGTTAGTCCTTGGGGCCCTTTTTGATCCTCAGCCTGGGGCAACAGATCTCTCCCCTCTGGGAATCTGGCAGTGCCCCATCTATTCAGCACATCTGCCCTGGACCAACGTGTTGGGCTACTGAATTGGAAGCAGCAGGTTCCCGCTCCCTCTCTGCTGCTGACCCAGCCCATAATATTAACTGTTTCCTGTCCCTAACTCTACAACAGTGACACAAAAGCATAGACTTGACATGCACATATTACCAACTGTAGTTGAAGGGGAACTTCCCACACTACACCATACATTACAGGTGCATCATATGGCAGTACATAGCATGATATCACAAAAGCACATTACCATAACAAACATATAACAGATTTATATAAAGTGCACGGGGGTCACATGAAAGGAGGAGAGGGCGTAACTGAGGGGACCTGTCACCTCCTTACATGTGCACAGCCTCTATAATTCTCATGCAAATGAAGGTGGGTACAGGGCTGGTTTTCTGTGGTCCGGAACTGAGTTCTCTTTGTCCTGAAATCCCTCTTTAAGCAGGACTCAGACAGGTGTGGGGTGTTGTGCGGTGGAATTGGTTCTTTACTCACTTCAAAGTTGAGAGTCCTTATAGTTTCCCCGTCCATCGGATTGAATCCAGCTGCAGCTACAGATAATACAGGAGATCATAGGTCCAGTTTAGAGTTGAGCGAAACGGGTCGAAAAAAAATCAAAAGTGGCCGACTTTCGCCAAAGTCGGGTTTCATGAAACGAAACCCGACCTTAGCGTGAGGTCGGCCACGACGTTGGTGACCATCGCGCCAAAGTCTCGTTTCAAAAGATGCTTTTGCACCCTTTTTCAGCCAATCAGGAAGAACGGACACTGTGGGCAACGTGATGACATAAGCAGCGGTTACCACCATGTTTATGAAAGGCATGCAAGTGATTGGCTTGCTTTGTGTGGCGTCACATGGGGTATAAAAGGGCGTGCACGCCGACTGCCATGTTACTTATGCTGATCTCAGAATAGGGAGAGCTGCTGCTGCTGATTCTGTAGGGAGAGCGTTAGGCAGGGTAGAAGATAACAAAAACTACTTATGCTGCTAGCGATTTTGCATGGACAACACACCAGTTACTGTGCAGTGCAAGGCGAGGCTATATTTTGGTGCATCAGCTCTGTTGGTTATTAAGCTGCCTTTTAAGGCTCCCTGATAGCTGCATTGCTGTTTTCACACTGCTGAGCAAACTGCTTTTTTCAAAGCAATCCAAATTTTATTGTTTTGTCCTGGTGAGTTACTGAGCTTTCATTTTTTCACACACCGTACAGCGGTGTACGCTCCTCACACAGTACCGTGTACCGGCTGGTATCACGGCCAAATTGAAGCTAAGTGTGTGACGCTGTAAGGAAAAGCCGAGGAGTTTGTCCGTTCTTACAGACCTACATCCTAGGGAAATTCCAATTCTGCCCAATTCTATATACACCTTGTAGTTAGTCATACACTAGGCAATTTCTGCCTGTCACATTGCGGTGTAATCTGTCCTGGGCCAGAGACAACAGTTCAGCGGCCAAATTAAAGCTATCTGTGTGTGACTCTGTAAGAAAAAGCCGAGGAGTTTGTCCATTCTTACAGACCTACACTCTAGGGAGATTCCAATTCTGCCCAATTGTATATACACCTTGTAGTTAGTCATACACTAGGCAATTTCTGCCTGTCATATTGCGGTGTAATCTGTCCTGGGCCAGAGACAATAGTTCAGCGTCCTCCAAGCTACAGTGAGATTCAAATTCTCACCAATACTCTATACAGCTTCTGTCTTCTCATACACCAGCCAATTTCTGTCTGTCACATTGTGGTGTAATCTCTACTGGGCCTGAGACAATAGTTCAGCGTCCTCCAATCTACAGTGAGATTCAAATTCTCACCAAAATTATATACAGCTTCTGCCTTCTCATACACCAGCCAATTTCTGCCTGTCACATTGCGGTGTAATCTCTACTGGGCCTGAGACAATAGTTTAGCGTCCTCCAATCTACAGTGAGATTCAAATTGTCACCAATACTCTATAGACCCTTTACCTTGTTTTACAGTATCATATAGCTGTTGTTATTTTGGGTACCTTTTTAAAAAAAATGAAGAAGTATGGTGGAAGAGGCCGTGGAAGTGGGCGGGGGTTGCCAGCTGGTCCTGATGGTGGTGTTGGTGGTGGTGCTTCTGCTGGTTGAGGCAAAAGCACAATAGCACCTAAGGCAGGAGGTGGTGAGCCGGCGTCATTGTCAGGCTCCACAAGGCCTCGTAGGCTCCCTTTTCTGGGAGTAGGTAAACCGCTTTTAAAGCCGGAGCTTCAGGAACAAGTTTTGGCTTACATTGCTGACACAGCCTCCAGCTCTATCGCCTCCTCTTCTGAAGTTTCAAAAAATAAAAGCACTGCATCGTCAGTGGAGGCTCCTGGTCAGGAACAACACCTTTCCTTGTGTCCTTCACCCCTACCAAAAGTGAAGGATGCGGCAGGCCACACTACAGATTGCTCCATGGAGCTCTTTTCTCATACCATGCCTGGGTTATCAAGTCAAATCGTGAATTCCCCAGTCCAAGATGAATATGACATGGAGTGCACTGATGCACAGCCTCTGCTAGATTTATCTGCTGATACATTCACTCAGAGCACTACATTGTCCTCTCAGTGTACTGAGCCAGAATCTGACCCTGATGAAACTCAGGTGCCCCTTCCCGCATACTATACCACCATACACGGCGACACAGAGGAAGGTGCACATGACATTGAAGAGGAGGTGATGGATGACCCAGTTGTTGACCCAGATTGGCATCCATTGGGGGAAGAGGGTGCCGCTGCCAATAGCTCAGAAGAGGAGGAGGAGCATCCACAGCAGGCATCGACATCGCAACAGCTGTTATCTGGCAGGCCCGAAGCAGTCCAAAAACGGGTTACAAAAACCAAAAGAGTTGCAGGACAGCTTGGCCAGACGGTCAAAATAGCACAGCGTGCAAGGCCTCAAAATGTCTTCCATAGTAGGAAGAATGCAGTGTGGCACTTTTTTGAACAAAATCCTAATGATCAGGCAAAGTTTATCTGTAAGAAGTGCGCAAAGACCTTTAGCCGAGGGAAAAATCTGAGAAATTTGAATACCAGTTGCATGTTTAGACATTTAACCACCATGCACTTGCAAGCATGGACGGACTACCAAACCTCACGTACCACATGTGCAACTGCTCCCAAAGAAGATAGTCAGCAACGCTACATTGTTTCCCCCACTGTAAGCCCACCGGTTAGTCCACCACCAGTAGCAAATGTTGAGGTGTCGCCGCAAGGCCAAAGCAGTCAGGGAATCACAATGTTATATCAACGAAAGACTGAATCTAGGCCATCAGAAAGAACACCAACTCAATCACCATCATCAACCCTCTCTTAGTCCGCCATGTCCACCGCTAGTTCCACCATATGCAGCTCTCAAGTCCAGCTCACCTTACCAGAGACTATGAGTAGGACAAGAAAGTACTCATCCTCTCATCCGTGTACACTGGGTTTGAACGCCCACATTGCCAAACTAATCTCGTTAGATATGATGCCCTACCGGTTGTTGAAAGCGCAGCTTTCCGCGAACTCATGGCCTACGCAGCACCACGCTATGACCTACCCAGTCGGCACTTCTTTTCTCGCAAAGCCATCCCAGCCCTCCTCCTTCATGTGAAAGGCCGCATTGTCCATGCACTCAAGCAATCAGTGAGTGGAAAGGTGCACCTCACAACTGATACATGGTCCAGTAGGCATGGCCAGGGCCGTTACGTGTCCATCACTGCACACTGGGTTAATGTGGCGGATGCAGGGTCCACAGGGTACAGCGGTGGTGGGACAGTGCTGCCTAGCCCACGGTATAGGAAACAGTTGGCTGTAGGCGTTCGACCCTCCTCCTCCTCCTACAGAAGCGAAAGCTAGTCCACAGAGCGCAGTCGCACGAGCACTCCATCTGCAGCTGCCAGTGTTGCACGCGAGGTGTCCCCCTATCGATCAGCTAGTGGAAAGCGTCAGCAGGCTGTGTTGCAGATGATGTGTTTGGGCGACAGACACACCGCAGAGGTACTGGCCAACTACTTTCAGCGACAAACTGAGTCATGGCTGGGCAGTCTACATCTTGAGGCAGGCATGGTAATTAGTGATAACGGCTGGAATTTTGTGGCAGCCATAGCCCTTTCAAAACTCAGACACATACCTTGCTTGGCTCACACCTTGAACCTGGTGGTGCAGTGCTTCCTCAATAATTATTCAGAGTTAACAGGCCTGCTCCATAATGTTCGAAGACTGTGCTCGCACATCCGCTGGTCGCCGGTACACTCCAGTCATATGCAGAAGCTGCAACGATTGCTCCACCTTCCCAAGCATCGCCAAATTATCGACGTTGCAACAAGGTGGAACTCCACCCTGCACATGGTTGAGCGGCTGTGCGAACAGAGGCAGGCTGTAATGCATTTGTGGGAGGATACACGGCCAGGCACTTTGAGGGCAGACATGGAGTTGACAGGTGTGCAGTGGTCGAAGCTGAAAGACCTCTGTAAAGTCCTTCAGTGTTTTGAGGAATGCACACGGCTGGTAAGCGCAGATGATGCCATCATAAGCATGAGCATCCCACTTATGCATCTGCTCATGCAAACGTTGATGCACATTAAGGAGCAGGCGTCTGCAGCTGAGGTAGATGAGGAGGAAGAGGAGGAGGGAAGCCTTGATGACAGTCAGCCATTGTCTGCTCCGGGACCTCTCCTGGACGAGGTGGAGGAAGAAGAGGAGGAGGAGGAGGATGATGATGGGGATGATTATTTAGGGGAGGAGGATGCTTCTTGTGGGGCAAGAGAAAATGTTGGCGGGGCAAGGTCTGGTACAGTGTTTGTGCGTGACTGGAGGGATGTGGATTTGCCAGAAAGTGCTCCTCCACCCAGCTCTCGCAGTGCATCATTGACACCGGGAACATTGGCCCACATGTCAGATTATGCCTTACAGATCCTAAAAAGGGACCCCCGCATTGCCAAAATGATGAACGATGACGACTACTGGTTGGCCAGCATCCTGGATCTACGCTATAAAGGCAAATTCCAAAACATAATGCCACAGGAGAACCTTGACCTAATATTGGCTAACAAACAAGCAACTCTGGTAAACCGGTTGGTTGAGGCATTCCCAGCACACAGCAGCAGTGATGGTTCTCACACGAGCCGTAGGGGCAGCTTGGAAGAGGTGTTCGTGGTGCACACATCAGAAGTGGCATTGGAGACAGGGGTTTCATGACCATGTTGTGGACTGATTTTTCAAGTCCCGCTCACACAACTGGTAATACTGCATCGATTGAAAGTGACAGGAGACAGCAGTTGTCAACTATGGTTACAAACTACTTCTCATCCCATATTGATGTTCTCCCTCACAGGTCACTCCCATTTGACTATTGGGCCGCTAAACTGGACACCTTGCCTGAATTGGCACAATATGACTTACAGGAGCTCGCTTACCCAGCTGCAAATGTGCTATCAGAAAGAGTCTTCAATGCAGCTGGATCAATCCTGACAGAAAAAAGGACCCGTCTGTCGACCCAAAATGTGGATGATCTAACCTTCATAAAAATGAACCATGCATGGGTTTCCAAGGATTTTGTCCCACCTTACCCTGATGACACATAGGTTGCCAGAAAAATGGCTTGCTTTGGTCCTCCTCTTCCTCGGACTTGACCAATTTCGCCTTTAGCAGCAGCTGAATGTCCCAGATCAACATATGCCAAATTGTAAACCTCCCTAACTGGACTGCCTCCCCCCCATGGCCGGGGTCACCACCTAGCGCACACGACCGTGCGAGTGCCGTTGCCCTGGACAGGTGGGTAGGCCGACTCTTGGGCGCGGGCACTGGCCTCATAGTGCAATCAAGTGTCTCTGACGGTGGGGGTGCACACCCGCCGTCAGACACACCGCCGTACTATGAGGGGCCCAGTGCCAGTACTGACACCCACGTGTGTGCCCCCCTTGCTTGGGCAGGGCCACAGCATTTGCAATGTTTTCCTCTCCCTGCTCCTCCGCTGTGTAGTCTAGGCTGTCAAATCCTTCACTGAGACTGCCACTGCAAATTTGTTGAATGGATAGATGATGGTTAAGATGTAGCTATGCCCTGTCCCGCTGGCCGGGCTCTAGCTTCAGATGATCAATGGCTTCCATTTCTTATGGACGTCGACTCACAATGAGATGCAGTGGTGATTTATCATCAGCTTTCACAGTTTTCCTACTCACAGACGTGTGACATTCCGGCACACATTTTTAAAAGTGCCCTCTCATGCCAATCCCATAGAATCGCCTACGGCCTGTGACTTCTGTCTTTTGCACTCCAAAGTTACGTGACAGATCATGATAGGCAGTGAGCAACATATTTACATCTCTCCCTGTGATAAAAATTTGATGGACATGAGTAACGCTGATTGGATCAACGGTTCTGCGATACAGCAACACTTTCTTCACAAAGTTATGTTATCGCTGTCTCCACACAAATTAATTGAGGGTCAGCATCGCCTCTGAGAATTGTGATGGAAGTTTTTCCCGTGATTATTAATTCCTAGATTTTTGCAATCACTAGACTTTTGTCAGTAATTGTATGCATCTCATTTCCTATTGCGGAGAGGCTGGACTGTATTACTGAGACAGAAATATATATGAAGATTTAAAAATACCACCAAAAGTGTATACTGGTGTACGCTTCAAAAACATTTCCTTTTTTCAAGTTTTTAGTTTGTTGTCTAATCCATACTGAGAACACGGAGATTTTAAATGTTTAAACTATGCTATATATACCTGCTATCCAGTGATAATGCACCCTTTCTCACCTTTGTCCAATCACGTCTAATTCATACTGGGCCTGAGACCGTCTGAGCCTGCCTCCTGATCTATAAACATAGGTTTTTAATGTGTAAACTATGCTACATATATACGTGTTATCCGGTGAAACTGTACCCTTTATCAACTTTCTACAATGTTGTCGAATCCATACTGGGCCTGAGAACGGCTGCCGAGCAGTTAAGCAAGCTACAGCACCTGTGGTTTGGACACGTAATTTTTTCATTTTGTCAGGAATGCCGGTTAGGCCTAATTCCGTAATTGCAGTTGACCTGCACTTACTGGGAAATCATCATTCGCGGGGAATAATTGGAATCCCAGATTCCCATCACTAACGGTGTTTAGCGGGTTATCAGCACCTGTAAGCGACAAAAGCTGGTCCTTTCAGTGTAGCGCGCATGCAGCCCCGGACATGTAAGGGCATGATAGACCTGTTATTGCTCGATCTCGCGTACCAGAGCCTCGCGTATCAATCTAGTAAGCTTGACGCGTACCGCGGGGGCATGCCGGAGTCTCGGTCGTTACACAACTACAAACAGACATACCACACCACACACAGAATCGACAAAGCTTGCAATCTGTCCATCTTTTCTGTAGCTTGTATGGTTGTGGTTTCCCGGGTGTAGTCCCATTAAGCCACAGGCTCCACTCCTGGTGGTGCCCTTTTGGACATTCCTTTAAGGTTCAGCTTTGCAATCATACAGCACCTGGAAACCAAACACTTTTCCTTCATGGACGCAGTTTAGAGGTTCGTGGGAATAACGCCGCCCCATCTGCAGTTGGCATAATTTATTGGTGGGAAGTCCGACGGTATATGATCGTGTTCGATTTCAAAATTTTTTATTTTTTGGTTTGTATTTTACATTTTTATTCCAACCTTTCTTGACTTCATAAGGGCATGACAAGCCTATATCTGTGTCTCCTCCACCTCCTCCTTTTACTCCTCCACCTCTTTTCTAAATGTAGTTGCCCTTTTCCATATGTTATTTTTGTCTTCTGAGCATTTTGTATGCTTTGGGACACCTTTAAAGGTGTATTGCAATTGTTTTCTATGTATTTGTATGTGTTTGTGTTTGCCTGCCATTGTTTTCAATGGGGTTCGACGGTGTTCTTCGACCGTTCGACAAACATTCCACGAACTTGCCTCCTGTGCGACGAACCAAAACACTAGCGGGGTGGCTCAACACTACTCCTGATATATAGAAGTACATTGCTAATGTGTAAACTATGCTATATATACCTGGTATCTGGTGATACTGTACCCTTTCTGCCAGGAAGTCCTCCTCCAACCAACCCTCTAAGTGTATCATTGACACCTGGAACATTGTCCCACATGTGTGATTATTTCTTGCGGATCTTCTTGTTATATTGTGGTGTGATCCATCCTGAGCGTGTGAGTGTCTATGGGTTACTCCTGCAATTTAGATGTACATTTAAAAATTACCCCAACACTGTATACAGCTCTACGCTTGTGATACATTACCCATTTACTGCTTGTTATATTCTGGTCTAATCCAAACTTACCAAGTGAGAGTTATTTTCTGACTGTGGAAATAAATACTGAAATTGACAACAATGACCCCTACACTGTGTACAGCTGTACTTTTGAGATCCATTACCGTTTTACGGCTTTTTAGATTGTGTTGTAATCCAATACTGAGCCTGAGAGTGTCTGTGTGTGTCTCCTCAAATATCTACGGAGATTTAGAATGTTTAAACTATACTTTATACCTGCTATCTGATGATACTGTACACTTTGTCTAAATTTTATATTCTTGTCTAATCCATACTGGGCCTGTAAGCATCTCTGTGTGACTGATGGAATATATAGGGAGATTGACAATTATCCATTAACTGAATAGAGCTGTACGCTTCTGATACAGTGCCATATATCTTGGGTCTATTTTCTGCAAAATTTTGAAGTTTGGTGGAAGAGGCCGCGGACGTGAGCGTGGGGGGGCCAGCTGGTGCTGATGGTGGTGGTGCATCTGCTGGTAGTGGCAAAAGCATAATAGCAGCTAAGGCAGGAGGTGTTGAGCCTGCGTCATGGTCTGGCTCTGGAATGCCTGGAAGGCTACCTTTTCTGGGAGTAGGTTAACCGCTTTTAAAGGCGGAGCATGAGGAACTGGTTTTGGCTTACATTGCTGAAACAGACTATAGCAAATATGCCCTCCTCTTCTCAAGTTTCAAAAAATGCAAGCACTGAGTCGTCAAATGCTGGCTCCTGGTCAGGAAGAACCCCTTTTCTTGTGTCCTTCACCCCTACCAAAAGTGAATGAGGCAGCAGGCCACACTTCACATTAGTCCATGTAGCTCTTTCTATCATACCATGCCTGGGTTATCAAGTCAAATCGTGATTTCCCAAATCCAAGATGAATCAGACATGGAGTGTGGGTGGCCAGCCAGGGCAGTGGGGTTAATCGGTACCGGGCCAGTGTCTCACAGGGATGTGTCACGGTGGTGGTGACCCGTTCCGTGGCCCTGGGCATCCATGCAAAGGGGTGAATTACGTTTATAGGTGAATGATACGTGATTCCACCTGTGGTTTCTGATTAGATTGACGAGCGCTGCAGTGTCGCTTCTCTGGGACAGATGTTGTGGTTCAGCTAAGATGAAGAAGCACAGGTAGGGACGTAGTTGCAGGGCAGATGAAAGAGTTGGTAGATGGTGTGCAGTGCAGGATGTAGCAGAGCCGTGCGCCAGGCGCATGAGACAGATGACAAACACAGTCGTGCAGTTCCTTTACCTGTACTTGGTAAGTGCCGTCCAGGACTCAGAGTACAGATGGAGAAGGAGTTGGTCAGCCTGGAAGCCAATTTCAAATTCTCTCTCTGCAGATAGGTAGTGTGGCCTCCATTCTAGCGCTTATCTGAGGTACTCGCAGTGCTGAGTTCAATGAAGTTCCCCCTGTTGACTCTCTTTTGGAACTTTCTCGTATGGCAGGCAGCCATAGCCTTTTCCTTCTGGCTCCCACACGTCGATGCTGGGGCCTCCGAGCCTTAGTTGGGTACAGAGCATTTACAGCTGCTACTTCCTCCGGTTTCTGCTGCAGGAAAGTCAGTGTCCCTACAAACTCGGAGACCGGAATCCGGACCATGCGCTCCAGCTAGGAGTGAGCCTTAACTCTGCTCATCCTCCAGCTCCCCTTCTCACATCCACACACTTCCCCTTCCCTACACAGAGTGCCCTAACTTACCTCCTCCCAACCACAAAGAGCAGCTCCTCAGCAGTCAGTTTCAAAGGTCTCCCTGCTGGCCTGGAGTGGGAAATGCGTTGTGTGTTGGTTGAACTGCTAGAGAGATCCTTCGTTGCTCCCAAGCATGACATCACACTCCCTAGGAGGAAGGTAATGCCACTGTGGCGACCGGACTCCTGGGGATGCCACAAGTGCACTGATGCCCAGCCACTGCTAGATGATTCTGCTGGTACATTGACCCAGACCACTACATTCCCCTCACACTCTACACAGCCAGAATCTGATCCTGAGGAAACTCAGGTTCCCCTTCCCGCATACTATACCACCTTACAAGGTGACAAAGAGGAAGGTGCAGATGAAAGTGCAGGTTCCTTGAGCAGGTGGGGGGCATACTCATGGGCGACGACACTGGCACAGGGCCCCTCATAGTACGCAAAAATGTCTCTGCGGGTGGGAGGGCCCACCTGGAGGGCCCACCCCCACCCGCCGTCAGACACACCGCCACACACCACCGTACTATGAGGGGCCCTGTGCCAGTGCCGTCGACAATGAGTTGCCCCCCCCTGCTTGCTCCGGATCACAGCACTTGCAAAGTTGAAATACTTACCTCTCCATGCTCCACCGCCATGACGTCTTCCATGTGTCCTGACAGTGAATTTCTGATCAGAGAGCGTAATGACATCACGTCTGTACGCCCTCTGCCTAATCAGTCAAGTGCCGTGAGATGGAAGATGGGGATGACGAGGAGTCCAGACTAGTACAGGGATTCCCTAGCGAGGAGACTTATTTAATTGTTTTCAATGTTGGGACAGCAATTTTTGGGTAGCACTATTCTCTGGAGAATGATATATGGGGCCCACCATACACTGGAGCATTCCAAAGGTGGACATCAGACACTGGAGCAGCATTTACAGGGCCCATTATACACTGGAGCATTAGAAATGGGGCCCATTATATATGGAGCATTATTTGGGCCCATAAGACAGTGGAGCTTCATCCATGGGGACCAACATATACTGTAACATTATGTGGAGCTCATCATATACTGTTTCAAACATTATATGGGACCAATGATTCTGTATGGAGAAATATATGGGCCTCATTACTCTGTATAGCGCACTATGCAGTGCCCATAATACTGTATGGAGTAATATACTGTCCGTTTTTGGAGCTATTGGAGAATTTAAAATGGATATCAGTCATGAGATGTAAAAAGTGAAGTATTTTTCATTGTACTATACCGCTATTTCTCTAGCATATCGGAGCATCATGAGTTGTAGTATGTGTTAAAGGGACGGTCTTTGGCCCAGGGCACATGAAAACCTGGAGCTAGCCCTACCCCTCCACAACTTTAGCCAAATAACCCCCAGTTTTCAGTGCGTAACTATTATTATGAAGTAAATTAAGGTTGACAAGCTTCAGTAATAAAAATTGATTTTTTTGCCATTCAAATGGGCACTGTAGGTGTGTTTAATGTCCTCCACTCCCTGCCGACTTTGCTTCCCCATTGACTTGCATTGGGTTTCGTGTTTCAGTCGGCTTTCGACTTTTCACGATAATCGGCCGATTTCGTTCGACCCGACTTTTGAGAAAGTCGGGTTTCATGAAACCCGACTCGACTCGAAAAAAGGCAAAGTCGCTCATCTCTAGTCCAGTTCATCAGGTTTGGCTTTACTGTGCAAAAGTGTATGAATTCCTTTTTGGTGGTGCTTCCTTGACTCCATTTTGCCCAACCTGCCCCCCCTCAACATCTTATGTTGGTCCCAGGAGCTTCCTATCAGTCAGTTTCCTTGAAGCCCACCATCCTTTCCTTTCGCAGTGACCAAATATAATTTAATTTAATGGTGGAGCAAGTAGCCTTATGTGTGTGTGGATATGTGGCACCCCAGGAGTCCGGTTGCCACTGTGTAATTGCCTCCCTCACAGGGGGTGATGTCATGCCTGGAAGCAAGGAGGAGTTCCTTGGTCAGGTAACATCAGCATTCAACACTTTTCCTGGCTCCAGTCCAGAAGGGGGAGCTCAAAACCCGGTTTTAAGGGAGCTTCCCTATTACTTCTGGCCTGGAGGCGGGGTTAGGCAATCAGTGTGGGGACTGGAAGAGTGAGGAGCTCAGTTGCAGTCTCAGTCAGAGAAGAGTTATAGAGGAAGAGAGAAGTCAAGGAAAAGCTGGGGAGTGGAGCTGTGACCAAGCCCACCCCAGAACAGAGTGCTAGAACCGGATGCCAGAGTCCGTGGCTGCACGGGTACCACAGTCCCAGCAGCTAAATTCGGAGGGCAGGAAACTGCAGGTCCCTTGGCCCATCAGACACTTGGGGCACAGCAGCATATCAAAGCCCGGAGCCGCCACAAAGGAGCAACACCTGCAATAGGCTCAAGCTGCCTGCCATACGGGCAAGTACAGTGACCATAAGGAACAGAGGCACGAGCATAGCTTTAAGCAACAAGGACCTCCGAGAACAGTGCAGCAAGGAGGCCTCCAACTCCATCTGGCTTAGGGAACCCTAGATTGCTTCCAGGCTGTCCGGAACTCCATTTCCATCTGTTAGCAATGCTTTAGTCTGCATTCTAAACCATCAAGTAAAGGTAAAGGAAACTACAGTTCATATGTCTGCAGTTATTGATTATTCCCTCAGTCTTGCACCCCAACGTCACTATCCCTTATTGGAACTACAACTGCCCTGGGGCCTAGCTCTACCCGTGGAGAGCTGTAACAACTCTGCTGCATCACCAATGGCCCCAGCGGTCTCCTTAGGCAGCGTCGGCCATCCCCTTATTGCCGAACACCACATTTAGTGTCACGAACTAATCCCCTATAAACATTCCCCAAAATCATTTTATTGCACGCCCAGGGCCACGGACTGGGTCACTGCTGCTGTGATCTCCCCTGAAGAACTGACCGGTCCGGTACCGAGTTCCCCAGCCCTAGCGGGCACTGCAGATAACTGGGGGCATTATACTGTGTGGAGGGGATCTCTGAGGACATCATACTTTGAGTGGAAACTGTGTTGGGGACATCATACTATGTGCACGTAATAGGAAGTGATGGTACTCCTGAAGAGCCCCAGCGTCATGTGACATTTGTGAGGGAAGACTGCCATTTGCTGGCCGTATGAAACCAGTAGGAACCAATTGGCATCAGGAGAATTGCAGGGGAATCTGGTTCTTGTGTGGGAACTGGTCAGGTGCCTTGTATGACAGAGTTCCTTGATATAAAAGTCCTGAGCTCCAAGCTGCAGGGGGCTTTGGTGCAAAGAGAGCGTAAGGTGCAGACGTACACAGAAGAAGTTGTTGTAGCCAGAGTGACAGGCCACAGCATTAACCGCCAAATAACCAAATTAGATCCAAATCGCCATGGAATCACCAAATCAGATGCAAAGCCCTGACTACATCGGTTATGACTCGAAAACTCGATTTTTGCCAGTCAAGACTCCGAGTCTAAACTGCATCGGTCAAGGCCCAAATGCCAGATCTGCACTGGTCTTTATACCGTACCCTGTCAACTCCAGTCAGGATCCGCAGGTTTGCAGACCCACTGTGCCGTGGGGCTATGCTTACCTAGGGGTAAAGTTAAGTGGCTACCAGGTGTTCAGTGGAACTCCTGATGGTGGAGTCAGGCTTTTTTGCATGTAGATGCCTGATATAATGCTTAGTTAGTCCTCAGTACTGTAGCTGTTGACTGCAGGGGTCAGGTATGCAGACACAGATATGGACGCAGACTCCGTTCAGACTAATAGGTACTAGGTCTTCAGCAGAACAGTTATGGACATGGAGAGACAGGACTGATTCAGGTACCGTCGGAGTGGCTTCAAGACACAGGTGCCGCCGATACGATTTCACTGTTTGGAGACTGGTTGTAGCAGTCCAGATATATGGAGTACTCTTAAAGGAACACATTCAGACTCACAGGTCTCAGATATAGATTCAGTGATGGGCCACACATGGACCTGGGGACGAGACTCAGGCAATGGCTGTACTTGGACCAGGAACTTTGGGTTCAGAACTGGCTGCACAAGAACTACAGACTTCAGTTTCAGGACTGGCAGCACAAGGAGCACTTACTTTGGGTTCAGGACTAGTAGCACCAGGACCAGGGACTTCGGTTTCAGGACCGGACACTCTAGAACCAGGGATTCAGGTTCAGTGACACTGGCCACACCAGGACCAGGGTGTTACGGCGGCGGAACACGCTTAAAAAAATATAAATAAACGTGTTCGCCGCCCGGGGTCCACAGTGCGGCAGATGGAAAAACCACAGCTAGAAGACACAGAGCACTGTGGTGGTAATGTGCACGGGGTTCTATATCACCCAGGTGCAAACAAGCAGTCTCTGTTAAGTGCACAGATCTGCTACAGGAGAAATAGAAAAATAACGCTGAGCCTGTTAGTAACAAAGGGACTCAGCGACACACATGCGGTAGGCCAAAAACTGGAGTAGTTAAAACGTCACTACGTCCGACACCTACCGTAGTAACAAGTGTGCTGGCGTCGCAACCGCGGACGCAGAAATAAGCTGCAACTGCAGCGCGGTGTGAACAGAGCCACAAGCAAGGCGCTGCAAGGACGCTGGCGCAATGCAGGACGCTTAGCTGCTGCACAAGTTATGGCTAGAGGGCGCTAGCACTGCTACTGGCAGCTGCCCAATCACTCACACAATCGTAATATCAGAGGGAAGGAGTTTCATAATAAGTCATCCACCAGTCCAAGCATACAATACCATACACACAGCAGCAGTATGAAAATACTAGCGCATGGCGGAACAGTCATGCGCACTTTTTATAGTGTACGGGACCTTCCGGAAGTCTCCATAACCTTGAGCTGGACCAATAGAATCAGGAGCAGGACCTGAGCACCTGACTCCTGAGCTCCAATGGCAGGTTGTCCCAGGAGCATGCTCAGAGTATGGGGTGAAGGACTTAGCCTCCGGAGAGAGTTGCTGAAAAGCAAACTCTTCTGCAATCTCTCCTGCAGTGGACGGATAGCAGGAGACTGCAGGATGTACGGGTCTAGATCTCTGCATAGCCAGGGCAGAAATCTGACTCCTAACACAGGGGACCTCACAACTTCACACTACCTAATGACTAAATGTGTTGTTTGAGACCTCCCTATCGCCTTTTAAACAAGATGCCTCCCAGCTATTGGCTGGGAGCCATCTTGCAGGTGAGCACACATTAAATGTCTCTCAGGTATAGGCTGAGGGAATTTTACTATATGTGCACGCTACCCCTTTCAGATCAGGGAAGAATGCATGCCCTAGGTGCGCCACCGGGACTCAGAACAGGAGGGAGGTAGGGAGCATGCAGGGGATCACAAAATACCAAATTCCTAACCTGTCTGAAAAGAAGATAATCTATATCTGTCCCATGATACATCCCATCGTTAGGAGAGCAGTCATATCAGTGATCAATGACAGCTCTCCACGCCAGCCAGAACACACTGAGCAGAAGAGAAGCACTGCCTGCCTGTGACCAGCAGTGATATGGTTGATGTCACTGCTGGTCACAGGCAGAGCTTCTGATGCGCTGTTCAGTGTGTTTTGGCTAGCGTGAAGAGTGATTGCATCACTGATGTGACAACTCTCCAAACCATCTGGATCATAGTGGGACAGATGTGGATTATCTTCTCATCAGACAAGTGCGGAACATGGTGTTTTATTATTTTTAATTTTTTTAAAGAATTGGGTAAAAGAGGGTGGGGAATTTTATTTCAAATAAAGGAATTTATTCTTGCTGTGTCTTTCTTACAATTTTACTATGGGGTTGCTAACGGGGACATCTTTTAGATTCTTCTACATTACTAACCCGTGAGCTTGATGTCAGCTGACATTACAAAGCTGATATCAACCCCACAAATATTACTCCACTTGCCACCACATCAGGAAAAGTGGGAAGAGCCTGGCAAAGCAGCAGAATTGGCACATGTAATAGATGCACCTTTTCTGGGGCGGCTGCGGGCTGCTATTATTAGACTGGATACAAACACACTGGAGGGCCAATATAAATAGCCCCTTCCCAGTTTGAGAATACCAGCCCCAGCTGTCTGCTTTAGCTGGGCTGATTGTCAAAAATGGGAAGGACGCTGTCATTTTTTAAAATTATTTAAATATTAAAAAAATGACATGGGGACACCTCTATTTTTGATAACTAGTCAAGATAACGCTGACAGCTAAGGGCTACAGCCCACAACTGTCAGTTTTGCCTACACTGGATGTCAAAAATAGAGAGGACTGAACATCATTGTTTTTTATTATTTATTTAGTGCTCAGGCGCCAGCTGGTGAATACTCCCTATTGTATAGCTGCTCTCACTGCTGTCAGAGAGACCAGGTGTAGGATCATGAGAATAGTACTCTCATCAGCCATTGACTGTGACAAGCGGTAAACCTATTTACACCTGGTCACGCCTGCTGGTTCACACACTGTCATCTGTATGACAGCATGGGAACCGCAGCACTCTGACCGTAGGTAATGACCTTACTGCGGATCAGAGCTGGTGTTTCCCACACTGTCACACAGATGACAGTGTGGGAAACACCCAATGTTCAGGCTGCCAAATCTGAACAGTAACACGGACTTCCTGAAGAAGTCTATGTTTTGAGTCCATGCATAGACACTAGGTGTTCGTTATGGACCCTTACCTTTATTGTTTATGTTTGCCCATCACTAATAGCTATGAGTAAACAGATAGTAACTATTCTTCACTTCTGTGCTGTCACACACTATGTATTTCTTCAGTATTTTAAGGCATTCTTTCCCTATCTCTATGGGTAAGCTGTAAACTGTGATATCATCTTACTATCCAGAATAACCACAAAATGTCTGCTGCATTCCATATCTCAACTTTTATACAGGCTATGGTCATCCCTTTTGTTTGGCTGTACTATACAGTGTGATGTGATGTGATAGCAGCCAACTCTGAGGTTATATGATTCTTTTCTAGCTGATGCAATATTCTGCAATTTTTAATATGATCAACTTAGGCATTTCGCTCAACTTGACCTTGCAAATTCGTAAAACTTTGACAAAAACTCCATTTGCTTTGAATGGATTTGCTCATCTCTAATGTCTGGCAATTTGGTGGGAAGGGCTAACTAAATAAAATGTATGGAAGTGTTCTGATTTTTCCCAGATAGCAAAATATCTTGGAAAAGAAAGATTAGGCATCATTAATTAATTCAAAGTGCCTGATCCCCAGCAGAAATAAGGCACTGTCAGAGGTATTTGCCATTGGCCTACAACCCTATTTACATTCATAGTACACTAATTGTACATGAGTATGGTGGAGTTGGAGGTATATTTGTACCCTGAATTAGTTTTCTACTGACATTAGAAAATGAATGCGCTTTTTACCTATCCATTGTCCCTCATGATATACTACTATCTATTGTAGGTCTCATTATAATAGATTATCGGACAGAAAATGCTTATGCCATAACATAACAACAAGAATGCATACCTGCACAGCTCTGTGCATTCTACTGTTGCCCCCCAGCCTGCTTCCCATAGATCATATATTACTGCTACAAACCAATTATCCCTGCAATAAAGTTTGAATGTTGTTGCATTGCACATTCAGTCTTTTGAGAGCTTTTTACTTTTTAAATCTGTATCTGATACTTTTCAACATCCTGAACAAAATTAGGAAATGTGTAAAATTTTCTGACAGAGGTGAATTGGCCAGGTCAAGTCATCATACAGCATATACTTATTATTATTTATTTATATAGCACCATTGATTCCATGGTGCTGTACATGAGAAGGGGTTACATACAAATTACAGATATCACTTACAGTAAACAAACTAACAATGGCAGACTGATACAGAGGGGAGAGAGGACCCTTCCCTTTCGGGCTTACATGCTACATGATGGTGGGGAAGGAGACAGTAGGTTGGTGGGTTGCAGCAGTTTTGGTGTTGGTTGAGGTGATATCACCGGTAGTGTTGAGAGAGAAGGAGGTAGCGGGGTCATTGCAGGCTGTAGGCTTTCATGAAGAGGTGGGTTTTCAGGTTCCGTCTGAAGGATCCAAATTTGGTTGATAGTCTGACTTGTTAGGGCAAAGAATTCCAGAGAATAGGGGCAGTTCGGGAGAAGTCTTGGAGGCGATTGGGTGAGGAGCGAATAAGTGTGGAGGAGAGAAGGAGGTCTTGGGAGGACTGGAGATTACGTGAGGGAAGGTATCGGGAGATTAGTTCAGAGACATATGGGGGAGACAGGTTATAGATGGCCTTGTAGGTCAATATTAGTAATTTGAATTGGATACACTGAGGGAATGGGAGCCAGTGAAGAGATCTGCAGAGGGGAGAAGCGGAGGAGTAGCGAGGAGAGAGATGAATTAGTCGGGCAGCAGAGTTAAGGATGGACTGGAGAGGTGCAAGGGTGTTAGCAGGGAGACCACAGAAAAGGATGTTGCAGTAGTCGAGGCGGGAGATGATGAGGGCATGCACAAGCATTTTAGTAGACTGAGGGTTGAGGAAAGGATGGATTCTGGAAATATTTTTGAGCTGGAGGTGACAGGAGGTAGAAAGAGCTTGGATATGTGGTTTGAAGGACAGGGCAGAGTCAAAGGTTACTCCGAGGCAGCGGACTTCCGGTACTGGGGAAAGCGTGATGTCATTAATTGTTATAGCTAGGTCGGGTAAGGAAGATCTGTGAGATGGAGGAAAGATAATGAGTTCAGATTTGTCCACATTGAGCTTGAGGAAGCAAGAGGAGAAGAAGGAGGATATGGCTGATAGACACTCTGGGATTCTGGACAGCAGAGAGGTGACGTCTGTGCCAGAGAGGTAGATCTGAGTGTCATCAGCATAAAGGTGGTACTGGAATCTGTGGGACTTTATGAGTTGCCCCAGACCAAGTGTATAGATTGAGAAGAGTAGGGGTCCTAAAACAGAGCCTTGGGGGACTCCAACAGAGAGAGGGTGAGATGAGGAGGTGTTGTAGGAGTGGGAGACGCTGAATGTGCGGTTGGGTATGAGGAGATTCAGGATAGGGCAAGGCCTTTGATGCCAAAGGAGGAGAGGATCTGTAGTAGGAGGCAGGGGTCAACTGTGTCAAATGCAGAGGACAGGTCTAGAAGCAGGAGTATTGTCCATTTGATTTGGCTGTAAGTAGGTCATTAGTAATTTTGGTCAGGGCTGTCTCAGTGAAGTGATGGGGGCGGAAACCAGATTGTAGATTGTCAAAGAGCAAGTTAGACGAGAGGTGGGAGGAAAGATCAGTGTGGACGTGCTGTTCCAGGAGTTTGGAAGCGAATGGGAGCAACGATATTGGGCGATAGCTGGAAATAGCGGTTGGGTCGAGGGTTGGCTTTTTAAGGATAGGCGTGATTGTAGCATGTTTGAAAGCAGAAGGGAAGGTACCGGACGTTAGTGATAGGTTGAAGAGGTGGGTTAGGGATGGGATAAGTGTGGTGGTGAGGTTGGAGAGGAGGTGGGATGGGATGGGGTCGAGTGCACAGGTTGTGAGGTGCGATTTGGAGAAGAGACGATTAAGCTCCCCTTCAGTGATGTTGGAGAGTGAGGTTATGGGGTTTGGGCATTGGTCTGGTATACAGAGGGGTTGTGGTGGTTGAGTGATGAAGACTTGCCTTGTTTGGTCAATCTTATTTTTGAAGAGTGTGGCAAAGTCCACGGCAGAGATGAGGGAGGTTGGAGGAGGCAGTGGTGGGCAGAGGAGGGAGTTAAAAGTTTTGAATAACTGTTTGGGGTTGTAAGATAGGGAAGATACGAGGGTTGTGAAGTAGGCCTGTTTAGCAGAGGTGAGGGCAGATTTGAAATCGAGTGTTGCCTGTTTGAATGTGGTGAAGTCATCTTGCAAATTTGTTTTCTTCCAGTGCCACTCTGCCATCCTGGACACTTGCCGGAGCTTTTTAGTGTTGTTATTGTGCCAGGGTTGTCTGTTGATACGTCGCATTCTGCCATGAACGAGATGGGCAACTGCGTCAATAGCTGATGCGAGTGTGGCGTTGTAGAAAGCAGTGGCACGTCTGTGTCATGGAATGAGGATATGGTGCCAGTGGTAGAATAGAGTCAGAGAGCACTGGCTTCAGATTCTGATCTAAAAAAGTGTAATTGTGGAGAAATGGTTCAATGTTTTTCTTGTAAGTATGAGGTGTTATGTGGGAGAACACTACACTTCTCCATCTCACAAGGTTAGGTGTTGGTGAGTATGATGACCTCAAATGTTGCTGAAGTCAACTCAAAATTGGGCCACTCCTATCTGAGAGCGCCACCAAATGTTATTAATGTCCTCCTTTCAGATTTGAGGTCCAAAATTCTGAACTGCTATTTCACAATATATTTGTAGAGAGCAGCTTTATTTTATTCTTTACTTAAAGAAAATCTGACAACACTCTTCCCATTACAAACTTCATACATTATTAAATAGATATCTTAGGCCTGGTCTAGTGTACTTAGCTTGAAAATCCATGTCAAAATGGCTGCATATTTTTTGAATGTTCAAACCCAGTCTCTAGCGACTTAAACTTATTGATAGCTCTTCAGTGACCTTCCTTCTTTATAAATCTCTGTCCTCATAGTCTAATTGATAGCCCATCTGTGTCCCCATCACTGCTGCTGTTCAATTTCTGCCCACCTAGCCAAATGGACAAATACTCAGTGTCCCTCTTTCCTGCTGCTGAATCTCTGCCCATTTGGACTGATTGAAAGTCCTTCAATAAGCTTCTTCCCTTCTGAATGTCTGTCCACATAGTGTCTAAGAAGTAAGGTCTCTCCTTGCAGAGAGTGACATGCCAGCTGTGGCTTGTCAAGGTAAGGAGACTTATTCGCCGTGCAATGCTCCTCTGGGAAAATAATATGCAAATTGCCTCTTCAGAAAGAAAGAGGACTTTTACTCTACAGCGCCACCTATTGGTAGTAGCAATCCTACAAGTCACAATCAACCCTTTAACGAGTCTTGTAGTATGACTTAGGATACAAGCCAAATCAGAATCTCAATTTGCAGACACGGTGTTTCGAGCTGTTGGCTCTCGTCAGTGCAAAGTATGAGATCTGATTTGGCAAGGTGAGAGGCTCTGGACTAGGGTCTAAGAAGTAAGGTCTCTCCTTGCGGAGAGTGACATGCCAGCTGTGGCTTGTCAAGGTAAGGAGACTTATTCGCCGTGCAATGCTCCTCTGGGAAAATAATATGCAAATTGCCTCTTCAGAAAGAAAGAGGACTTTTACTCTACAGCGCCACCTATTGGTAGTAGCGATCCTACAAGTCACAATCAACCCTTTAACGAGTCTTGTAGTATGACTTAGGATACAAGCCAAATCAGAATCTCAATTTGCAGACACGGTGTTTCGAGCTGTTGGCTCTCGTCAGTCCACATAGTCCACATAGTCCACAGTCCACATAGTTTAATTCATAGCTCCTCAGTGTCCCTCTTCCCTGTAGCTGCCTGATTAACATGTAGTCAGTGTCTCTACTTCCTGAATGTCTGCTCAACTAGCCTGATTGACAGTGTGGCGCCCCTGAGGCTCAGTCGCCACAGAGGTACTGCACCTTCTCCTAAGGTGTAGTGCCCCACCATCCGGGTAAGGTGGGAACTCCTTTCCACGCTCCAACACTCGCACCCCCACACAACAGGATAGTTCTGCCCAACCACATTGCGGCTCAGTGCTTAGAGAGTAGCAGAGCACCTCTGGTGGTTCCCTGCATGGAACACTGGATGTGCTGGGAGGTGGGTCCCCGAGGTTGTATGGACACTTATGGTTCTGCAGGAGACACCGGTGGAGTAGTTGGCTGTAAATGCACTACTCCCATCTAAGACTTGGGGCACAACAGCAACCGAATAGAGAGCCAGGACTCCGGAGAAGGGAGTCCCAGAGAGAGGCTACAGCTGTCTGCCATACGAGTTGAGTTGTTAGGAACATATGACAGGAGGAACTCCAGTGTACCACGGTACTGGAGCTCTTCACACCTTAAGGCGCATTAGAGGAATCGATCAGGAAAGGTACATGTTGGCGGAGTGTTGGAGAGGAGAATCCTGACTTGCCCGGGAGGTTGATTGAGTCTCTGCCCCGGAGGACACGGCACAGAGGCAGGCACCAGTGTGTACCACGGACTGTGAGTAAAGCTTTGGAACTGCAAGCCCTGGTGCCTTCCATTCATTTGTGCACTAACACCGTCAGCACCGCTACATCTGGGTACCAGCATTCCTCACACCGCCTGCGCCTATCCTCATCTATTGCAATTACACTGCCCTGGGGTTACAGCTTTACCTGTGAGGAGCTACACCATCTTTGCTGCAACACACCATCAGCCCCAGAGGATCTGCACGCAGCGATGGCTTAACATCTTGCTTGCCAAACACCACAGGTGGCGTCACGAACTATCACATAAACTATATCACAAAACCACCATTGATTTGGGTGCCCAGGGCCATGGACCGGGTCACCGCTGCTGTGACACATCCCACTGATACCGGCCCGGTACCGAGTACCCCACAGCCCTGGGAGGGCGACCCCACAGCTCTTCAGTGACCTTCCTGCCCTTCTGAATATTTGCCCATATTTTAATTGAAAGTTCCTCAGTGTCTCTCCTCCCTGCAGCAGCTGATTAATTTCTGCCTAGCTAGACTGATTTACAGCTCTTCACTGCCTATTGTTCTACTGCTGAATCTCTACCCACATAGCATGACTGATAACTCCTCAGTGTCCATCCTCCCTGCTCCTGCTGAGAGCTCACACTGCTAAGTACAAGCTGAGTTACCAATAAGATTGGGTAAGCAGAGATTAAATACCCTTGAACTCATGAGTTCTCACATGCTATGAAATGCTGATCAATACATTACCCTCATCAGATGTCTATAGTTGCACTGCCATGAATCTGTAAGGGGGTGAAGCACAAGAAGAATCAGAAGGGGGTTACCTCCTCTGCTCCATGTCCGGAACCATATAGATGGGCAGCAGGGTTGCCGTGGGGAAGACTTTTGGACCAGGACTGACTGCATTATGGGCCTGTCAGTGGCAGTGGAGAAGGTGTGCTGGACAGGAAGTAGTGCAAGCAGAGGGCACGAAAGTGGAGCGCGCGCAGGTCAGAGCAGCGTGTGCAGCTAGGAGAGCAGGTCGCAGACGCGCGCACGAGAGGAGAGAGAACCCCCGGTAAGAGGGATAAGACAGGAGGACGTGACATAGATACTGCTGTCTGTGAATACGTGGACGCAGAGTCCCCATTGACTAGAGGAATACGTCCTTCTGACCGTGCAGAGACGGAGACCCGCGCGCGCAGCCCTGTTGACCGCGGTGACAGGTCAGAGGCCCTTGATTCTGGCAGAGAGACTTAACAAAAGACTGAGCATTGTTTCGGCGGAGAGACTGTTAGTTTGAAAGCAGAGACTCACAGCAAGGGAGACCCACTTTGGCCCAGTGTCCCCCCTGCCTTCCTCTTTAACCCCTGAGGCCCCGGTTACCCTCTAACAGAGACTACAGAGACTACAGCGCTTACAGAGACTCTACAGAGACTATAAGTGCCGCTGTTGACGGCGCCTATGTTGGAGAAGACGACCCTTCAAGCAAGATTTATTCAGACTGATAAGTTGCAAGAATACCCGTTAATTACCATTGTCCTGCTTGACTGTTTGATAACTTTGTCTAGTTTTCATAAACCGTTAAATCACTATTACCTTGCCAGTTTAACCCCCACTGTTTTCTTCCTGCGAGGAGATTCTGACCCCTGTAAATAAACCCTTTAACTTTTGGTCTCTGGTCTGTGGTGACATACTCAGCACCTGTACGTTATTACAAATCCTCAAGACAATTACCCTTATTCAGTTGTCCTTACCCTTTCCTTACAACTGTATTCAGTCTATGATATATATCTGTGAGCTAAAGTGCCTGGGTTTCATGTTGATAAAGTTTACCTTTACTGATAAATTATGGCAAACACTGTGAAGAATTTGTTCTACTCTACAAGGTTGCAGAAATGGCATTCAGCAAATTGGTTTTGCTTAGTTTATTGGTTTTTATCCTCACTCCCATCGCTTTCTCTTTCTGGAAACTGCCATTAAAAGCCTTGAAATCCCACACAATAACCTTCTTCACCTTTCAGATAATGTTTACAGCATATCCCTACAATTATATGAGTGCTGGAAAGGATTGTTTAGTGTTGGATGAGATCTTTATTCTGCCTTTTTATTTACTGTTTGGTGCCCAGGGCTCCGGTAACTGTGCAGATTGCGAAACTGCACGACCAGACTGATAAGTGATGGTCACTTGGCAATGGCTTGAGTTCTAACATACAGTACATCTCTTGTCATTTTAAAATATTAGATTAGGTCTAGTGATGAGCGAACGTGCTCGGATAATGTCGTATCAGGGCATGCTCAGGTATCTGAGCATCTGGGAGTGCTCATATATTATGTTCGAGTCCCTGCGGCTACATGGCTTGTGGCTATTGCGGTATGTGCAGACGATCAGTAAACGTTGCGGGTTGGTCGCTGCGTAGTTGTGCAGCGTCCAACCCACAGCATCCAGATGTTACAGCATAGTGGATGGGATTTCAAGAAATCCCATGCCCACTATACGTCCAGAGATCACCCCCGGAGATGGATAAGCGGTGCGTCTTTCCAAACCGCAGAATGCCTATTTTTCTTGCGGAGATGCGAGTCCCCACAAGAGAAATTTCACCCATACAATGTATTGGATGTAGTGAATCCGCACAGTTCGTTCAATGCACACATGCGGATTCATCTGCGTTCAATAGACGACAGCTCTTTGGATGCAACGGACACACACTGCCTCCAAAGCTATGCCAATTCCTTATCGTCTGCACATACCCTTAGACAGCCTGAATACATGTGGGGATTGCCTTTTTGCTATGGAATTCCCAGATGTTGAGGCTGTCTAACAGCTCCAAATCATGCAGCCATAGGGACTCGAACACAATATGCGATATCCGAGCGCGTTCGCTCATCACTATTTAGGTCTATAACTAGAATAAATAGCTCCTGACATCTTGTATTTTAAAATAAAGAAATTTTCAAATAGTACTGATTAATAATTGTCTACCGTTTTGTGTACAAAGCTCTTCTGCAGATTTCTTTGCCAAGACACTTCACTCATTTTGTCCCCTTTTCTTGATCCCATCCAGCCAATAGAAAGTGGAGTATCACTAAGAAATCAATTACATTGGATTTGTTTCTATTTTATAACCATGGACATACATTGGTCTAGGGGAGCTGCTGTCACGAGCGCTTCAGAGGTGACAGGCTATCATCCTGCGTCAGGCCTCAGCAGGTCTGAGCGCCTGTCCATACAGACTGCTCCCTGAACCACCTGCCTCTAGGACCCAGCGTCGACCTCCTCCTGCCCTGAGAAGTTTGGATCTATTTAGTTAGTGGCTCAGCTGTGACCAAGTGTGGGTAATAGCTTCATTTCCACTTCTGCTTGCTAGAGTTTTGGACCTTCTCAGAGAGCTCCAGTTTGGTGTCTGGAATCCCTCTTCTTGTATCCGTATCTGGCGATTCAGCTAAGTGTTCCCCTGTTTGTCTCACCTTACCGTCTTTAGTTTAGCGGAGACTGCCTAGTGTGCATCTCCCTCCCGTTCCCTATTCAAGACTAGCCCCCTGGAGATTCAGGGCCTCATGTTTCGGCTCGGCGATTGGTGAGGAACCAATATAGGGTCTCGGAAGGAGTTCTAGGGAGAGATTAGATCTAGCCTAGAGGTCTCCAAATTCCTTCCTTAGTGTCTGGGCCCCCTTCCCCATTTCCCTTTATGTTACACTTGGTTTTCCCTCACCGTGCGTGACAGCTGCATGCACAAAAAGGTACCACAGTTTTCACAATTATTTGGTTATTGTATTATTTATTTTATTTGTTAGATGCGTTGAGGACAATAATAAAAAATAGCTAAAATATGTATACTCTGTAATGTTCAATGTCATCATGTTTGTACTGGTAGTTCCTAGGTAGATGGATATTGCTTGTAAAAACACATACTTTTACAATTTCATGTTTATTAAAACTTGCAGCCATTATTGAGATATTAAAACTTTTATTTACAGCTTATTGCCTAACAGACCGACTACCGCTGCTGTTTACCTTGTAAGCACTTTGCTGAAGCCAGTCGGAATTAGAAAGTAACAGCGCAGTGCTGGCTATAAGAAGCTACTCCATTCTTAACCCCATAGTTAGACTGTAAAAAAGACACAGCCAGAATATAATCCTTTGTTTGAAAGAAACACGCTGTCCACTTTATTTGCAAAAAAATGAAAAAAAGCACAGTTATACTCACCTTACGCCTATTTCATTGAAGCCTTTGTCCTCTATAAAAAAAAAAAATAAACAACCATATACTTCACCTGTCCAAAGTGAAGATTAGCAATACTGTCCCATGCCATAATCCTTGTCTGTGATATGTAGTTTATAACCTGAATGGTGCCATGATGAGACCGTCCAGACTGAAAAGCAAGGGAGCATGAAGTCCTGCAAGCGCAGCTTTAGTGACTAGCAGTGATATCATTGAGGTTACCACAGATCACTGAGGCTGCGTTCACTTTGAACCAGGACGATGAACTGCGATGACCTCAGTGAGATCACTGTGAGCACAGTGACGGTGAACTTTTTACTGCTGGTCACAGCTGCTGGCTTATGTTGTCATCTGACAGCATGGGAACCGCAGCTCTCTGATCGGTGGTAAGATCAGAGCCTGTGTTTGCCGCCCTGTCATGCAGATGACAGCGTTGCAAATAATGGATGCTCGAGCCCCCCATTCATCTGAATGAGGTCCAGATTCAGGTTTGTGTATCCAAATCGAACTCTTTTTAGATGTTTGGCTTAACCTACCAGACCTGAAAATCCATGGGTTCACCCATCACTACTTACAAACGAAAGCGAAAAGAAAAATATCTTGTAAGCACTCTGCATGTTCTGCTGTCTAGCAGTGGTGGTTGGTCCACAAGACAATGAGCTGTACGCAAAAAATAAATGTTAATATCTCAAGAATGGCTTAAAATTTTAGTAAGCAGTAAATAGCAACATTGTTTTTGAAAGCACTATCCAACAATATGTTAGGGCTGGCGGAACGCAACAAATTATAAAATAATTCAGAATAGTGAGATCACAGATGTCCATGCAAGCACAGTGCAATGTACATTACACAAGTCTGGAATTGGAATGGTAGTTTGAAAAAAGGTGAAGAAGCCTCAACTTCTGTATTGTCATAAGAAGCGTCGGTTCGAGTTTGCAAATAAATACGAAAAGTAGACATTTATGCTATGTGCACACGTATGCAGAAAATTTCTGCATGACAACTGGAGTCCTTCCCAGAAGACGCATTTTCCGCATGTTTTTTGCACAAAAAATGTGCATTCTTTATGCATTTTTTTTCGGAGCGGTCCCAGTCTCATAGAAAATAGCTAGAAATGCGGAATTTTATGCGAAGTTAATGAGCATGCTGCGTTTTTTTCCGCAATGCGTTTTTTTCGCGGAAAAACATCAATATGCACAAAAAGTGCAGAATTCATTAAAATGAATGGGATGCTTCTTTTAAGCCTTTTTTAAGCGTTTTATTTGGTAAAACCGTGAAAAAAAGGCTTACGTGTGCACATACCCTTAAAGATTTGAAATGGGGGATTTGGAGCGATAACACAAAAGTCAATGGACTAAGCTCTGATATGTGCAAATTGGTCTGAAAGTAAATAGGGAAAAAGGGGCTAACGAATTGAGAAATTGAAGGAATCCCTTTTATATTACATTTGGCATGGAACAACTCCTTTTTGGTCACATACTGTAGATCTCCAACATTTGGCCGATCACAGTGATTAATGGGGGTTGTACAATTCTGGTAGACCATCACTGGTCAAATGACAACCTCTCCAGATGTTGATGACGAGAGACTGGCTGGGGTCACAGCACTAAGTACAGAAGAGCACCACCAGTCTGGGAAATGAATATCATATTTTTTTCCTCCTTTTTTTTTTAACCACCCAGAGTACTGGATGATGGAGGAGGCAGTAATGTCAATATCACTGGGCGACGTTGGAGTTGTCTAAGTGTCTAAGTTTTTACCTGGTTCCATTGCTCCTGTTTATCCCTGCTGAATTATACAGTATGTTGCTGACCCTGGACCGACTTGATATTTCACTTTTCTGCCAATTTTGCCTCTCCATCACTCTGTTTCTGATCTTTCCTAGCTCCTGACCTCTTCTTTGCTTCCTGATTTTGTTTAAAACCTACCCTTTTTGGTCTTCACCCAGCTGATCAAATTTCCTCTGCCAGATCACTCCACCGACCAGCAGCTAATCTGTGAATACAATCCAGGGTGTTTCTGTTGTAATTTCATATCCCTGTTAGTGATTAGCGAGTATACTCCTTGCTCGGGTTTTTCCGAGCATGCTCGGGTGACCTCTGAGTATTTTGGCCTGCTCGGAGATTTATTTTCGTTCGACGTAGCGGCATGATTTGCGGCTGCTGAACAGGCTGAATACATGTGAGGAAAGCCTGTTTGTTTGGGAATTTCCACATGTATTCTGGTTGTCCAGCAGCTGCAAATCATGCAGCTGCATCGACAGAAACTAAATCTCCGAGCACGCCAAAATACTGTCAAAAACTGAAATCCTTGTGTTTACTCCCTCTAATAATCTACCTATGCCTGACATTGCCATTTCCGTATGTGGTTATACCATTACACCCCAGCAACATGCCTGCTGTCTTGGGTCTTGGGGTCATACTTGATTCAGATCATTTATTCACCCCCCACATACAATCACTGGCTCGCTCTTGTTATCTGCACCTCAAAAACATTTCTAAAATTCAACCTTTTCTTACTTTCGACTGTGCAAAAGCTCTTACTTTTCCTCTTATTCATTCTTGTCTGGACTATTGTAACTTTTTACTAATCGGACTCCCTCTTACTAAACTCTCCATTCTCCAATCTGTCTTGAATGCTGCAGCCAGGATCATGTTCCTCACCAATCATTACACCAATGCTTCTACCTTGTGCCAGTCATTACACTGATTACTCATCTACTCCAGAATTCAGTATAAACCTATTACCCTCACCCACAAAGCACTCTATGGTTCAGCACCACCCTACATCTCCTCCCTTGTCTCAGTCTACCACCCTACCCGTGCCCGCCGTTCTTCTAATGATCTGAGGTTAACATCCTCAATAATCAGAACCCTCCCGTCTTTTCATGTGCTGCACCATTTTTTTGGAATGCACTACCCAGGTTAATTCGATTAATCCCCAATACCTACAGTTTTAAGAGTGCCCTAAAAACGCATTTCTTCAGACTGACCTACTGCCTCTACACATTAATCTAACTATACCTGTGTTGCCCATTCAAAATTTTTACCATAACCAGGTTGCTCGTATCATGTTCTCACACAGGCTGGTAACCGGTTCATGCAGCATTACATGAACACGCTATTTATTACATTATGGCTGGTCAGAACAATGAAAGCTATTGTTACCATCCACCTTTTGTGTCTCCTCTATTTCCTCATAGATGGTAAGCTTGCGAGCAGGGCCCTCATTCCTCTCGGTATCTGTTGATTTACACACTTGGTCAAAATTGTTCTGAAGTGGCCTTATATGAGCCCTTACCTAAATAATATTGAGCATCTTTGGAAAAAGCTGAAACATGCCGTCTGGAAAAAGCAATCTTCAAACATGAGACAACTGGAGCAATTTACTCTTGAGGAATGGGCCAAAATACCTGTCGAGCGGTGCAGAAGTCTCATTGACAGTTACAGGAATCGTTTGATTGCAGTGATCAGTGATTGAAGTAAGTTAAGGGTACCATCATGTCTGTCCAGGCCTATTTCATGAGGTTTTTTTTTTAAATTCTGTGGAAGCATGGTTGAAAAGCAATGTCTGATTTTCATTTGTTTATTTCCATAGAATTTTGATTTATTATTACTTTTGTCAGATTCAAGTTAATTCTGTCACCATTGGGTTTTTTTTCTGCCATTAAACTAGGGGTACCAACAATTTTGACCACATATGTATGTTATTATTGTTATGTTGTAATGTCTTTTGTCTGTGCAAGTCCCCTCTAAAATCTAAAGTGCTGTGGAATATGTTTGCGCTATAGAAATAAAATTATTATTTATTACGTGTGGCACCCATGTGTCGCCCATGTGCTGCATCAGTACCACACACACCGACACCTGAGAAGCAGCTGTACAGTAAGTGCTGTTCCCCGGCACTGGGTGCTGAAGACCTCTCTCATCATTTTCACCTGCTCGAGCAGGGAAGAATGATGAGAGTTATATTCAACTGATAACAGTGACAGCAAGCGGTGGCTGATGGGACTATTACTCTCATCAGCCTATACCTGCTGCCGCTAATAACAGTGAGAGCAGGAGCGGCTGATGGGAGTATTCATTTCTCGCCACCTGCACAATAAATAAATAAATGAAAAAAACAGCATGGGTTCCCCTGTATTTTTGATAACCAACCAGGCAATACTCACAGCTGGGGGCTGCAACCGTCAGCTGTCAGTGTTAGCAAGGCTGTTTATCAAGAATAGAGGGGTCCCACCCCATTTTTGACAACCAGCCTTGTTAAAGCAGACAGCTGGGGGCTGGTATTCTCAGGCTGGTAAGGGGCCATGTATATTGACCTCCCAGCCTAAAAATAACAGCCCACAGCCACCCAAAAAAGACACATCTATTAGATTTGCCAATTGTGGTGCTTTGCCCAGCCTGTAGCAATGGCAAGTGGGGTTCAAATTTGTGGGGTTGATGTCACCGTTGTATTGTCCGGTGACACCAAGCCCACGGATTACTAATGGAGAGGTGTCTATAAGATAGCTATCCATTACTAATCCTATAGTTATAAGGTAAATAAAGAGATAGCCAGAATAAAGTCTTTTATTTGAAATAAAACAAAACACTTTTCCATTTTTATTTAAAAATTACAAACACAGTTATACTCACCTAACGCCTAATTCCACTGAAGCCCTCATCTCCTGTAATAAAGCAAAAATAAAAAAGCAACAATATCCCTCACCTATCCGCCGTTCTGTCCCATGCCTGTAATCCATGTCTGGGGGATATGTAAGGGGAGTGTTGGGGGGGCTAAGTTATGCCCTGCATCCCTTCATGTTCCTTCTTAATAAAGCAGGTACGTTTTATGTGTAAAATGATGTGTTAGGTGGTTCTGTTTTATTGTGTATTAATATGTTAAACAAAGTAATGATGTTTGTGTACTGTGTAAGTTATATATCTCTATGGGCTAGGGTTAGAGATAGGGAAATACAGTGTTAGAGTAAGGTTTAGCAATAGTAAGGGGTAATATACGGTTTAGTACAGTGGGGGCACTGTAGATCAGAAAATAAAATAAGGTTAGGAAAAGAACTGGTTTCAGCCGGAGTGGTGACAGTTGAGTCACTGGGCAGGGCCAGAGTCATGGCAGTTAGAGACACTCCCTGTTTTCAATCAGTTAGAGTATGGAACGAGGTGAAGTGAGGTTGCAAAGGTAAAAAGTGCAAGACAAGTCCAGTGGTCCAGGGGCTTGGGGGCCAGAAGTTATTTGGACATGTAGGGAAAATGCAGCGAGGAAGAAATAGCAACTAGGTTCAGCAGAAAATCCCAAAACGTCCGAGACCTACGGTCTAGAAAAGGTTGGAAAGCGCCATCCTTGATTTCGCCCTCAGAGGGAAAAATGGGCGTGAAACTCCAGATGCGAACTAGTGTGGCTAAAGGGATGCTGCGGTACTGCAGTATACGGTACGGTCATAAAGAACAGCAAGGGGTAACACAGAGGAAAGGAACTATGACCATTGAGGATCACTATGCAATTCCTGTCACTGGACTGGATATGTTAAGTAAAGTTATTTTGTTAAAAAAAAAAACTTTGTCTCTGTCAATCACTGTGTGATGTCTGGAAATGAGACTCTGCTGCCTGAGGAGAATTCTAACCTAAAAGCAAATGAATTGCACTGCACACACATCACACAGCAGTTGGGACTTTTTAATATCTTTGCGGGGTGCCAGGGTGTGCCAGAACTACAGCCCCTCACCATGACTACCACCCTGGTCACCTCACAAATAAACAGTTTTAAACCTGGGCGGTGCCAAGATGCGACCATCAAGGCTGAGAACCCCTGGTGAATGAGTTGCTGCGAGTGCAGCATCAGTGACCAGGGGTGACAATACAAAGGTGACATCGACCCCACAAATATTACTCCACTTGCCACCGCTACAAGGCAAGTGGGAAGAGCAGGGAAGAGCACCAGCTTTGGGCTTGTAGTCTCTGCCGGTTTTCCCTGATCCTGGGTAAAGATGCCTCCACACATTTAACGACAGACTCTGTATCATTTTTAACAGTTCATCTTTACTTAGCATCAGGTGTTCAATGGCATTTACAGCACAGCAAGTTTCCATTTTTCCAGCCTGAGCTCTCTGCCTCTGCTCTAGTCTGCCTTTCCTCTAACCTCTTACTATCTTATCACTTTATCTATCTCCAACTCTATCTATCTAACCCATAAGTGTCTCCCCTTACATTAACCATGCCCCTCCCTAAATGGGGCTGTTCCTAACTGTATTGACCATTACCTTACTGTACCTAACTATTTCCTGAACTACAGTGCCCTCTACTGTACTTCCCAATTACTAGCTATCCTTATTACACTATTTTCTCCTTATATCTATGTCCTCATTCCTCACCCTAATACTTTCCTTAATCCTATTACAATATCATAAAACAGATATGAGCAATAAACATGAGTCATCCACAGTAAAACCGTTATCAAAATATGTAAACATTCTACATTAGTGCCTGTGATATTCTATGCACTTGAAAGCATTTTTAATCCCCAAAAGTAGGAAGGGACCATGAGCATGCTTTGCCCTGACATACTCTTACACATTAACTATAACCAATTGCAGAAAGATCTGCTGCGGAAAACTGCTGGACATTTAAGCACTGCAATAGCCAGTGAATGTGTCAAGTTGACTTCTCTGAAAAATAAAATGCAAAGAGAGGCACAATGAGTGTACCTGTGTTAAGTTGCTTTCCTAACTAAATCAATAAGGTGCACACCTTGCAGGGTTGTGCCACCCTTGCACAACCACGGTGTGAACGTAAATGGTAGTTGGAGAGCGTGTCCTCACAGCCCAGAAGGGCACAGCAACGTGGCTGTCATCAACCTCCGCTCCCCTGATGAGTCCATCTCACACCGGCTTCCGGACGTGGTGTTGAGACCGATCCCAGCCGTAAGTGAACACCAGGGGTCCCGGAGCTTCCCAGCACCACCCAGCAAACGCAGGTTTTCCCACAAACAACTGCCCTCCAAGCTGCTCCTGCCGCTAATCCTCAAAGAGGAAAAGACAATGTGAAGCAAAAAAAAAAAAGCGGTCTGGAAGATGTCTGTGACCGTAGAAACGCGTTGTGGGTATTGGAGGAAGAATAAAAGTCGTTTTTTTACCCTTTTTTCTGGTTTCTGCCTCTCCTTTAGCCCTCCTACAGACCGCCTTTTTTTTGTTTGCTTCAAGTTGACTTCTCTGCACCCGGATATCTTTCCGCTTCGTGTCATTTGTGTTGTTAAAAATGCTAAATCTGTATGAGCGTCCCAGACAATGTAAGTTGTGCAACCCATTTTTTAAAAAAACCTGGAAAATTCCTTTAATGGAGAGTATAACTGATGCCCTCCAGCCTATTTCTTTTACTCTTTCTTTATGTAACCCAATATCAAATTGCTGTAATACTTGAATAATGGTTTACTCTACCACCTTGCATATTCTGGTGACCTTTCTACCCTGCCCATGCCTCATTGCATCATTCAGAGTAAAGCTGATGCATGTAGCAGACATAATAGCAGCAGACCACGATCGTTCATGATTTTAACATCAGCCAAAAGCCGGTTTCACACGTCAGTGGCTCCGGTACGTGTAGTGACAGTTTCCTCACGTACCGGAGACACTGACACACGTAGACACATTAAAATGAATGTGTCTCTGCACATGTCAGCGTGTTTTCACGGACACACGGTCCATGAGAAAAACACAGAGACATGTCAGTGTTCGTGGGAGAGCACGGTACACAAAAATGCTGAACACGTGCACACGGAGAACAGTTCACACTGTCCTCAGGGCTTACAGACGGCCGCCAGGAACAGCGCTTTTACTGTAGCACTTCGTTCTGGCGCCATCCTTGTGGTCCTGATGCGGCTCACGTGCGGCACACGGTTGCCACACGTGTGCCACACAGAGGTACTACGTGCCCACACGGACATGGATAACTCCGGTACCGGTTTTTCCAGTACCGTAATTTTCATGATGTGTGAGACCGGCCAAAGAGACTTTGACTGATGGGATTTGCATTAAGTAAAAACATCAAAAGCTATTTCTGCTCGGATCTGCGTAACTTACTCTTGAATTTAAAGGGACTATGATATCAGAAAATTACCTATTATTTACGCCAAGTTTTCTTAAATGCACTGTGATAAAAAAAAGGCAAGATTTTTTTAAAGCAAAATTTTCGCACTGACCACTAAGTCTTTTCTAGACTCATATTTCCTGCTCTTTCAGGAAGTTATCATGAGCATTAACAGCTTTAGACTATCTCAGAACCTTTGTATTGAAGCATCTAATTAGTGTGTACTAGTGATGAGCAAGTAAACTCAGGTTTTCCCGAGCATGCTCGGGTGATCTCCGAGTATTTTGGCGTGCTCGGAGATTCAGTTTTCAGTGTAGTTTGCGACTGCTAGACAGCCTGAATACATGTGTGGAATACCTGTTTGTTAGGGAATCCCCACATGTATTCAGCCTGTCTATAAATCGCAAATCATGCAGCTGAGATGCCAAAAACTAAATCTCCGAGCACGCCAAAATATTCGGACATAACCGAGCACAGAAGACATAAGAACAATTATTAGTTTTGCTCCATTTTTGTCTAATGTGTTTGCCTATCTGTGCTTTTTGTTTGCGTCATATAATATTCATTTTTCTATTTCTACCTTTTTCAAAGTCATTTTTTTTATTTTTTCATCTGTTTTTTTTTTTTTGTGTTTCATCATTGTGGATGGGGTTCCGGCTTTTCAAATATTTTCACCTGATTCATCAATTGCGACATTTTTAAAAAGTGGCTACATTTTTGCTTAGATGTACAGCAGTGCCCTCCTGAAGTGATTTTATGTACGACTGAATTTTTTGCGCAATAGTTTTGAAATTTTGCAAAGAGTGCCGCTTTTTACGCTAAGGAGGAGCAAAAAAAAGGTTAAAGACAATTATAAAGACCATTTTTGACTTTGTACAAAATCTAGGAGCCATTTTGAAATATAAGACATAAAAATGGCAACAAAGAGCACAAGAGAAAAAAGGAAAATGGCTTTATAGTGGCTTTAAAAAGTGGCCAGAGAAAGTGTAAAGATTTAATACATTTTTTAGATAGAAATTGTGATATGAGGATAAAAAGGAAAATGTTTGACAAAATGTTCTAAAAAAATACATGTAACCCAAAAACCTGATTTAAACAGTAGGTTATTTTCTGAAGATACATTCCTTTTAATATACACCATATACACTGAGATTTCTATTTCCAATCCCCAATTATCTGGTCAGTATCATTTCACAAATATGAAATGTCAATGTAGCTGATCGTCATTATTTCAGAAATGCCAAATGTTCATTTAGCCGGTGACTGGCTCCTCGGAAATGTCAGCGGCTTGGGCAGTCTGCTGTTCTGGAGGACAGATCAACCGCTCAAATGTTCTAGTTACTTAGCAAAGAAGCTACTGTACATTTTATTTATAATCCTCTTTTGCATTCTATAGAGAGTTAAATAGAGGAGAAAAAAGAATGACAGGAGAAAGGAGGAAGTCAACATAAAGGTAAATATCAACTTTATGGCATGTCATCTCTGGTCATGGGGGCTGTAGTACAGATGCTAATAAATCCATCTGGTTTCTTCTCCAGATTTTCATCAAAAGCAGAGAGACTTGAAAGTTGGTTTTAGAATCGCATGGGGTAGGGAAGTATGAACCCCCTCAATCCTGAAGCAGGCATGAGGCAGATTGGCCATAGAGGAAAAGGTAAGCCCCAGGGCTATTCCTAGAGGAATACAGTGGGGAAAAAAAGTATTTAGTCAGTCAGCAATAGTGCAAGTTCCACCACTTAAAAAGATGAGAGGCGTCTGTAATTTACATCATAGGTAGACCTCAACTATGGGAGACAAACTGAGAAAAAAAAATCCAGAAAATCACATTGTCTGTTTTTTTTTCATTTTATTTGCATATTATGGTGGAAAATGAGTATTTGGTCAGAAACAAGCAATCAAGATTTCTGGCTCTCACAGACCTGTATCTTCTTCTTTAAGAGTCTCCTCTTTCCTCCACTCATTACCTGTAGTAATGGCACCTGTTTAAACTTGTTATCAGTATAAAAAGACACCTGTGCACACCCTCAAACAGTCTGACTCCAAACTCCACTATGGTGAAGACTAGAGTTGAGCGAAACGGGTCGAAAAAATTCAAAAGTCGCCGACTTTTGGCAAAGTCGGGTTTCATGAAACGAAACCCGACCCTAGGATGAGGTCGGCCACGAGGTCGGCGACTTACGCGCCAAAGTCGCGTTTCAAAAGTTTGTTTTGCGCTCTTTTTCAGCCAATCAGGATCCACGGACACTGTGGGCAACGTGATGACATAGGCACGGGTCACCACCATCTTTCAGAAGGGCATGCAAGTGATTGGCTTGCTTTGGTGGGCGTCACAGGGGGTATAAAAGGGCGTGCACGCCGACCGCCATCTTACTTCTGCCGATCTTAGTATAGGGAGAGGTTGCTGCTGATTCTGTAGGGAGAGCGTTAGGCAGGGAAGAAGACAAAAAAACTGCTTCTGCTGCTAGCGATTTGGCCTGCACAACACACAAGTCACTGTGTGTGCAGTACAAGGGGAGGCTGTATTGTGGTGTATCAGTGGTGTTGGTTGTTGGGCTGCCTTCTAAGGCTTCCTGACACGCTGGCATTGCTGTTTACCCACTGCTCTGCAAACTGCTTTTTTAAAAGCAATCCAATCTCCCTTATCCTCTCGTCACTTTGGTCACAGGCAGCTGTGCCATCGAGCGTGTCACATAGCGCTCAGATATCAGTGGGCCGCACACAATCCACAAGTGTCCAGTGTCCAAAAGTGTACGCAGAGATTCAAAATCTCCATTATCCTCTCGTCACTTTGGTCACAGGCAGCTGTGCCATCGAGCGTGTCACATAGCGCTCAGATATCAGTGGGCCGCACACAATCCACAAGTGTCCACTGTCCACAAGTGTACGCAGAGATTCAAAATCTCCATTATCCTCTCGTCACTTTGGTCACAGGCAGCTGTGCCATCGAGCGTGTCACATAGCGCTCAGATATCAGTGGGCCACACACAATCCACAAGTGTCCACTGTCCACAAGTGTACGCAGAGATTCAAAATCTCCATTATCCTCTCGTCACTTTGGTCACAGGCAGCTGTGCCATCGAGTGTGTCACATAGCGCTCAGATATCATTGGGCCGCACACAATCCACAAGTGTCCAGTGTCCAAAAGTGTACGCAGAGATTCAAAATCTCCATTATCCTCTCGTCACTTTGGTCACAGGCAGCTGTGCCATCGAGCGTGTCACATAGCGCTCAGATATCAGTGGGCCGCACACAATCCACAAGTGTCCAGTGTCCAAAAGTGTACGCAGAGATTCAAAATCTCCATTATCCTCTCGTCACTTTGGTCACAGGCAGCTGTGCCATCGAGCGTGTCACATAGTGCTCAGATATCAGTGGGCCGCACACAATCCACAAGTGTCCAGTGTCCAAAAGTGTAAGCAGAGATTCAAAATCTCCATTATCCTCTCGTCACTTTGGTCACAGGCAGCTGTGCCATCGAGCGTGTCACATAGCGCTCAGATATCAGTGGGCCGCACACAATCCACAAGTGTCCACTGTCCACAAGTGTACGCAGAGATTCAAAATCTCCATTATCCTCTCGTCACTTTGGTCACAGGCAGCTGTGCCATCGAGCGTGTCACATAGCGCTCAGATATCAGTGGGCCGCACACAATCCACAAGTGTCCACTGTCCACAAGTGTACGCAGAGATTCAAAATCTCCATTATCCTCTCGTCACTTTGGTCACAGGCAGCTGTGCCATCGAGCGTGTCACATAGCGCTCAGATATCAGTGGGCCGCACACAATCCACAAGTGTCCAGTGTCCAAAAGTGTACGCAGAGATTCAAAATCTCCATTATCCTCTCGTCACTTTGGTCACAGGCAGCTGTGCCATCGAGCGTGTCACATAGCGCTCAGATATCAGTGGGCCGCACACAATCCACAAGTGTCCAGTGTCCAAAAGTGTACGCAGAGATTCAAAATCTCCATTATCCTCTCGTCACTTTGGTCACAGGCAGCTGTGCCATCGAGCGTGTCACATAGCGCTGAGATATCAGTGGGCCGCACACAATCCACAAGTGTCCACTGTCCACAAGTGTACGCAGAGATTCAAAATCTCCATTATCCTCTCGTCACTTTGGTCACAGGCAGCTGTGCCATCGAGCGTGTCACATAGCGCTCAGATATCAGTGGGCTGCACACAATCCACAAGTGTCCAGTGTCCAAAAGTGTACGCAGAGATTCAAAATCTCCATTATCCTCTCGTCACTTTGGTCACAGGCAGCTGTGCCATCGAGCGTGTCACATAGCGCTCAGATATCAGTGGGCCGCACACAATTCACAAGTGTCCAGTGTCCAAAAGTGTACGCAGAGATACAAAATCTCCATTATCCTCTCGTCACTTTGGTCACAGGCAGCTGTGCCATCGAGCATGTCACATAGCGCTCAGATATCAGTGGGCTGCACACAATCCACAAGTGTCCAGTGTCCAAAAGTGTACGCAGAGATTCAAAATCTCCATTATCCTCTCGTCACTTTGGTCACAGGCAGCTGTGCCATCGAGCGTGTCACATAGCGCTCAGATATCAGTGGGCCGCACACAATTCACAAGTGTCCAGTGTCCAAAAGTGTACGCAGAGATACAAAATCTCCATTATCCTCTCGTCACTTTGGTCACAGGCAGCTGTGCCATCGAGCGTGTCACATAGCGCTCAGATATCAGTGGGCTGCACACAATCCACAAGTGTCCAGTGTCCAAAAGTGTACGCAGAGATTCAAAATCTCCATTATCCTCTCGTCACTTTGGTCACAGGCAGCTGTGCCATCGAGCGTGTCACATAGCGCTCAGATATCAGTGGGCTGCACACAATCCACAAGTGTCCAGTGTCCAAAAGTGTACGCAGAGATTCAAAATCTCCATTATCCTCTCGTCACTTTGGTCACAGGCAGCTGTGCCATCGAGCGTGTCACATAGCGCTCAGATATCAGTGGGCCGCACACAATCCACAAGTGTCCACTGTCCACAAGTGTACGCAGAGATTCAAAATCTCCATTATCCTCTCGTCACTTTGGTCACAGGCAGCTGTGCCATCGAGCGTGTCACATAGCGCTCAGATATCAGTGGGCCGCACACAATCCACAAGTGTCCAGTGTCCAAAAGTGTACGCAGAGATTCAAAATCTCCATTATCCTCTCGTCACTTTGGTCACAGGCAGCTGTGCCATCGAGCGTGTCACATAGCGCTCAGATATCAGTGGGCCGCACACAATCCACAAGTGTCCAGTGTCCAAAAGTGTACGCAGAGATTCAAAATCTCCATTATCCTCTCGTCACTTTGGTCACAGGCAGCTGTGCCATCGAGCGTGTCACATAGCGCTCAGATATCAGTGGGCCGCACACAATCCACAAGTGTCCACTGTCCACAAGTGTACGCAGAGATTCAAAATCTCCATTATCCTCTCGTCACTTTGGTCACAGGCAGCTGTGCCATCGAGCGTGTCACATAGCGCTCAGATATCAGTGGGCCTCACACCATCCACAAGTGTCCACTGTCCACAAGTGTGTGCAGAAATTCTAAAACTCCCCTGTCCTATAGACACCTTGTACCTTGTTTTACATTACTATATAGTTTGTTGGATTTTGTCTACATTTCTACCAAAAATGAGGAAGGCTGGTGGAAGAGGCCGTGGAATTGGGCGGGGGTTGGCAGCTGGTAATGATGGTGTTGGTGGTGGATCTGATGGTAGTGGCAAGAGTAAAATAGTACCAAATGCAGGAGGTGCTGACCCTGCGTCATCGTCTGTCTACATAAGGCCTCGAACGCTTAGTTTTCTAGGAGTTGGCAAACCGCTTTTAAAGGCAGAGCATCAGGAAAAAGTTTTGTCTTACATTGCTGACTCAGCCTCCAGCTCTATTGTTCATGAACCACACCTTTCCTTGTGTCCTTCACCCCAACCAAGATTGAAGGATGACGCAGGCTATACTACTGATTACTCCATGGAGCTGTTTTCACATACCATGCCTGGATTATCAAGTCAAATGGTGAATTACCCAGGCCAAGATGAATCTGACATGGAGTGCACTGATGCACAGCCGCTGATGGATGATTCTGCTGGTACATTCACTCAGAGCACTACATTGTCCTCGCAGTGTACAGAGCCAGATTTTGACCCTGATGAGACTCAGGTGCCCCTTCCCGCACACTATACCACCATACACGGTGACACAGAGAAAGGTGCACATGACATAGAAGAGGAGGTGATGGATGACCCAGTTGTTGACCCAGATTGGCATCCATTGGGGGAAGAGGGTGCTGCTTCCAATAGCTCAGATGAGGAGCATCCACAGCAGACATCGACATCGCAACAGCTGTTATCTGGCAGGCCCGGAGCACTCCAAAGACAGGTTCCAAACATCAAAAGAGTTGCTGGACAGCTTGTCCAGAGGGTCAAAAGATCACAGCGTGCTAGGCCGCAAAATGTCTGCCAAAGTAGAAAGAGTGCAGTGTGGCACTTTTTTGAACAAAATCCTCATGATAAGGCCAAGGTTATCTGTAAGAAGTGCGCAAAGACCTTTAGCCGAGGGAAAAATCTGAAAAATTTGAATACCAGTTGCATGCTTAGACATTTATCCAGCATGCACTTGCAAGCGTGGACACAACACCAAACCTCAAGTGCCACATGTGCAACTGATCACAACGAAGGTAGTCAGCAACGCTACATTGTTTCCCCCACTGTAAGCACACCGGTTAGCACAGCAGCAAATGTTGAGGTGTCGTTGCAATGCCACAGCAGTCAGGGAATCCCACTGTTATATCAACGAAAGACTGATTCTAGGCCATCAGAAAGAGCACCAACTCCATCACCATCATCAACCCTCTCTCAGTCCGCCCTGTCCACCGCTACTTCCACCATATGCAGCTCTCAAGTCCAGCTCACCCTCCCAGACACTATGAGTAGGTCAAGAAAGTACTCAGTCTCTCATCCGCGTACACTGGGTTTGAACGCCCACATTGCCAAACTAATCTCGTTTGAGATGATGCCCTTTCGGTTGGTGGAAAGCACAGCTTTCCGCGAATTCATGGCCTATGCAGTACCACGCTATGACCTACCCAGTCGCCACTTCTTCTCTTGCAAAGCCATCCCAGCCCTCCACCATCATGTGAAAGACCGCATTGTCCATGCACTCAAGCAGTCAGTGAGCGGAAAGGTGCACCTCACAACTGATGCATGGTCCAGTCGGCATGGCCAGGGCCGTTACGTGTCCATCACTGCGCACTGGGTTAATGTGGTGGATGCAGGGTCCACAGGGGACAGCGGTGGTGGGACAGTGCTGCCTAGCCCACGGTCTAGGAAACAGTTGGCTGTAGGCGTTCGACCCTCCTCCTCCTCCTCCTCCTCCAGAAGCGACAGCTCGTCCACAGAGCGCAGTCGTACGAGCACTCCATCTGCAGCTGCCACTGTTGCACACGATGTGTCCCCCTATCGAGCAGCTAGTGGAAAGAGTCAGCAGGCTGTGTTGCAGATGATGTGTTTGGGCAACAGACACACCGCCGAGGTGCTGGCCGAGTACTTGAAGCGACAAACTGAGTCATGGCTGGGCAGTGTACATCTTGAGGCAGGCAAGGTAGTTAGTGATAACGGCCGTAATTTTGTGGCAGCCATAGCCCTTTCAAAACTCAGCCACATACCTTGCTTGGCTCACACCTTGAACCTGGTGGTGCAGTGCTTCCTCAAAAATTATCCGGAGTTAACAGCCCTGCTCCAGAAGGTGCGAAGACTGTGCGCGCACATCCGCCGGTCGCCTGTACACTCCGTTCGTATGCAGAAGCTGCAGCGATTGCTCCACCTTCCCAACCACCGCCTCATTATCGACATTGCAACAAGGTGGAACTCCACCCTGCACATGGTGGAGCGGCTGTGCGAGCAGAGGCAGGCCATAATGCATTTGTGGGAGGATACACGGCCAGGCACTTTGAGAGCAGACATGGAGTTGACAGGCGTGCAGTGGTCGAAGCTGAAAGACCTTTGTAAAGTCCTTCAGTGTTTTGAGGAATGCACACGGCTGGTAAGCGCAGACGACGCCATCCTAAGCATGAGCATCCCACTTATGCGTCTGCTCATGCAAACTTTGACGCACCTTAAGGAGCAGGCGTCTGCAGCCAATGTTGATGAGGAGGAAGAGGAGGAGGGAATCCTTGATGACATTCAGCCATTGTCTGCTCAGGGACCACTCCTGGACGAGGTGGAGGAAGAAGAGGAGGAGGAGGAGGAGGATGATGGGGATGATTACTTTGGGGAGGAGGATGCATCTCGTGGGGCAAGTGAAAATGTTGGCGTGGCAAGGTCTGGTACAGGGTTTGTGCGTGACTGGAGGGATGTGGATTTGCCAGAAAGTGCTCCTCCACCCAGCACTCGCAGTGCATCATTGACACCGTGAACATTGGCCCACATGTCAGATTATGCCTTGCGGATCCTAAAAAGGGACCCCCGCATTGCCAAAATGATGAACGATGACGACTACTGGTTGGCCAGCATCCTGGATCCACGCTATAAAGGCAAATTACAAAACATCATGCCACAGGAGAACCTTGACCTAATATTGGCTAATAAACAAGCAACTCTGGTAAATCGGTTGCTTGAGGCATTCCCAGCACACAGCAGCGGTGATGGTTCTCACACGAGCCGTACGGGCCGGGGGCAGCTTGGCAGAGGTGTTCGTGGTGCACACAGCAGAAGTGGCGTTGGAGACAGGGGTTTCATGACAATGTTGTGGACTGATTTTTCAAATACCGCTCACACAACTGGTAATACTGCATCGATGGAAAGTGACAGGAGACAGCAGTTGTCAACTATGGTTACAAACTACTTTTCCTCCCATATCGATGTTCTCCCACACAGGTCATTCCCCTTTGACTATTGGGCAGCTAAACTGGACACCTGGCCTGAATTGGCCCAATATGCCTTAAAGGAGCTCGCTTGCCCAGCTGCAAGTGTGCTATCGGAAAGAGTCTTCATTGCAGCTGGATCAATCCTGACAGAAAAAAGGACCCGTCTGTCAACCCAAAATGTGGATGATCTAACCTTCATTAAAATGAACCACGCATGGGTTTCCAAGGATTTTGTCCCACCTTCAACTGATGACACATAGGGTGACAGAAAAATGGCTTGCTTTGGTCCACCTCTTCCTGGTACTTCACCTATTTCGCCTTTTGCATCAGTTGAATGTCCAACATCAACATATGCCACTTTCTAAAACTCCCTAACTGTGCTGCCTCCCCCCCATGGCCGGGGTCACCACCTAGCGCACGACACCGTGCGAGTGCCGTTGCCCTGGACAGGTGGGTAGGCCCACTCTTGGGCGTGGGCACTGGCACAGGGTCCCTCATAGTGCAACCAAGTGTCTCTGACGGTGGTGGTGCACACCCGCCGTCAGACACACCGCTGTACTATGAGGGGCCCAGTGCCAGTACCGACGCCCACGAGAGGGCCCCCCTTGCTTGGCCAGGGCCCCAGCATTTGCAATATTTACCTCTCCCTGCTCCTCCGCTGTGTAATCTGGGAAGTCAAATCCATACTGTGCCTGACACCGTCTGAGCCTGCCTCCTGATGTATAGACATATATTTTGAATGTGTACGCTATCCATACATGTTATCCGGGGATACGTTACCCCTTCTAAACTTTGTGCAATGACGTGCAATCCATAATGGGCCTAACACCGTCTGAGCCTGCCTCATGCTGTATAGACATATATTTTGAATGTGTACGCTATCCATACATGTTATCCGGGGATACGGTACCCCTTCTAACCTTTGTGCAATGACGTGCAATCCATACTGGGCCTAACACCGTCTGAGCCTGCCTCATGCTGTATAGACATATATTTTGAATGTGTACGCTATCCATACATGTTATCCAGGGATACGGTACCCTTTCTAACCTTTGTGCAATGACGTGCAATCCATACTGGGCCTAACACCGCCTGAGCCTGCCTCATGCTGTATAGACATATATTTTGAATGTGTACGCTATCCATACATGTTATCCAGGGATACGGTACCCTTTCTAACCTTTGTGCAATGACGTGCAATCCATACTGGGCCAAAGACCGTCTGAGCCTGCCTCATGCTGTATAGACATATATTTTGAATGTGTACGCTATCCATACATGTTATCCGGGGATACGGTACCCCTTCTAACCTTTGTGCAATGACGTGCAATCCATACTGGGCCTAACACCGTCTGAGCCTGCCTCATGCTGTATAGACATATATTTTGAATGTGTACGCTATCCATACATGTTATCCGGGGATACTGTACCCCTTCTAACCTTTGTGCAATGACGTGCAATCCATACTGGGCCTAACACCGTCTGAGCCTGCCTCATGCTGTATAGACATATATTTTGAATGTGTACGCTATCCATACATGTTATCCAGGGATACGGTACCCTTTCTAACCTTTGTGCAATGACGTGCAATCCATACTGGGCCTAACACCGTCTGAGCCTGCCTCTTGCTGTATAGACATATATTTTGAATGTGTACGCTATCCATACATGTTATCCGTGGATACGGTACCCCTTCTAACCTTTGTGCAATGACGTGCAATTCATACTGGGCCTAACACCGTCTGAGCCTGCCTCATGCTGTATAGACATATATTTTGAATGTGTACGCTATCCATACATGTTATCCGGGGATACGGTACCCCTTCTAACCTTTGTGCAATGACGTGCAATCCATACTGGGCCTAACACCGTCTGAGCCTGCCTCATGCTGTATAGACATATATTTTGAATGTGTACGCTATCCATACATGTTACCAGGGATACGGTACCCTTTCTAACCTTTGTGCAATGACGTGCAATCCATACTGGGCCTAACACCGTCTGAGCCTGCCTCATGCTGTATAGACATATATTTTGAATGTGTACGCTATCCATACATGTTATCCGGGGATACGGTACCCCTTCTAACCTTTGTGCAATGACGTGCAATCCATACTGGGCCTAACACCGTCTGAGCCTGCCTCATGCTGTATAGACATATATTTTGAATGTGTACGCTATCCATACATGTTATCCGGGGATACGGTACCCCTTCTAACCTTTGTGCAATGACGTGCAATCCATACTGGGCCTAACACCGTCTGAGCCTGCCTCATGCTGTATAGACATATATTTTGAATGTGTACGCTATCCATACATGTTATCCGGGGATACGGTACCCTTTCTAACCTTTGTGCAATGACGTGCAATCCATACTGGGCCTAACACCGTCTGAGCCTGCCTCATGCTGTATAGACATATATTTTGAATGTGTACGCTATCCATACATGTTATCCGGGGATACGGTACCCCTTCTAACCTTTGTGCAATGACGTGCAATCCATACTGGGCCTAACACCGTCTGAGCCTGCCTCATGCTGTATAGACATATATTTTGAATGTGTACGCTATTCATACATGTTATCCGGGGATACGGTACCCCTTCTAACCTTTGTGCAATGACGTGCAATCCATACTGGGCCTAACACCGTCTGAGCCTGCCTCATGCTGTATAGACATATATTTTGAATGTGTACGCTATCCATACATGTTATCCGGGGATACGGTAGCCCTTCTAACCTTTGTGCAATGACGTGCAATCCATACTGGGCCTAACACCGTCTGAGCCTGCCTCATGCTGTATAGACATATATTTTGAATGTGTACGCTATCCATACATGTTATCCAGGGATACGGTACCCTTTCTAACCTTTGTGCAATCACGTGCAATCCATACTGGGCCTAACACCGTCTGAGCCTGCCTCATGCTGTATAGACATATATTTTGAATGTGTACGCTATCCATACATGTTATCCGGGGATACGGTACCCCTTCTAACCTTTGTGCAATGACGTGCAATCCATACTGGGCCTAACACCGTCTGAGCCTGCCTCATGCTGTATAGACATATATTTTGAATGTGTACGCTATCCATACATGTTATCCGGGGATACGGTACCCCTTCTAACCTTTATGCAATGACGTGCAATCCATACTGGGCCTAACACCGTCTGAGCCTGCCTCATGCTGTATAGACATATATTTTGAATGTGTACGCTATCCATACATGTTATCCAGGGATACGGCACCCTTTCTAACCTTTGTGCAATGACGTGCAATCCATACTGGGCCTAACACCGTCTGAGCCTGCCTCATGCTGTATAGACATATATTTTGAATGTGTACGCTTTCCATACATGTTATCCGGGGATACGGTACCCCTTCTAACCTTTGTGCAATGACGTGCAATCCATACTGGGCCTAACACCGTCTGAGCCTGCCTCATGCTGTATAGACATATATTTTGAATGTGTACGCTATCCATACATGTTATCCGGGGATACGGTGCCCCTTCTAACCTTTGTGCAATGACGTGCAATCCATACTGGGCCTAACACCGTCTGAGCCTGTCTCATGCTGTATAGACATATATTTTGAATGTGTACGCTATCCATACATGTTATCCGGGGATACGGTACCCCTTCTAACCTTTGTGCAATGACGTGCAATCCATACTTGGCCTAACACCGTCTGAGCCTGCCTCATGCTGTATAGACATATATTTTGAATGTGTACGCTATCCATACATGTTATCCAGGGATACGGTACCCTTTCTAACCTTTGTGCAATCACGTGCAATCCATACTGGGCCTAACACCGTCTGAGCCTGCCTCATGCTGTATAGACATATATTTTGAATGTGTACGCTATCCATACATGTTATCCGGGGATACGGTACCCCTTCTAACCTTTGTGCAATGACGTGCAATCCATACTGGGCCTAACACCGTCTGAGCCTGCCTCATGCTGTATAGACATATATTTTGAATGTTTACGCTATCCATACATGTTATCTGGGGATACGGTACCCCTTCTAACCTTTGTGCAATGACGTGCAATCCATACTGGGCCTAACACCGTCTGAGCCTGCCTCATGCTGTATAGACATATATTTTGAATGTGTACGCTATCCATACATGTTATCCGGGGATACGGTACCCCTTCTAACCTTTGTGCAATGACGTGCAATCCATACTAGGCTTAACACCGTCTGAGCCTGCCTCATGCTGTATAGACATATATTTTGAATGTGTACGCTATCCATACATGTTATCCGGGGATACGGTTCCCTTCTAACCTCTGTGCAATGACGTGCAATCCATACTGGGCCTAACACCGTCTGAGCCTGCCTCATGCTGTATAGACATATATTTTGAATGTGTACGCTTTCCATACATGTTATCCGGGGATACGGTACCCCTTCTAACCTTTGTGCAATGACGTGCAATCCATACTGGGCCTAACACCGTCTGAGCCTGCCTCATGCTGTATATACATATATTTTGAATGTGTACGCTATCCATACATGTTATCCAGGGATACGGTACCCTTTCTAACCTTTGTGCAATGACGTGCAATCCATACTGGGCCTAACACCGTCTGAGCCTGCCTCATGCTGTATAGACATATATTTTGAATGTGTACGCTATCCATACATGTTATCCGGGGATACGGTACCCCTTCTAACCTTTGTGCAATGACGTGCAATCCATACTGGGCCTAACACCGTCTGAGCCTGCCTCATGCTGTATAGACATATATTTTGAATGTGTACGCTATCCATACATGTTATCCGGGGATACGGTAACCCTTCTAACCTTTGTGCAATGACGTGCAATCCATACTGGGCCTAACACCGTCTGAGCCTGCCTCATGCTGTGTAGACATATATTTTGAATGTGTACGCTATCCATACATGTTATCCGGGGATACGGTACCCCTTCTAACCTTTGTGCAATGACGTGCAATCCATACTGGGCCTAACACCGTCTGAGCCTGCCTCATGCTGTATAGACATATATTTTGAATGTGTACGCTATCCATACATGTTATCCGGGGATACGGTAACCCTTCTAACCTTTGTGCAATGACGTGCAATCCATACTGGGCCTAACACCGTCTGAGCCTGCCTCATGTTGTGTAGACATATATTTTGAATGTGTACGCTATCCATACATGTTATCCGGGGATACGGTACCCCTTCTAACCTTTGTGCAATGACGTGCAATCCATACTGGGCCTAACACCGTCTGAGCCTGCCTCATGCTGTATAGACATATATTTTGAATGTGTACGCTATCCATACATGTTATCCAGGGATACGGTACCCTTTCTAACCTTTGTGCAATGACGTGCAATCCATACTGGGCCTAACACCGTCTGAGCCTGCCTCATGCTGTATAGACATATATTTTGAATGTGTACGCTATCCATACATGTTATCTGGGGATACGGTACCCCTTCTAACCTTTGTGCAATGACGTGCAATCCATACTGGGCCTAACACCGTCTGAGCCTGCCTCATGCTGTATAGACATATATTTTGAATGTGTACGCTATCCATACATGTTATCCGGGGATACGGTAACCCTTCTAACCTTTGTGCAATGACGTGCAATCCATACTGGGCCTAACACCGTCTGAGCCTGCCTCAAGCTGTATAGACATATATTTTGAATGTGTACGCTATCCATACATGTTATCCGGGGATACGGTACCCCTTCTAACCTTTGTGCAATGACGTGCAATCCATACTGTGCCTAACACCGTCTGAGCCTGCCTCATGCTGTATAGACATATATTTTGAATGTGTACGCTATCCATACATGTTATCCGGGGATACGGTACCCTTTCTAACCTTTGTGCAATGACGTGCAATCCATACTGTGCCTAACACCGTCTGAGCCTGCCTCATGCTGTATAGACATATATTTTGAATGTGTACGCTATCCATTCATGTTATCCGTGGATACGGTACCCCTTCTAACATTTGTGCAATGACGTGCAATCCATACTGGGCCTAACACCGTCTGAGCCTGCCTCATGCTGTATAGACATATATTTTGAATGTGTACGCTATCCATACATGTTATCCGGGGATACGGTACCCCTTCTAACCTTTGTGCAATGACGTGCAATCCATACTGGGCCTAACACCGTCTGAGCCTGCCTCATGCTGTATAGACATATATTTTGAATGTGTACGCTATCCATACATGTTATCCGGGGATACGGTACCCTTTCTAACCTTTGTGCAATGACGTGCAATCCATACTGGGCCTAACACCGTCTGAGCCTGCCTCATGCTGTATAGACATATATTTTGAATGTGTACGCTATCCATACATGTTATCCGGGGATACGGTACCCCTTCTAACCTTTGTGCAATGACGTGCAATCCATACTGGGCCTAACACCGTCTGAGCCTGCCTCATGCTGTATAGACATATATTTTGAATGTGTACGCTATCCATACATGTTATCCGGGGATAATGTACCCCTTCTAACCTTTGTGCAATGACGTGCAATCCATACTGGGCCTAACACCGTCTGAGCCTGCCTCATGCTGTATAGACATATATTTTGAATGTGTACGCTATCCATACATGTTATCCGGGGATACGGTACCCCTTCTAACCTTTGTGCAATGACGTGCAATCCATACTGGACCTAACACCGTCTGAGCCTGCCTCATGCTGTATAGACATATATTTTGAATGTGTACGCTATCCATACATGTTATCCGGGGATACGGTACCCCTTCTAACCTTTGTGCAATGACGTGCAATCCATACTGGGCCTAACACCGTCTGAGCCTGCCTCATGCTGTATAGACATATATTTTGAATGTGTACGCTATCCATACATGTTATCCAGGGATACGGTACCCTTTCTAACCTTTGTGCAATGACGTGCAATCCATACTGGGCCTAACACCGTCTGAGCCTGCCTCATGCTGTATAGACATATATTTTGAATGTGTACGCTATCCATACATGTTATCCGGGGATACGGTACCCCTTCTAACCTTTGTGCAATGACGTGCAATCCATACTGGGCCTAACACCGTCTGAGCCTGCCTCATGCTGTATAGACATATATTTTGAATGTGTACGCTATCCATACATGTTATCCGGGGATACGGTACCCCTTCTAACCTTTGTGCAATGACGTGCAATCCATACTGGGCCTAACACCGTCTGAGCCTGCCTCATGCTGTATAGACATATATTTTGAATGTGTACGCTATCCATACATGTTATCTGGGGATACGGTACCCCTTCTAACCTTTGTGGAATGACGTGCAATCCATACTGGGCCTAACACCGTCTGAGCCTGCCTCATGCTGTATAGACATATATTTTGAATGTGTACGCTATCCATACATGTTATCCGGGGATACGGTACCCCTTCTAACCTTTGTGCAATGACGTGCAATCCATACTGGGCCTAACACCGTCTGAGCCTGCCTCATGCTGTATAGACATATATTTTGAATGTGTACGCTATCCATACATGTTATCCAGGGATACGGTACCCTTTCTAACCTTTGTGCAATGACGTGCAATCTATACTGGGCCTAACACCGTCTGAGCCTGCCTCATGCTGTATAGACATATATTTTGAATGTGTACGCTATCCATACATGTTATCCGGGGATACGGTACCCCTTCTAACCTTTGTGCAATGACGTGCAATCCATACTGGGCCTAACACCGTCTGAGCCTGCCTCATGCTGTATAGACATATATTTTGAATGTGTACGCTATCCATACATGTTATCCGGGGATACGGTACCCCTTCTAACCTTTGTGCAATGACGTGCAATCCATACTGGGCCTAACACCGTCTGAGCCTGCCTCATGCTTTATAGACATATATTTTGAATGTGTACGCTATCCATACATGTTATCCGGGGATACGGTACCCCTTCTAACCTTTGTGCAATGACGTGCAATCCATACTGGGCCTAACACCGTCTGAGCCTGCCTCATGCTGTATAGACATATATTTTGAATGTGTACGCTATCCATACATGTTATCCGGGGATACGGTTCCCTTCTAACCTTTGTGCAATGACGTGCAATCCATACTGGGCCTAACACCGTCTGAGCCTGCCTCATTCTGTATAGACATATATTTTGAATGTGTACGCTATCCATACATGTTATCCGGGGATACGGTACCCCTTCTAACCTTTGTGCAATGACGTGCAATCCATACTGGGCCTAACACCGTCTGAGCCTGCCTCATGCTGTATAGACATATATTTTGAATGTGTACGCTATCCATACATGTTATCCAGGGATACGGTACCCTTTCTAACCTTTGTGCAATGACGTGCAATCCATACTGGGCCTAACACCGTCTGAGCCTGCCTCATGCTGTATAGACATATATTTTGAATGTGTACGCTATCCATACATGTTATCCGGGGATACGGTACCCCTTCTAACCTTTGTGCAATGACGTGCAATCCATGCTGGGCCTAACACCGTCTGAGCCTGCCTCATGCTGTATAGACATATATTTTGAATGTGTACGCTATCCATACATGTTATCCGGGGATACGGTACCCCTTCTAACCTTTGTGCAATGACGTGCAATCCATACTGGGCCTAACACCGTCTGAGCCTGCCTCATGCTGTATAGACATATATTTTGAATGTGTACGCTATCCATACATGTTATCCGGGGATACGGTACCCCTTCTAACCTTTGTGCAATGACGTGCAATCCATACTGGGCCTAACACCGTCTGAGCCTGCCTCATGCTGTATAGACATATATTTTGAATGTGTACGCTATCCATACATGTTATCCGGGGATACGGTACCCCTTCTAACCTTTGTGCAATGACGTGCAATCCATACTGGGCCTAACACCGTCTGAGCCTGCCTCATGCTGTATAGACATATATTTTGAATGTGTACGCTATCCATACATGTTATCCGGGGATACGGTTCCCTTCTAACCTTTGTGGAATGACGTGCAATCCATACTGGGCCTAACACCGTCTGAGCCTGCCTCATTCTGTATAGACATATATTTTGAATGTGTACGCTATCCATACATGTTTTCCGGGGATACGGTACCCCTTCTAACCTTTGTGCAATGACGTGCAATCCATACTGGGCCTAACACCGTCTGAGCCTGCCTCATGCTGTATAGACATATATTTTGAATGTGTACGCTATCCATACATGTTATCCAGGGATACGGTACCCTTTCTAACCTTTGTGCAATGACGTGCAATCCATACTGGGCCTAACACCGTCTGAGCCTGCCTCATGCTGTATAGACATATATTTTGAATGTGTACGCTATCCATACATGTTATCCGGGGATACGGTACCCCTTCTAACCTTTGTGCAATGACGTGCAATCCATGCTGGGCCTAACACCGTCTGAGCCTGCCTCATGCTGTATAGACATATATTTTGAATGTGTACGCTATCCATACATGTTATCCGGGGATACGGTACCCCTTCTAACCTTTGTGCAATGACGTGCAATCCATACTGGGCCTAACACCGTCTGAGCCTGCCTCATGCTGTATAGACATATATTTTGAATGTGTACGCTATCCATACATGTTATCCGGGGATACGGTACCCCTTCTAACCTTTGTGCAATGACGTGCAATCCATACTGGGCCTAACACCATCTGAGCCTGCCTCATGCTGTATAGACATATATTTTGAATGTGTACGCTATCCATACATGTTATCCGGGGATACGGTACCCCTTCTAAACTTTGTGCAATGACGTGCAATCCATACTGGGCCTAACACCGTCTGAGCCTGCCTCATGCTGTATAGACATATATTTTGAATGTGTACGCTATCCATACATGTTATCCAGGGATACGGTACCCTTTCTAACCTTTGTGCAATGACGTGCAATCCATACTGGGCCTAACACCGTCTGAGCCTGCCTCATGCTGTATAGACATATATTTTGAATGTGTACGCTATCCATACATGTTATCCGGGGATACGGCACCCTTTCTAACCTTTGTGCAATGACGTGCAATCCATACTGGGCCTAACACCGTCTGAGCCTGCCTCATGCTGTATAGACATATATTTTGAATGTGTACGCTATCCATACATGTTATCCGGGGATACGGTACCCCTTCTAACATTTGTGCAATTACGTGCAATCCATACTGGGCCTAACACCGTCTGAGCCTGCCTCATGCTGTATAGACATATATTTTGAATGTGTACGCTATCCATACATGTTATCCGGGGATACGGTACCCTTTCTAACCTTTGTGCAATGACGTGCAATCCATACTGGGCGTGAGAACGGCTGGCGAGCTGTTAAGCAAGCTACAGCACCTGTCCAGACAAGTACAGGGATTCCCTAGCGAGGAGACTTATTTGATTGTTTTCTATGTTGGGACAGCAATTTTTGGGGAGCACTATACTCTGGAGAATGATAGATGGGGCCCACCATACACTGGAACATTCCAAAGGTGGACATCAGACACTGGAGCAGCATTTACAGGGCCCATTATACACTAGAGCATTAGAAATGGGGCCCATTATGTTTGGAGCATTATTTGGGCCCATAAGACAGTGGAGCTTCATCCATGGGGACCAACATATACTGTAGCATTATGTGGAGCTCATCATATACTGTTTCAAACATTATATGGGACCAATGATTTTGTATGGAGAAATTGATGGGCCTCGTCATGAGATGTAAAAAGTGAGGTATTTTTCATTGTACTATACCGCTATTTCTCTGCCGTATCGGAGCATGATGAGTTGTGGTATGTGTTAAAGGGGCGCTCTTTCGCCCAGGGCACATGAAAACCTGCAGCCAGCCCTTCCCCCCCACAAATTTAGCCAAATAACCCCCATTTTTCAGTGCGTAACTTGTATTATGAAGTTAATTAAGGTTGACAAGCTTAAGTAAGAAGAATTGATGCTTTTGGCATTCAAATGGGCACTGTAGGTGTGTTTCCTGTCCTCCTCTCACTGCCGACTTTTATTCCCCATTGACTTACATTGGGTTTCGTGTTTCGGGACGACCCCGACTTTTCCCTATAATCGGACGATCTTGCTCGACCCGACTTTTGGAAAAGTCGGGTTTCACGAAACGAAACGCGACCCTTAAAAAGCAAAAGTCGCTCAACTCTAGTGAAGACCAAAGAGCTGTCAAAGGACACCAGATACAAAATTGTAGCCCTGCACCAGGCTGGGAAGACTGAATCTGCAATAGCCAACCAGCTTGGAGTGAAGAAATCAACTGTGGGAGCATTAATTAGAAAATGGAAGACATACAAGACCACTGATAATCTCCCTCGATCTGGTGCTCCACGCAAAATCCCACCCCGTGGGGTCAGAATGATCACAAGAACGGTGAGCAAAAATCCCAGAACCACGCGGGGGGACCTAGTGAATGAACTGCAGAGAGCTGGGACCAATGTAACAAGGCCTACCATAAGTAACACACTACGCCACCATCGACTCAGATCCTGCAGTGCCAGACGTGTCCCACTGCTTAAGCCTGTACATGTCCGGGCCCGTCTGAAGTTTGCTAGAGAGCATTTGGATGATCCAGAGGAGTTTTGGGAGAATGTCCTATGGTCTGATGAAACCAAACTGGAACTGTTTGGTAGAAACACAACTTGTCGTGTTTGGAGGAAAAAGAATACTGAGTTGCATCCATCAAACACCATACCTACTGTAAAGCATTGTGGTGGAAACATCATGCTTTGGGGCTGTTTCTCTGCAAAGGGGCCAGGACGACTGATCCGGGTACATGAAAGAATGAATGGGGCCATGTATCGTGAGATTTTGAGTGCAAACCTCCTTCCATCAGCAAGGGCATTGAAGATGAAACGTGGCTGGGTCTTTCAACATGACAATGATCCAAAGCACACCGCCAGGGCAACGAAGGAGTGGCTTCGTAAGAAGCATTTCAAGGTCCTGGAGTGGCCTAGCCAGTCTCCAGATCTCAACCCTATAGAAAACCTTTGGAGGGAGTTGAAAGTCCGTGTTGCCAAGCGAAAAGCCAAAAACATCACTGCTCTAGAGGAGATCTGCATGGAGGAATGGGCCAACATACCAACAACAGTGTGTGGCAACCTTGTGAAGACTTACAGAAAACGTTTGACCTCTGTCATTGCCAACGAAGGATATATCACAAAGTATTGAGATGAAATTTTGTTTCTGACCAAATACTTATTTTCCACCATAATATGCAAATAAAATGAAAAAAAAACAGACAATGTGATTTTCTGGATTTTTTTTTCTCAGTTTGTCTCCCATAGTTGAGGTCTACCTATGATGTAAATTACAGACGCCTCTCATCTTTTTAAGTGGTGGAACTTGCACTATTGCTGACTGACTAAATACTTTTTTTCCCCACTGTATATTGAGAGATGCCATTGTAATCTCAAGAGCACCATCCTTTGATTGAAGATCAGTATTGTAACTATGCAGCCCATACTTACTTAAAGAGGTTGTCCATAGCTTTTTTTTTACTACGAGCCTGAAAACTAACATGCAAGTCGTTTCTAAGTATCTGCCGGTTGTACCCGACGCCAACTCAGAGTTGTCACTGACTGCTCCTGCCGGCGATTCAGCTGCTCCACATCAACAAAGCAGCTATTCTTCTAGGCTGCTCTGTCAATTGTACACGATGAACAGTATTAAGCTCATTGACATGCGGATTCCCACAATTAGGCAGTCGGGAGCTGGCTGTTGAACAGCATGACATTGGCAGTCACGCTCTGTCGACAAATCCAGAGCAGAAGAGAAGCTGCTGCTCTGTCATCGCGATGTCAGAGGAAGCCGCTGAATCGTTGGCAGGAGCGGTCTGTAACCGTTCTGTGCTAGCAGAGATTGGCACCAGGTACAACAGGCAGGTTGGCAACTACCTGCCTGTTAGTTCTTAGGCACATTGTAAAAAAAAAATAATCTGGAATAACTACTTTCGGATATTGTAAGGACTTGCTACATCTTTGAATTACATATATTTTTCTATTAAAGTTTGTGTCTGGTGTAAGGAGGGGAAATCACTTCTGGACATGTTTTATCTATTGATTTTTATTTAGAATGACTATGTTATCACTAGGTTTCATTAGCCAGTCCTTCTCCTTTTATTTGGTGTCATAGGTAGTCTCTTGTCAGATGGGTGATATGTCATCTGGTAGAATTCTCCCTGATGGCATGATGCTGGTGGCTACAGTCATGGTTTCACTATGGACGGATATGACATGACATCATGACTTCAATGTCACATTGTGGGGAGTGGATATGTCTATCAGTTATGCGTCTGCTCCTGTTTTCTTGCTGTGAATCTCTGATCCTACTGGTAGAAGACCCAACTTTATCCACAATGCGCTTGGTAATCTCATCTTGCTGGTCAATAGACTGATGCCCCATCTCATATCCTGAGCCGGAGTGGATTAAGCCGCCAGTCGCTTCATGCGCTCCATCTATCTCTGGCTATGGTAATCTTGCAATTTTCACACTGGAAACTGGGTCTTTTTTACACTTATACTTTCTATCTTTTCAGTAAGAGTATTCAGCAGTTTCATTATCAGCAGAGGCACGATTACAATGACATGTCACATCTATATACACAGCTGCGGTGATGTCACAGCTGACTTTGCTTCCGCTCCCTTCACAAAAATTCTTTAACACACTCATTTGATGCTTCAAAACATGATATAGGGTCTGAGTCTACTTCTGTTAATGTCCATTAGGATTTCCTGAAAGAACAGGAAGTAGGAGTCTAGAAGGTCCCCAGCAGCCAGTGTGAAAATGTTGACTTCTAATTTTAAAATATGTTATCCTTTTATCTTCGGTACAAATGATAGGCTATAATAATCTGTATTATGTGTTATAATGTGTGTTATTTCCTGAAAGAACAGGAAGTTAGAGTCTAAAATAGCCCCAGTGGTCAGTGTGAAAATTGGAAAATTTGTATTTTTTAATTTTAAAAGTTTTTGATATAAAAAAATAAAATAAAATAATGTCAAAAATAATTGAAATATGTATTTAAACAGTAGATCATTTTCTGTTGATAGCTTCACTTTCAGAAAAGTTGCGGATGATTTTGTTCGTCATTGCTGATGACTATTGATATTAATATGTTTCTTTAGTGTACGCAGATATACTGTTACCTCTCTGGAAGTTACAGCCGGCAGTGTTGGCGTGTTTTGATTGATCTGGGAGGTGCTTTAAAGATAAACCTGCCCTCCAGGAGTCAGACAGTTGGCATACCGCTTCCTAACCCTGCGTGGATAAATATTGTTATACTAGAGGTGTGCCTGATGCTATCGCATCGGGAGGTAAGTGTGTGTGTGGGGATTTGTGTACGTGTGTGTGTACACCAGAGGGGGCGCCCGCACCCCATCTCCAGCACAGGCCACAAGCCGAGGTCTTTTCGGCAGGCTGTGACGGAGGTGGGTGGGCAGGCAGCGGCGGGTCCAGCGGCGGCGGTGGTGCGTCCAACGGTGGGGAGTTCCGGCGGTGTCTCGCTGGTGTTACTGTGGAAGGGCCTGGTACCACCAGAGGGTGCCATATTGGAATACCCATCACTTGGTTATTCCAATATGGTGGTCGGCGCACTTCCGGTGCGGCGCGGTGGATTGTGGGATTCGGGTGACATCCAGACAGAAGTGGATGACGGACAATTTAAGGCAATCTAATATATAAAGCTCAAAGTGTGTATGTATGTGTGTGTGTGTGTGTGTGTGTATGTGTGTATGTCCGGGATAGGCATCGGCACCGTCGCAGTTACAGCCACAAAATTTGGCACAGTCACACGTCTGGACCCCGAGAGCGTCCTAAGCTATGTTGTGAGGCGAAATTTTAACCCAGTGTGTTCCAATTCACCAAACAATTTTGCCCCTATCTACATACTGGGGGAAAAAGTGTGTGCGCGTCAAGCCCCGCCCCTCATTATGATGTCACAATGCCCCTATTTGCATACTGGGGAAGCAGTGTGTGCATATCAAGCCCCACCCCTCATTATGATGTCACAATGGTTGCCATGGCGACACTGATGTCATCAAAGGTTGCAAGCCCTGCCGCCGCTCAATATGATGTCATAAAGGTTGACTATGGAATAGAGGATGTGTGATGAGTATATGGGCACCGGACTATGGGATGGAGAATATGTATGATGGGTATATAGGAACGGGACTATGGGATGGAGGATGTGTGATGGGTATATGGGCACTGGACTATGGGATGGAGGATATGTATGACGGGTATATGTGCATGGGACTATGGGATGGCGGATATGTATATGGGCACGTGTCTATGGGATGGAGGATATGTATGATGGGTATATGGGCACGGGACTATGGGATGGCGGATGTGTGATGGGTATATGGGCACTGGACTATGGGATAGAGGATATGTTTGATGGGTATATTGGCACGGGACTATGGGATGGCGGATATGTATATGGGCACGGGACTATGGGATGGAGGATGTGTGATGGGTATATGGGCACGGGACTATGAGATGGCGGATATGTATGATGGGTATATGGGCACGGGACTATGGGATGGAGGATATGTATGACGGGTATATGGGCACGGGACTATGGGATGGCGGATATGTATATGGGCATGGGACTATGAGATGAAGGATGTGTGATGGGTATATGGGCACTCGACTATGGGATGGCGAATATGTATGATGGGTATATGGGCATGTGACTATGGGATGGAGAATATGTATGATGGGTATATGGGCATGGGACTATGGGATGGAGAATATGTATGATGGTTATATGGGCATGGGACTATGGGATGGTCACTCGACTCTGGGATGGAGGATATGTATGATGGGTATATGGGCACGGGCCTATGGGATCATGGATATGTATGATGGGTATATGGGCACGGGACTACGGGATGGAGGATAATTATAATTTTCTATAACTAACCACAGTTAGTTACTGTGCCCGGGCAGCGCCGGTCTCTTCAGCTAGTTATATATATAGATGTACCTTCAATGCTATGAATGGCCTCCAGCTGTTGTGAGTTCATTTTCCCCTTCACCATTGAGGTCTGATGAACTCCCTCTTCTGGTGAAGGAAGGTAGTGAGGCTGATTACCAAGCACCTGAGCAGAATGATGATGACTGGGTGACTGGAATTGCTGACTGGATATAAGGCAGCCGACGCCCTTCTGCCTTGCGGGTAATTTCTCTGAGGGATTCTTAGAGACCAGTCTGATTCCTGCTCCTCAAAAGCTAAGTTTTCTGCTCTGCTTTTTGCATTTGTGTTTTGGTTTTGTTTTGCATTGTTTTTCTGGATTTCTGCCATTCCCTTCTGGGGTGAGCTAAATTCCTTTTTGCTCTGTCTTCAGAAAATACCTGAGTACTGATATAGTCTTTTTGAAGCCTAGCGTCTTCAGGGTTTTTTTCCCTATCAGTCGGTTGGCTCTTGTTTTTGATAGGGTTTTGGCGGATTGCAGACAGCAGCTTTTCTATCCTGTCCTATTTAGTTAGCTTGGGCCCCATCATTTGCTCAGCCTATCTTTCTATCTGTGTGAGTGTTTTTTCATCTTGCTTCACCGTCATTATATGTTGGGGGCTGCCTATTGCTTTGGGGTCTGCTCTGGGGCAGTTTAGATTTCCCTTTATGTCTTTAGGCTATTTAGTTCTCCGGCTGTGATCGAGGGGTCTAGGGCACTGTAGGAACCCCCCACGGCTACTGCTAGTTGTTGTTGATAGGTTCAGGGGTCTGCAATCCGATAGCTGCCAACTTCTCTGGTTTTCTGGACTTGGCTAGTATTTCTGTTTTTGCCTCCTACGGTGACTCATTCATAACAGAATCACCCACCATACCACAGATCCTAGGGTACTCAATAGCAGGAAAGAATTGTAAAAAAAAAAAAAGAATGTGTATATTTTTTCCTCTATATCTCTGAGGCCGTAGGGGGAATTTTTTTTTCTCTCAATGGAGATTAAGCAATTGTCTGATCGTGTGGAGCAGCTCACTGCAGAAGTGCGGGGAATTTCCGACTACCTTGCTCATTCACATGCTGCTGAACCAAAGATCCCTACTCCTGATGTGTTTTTTGGGGATCGGTCTAAATTTTTGAATTTCAAAAATAATTGTAAATTATTTTTTGCCTTGAAGCCTAACTCGTCAGAGAGCTCCGCGCAGCAGGTTAAAATTGTCATCTCTTTGCTGCGTGGCGATCCCCAGGATTGGGCGTTTTCTTTGAAACCAGATGATCCTATTATGACTAATGTGAACGCATTTTTTCAAGCCTTGGGGTTGTTGTATGACGAACCTAATGCTATTGATCAGGCTGAAAAGACCCTGTTGGCATTGAGCCAGGGTCGAGATTCTGCAGAATTGTACTGTCAAAAATTCCGAAAGTGGGCGGTCCTTACTATATGGAATGATAATGCCTTGGCAGCTCTCTTTCGGAAGGGTTTGTCAGAAGCCGTAAAAGATACTATGGTGTGATTTCCTTTTCCCTCTGGTCTGGACGATTCTATGTCATTAGCCATTCAGGTTGATCGGTTTTTACGTGAACGCAGGACTGCACGAGAGGTGTTGCCACCTGTTGAACAAGTGTCTGAACCTATGCAATGTGATAGAGTTTTGTCCAGGGAGCAAAGTCAGGAGTTCAGAAGGCGTAATAAGCTGTGTTTTTTTTTGTGGAGATGCCTCGCATATTATTTCTGTCTGTCCTAAACGAGAGAAACGTTTTGCACACACGTTTTCTGTGGGTGGTGTTCAACCTAAGTTTCTTCTGGCAATTACTCTGATCTGCTCCCTGTCCACATTTTCCGCCAAGGCTTTTGTGGATTCGGGAGCAGCCCTGAACCTAATGGACTTGGATTTTGCTAAACGTCGTGGATTTCCGATGACACCTCTGCGGACGCCTATCCCTTTGAGGGGGATTGATGCTACTCCTTTGGCGAAAAATAAACCTCAGCTTTGGACCCAGGTGGTAATGCGGGTCGCCCCAGACCATCAAGAAAATTGCAGATTTTTGGTGTTGCATAATTTGCATGATACCATTGTTCTGAGGTTTCCCTGGTTGCAAATTCATAATCCAGTTTTGGATTGGAAATCTGTGTCTGTGGTGAGTTGGGGTTGTCGGTGTGCCCTTAGTGAGGCTCCGGTTTTTTCCACCTCTCCTCAGTCGCATGATGTTCCTGACTATTTGGCGGACTTTTATGATGTATTTAGTGAGAATGAGTCTGCGTCTTTGCCTCCTCATAGGAGTTATGACTGTGCAATTGAACTGAGCCCGGGGTGTAAATTTCCCAAGGGTCGGCTCTTCAATTTATCTGTACCCGAGCACGAGGCTATGCGATCCTATATTAAGGAGGCGTTGGAGAAGGGTCATATTAGACCATCCTCTTCACCCTTAGGTGCCGTTTTTTTTTTGTGGCCAAAAAGGATGGTTTATTAAGGCCTTGTATTGATCGTGCCCTCAACAAAATTACTATTAAATATCAGTATCCGTTACCCCTGATTTCAGATCTATTCTCCAGAGTTAAAGGTGCTTGCTGGTTTACCAAGCTTGACCTCAGGGGGGCGTATAATCTTATCCGAATTAAGCATGGGGATGAATGGAAGACGGCGTTTAATACTCCGGAGGGACATTTTGAGTACCTGGTGATGCCTTTTGGGCTCACTAATGCCCCTTCTGTCTTCCAGTGCTTCATGAACGACATTTTCCGAGACTTTGTGGATAAATTTTTGATTATCTATCTGGATGAAATTTTGATCTTCTCCAAGGATTGGGATTCTCATGTGGAACATATTCGGACTGTGTTCCGGATCTTGAGGGAGAATTCCCTGTATGTCAAAGAATCGAAATGCCTTTTTGGGGTACAGAGGATTTCATTTTTGAGATTTATTTTGTCTCCGTCAACTACTGAAATGGACCCGGCCAAGGTACAGGCCATTTATGATTGGGTTCAGCCCACTTCTTTGAAGGCCCTCCAGAAGTTTTTGGGTTTTGCTAATTTTTATCGGAAATATATAGCAAAATTTTCTAGTATTGCCAAGCCATTGACTGATCAGACTAAGAAGGGTGCTGATGTGTTGAATTGGTCTCCGGAGGCTGTTTCTTCCTTTCAGAAGCTGAAGCAAGGTTTTACTTCTGCCCCGGTTTTGCGGCAACCTGATGTCTCACTCCCGTTCCAGGTAGAGGTGGATGCTTCTGAGATTGGTGCAGGAGCTGTTTTGTCCCAAAAGGATCCTGTAACATCTAAAATGAATCCCTGTGCTTTCTTTTCCCGAAAGTTCTCTCCATCTGAACGTAACTATGATGTGGGGAATCAGGAACTGTTAGCCATGAAATGGGCATTTGAGGAGTGGAGACATTGGTTGGAGGGAGCTAAACATCAAGTCATGGTCCTCACTGACCACAAGAATTTGATTTACCTGGAGTCGGCCAAACGCTTGAACCCTAGACAGGCTAGGTGGGCCTTGTTTTTTACACGTTTTGATTTTGTGGTCTCTTTTCTTCCTGGCACTAAGAATGTCAAGGCAGATGCCCTCTCTAGGAGCTTCTTTGCTGATTCTCCTGTGGTGACCAAGCCTGCTACCATCTTAGGCGAAGGGGTAGTTCTTTCTGCCATCTCGCCCGATTTGAGACGTGCTCTGGAAGAGTTCCAGGAGGACAAACCTGAGCGTTGTCCCAGTGGAAAGTTGTATGTTCCTGACCAGTGGAAGAAAAGAGTGATGTCTGAAGTTCATTGCTCTGCATTGGCTGGTCATCCAGGTATTTTTGGTACTAGAGATCTGGTGAGTCGATCTTTTTAGTGGCCCGCCTTGTCTCGTGATGTCAGGAATTTTGTGCAGTCCTGTGGGACTTGCTCCCGGTCTAAATCTTGTTCTCGCTCTAGTGGGTTGTTGATGCCTTTGCCAGTCCCTAGGAGGCCATGGACCCATATTTCAATGGATTTCATCTCTGATATGCCTGTCTCTCAGAGAATGACTGTTATTTGGGTGATTTGTGATAGGTTCTCTAAGATGGTTCATCTTGTACCACTCCCTAAGTTGCCATCTTCCTCTGAGTTGGTGCCCCTGTTTTTGCAACAGGTGGTTCGCTTGCACGGGATTCCTGAGAACATTGTATCTGACAGAGGAGTTCAGTTTGTGTCTAGATTTTGGAGGACTTTCTGTTCCAAGTTGGGAATTCAGTTGTCCTTCTCCTCTGCTTTTCACCCTCAGACCAATGGGCAGACGGAGAGAACAAACCAGACCTTGGAGTCGTATTTGAGATGTTTTATTTCCGCTGATCAGGATGATTGGGTTTCATTTTTGCCCTTGGCCGAATTTTCTTTAAATAATAGAGCTAGTTCTGCCACTTTGATGTCACCTTTTTTTGTAATTTTGGGTTTCATCCTCGATTTTCTTCAGGGCAGGTGGAGCCTTCTGCCTGCCCAGGTGTTGACACTGTGGTGGAGAGAATGCACCAGATCTGGGACCAAGTGGTGGATAAGTTATCTCTCTCCCAGGAAAAGGCCCAGCGGTTTTCCAACCGACATAGGACCATTGGTCCCCAGTTTAAGGTTGGTGATATGGTGTGGTTATCATCAAAAAATATCGCTATGAAGGTGGCTTCTCCTAAGTTTAAGCCTAGATTTATTGGACCTTACAAGATTTTGGAGATTATTAATCCGGTCTCTTTTCGTTTGGCTCATCCTGTCACATTTAAAATCCATAATGTGTTTCATAAGTCCTTATTGAAGAGGTTTGTTGAACCAGTTGTTCCTGGGGTGGCACCTCCGGACCCTGTATTGGTTGAAGGTAGCATGGAATATGAGGTAGAGAAAATACTGGATTCCCGTCTGGCTAGACGGAGACTCCAGTATTTGGTTAAGTGGAAGGGTTATGGTCAGGAGGATAATTCCTGGGTCTCTGCCTCTGATATTCATGCCAAAAGATTGGTGCGTGCCTTTCATCGGGCTCACCCTGATCGCCCTGGTGGCATGGACGAGGGTTCGGTGACCCCTCCTCAAGGGGGAGGTACTGTTGTGAGTTCATTTTCCCCTTCACCATTGAGGTCTGATGAACTCCCTCTTCTGGTGAAGGAAGGTAGTGAGGCTGATTACCAAGCACCTGAGCAGAATGATAATGACTGGGTGACTGGAATTGCTGACTGGATATAAGGCAGCCGACGCCCTTCTGCCTTGCGGGTGATTTCTCTGAGGGATTCTTGGAGACCAGTCTAATTCCTGCTCCTCAAAAGCTATGTTTTCTGCTCTGCTTTTTGCATTTGTGTTTTGGTTTTGTTTTGCATTGTTTTTCTGGATTTCTGCCATTCCCTTCTGGGGTGGGCTGAATTCCTTTTTGCTCTGTCTTCAGAAAATACCTGAGTACTGATATAGTCTTTTTGAAGCCTAGCGTCTTCAGGGCTTTTTTCCCTATCAGTCTGTTGGCTCTTGTTTTTGATAGGGTTTTGGAGGATTGGAGACAGCAGCTTTTCTATCCTGTCCTATTTAGTTAGCTTGGGTCCCATCATTTGCTCCGCCTATCTTTCTATCTGTGTGAGTGTTTTTTCATCTTGCTTCACCGTCATTATATGTTGGGGGCTGCCTATTGCTTTGGGGTCTGCTCTGGGGCAGTTTAGATTTCCCTTTCTGTCTTTAGGCTATTTAGTTCTCCGGCTGTGATCGAGGGGTCTAGGGCACCGTAGGAACCCCCCACGGCTACTGCTAGTTGTTGTTGATAGGTTCAGGGGTCTGCAATCTGATAGCTGCCAACTTCTCTGGTTTTCTGGACTCAGCTAGTATTTCTGTTTTTGCCTCCTACGGTGACTCATAACATCCAGCATTACGAGTGGCATGTGACTAAAGAGGGGCCCACAGGCTTCACGCCACACCTCTGGGCATCCCATTTAGTTGTCTTAAAGTTTTGGACACCCTACAGTATTCTAGGACAGGCTGTTAATTGTAGTCTCATAGCCACGTAAATACAGGCTTTGTTGTTCACATTACTACATAAATCTTTACGGATTGTTTGGCCAATTTGTTTTGTTCTGTTCTCTCTAAGGGCAGTGAACCCTTCCTGCACACATCAATTACCCCTGTTTTGCAGTAATGAATTTCTCCATCCTTGTTTTCCTATCACCGTTAATTATGAAATATTGTATCATTTCTCTTGTGTATACAAATTCAATTTCACTTCTTATGTTAAGCCTTTACTATTAATTCATATTCACACATCTAGGACCTAGCTTTATTATAAAAGCCCCTTTCCATTTTCCAGAAATTTGCCACTTCATAGTCTATAATAGAATGATGACCAACGAGTTATTTCTTTGTGTTCCCTCTGTGATTTCGGTTTTCTCAGATAATTAAGGAATTCATTTTCTGTTAACAATGAGCAATGAAGAAGTTATATTAAGGGTCAACAAAAGTTCCCAGAAATGCTATTTTCAGAAATATAATGCATCTAATCCTTCATATTGACTGTAAAGGCAGTAATCGCCACATTTTTAAAATCCATCGAGATGTTTCTCCTTACACTAAGAGGTAGAGGGAATATTCAAACAATAGCCTTGGGCTCTGTTCACACCGTTATTTTATTTTGTCTATATCAGATTTATATATCAGTATATTAAAAACATACAGTACATAGTCTTATGCTATAATATTGCCAGGCTTCTATTGCAGATGTTAAAAAAAGCTGGGTTGGTGTTTCCAAACAGAACATTAAACGATTCTCCCTTGGGCCCAACCTCTCAGATCCACTGGAAGACAACCCCATTTGGAAGTGGCTTAAGATCCAATCATTTATCACTACTGTTTTAGGACGTGACACACACATAATCTATTAGAGTTGGGTAAATTTATTAGAGTGGCAATATTATTTTTTCTAATTTGCTCCTTATGAAGACAGCAAAATAACAGTCGACTGGTTGGCAAATGGATGAACCATAGAGGACCAACAAAAGGTTAAAAATATAGAAATTAATACTCATCTCACCATTCACCTCTTTGGCCACCTCCGCTGCTTGGCGCTCTGGAAATCTTTGTGCTAGGTCAGTATGCATATGGTCGTCCTGAGTGTTGTTGCAGCCATAAGTCTTGGACTAAAGTGCTCGTCGCAAGGTTATACTCTAGGTTGGGTCATTTGGCCCAGGACATCTCTGAGCATGCATATCGTAATAAGTCCCAGTGACGTCACGATGGGCGGCGCAACTTTACGAAGTGCACTCAGGGTTGGGTCTTCTGGCTAAACCTATAGGACCTGGATGTCACTGTGCATGCACAGAGAGTTCCTGGGCCTTGTCGTGCCTGGAAGTCCTTGTTTAGGCTGAAGACATCCTAGCTTTCAGAGCACAGCAGTGGTAAGAAGAGGGGCTGAGGAATGTACGGTGGAGATTAAGCAGCAGAGGTGAGTTGAGAATTATTTGGGTTTTTTTTTCTACATTTTACGATTATTATGTTCCAGACCTCAGAGCATAATAACGAACATTCAATTTGGGAAGAATAAAATCCAAAATGAAATCTGCACAATATAGCGAATATGATTCTCACCAGGTCTGCTCATCTCTAATTAGATCTTATTGATGATCCATCCTGACTGAATCATAACTACAAAGATAATATAAGTTCCAGGTACGTAATCTGCATTGTTAGAAGATTGACATCAAAATTATGTCCTCTAGTGTCCTCAGTGAACCCCACAAATATCCTGATTTACTAAGGTGATTTTAAAATTTTTATACAATTTTATCTTTTTTTCTGTGTGACCTTACCTATGTATGCTTATCCCTGTGTATTTCCTGCCTTTGTGCTTTTGTGCAGTTTACATTATGCACCTATATTAGCAGTGTCTCTCCAGAGCAGTTGGGTGGCTTCAGCTGGCCTAAAGGCTCCCTTAGACATTAGATAAATGCCATCTGTACCCCATGATTTCAATGGGATTAGCCATCCATCTAATGTGTATGAGAATTTTTCAACTGTCTCTTGACAGATGTTGTGGGAGCAAGAAGGATCTGACTTGTTGAATTTCAATCATAGAAACATAGAATCGTAGAGTTGGAAGGGACCTCCTGGGCCATCTGGTCCAACCCCCTGCTCAAAGCAGGATTCGCTAAATCATCCCAGACAGATGTCTGTCCAGCCTCTGTTTGAAGACTTCTATTGAAGGAGAACTCACCACCTCTAGTGGCAGCCTGTTCCACTCATTGATCACTCTACCTGTCAAAAAGTTTTTTTCTAACATCTAATCTGTGTCTCTTCCCATTCAGATCGCCGATCGTTTTGCTCTGTGCAGAAATTACCTGATGTCAGACTCCTCTGACAGTCGATTTCTCATAGAACGCTATGCCGAGTGCTAACGTATAATGCCACTTAAGACTTATTTGCTGTTGGCAACAAATGGAAAAAATACAGAGGCATGTAAAAGTTTGGATACCCCTTGTCAAAATTATTGTTATTGTGAACTGTAGAAGATTAAATGATCTCTAAAAAGGTTAAAGTTAAAAATAACACATTTCCTTTGTATTTTAGGCAAAAAAGATATTTTTTTTTTACATTTTTTTGGTTATGGCTTGCTCACAATCATAATTAGGAGAGGTCAGGTGATGAAAATTTCTCAGTTTTAAAAAACTCTGCCTCAAATTCTGCAGCAGGATTGTGCTCCATCTCATACATCCATCTCTACAACAAAGTTCCTCCAGGCAAAAAAGATCAAGGTGCTCAAGGACTGGCCAGCCCAGTCACCAGACATGAACATCATTGAGCATGTTTGAAGTAGGATGAAAGAGGAAGCTTGGAAGACAAAACCAAAGAATCTAGATGAACTCTGGGAGGCATGTAAGGCTGCATTCTTTGCTATTCCTGATGACTTCATTAATAAATTGTATAAGTCATTGTTGAACCGCATGGATGCAGTCCTTCAAGCTCATGGAAGTCATACAAAATATTAAATATGACTCTAATAGCACCACAACTTCATTCACCAATGTTATGCAACATATATTTGCATTTTAAGTTCTGTGGGCGACAAAACTTTTGTCTTGACAAAATCTGACCATTCTGTGTCCATTAAATGATCATTATTTCTGCATTGATGTCAATTTATTTTCTTAACCTAAACCACATTTCGGAGGGTTTCAGCTTTCAAAAGAATAATTTATACAACCAATGGATGAATTTAACGTCAGGTTATAAGCTTTTATTTACATAACATGGATAAGCGACATAACTTCTGTCAGGGAGTGTATGCATAAGATCATCTAAACAAACTTGATGCATTTTGGAAACAAGTCCTGTGGATCAATTAGGTTAAAATAGAACTGTTTGGCCGCAATGGTCAAAGGTATGTGTTGAGAAATAAGGGCACAGAATTTCAGAAAAAGAACATCTTGCCGACCATTAAGCTTGGGGGTGGATCAATCATGCAAAGGGTTTGTGTTGCAGCTAATGGCACGGGAAAAAACATTTCACAGGTAGCGGGAAGAATGGATTCAACTAAATTTAAAAAAAACCTTGATGAAAACATAACTCCGTCTGTAAAAAAGCTGAAGTTGAAAAGAGGATGGCTTCTACAAATGGATAATGATCCTGAACACACATCAAAATCCACAATATGTTATAGAACGTCCGTGCAGAAAAATGTATGTGGGACGCACTAAGCGGCCACTTAATAAGCGTATAGGGGAACATCTTCGCAATATAAGATCTAAGTCTGACAATCATCCTCTATCTAGACATTTTTCATCTGTTCACAAGGGGTCTTTGCGGGGTATTAAAATAATGGGTATCAAAAAGGTCCATAAACACTGGCGCAATGGGGATTTTATTAAATTAATGTCAAAAGAAGAAACCAGGTGGATTTTTGAATTGGACACATTAAAACCGAGGGGACTTAATAATGAGGTGGAACTGTTTGCTTTTGATTAACATCATCTGTTTGTACTAGCTATTCATTGCTGAGCCAAGGGTATTTAACCCTACCGAGTGCATGATGAGCCATCCCTGAGGAAGGAATCCATGCTATTCCGAAACTAGTTGGAATTTTGGCTCAAGCAGCAGTCTTGTTATCAGACATCACGTGACTGCGCACCTCACGTGATCTGGATTATCAATGCAGGTCCTGCCGGACTCACACCACGCTGATCGCGGGTGTCTACAGTCTATAATGCGGCTGGTATGCTGACCGCCATTGGACTGTGTCTACTTTGGTGAGTGATCATCTATGCTCTTTTCCCTGCTCTCACGCCATTCACGCGGGATCTATCACTATCGGAGAATTATCGGGCGTTTTCCTGCACCTGGAGCCTGATACCGGCCGGAACAGAGCTCGGTGTTTGATTTGTATTTTATCTACTGATTGAGAGACTTCCTAAATGATTAGCAAGTATATGCCGCTGGCTTCTACCGCTTAAAAGTCCGCTCTCAGTGGTGAATCTACTGCTTAAAAGTCTGTTCACATTAGTGAACCACCGGGCGTTTCCCACTGCACTCCTATTCAGAGTCTGATCCATCAATACTCAGTATCTTCTAACATCTAATGCTTATGAGTTTATTGCCTTGATCCTACAGGTAACTATATATATATTTTTATTCTCCATTGATTCACAGCGCGAGTATCATTTTGTTTAAATTGTTTAATTTCATCCCTGGTGGTGTGGGGGTTTCTTACTCACTGCTGAATCAACCCTGCACACTAGCGCCGTTGGTATATTATATATATTTAATAATAATAATAATTTTATTTCTATAGTGCCAACATATTCCGCAGCACTTTACATTATAGAGGGGACTTGTACAGACAATAGACATTACAGCATAGCATAGCAATAAACACTTAGATCAAAACAGATACCAAAAGGAATGAGGGCCCTGCTCACAAGCTTACATTCTATAAGGGAAAAGGGGAGACCCGAAAGGTGGATGGTAACAATTGCTTTTATTGTTTTTATGGTTTGGACCTTCCCTAGTGTAAGAATCGGGTGTTCCTGTTGCTGCATGAACCAGTTAACAGTCTAAATATGTAAAAGAGTACAGACACAGAGGGCTATTAAATGCAAAAACCATGTGAGAACATGATACAAGGTGCCTGGTTATGGTAAAAAATTTAGAAATGAGCCACACAGGAATATTTACGTTAATGTGGTGAGGTGATAGGCCAGTCTGAACAAATGAGTTTTTAAGGCACGCTTAAAACTGTCGGGTCTGGGGATTAATCGTACTAGCCTGGGTAGTGCATTCCAAAGAATTGGCGCGGCTCGTGAAGAGTCTTGGAGACGGGAGTGGGAGGTTCCGATTAATTAGGATGTTAACCTCGGGTCATTAGCAGAACGCAGGGCACGGGTAGGGTGGTAGGCTGAGACGAGGGAGGAGATGTAAGGTGGTGCTGAGCCATGGAGGGCTTTGTGGGTGAGGGTATTAAGTTTATACTGAATTCTGGAGTGGATGGGTAGCCAGTGTAAGGACTGGCACCAGGAAGAGGCATCGGTATAACGATTGGTGAGGAATATGATCCTAGCTGCTGCATTCAGGACGGATTGGAGATAATTTCCAGTCGGATATGGTCAATTTTTTCTTTGAAATAATTAGCCAGATCATCAGCATGGAGATCCGTGGTTGGGGCCTGCACTCTTGGGTTAAGTAGGGAATGAAAAGTGTCAAAGAGACGTTTCGGGTTATTGGATAGTGAGGTGATAAGGGAGTTGAAATAGCTTTGTTTTGAAAGGTGAAGGGAAGTCTTGTATGTTTTAAGCATAAAGGTATAGTGGATGAAATCTTCAGGTAGATTGGATTTTCTCCTCAGACGTTCTGCGCACCTGGAGCACCGCTGTAGGAAGCGTGTTCGCAGTGTGTGCCAGGGTTGTCACCGTCTGTGCCTAGGTGTTCTATGTATAGGAGGTGCAGTTTCATCCAGGGCACTTTGAAGTGTTTCATTGTAATGCTTCAGTGCAGAATCAGGACATGAAAGGGAGGAGATAGGGGCCAATGAAGACTGCAAGTTCTTCATAAGTTTCTGGGTGTTAATGGCCTGTATGTTTCTATAAGTATGGGCAGTGGGGGTGACCTGGGCAGAATGGCAGTTCTTGATAGAGAATGATAGAGGGTTGTGGTCAGAGAGCGGAAGAGGGGAGTTTGTGAAATCATCCACTGAGCAAAGCCGGGAGAAGACCAAGTCGAGGGAGTTTCCGTCTTCATGCGTGGGGGAGTTAATATCAGCGAGAGGCTGAAAGAGGAGGTTAGCGATAAAAGGTGAGAAGCAGATGTTGAGAGGGGAAGGGCAATGGGAATTTTGAAGTCTCCCATGATGAGGGTGGGGATGTCACAGGAGAGATAGTGTGGAAGCCAGGTGGCAAAGTGATTCATAAATTGATAGAAGGGGCCCGGAAGATTCTACACCACCGCCACTCACATGGAGAAGGGGACGTAGAGTCTGACAGCATGGACCTCAAAAGAAGGGAAGACAAGTGAGGGTACTTGAGGGATAACTTGAAAGGTACATTTGGGTGATAGGAGCAAACCAATGCCTCCACCTGCTCTGTTGTCCGATCTTGGGGTATGAGAGAAGTGTAGTCCACCATAAGAAAGAGCAGCAGCAGCGGTAGTGTCTGACTGCTGGATCCGGATTTCAGTAAGAGCCAGAAGGTGAAGAGAATTGGAAAGGAAGAGGTCATGGATGAAGGAGAGTTTATTACACACTGAGTGAGAATTCCAAAGGGCACAATTAAAAGAGATAGAAGGCATGCAGGCAATATTAATAAGATTAGAGGGGTTTCTAAGTGTAGCAGTTGGGGGGTTCGACTTAGTATGACATGGGGGGCCGGGGTTGGGAGAGATGTCTCCTGCGACTAGAAGAAATAGGATAGAAAGAGTGAACAGATGGTTAAGTGATTTGTGAGAGTGTCTCTTGTGTTGGATGGTGCGAGTGAATGGATCAGTGCTGTTTAGTAATGTGAAAAGAGCGTGAGTGCTATACATAGGAGAGGAAAGGACAGAGGGGCCGATATGGATGGTAAAGAGAAAGATTTTGTGAATTTTGTGTATGAAGGTATTCAGTTTGTTTTGTCACATAACGCTTTTGTTTTTCTGGATACTTGGTTTTTACAAAAAGTCGGTGCTGCAAGGGGACTCCGGCTCATGGCTAATTTATTTCTAGGTGTCTTTGAGGAAAAATTTGTTAATTCATTATCTAATGAATTTTTGAGACATCAAATTATTTGTGAGATATGTGGACGATATCTTCATGGTATAGGATGGTCCCCAGGATTCTTTTGACAATTTTGTCACACACCTTAATCAGGTTAATACCATGAACATGTCGTTCACTTCCAAATTTGGTAGTTCTGTCTTGGAATTTTTAGACGTTTTGATTGAAATTAAGGAAGGTTCAATACACACCACTGTGTACCGAAACCGTCGGCCACAAATTCCTTGTTGCACTTTAGGAGTTTCCACCCTCCTTATACAAAACACTCGCTTCCATACAGTCAATTTTTGAGGTTAAAAAGAATAAACAACACAAGGGAAGGTTTTCTTCAGCAATCATGTGATTTATTTGGTAGATTAAAGGTAAGGGGCTACCCGGAGACAGTGCTGAGAGAAAATTTCAGTAAAGCCAACAAGTATTCCCCTAATGCTGGAATTCTACATCAGGAAAATAAAAAATGCAAAAAAGGCAAAAGATTTGTTTTTTTTTCAGTATGGCCCCTTGGATAATATTATTCGTTCAGTAATCAGAAAAAACTGGCATAATCTACAGCATGAGAGGGATCTGTCTGAGATTGTTGCTAGACGTCCATTGATCTCATGCAAGCGTAGTACCAGTTTGAAGGATATGCTAGTTAAAAACTGCTTCCAAAACGATAATCATGATTGGCTGAGTGAAGGTGTCCACAAAGGAAATTTCAGATGTGGGCATTGTCCGCTTTGCAGATACCATCTGACAGGTTGTCATTTGCAAATAGGATCGATATCCCATAGAATTTTTGATATTATTTCATGCAGAACAGACCATGTAGTTTATGTGTTATTTTGCCCTTGCAGATATTTCTACATAGGCAAAACAATTCGCCCTTTATATGTCAGATTTAGAGAGCAGTATAAATCAATTTCTTCGGGAAAAGGAGTTCCCCGTCTTATAAATCATATTAGGGAATGTCATGAAGGTGATCCACAAGTATTATTTTTTGCAGGGCTAGAGAGGTTTGTTCAGCCCCCGCAAGGGGAAGATTTACATAGGCTCCTCCTCAAGACAGAGGCGAGGTGGATTCTGCGAACAGGTGCAGTGCATTCCACTGGCTTCAATGACAAGATCGGTATGTCTGTTTTTCGTTAATTTTCTGTTTTTCTGCAAATCCTTGTCTTTTTTTTGCTCGATATCATGCTTTTAATTATGTTTTAATTTTACAGTTTCTATTGTGTGTGTTATTCATTATCATGTTGTTCTGGATGGGGGAGGTACACTCCCTGCTGTGGGTATATACCTCCGTCTTTTCCTTTGGTTTTATAACCCGTAGAAGCTCAACAGTGCGAAACGGCCGTCATCAGCCGCACGCTCCTCCTCACTTTCTCCCTATGAAGATGCTGTAACCGGTTTGTTAAATCCCATGCCCATCGTGCTTCTTTTTTACGCTGCATAAAATTACCTCTGATGTGGTTTTCCAAGCCGCAGCATGTCAATTCCTCTTGTGGGAATGCTTAGTCTTCTTTGCAGAACTTCCCCATAGACTTCCATTAGATGCGCTAAATCCTCAGTTAAATAAAAGCACATGCATTGTAATTGCATTAACACAGGTGTTTTTAGCCTGGTATAACCCAATAAATAATATAAAAAAGACACGTGGTATACTCCCTATTTTTGGTAGCTAACTTGATTATTCGAACGCAATGGGTTGTTTAATGACAGTGGTGTTTCTGACCAGTACATTCCTCACCAGGTCTCTTGTTTGAGGATCTTAACAAAAACCTTTCTATATTTCAGCTTTTCAAAGCATTGTGCGTGTAACAACTTAATATTGAGGTGAACTAGCCACATCTAGACTAGAGGGTTTAGTTTGAGGTTACAAAAATCCATGAACTGATAATTCCATATTGTATTACATGGCTTACGAGGTCTGAGCTAAGGAGCTTACTGAAGCTCTCAAAATCTTAAATGTAATTTCATAAAGTAGAAAAAAATATAGTATACAATGAAATTCTACATCCTCCTGTCCTGGTGACAAATGTGTCAGTAAAAGAGCAGGAATCAAGACTAGTCACTTTATGGTCAGTAGCCTAATAATGACTCAATAAAACCACTTGATATAAGAGGTAATAAATGACCTTGTGCTTCTCTTCTATAAACTGTAATGTTTCCTAAGGGAAGGAGAATGCTTTATTAGATTCAGAGGGATTAGTGCTAGCAGTGTCATATTGATTATGTCCATGCATCCTCTTATATCACTACTACTGTGACTGTTGTTATTATATCATTGACGTTATCTTCTTCTTCATTGTTCTGCCAGTGATTAACCACCGGCCGTTGTGTCAGTCGGCGGCTTTCTCATTGTGAACACAGGAGCACTCTGTCAAATGAGCATTCTTGTGTTGGGAGAGTCAGTTAAGATGGTTGTGGGCCAAATGTTCGGCCAAACCATTGTCATCTAACATGTATGGCCAGCTTTATTTTACCCTGGTCAAATTTCTAAATTTAGGCTTGATCAATAAGGTCAAAATTGTCTCTGTCACTAAGGGGTTAAGGAACTTTCTGCCACATGATGTTGTAATGGTTAATTCACTGAAAAAAGGTCTGCATGCTTTTTTAAAAAAATATAATACATATTACAAGATATGGCCACTAGATTCTGTGATAGGGCGTTGATCCAGGGAAGTAATCTGATTGTCGCACGTGGAGCCGAGAAGGAAGGATGGGACATTTAACATCTGCCTCTTGGGGTTTTTACCTTCCTCTGGATCAACATGCTAGGCTATAGGTTGAACTCAATGAAATTACGTATGTCTACCTTCAGCTTTAAAACTATGAAATTATATTGGCACGGTAGGCTGGAACTGGAATGTAAAAGAAGCTGCAGTCACTGTTCTGCTGTTACCTAATGTATTGTACTCCAGTTACTTCCAGAGCTGCTGTCACCGTTCTGCTATTATATAATATATTGTACTCCAGTTAATCCCAGAGCTGCAGTCACTGTTCTGCTTTTACCTAATGTATTGTAGTCCAGTTACACCCAGAGCTGCGGTTACTGTTCTGCTCTTACCTAATGTATTATACTCCTGTTACAGCCAGAGTTGCAGTCACTGTTCAGATCTTACCAAATGTATTGTACTCAAGTTACACCCAGAGCTGCAGTCACTGCTCTGCTGTTACCTAATGTATTGTACTCCAGTTACACCCAGAGCTGCTGTCACTGTTCTGTTGTTATCTAATGTATTGTACTCCAGTTAATCCCAGAGCTGCAGTCACTGTTCTGCTTTTACCTAATGTATTGTAGTCCAGTTACACCCAGAGCTGCAGTCACTGTTCTGCTGTTACCTAATGTATTGTACTCCAGTTACACCCAGATCTGCAGTTACTGTTCTACCGTTACCTAATGTACTCTTGTTACACCCAGAGCTGCAGTCACTGTTCTGCTGTTACCTAATGTACTGTACTCCAGTTACACCCAGATCTGCAGTCACTGTTCTGCTGTTGTCTAATGTATTGTACTCCAGTTACTCCCAGAGCTGCAGTCACTGTTCTGCTTTTACCTAATGTATTGTAGTCCAGTTACACCCAGAGCTGCAGTCACCATTCTGCTCTTACCTGATGTATTATACTCCTGTTACAGCCAGAGCTGCAGTCACTGTTCAGATCTTACCTAATGTATTGTACCCCAGTTACACCCAGAGCTGCATTCACTTTTCTGCTGTCACCTAATGTATTGTACGCAAGTTACACCCAGAGCTGCAGTCACCATTCTGCTCTTACCTAATGTATTATACTCCAGTTACACCCAGAGCTGCATTCACTTTTCTGCTGTCACCTAATGTATTGTACTCCAGTTACACCCAGAGCTGCAGTCACTGTTCCGATCTACCTAATGTATTGTACTCCAGTTACACCCAGAGCTGCATTCACTTTTATGCTGTCACCTAATGTATTGTACTCTAGTTACACCCAGAGCTGCAGTCACTGTTCAGATCTACCTAATGTATTGTACTCCAGAATATGTACAGGACTGTGCCTGTGTAATGAGCGACGCAGCAGTGATGCCTTTAACGGCTGTAATGTGCCTGTACAATAAGCAATGCGGCCGTGTTGCCACGACGACTAAGCAACTGTCGCTGATTGGTCATGGCCTAACTGCCGCGACCAATCAGTGAGGTGGGATTTCCATTACAGACAGACAGACAGAATTAGACAATTATATAGTAGATATACAGTATATACAGTATATATACCTCGTGTATATATATATATATATATATATATTTTTTTTCACTAAAATACTGTTTTAGCATCAACTTTATAATTACACTTTCTCCTAAACACTTTGATACCCCATCTGTGGTAAAAACCTAATGTTTGGTACATGACAAAACTCGAAAAGCAAAGAGTACTACTTAATTTTTTAAAAGCAAATTTGCACACTGTATTGTTAAATTTGCAGAGCCCCTGAGGTGCCAAAAACTCAGAAATGAGCAACTGACCCCATTTGGTAAACTAAACCCCACAAGGTATTCATCTATGGGGTGATGCCCTCTACTGTATGTTCTCAGAAACTACTATTTGGCCATACGGCAGCGCTGAGCAGAAATGAGCACTATTTGGCTTTTGGAGCATAGAACTGCTAGAATTGTTTCTCTGCGGCATTTGTAGAGCCCTGAAGGTGCCAGAATAATAGGAAAAAATAAAAGTGACCCCATTACAGAAATTGCCCCTCTCAATGAATTCATTTATGGCTTCAGTAACTATTTTGTAATATTCAAGCCATACTTTTATTAATGGAAAATTGCAAATATGACAGTTTAGTGCCCATACATTGTGCTCCAAGCAGTATGGAGCCCCCATATATCCTAGCGCCCCATACATTGTGCCCAGCTTGCGCTTCTGGAAACATGCATCCTGTTAGTTGTTAACCGTGCTCTCCCCACAACAATAATGCCAAACATATGGCCGCTTACTGTTGTTTAGGCACAGGATTTGGGAGAACAGATTTGACTGGATTGTATTTGAGGGGGTGGGAGCCATGTAACTTTTCCACAGTCTTTGTTCTACCAGTAACATGGGAACCCCTATATTAAATGTCAGACCTAAGAGGGGGGCTGGTTTTATGCTGGATAAGTTAAGGTTTTTATTTGACATATTTTGGGGTACATAACATTTTTTTTTACTGTTTTCAATATAAGGCTGTGATCATATTTCAGGTCTGTACGCTGAGCACTTATGACAAGATCTCCTCGTAAATTCCACAAAAATGCCATTCAGACAAAACTCCTGACGGAACCACTCACTTTAATGAGGTAGATGGAAACATTTTGACCTCTGTTTGGTGTCTGTGTAAGCAGGTTGTATAATGCAGTGACGCAAGAGAGGCAGAGCAAGGGTTAACAGTTTTAATTTAACACGGGATACTCCATGCAGGGAGATAAACAGTTAAATGAGGGTCAAACTGTTCAAGGGTAGGCAGTAGGTAGAGTTAATGAGCAATAAATAAGATAGCGGCAGTTCCTTAAATCACTTATCGTGTCAAAGGCTTCCCAGTCTGCTGCTGAAGCTTGGAGGGTGGCGGTGCTGACAACTGCCAGCGCAGTGCTGTTCCACTGGGGTCCTACAAACAATGGTCCGTCTTCTGGTGGCAGCGGTCGGTCTATGGTATCTTCCAATGAGCCCCTAGTCCATAAGTTGGCACATTGGGATGAGCTGGGCCACGGTACTTGCAGGGTCCAACGCAAGGTAATCAGAAATGGGCCAGGTAGGCTGCCGAAGTTTGTCTGCTACCCGGCTCTTTGTAGGCGACCCATGCGCTGTACTTTCAGCCACGGGGCACATGGTACCTCTCAGTCGCGCCGAGGCAGGGCACCCGACACCCCGCTCTCTGAAAGTCATTCTGGTGATGGCGGGAGCTGGCGGGCACGGACTGACACGGCGCGGGTGTTCGGGGAACGAAGCACACTCAGCCTGCTGCATGCTGCCTTACTGCACCAAAACTAACTGCTGTCCGGGCCCTTATGCCTTCCCCCGTACAACAGGGGACGCAGCTCCTGCAGTTCCGGACCTGGCATGGTACAAGCGCCCGCTGTCCGATAGTTCTCCTTACATCTGTTCCAATGTTCCCCAACTTTTATGCGTTCACAGAACGGTGGTCAACCATACTTATGCTATAAAAAGACACCTGCAATTATGAGACACTGCTGGAACAGAGACCAGAGTCCAAAGAGACACAATGTGCCTCATAAGTGAGTAATTTCGTCTGGGGTTTTTGGGATTTACATGTAAACCCCAATGTAAATGCTCAGTGGAGAGCAGAGGATAAATGTGAATAGAGCTTTATTCAGATTTTTGTGAGGTAAAATGAATAAACAGACAATAATACAAGAATAGTTTTTATTTTTGCATGGTTCACAATGCTGTATTAGTGACAAGGCAACTTTACACTTTGGGTCAGTGTGATTACAGCGGGGGTGGGCACTTAATTTTCCCAAGGGACCACATAGGAAACTGGCACTGAACCAATCGGCTGAACTTAAAGGGGCAGTCCAAAACCAAAGGTGAATTTCATATTAAATGTATATATATTCAGTGTTTCAGTGTAATAATAATCTAATCTTGTTTTCTAATATACTTCTATGAAAATTCCCTAGCATACCTTCTACATTCTGACTTTCTGTTGTGTTTTTTTTAAACATCCCATGACAGTTTGTTTGAGATTCACCAGTGCATTCTGGGATACTCGAATGAGCTGTCATCAGGGGGCAGAAGCTGCGGTCACTGCCACAGCCTCTGTGCCCTCTCTGAAAAAAGGCGTCATCAGTGATGTCTGTTTTGGAGGTTCGGCTAGTCCTGCTCACCTGGTAATGCGTCGTACGTAAATTCTGATGCTTACTCAGTATGAGTTTTCTGTGCTATATTCCTTTGAATGCACAGTGACAGTGCGCTCCTGTAATACTTATGTATGGTATAAGGACTTCAATGGCGTAGGGCAATGACGGCAGAGACACGCTTAGTGAAGCAAGTGATTTATATATAATTGTGCACCATAAACGTGGAAATACATAACGGGTTCAGAGCACAGACATACAGCAGCACATAGCAAAAGGTTCAGCAAGGATGGTAAGTTATTAAGAGTCACTGAGTATGGAATATAACTGGGTATTGCGGGCAAAGTCCAGAGTATAACAAATGTCCAGCAGGATAATGTTCAGCGGGCATCGGGTAACAGCTACTAACCAGTATAGCAAACAGAAGTCCAGTTGTAGCGAGCCTCTGGTATGATGAGTCCGGTGGAGATCCAGTAAGGGGACCTTCAGTGGGCACAAACACTAACCGGGTACGGTAGCCAGAAGTCCAGCGGTATCCAGAGGTCCAGAGAGCTGAAGTTTCAAGCAGGAAGCAGGGTTGTTCCAGAGTCACAAGATCTGGGAGAGTGGCAGGGCAGGAGCACACCAGGAATCAATATACTCAAGCGATTTGCTTGTGCTTAGGGGCGGGTTTTTATGCAGCTGGGGAGGAAGTGATGTAAACGAAAACTCCATCTTAACTAAGGGCAGCTAAGAGGAAGTGATGCGACAGGACCGAAAACTCCATCTTAACCAAGGGCAAAAGTTCATTCAAAACAGACCGGAAAGTCCTAGGATCCTGACAGTACATCCCTCCCAAAAAACGGCCTCAGGACGGAACAGGACCGGGCTTGTCCAGGTACCTCCGATGGAACTGAGCAATCTTCCTAGATGCGTTGATGTTGTCAACGGGTTCCCAGGAGTCGTCCTTGGGTGAATAGCCTTGCCAGCGAACCAGGTATTGCAGCCGTCGCCGATGGAGACGGGAGTCGAGAATGGCTTCAACGACAAATTCTTCTTGGCCATCTACCATCACCGGGGGAGGAGGTGGTACAACACGTCCCTGAAAGGTATTAGGAGTTACCGGTTTGAGCAGAGAAACATGAAAGACCGGGTGCACCTTCATAGTCCGTGGTAACTTCAGCCGACAGGCCACGGAGTTCACAATCCCGGAGATCCTGAATGGGCCGATGTATTTTTGCCCCAGCTTCTGTGAAGGGACACCAAGCTTCAGGTTTTTGGTGGACAACCAAACAGAGTCCCCTACCTGGTACGAGGGTGCCGGTCGCCTGTGAGCGTCTGCCGAGTCCTTGTAATGTCGCTGAGCAGTTGTCAAGGTGTCTTTCAGGACCTCCTGAACTCGTTGCAACTCCGTCACCCTGTCTCTAACCGCGGGTACAGGGACTGCGACCGGAGACCTAGGCAGAATACTTGGATGGTAACCCAGGTTTGCAAAAAAGGGTGTTACCTTCGTGGAACTACTCTGGGTGTTGTTGTAGGAGAATTCTGCCAGAGGAAGGAGCTTCACCCAATCGTCCTGTAGATGACTCACGTAACATCTCAGGTATTGTTCCAGGGTCTGGTTGGTCCCTTCCGTCTGTCCATTCGTCTGAGGATGGTAGGCAGAAGATAGACACACATTAATTTGGAGTGCAGAACAAAACCCCTTCCAGAACCTAGAGGTGAATTGAACACCTCGGTCAGAGATGATCTGATCCGGAACCCCGTGTAAACGAAATACGCTCCGTACTACCAGGTCAACAGTCTCTGCGGCCGAGGGGAGGCCAGTACAGGGGATGAAATGGGCGGCTTTGGTCAACCGGTCTACCACTACAAGGATAGTAGTGCTGCCACTTGATGGAGGCAGATCCACAATAAAATCCATGGAGATGGACCCCCAGGGGCGAGACGGCACGGGTAAAGGCTGAAGGAGGCCTGTAGGAGCCATACGAGGGACCTTGCACCGGGCACAGATCACACATGATGTGACGTAGTCTTTCACATCTTTCATACAGGTAGGCCACCAGAAGAACCGGGTCAAGAACTCCTGAGTTTTTTGTACCCCCCCTATGTCCTGCCACCATGGAGTCATGAACCAATTTAAGGACTCGAAGTCTTACAGCCTCCGGGACATACAGGCGATGTTCTCGTAACCACACACCATTCCGAAGAACAAGTGCCACGTCGCTCGGGGGGGCAGCAAGGAATACATCACCATCATAGGCCTGCTTGATGTCCTTCCATAAGTCCTGGTCCTGGATCACTCCGATGAAGTTGGAATCAGACAACACGGTTTGAGATGATGATGAAGGCACAGGGTCCGAGGTGTGGAGACGGGATAAGGCATCAGCCTTTCCGTTACGGGAACCTGGTCGATATGTGACAACAAAATTAAATTGATTAAGAAAAAGGCTCCACCTGGCTTGCCGTGGGGACAGACATCTGGCAGATTTCAAAAATTCCAGGTTGCGGTGATCTGTGAGTACCACCACTTGTTGTGCCACTCCCTGTAAGTGGTGCCGCCATTCTTTGAAAGCAGACACGATCGCCAGCAACTCCTTGTCTGCAACATCATAATTCCTCTCCGCAGGGGACAACCGTCGAGAAAAGAAAGCACATGGGTGCAGTAAAGCTTTGTCCCCAGTTCTCTGGGACAGAACTGCTCCCAGAGCATAATCAGAGGCATCGACTTCTACAAGGAACGGAAGTGAGGGGTCTGGGTGAATCAGAATTGGTGCTGATGTAAAACAAACCTTGAGATGGTCAAAAGCCTCCTGAGCCTGGACGGACCACACAAACCTCTGGCCCTTCTTGGTTAATGCGGTAATAGGGCAGACAATTTCTGAGAAATTACGGATGAAACGCCTGTAGAAGTTGGCAAATCCGACGAATCGTTGCACCTCTTTGATGGTACCCGGTACCGGCCATTCCAATATTGCTTTTATCTTGCTGGTTTCCATATTTAGACCCTGTGGAGAAATGACATACCCTAGAAATTGAATATTAGTACAATGAAATTCACATTTCTCAAGCTTGATGTACAGGCGGTTATCACGTAGGCGAGCAAGGACCGTTTTGACATGCTCTTGATGTTCCTGTAAAGAATTAGAATAAATCAAAATATCGTCCAGGTAGATGACCATGAACTGGTCCATAATGTCCCTGAATATATCGTTCACCAAGTGTTGGAATGTTGCGGGGGCGTTGCAAAGGCCGAAGGGCATGACTAAATACTCAAAATGTCCGTATCTACACCTGAATGCTGTCTTCCACTCATCCCCTGGACGGATACGGAGCAGGTTATACGCCCCTCGGAGATCTAACTTGGTGAAAATTGTAGCCTGTTGGACCCTTTCTAATAATTCGGGGATCAGGGGCAATGGGTACCGGTTCCGGATGGTGATCTTGTTGAGCTCCCGGTAATCTATGCAAGGGCGCAGAGTTCCTTCCTTCTTTTTTACAAAGAAGATGGGTGCCCCTGCGGGTGAGGTAGAGGGACGAATGAAACCCTTGGCAAGATTCTCATCAATATATTCTTTTAGGGCGTGTAGTTCAGGGGCCGCCAACGGGTACACATGACCAAACGGTATCTCCGCTCCGGGTAATAAGTCTATAGGACAATTGTAAGGTCTATGTGGGGGGAGCTGATCAGCATTCTGTTTATTGCAGATGTCAAGAAAGTCATGATAGACCGGGGGCAGAACGGGTACCTGTACATTGTCCTCCATAGCATGCGTTGTTGGAGCCGGTTCAGTTGGTTTTACGGCAGGAGCAGTCTGGGATGGGAAGGAAATCTCTTTTGTCTCCCAGTTGATGACTGGATTGGTAGCCCGAAGCCAGGGGATTCCTAAAATGACTGGAAAATGTGGAGATGAAATTAACATAAAGACAAGGGTCTGCTGCTGACCTGGTTTGATCATACATTTGAGGGGTACAGTCGCTTTATCCACGGGTCCGGAAGTCAATGGGGACCCGTCCACGGTTTCCATGGTAACTGGGAATGCTCTCTGCTGAGACGGGATACCGTGTTTCCTAGCAAAAGAGAGATCCATGAAATTCCCCCCAGCCCCAGAGTCAATCATTGCAGCCGTAGGAATTAGCTGTTTCTTCCATTTTATTTGTATAGGGAGCGAGCAGTGGGTGGATCTCCCTTCAGAGTCCTTAGCTGCAGTGGATAGTACTGTGGAGGGAAATACCGCATCCAGGTGGGAACTAGCTTCGGAGGCTTCGGATTCTATGTCGGTACTATCATATTCGGCTACAGCCGCCAAGATCTTATTGGAACGATTAGGACGCCTTGGACAGTCAATAAGGAAATGGTCTGATTTGCCGCAATAAAAACATAGCCGTTCACGGAGCCGATGTTCGCGGCGTTCCTGGTTCTCTCGGTTTTGTACAGAGTCCACTTGCATGGGAACCTCCGCAGGCTCTCGTGGTGTCTTAGGAACAGGTTCCCTGGTAGGTGACGGAAAGTCAGGTACCTGGTTAAGTGCTGCCCATCTTTCCTGTCTGCGCTCTGTTAAACGGGTATCAATGCACACACAGTGTTGAAGGAACAGGTCAAGATCATCGGGTGATTCGGCACGGGCTAACTCATCCTTGATGGCACCGGACAGTCCCTTTTTAAATACCGACAACAACGCATTGTTACCCCAGTCAGTGTCCACCACCAGTCTTTTGAAGTCGGTGACATATTCAATCACAGGCCGCTTGCCTTGCCGTAAAGAAAGGAGAGCCGTTTCAGCAGTATTACGGCGGTTCGGATCGTCGAACATCAGTGCCATAGCTGTTAGAAAATCCTCTAAGCAGTTCAACCGCACGTCCCTGGTCTCAATCATCGGGTTAGCCCAGGCCAGGGCACGTGAAGTCAGCATCATGATTATGCATAATACTTTAGATCGATCCGATCGGTAATAGTCAGTATTCACATCAAAGAATAGCATGCACTGATTAATGAAGCCACGGAACTGACTGCGCTCACCATTAAAGCGGAAGGGAGGTAATTTAGGCATACTGGGAGCAAATCTGGGTGAGGTACGGTCGGCCACCTGAGCCTCCACCTTGCCTTGTAGCTCCTGCATAGCTGTGAACTGGTGGTTATGATTCAGCCGTCCCTCGATATCTCCAAGCCTGGCGTGCACAGCATCCATGTCCTGCTGTAAGGAGTGGATCAAGGAGTATAGCTGATCCAATCGTGCCTCTGACATTGCCCCAGCGAAGTCCTCTAAAAAGGGCTTGAGTATAATGTAATACTTATGTATGGTATAAGGACTTCAATGGCGTAGGGCAATGACGGCAGAGACACGCTTAGTGAAGTAAGTGATTTATATATAATTGTGCACAATAAACGTGGAAATACGTAACGGGTTCAGAGCACAGACATACAGCAGCACATAGCAAAAGGTTCAGCAAGGATGGTAAGTTATTAAGAGTCACTGAGTACGGAATATAACTGGGTATTGCGGGCAAAGTCCAGAGTATAACAAATGTCCAGCAGGATAATGTTCAGCGGGCACCGGGTAACAGCTACTAACCAGTATAGCAAACAGAAGTCCAGTTGTAGCGAGCCTCTGGTATGATGAGTCCGGTGGAGATCCAGTAAGGGGACCTTCAGTGGGCACAAACACTAACCGGGTACGGTAGCCAGAAGTCCAGCGGTATCTAGAGGTCCAGAGAGCTGAAGTTTCAAGCAGGAAGCAGGGTTGTTCCAGAGTCACAAGATCTGGGAGAGTGGCAGGGCAGGAGCACACCAGGAATCAATATTCTCAAGCAATTTGCTTGTGCTTAGGGGCGGGTTTTTATGCAGCTGAGGAGGAAGTGATGTAAACGAAAACTCCATCTTAACTAAGGGCAGCTAAGAGGAAGTGATGCGACAGGACCGAAAACTCCATCTTAACCAAGGGCAAAAGTTCATTCAAAACAGACCGGAAAGTCCTAGGATCCTGACAGTTCCCTTGCTGGCTCTAAGGAGAAGAGATGACCCGGCAGGAACCAGTCCAGTCTCTGAAACAGATGATGCTTATTTTCAGGGTGGGGAAAATAGCTGAAGTAGCTGTGGCAGTGACCGCAGACTCTGCCCCCTAATATCTTCCCATGTGCGTACCCCAAAATGCACTGGGATTCTCAAACAAAATGTCAATGGAAGTTAAAAAAACACAAGCAGACAGGAAGTTAGAGTAGAGAGGGAAAGGTAGAAATTTTTTAGCTGAAATACAGGGTGGTCCAAAAGTAGGTGGACGGAAAATACTAACATTTATTTTGATTTATATATAAAATTATATTTAGTAACACAAGCATAACATTGACATTTAACTTTTATCCTGAACAATAATACAAAAGTCCTTAAATTTTATCAACGTAGGTGCTCAAACTGTTTTCCATCACAATTTGCACAGCTTTGAAGTCTGCCTCTTACGCGTCAACAAACATTTTTGCACAAGGCTCTTTGGGTATTAATTTCTTGAAATGCATCTCTTATGTAATTTTTCAAATCTCTGACACTTTTTGGTTTTCGACTATAAACTTTGTCCTTGAGTACTCCCCAAAAGAAAAAAACCATTGGGGTCAAGTCTGGTGAACGTGACGGCCAATCAAGTGGGCCTTTTCGGTCAATCCATTTAATAGGAAATGTTTCATCAAGACTACTCTTGAATAATGTGGAGGGGCCCCATCTTGTTGGAAATAAAGGTTATTTGAATTAGGCTGTTGCTGTAACTGGGGAACAACTTGATTCATTAGAATTTCGAGATACTTATCTCCTGTGACTGTTCCATAAAAAAAAATGGTCCAAAAACACCAAAACTTGAAATACCACCCCAAACATTGACACCAGGCTCATTTTGGTGTTGCTCTAATGTTAAATGCATGTTCTCATTATACCAGTAAATATAATTATGTCTGTTAATATAGCCAGAAAATGTTATCTAAAATTACTGGATTTTCTTCAATTTCGTTAAGCATAATCTCACTAAATTGCAGCCGCCTGTCTGGATCATCCTCCAATAAACCGTGAATTAGATGTGGACGATAAGCTTTCCACCCTGTTCTGCCCATTCTGCGCAGCAAGATATTTTAAGTGCTGTTCCAGCTATGGCCATAAGGTGTCATAGTTGCCCCTTTCTCTTTCTTATTCATGTGTTTGGAATCTTCTGTTCCCCCAAATGGTTAACTGTTCAGAACCACCCCTTCTTCATGCCCAGTTTTGCAGCATGTAACCATTCCTACCTAACTCCTGAGTAGCCCACATGTGCTCAGCTCCATGCAAAATCACTGCTTATAACAAATGGATTCTGGTAAGGTTCAATGCATTGATGTAAACTAAGCTATGCATCTGTGTTAGCTGGCCATAATGCATGCCTCACAATGTTTGCAATGCATGTTCAGTTCCTGTAATGCTAGTTCACTGCATGATAGTCATGCATCCTCTGTTCAGTGAGTGCAAAGCTGGCAGCCATTAGTTGTTTTAGATATCTTTCTCGTTTACTGCTGTGTATGTTGTATTGCTCAGCTTCTATAATGTATGCTACTGATATAACAACATCCTCTATCATTGCTACTGTTGTGATAGTACCCTGTACTGCTGTGATATTGTCTACCAGTACTGACATGCTGCATTATCTGTTTCTTATAGTTTTTACCTGAATCATCCACATTTTGAACAACGATCTCTGATATCAACTACAACTTTGTACAATAACCCCTGATCTCATCTACTACTGTGTTCTCCTATACCATCTGTTATCATCTCCCATTGTTGTCCATATCATCCCAATAAATAATAGACTTAAGCACCCATACAGTCTTGTTACCAGGAGTGGATGAAAGGTTTAGCCGTATGCTGGAATCAACACAGCGTCATACGTGGAAGAAGGCAGAACACACCCAATAGATTTCAGGATTCTCATGATGGAAGCTTATGAAATTCCCAATTCTAAAGAGACTCTTCTGATGGAATTTTTTGGACTCTGAACAAATGTTTCAGCAACAAGTTGTTTATTATTTTCTGTACAGGCTGTTTTGGGTCGACCTGTTTTTGGAGCATTAAGGATTGAGTCAGTGCCAATGAATTTGTCACAAATGCTGTAAATGATTCGTCTCTTTGGGGCTTGAGTACCAAATTTTTCAACCCAATTTGATCTAACTGTTCCAGCATTTTGAGATTTCCAATACATCCATTTTCTTTGATCTGTATTTAAATTATTTGCCATTATGGGTTATCTGAAAAGAAAACAGATTTGGGGGGAGATTTATCTGTGAAAACTGGATCTGTGAAACTGACTCAGTTGCCCTTAGCAACCATTCAGATTCCACCTTTCATTTTCCAAAGTGTCTGTGAAGAATGAAAAGTGGAATCTGATTGGTTGCTAAGGGCAACTGAGTCAGTTTCACTTTACACAATGGTTGATAAATCTCCCCCTCATAACCCTATTACACATACTGTCCACATACTTTTGGACCACCCTGTATATTAGAAAGTGATTAGATTATGAATAAAATTTAGTATGAAAGTCACCTTTGGTTTTGGATCAACCTTAATTCTGCATAATATTAATTTTGTCACTATAAAAAGCAGTTGCTTATGTGATGAAGTTTACATGAGCGTATAAAAAAAAATCGTCATTTTCATCTAGAAAAAGACAGCTTTCCATCTGTATTGTCATCCATATGGCACCCATTTTTAGACATCAGAAGTGAATAAAATTTTAAAGAAGAAATAGTGTCCTGTCTTATTAATGGAAATGTATTCATAAAAATCGGATGCTTTACGGATGATTCATATGGGATCCGTTTTTCTTATTTTTGCAAATCACTTCAACAGGCGAGTCTGATCCGAAATACAGAAGAGACCGGTGGGTTCTGTGACAATTCTCACACAGACGTTTTCAAGCTGTAATCTAAATAGCTCAATTCTATAACATTGCTCCTAGGGCTCTGTCTGAGGTCGGGTTTCTTTTTTTTCATAGACAGCACTTGGACAAATATTACAGTTGTGTGAACATAGACACAGCAAGAAAACATTCTGCAAAAATACTCTGCAGTAAAATATATGACAGTAATCAGCAAGTGCTGGATAACAAATACAGGGTATTTAGTCGATACGTTTTTTTGCAAATTTGTATTTGTTATCCAGCACTTGCTGATTACTGTCATATATTTTACTGCAGAGTATTTTTGCAGATCTGTTTTCTTGTTATGTCTCAGTTAGTGGGTGGTGTGAACGTTGTCTGACCAACTTGTTCACACTTGTGCATGTCACATGTGTTTTTAGTTGTGTGAACATAGCCTGACAATACTTGTTGCAATGAAGCTTATCGTAACATGTAATAGAAGTTGATCAAGCAATAAATTGGGAACATTGGAAAAAAGTTTTCTCCCACATCTACTCCACATGTAGAGATCCACATCACATATGGGCAGAAGCTGACAGGAGGGGGTGGGAATCCTTATTGCAGTCTATGGAGTGGATGTGATAAGCCACAGATCACAGGAGGAGCACTATGGGGGAATTAACCCTTACCTGTCCTGCACAGGACATACAATAGTACAAACTGGGAGCGAAGAGGGAGGTAAGGGTTAACTCTCACATACAAAGGTGAGGACTCAAACCTTATCCCTAACCCCCTGATTAAGCCAGTACATGTCCGGGCCCATCTGAAGTTTGCTAGAGAGCACTTGGAGAATATCATATCATCTGATGAAATCAAAGTAGAACTGTTTGGTAGAAACAAAACTTGTCATGTTTGGAGGAGACAGAATGCTGAGTTGCATTCAAAGAACACCATACCTACTGTGAAGCATGGGGGTGGCAACATCATGCTTTGGGGCTGTTTCTCTGCAAAGTGACCAGGACGACTGATACATGAAAGAATGAATGGGGCCATGTATTGTGAGATTTTGAGTGCAAACCTCCTTCCATCAGCAAGGGCACTGTAGATGAAAGGTGGATGGGTCTTTCAGCATGATAATGATCCCAAGCACACTGCCAGGGCAATGAAGGAGTGGCTTTATAAGAAGCCTATGAAGGTCCTGGAGTGGCCTAGCCAGTCTCCAGGTCTCAACCCCATAGAAAACCTTTGGAGGGATTTGAAAGTCCATGTTGCCCAGAAACAGGCCCAATACATCACTGCTCTAGGAGATTTGCATGGAGGAAAGGGTCAACATACCACCAACTGTGTGTGCCAACCTTGTGAAGACTTACAGAAAACATTTGACCTCTGTCATTGCCAACAAAGGATATATAACAAAATATTGAGATGAACATTTGTTAATGACCAAATACTTATTTTCCACCATAAATTGCAAAATATATCTTGCCAAATCAGACAAGGTGATTTTCTGGATTTGTTTTATCATTTTGACTCTCATAGTTGTGGTCTACCTATGATGTCAATTACAGGCCTCTCTCATCTTTTTAAGTGGGAAAATTTACACAATTGATGGTTGACTAAATACTTTTTTCCCCACTGAAATTATACATTTTATTCATCTGCCCAAGTGCATAGGCTTATACCGTACATATCTACATTAAACTTCAGTTGCCATTTCTCAGCTCAAGTCTCCAAATTAAATAAATCCTTCTGTAATAAATTATTCTACTCTGTGCTGATTACCTTACAGAGTTTAGCATCATCTACAAATATTGAAATTCTCCTCCGTATGCCCCCTTCGAAGCCAATAATAAACATGTTAAAAAGAAAAAGAACCAATACTGATCCACATTCTACACCATTTTTTATGTGTGACCGAATCCGAGTGTGTTCCATTAATAACCACCTTCTGTTTTTTTTTTATCACTGAGCCAGTTGGTAACCCAATTACACATATTGTATATAATCTTAGTCCTATTTTGCCCATTTTATGTACCAACATTTTATGTGGCACCATATCAAACAGCTTTGAAAAGTTCAGATAGAGGATATTCACAGCCTTACCCTGGTCCAGTATAGGAATTACCTGCTCAAGCTGATCAGATCAGTTTAACAGGACCAATCCCTCATAAGCCCATGTTGATGTTGGGTCATGAGGTTATTCTTATTGAGATACTCCAGGATAGCATCTTTTAGGAAACCTCCAAGGCTAGAATTAAAACTTAACGGCCTATAATTTCCAGTCTCAGTTTTTGACATCTTTTTGAATATTGCACCACATTTGCTATACACAAGTCTGTTGTATAGACTTTTATGGAATTATTCAATATTAGAAATAATGGTCTGTCTGTCACGGTAAATAATTCCTACAGTAGGGGGTAAGCCATCCGTCTTTTCAAATTTAGTGCTTTTGTGGCAGCACCATACATCTTGTTGGGTTAAATTTTGGTACAGTCTCAGAAAACCTAGGTGTGCAAGTATGGTGGCCTTATATGTACCAGTAGAGGTCTTCATGAGGGTCTAATGTTCATGTACTAGAAAATAGACATTAGTGGCACCAGATTGACATCAGAGTTAGTTTGACATGAGAATTGATTTTGCAGGACCAATGGGACAATGCTGTGTTAGGTGCCAAACTTGTCAAAGCCTTAATCCTCCTGTCCTCTTGTGCTATAGCCCAAGGAATATTGGTTAGGTTACATTCTCATGTCCATGTGACACGCCCAAGTGCCTGTCTGCTTTTTTTTCTTGGACATCATCTAGATCCATAGAGTAGAATGGATGTTTAAACACATCCTAGATTGGGATTTGTGAGACTCAGAGCAGGTCCTTTTCCAATTCAATCTGCAGATCAGACTTAGCCATTTAAGTCTATGAAGTTCCATGAGAAATAGATGCAAATCAGAGAGCTTTCTATTTGCTTTTGTTTTGCATCGGTGGCTCACCTATCTGTTTCCTAATGTTAAACTTGAATAAAGCATGTCATCTTTCAAGGGTTTTGCATCGGCTTTGGAAAAAAGTGCACCACTTGAATGGTAAGAAAAACAGAAGAGAAATATAGGTGGCAACCAGGATGACACATGAGAAAAAAAATCAGTCCATTTCTCTTGGCTCACACTCATACAGACAGATGTGTGAATGTAGCCTTAAGTGGGCACTTAATCGAGCCACACATAAAAAATCCTATTCCCCTCTGGTGGGTTAGTCATGCTTAGTTTGTCAGAAATATATTATATCACTAAATGTTTTAATGAACTTGCTGGTGTAAGGTAATGTAGAGTCCAGAGTTTTTTTTCGTAACGTTGAACTCATTTAGGGGCGGACATACCATTAGTGCAACCTGTGCAGCCACACAGGGTCCCAAAAGATATGGAGGCCCAATTCTACCTCCAAAGCAGCTGGAATTGTGCATTATATTGAACTATTGGACTACAAAGAGCCCATATATTGTGCTTACACAGGGGCCGTCTTCTGTCTCTGTCCACCAGTGAACTCATTGAGGTACAATTATGAATTTCACTTTTTACTCTTCATTCTGTCACTTAACAGACATTGAAGAGCTTTCAGTGACAATGAGATATACAGTGTCCTTCTCCTTCTGATAAGTGCTGAGATACAGTATATACATCATAAAGCGTGATTATGAACCCTCATACAAAGAGCTTCTCCATCTCCGCTTCTGACAAGTATTCTGTACTTGTGCTATAGATAATAAATTAAAGCCGGCCAGGTTGGCTGCGTGGGTAATGGACTTGAGTGAATACTACAAAAGACGTTTTGAATCATTCTTGACTGTGAATGTAGAGTAAATCTGGACTGAGACTTCTGTGCGAAAAACTTTTCAGGGATTTGCTTTGAAGGGAATGACTTATTTCTTAAATTCTAGTTTGATTTTTTATGTCTGCTCATTTTCACAAAATACGCTAAACACAAAACTAGCTTAGATAACGGAATTTATTGATGGGACATAAATGCACAAAGTTTTCTTCCGTTGCCATGGAATCACTCGATATTGGGAGCACAAATGTTCTAATTCTGAGACCACTAAAAAGGAATAAATTGCCAGCCGGCATCGGATCACTGTTGTCTGTAATCTTCCAATAAGGGAAACCTGGAATTACATAAATTAAAATAAAAGGTAAAATAAAGATAAAGAAAAACAAAAAAAAAAGTGAAATAATTTTCTTTCTCAGGTAATAGAAGTTGCTGGTAACCTGCTCTGCTGGTAATGTATCCGAGAAGAATCCAATACTGTAAAAGGGTAACAGTGATTTATTGTTGGAAAAAAGAGAAATATAGCAGTTCCCCCTTCTGGAAATCCAGTCAGCGGAGAAGCCTGTGATCATGTGATCAACGCCATTGCACAGTGTGTAAGATGGTGACCAGGACGGTCATGTGTTTCTCTCTTGATTAGAAAAATGGTTATAATAACCTGTGTATACGAAAAAGTGTTTTACATTGCATAGAACTGTATAGGCACCAACGTGCACTGTTAATGTATGAATTTTAAAGAGAAAACCAGAAAAAACCTGATGTGTAGCGGAAAAATAATAGTAAAAAATATTGATTGAGAAGTGCAGAGGGAGACGTGGGAAGGGAAAAACCTTTGCTGTGTTGAACCCATAGGAAGGGAAAGCCCACCAGATGAACTCAATGCAGAGCGCGTGAAAGGAAATCCCCGCAGATTGAATCTACTCTGGGGCATAAGAAAGGAGTTAAAAAGAGAAAAAAAAGTATAAAAGGAATTAAGTAACCTTTAGAATGTGGCATTCCAATATGAACAAATAAAAGCATAACTGAATCCATAAATCCCATAAATAACATATTAGTAAAACAATGTAATTTTTTTTTAAATCCCGCTTTACAGTAAACAAGCAAAAACAATAAAACAAAACAAGAAGCCAAAATACTAATCACAGCCCTAGATAGGTTCCTTCAGGGGTAGTTTTCAGTATAGGGTCCTTTCTAGGGGCATTCTATCATTCAGCGTTCGTCCATGGGGTCTAAGTACATGAAAACCTTATCTTACTCAATATTTACAAAATACCACCATTTTTTAAAGAGTTGTGATGTGCTCAAAAAGTGAAAAAAGGTTTAAAAATTGATGTCAAAAGGAAGAAGACAAATGATAAAACTTATTTCATAACACATTTGTACAGTGTTATGTATATTTATGTCCCATATTAGATTTAAGATATAAAAAGTAGATTTTTTTAAACATTTTTACCATTTTCTTGTGCTTTTAATACATAAACGTAGTTCCATGTTAACCGAAATTGATTAGATACCAAGTTAATACTACAACTGACATTCCGGCTTTGTATAAAGGACTTTACTGTTTCAATCTCAGGCAAAGGCTTCCTTACTGTCCAAAAAGATTTATTCCAATGTCTAGAAGGCCCTGGGCAGTCCATTGACTATGCGACCCCATTCCACTCTCTTTATCAAACAGTCTGCTCCTCTATGCCATCTTCTTTTTTCGCGGGAACAATTCTCTTTGCCTTCTCTTACACAGACTGCTCCCAGTGTTGCCCTCTTTCTCATTCAGACTGCTGCTCGTGTTGCCATCTTTCTTACACACAGATTGCTCCCCATGGTTGCGCACAAGCTGCTTTCTCTGGTCCCCCTTTACTCATAGACTGCTCCTCATCCCCCTATAAATGCAGATTCTTATAATGACCTTCTCATGCATGCTGCGCCCCATGCCCTCTTTTCAAATACTTCCCATGCCTTCCTTCTACATACAGTAGCTTAACGTCTTTTCCTTTATACTATCTGCTCCAATTGCACCCTTCTCTCTTGCTGCGCTCCTCATTTCTCCTCTCTTGTGGGATACTTCCAATGCTCACTCTTATCTTGCAGATGGTCGTTCCTGGTCCCCTCCTCTCAATACAGAATGCTCCCCAAGTCTTCCTTACCATACATTGTCCCTCCTGTCAACCTCCTCTCATTACATAATGCTTCCTATGTCTTCCTCATAAATCATTCCTCCTACCTCATCCTTTCATTAAAGAATGCTCACCATGCCTTCTTTCCCATAGACTGACCCTCCTGGCCTCTTCCTCTCATTTCATAATGCTTCCCATGTCTTCCTTCCTATAAATCATCCCTCCTACCCCATATTTCATTACAGAATGCTCACCATGTCTTCTCTCATAGATTGTCCCTCCTGGTCCACTCTTCTCATTACGGAATGCTCCCCATGTCTTTCTTCCCATAGACTGTCCATCCTGGAAAGCTGAGACTCCTTTGCCCCAGCCGACCCCCACCCCACGGTCCCACCAGTTGTCCTTGCCCAGGCCGACCCCTGTACTGTACGTTGGTGTCAGAAGTGACAGCCCGTCTCTCTCCTGTCTCCTCTTGGATCTTTCCTGCTTAACAGACAGCGGGTGTCTCCTGGGCCTAGGGTAAAGAGGGCTGGGATCTGGCTGCTGTCGCCTGGCCTCTGGACTTTGACCTGCTCAGATTGGGGATTTTGACCTTGACCAGCGCAATTTGGACTCTGGTATAGACCTAGTTCTCGAGTCTTGAACGGTGTATCGGGTCTTTAGATCTCACTCAAAGTCGTCCAGGCTCTGTCTGACAGTGGCCAACACCTTGCTGCCGCACACTCTCCGCTGATGCCTGTAACGCTGTAGCGTCCTCTCTGGCCCATGTCCGCACCATTCCTTTCCTTGGCACCAAATCACTACATGGTTTGGCACCCAGGACATTTATATCTAGTAACTTCATCATCCAAGGCAGCTAATAGGGTCCCGATCGTGTTCCCCCTACAATTTTTCCGGTGTCGGTTGGCTTTGCATGGTTCCGTCTAGTCAGTATGTGGCAGCCTTTCCGCACTAATGAGACATCACAATGGGCTCTTCAGGGGTGCCATCAACTCCTCTCAGTACTACTCTCATTGCCCCCATCTCTCCCCCCTCACCTACTTTCTGGTAGTCAACCCCCAGAGGTCTTCTTTACTTATAGACTGCTGTCTATTGCCCTCAGCCATTCTAAGACTGTCCCCGATGCTGCTCTCTTCTTTCTTTTTCTTACAGCTAGTCACCATCTTGCCCTTTTTCTCACACAGGCTGCTCACCACACCAATGGAAATGGACAAAAAATGGTCCCTGTGCAAGAAAATATATGACCCTTTGCAGTCCAATAGCTCACCAAAATGCATAATTCCACCTGCTTTGGAGTTTGTACTAAATTCCTTTACTTCTTGGACCCCCATGAGGTTGCACAGGTGGCACCAATGGTATGTCTGCCCCATTCTCCCTCACAGACTGCTCACCTCCTTTTTCAGTCCCTATATTACCTACCTCTTCAGCAGTAGCTTGCTGCAACAGCAGCATCCTCTTCCACTCCATGTCTTCTCTAACCATAGAGATGCTTTTCCTAAACTTCTTGAAGAAATACAGATTTATTTATTTATAGGTTAAAAAAAGTGGGGGACTAAGGTAAAAATTGGTGTGCTTTATTTCTTTCAATTTTTTGTACTGTGTGTCACGAATGTGTCAGATGCTGTAGACCGTCGCACTGTATCTGTCTGTAGAAGGTCTCGGCTGTTTGCTTTGCAGACTAGTGGCCACCTCCACCAATGCTAATGACCACACCTGGACCTAGGTGTTTATAACTCCCTACTTCCTGTTAGGAGGTGCGGGTGTTATTTTCACTTCTCCCCTGTGAAGGCTTGGAGCTACGGCAGTCGGCTAACTTGCTTTCTGGTGTTTCAAGTGTAGGGAAGGTGACCTGATGGACGGACGGACTAGTCAGAGTGAAGAAAGATAGGTTTGCACAGTGTAGGTAGGAGTCAGTGATTACAGTAAGGGAAACAGCTAGGAAAGTGTAGTGGACGTGCAGTACCTTGGGTGGACATTAGATGGCAGGGAGGAGTGTGAGCAAAGGACTTTACAGCAGCTTAGGGCTTTAGAAACCGTTGGTCATGGGGGGCGTGGTGACAGAGTGACAGTTTCAAGGAACCGGGGGAGTTATAAATACTGAGGGAGGGTTCCAGAAGGTTCCAGTCCCCAGGGGGAGCCCAGGTGACAGGAGGACCACGCCAGTCTGTGTTCCCTGAGGAGAATCCGACCAAGGGGACTGAGGAGAGGAAACGTCAGGGGGGTGGTCCTGACAGGAAAGGACCGCAGCAGAGACAAGGCTCTGGGTGGAAGACACCGTATGTGTAACGACGAAACTGACCAGTAAAGTGCTGATGGTGTACGGGCCTAAGGCGGCCACAGTAACCGAGCTGTCAGGATTGTCACAATGTGAGACGGGATGTACGTATAAATACGTCCCTAGTGTAACGTACGGTGTTGAAGCGGCCCTGGACACGGAGGGCAGAGAGAGAGATATCGCGGTGTACCGCGAGGACCGTCAGTCGGACGGTGAGCAATAAACTTGGACCTGTTGCACCCAGAATCTGCCTCATCGTGTCTCTGTTATCATCTCTGCGCGGTACAATAGTAGGACCACCCCCCCCAGCTCGGCACCCCACCACCGACACTACATTTGGCGTAGTCGGCAGGATCGCCGCCGCTAATACGCTATCTTCTGCGGCAGGCCTGCAACTGAAGGACTGAGGAAAACTTGGACTGCTCTATTTCGGATTATAAACACCTGTGGACTAAAAATTACTGACCTGTGGATTACAAATTGGGACGCTGTGTCGGATCTGTGTTGCTTGCAGAGGATCCAAGGCAGTAGCTGATTCTGCCCAAGATGGCGGTATTACTTCAGCGCAGAGGAGAGGTCCGGGTGTTTGCAGTTGTTCAGAATGGACTGGGACCCCCTCCAACGTACCCCAAAAGGAAGCAATATATGCCCGGAGACCGACGTTTCCATATATTGGACCCTGGCAGATGGATGGAAAGGTCTGCCAACGCCCCACCCAGCAGGAGGAGTGGCACAGAAGAAAAACTTGGCTGCAGCTGTCTGACGCCATTCGAGTGCTGCCCAACGGACGGTATGAGATGCTGCGGGTGTCGGGGCATCGGCCGCCTAGAGTGGCAATGGCGGCGAGAGATGGAGCTGCACCAAAAGTCATCTTCAGATTTACGGGCAGGCAGCGGGATGCTGAGCCGGGGAGCGGAGCCTGAGGGGAGTCAGCGAGAACGGCTGCCACCAATACCAGCAGAGGACTTCTCAGCGGAGCCCCCGAGTCCGGAGGGAAGGCCCGCAGGACAGTGGAGCAAGGAACGGAGGCTGCGGGGGAAACTGCGTGATGATGGAACGGAGGCCGCAGCGCCAGGGAAGGTGAGAGTACCCCCGGCCCTACCAGTGCCTCCGCAAGCGGCCCCCACCATTCTGCTGCAGCACGCGGCCCCCTGCGCACCGGAAGGCCTAGTTACCACGGGCCCCGTGGTGTATGCAGAGCTGAGCGAGGTCCCCGCTCATGTCCCCGAACTACCCCGCCTGGAGTCACCAGTGCAGAGCTCACCCAAAGAAGATGCTGCTGCGCTTTCCCTGCTAATAGCAGCTGCATTGTTGAAATCGGCCGTTACTCTGACTCCGTTGGAAGTAGTGGATGCGGCCTGTCCTGAGGCCGCGGTTATGCCGCTGCTGGAGTCGGCTGCGACCGATTTAGCGGGCCCTGTGATTCCAGCCCCCGAGGACCCGGTTCTCCCCATTTGCCACCTGACCCCAGCGGCTGCTGGGCCGCAGAAATCTTCGGCCGTTTCTGTCTTGCGGTCTTTTTCAGCGGAGTCCCGCCCACCGGACTCCAGGGCCCGTGCTGTTCCCTCCGTGTGGGAAGCGGAGGTGATCAGGAAGAAAAAGGCCCGGGAGCAGGAAGTGTGGAACCTGCTCCACACTCAAGGAGAGGCCGTCATGGAAAAGAAGAGGACTTGAATGGACACCCTCAGTATCCCCGTGGAGCCCTCACCTCTGTCCATTGAGAGTGGTATAGACTGTCAGGAGTTCGATGCACCGTTGTGCAGATTATAAGGACAGTTGCATTTAGAAAAAAGTTTTGTTGTTGTTTAACTGATGCAACTATTTTCTCTCTCTCTCTCTCTTTCTTTCTTCTTTCTATGTTCTTTATATACGAAAATATGTTTACCTGACAGAACGGGGATACGAAGACAAGAGGGAGTGTCCAGGTCCAAGGAAGGGGGGAGGAGGAAAGAAGACATGCAATGTTATGTTGTTATATGTTGGTTTTAAAATGAGCAAAAGAAAACGAAAAAAAAAATTATAAAAAATGGGGTACTTGTGCTATTATAAAGTTGTATGATGTATAATATGCAAAGTAAAATGCAACAGGTCCGGGTAAGGAAAGGTCTGCGGGACCAAAGGAAAGTGTGAGATCCGGTAGGGATCTAAGAGTTGAGGTCTGGGAGACCGGGACGCCGACCATGACATGTAATTGAAAGAAGGAAAATGAATGGGAAGATGTGAGAAAGACAGCCGTCCTAGGTCAGGTCCCCCGACACCACGGACACCCCTGAAGAAGGAAAGGCGGGCGCCGGCAATGATCTGGTAGGTGAGTGGCCTCGATCATGGCGTACCGGATAGTGAAAGGTAACAGTAGGGGAGAGTAGGGGAAAGATACACGCCGTAGAGAGAATACGGGTGTACCTTGCCCAATTTGAAAGACGTTGTCATGTGGCGTGCGCGCTGGTGAGTAGCAGTAGGCTGCTCAGAGCATAGTGCTCCCAGTGTGGTTCGGCCCCCGCAGATAGTGGGTTTGGCTCAACTTCTGGTCCGACAACAGAATGTAGGTGTAGATTCAGAACGACGAAGGCAGGGATGACGATTGTCGAGGACGACAATGGACAAAGGAAGGGGGAGTGTAGGGAAGGTGACCTGATGGACGGACGGACTAGTCAGAGTGAAGAAAGATAGGTTTGCACAGTGTAGGTAGGAGTCAGTGATTACAGTAAGGGAAACAGCTAGGAAAGTGTAGTGGACGTGCAGTACCTTGGGTGGACATTAGATGGCAGGGAGGAGTGTGAGCAAAGGACTTTACAGCAGCTTAGGGCTTTAGAAACCGTTGGTCATGGGGGGCGTGGTGACAGTTAGAGTGACTGTTTCGAGGAACCGGGAGAGTTATAAAGACTGAGGGAGGGTTCCAGAAGGTTCCAGTCCCCAGGGGGAGCCCAGGTGACAGGAGGACCACGCCAGTCTGTGTTCCCTGAGGAGAATCCGACCAAGGGGACTGAGGAGAGGAAACGTCAGGGGGGTGGTCCTGACAGGAAAGGACCGCAGCAGAGACAAGGCTCTGGGTGGAAGACACCGTATGTGTAACGACGAAACTGACCAGTAAAGTGCTGATGGTGTACGGGCCTAAGGCGGCCACAGTAACCGAGCTGTCAGGATTGTCACAATGTGAGACGGGATGTACGTATAAATACGTCCCTAGCGTAACGTACGGTGTTGAAGCGGCCCTGGACACGGAGGGCAGAGAGAGAGATATCGCGGTGTACCGCGAGGACCGTCAGTCGGACGGTGAGCAATAAACTTGGACCTGTTGCACCCAGAATCTGCCTCATCGTGTCTCTGTTATCATCTCTGCGCGGTACAATAGTAGGACCACCCCCCCAGCTCGGCACCCCACCACCGACACTACACAAGGACGTCTGGTGTTTCCTCTCTGAGTCTGCTCAAAGATCAGTGTTCTCCCTGTTCGTCTATTCCAGTTGTCTGAAGTGGGGATTGACTAGCGCTCTTCCTGTCCTTCCCTATGCAGAGCTTACCCCTAGGGTCTGACAGGGCTTAGGTATTCTGCTCGGCGATAGGTGCGTAACCTATTTAGGGTCTTAGGGCAGACCGGGTGATGTTAGTTATAACTAGGAGTCTCAACTCCCTGCTTCCCTAGCATTGGGCTCCTCTTTCCCTTATCTCTTTGTGTTGCACTTAGTCTGTCTGACACCTTGCGTGACAGTTTGATGTTCTTTCATATGGCTTTGAACTGCAATACCACACACAGCCAATAGATAAGGGTGGCACTGTTTCTGGAAGAAAACAATTTTTTGTGTATGTGTTTTTGCTTTAAGTGCAAAAGCTTTATGAGAGATCTTATCATCTTATCCTGATGCTTGTACTGTTTACTCACTGCTGTATAGATTTATATTTATTTTAGTAGAATATGTTACTGTTTATATGAAAATATTTCATCTCCAACATTGATTTCATTATATAATTATAGACATATACATTTTGCTTAATCATATAATTATCGGTTTATTATTTCAGTGCTGCCTTTTGAAACTATAGAAGAAGATTATTTTCACAGATCTGGATAGATGTGAAATTAAAAAAAATGAAGTGCACTTGATAAAATGTGTGGGTTGCCTCATCTGTCAATGTTGGGTATATTGACACAAATCTTTCACAGGTCCCCCACCTATCATATCTCCCTATGTACCAGTAGGGCCATTCATCCCCTTTGCCATGAAGTTCAATGATAGTACATTGCAGTGACATCAGGGATTGAAGGGAAGCTAAAAAATGGGAAGGTTGAATATCTGATGGTGCATACTCATGTTTTTCAGGCTGGTATTTTCTGTAACCAAACTAAAAAAGTGTTAAACACTCAAAAGAATGAACACTTGCATATACTAAATATGGAAATATGACTTTCTGCTCCATATATTAAGGTTTTTGACCTTTTTTAGCCACTACACGTGATGCAGTTAAAAGACGAAAGTGGGAAATTCTTCAGGCAGCTTGGAAAGAACTGGCTATATAATATAATAAAAGTAAAAAAAATACCAGCGGCAAAAATATGGCAAAAAATGCTCATAAAATAACTGAAAAGGTACAAAAAAGATGCATCAAGAATAAAAAGGTTGGTGTTTTCTCAAGTTTGTTTCTTGATTAAACAGTCTTGGCTATTCATTAAGACTAGTGATGAGCGAGTATACTCTATGCTCGGGTGTCCTCCGAGTATTTTGCCATGATCGGAGATTTAGTTTTCGTCGCAGCAGCTGCATGATTTACCACTGCTAGAAAGCCTGTCCAGCAGTCGCAAATTATGCAGCTGAGGCGACAAAAACTAAATCTCCTAGCATGCCAAAATACCCGGAGATCACCCGAGCATGCTTGGGAAAACCCGAGCAACAAGTATACTCGCTCATCACTAATTAGGACCATCAATTTTTGCACGGGTCTTGATTGGGGGGCCTGCTGGAATCAGACACTCCTGATACATTATGAGGCATTCAAGTACAGGAGTAATATTTCTGGTGTAAGCTACAATACAACAAATCAGGCATTAGACTAGATCTGGTCTAAGGCGTAACGTTTCTCCTAGTCACTCTCTACAAAGATTCTGGCATCTATCTAAGAAAGGGTTCCTTACGGCTATAGCAGTCAGACTGTGGAATGCTCTAATGCAGGAGGACGTAATGTCAAATACTGGAGATGAGTAATTTGATTTGATCATAATTGAATTTATGTTGTTTGTCAGAAAATTAACTGGTCCCGTCAAAAAATAAAATGGACCAGCCAAAAACAAACCATCCCTGTTTTACACAAATCAGAAGTGTTACGCACCTGTCTGGTATCTGGGCCTTGCTTCCCTCTCCCTGGTCCACTAGACTCTGCGTTGATCGACGTCAAGCTTTGCAGATGGCCCCGTGTGATATCATGTAAGCATGAGCCTCTATAACAGAGGTCGGCCGCTTGTGGCCCCTGAGGCTGCTTCATGTGGCCTGCAAGCACCATGAGCTCCAGTGATGTTTGCGGCCCGGTACTGGGGGCCGCCGACATCCACATTTCTTTTCAGTCGAATGCGCATCCTAGGACGCACATTTAATTGAAATTTATCGAAGCGCAGACACCATCTCTCTGAAAGCCATCGGCCAATCAGAGGCACCTAATGTCAACAAGTGGGCAGCGTGGGACGTCACTGTCATGTGCCGCTCAGGCTGTGGAAGAGAACAGGACGCTGTTTGCTGAGGCACCAAATGGGGAGCAGGATGTGGCATTCTTACATGATGGGGAAAAGGATGAGCATATTACTGCAGGATAGGCACCAGAATGCGACATTACTACTAGATAGGGATCAGGATGGGACATTACTATACAAGAAAGGGACCCAGATGGAACATTACTACAAGATGGGGAAACTACTACAAGATAGTGACAATACTATAAGATGTTGAAAAAACAATATGGTATCAATGAAAAGGCCATCATTTTTCTTGCAAAGAATGCAATCCTTCAAATTCACATTTTTTCTATGTATATTCAACTGAGTTTGAGACCCCTGCACTATAAGGTTCATTGAAACACACCATTTTGTCTTGGTATTGCATTGAGGCTATGTGCCCACGTAAGCAGAATTTTCCTGAGCAAAACCAGACTCCTTTGAAGGAAATCCGCATTTTTTTTCCTCGTTTTTATCGCGTTTTTTTCTGGGGCATCCTAATACAATGAACATAGTGGCAAATCCGCAGATTTTCCACAAAATTAACCCCTTAACGACCGCCGATACGCCTTTTAACGGCGGTAATTAAGGGTACTAAAACCACAGCGCCGTTAATTCACGGCGCTGTTATTTAAGTGAATAGCGCCCCCCAGTGTCGGATTTTCTCCGGGGCCTCGGCTGCCAGGCGTAGCCGAGACCCCAGAGAACATGAATCGGTCGGTTTTTACCGACCCCCGCTTTTGCGATCGCCGTTATTAACCCTATAACAGCGACCGCAAAAAAAAAAAAAAAGCCGCGATTTTACATTTAATTTCTCTCTCCTCTGATGTGATTGCACATCAGAGGAGAGAGAAATAGGGTCCCCGATCCCCCCCGGTACCTCTCTGTGGCCCTCCGTCCCCTCCCGGTGGTCCCACGTCCCGCCGGCATCCTCCGATGGGCGCCGCCATCTTGAAAATGGCGGGCGCATGCGCAGTGTGCCCGCCGGGAATCTGCCGGCTCCGGCTGGCAGATTCCATTCATTATTTTGATCACTATGATAAACGATCATAGTGATCAAAATAAAAAAAATAGTACATAACCCCCCCGTTTATCACTTCCTTATATAGGCCAATATAATGAAATAAAGAAAATATTTTTTTTTTCAGTTTTCCATTAGGGTTAGGGTTAGGGTTAGGGTAGGGTTAGGGCTAGGGTTAGGGTTAGGGTAGGGTTAGGGCTAGGGTTAGGGTTAGGGTTAGGGTAGGGTTAGGGCTAGGGTTAGGGTAAGGGTAGGGTTAGGGTTAGGGTTAGGGTTGGGCTAGGGTTAGGGTTGGGCTAGGGTTAGGGCTAGGGTTAGGCTAGGGTTAGGGTTAGGGTTGTGCTAGGGCTAGGGTTAGGGCTCGGGTCACGACTAGGGTTAGAATTAGGGTTAGGGCGAACTAGAATTAGGGTTAGAATTAGGATTAGGGATTAGGGTTGGGATAAGGGTTAGGGTTGGGATTAGGGGTGTGTTCGGGTTAGGGTTGGAGCAAGAATTGAGGGGTTTCCACTATTTGCCAACTTTGGGGGTCTAAAAATTGGGGTCTAAAAAAAATCACTTTTGTGGAAATAAAAAAAGACTTTTTATTTTCACGGCTCTGCGTTTATAAACTTTTGTGAAGCGCTTGGGGGTTCAAAGTGCTCACCACACATCTAGATAAGTTCATTAGGGGGTCTAATTTCCAAAATGGGGTCACTTGTGGGGGGTTTCCACTGTTTAGGCCCATCAGGGGCTCTGCAAGCGCAACATGATGTCCGCAGACCATTCCATCAAAGTCTGCATTCCAAAATGGCACTCCTTCCCTTCCGAGCTCTCCCATGCGCCCAAACAGTGGTTCCCCCCACATATGGGGTATCGGCGTACTCAGGACAAATCGCATAACAACTGTGCGGGTATGAATTCTCCTGTTACCCTTGTAAAAAATAAAAATTTGGGGGCGAAAAGATCATCTTTGTGGAAAAAAATAGATTTCTTATTTTCACGGCTCTACGTTATAAACTTCTGTGAAGCCCTTGGGGGTTCAAAGTGCTCACCACACATCTAGATAAGTTCCTTAATGGGTCTAGTTTCCAAAATGGGGTCACTTGTTTGAGGTTTCCACTGTTTAGGCACATTAAGGGCTCTCCGAACGCAACATGGCATCCGATCTCAATTCCAGCCAATTCTGCGTTGAAAAAGTCAAACGGCGCTCCATCCCTTGCGAGCTCTGCCGTGTGCTGAAATAGTGGTTTACCCCCACATATAGGGTATCGGCGTATTCAGGAGAAATTGTACAACAAATTTTGTTGTTGATTTTCTCTTTTAACACTTGTGAAAAAATTGGTTCTGAAGTAAATTTTTTGCAAAAAAAAGTTAAATATTAATTTTTTCCTTCCACATTGCTTTAGTTCCTGTGAAGCACTTAAAGGGTTAATAAACTTCTTGAATGTGGTTTTGAGCACCTTGAGGGGTCTAGTGTTTAGAATGGTGCCACTTTTGGGTATTTTCTGTCATGTACACCCCTCAAAATGACTTTAAATATGATGTGGTCCCTAAAAAAATGGTTTTGTAAATTTTGTTGTAAAAATGAGAAATCGCTGGTCAACTTTTAACCCTTATAACTTCCTAACAAAAAAAAATTTTGCTTCCAAAATTGTGCTGATGTAAAGTAGACATGTGGGAAATGTTATTTATTAAGAAATTTGTGTGACACATCTCTCTGATTTGAGGGCATAAAAATTTAAAGTTTTAAAATTGCAAAATTTTCAAAATTTTTGCCATATTTCCATTTTTTTCATAAATAAACACAAGACTTATCGAAGAAATTTTACCACTAATATGAAGTACAATATGTCACGAAAAAACAATCTTAGAATCAGCGGGATCCATTAAAGCGATCCAGAGTTATAACCTCATAAAGGGACAGTGGTCAGAATTGTAAAAATTGGCCTGGTCATTAAGCTGCAAACTGGCTCTGTCGCTAAGGGGTTAATGAACATGGTGTGTTTTTTTTCGCGATACTTTTTTTTGCAGAAAAAAACGCAGCATGGGCACAAAAATTGCGGAATGCATTCTAATAATGGGATGATTAATGTAGGCGTTTTTTAAGCTTTTTTGCAGGGAAAAAAGCTAAAAAACTGCAAAAAAAATGTGAAAAATCCTGAACATGGGCACACAGCCTAAGACTTCAGTGTTGTGGGACCTTGTTTTTGTTATAAACATATGCCGCGTACCTGCGGTTTCCTGACATTCTACGAATGCCAGCGGCTTCCTCACGTCCTCCTGCCTAAGGTTTCCTGACATCCCCCGTCTACCTGCATGCGGTCTCCTGTCCCTCAGCTATCCATGCCCCGTGGTCCTTGTGCCCACCCAGTTCTTAGGTTCTGAGGATCATCCATCTCACCTGATGAGTTTGCCGAGAAGATGGCGTGAGCAAGAGAAGGCTCACATGAAAACAGCTGCAGCCATAGTTCACATAGTGTCTTGCAGGTATCACATCCACAGCCATGGACGACTATCATAGCTTGTATAAAAGTCAAGGCAGGTAATACAGCATCCTTTTTTAGGATCAAGCTAGGTAGTGATGTAGGGAGAAGGGCCCCACAGAGTGTCCGGGCCGGAACCAAGGGGACCGCCATCTAGGTTCCTAAGGGAACTGTACCCGGGGAACAGAGGAGGAGAGTGCACTGCTGGGAGTGACAGGACAGCAAGGGGAGGGGCGAGTATAAAAGGGACAGGCAGCGCGCAGGGGAGTCAGTTGGCGGAACGGCAGACACAAAGCAAGAGACTGTGGGAGTTTGAGAGAGCCAGAATGACAGACGATGACCAGAGAGTAGACCAGCAGCAGAGGGGAGACTTACAGTGGCCTGTGGAGAGTAAGCGCCGAACTTACCAACAAGAGACTGCCGCTTCACTCGAATCCGGGGTCACTACCTGCCCACGGTCATCCGCAGCTGTTACTGCTGTGCTCCAGCCTGTTGCGGCCTGTCAGCCGCCCCTCACAGCCGCTGCTGCTTCACTCCAGCCCGCGGCTGCGGCCTACCAGCTATCGCCCCGCTTCAGCCCGCGGCTGCGGCCTCTTCATCATCGCCTGGAGTTGACGTCACCCCGCTGCAGTAGGCAGTTGGGGCATACTCCTCGCTTACAGAGAAACTCTTTGCCTAGGCCCAGGCCGTGCACGTGGCCTGCCAACCGCCACTCCTGGTAACTGCGACACAACCCTGCTTGGAGACTGGAGTCTTATTGAGCTCGCTTACGAGCAGGACCCCGCTGTCTCTACAGGGGGTTACGTCATCAAAGGACTTCCTCAGGGCCTGTTGTTCCCCAACTCCTCCTGGGCGCCGGGGCGCCCGAAGATTACGACAGTTCTTCAGCAGCTGGGCCCAGCGGCTGCGACATGAAAACAGCCTCATCAGAGATGCAGAGGGACATCAGGATGGATAAGTGACACTATAGGAAATAAGGACCCATAGTCAGCCATATCGCGGCCCTATAGCAACCGGCCTTTGCCGGGTTAGTCGTGTTCTCTCTGAAAGTGTTTGCTTGTGCAGAGTCCCTGCGAGGACAATAGCTGTTATTGTGTTTTGGTTGCTTAGCATAGCCCTAGTGACTTAAATTTATAAAAGTTCTCTAGCCAAAGTTCAATCCAGTCTTGCGTCTCGTCACTGCATCCTGCGTACCTGCTGTTACCTACAGTGAGATGAAGTGACATCTGACATCTTGGCAAAAGAAAGGAGTAAAAGCCCTAAAACACTGAATAATCATTACATCATTGATAAACTGATAAAAAATGGTTACTCACAGCCATACAGCATATGGTGAGGTCATTCATAATTACTAAGGCTGTGTTTGCGTTTAAGAAAAAAATGTTCAATATAGTCAGGAGACATCACAGGTTTACACATGTGTTTTCAAGGGAATTTGTGGAGGATTACCGTACATCACTGAATATCAACTTTTGGGGAAAATTCAGCAAAAATTCTCTAGCAGACACTATATCAGCCCTGTATTAAAGGGCAGGAGGCTTTTCTCACAACAAATGGCAAAGTGGGTTACAAACAATCTAGCAACAGAGAACGTTTAACTGGTGTAGAAGATTTGACTTGATGGACCTGTGTCTTTTTCAACCTATTCAACTTGTATTTTTAGCTGGTATGGCTTGAGGTCCATATTACACCTCATTCACACATCCGTGTTTAAACACGTACATTAAAAAATCATACTGAAGTCATCAGTGATTTAGATCATTGTGTGATCAGTGTGATCTTTTATTACCATCTGTGTCATCAATGTTTTTCACGGATGGATAAATAAATAAATGACAAAGCTTTTCCTATACTCCAATATGCAGTGTTGAATACGGACTGAAGACTGGTGCCTTCCATCTGCTGTATGTGTTTTTCATGGAACCAAAGACTTGTATTGGCGCTTTTCATACGTGATACCGGAGAAAAACGCAAAGGTCTCTGTGAGTTTTGCACCGACATACAGTCTATGAAAAAACACTGACATGTGAACAGCCACATAGATTATAATGGGTACTTATTGTATCCGTGAAATAGATGGATAAAAGGCGTATATGCAACACATACAGTATGTCATGGTGTGGTGGTATTTGTTTCTTCCATGTGGTATTATTTGGTCCCTATGTGGTGGTAATATGTATTCTGATCATGGTGTTGTGGTATTTGTTCTTTGTATGTGATATTATTTGGTCACTATGTGGTGGTTATATGTGGTTTGATCATGGTGTGATGGTATTTGTACTTTGTAGGGTATGTATGATATTATTGATCATTTTAAAAAATGTATGTAACACGTTCCCTTAAATAAAAAGTTATAAAAATATACCTAAAAAGAGTATTGGGTATTTTAACAAATATTTAATAGGTTAGAGTAGAGTATGGTCCTGCTAAAAGAATCTACCTTGTCATGGTGGTGGCTTAAAAAATTCTTTTGGCCAAATCAAAAGCTGATGACTATGTATGTGATATGGTGTTCTATGGCAACTGTTAATGTGTGATTAGTGAGGATGTGGTGCAGAAGTGGCGTTTTTCCAAGAGTGGACAGTGGAACTGGAAGGTTCGAGGCTTGGAGGTGAGGCTGGGGTGGAACCTGAGCAGAGTCTCAAGGGAGCCCAAATATCTTGCCAGTATGTGGTCCTGAAATTCCTGGTGGCAGCCCTGCATTCTCGGATGGATCTACAGCTGAAGTGTATTATGTCGTAGAGACCCATCAAAGTCCATGTGCAACAATATATACGCTGCCGGCCAATCAGAGGCCAGTAGCTGACGTCGGTGTGCACGTGACTGAGGGCGCATGACAGTGACCTCATGTGCTCATGTCGCTTGCAGGCTGAAGTTAGCTGTTGGTTTCACAAGAGGACGCCGTGTGGCAGGGGAGGGGATGAGAAGTGAGTATAATTGTTGATTTTTTTCTATGCATTAAAGAACAACGTCAGAACGGGATACATGTACCGCAATGGGGGATACCATGATATGACCCAGAATTAGGGACATATATACCAGGATAGGGATATACAGTATATACCAGGATGGGGCCCTGAAAAAGACACATTTACCAGGATGGGGCCAAGGATAAGGGACATGTATATCAGGATGGGGGGATATATAAATAGGAAATAGGTCACATATACGCTGCTCCAAAAAATAAAGGGAACACTTAAACAACAGAATATAACTCCAAGTAAATCAAACTTCTGTGAAATCAAACTGTTCACTTAGGAAGCAACACTGATTGACAATGAATTTCACCAGCTATTGTGCAAATGGAATAGACAACAGATGGAAATGATTGGCAATTATCAAGATACACTCCATAAAGCAGTGGTTCTGCAGGTGGGGACCACAGACCACATCTCAGTACCAATGCTTTCTGGCTGATGTTTTGGTCACTTTCGAATGTTGGTTGTGCTTTCACACTTGTGGTAGCATGAGACGGACTCTACAACGCACACAAGTGGCTCAGGTAGTGCAGCTCATCCTGGATAGCACATCAATGCGAGCTGTGGCAAGAAGGTTTGCTGTGTCTGTTAGCGTAGTGTCCAGAGGCTGGAGGCGCTACCAGGAGACAGGCCAGTACACCAGGAGATGTGGAGGGGGCCATAGAAGGGCAAAACCCCAGCAGCAGGACCACTACCTCAGCCTTTCTGCAAGGAGGAACAGGAGGAGTGCTGCCAGAGCCCTGCAAAATGACCTCCAGCAGGCCACAAATGTGCATGTGTCTGCACAAATGGTTAGAAACTGACTCCATGAGGATGGTCTGAGTGGCCGACGTCCACAGATGGGAGTTGTGCTCACAGTGCTCACCACATATCTAGATAAGTTCCGTGGGGGGTCTAGTTTTCAAAATGGAGTCACTTGTGGGGGGTTTCCACTGTTTAGGTACATCAGGGCTCTCCAAACGTGACATGGCGTCCGATCTCAATTCCAGCCAATTTTGCGTTGAAAGTCAAATGGCACTCCTTTTCTTCTGAGCTCTGCCATGCGCCGAAACAGTGGTTCCCCCCCACATATCAGGTATCAGCGTACTCAGGACAAATTGCACAATAACTTTTGCAGTTTAATTTCTCCTGTTACCCTTGGTAAAATAAAAAAAAATTGGACCTGAAGTAATTTTTTTGGGGAAAAAAGTTAAATGTTCATTGTTTTTAAACATTCAAAAAATTCCTGTGAAGCACCTGAAGGGTTAATAAACTTCTTGAATGTGGTTTGAGCACCTTGAGGGGTGCAGTTTTTAGAATGGTGTCACTTTTGGGTATCTTCTATCATATAGACCCCTCAAAGTGGCTTCAAATGTGATGTGGCCCCTAAAAAAAATGGTGTTGTAAAAATGAGAAATCGCGGACCAACTTTTAACCCTTATAACTTCCTAACAAAAAATAATTTTGGTTCCAAAATTGTGCTGATGTAAAGTAAACATGTGGGAAATGTTAATTATTAAGTTTTTTGTGTGTCATGTCTCTGTGATTTAAGGACATGAAAATTCAAAGTTGGAAAATTGCGCAATTTTCATAATTTTCACCAAATTTCCATTTTTTTCACAAATAAACGCAAGTTACATGAATGAAATTTTACCATTAACATGAAGTACAATATGTCACAAGAAAACATTGTCAGAATCACCGGGAACCATGGAAGCGTTCCAGAGCTATTACCTCATAAAGGGACAGTGGTCAGAATTGTAAAAATTGGCCCGGGCATTAACATGCAAACCACCCTTTGGGGTAAAGGGGTTAATGTAATACTAGTATTAAAACTGCAATGCTGCCCTCTATGGAGAAAATAAGTATGAAAGTGAAGAATATTTTAGAATTATTTCATTATTGCTCTGTTCATTGCTGAATATAGAACAACTGATTAAATGGCTTCTTCATTAAAGGTTTTGCAAAGTGTCAGCTTATACTTTTCTGCATCTGTCCAGACTGCAGAGGTATTTTTCCCGATATTTGTGTATCACATGTATTCTCTAATGGCTTGCTTAGAATTGATCATGGTATGAATGAAATGGGCATGTCTGAGTTATCAGGTCCTGAGCCTGCACTGTGTAAGCGCTGCACGTATAAGTAGGCTAGTGTTAAGCTTTCCCATCTTTGCCATAAATATACCACACAGTACTATTTCATCCTGAAACATTATCTGACTTTTGTCTTTTTTGTTTACAAGAAGAACTTTTTTCAATGTTGAGTCAAAATGATCTAAAGTATATCACAAAAGTGAGTACACCCCTCACATTTTTGTAAATATTTTATTATATACAGTATTTTCATGGGACAACACTGAAGATCTGACACTTTGATACAATGTAAAGTAGTCAGTGTACAGCTTGTATAACAGTGTAAATTTGGTGTGCCCTCTAAATAACTCAACACATAGCAACTAGAGATGAGCGAATTTGTTCTGCTCCCTCCTTATTCGGCAAGCTATAGCGCTTACCGAAGAAGCTGCATCGGGAACCCGGATACCTGGAGCGCTCCCGATAACCAGTTGTTCGGTGCCGCAGCTGTATCTGTCTTCACTGTTTCACTGTCACAACACATGCATGGAGAGCCTGTGTGGTTGGGCTCTCCATACATGTGTTGTGACAGTGGAACAGCCGCGACACATGTAGCTGCGGCACCGAACAGCTGGTTATCGGGAGCGCTCCAGGTATCCGGTTTCCTGATGCAGCTTCTTCGGTAAGCGCTATAGCTTGCCGAATAAGGAGGGAGCAGAACAAATTCGCTCATCTATAATAGCAATGAATGTCTAAATCACTGACAACAAAAGTGAGTACACCCCCAAGTGAAAATAGCAAAATTGTGTCCAATTAGTGAACTCCATGACCAAGAGAGTTAAGGCAGTACTTGAAAATAATGGCGTCCACCCAAAATACTGACACTTTGAGTACAATTTGGTGATTTTCACTCAGCGGTGTCCTCACTTTTGATGTCAGCGGTTTAGACATTAATGGTTGTGTGTTGAGTTATTTAGAGGGCACGCCAAATTTACACTGTTATACTAACAGTACACTGGCTACTTTACATAGTATCAAATAGTCAATGTGAAGGGTGTACTGACTTTTTTGATATACTGTATGTACAACATAAATACAGTTTAAAAAAAATGCCATTGGCTATATGCAGATATTTAACAAAGAACCTTCTAAAAATACTTTTTTTGTGAAATATATTTCTTTTAAGTGGTTATTTTTTTAAGTTACGCAAGGTCTTTGTATGGTGGTGATTAGAGTTGAGCGATACCGTCCGATACTTCAAAATATCGGATCGGAATGGATCGGCCGATCTTTAAAAAAAGTATCGGTATCGCCGATGCCGATACCGGAAGTCCCATTCAAGTCTATGAGACTTCCGGTATCGGAATTTGAAAAACCCTTTCCTGCCCTTGTACAGCCTCTCGGGGGTCTGTACGGGCCTTCCGGGGGTCTCTGCTGGCCTGCCGGGGGGCTGTGCCGGCCTGCCGGTGGGCTGTGCGGACTGCCCGGGGTCTGTACCGGCCTGCCGGGGGGCTGTGCACCCTGTGGGGGTCTGTACCGGCCTGCCGGGGGGCTGTGCCGGCCTGCCGGGGGGCTGCGCTGATGTCCGGGGGTCCATGCAGGCATCGTCCGATGGGACTGTCCCATCGGGCGATGCCTGCTACCATGACAGTGATTGACACATTAGCCAATGATGGGACAGTAGTAGTCCCATCATCCGGCTAATGTGTTAAATGTAAAAAAAAAAAAAAAATACTACATACATACTACATACATACTACATGCATGCTACATACATACTGCATGCTACATACATACTACATATATACTACATGCATGCTACATACATACTACATACATACTACATATATACTACATGCATGCTACATACATACTACATGCTACATATATACTACATGCTTGCTACATACATGCTACATACATACTACATGCATGCTACATACATACTACATGCTACATATACACTCACTGGCCACTTTATTAGGTACACCTGTCCAACTGTGTGTTAAGACTTAATTTCTAATCAGCCAATCACATGGCGGCAACTCAGTGCATTTAGGCATGTAGACATGGTCAAGACAATCTCCTGCAGTTCAAACCGAGCATCAGTATGGGGAAGAAAGGTGATTTGAGTGCCTTTGAACGTGGCATGATTGTTGGTGCCAGAAGGGCTGGTCTGAGTATTTCAGAAACTGCTGATCTACTGGGATTTTCACGCACAGCCATCTCTAGGGTTTACAGAGAATGGTCCGAAAAAGAAAAAAAATCCAGTGAGCGGCAGTTCTGTGGCCGGAAATGCCTTGTTGAAGCCAGAGGTCAGAGGAGAATGGGCAGACTGGTTCGAGCTGATAGAAAGGCAACAGTGACTCAAATTGCCACCCGTTACAACCAAGGTAGGCAGAAGAGCATCTCTGAACGCACAGTGCGTCGAACTTTGAGGCAGATGGGCTACAGCAGCAGAAGACCACACTGGGTACCACTCCTCTCAGCTAAGAACAGGCATCTGATGGCTACTTTCAGCAGGATAATGCGCCATGTCATAAAGCTCGAATCATCTCAGATTGGTTTCTTGAACATGACAATGAGTTCACTGTACTCAAATGGCCTCCTCAGTCACCAGATCTCAATCCAATAGAGCATCTTTGGGATGTGGTGGAACAGGAGATTCGCATCAGGGATGTGCAGCCGACAAATCTGCGCCAACTGTGTGATGCCATCATGTCAATATGGTCCAAAATCTCTGAGGAATGCTTCCAGCACCTTGTTGAATCTCTGCCACGAAGAATTGAGGCAGTTCTGAAGGCAAAAAGGGGTCCAACCCGTTACTAGCATGGTGTACCTAATAAAGTGGCCAGTGAGTGTATACTACATACATACTACATACATACTACATGCTACATACATACCACATATATACTACATACATACTACATATATACTACATGCATGCTACATACATACTACATACATACTACATGCTACATACATACTACATATATACTACATGCATGCTACATACATACTACATACATACTACATGCATGCTACATACATACTACATGCTACATACATACTACATATATACTACATGCATGCTACATACATACTACATGCTACATATATACTACATACATACTACATACATACTACATATATACTACATGCATGCTACATGCTACATACATACTACATACATGCTACATACATACTACATGCTACATACATACTACATACATACTACATGCATGCTACATACATACTACATGCTACATACATGCTACATACATACTACATGCATGCTACATGCATGCTACATACAATACATTCATACAATACATACATAGACATACAGTACATATAACATAGAGTAACATACTTATCAATACTTGTCACATTGTTCCCCGAAGCCATTGTCTTTTACGGAATAAATATTAACATAACAAACCACAAAAATACTCACCCATGATCCGAAGCAGTCCACGAGTGTGTCCCACGACGATCTTGGGTAGAGAACTGCAGCATCAGCTGATGCTGCCGCTCTCTACGGGCTGCAGGAATCCAATGACGGAAGGTAGGTATCCTTCCGCACTGTATTCCTCCGCCACTTAAAAAAAAAAAAGTCCCTAGTCTCACTTTATGGTAAAAGCTGTGTGGGAAATTCCCACACAGCTTTTACCATAAAGTGAGACTAGGGACTTTATTTTTTTTAAGTGGCAGAGGAATACAGTGCGGAAGGATACCTACCTTCCGTCATTGGATTCCTGCAGCCCGTAGAGAGCGGCAGCATCAGCTGATGCTGCAGTTCTCTACCCAAGATCGTCGTGGGACACACTCGTGGACTGCTTCGGATCATGGGTGAGTATTTTTGTGGTTTGTTATGTTAATATTTATTCCGTAAAAGACAATGGCTTCGGGGAACAATGTGACAAGTATTGGTAAGTATGTTACTCTATGTTATATGTACTGTATGTCTATGTATGTATTGTATGAATGTATTGTATGTAGCATGTATGTAGTATGTATGTAGCATGTATGTAGTATGTATGTAGCATGTAGTATGTATGTAGCATGCATGTAGTATATATGTAGTATGTATGTAGTATGTATGTAGCATGTAGTATGTATGTAGCATGCATGTAGTATATATGTAGTATGTATGTAGCATGTAGTATGTATGTAGCATGCATGTAGTATGTATGTAGTATGTATGTAGTATGTATGTAGCATGTAGTATGTATGTAGCATGCATGTAGTATATATGTAGTATGTATGTAGCATGTAGTATGTATGTAGCATGCATGTAGTATATATGTAGTATGTATGTAGCATGTAGTATGTATGTAGCATGCATGTAGTATGTATGTAGTATGTATGTAGCATGCATGTAGTATGTATGTAGTATGTATGTAGCATGTAGTATGTATGTAGCATGCATGTAGTATATATGTAGTATGTATGTAGCATGTAGTATGTATGTAGCATGCATTTAGTATATATGTATGTATGTAGCATGTAGCATGCATGTAGTATGTATGTAGCATGCATGTAGTATGTATGTAGTATGTATGTAGCATGTAGTATGTATGTAGCATGCATGTAGCATGTAGTATGTATGTAGCATGCATGTAGTATATATGTGGTATGTATGTAGCATGCACGTAGTATGTATGTAGTATGTATGTAGTATTTTTTTTTTTACATTTAACACATTAGCCGGATGATGGGACTACTACTGTCCCATCATTGGCTAATGTGTCAATCACTGTTATGGTAGCAGGCATCGCCCGATGGGACTTGTAGTCCCATTGGACGATGCCTGCACAGAGCCCCGGACATCAGCACAGCCCCCCGGCAGGCCGGCACAGCCCCCCGGCAGGCCGGTACAGACCCCCACAGGGTGCACAGCCCCCCGGCAGGCCGGCACAGCCCCCCGGCAGGCCGGTACAGACCCCCACAGGGTGCACAGACCACCGGCAGGCCGGCACAGCCCCCCGGCAGGCCGGTACAGACCCCGGGCAGTCCACACAGCCCCCCGGCAGGCCGGCACAGCCCCCCGGCAGGCCGCTACAGACCCCCCAGAAGGCCCGAAATGACGGCGCATCATGATGCGCACACACCGCGCATCATGATGACGTCATTTCGGCTGTCAATCAACTTTGAACTTCCGATTCCGATGCCCGATATTGAAAAAATATCGGATGTCGGTATCGTAATTCCGATACTGCAAGTATCGGCCGATACCCGATACTTGTGGTATCGGAATGCTCAACTCTAGTGGTGATCAGTGGACCGAACCACTGCCAGTGACCATCATGTTTTATTTGGGGTTCTCCATGTTTCCATGTTATGGCCTGAGACCAAGAAATCAATTCTGTAACCTTCTACACTGAATTTTGCTGCTGTGCATTATACCATGTAGGGGTATAATGTCAGTTTTGAGCTGTTGGGCTATGTCCATATGAGATTGTCCTTATTTGTAACTGTAACTTTAAATTCTATATCTCAGGTCTAATATGTGACTGTCAAGCTGAGTGCCTTGTCCTGAAGTGGAACCAGCAAGCCTTGTATTACCATTTGTTGTTTAACCACCAAGCTCTGTGCAACAATACTGTGTATAACCCTTAAGCTTGTGTGAGAAATTGTAACTGCTATGCTATTGTTTGGATCAAAACTATTTAAAGGCAAGTTTTTTTTAACCCTTCAAGTGCTTCAAGATTTTAAAGGCAAGCTATCACCAGGTTTTTGCTATGTAATCTGAGAGCAGCAAGATGTAGGAGCTGAGACCTTGATTTCAGCAATGTGTCACTTGGTGGTCTTCATGTGTTCACTTTGATACAATCATTGTTATCTCTGGCAGTGCTCAGAATGCTAAGCCCTGTATAACCCCGCCCACACCACTGATTGGCAGTTTGGCCTTTTAACATTGACAGAAGATGCTAATCAGTCATGGGGGTCAAGACTGGACTATAAGGCATTAGACAACTAGTCATGTAGTGAAAATCTCCTGCTGATAACATTGATTTGATTGATACAGTGCTGCTCTCAGATTATATAGCAAAAACCTGCTGACAGATGTCATTTGAAGATAACGCAGCAGAGACGGTTCAGAAGGCCGCAGTGTCTTGTTTCATGCACTTCTGCACTGGTTAGAAGTACTTCACCATCATATTAAATAGTGCAGGTTTTTCCTTGCTAGCAGTGCAAGTGTTAATCTGTTCAGTTGAAGCTCTTGTAGCTTTCCTACTTGAATTGTCTCAGTTGTTCAGTGTTGTCAACTCCCCTCTGCTATATATGTTTGACTCTGGCACTTAGGGGTTGCCAGTGTTAGTTCTTATTGCTTGGTTCTGGAGTTGGAGTTTGTTGTGGTTGGAGTTAGTGTTTGGAGATTGTTCAGGAGATTGTTGCTGAAAGTTTTGTCTATGTGTACATCCTCGGCCTCTCCTATTTGGTTTTTACATCTTTTAACTACCCTATGTCCCACTCTGTTGTTTGCTGTGAGTATTATGTATGGTTGGTATTTTCATTTATCCCTGTACATCTTCCTTTGTTTGTCTGGTTAGTGTTCCTGCACACTTCAGCTTCCCACTACCCTGGGTGGGGGAGGGGACATATCAGGGTAGATATAGGAGCATAGCAAGGCATGAGAACTCGGCATCTCCATCTTCAGGGTTAAAGGGGGTTTTGCACATAGCGATATCGCCGATTTTGTGACGTTATAGCTATATCGCTAGCGATGTCGCTATGTGTGATACTTACCTCCGACCGGCTCCCCCGCTGCTCATCACTGATCGCGTGACAATGTCCGGCTCCATTTCTCGTTGGGCGCTTCCTGCTGGGCTTCCTGCTGGCGCCGACGAGCGACGCATGGACGCAGGCGGGAGGACGTCAGGATTGCTGTGTGTGAAAGGTGAGTATCGTGCGCTGCGTCGCTGCTGCATCGCTGTGAGGTCTACCTGTGTGGCAGCTCACTAGCGATCACTTAGCGATGCACCAGCGATCCTGACCGGGTCGGATCGCTGGTCGGATCGCTGGTGCATCGCTAAATGTAAAGGGGCCTTAACCCTGGGGACAGGGATAGACCAGGGCGCCTGTAGTTTTAGGGATCTGGTTAGCGCGCAAAATCCCAACTCCTTTGTGACATGGGCCTTTTTATTTGCTGACAATTTCCAAACCCAAAAATACCGAAGAGGACCCGTGGACAAGAAAAGACCAAGCAAGATATAATCTTCAATAGATACCTTTATTAGTATTAAATCAATGGTGGTATAAAATACCATAAAATTTATAAAAAACACTAGGCACAAGTAGGACAACTTTCCCACAATAGTAAGGGATTATGTTACTTAGACCAATTATATGGTATTTGCATATGCATTCATACAAGAATATATATTTTTTATTCCTAAAAAAATAAAATAAAAAATAAAAAATAAATAATAAAAAATAAATAAAGAATTCCTTTTTATAAAAATTATATAATACTGTGAAGGAATTTTTATAATAATACAGTGAAAATTAATAACAAATAATAGTCTCATGAACAGTGCAATTGTGCAACGTGAATCAGCTTCTAATTTATAAAACACTGCTAACTAAAGTGCAGTGTGCCTGTGCAAAAAAGAGTTGCAATACATTGCTGCGCAAAACTAAACATGGCACTTATATGTGAAGTGCCGTGCATCAATATAGAATTTAGATGAAACCACTTTGCTGACAATTTGTATAGTCTTCCTAATGGGACGTGGCTCACAGATTCTTTAGAAGTATCTCTTTGGGCTGTTCTGGATGTATTACCCTTTGAGCCACACCTTCTTAGTAAAGACCACAAAAAGTGTCAGAACATAAAAAAGCCAATATTTCTGGAACCATATTTAAAGAAAAAAAGGGAGCAATGGGAATAAAACATGAGCAAAAACTGGACAATTTTAATCTGGTGGTAGATCCTCTTTATGTCTGCTTTTTTTATGTCAATCACTTCTCCATCCCTGAGTGGGGTACTGTGTTTTGGGTCAAAGGACAAGCATTATATCTAACCTACCTTACTTGGCACAGTTGTCAGGATAAAAAACCTGAGAATGAGTCGCAATCAGGCAACGAACAGTCCCCGTGACAGTATTTGGAAAATCAAAGGGGTCATGAACTTGCAGGGAGCGATTTTTCAGCTGAAAGAACCTACTTAGATTTTGGTTTTCTAAGAATCATATAAAATTTTCTAACCTGGTAAATTTTTACAAAATCTGTATATAAATTGCTCCTTTAAATGCTATTAACTTGTGTGCTTTTTATGGAATTTTTAGATGTCTTCACTCTCCTTTTCAGCAACTTACACTTGGCATAATCTATAATCATGCTCAATAGATATTGAGACAATAAATGCTTTGGCGCATGCAGATATCTCTGCGCTCCTACATGCAAGCCAGGTGCAATCAGTCAAAAGTGCATGTAAATGTTCCTATGATTATTATTGAAATACATGGTTTATAATCACGTGAAGACACTCTAGGGATTTAGCAGAATAAAGAACACCACCTCTACATGTGAAGGACAGAAATATGAAATCTTCTGATTACTTATTGTGCTGAATTGTAAAGTTATGTAAGAGGGAATTACTGTACAAAATGTTGTTGAATGTTAAAGCGGATATATAGAATTATTAAAACATGGCTTCTTTCTTCGAGAACTGCCTTACCTGTCCCAAAGTTATGTCTTGTTTTACAGCACAAGAATTTCTACTTCTTTCGGAGAACCACAGAGAACCATGTAAGGAGGTGGCAGGGACACTCAACTGCCTACTCTCTCCTATATACCAAGCACGTGTGTCACATGCGGCACCCTAATGGCTCACAAACTTTTTATATTGTTGTGTCATGTATTAATGTGTAATGTGACTGCCTTTGTATATATTTAGCTCAAAGATAGAATGAGTTAAATTGTTGGGAGGAGTTCAGCAGAGGGGCTGTACAGCAGGCTTACAGGAAAAGGACTTCCTGCTCGGAGGGCAGAGCCCGGGAAGGCTTGCCCAGGGCAAGATGCTCTCCACAGCCAGGAACAGAGGGCACCCAGGTCGAGGGGGATAAAAGCTGCCACAGACTGTCGGGCAGTGTGGTTGGGCCCTAGTATTGTGGGAACATCTCCAGAAGGAGTGTGGGTTCCCAAACCTGGATGGGAGCCGTTGAGGTCGTGCAGCCTACTGAAGTTACAGGAACAGAGCCAGAAGCATTGTGTTGTTTGAAGTAAAGTTTTCCCATTGGAACAGAACAGTGGCTTGTGGTGTTCCCTGAGTAATCATACCCAGTGACTGAAGTGAGGTGTGATGAAGGTAAATGAGTGTAATGCAAGCCTGGGATTTCACCTGTTGCTTCATGTGCAAGTTGCTCGGATGCTCACTGTCTGTGACTTAATGAACTCTCCCATGACTACCACCCCTTGCTGCCTTGTTACAGCCACATGAAGAAGAAAGAATACTTTGAAATGCGTCGAGTATAAATCGCACTGACATGCTCTCTTGAATTGAACTCCTTTTTTGGTTACAATACCAGCAAGGCAGGATACCCGCTACCTCCAAATTGCTTAAATAATACATTGGATCTGCTAACCTGTTGGACCGCAGCAGCTGAGTATCCTGTATAAGACGTTTTCAGTGTTAGGTCTCACACAACCGTATCAGGTGAGTGGTAGCGCATTTTGCTCAAGACCACGTTCACATGTTCAGTATTTGGTTAGTATTTTACTCAGTACTTATAAGCCAAAATCAGAAGTGGATGAACAATGTAGAAGTGGTGACGTGTTTCTATTATACTTTTCTTCTTATTGTTCCACTCCTGGTTTTGGCTTACAAATACTGATGTGAAATACTGACCAAATACTGAACATGTGAATGTGGCCTAGGATAACACACTATTTTGCTCTTATTGTTCCCTTTTTCCTACTTTTGCTGCTTAGCTCTATTACATTTATTTCTGCTGGCATGTAATACAGAAGGTTTGCACAGGGGCATTGCTATGGACACCAAATTCTATGGGTTTGTAAAATTTGCCCCAATTTAACCCTTTATATTTCCTGTCAAATCTAGTTAATTTTTAGAGAAGCTACAGCACAGCTGGCAAGTTGAATAAACATAGCAGCCAGTGGCAGCAGAGTAGAGATGAGTTAATATTTCAATGTTCGGTTTGGCTCATGAACGTGAATTTGCAATATTCGCCGATTTAATCGTCAATTTAATTACCAAACATAGCCGAACATACACAGCACAAAAGCCGGAGTTTCCCAGTGTGACAGTGTGGGAAACACCGGCGTAGTGGTTCTGATCGGTGGTGAAATCATCCCCGCTGGTAAGAAAGCCGCGGAACCTACGCTGACAGAAGACAGCGTGAGTGCTCAGCTGTGATCGGAGGTATAAAGTTTACCTACAGTAACAGTTGTCAACTGATGGGACTACAGCTCTCATCTACAGACACCTGCTGCCTCTAATAACAGTGAGAGCAGGAGCGGGAGAAAAATAATCTTTTATTAATTAAATACATGTACAGTAAGCTGCACACACACTGTAATAATTGTATTTGTCACTGACATTGATATATCTATTGTAGGGATTCAACTCTCTTAGGTGCAATGGGAGACAACCAGGAGGCACGTTCCTTTAAAAGTTCATAGGGTTTATTGCTCCATAACCCATAAACCAGCACATAACATAAGGAATAGCCTTTAGCTCAGGCGAAAGCAAGTATAAGTGTCCATGATTTCAGGCTCAGTCCTGGAGCCTCAGCAAAACACAGGAGGCTTATCTCTCCTCACATACAGCCAATATACATAGGACTCCCTGGGTCAGCAGCCTCAGCACGTGGTCTTCAGGAAGGTAGCACCCCTTCCTCCACCTAGGCCTGCTGGGACCTTCCAAATGGCCCAATCAGATCCATGCGCTCTCTCTCATGTGACCTACTCTGGTTACCTTATATGGTCCGTAGCCACGCCCACCGAGTCACATGGCTATGACCTCATCACAGGTCCTTCAAGCATTCATACACATATACTTTATTATGACACTCTTAAACACACCCCTGAGTGGATTTGTAGATAGCTCTCGCTGACACAGTGTAACAACAGCTCAGCAGTGCCTCTGCTGATCAACACACATATTCCAGCTTCCATCCCAAGGCCACCTACCTTGGGATACATAACGGTCATTTAGCATCCTATACCCATTACCACCATGGATATGCCTGTAGGCCCGTCCTGGGACACCCACACAGCGCCCCCTAGCGGATATAGTGGTGACAGCACCACACTACCTATTCTTTGTGTATTTAATAAATAATTTCCAGCTTTTCCTCTATCTATCTATGTAATATATATATATATGCACAGTATATATATATATATATATATATATATATATATATAGTGTGTGTCACTGATATCTATGTATTCTATGTGTACATATATAGTCTCTCTATTCTATTCTAACCTGTCATTCTGTGATTTTATGCAACATAAGACTTTTTTCGATTTTAAGAAAAATGCTCGTGTTACCAATCACGAATCCCAATGTACCATACTCGTGCCGAATTTATGTGTTGCTCATCTCTACAGCAGAGCTCAGTAGCTGATAACAAAGTCATATCAACTACTGGACACTTCAGAGATAGCGACTGAAAAGACAAAGGGTTAGCAGCTACTGAAACACCTGCACTGCATTGAGCTCTCCTGAAGTTCTTTACTCAATTCTCAAGATTTTTGTGAGAAGGGGCAGAGACCTGCCGAGATATCTGTCCATATTTGGAGATTTCCTAATTCAATTCATGTATGTCGCAAAAAATATGCCCACTGCCATTGTACATCAAAGCAGAAGATTGCATGAGCCAGAAAACACTCATATGATATCTTAAGCTGTATAAAAGCAAAGGCAGGGAATGTAGCTATTTCGTACTGAATCTGTAAAGTAATAGCTCACAATATAGAAATAACGATAGAAAGCTGTAATACACTGGCTAAATGTTGCAGATAGTGTACGACAGGACAACAGAGAAAAATAGCTAACATCCGTTTACCCATAGCCAAATATGTTGATGTCACTTGGATATCACTAGAGTTGTGTTTCTATTAAAGAACTTGAAGCTAGTTTAGTACAGTCCTAGAAGACCTCAGAGCATACACATGGGTTTTCAGGGCAATTTGTTGAGTGATTTCAATTTGTGGCTAATTGATACATTGCAAATCATATTTTTGGGAAAAATTTGATGGAGTTGGAAAATTTCATTTTTAAAAGATTTGTTCATATGTATAAAATTAATATTTTTACACAAATTTTACATCCATAGCTTGGGTTAGGACTAGGGTTATAAAGTCGGCAATATACTAGGGTTGGCGGTAGGGCTAAAGTTATGGTAATAAAATAGTTTTAAAAATCAATATGAATTAAAAAGTAAAACAAACATATTACAAAAATGCAGACAAATGCTGACAAATGGAGGTCAGATGGATTGTCCAGTTGGACACCATGAGCCCGAGAGGCCTTAATGAGTTTTTAAGTTTCACCCCATTCCTGTAACCCATTGTGCAACCTGTTATTGGATCCATTTTTTTTCTCCTTCCTTTTTCCTTTTTTGCCTGTGCTTTTGTGAAGTCTTTCTATTATGCCCGGAATTGATATAAAGAGATATATGCTTGTATGTATTTTTTAAAAACTTTCTACTTTTTCCTTTTTATTGTTCCCGCATGACCTTATACTTCCCATGCTGCCTAGCAGTGGTTGTTTTTGTTTTTATTTTCTTTTATCTCTTCATGTTTTAATTATTTTTCTTATAATTCTTTTTTATAGTGTTTTTCTGCGAGTCCCAGCTTGGTTTCGAAATGGCTCTATATGGTGGATTCGATATACTCTTTACTACAATCAAGTACCCTATGGAGTCGTCCATTTATATTGTCTACTTATAATATGCTTCATTTATGTTTTATTTGAATATGGGGTTATTGGCTCTTTTAGTAGGGGTGCACCTATATTTTGGATGTTTTTCTCCGTTCATAGATGGTTTTATTTCCATCGGTGCATAACTATTCTATTATTATATGCTTATGGAGCCGGTACCTCACTAATGATCATATTGCATATCTTGTTGTATTAGTTTTATTGTGGTAGCTTCCATTTCTTATACATTGGTACATATGGCGATTGAGGGTTAATTTACATACTATGTCACTCTAACCGAGGTGGCTCATCTTTATGTATAGATCTTCTTGTGATAGACGGTTGTTCTATATACTGTCTTGACCCCTTTCCTATGCTATGCCATATATATTTGTTTCTACAATCCACTTCTTTCATGGCAGTGCGCATCGCCATGCTCTCTGCGACTCCGCGCTGTGGCCGGCGTCTGTTTACATGGTCTCCGGCGCGCACGCGCTGTGTTAGATGCCAGGCTACAGTGCAGGACCTGCGGATGTCATGGCGCATGCTCCGCTAGCGCCAATGCGATTGGTGGATGCCGGTCACATGACCGGGGTCAGGGGCTATTTCAAGGCCCTACTGGGACACTTAGTGCCATCTCCTCCTTGATAAAGCGGCGGGGGACGCCGCGAAACGCGCGTCGGGGGTCCCACGGCTGGGCTCTCCTCTACCTTCCCTTCCTGGTAAGCTACCACATGGTTCCTTTTAACTTTTATGGGAATTTTTTGTGATGTACCGCCATCACGTTCTCCTAACAGGCAGCACTAAATTACTATCTAGCCACTGACTTATAATGATTCGGTTTCTGGTTACTGACATATTAGGACATATGATAGAATTTGTGCTATCCTGTATGCTATTACTTGCCGGGTTTTCCATCTTGGGGTGGTTGAGGGGGTAACCCTTGGGATTTATTGTTCACACTTACTCATGAGCACCTCATTGTGATTTGTATTGTTACTATTTAATAAAGAATTTTTATATATTTTTCTATAACTATTTGATTGCATGCTCTTTTGCTTCTCCTGGTTCGCATAATCAGTTATTGAGCTTATGTGTATGGTGTTGGAGCAGGGTTATTCCTTGTCTCCACACCATTGTTTCATTTATGGGATCACTGTTGCTATTAACCTCTTAAGAATTGTATATAGCTCCACTATATTACTATTATTGGGATGATATTGCGTGGCAACAAGTAATGGTCCTAATTTTACATTACGTGTTTTATATGTAGAAAGTCTAAATGTGATCAGATTATGTTATGCAGTCATCTTACTTGGAGCAATGGAATATATTATTGGATTATAGTACGGCATTCTCTTTACCTCATTTATCTTTTATGTTATTGTGATACTTTTCTACTTTTTCATGCCTTTTGGATCACTCTTCTTGTTTTTTCCCTTCACTTCTTTATTCTTTTTTGATTTCATTCCTTTTTTAACACTCTGAAGAAGATAAACAAACAGTTCCAGTTCTTTTCTTACCATAATGCCACACCATAAAGCCTGGATCTTTGTTGCTAAAGCATGTTTTTGCCTTTTTTCTTGTAAGTATTACCATACAGCACTTTTGCCGAGGCTGCACACGTCTACCGGTGTCTCTACCATTGGATTGCCATCAATTGAGATTAGGTCCAGCTTGTGTAACATGTCCAGATTATCTGGTAGACTGGTCATATGGTAACTTTGAAGAAGCAATTTGTGCAAACTATGAAGTTGGCATATGGTATCAGGTAGCTTCTTCAGGTTCTTATTGTGACAATCCAAAACTTCAAGATGGTGTAGAAAGTTCAATGTGGAAGGGAGGAATTCCAAATTATTGTTTTCAATATACAATTCTTTCAAATTCTTCAGCATAAAAATGTTGTCTGGTAGACTTGAAAGACACATGCCATTATCTTGTCCGATATAAAGTTTTTCCAAAGATTCGAGCTGCAGGACTTCTTCAGGGAAGGCAGGAATTCCGTTCCCAGAGATTACAAAATATATCAGTGTTTTTAAGAATCTCACATCTGGTGTAATCGTACTCAATAAATTGTCATCCATTGATAAGATTTGAAGATTCTTGAGACTACAAAATTCATGAGGGAACTCAGTAAAGCAATTTTGGCTGAGATCTAGTGTCTGGAGGGAATCCAGCTCTGCAAATCCAGCAGGTAACATAGACAAGCCAGTGTGTTTCAGATAAAGGACAGCAAGGGATTGTAAATGACATATCCTAGATGGTAGCTTTTTAAAGTCATTATTTGAAAGCCCCAGTTCACTTAGGTCTTTCAATTCACAGATAAGATGAGGAAGTTTTTGCAGGTGATTACCAGTGAGGTCCAGAACTACCAGCTTCTTGCACTGACAGTGTCTTTAGGATGGAGGAAAATTTATTGAAACTAGTGAACAGTTTAAGAAGATTAGATAAAGATCCAATATGAACCGGTAGAGATGTCAAGTCAACTTATTTTTTTCTAAATCCACCACCTCCAGCTCTCTCAGAGCACATATCTGTATGGGAAGCAACGTAAAGTCATTATGTTGCAGATATATTTCCTTCAGGTGTAATAAGTTAGTTATTTCAGGAGGAAGAGACTTCAGTTTGTTGCTGGACAAACCAAGTAGTTGTAAATGATAAAGGCGAATGCAAAGCTCAAATAGGAACTCTTCAAGGCTTATGTTGTAAAGTCTCAGTTCACGAAGTTGATGGATCTTGCTTATGGCATCTAATGAGTTGTAATTTAGAGGGTTGTTGTTAAGGTCTAAGTTCTGGAGATTCTTCAGCTCTCCAAGCTCCTCACAAACATTAAGAATATTGTTATTATTTAGATAGAGGACTTTGATGTTGTGGAAATGGCAGATCTCCTTTGTTATGACCTCATTATGGTCCTTTCTCTTCAAAACTGGAAAATGGCCAGCCGTGTGATCAGCCCAGAACTGGCAGTAAGCAGTGAGACCCAGCTACACCAACCTACTGTCTCGGGAAGTCTGGCCAAAGGTGGTTTTCATGGAAGAATTGCAGCCACAATTGACATATTCGACAAGGAAACAAGGCCAAGTTACTCATCTATGTACAGTCATGGCCGAAAGCACAGACACACAGTTGTGTGAATCAAATATCACAAAGGGAGAACATCTGTGTCACCCATGCCCCTTCAGGTTCTATCAATTTTTTGGGGAGTGTTCATTTAAAGCAGGAGTGCACAATATTTTTTGGCCCAAGAACAACATTTTCATACTGAACTAATCCAAATGAATAATCAGAACCAAGTGTTGAGTATTTGAGAAGGATTTCTACTCCAAAAAATTCTGTGTCAACACACGCAAACTTACACTGAGTTTTTTTTAGCAGAAATTCAGCCAAATCCCCCTCATTATCTCAAAACTAATTTTTGAGGATTTTTCAGTTTTATCATTGAGAGGAGCTGGTCACTTACTAAAGACAATTAGACCAATGTATGCGGAGAGAAGTCCACGCCTCCAAAGAATACAGACTTTTTCCAGCATGGAGCACTGGTTACGTCGATATTATTGTTGTGTTTTATTAAAGATTTTCTTGCTGTGTTTGATTAGAGATTTGCTTGCTCGTCAGTTCAGCCTCAGGAATCAGTGTTTCCATTCAGTGACTGCAAGCATAGGAAGACATTCAGGCTGGATCTTATGCATACATAAGGCCAGACAGGAGATTGTTAAAGGGAAATGTAAAGCAATCATTCTATTAATCTCTTCAGTATCTCAGGGCCCTCAAGCCATTGCTCTCCTAGTCACTAGACCCATTGTGTGAATGGCGATAGTAGTAGACCCAGGGTAGCCATCACCATAGGGGTCTCACATGTAATCCCATGTGATGGGGCTCAGCCTGAGTGAGACACCCAAACTATTGCAAAGTTAGCTTTTGCAGAGGGGTGTTTCCTGAGAGCCGGGCTCGGTTCTGTGGGCGGCTTGTGGTATTTTGGACAATCAAGAGAAAATGGAGTAGTTGTTGGCTATATGGTTATCCATGATGTATAGTCATGATATCCATCGTCTGGATGAACATAGGCTGTGACTGCACACTATACAGACAGGACATACCTTAAGCTGTGGGCCAACCAAAAGTTGGGAGGCAGTGGGTATCACCTGGTACGATGGCAGTGGGACTACCCATCAGAGGTTGGGAACTTATGGACTGAGGACATTGTATTTTGTCCATCTACCTGGATTTGCTGTATAACCGTGGACAGAAGAATTAAAGCTAGCTCTATTGTTAACCTGCCTAGGTGATAATTACAACCTACAACATCAGAGCTACACAAACATGAAGCATATTTCGCATTGCTACATGATCAGAACCTCTGTCAGTGCATGAATGCATCGCCCAAACCTCTGTCAGTGCATGAATGCATCGCCCAAACCACTGTCAGTGCATGAATGCAGCACCAGAACCACAGTCAATTCATGAATGCAGCATCAGAGCCACTTTCAGTACATGAATGCAGCGCCAGTGTGACATCAGTTGGTGTGGACCCACCGCACCTCTGCCCATGATATGAGTCATCATCAGAATACAGACCATTGAGGAACCACAATACTGATGAGAAAAAGTCAGTATCTAAAATAAACATTTTCATCCAGGTACCTTATAGATGACATCTTCTCTGATTGAAGTCGTTCCCACCTTTTTTGTGTCCAATCCTTTTTGCCAAAGTGAAGTGCAGATGGCATAATGAGATTCCACTTCCAGAGTTAATCTCTCCACACATCCGTCTTCTCATGCCTTCTGCAGCACCTCCCGACATGGTGCCCTAAAAAATTAAAGTATCATTACACTGCATCGTAATTAAAAATATGTCCCATGCTGTGCCCCTAAATAAATAATTGCCCCTCATTGCGCTACCTGCACAAAATCCCCCACAAACTGCCCATCTCCTTAATGTCCCTTAGAAAGGTTTTTGGTTGCTATACATGGGGAGTCAGGGTGTCATATTAGCATTTATGGAATGCAGCACAGTTGCTGAATAAGGTCATAGTTTTAATTGTTAAATGACAAAACTGGTGACAGGTTCCCTTTAAGAAACATTATTGTTATAGGGGACAAATGTGCACACTAGTTTCTATGGCACTTGCACAAGGTATTAATATTTCTAGAGGTCAGTTTTACTATCTACAGAGCATTATATATTGTAAGGGGCACAGGTAGGTATTATTATGTAGGGGGGTAAGAGGAGCCGTTATTGTACCACACAGCAGGTGCAGTAATAGGGACTAGTGATGAGTGAGTATACTCGTTATTTGAGATTTCCGAGCATGCTCGGGTGGTCTCCGAGTATTTTGGGCGTGCTTGAAGATTTAGTTCCTGTCGCCTCAGCAGCATGATTTGCGGCTGCTAGACACCTTAAATACATGTGGAGATTTCCTAACAAACAGGCAACACCCACATGTATTCAGGCTGTCTAGCAGCGGCAAATCATGCAGCTACCGTGACAGAAACTAAATCTCCAAATACTTGGAGATCACCCAAGCATGCTTGGGAAATCTTGAGTAACGAGTATACTCGCTCATCACTAATAGGGACACATACGACAGCAGTTGGCTCAATGTTGGGGAATCAGAAGGATAAGGAGTTTGTGCAGGTTGGGAATAGGTGGGGAAGGTAAAGGAAATGTGAGAAGTCAAATACTTTATGTCTTCCCTATACCCACAAATAGGGGGTGCCACTGTAGTTGGTTATCCGGTTAAGGATCTACCCAGATGTTTGCCCCCCCAAGCAGAGCCCTTAGCTGTGTCTCTGTCTACATCCCATAAAATAATGTGCCCCGAGCAGATCCACTGTTTGTGGTTGGCTACATATCGGTGATTATGGTAAATGTTCAAGGCTTCTTCATCTGCATTTCATGTGCTATCAGTTTCCATAGACACCACCAAGGCCATTTATCTGATTCCTCACTTCGTACTTCTTCAGAGAGCAGATCCATGATTTTATTCCCATTGTCTTCTTGTCCTAATGTGATATCGGCGAGCGCATTGCTGCATAGAAAGACTAATTAAAATTGTATTTGAAAATAATAATATTATAGATTGTTACCCTTCAAGCATATCCAATCTAAAGACTCATGAGTAGCAGTGCTCACTTGCATGACTCCATTGGGAAAATCGTATGAATGAAAACTGCATTGAATTGTTTGATTTGAATTTTTAATTGAAAGTTGTAAAAAACTGGCATTTTGTTAAACTGCACAACAAAAAATACAAGTTCACATAAAAAAAACTTAATGGCCATTGGAAACTAAATAAAAATAGTTAATATAGAAAAAGTGGTTATCTCTAAAGATATACAATTCTTCTTATAATCAGGTGTAGAGCAGCGGCGTTTCTGCCAGTAAATTTTAGTGACCCAAACAAGTTACCGTAAGTAAATGTCCTTTATTTATGCAAATGCTGCATGCATGCAATCGCTCACCTCCGGACCACAGCCGAGCATCTGAAACATAAAGTCCCCTTAAGATTCTCAGGCACTACCGAGTCCTTCCATTTTGCTGGCTCTGACCTGTGTTAGCTTCACACAGCATGGCATACAACCAGTGGCGGATTATAATGAGGTCAATTTGGGCAGTTGCCCCGGGCCCAGTGGGGTTAAGGGGCCCACAGCCCAGGCCAGTAAATTGCCCCATTATAATCCGCCACCGCGCAGGGCCGGATTATAGGCAGGGCAGGCGGGGCTTCAGCCCCGGGGCCCCCACCACAAGAGCTTCTAAGGGGGCCCCCACCACATTCCTGCTGGCTGCTGCAATGGCACTCCATCTTCTCCCCACCTAAAAGTGAGTGACCGTGGGGGCGGCATTATGTGCTCTGCTACCAGCAGCATCTACAAGTAGCGTGAACGCTGATGCTGCTGGTAGCATGCAAAGGCTTGTGATGAGATCACAGGAGGTAAGGTGTCAGGGCCCCCGATCATGTGACCCCTGTCTCCTCCCCTCCTGTGACCTCATCACAGGTCCTGTGCGCACAGCACAGAGCACTGAGAGCAGCCATGTATGTGGAGTGCGGCTCTGCGGGTGGAGGTCGGTGCTGGAGGCCCCATTATTCTCTATGTGGAGTGCGGCTCTGCGGGTGGAGGTCGGTGCTGGAGGCTCCATTATTCTCTATCTAGAGTGTGGCTCTGCGGGTGGAGGTCGGTGCTGGAGGCCCCATTATTCTCTATGTAGAGTGTGGCTCTACGATTCTTGACCCCCGTCACGTGACGAGGGGGGCCCACAGAGTCTGAACTGCCCCGGGCCCTGGCTACCCTTAATCCACCCCTGCATACAACCACAGCACATTCAGCTTTGCTGCATATGAAACCAAACACAAAACTTCAGCCACACATTTACTGCAGGTTTAAATGAAACTTGTGGCCATGAGCCACCTGTAAGACCCAGACTGGTGGGAGAAATTCATCCCACTACGATCCTGTAGATCTCTCCAAAAATAAAAACCCAATACAGGTTTTCGTGAACGAACTTGACCCAGTCCACACTTACTTTTATTCTGCAAGGTAACCACAGCCATGGCTGTGATTACAATACACTCCAGTACTCCAGGATGTCAGCTGACAATACAAAGCTGACATCAACCCCAATACTATTACCCCACTTGCCATCGCATCAGGGCAAGTGAGAAGACCAGAGTCTAAGCGCCATAATTGGAGCATCTAATGGATGCGCCATTTCTGGAGCGGCTGAGGGCTGATGTTCTTAGTCTGGGAGTCGGCCAATATCCACGGCCCCTACCTTCCTGCCTAGCTTTTGCATGATATTAGTTATAGGGGGATCCCATGTCATTTTTTTGAGGAGTCACCCATTGTTAATGACTAGGAAATGCTAAGTAGACAGCTGTGAGCTGATATTAATAGCCTGTGAAACTCCATGTGTATTACCTCCTTCCCAGATTATAAACATCAGCCCCCAGCTGTCGGCTTTCCCTCAGCTGGTTAATAATTTTTTTTTTATTATTTATTTTTTAACTAAATACATGTATATTAACCACTTAAGGACCAAGCCACTTTGCAGGTTAATGACCAGGCCTTAATTTTGAAATCTGATCACTGTCACTTTATGTGGTTGTAACTCGGAACGCTTCAATGTATCCCCCTGATTCTGAGACTGTTTTTCGTGACATATAGTACTTTATGATAGTGGCAAAATTTTTATGCCCCTAAATCAGAGCATTATGTCACACAAAATAGTTAATAAATAACATTTCCTACATGTGTACTTTACATCAGCACAATTTTTGAAACATAATTTCTTTGTTAGGAAGTTATAAGGGTTAAAATTTTGACCAGCGATTTCTCATTTTTTCAACAAAATTTACAAAACCATTTTTTTAGGGACCACCTCACATTTGAAGTCACTTTGGGGGCCTATATGACAGAAAATACCCCAAATTGACACCACTCTAAAAACTGCACCCCTCAAGGTGCTTAAAACCACATTCAAAAACTTTATTAACCCTTCAGGTGCTTCACAAGAATTGAAGCAATGTGGAAGAAAAAAAATCAACATTTAACTTTTTTCACAAAAATTTTACTTCTGACAAATTTTTTTTATTTTGTCAAGGGTATCAGGAGAAAACAAACCACAATATTTGTTGTGCAATTTTTCCTGTGTACACCGATACCCCATATTTGGGGGTAAACTACTGTTTGGGCGCATGGCAGAGATTGGAAGGGAAGGAGCGCCATTTGACATTTTCAACGCAAAATTGGCTGGAATTGAGATTTGACGCCATGCCGCATTTGGAGAGTCCCTGATGTACCTACACAGTGGAAACCCCCATAAGTGACCCGATTTTGTAAACTAGATGCCCCAAGGAACTTATCTAGATGTGTGGTGAGCACTTTTAACCCCCAAGTACATCACAGAGGTTTATAACGTAGAGCCGTGAAAATACAAAAATCATCTTTTTGCCCCGAATTTTTTAATTTCCCAAGGGTGACAGGAGAAATTGGACCCCAAAAGTTGTTGTAAAATTTGTCCTGAGTATGCTGATACCCCATATGTGCAGGTAAACCACTGTTTTGGCGCATGGTAGAGCTCGGAAGGGAAGGAGCGCTGTTTGACTTTTTCAACGCAAAATTGGCTGCAATTGAGATCAGACGCTATGTCACATTTGAAGAGCCCTGATGTGCCCAAACAGTGGAAACCCCCCATAAGTGACCCTATTTTGCAAACTAAACCCCTCACAGAATGTATTTAGATGCATGGTGAGCACCTCGAACCCCCAGGTGCTTCACAGATGTTTATAATGTAGAGCTGTGAAAATTAAAAATCACAATTTTTCTTCAAAAATCATCTTTTAGAACCAATTTTTTTTATTTTAACAAAGGTAGCAAGAAAAAGTGGACTAAAAAATTGTGCAATTTCTCCCGAGTACGCCGGTACCCCATGTGTGAAGGAAGACCACTGTTTGGGTACATGACAGGACCCGGAAGGGAAGGATAAGGATTTGACTTTTTGAACACAAAATTGGCTGGAATCGAGAGAGGATGCCATGTCACTTTTGGAGGGCCCCTGATGGGCCTAAACAGTGGAAAACCCCCACAAGTGATACCATTTTGGAAACTAGACCCCTCAAGGAACTTATCTAAATCTGTGGTGAGCACCTTAAACCACCAGGTGCTTGACAGAAGTTTATAACAAAGCTAAGAAAATTAAAAAAACAAATTTTTCATGCAAAATTTTTCTTTTAGCCCCATATTTTTTATTTTCTCCAGGGTAACAGGAGAAAATGGACCCCAGAATTTGTTGTGCAATTTCTCCTTAGTGGGTCAATACCCCATGTGTGGGTGAAAACTACTTTTAAGGCACAGTGCAAAGCTCAAAAGGGAAGGAGTGCCATATTATAGTGCAGATTTTACTATTATGGTTGGAGGGTGCAATGACCCACTGGGAGAGCCCCTGAGGTGCCAGAACAGTAGAATACCCCATAAGTGACCCCATTTTACAAACTACACATCTCAATTAATTAATTTAAGGGTGTAAAGATCATACTGATGTAGTGTCGGTGGTGGGGTGCCGAGCTGGGGGGGTGGTCCTACTTTTGTACCGCGCAGAGATGATAACAGAGACTCGATGAGGCAGATTCTGGGTGCAACAGGTCCAAGTTTATTTCATTACTTGCCGTCCGCCTGACGGCCTCCGCAGCACACCGCACGTTTCTTCACTTATCGGCCCTCCATTTCCAGAGCCATTTACACACCGTACTTTTACAATAGGGACGTACATATGCGTACTGTCCCTCCTTCACTTGTTCGACGCTCCTGACAGGTCCGCCACTGTGGCCGCCCTAGGCCCAATAACCAACAGCGCTTTCACTGGTCAGTCGTCGTGTCAAATACGGTATATGGCACTCACTGCCTCGTCTCTCCTGCGGTATCTTTCTGTCAGGACCACCCCCTGACGTTTCCTCTCCTCAGTCCCCTTGGTCGGATTCTCCTCAGGGCACACAGACTGGCGAAGTCCTCCTGTCACCTGGGCTCCCCCTGGGGACTGGAACCTTCTGGAACCCTCCCTCAGTATTTATAACTTCCCCGGTTCCTTGAAACTGTCACTAACTGTCACCACGCCCCCCATGACCAACGGTTTCTAAAGCCCTAAGCTGCTGTAAAGTCCTTTGCTCACACTCCACCCTGCCATCTAATGGTCATCCCAAGGTACTGCACGTCCACTACACTTTCCTAGTTGTTTCCCCACTGTAATCACTGACTCCTACCTACACTGTGCAAACCTATCTTTCTTCACTCTGACTAGTCCGTCCGTCCGTCAGGTCACCTTCCCTACACTGATACCAAGAGTGTGTCACAGAATTTTACACCATTGTGCAGTAAAGAAAAAATAATTACATTTTTTACCACAAAAATGTTGTTTTAGCCCCAGATTTAACATTTTCACACAAGAAGTGGATAAAATTGGCATCAGAATGTGTCCCACAGTTTCTGCTGAATATAGAAATACACCATATGTGGCTGCACAGTACTGCTTAGCCATTTTGAGAGTCTCGGTAGGGATGGAACACTATTTGCCTCCTGGAACGCAGATTTCCAAATAGTTTGCAGACTCCACAAAGAGCCTCCTTAGGGCTAGAGAGCAGAATCCCCCCTCCCCCAAGTGACCCCATTTTGGAAATTATAACCCTGCCAAATGTGAATGCTAAAGGTGGTTTATGCACACTGGGGCTCAGAAGCGAGGGGGGGCATTTGGATTTGAGATCGCAAAATTTGCTAAATTTCTTTTGGCTTTTCCAGAGCCTTTGTGTTACTAGTAACGTGGAAGCCTCCTATATTTCTATGAACAGATGACAGACCTGAGTGGGGACTTTTTTTGTGGATTGAGTTGAAGCTTTTATTCGGAACATTTTTCATAACGTTTGTGATCACATTTATCCGGCGCTCTACGCGGAGCACATACTTTGGGGTTTCCATCAAAATCTCCGAGCTACGTGACAGATGAAGCCCCTGAGAGATCCATTCACTATAATGAGGCAGCAGAGTTAGTCTGGACTCCATCTGGCCTTCTTTTCAGAGGTGCACAAAACTATGGTGGACTGTGTTTTTATGCACGCCAAAAAAGACAGACACCGCTGGATCAGAGGTCCTATGGCTTCCACAGTGCCTCCATCTGCCTCATTATAGGGAATCTTCCGCCGGTGGATCTGTCTGAATCATGTATTTCAGAGATTTACTTGGAAACCCTGATGCAAGTGCAAGAGTTCACCCTTAATGCTTATTTAAGTTTGGTCTCCAAAGAAAGGCTTATATAGAAGGTCTGTCAATTAACTATAATAGTCCCAAGGCTTTTATACACTTTTTTGAAGTCTTCTATAACTTCTTTGTTACCTTCTATATAAGCCTTTCTTTGGAGCCCAAACTTAATTAAGCATCAAGAGTGAACTCTTTTATCTATATCTGGTTTATTTTGGTGTATTCCTTTTAAACGGCTTACTTTTCGTAGGTATTTAACACACTGGCGCAAGTCCACTTGAGAAACACGAGAGGTCAAGTGATCCCTGATGCAGCAGGTGAAGAACAGGCTCTGTGCCGATGCCTGTTAGAAAATATACTAGTAAATGAATAAAGAAATTCACCGCGCTATACTGAGATGTAAAAAAGAATCCGTTTGCCGGTTACTCACTTGAGAAGAATCGCACTGTCTAGGCTTGTTAAAGGGTCAACATTGACTTTTAGGATTGCTACCTCCATATGGTGGCACTAGAGTTCTAGTCCTCTTCCTCTCTGAAGAGACAATTTGCATAATTAGCATATTTCCCAGAGGAGCATTGCGGCTTTAAGTCTCCTCACCTCGACATGCTTAGCATGTCATTCTCCGCAAGGAGAAATGATACTTCTTGGATATCACACTTTCTAATTACACAGCATTTGGTCTAAAAAGCTGCCTTAACGTGGAACAGGAAGGAGCAACCTTTACATACGCAATCTCAATCCACAGTAAGTGCAGCTTACATCCGCCATTGAAGTGGCTAAACCGATCTCTGCATTGTGTGCTGCATTCTCTATCTTAATTTTATTTTATTTCTATACCCCTTCTTAAATCAGAACCTCAACTGGCAAACTACACCACCAGTTTTATCTGCAGCAGGATCCCTGATCGGTTTAGTATACCTAAGTGAGTACAACAAGTTCCGCTCACTCAGCCTCCAGTGCTACCAACAGGTTTCTTCTTTTTTTTATTTAACCCTATATCATTTATCCAGCAGTTTTAAGGCACTTAAGCGGATTCAATCATACCTATATCAACGGCTTACTTTTCGCATTTTTTATCCCTAAATTATCATGTTTTTCCTCATTTTATTTTAATATGTATCAATAAAATTTGTATTTTTATAGCATTTTGCTTCCCTTTTTTCTTCTTCTTTGGTTTCATTATGAGCTGTAGACATAGGGTACATAATTTAGAATCTTATTCATTTATTTTGATTTTTCCAAAGTGTTTAAAAAAAATAATATTTTTCATTAGCCATTCCCCCAAAAAAATCATGTTGGCAATACCATTAAGAGCTTAGTCAAAGTTGGATCCTTCAATCCTTTTTCCTGTTTCCGCCTTCTATCATAGTTTATATTTGTATTTTAGGCAACATTTTTCATAACAAATCATTTCCAGAAGTGGCATCCTCGCCAGTATAGAAGACTGTTATCTCTTCCACAATACTTTGTATATAAATAGTCAGAGGAGATGGTGTATATACAGTAAGTATCCTACTCTCCAAGCCTCTCATGTTCAGCATGTAATTTGCGGTTTAGATATAAATCAGACACATCCTGCCCAGAAATAAACCACATTACAGCGGCTATATTTACCATATAACGATGGCATGCAGTTTAAGAAAATCGGTTGAGGAAATAGTGCTTGATTCAGTGATCACTCTTTGTTTAATAGATGCAAATAACCTAAGTTGAAGTCAATGCATGATATAAAAGAAGTTTCAATGTCAGCTAAATGCAGAGCCAACCTCTAAAGATAAAACTTAGCCATATATATCCAAAATAAAAAACAAAATGCAACTCAAGACAGAATGTTCTGGAGAAACTTGATTTATGTGGCACCTGGAAGCAGTGGAGTAAATAGAGTTCGATGAGCCCCGATGCAAAATTTAGACCTGGCCCCCGTGCAAGTTAGTAGTGTATGGGCTTTTCTAACATTCTAAATCCTATAAAGGCGCATGTGTTTTCACCCCATTTTCATTATGTATTAAGGCCTCTTTGTGGTATATATCTCCCCAATCCTCGGCCCCTCCTGGCATATACTGTATGTCTCCTAATCCTGGTATATATGTCTATATGTCTTCCAATCGTGGCATATACAGTATGTCTCAAAGTCCAGGTATACAGTGAAGAGCAAAAGGGTAACAATGTTTTGAACTTTTGACTTTCAGACTCCATATCTCACCATCCACTATGGCTTTGATCATGAGACTACCATCATTTTATAGGCTATCATCTTGGCCTGTTCACAAATAAATTTGACTTGCAACTATTTAACATATGATTAGTTATGCAAGTTCTTGTCAAGTCAATGCATTGTTACTGTTTTGTGCTCCTGGTGGTGGAAAATTTTTTTACTATAATACACAACCTGTTCTCACATTCCCTAAAAGCTCAGTGTATTATTAGATCGATTCCAAAGTGAAAGGTCACTGGTTCGAATTGAGGAGGAGCCATGAAGATGATTTCTCAAGAAAAGAGAAACAGCACCATCCATCTCATGAATAGCAGTCTAAGAAAATTGCCAAACTGCAAAATGTGAGTGCCATGACAGTTTGACGAATATAAAATGAAGCCCATCCATTCAGAAGCCTAAAAGTGGACATCCAAGTAAAATATCGGATTCAACAAATCGGCTCATTCCAAGTTCTATCAGTTTTGGCGCAACAAATACAGCAGTGGAGATGGCTCGTACATGTGCTTCATAATAGTGACATCACAGACCTCGATGCAATCACCATGCGACGTACATTACACAAGTCTGGAATGGTGGCCCGAAAAAAGGTGAAGAACCTCAACTTCAATATTGTCATAAGAAGCGTTGGTTCAAGTTTGCAAACAATTACAAAAAGTGAACATTTAAAGATTTGAAACGGGTGACTTGGAGCGACGAAACAAAAGTCAATGGACTAGGCTCTGATAGGTGCAAATTGGTCTGAAAGAAACAACGGAAAAAGGGGCTAACGAATTGAGAAATCGAAGGAAATGTCAAGTTACTTCATGCACTCAAGTACTATAGGTATGAAAAGGATGACATAGTTTTCCAGCAGGACAACGACCTGAAGCATACGGTGAAGAAATGTTCAATTACAATAAAGTAGAGGTGCTGGAATGGCCCCCACAGACCCCAGACCTCAACCCAATCAAAAACTGTACACATACTCAAATGAGTGGACCAGTATGCACCAACTTTTGGAACAAGTAGAAGAAACCTGACATCAAATTTCAGTTGACACATGTTTGAATCTGATCGAGAGCAAGTCCCAAAGGATTCAGGAAGTGTTGAAAGCTAAGGTGAATTTACAAAACACTAACAAAATAATAAAAAGTAAAATTTAGGTCTTTTGGAGCAAAACAGTAACAATGCAGTGATATGCCAAGAATCTGCATAACTAATCATATGCTATATAGTTACAGCATTTAGCTAGTTTGTGCTAATAGTATTGTGCAGGCTGGAGTCCACATTTCCTACTCAAAATCATTTAGAGTAATGCTGTGTGTAGGTAGGACTCAGTAGGTCACATTTGCTAATCAAAATCGTCAGGGCTAATATTTGGATGCTGCCAGGAGGCCCCATTTGCTAATCAAAATTATTAAGAATAATATTGGGGTGCAGCCAGGAGGCCCCATTTGCTAATCAAAATCATTAGGGCTAATAATGGGGTGCAGGCACCAGGCCCCATTTGCTAAGCTAAATCGTTTAGGCTAATAATGTGTTGCAGTCAGGACTCAGGAGGCCCCATTTGCTAATCAAAATTGTTAGGGATAATAGTGTGGTGCAGTCAGGAGGCCTTATTTGCTAATCAAAATCATTAGGGCTAATAATGGGGTGCAGGCACCAGGCCCCATTTGCTAAGCCAAATCATTAGAATCATAGAATCATAGAATCGTAGAGTTGGAAGGGACCTCCTGGGCCATCTGGTCCAACCCCCTGCTAAAAGCAGGATTCGCTAAATCATCCCAGTCAGATGTCTGTCCAGCCTCTGTTTGAAGACTACCATTGAAGGAGAACTCACCACTTCTCGTGGCAGCCTGTTCCACTCATTGATCACTCTAACTGTCAAAAAGTTTTTTCTAATATCTAATCTGTGTCTCCTCCCATTCAGTTTCATCCCATTGCTCCTAGTCTTTCCTTGTGCAAATGAGAATAAAGTTGAGCCTTCTACAATGTGACAGCCCTTTAGATATTTGTAGACAGCTATTAAGTCTCCTCTCAGTCTTCTCTTTTGCAAACTAAACATTCCCAAATCCTGCAACCTTTCCTCATAAGACAGGGTTTGCAGACCGGTCACCATTCTGGTCGCTCTTTTCTGAACTTGCTCCAGTTTGATGATGTCTTTTTTAAAATGTGGTGCCCAAAACTGGACACAATATTCCAGATGAGGTCTGACCAAAGAGGAGTAGAGGGAAATAATGACTTCACGTGATCTAGACTGTATGCTTCTGTTAATACATCCTAGAATTGCATTTGCCTTTTTTGCTGCTGCATCACACTGTTGACTCATATTCAGTCTGTGATCTATTAGTATACCCAAGTCTTTTTCACATGTGATGTCACTTAGCTCTATTCCTCCCATTCTATATATGCTTTTTTCATTTTTATTGCCCAGATGTAGTACTTTGCATTTCTCCCTATTAAAAACCATTCTGTTAGTTGCTGCCCACTTCTCCAGTTTATTTAAATCTTTTTGAATCCTCTCTCTCTCTTCTCTATTATTAGCTATCCCTCCTAGCTTTGTGTCATCAGCAAATTTAATCAGTTTACCCTCAATTCCTTCATCTAAATCATTGATAAAGATGTTGAACAATACAGGGCCCAGGACAGAGCCCTGTGGTACCCCACTTGAGACATTCTTCCAACTGGATGTGCAGCCATTTACGGCCACCCTTTGGGTCCGATCACTAAGCCAGTTATGAATCCACCTAACAGTTGCCTTGTCCATTCCATACTTAGTCATTTTTTCAATAAGGATTGTATGAGAGACTTTGTCAAATGCTTTGCTGAAGTCAAGATATACTATATCTACAGCATTTCCTTGATCCACCCAATCAGTGATACCGTCATAGAAGGAAATTAAGTTAGTCTGACATGACTTATTAGTTACAAACCCATGCTGACTCTGTTTAATCACTTCATTCTTATCCAGGTATTGACATACATGTTGTTTAATAATTTGTTCAAAGATCTTTCCTGGTATAGAAGTCAGACACACCGGCCTATAGTTGCCTGGGTCCACCTTCTTCCCCTTTTTGAAGATAGGAACAACATTTGCTCTTCTCCAGTCTTCTGGCACTTCTCCTGTTCTCCAAGAATTTTCAAAGATTATGGAGAGGGGTTCAAAAATTTCTTCTGCTATCTCCTTCAGTACTCTGGGGTGTAATTCATCTGGTCCTGGAGACTTGAATTAGGGCTAATACTGTGTTGCAGTCAGGACTGAGGAGGTCACATTTGCTAATCAAAATTGTTAGGGTTAATATTGGGGTGCAGCCAGGAGGCCCCATTTGCTAATCAAAATTGTTAGGGATAATATTGAGGTGCAGCCAGGAGGCCTTATTTGCTAATCAAAATCAATAGGGCTCATTTTGAGGTGCAGGCACTAGACCCCATTGCCAAATCAAAATAGACTGGGCTATCATTATGTTGCAGTCATGTCTCAGGAGGTCACATTTACTAATAAAAATCTTTTGGACTAATATTGGTGTGCAAGCAGGAGTCCACATTTCCTAATCAAAATCTTTTGGGCAAATACTCTGGTACAAGCACTAATAATGTGTTACAGGCACCAGGCCTCATTGCATTATCCAAATTGTTGGCCTAATAGTCTGGTGCAGGCACCAGACATAATTTCATAATCAAAATCTTTAGGGATAATACTCTGGTGCAGGTGTGAACAGGGTCAGGATGCAGTGACAGATAGAAGGCAGAGCAAGGGTTAACAATTTTAATCGTTTTAATTAAACGGGGGGTTAACTCCTTGCAGGGAGATGAATGGTTAAATAGGGGAATAAACAGTTCAGTTGAAAATGGTGCAGCGTTAAGGAACAAGGTAACGGCAGTTCATTTGTACACTTATCATGTCAGAAGTTCCTCAGACTGCAGATCCTATTTGGGAGTCAGTATTGCCAACAACGGCTGGCGTGGTGCTTGTCCAAGAAGGTCCTGCTGGTAATGGCAGTCCGTCTTTTGGCAGCAGTGGTCGGTCTCCAGCACCTTCCGCTGAGCCCATAAGCATGTGCGGCTGGAACAAACAAGATAGCAGAACCATCAGGGTCCGACGTGATCTGACAAGTATAAACTGGCAAGGTAGGCCACAAAACTCTGTCCAGTTCTCGGTTTTCTCTATGCGGAATGAGCGCGGTACTCACGGTCACGAAGCGCACGGCACCTTGCTCTCTGGCAGTTACCGGGCACGTTGCCCTTCCCTCTCTGGAATCTCTGCTGGTGACAGCAGAAGTACACTGATGTGGGCCGGCGCAGACCCGGTGCTCGAGGGATAGAGCACACCTCTCTCCCTGCTGCATACCGCCTGTTCCCGCCAAGACTGACTGATTCCGCAAGCACTGTGGCTGCTGCTGCTTAGCCATGCCCCCTGCTTCCGAGTGCAAACATCTGTCCGGTTTCTTACTCTTTCCTCCGGACAACAGAGGAGACAGCCCCGACAGTTCCGGACCTGGCACAGGACAGGTACCCACGGTCTGGTTCTCCTCCTTACACAGGAACCAAGGCTTATTTCATAATATAATTAGTTTTGGATAATAGTCTGGCGCGGGCACCAGACTTCATTTCATAATCGAAATAGTTTTGGATAATACTCTGGTGCAGACACCAGACCTCATTTCATAATATAAATCCTTTGTGCTAACAATGTGTTGTAGGCACTAGGCCTCATTTCCAAATCATTTGGCTTAATAATCTGGTGCAGGCACCAGACCTCATTTCATAATGAAAATCATTTGGAATAATACTCTGGTACAGGCACAAGACCTAATTTCATAATCCTAATTATTTGGCCTAACACTCTGGTGCAGGCACCATACCTCATTTCATAATATAAATAATTTGTGCTAATAATGGGTAACAAGAACCAGGCCTCATTTATACTCAAAATTGTTTGGCCAAATACTCTGGTGCAGGCACCAGGCCTCATTTCATAAAGAAAAAAGTCTTTAGTGCTAATTCTGTGGTCCTGCCTCCAGTCCACTTTTCAACATATTAATATTTTGTGCTAATTATGTGGTCTAGCCACACTATATCAGCCAATAAATTCTGATTAATAATTTAGTGACAGGTGACTGACAGGTCTGAGCCTAATATTGTGAAACAGCTGGTTTAAAGAGGGGAAGGGTATATTTAATTCAACACGAGTCAGAAAAAGCAAGGTTTTGCTGGAAGGGGGAATAGTCTTGCTGTTCATGTTGTAAATGTGGTATGTGATAATGTTACTGAAAGCTCTACTGAACAACCACTGGCTCGTTCTATCAAAAAACATCTGACAGTTTGTGCTACTGGATGGGCTACTTGACTTTCTTTCTTTGGCAGCCGCCCAGTGCTCCATAGATGAGGGCCAGAAAGAACATATGCTCCAGTGGATGGCAAGCACTGCATCAAGTGGCCTCTCCTCCTCTTGCCCCACCTAAACATCACACAAAGTAGAGTCCTCAGAGGTGGCACCCCAATCACCCTTGTTTCCCCCTTGCCACAACTCTCCAACCGCCCAACTGACTCAGGGTACAAATAGTATAATTGTGCAGTATGGATGCATGGGACATGGCCTGGATGACTTTTGCCATCCACAGGAGCACATACTCTTTCTGGCCCTCACCTACAAGGCGTACCACTGTGCAGCTGCCAAAAAAGGCAGTCAAGTAGCCCTTCCAGTAACAGAAGTTGTCAGTTGTCTTTGGATAGGACAAGCCGGTTTTTGCTCTGTAGAGTTTTCAGTAACATTACCTTCTACCCAACAAACACCTCGAAAACCAAGCCTATTCCCTCTTCCACCACAACCTCACTTTTTCCGACTCATGTTGGATGTACCCTTCCCTACTGTAAGGTAGCGCCTATTATTCGTGTTGGGAGACACTTACTTGGCAGCTGATTTATAGGGTCCGGCACAGGGTTTTTCAACATAACCAGTCCATACGGTTTATTGTTACACGGAATAAACCATAGAGGCATGAAGCAATGGTAACAGTCTTACACCAGACCAAACGATTGTTCATAATAGAGCTCCGCTCTCTTAGCCCTGTGGTCACACAGGCGGTGCTTTGTCCAGCAACCAGGCTCTATAGCCTCACAGTTATTTCACCCTGTCCGGGGTTACCTCTTAGTTTCTTCTCATTCCGGACATCTGTTCCCTCCTGGGGACTGTCCAACACACACAGGCCAATATACACATGTCTCACCAGGTCAGCGGCCTCAGCATGCGCTCTTAAGGGAGGCAGCACACCTTCCAGCACCTATGCCTTCCGTGACCTTCCACATGTCCCAATCAGATCCATGCACTCTCTCATGTTACCTATCCTGGTAACCTTATAGGGTCGGTAGCCACACTCACAGGTGAGGTATGGATCACATGGCTATGACCTCATTGCAGGTCCTTTCCAAACACCCAGCCATACACACACATATACAGGTTTTACTATGGGCATTCAGACACATGCCCCTGTGTGGGTTTGTAGGTGACTGATCCCACCCATCTCACCAAGCCACCTGGAAGCTTCCCTATTGTAGACAGAAACCATCAGCAGAATATCTGCTGATTAATACCGGTTCCAGCTTCCATCCCAGGGCCACCCACCCTGAGATACATATCGATCATTTACCATCCTGCCGTTCATCCTTTCTCCCTTACAATAATGGAGATGCCTGTATGCATGTCCTAGGACATCCACACAGCGCCCCCTAGCTGTCACAGCGGTCACTGCACCACACTACTTTTAACCAGCTGTTTCACAACCTTAGGTCCAGATCTGTCACCTGTCACTAAATTAACAATCAGTATTTATTTGCTGAGATAATGTGGCTGTCCCACAAAATTAGCACAAGGGTTTTAGATGCTGAGACATGGATTGCTGGCTGGATCACACAATTAGCACACATGATTTAGATGCTGAAATGTGGACTGCTGGCTGGCACACGCAATTAAGCACACATGATTTAGATGCTGAAAAGTGGACTATTGTCTGGACCACACAATTAGCACAAAGGATTTAGGTGAAAAAATGTGGACTGCTGGCTGGAATACACAATTAGCACAAAGGATTTGGATGAAGGAATGTTGTCTGCAGGTTGGACCGCACAATTAACACAAAGGATTTGATATACTTGAAGATCAATTTGACACAGAATCCTATCTCTCTGAACTAGCTGACAGAAAAAAAACGTCTTGGGGTCCATTTTTTTCTGTTACCCTTGCAAAAATATTAAAGCCTGGGTGTAAAGTGAAATTTTTGTGAAAAACAATTAACAATTAAATGTTCATTTTTTCCTTCCACATTTTTAAAACTCTTGAATGTGCTTTTAAGCACTTAGAGACATGCAGTTTTTAGAATGATGTCACTTTTGGGTATTTTATGTCATATAGACTCCTCAAAGTGACTTCAAATGTAATGTAGCCCCTAAAAAATGGTTTTGTAAATTTTGCTGAAGAAATGAGAAATCGCTGGTCAACTTTTAACCCTTATAACTTCCTAACAAAAAAACCAGGCTTCAAAAATTGTGCTGATATAAAGTAGGCATGTGGGAAATGTAATTTATCAACTATTTTGCTATTTTGTGTGACATAACTCTCTGATTCAAGGGCATAAAAATTAATTGCAAAATTTTCAAAATTTTCACCAAATTTACATTTTTTTTCACAAATAAACACAAGTCATGTTGAAGAAATTTTACCACTATCATGAAGTGCAATACGTCATGAGAAAATAATCTCAGGATCAGTGGGATACGTTGAAGCGTTCCAGAGTTATTACCATATAATTTTAATACTAGTCAGAGTTGTAAAATTTGGCCTGGTCATGAAAGTGTACACAGGGTTGGGGGTGTAAAGAGGTTAAAAAAAATTACATAATGCACAATAAAAATGTTATACATACCAGTACTCACATGACCTTAAAGGGGTTGCCCACTACTGGACTTGCCCAGCTTAATCGACTTAAGACCTCTATTAGAAATAAACCAGTGGATACTCACCTTCTGCAGCACTGCCATTCAAAGGATGGTAACGCCACTGCAGCCAATGATTAGCCTATTGTCAGCTGAAGCCTTTACTATTCCATTAGAGCAGACGTCCACCCTGACGAAATATTGATGACCCTGCAGTCGAAGAGCAGTCGCTCATTGGCTACAGCCAGCACGTGACACAAGTCACTCTCCGAGAAGAGCTGCGCCAACCGCTGGAAAACCTCAGCAGATGCGAGTATAGAATTTTTTTACGTTAATTAGGGTCCTGGATCATTTAGACTGGAGTGGTCCAGTAGTGGACAACGCCTTAAAAAATTATCGAATTGGTTATTTACTGTTAAACTGTAATAAGAATAATGAAAAGCAATACCAAAAATATGTATTTCTTTTTTAATATTAGCGTTGCAGAAAGAAAAAATTGACTCACTCATCTGTAAGCCCAAAAATGGCAAAAAATAATGCAAGTATTTCTGCGTAACAAAAACCTCCTACAGTTACAGCAGTAAAAAAAAAAAATGCACAGAAGCAAAGACAATAAAATATTAATGGAGCCCTTTCAGAACAAGTCACGAAGGAGTTAAAAATGAGCGATTTGTCCCTGTTACTAGGACACATTACATTTATAATGCATATACATTAACACCAGGAATGATGCTAATATTAATTTAATTATTAAATTCATGTTATGAGATTTGAAAAGATCCGCATGCCTTTTATACAGCACGACAATGCACAATATAAAATATATATACAATGGCCGTAAACAGGAGAACAATGGACACTTACTGTTTTGTTTCATTATTGTAAGGCAATGAATAAAGTTCTTTATCCCGGATAAGTGATGCCCATACATTACAGAAGATAATAACTAATGAACAATCTCTGCAAGGTTATATTATTTCTAGTCTTGTGAATGATCCGTTCTCAGTGGGGCAATCATTTGCGAGATGAACATTAAAAGCAAAAATGTCAAGTTGTAAAATCCCACTGTGAAAATCTAAACATCATGTAGCGGAACAAGATGCCACAAATCAGTTTGATGTAACGTTGTCTGTGATAACAGTGACTTCCATGAATAAAGAATGGGATCTAAACATCTTCCAAGAGCAACTTCTCCCAACGATCCAGGAGCTGTTTGGTGGTGGCCAAGGCTTTTTCCACCATGAAGGAAACCATGTCACAAGGCAAAAGCGGTAAACAAATGGCTCAGCGAACAAAAATTTTTAATTTTCATCCATGGACGGGAAACTCAACCGGATCTTAATTCTATCGAGAACCTGTGGTCAATCCTCAAAAAACAGGAGGACAAAGACATAGAACTTACGATGAAGTCCAAGCAAAGATTAGACAAGAATGGACTTGGCTAAGAAGCTGGCCACATCTGACCGGCAAGAGGTATAGACCCGGACTGGGCACAGAGGACATTCAGGTAAGGCCTGTTTCACACATCAGTTTTTTGAAATTCGTCAAAAACCGCCATTGTGCAAAAAAACGGATCCACCATTTTGCTTGGCGGATCCGTTTTTTTCCCATTGAGTTGCATTACCGGCGGATCTTGACGGATGGCCATCAATTCGATCCATTTTTTTGCGGATCCGCCAAAATTTTGGCGTCCGCCGACATGCCTGAACGGACCATGTAACGTTTTTTTGGCGGCCAGATCCGCATTTGATATTGCGCATGCCCGGAGGATTTGCCTTTCTCGGAAATTTAACCCTAAACTCTGTTCTGGCGGCGAAAAAATTCTCTCTTTCTCTCTCTCTCTCCCCTCTCCCCAGGCAGCGGTTCCTTTAAAATTCTTCCTTCGACGGATCCGTTAAAATAACGGTCCGGTGACAAACGTTGTCATCAGTCCAAGAACGGATCCGTTGTCCGCCATTTTAGCGGATTTTAACTGAAGCAAAAAAACTGATGTGTGAAACAGGCCTAAGGCTAGTTTCACACTAGCGTTTATTCGATGCCCCCTGCCCGCCCCATTCGGTCATCGCCGCCTACTATCGCACATGGACGCTTGCGATCTGCGCACCCTATCTTTAGCATAGGGTGTGCAGATCGTGCGCTAGTAGGATTTTGGCGTGTGCTGCGCACTTTTGAAGGTGCGCCCGTGCGCGCCGAACGCAGCATGTTGCATTTCGGCGTGCACAGCGCACCTTCAAAAGTGCGCAGCGCACGCCAAAATCCTACTAGTGCACGATCTGCGCACCCTATGCTAAAGATAGGGTGTGCAGAACGCAAGCATCCATGTGCGATAGTAGGCGGCGATGACCGGATGGGGCGGGCAGGGAGTCGGCAGGGGGCGGGGCTTAGCGGCGCTGTGCGCTACGTCGAATAAACGCTAGTGTGAAACTAGCCTAAGATAGCAAGATTTTCTTACCTTACTTATGGAGCTGCGCAGTCTCCATCCCGTGAGCCAAGGCCGTGGCCGGCACCTCCGTCTCTCCGGGCAGCAGGGTCCCCGTGAGTTTCGTCCACTGCGTCGCGTGCAGGCGCCAGATGTCTTTGCATAAGCTTGATGAATTTGTCAATAAAAGTTTAAAAAAAAAAAATGAAATGCTGATAATAATTGTACTTCAATACTGACCAAAGAATCCTTAAGAATCATAGAATCATAGAATCGCAGAGTTGGAAGGGACCTCCTGGGCCATCTGGTCCAACCCCCTGCTCAAAGCAGGATTCGCTAAATCATCCCAGTCAGATGGCTGTCCAGCCTCTGTTTGAAGACATCCATTGAAGGAGAACTCACCACTTCTCGTGGCAGCTTGTTCCACTCATTGATCACTCTAACTGTCAAAAAGTTTTTTCTAATATCTAATCTGTGTCTCCTCCCATTCAGTTTCATCCCATTGCTTCTAGTCTTTCCTTGTGCAAATGAGAATAAAGTTGATCCTTCTACAATGTGACAGCCCTTTAGATATTTGTAGACAGCTATTAAGTCTCCTCTCAGTCTTCTCTTTTGCAAACTAAACATTCCCAAATCCTGCAACCTTTCCTCATAAGACAGGGTTTGCAGACCGGTCACCATTCTGGTCGCTCTTTTCTGAACTTGCTCCAGTTTGTTGATGTCTTTTTTAAAATGTGGTGCCCAAAACTAGACACAGTATTCCAGATGAGGTCTGACCAAAGAGGAGTAGAGGGAAATAATGACTTCACGTGATCTAGACTGTATGCTTCTGTTAATACATCCTAGAATTGCATTTGCCTTTTTTACTGCTGCATCACACTGTTGACTCATATTCAGTCTGTGATTAGTGTTGAGCATTCCGATACCGCAAGTATCGGGTATCGGCCGATATTAGCTGTATCGGAATTCCGATACTTAGTTCCGATACTTTTTTCATATCGAATACCGGAATCGGAAGTTCCCATAATGCTAGGAGCCCGCTCGATTTGATTCAGCCAATGGGGATCCTCAGAAGTGTGGGCACATCCTGTTAGGCATGTAGGCATGTTATCTACTGGCATGGCTGTGATTGGCTGCTGAAATGATGTCATGATGCATTATAAAAAGCACTGCATCCGCCATTTCTGGTCACTCTGCTGTGAATTCAGTTAGGGACAGGCTGCTGTTGAAGACTGTGAGGGACAGTTAGAAATAGCGATTCCACAAAACATATAGTGCTTAACCCAGGCTACATAAACCACCACTGTAGCTTGCTTTTCCCTAGCAGCGCTGTTTTCACAGCTGTCTGCAAGGGCTGTGTGAGTGCAGACCCACGCTGTGTAGTGTGTCCTGCAGGCACGTCTGCTTGTAGGCCGCCCAGCGTGTGTCTCTGCCTCATACACATTTTTCTTTTATTGCTGCTTTTTTTTTCTCCTGTATAGTGTGCTTCCATACGTATCCATATACGATGGTTGCAAACACTAAAGGAGTGGACAGCGGAGCCTTTCAGCAGCCTTTCAGTGCTATAGCCCATTTCTCTGCACTGTTTTTGGCTGTCTGATAGGTCTCTCTGTGTGTGAGTGCAGCTCACGTTGCAGTGTCTTCTACAGCCACCGCTAGCTGTAGTCCGCTCAGCGTGCATCACTGCCTCATACATAGTCCTTTTTTTGCAGCTAATTTAGCCAGATTTTTGCTCCTATATTAGTGTGCTTCCAACCGCATCCATTGTCATTGGTTGGTTGCAAACACTATATAGGATTAGATAGAGGAGCCTTTTTGCTGGCTTGTGCCCTTCAGGGCCAGCCAGGCTAGTATCACCCGATTTTTTGGAGCCTCATCAATTGCATTGTAGGTTAGCTTCCTGCATTGTAATCGCTCCAAAAAGTTTGTGATACTATAGCTTTCAAACTTTGGTCACATCCTTTCCTTCCCCCCCCCCCAAAAAAAAGGAAATAAAGTTCACCAAACACTCCACTTTACAGTTGTCTAGGCCACATTAGATCATATTAAAGTGTAGTACACACACTCTTAGCCAAATTAGTGTTTCTTATACTGGTTAGCAGGTGTTCAGGAAAAAGAACCCTAAGCCACCCCTTTTTTACTTTTCTGCCTATCTTTATCAGTCTACCAAGATGAAGAAGGCAGGGAGTAAGGCATGTGGTCGTGGCCGTGGAGTTTCAGCAGGGAGAGGACGGGGGGATTCAGCAGGGAGAGGACGTGGGGATTCGGTGTCTGCTGCGGCCACCAGTGACCCGGCATCCCCCACTTTTACCAGGCAACAGTCCTTCATGCGCAGCTTTGTAGGACCTCGCCGTACCCCACTGCTGCGTGACGAACAAATTGAAGCCGTTGTCGGATGGATGGCAACTAACGCATCCACTTCAATGACTTCCGCATCCTCCCAAGGCCAGAGCACTGAAGAGCAACCATCTGTCTCTTCACCACCTGCCAAATTGCCCAGGCAGTCTGAGAGCCCTGGACAGGAGCCATCTCAATCTTTACTTCTGTTCTCAGAATCTGTTGGCTTGGAAAGAGGTGGCCAGCCAAGCAGCATTCTAGAGCTTGAAGAAGAGGGAGTATGCAGTGATGCGCAACTGCTTTGTCCCTCTGAATCTGAAGAGGCGGGTGGGCCAGTGCCTATTGTCAGCACACCTCAGTGCTCATCTGATGATGATGAGACTCAGTTGCCAATTTCTGGTGCGTACGGTGCTGGCGAGACAACCCAGGACCAGCCGGTGCTTGAAGAGGGGAGTGAAGATGATGAGGTCCTTGACCCATCATGGCGTCAGCCACAGGAAGGTGGTGGGAGCAGCTCTGAGGAAGAGATACCCCGAACGGCCAAAAGAGGAGGGAGAGGGTGGGGGCAGACTTGGTTGCCTGTAGCCTCCACTTTGGCACCCGTGAGGAGCAATCCTCTTCCAAAACACAAAACGGGCGCTCCCAGGACTTGCAGTGCGTGGTCTTTTTTTGACAGTTGCAGATGACATTTGCTTTGTCAAATGCAAGCTGTGTCATCAGAAAGTGAAACGAGGGAAAAATGTGACCAACCTCAATACCACAAATATGTGGAAACATGTGCGTACCAAGCACGAGGTGGAGTTACACAGACACACTGATGATGTAGGCCAACCTTCAGCAGCACCTACCACCTCTTCAGCTCGTGTTGGGGCCTCTTCCTCCAGCTCACACACAGCTGGTTCGGCTTACTCACTGGAACGCCATGGAAGAACCACTGCCACTGTTGTCCAGAGACCCAGTGAAATTCCACCCACTGAACCACGTTCGCAGTCATCAGCACACTCCCAGGCCACTCTCCAGCAATCGGTAGCACAGGCATGGGAGAAAAAGCGGCCATACTCGGCAAACCATCCCCGAGCATTGGCTCTGAATGCCGGCATTGCCAAACTACTGGCCCTTGAGATGCTGTCATTCAGGCTGGTGGAGAATGACACCTTCCGGAACTTTATGTCATTGGCAGTTCCACAATACAATGTGCCCAGCCGCTTTTATTTCAGCAGGCAAGCTGTCCCTGCCCTGCAAAAGCATGTGGAGGGAAAAATTAAAAATGCGCTACTAAATGCCGTCAGTAGCAAGGTCCACCTGACCACCGATGAATGGACCAGTAGCCATGGACAGGGACGATACCTTTCCCTCACTGCCCATTGGGTCAAAGTTGTGGAGCCGGGTACAGATCTGTAGAGTGGCTCTGTACGTATTCTGCCAACTCCAAGGATTGCAGGAATGCAGTCTGTACATATTGAGTCCTCCTCCTACTCTAGTTCCTCGGAATCAGCACTGCATGAGCCTGTTAGGCCAGATATGAGCACAGGTGTGGCCAAACGTCAACAGGCCGTCCTTAAATTAATTTCTTTGGGGAATCGGAGCCACACAGCACAGGAGCTCTGGAATGCCATCAAGCAGGAGAGCGATGTGTGGTTTGTGAAAGCGAATCTCCAGCAAGGTTTGGTAGTGAGTGACAATGGCCGAAATCTAGTGGCAGCTCTGGGCCTAGGCAACCTCACTCACATACCATGTCTGGCACACGTGCTCAATTTGGTCGTGCAGAGCTTTCTGAGGGACTATCCGGATCTTGATGCACTGCTGCACAAGGTTCGCCTAGAGTGTGCTCACTTGCGGCGTTCCAGCATGGCAAGATCGCGCATTGCATCTCTGCAACGCCGATTCCGCCTGCCAGAACATCGCATCATATGTGACCTCCCCACCAGGTGGAATTCAAAGTTACATATGTTGGAGCGGTTGTGTGAGCAGCAGGCAGCAGTAATGGAGTACCAGCTGCATCAGGCGCAAACAAGTCGCACTGTGCACCGGACACACTTCACCACCACTGAGTGGGCCACTATGAGGGACATCTGCCAAGTTTTGCGTGCCTTCGATGACTCCACGCGGATGGCCAGTGCAGATGATGCACTAACCAGCATGACTGTCCCCCTCATCTGTCTGCTTCAAAAAACCTTACAAGCACTAAGTGAGGAGGTTTTTGAAGAGGTCGAGGATGAGCAGTCAGAAATGCCATCTGCTTCTGGCAAGTCTGCGCAACGTGCTTCCACACAAAGGCCCAGGCAGGGGACACTTAGTGAGGAGGATGACGAGGAGTCAATGGAGGAGGAGGAACACATCTCTCCAGAGGAGGGAGGTACACAAGGCTCTAGTAGTCAGTGTGTACAGCGAGGGTGTGGTGATGCTGAGCAGGCAGAGATGCTGCCTCAATCTGGGGACAGCGTTTCCGGTCCAGTTGGCAGTCTGCAGCACATGGTTGATTTCATGCTGCAGTGCTTGTTAAATGACCGCCGCATCGCCAACATTCTCCACACGGCTGATTATTGGGTGTACACCCTCCTAGATCCTCGCTACCTGGACAACTTACAAAGCCTCATACCACAGTTGAACCGGGAGCGAAAAATGCGGGAGTACCAAGAAACACTTGTGCAGGCCATCATGTTCTCCATTCCCCCCACAAGTGTTGCTGGTAGTGCTTTTCAAAGCAGCCATGTGGGTAGAGGCAGTGGAGGAAGCTCTGCACAAAGAGGTAGCAGAGGCAGTGCCGCAGTACAAGGCAAGGCCAGTATGGCCCAAATGTGGAAAAGTTTTGTGTGACCGCCACAAACGGCTACACCATCACAGATGGCTCCAGTCAGCAGGAGGCAACGTTTCCGTCAGATGGTGACAGACTACTTGTCGTGCCCTGTTAGTGTTCTCCCAGACGGCTCTTCCCCGTTCAAGTATTGGGTCTCTAAGCTGGATACATGGCCAGAGCTTAGCCAGTATGCATTGGAGGTGCTGGCTTGCCCTGCTGCCAGTGTATTATCGGAACGTGTCTTTAGTGCTGCAGGTGGTGTGGTAACAGACCGTCGCACGCGACTATCCGCCGATAATGTTGACCGGCTTACTTTTGTGAAAATGAACAAGGCCTGGATCTCACCTGAATTTGCCAGTCCTCTTCCAGAATAAATAATTGGCTGGCAACAGGATCCAGGTCTCCTGTTGTGTTCATGTTTCTATGACCTGAACTTTATTTCCTGGGCTACAGCAACGCCCGTTGTTGCTCAGAAGTGCTGTCCACACAGACAAAACACTCGCTCATGTGTAAGTGGGGTTCGGTAATGTCAGCTGATCCCCTGCTGTGTGTATGGCAAAGTGTCCTGCTCCCTCCACAGTCAAACAACCTCAGATTTACACCTGGCTCCAAGTAGGCCTCGGCCTACTACCTGATTTTCCCTGGGCTCCGACACCGCCAGTTGGTGCTCAGAAGTGCTGTCCGCACAGACAAAACACTCGCTCATGTGTAAGTGGGGTTCGGTAACGTCAGCTGATCCCCTGCTGTGTGTACGGCAAACTCTCCTGCTGCCTACAACTTCTGACTACCTCTGATTTAATATGTTCTCTGATTTGCCCTCTGTCTCCACTCTGTTTTGAGTATTTCCTCCGGCCTACAACACCGCCTGTTTCTGCTCTCAAGTGCCGTCTGCACAATCCACACTTGTTCCTGTGGTACCTGGGTCCTGTAACATCTGCTCATCTCCAGAGTTGAGCACGGCAATTTCTCCTGCTTTGTCTACATTCCCACTACTTGTAGTGGAAATGTGGACAGAGCAGAAGACATTGCCTGACTCACCTCTAGGGAGAAGCTGCTGTTACAGAACCCCAGTAACACAGGAACAAGTGTGGGTTGTGCAGACGGCATTTCAGAGCAGCAACTGGCGTGGTTGGAAACCAGAGGAAATACTCGAAACAGAGTGAAGACAGAGGCCTAATTGGAGTACGTTGACAGTTAGTAGTAGTCTAGAAACAATCGCAAACTGCCACCAAGTAGGCCTCGGCCTACTACCTGATTTTCCCTGGGCTCCGACACCGCCAGTTGGTGCTCAGAAGTGCTGTCCGCACAGACAAAACAATCGCTCATGTGTAAGTGGGGTTCGGTAACGTCAGCTGATCCCCTGCTGTGTGTATGGCAAAGTGTCCTGCTCCCTCCACAGTCAAACAACCTCAGATTTACACCTGGCTCCAAGTAGGCCTCGGCCTACTACCTGATTTTCCCTGGGCTCCTACACCGCCAGTTGGTGCTCGGAAGTGCTGTCCACACAGAAAAACACACTCGTTCATGTGAAAGTGGGGTTCGGTAACGTCAGCTGATCCCCTGCTGTGTGGAGGGCAAACTGCTGCTGCCTCCAAATTGTAACTACTTCAGATTTAAACATTCTCTGATTTGGCCTCTGTCTCCATTCTGTCTCTAGTATTTCCCCTGACCTCCAACACCGCCAGTTCCTGCTCACAGTTGCCGTCCACGCATTCCACATGTGTTCCTGTGTTACTGGGGTTCTGTAACGTCAGCAGATCCCCCAATGTGTGTCCGCCACTGTCTCCTGCGCTGTCCACCTTCCCACTGCAAGCGGTGGGAATGTGGACAGAGCAGGAGACAGTGGCAGACACACAACAGGGGATCTGCTGACATTACAGAATCCCAGTAACACAGGAACATGTGTGGATTGGGCAGACGGCTGTTGTACGCATAAACTGACGGTGTTGGTGGTCACGTGAAATCCTGGAAACAGAGTGGAGACAAATGCCTAATTGGAGCACGTTGACAGTCTGTTGTAGCCTACAAACAATCTAAAACTACCACCAAGTAGGCCTCGGCCTACACCATGATTGTCCCTGGGCTCCAACAACGCCAGTTGGTGCTCGGCAGTGTCTTTGGCACGGGTACTCCCTGTTGCCCAGCCTGGTTCAAGCACGCCTGCTGTTTCCGGGTAGTGTCAAGGTCACTATGCCACCAATCCGTTGTCCTGTCGTCTTGCGGCCGGGTTAGCCGACTCTACGGTGCCTGCAGTTTAGGTGACTCCTATGTGGGCTGCGTGAACTGGCACTGAAGGCTGGATCTGTAGTGCCAATGGGACATGGACCCCCTGTAGGACTGTGGGTTTCGGTAACTGCGGCCGGCTTGCGGCCTGGCTACTTTGCTTTCAATGGGTACCTTCTGCTACCCACCCGGGTTCCAGCACTGTCTGCTGGTTCTCGCCAGAGCCTTTGGCCTAGGTGCCTCCATCTCGGTATCCGAGGTCCAGCACCGTCAGCTGGTCCTTGGTAATGCTTTCTAGCACAGGTACCTCCTGCCTAGTAACTGTGGTCCAGCACCGTCAGCTGTTCCTCGGTAGTGCCATTGGCTCTTGTAGCTTTTGCTACCCATCTGGATTCCAGCACCGTCAGCTGGTTCTCAGCAGTGTCTTTGGCACGGGTACTCCCTGTTGCCCAGCCTGTTTTCAGCACGCCTGCTGTTTCCGGGTAGTGTCAAGGTCACTATGCCACCAATTCGTCCTGTCGTCTTGCGGCCGGGTTAGCCGACTCTACGGTGCCTGCAGTTTAGGTGACTCCTATGTGGGCTGCGGGAACTGGCACTGAAGGCTGGATCCGTAGTGCCAATGGGACATGGACCCTCTGTAGGACTGTGGGTTTTCGGTAACTGCGGCCGGCTTGCGGCCTGGCTACTTTGCTTTGAATGGGTACCTTCTGCTACCCACCCGGGTTCCAGCACTGTCTGCTGGTTCTCGCCAGAGCCTTTGGCCTAGGTGCCTCCATCTCGGTATCCGAGGTCCAGCACCGTCAGCTGGTCCTTGGTAGTGCTTTTTGAAGGAGACAGAATAAAACTAAGGAAAGAAAAAGTGCAATAGGGTCTTATCTGGGTGGAAAATAGAATAAATTCAAATGGAATCTACTCACCTTTTCCAGAGGGGATAAAAGCATGTAAATCAATGTCAGCCTGCTGCACGCCCGAAGGTTCACAAACGTGACTGCCAATATAACTCCTTTTGGATAAGATATTTTAACTCAGGCATACTGTGCGCTGCTGAGACCAGGATAAAATCACCACATGAGAAGTTTAACTATTTATTCCCAACGCGTTTCAAAGTGAAAAACCACTTCTTCCTCAGGGGATGACATGTAGTGAATAGATACAGCCTTCTCTGGTTAAATACATACAATATTTGAATTTAGGCGCCAAAAATCACATGTGATGAGAGGACAGATGTTAAAGTTCAAGGGTTAATGGAGCGTAAAATACATTTACAATTGTTCTTATTACTTAACAATTAAACCTTCTTGATTTCTGTTACAGGTGATATATAAAAATATATTAAAAAGAATATATTGAAAAAAGAGAAAAAATTTTTTATTTCGTATGCTGAAGAAAAGAAATATTATGGGAGATGGAACTAACCCATTGAGAAAATATATATATATCATAGTCGAGAGCCAATGCCACTCGGCTAAAGCGGATTTCATTCGGGAAAGGAAGACAACGTCAAATGGAAGAAAAAGTTAAAAATGTATTGCATGAAAATATGTTTAATATATACATTAAAATTCCTTTTATTAAAAAGTGTAACTGTAATAAAAAATATATATAAAAATATATATAATAAAAATGCGTTGGATTGATATGTGTGTGAATAAAATTGGGAATATAACTCCGGTGGAAATATCAAAATGATTGATTGGTGCATGGCAAAGGAAGCAGACCTACAAAAATATCACTCCAGAAATACTTCATGAGAACGAGTTCGTATCCCTGGAACAGAAGTTACTTTTGATATTAGCAATATTTTTGAGAAGAATAATTAAAATTTAAATTGGTGATTCAGTGAGAACGCTCTAATAAAAAACAAGGCAAATATACAACGAGTTCTCTCTAAATATACTCCAAAAAATTGTTAAAAGAAAACTATATCTTTAAAAAGAGCAGTTATAAAAAGACCTCTGTAATTTCGTTAAGACCATTGGGTTTCAGTGTGTTTAGTCTGTAAATCCAAAAAATCTCCTTGCGATTCAATTGTTCCATTCTGTCAGGGTGATCTGGGTATATGCTCAATGGGGCTTATTTTTAACCCCTTATAGTTTTTTCCATGCTTTAGAGCAAAGTGCCTAGAAAGACCGTGTTGCATAAAACCTATTTTAATATTATGTCTGTGGGAATTAACCCTTCGGTGTAAGGGCTGAGTTGTTCTTCCTACATATTGCTTTTTGCAATCACATTCAATTACGTATATCACAAATCCTGTAGTACAATTTAAAAAACTTTTAATGGGAAAGCATTCTTTAGTAAAAGTGGATTCAAAGGTTTTTTCTTTATGGGAAATAATACCGCAACATAAGCAATTTCTTTTACCACATTTATATATCCCTATTACTGAATTTGATGGAGAGGAGGATGGCTTTATTCTGAGACGACTCGGAGCTACTAAATTTTTAATAGTAGGTGCTCTACGGAAAGTAATGCCGGGGTTCCTCGGGAGAATTAAAAGAACATGCCAATTACGTGTCAGGATTTCTCTAATTTTAATGTTCTCAGCACAAAATTGTGTAATAAAATTGCTTGTGAATCTTTTATTATCAGTTGTGGTCTTCTTGGTTCCATAAATTAGTGAATTCTGGGAAAGACCTTTGCTAGTATTATAGGCATCTTTAACCAATCCTTCGGGGTATTTCTTGGCCATAAACCTATTCCTCAATATTTCAGCCTGGTTTTCAAAATCCCTCGTGTCAGTACAATTTTTTCTGATTCTTTTATATTGGTTAGCAGGTATATTTTTTAACCATTTACTGAAATGACCGCTGCTAAAGGGTATATAGCTATTTTTATCAACGTGTTTAAAAAAAGTTTTCGTTAAAATATTGTTGTTCTGAATAAATATAGTTATATCTAAAAAATTAATAGTGGAGGAATTATATATTGATGAAAAGGACAAACCCCAGCGATTATTATTCATATCCGTGATAAATTCATCAATATCATTCTTGGAATTATCCCAAACAAAGAATAGATCATCTATGAATCTCTTATATGTAATAATATTATTTTGACATTTAGATTTAAAAATATAAAAATCCTCGAAAGCCCCCATAAAAATATTTGCGTATGTAGGTGCGACCTGGGACCCCATCGCAGTCCCAAGCCGCTGATGGTACAAGCACCCATTAAAAGTAAAATAGTTATTTTTTAAAATAAATTCCATCCCTTTCAATAAAAACTTTTTTTGCATAGATGACAGTCTTTTATCTTTCACTAAAACCTTATTAAAACAAGCAAGTCCCAAATCATGAGGAATATTGGAATACAAAGAGGATACATCCATGGTTAAAAAAACATATTGCGGTTTCCATCTAATAGTTTGGAGCATTTGAATAAGATGTGTGGAATCTCTAATAAAGCTTTTTAATAGGGGTACATGGGTCACCATGATTCTATCTATGTATTGTGATAAATTACTTGTAGTGGAACCAATACTAGATATGATAGGTCTACCAGGAGGATTTTCCATATTTTTATGAATTTTAGGGAGATGATAAAAAAAGGGTGTACGAGGGTTAGATATAGTTAAAAATTTATATTCATTTTTATCAAAAATATGATGATTCTTTCCTTCTAAAATGAGTTTATCATAATTTGTCTGGATTTTTATTAATATTTCGGATGTAGTTTTCATATAATATTTTCTCACTGAATCACCAATTTAAATTTTAATTATTCTTCTAAAAAATATTGCTAATATCAAATGTAACTTCTGTTCCAGGGATACGAACTCGTTCTCATGAAGTATTTCTGGAGTGATATTTTTGTAGGTCTGCTTCCTTTGCCATGCACCAATCAATCATTTTGATATTTCCACCGGAGTTATATTCCCAATTTTATTCACACACATATCAATCCAACGCATTTTTATTATATATATTTTTATATATATTTTTTATTACATTTACACTTTTTAATAAAAGGAATTTTAATGTATTTATTAAACATATTTTCATGCAATACTTTTTTAACTTTTTCTTCCATTTGACGTTGTCTTCCTTTCCCAAATGAAATCCGCTTTAGCCGAGTGGCATTGGCTCTGGACTATGATATATATATATTTTCTCAATGGGTTCGTTCCATCTCCCATAATATTACTTTTCTTCAGCATACGAAATAAAAATTTTTTTCTCTTTTTTCAATATATTCTTTTTAATATATTTTCATATATCACCTGTAACAGAAATCAAGAAGGTTTAATTGTTAAGTAATAAGAACAATTGTAAATGTATTTTACGCTCCATTAACCCTTGAACTTTGACATCTGTCCTCTCATCACATGTGATTTTTGGCGCCTAAATTCAAATATTGTATGTATTTAACCAGAGAAGGCTGTATCTATTCACTACATGTCATCCCCTGAGGAAGAAGTGGTTTTTCACTTTGAAACGCGTTGGGAATAAATAGTTAAACTTCTCATGTGGTGATTTTATCCTGGTCTCAGCAGCGCACAGTAAGCCTGAGTTAAAATATCTTATCCAAAAGGAGTTATATTGGCGGTCACGTTTGTGAACCTTCGGGCGTGCAGCAGGCTGACATTGATTTACATGCTTTTATCCCCTCTGGAAAAGGTGAGTAGATTCCATTTGAATTTATTCTATTTTCCACCCAGATAAGACCCTATTGTGCTTTTTCTTTCCTTAGTTTTATTCTGTCTCTTCTTCGGCTGTGCCTGGATAGTACAGCCGCTGTATAAGGAAATCCTGAGCAGCAGAGGGTCCGGTACTTTGTGTCAGTATGGAATACTTCCAAAACAGAATATCATCAAGAGAACGTCTTATTCTAAAAACTATTGGAAATACTAGATTTGAAGTATCTAATGATGACACCTCGGACATTTTCAGCGAAGAAGAAACCAAGACTTTCCGGAGGATTTTTACGAATTTTAAAGAAGCCCTGAAGGAGGAATTGCACTACAGCTTGGACACCCGGTTCTTATCCATCTACTTGGAGGAGAATATCTGTCCACGTGGATTAAGGTTGGTCTTTGACTCACCCTTCGATAAAGACTTGGACTTTACTAAAGAATGGGACAATAACCTTAATAATTGTATGCACAAGATGATTTTACTTTTATATAAAAAGAGATCTAAATTAGCTGAGATAGCAGCCTCCAAAGTTTTGGAGCTGTCTAAAGAACTGATTCCCTTTCATAAACATCCAGAATATAAAAAATCAATTCTAATATAATTACACATGTTATGCAGGTTGAACATGAGACTGTCCTCAAAAAATCAAAAAAACTACAAAGAGATAGGGAAGACTATAGAAGAATGAACAATAGAAATAATGATATTCCCCAAAAAATAGATCAAATCAATAAATCTATGCCGAAAATATCTGATACAATACCAATAGAAAAAATCAAATTAGCACAGCCACCTCAAGAAAAAGAGAATATTTTCTCTAAACCCCCCATAATCAAAACCACCAAAATGACTGCACCACTAATCGAGGCTATGAAACACTTAGAGAACATCAAGGAACAAATGACACGTCTCAATAATGATAAAATCAATAATTTTGATAAAGAAAAAAATCTTATGGACACAATTAACCCTATCCTTGACACGAACCAAATAATCACACCTATCCCCATTGAAATTTCATCCCCAGCACTTATGGAATTCCCAGAAGGAACACAAGAATCACTATTAGACCTTTCTGCTTCAGATACATCTAAAAATAATACGATTTTAATTGATAACTCCGATACAGATAACACAACTGTTCCTTTTTTACCACGAGCACTAAAACCTGCACATATAAACAAATTTTTCTCACCAAAAAATGGAAAAAGAAAAGGGTCTATAGAGGAAGCAGAGGGGGGAGAAAAAAAGAAAGGGAAAATCATATAAAAAAAGAGATAATTTTGGTATAGAGAATGGTAATAATATCTTCAACTTATCCTCATATAGTCTTACACCCGATGAAACCAATGTCCTGTCCAAAGGACTTGCTTTTTGTCCCACATTCAGGACAAATGATTTTAATTTGTTTTTACATCTACAAATTTTTATAAGAAAACTGACTCTCAAGCGGCATTTTGCACTACAGGAAACTGGTCAGATAAAAACCTACGATAAAGATATAGAGGATCCAATTGATACAGGCACTTTGGGATTTCATTTGGAAGTACCAAAGAAGTCCAACTTTTATCCAATCGATAGTAAGGGACATCATCTGAATGTATTCAATGACATGGTACAGGAGGAATTTAAGGATTTGTTCCGTAACAATAAAAATAATTATAAAAATAACTTAACAAAAAATGAAAAAATAGCACTTAAGGTGTTAAAATCTCGTACTGACATCGTTATTCGTTCAGCAGACAAGGGAGGAGGTATAGTCATCCAGGACTATAAAGACTATTGTGGTGAAGCACTGAGAATTTTTTTCTGATAAAAAATATTATATGAAAACTACATCCGAAATATTAATAAAAATCCAGACAAATTATGATAAACTCATTTTAGAAGGAAAGAATCATCATATTTTTGATAAAAATGAATATAAATTTTTAACTATATCAAACCCTCGTACACCATTTTTTTATCATCTCCCTAAAATTCATAAAAATATGGAAAATCCTCCTGGTAGACCTATCATATCTAGTATTGGTTCCACTACAAGTAATTTATCACAATACATAGATAGAATCATGGTGACCCATGTACCCCTATTAAAAAGCTTTATTAGAGATTCCACACATCTTATTCAAATACTCCAAACTATTAGATGGAAACCGCAATATGTTTTTTTAACCATGGATGTATCCTCTTTGTATTCCAATATTCCTCATGATTTGGGACTTGCTTGTTTTAATAAGGTTTTAGTGAAAGATAAAAGACTGTCATCTATGCAAAAAAAGTTTTTATTGAAAGGGATGGAATTTATTTTAACCCCTTCACGACCTATGACGCCTACGTAGGCGTCATGAAAAGCAGTGCCCAAACGACCTATGACGACTACGTAGGCGTCATGCTATAAATAGCCCCCCTGCGGGTCGGGTGACCGGGGTCACTGAAAGGTCACCCGACCCGCACACAAAGGACCCTTCAGAGTTAACACCTGGGGGTGTGGCTTAGCCCCCACGTGCCTACGATCGCTCTGATTGGCTGTTAAAAGTGAAACTGCCAATCAGAGCGATTGTAATATTTCACCAATGAAAATTGGTGAAATATTACAATCCAGCCATGGCCGATGCTGAAATAGCATCGGACATGGCTGGACACCGAGACCCGACCCCCCCCACACCGACTGACGGCACCGATTGGCTGCCGCCACCTTCTGACGGCACCGATCGGCAGCCGCCGTCATGATCTGCCCCCCCGCCTTCTCTCCGCCCCCCCAGCCCTCCGATCATCCCCTCTCACCCTCCGATCACCCCCTCACCCTCCTTTGTGCCTCCGATCTCCCGCTATCCGTCCCGGTGTCCTGCCGTCCAGCGTCATGGGCGCCGCCATCTTGCAAGATGGCGGGCGCATGCGCAGTGCGCCGAATCGAATCTGCAACGCTGCAGATTCATTCATTTATTTTGATCACTATGATAAACTTTCATAGTGATCAAAATAAATAAAAAGTAAATCACCGCCCCCTTTATCACCCCCATAGGTAGGGACAAATAATAAAATATATATATATTTTTTTTTCCATTAGGGTTAGGTCCAGGGCTAGGGTTAGGGCTAGGGTTAGGGTTAGGGTTAGGGTTGGACTAAGGGTTAGGGTTGGACTAGGGGTTAGGGTTGGACTAGGGGTTAGGGTTGGACTAGGGGTTAGGGTTGGACTAGAGGTTAGGGTTGGACTAAGGGTTAGGGTTGGACTAAGGGTTAGGGTTGGACTAAGGGTTAGGGTTGAATTTAGGGTTAGGGTTGAATTTAGGGTTAGGGTTGGAATTGGGATTAGGGTTGGGGTTGGGATTACGGTTAGGCTTGTGGTTAGGGTTAGAGTTGGGATTTCGTTAGGGGTGTGCTGGGATTAGGGTTGTGGTTAGGGTTATGATTAGGGTTGGGATTAGGGTTAGGGGTGTGTTGGCGTTAGGGTTGGAGATAGAATTGAGGGGTTTCCACTGTTTAGGCACATCAGGGGCTCTCCAAACGCGACATGGAGCCACCATTTATTCCAGCCAATTTTGCGTTCAAAAAGTCAAACGGTGCTCCCTCCATTTCGAGCCCCGACGTGTGCCCAAACAGTGGTGTACCCCCACTTATGGGGTATCAGGGTACTCAGGAAAAATTGCACAACAACTTTAGGGGTCTAATTTCTCCTGTTACCCTTGGGAAAATAAAAAAATGGGGGCTAAAATAATTATTTTTGTGGAAAAAAAAGATTTTTTATTTTCACGGTTCTGCGTTATAAACTTCTGTGAAGCACTTGGGGGTTCAACGTGCTCACCACACATCTAGATAAGTTCCTTGGGGGGTCTAGTTTCCAAAATGGGGTCACTTGTGGGGGGTTTCCACTGTTTAGGTACATCAGGGGCTCTGCAAACGTAACATGACGCCCACAGACCATTCCATCAAGTCGGCATTTCAAAACGTCACTACTTCCATTCTGAGCCCCAACGTGTCCCCGAACTGTGGTCCCCCCCCATATATGGGGTACCAGCGTACTCAGGACAACCTGGACAACAACTTTTGGGGTCCAATTTATCCTGTTACCCTTGTGAAAATAAAAAATAGTGGGCTAAAAATCACATTTTGGGGAAAAAAAAATATTTTTTTATTTTCACAGCTCTGCGTTATAAACTTCTGTGAAGCACTTGGGGGTTCAAAGTGCTGACCTCACATCTAGATTAGTTCCTTAGGTGATATAGTTTCCAAAATGGGGTCACTTGTGGGGGGTTTCCACTGTTTAGGTACATCAGGGGCTCTGCAAATGTAGCATGACGCCCACAGACCATTCCATCAAGTCTTCATTTCAAAGCGTCACTACTTCCCTTCTGAGCCCCAACGTGTGCCCAAACAGTGGTCCCCCCCACTTATGGGGTACCAGCGTACTCAGGACACACTGGACAACAACTTTTGGGGTCCAATTTATCCTGTTACCCTTGTGAAAATAAAAAATAGTGGACTAAAAATAATTTTTTGAGGAAAAAAAAATATTTTTTTATTTTCACGGCTCTGCGTTATAAACTTCTGTGAAGCACTTGGGGGTTCAACGTGCTCACCACACATCTATATTAGTTTCTTGGGTGATCTAGTTTCCAAAATGGGGTCATTTGTGGGGGGTTTCCACTGTTTAGGTACATCAGGGGCTCTGCAAACATAACATGACGCCCACAGACCATTCCATCAAGTCGGCATTTCAAAACGTCACTACTTCCCTTCTGAGCCCCAACGTGTGCCCAAACAGTTTCCCCCCCCACATATGTGGTACCAGCGTACTCAGGACAAGCTGGACAACAACTTTTGGGGTCCAATTTATCCTGTTACCTTTGTGAAAATAAAAAATAGCAGGCTAAAAATTTATTTTTTGAGGGAAAAAAATATTTTTATTTTAAGGGCTCTGCGTTATAAACTTCTGTGTAGCACCTGGGGGTTCAAAGTGCTCACTATGCATCTAGATAAGTTCCTTAGGGGGTCTAGTTTCCAAAATGGGGTCATTTGTGGGGGAGCTCCAAAGTTTACGCACACAGGGGCTCTGCAAACACAACATGGTGTCCGCTAACGATTGGAGCTAATTTTCCATTCAAAAAGTCAAATGACGCTCCTTCCCTTCTGAGTCATGCCGTGCGCTCAAACAGTGGTTTTCCCCCACATATGGGGTACCAGTGTACTCAGGACAAACTGGACAACAACTTTTGGGGTCCAATTTATCCTGTTACCCTTGGGAAAATAAAAAATAGCGGGCTAAAAAATCATTTTTGAGGAAAAAAAATTATTTTTTTATTTTCACTGCTCTGCGTTATAAACTTCTGTGAAGCACTTGGGGGTTCAAAGTGCTCACCACACATCTAGATAAGTTCCTTCGGGGGTCTAGTTTCCAAAATGGGGTCACTTGTGGGGGAGCTCCAATGTTTAGGCACACAGGGGTTCTCCAAATGCGACATGGTGTCCGCTAACGATTGGAGCTAATTTTCCAATCAAAAAGTCACATGGCGCTCCTTCCCTTCCGGGCCTTGCGGTGCGCCCAAACAGTGGTTTATGACCACATATGAGATATTGATGTACTCAGGAGAAATTGCCCAACAAATTTTAGGATCCATTTTATCCTGTTGCCCATGTGAAAATGAAAAAACTGAGGCCAAATAAAATTTTTGTGAAAAAAAAAGTACTTTTTTTTTTTACAGATCAATTTGTGAAGCACCTGGGGGTTCAAAGTGCATACTATGCATCTAGATAAGTTCTTTGGAGGGTCTAGTTTCCAAAATGGGCTCACTTGTGGGGCAGCTCCAATGTTTAGGCACACAGGTACTCTTAAAACAAGACATGGCAACCGCTAAACATTCAAGCATATTTTACATTCAAAAAGTAAAATGGCGCTCCTTGCCTTCTGAGCCCTGCCGTGCGCCCAAACAGTGGTTTATGACCACATATGAGGTATCAGTGTACTCAGGAGAAATTGCCCAACAAATTTTAGGATACATTTTATCCTGTTACCCATGTGAAAATGAAAAAACTGATGCTAAAATAAAATTTTGGTTGGAAAAATTAAAATGTCCATTTTTTCATTCCATGTTGCTTTAGTTCCTGTGAAGCACCTGAAGGGTTAATAATCTTCTTGAATATAGTTTTGAGTAGCTTGAGGGGTGCAGTTTTTAGAATGGTGACACTTTTGGGTATTTTCTGCCATATAGACCCCTCAAAGTGACTTCAAATGTGAGGTGGTCCCTAAAAAAAATGGTTTTGTAAATTTTGTTGTAAAAATGAGAAATTGCTGGTCAACTTTTAACCCTTATAACTTCCTAACGAAAAAAAATGTTGTTTCCAAAATTGTGCTGATGTAAAGTAGACATGTGGGAAATGTTATTTATTAACTATTTTGTGTCACATAACTCTCTGGTTTAACAGAATAAAAATTCAAAATTTGAAAATTGCAAAATTTTCAAAATTTTTGCCAAATTTCCATTTTTTTCACAAATAAACGCAAAAATTATTGACCTAAATATACCACTATCATGAAGCCCAATATGTCATGAAAAATCAATCTCGGAATCGCTAGGATGCGTTGAAGCGTTCCTGAGTTATTACCTCATAAAGGGACATTGGTCAGAATTGCAAAAAATGGCCAGGTCATTAAGGTCAAAATAGGCTGGGTCATGAAGGGGTTAAAAAATAACTATTTTACTTTTAATGGGTGCTTGTACCATCAGCGGCTTGGGACTGCGATGGGGTCCAAGGTCGCACCTACATACGCAAATATTTTTATGGGGGCTTTCGAGGATTTTTATATTTTTAAATCTAAATGTCAAAATAATATTATTACATATAAGAGATTCATAGATGATCTATTCTTTGTTTGGGATAATTCCAAGAATGATATTGATGAATTTATCACGGATATGAATAATAATCGCTGGGGTTTGTCCTTTTCATCAATATATAATTCCTCCACTATTAATTTTTTAGATATAACTATATTTATTCAGAACAACAATATTTTAACGAAAACTTTTTTTAAACACGTTGATAAAAATAGCTATATACCCTTTAGCAGCGGTCATTTCAGTAAATGGTTAAAAAATATACCTGCTAACCAATATAAAAGAATCAGAAAAAATTGTACTGACACGAGGGATTTTGAAAACCAGGCTGAAATATTGAGGAATAGGTTTATGGCCAAGAAATACCCCGAAGGATTGGTTAAAGATGCCTATAATACTAGCAAAGGTCTTTCCCAGAATTCACTAATTTATGGAACCAAGAAGACCACAACTGATAATAAAAGATTCACAAGCAATTTTATTACACAATTTTGTGCTGAGAACATTAAAATTAGAGAAATCCTGACACGTAATTGGCATGTTCTTTTAAATGATCCGGTTTTATGTAGAATTCTCCCGAGGAACCCCGGCATTACTTTCCGTAGAGCACCTACTATTAAAAATTTAGTAGCTCCGAGTCGTCTCAGAATAAAGCCATCCTCCTCTCCATCAAATTCAGTAATAGGGATATATAAATGTGGTAAAAGAAATTGCTTATGTTGCGGTATTATTTCCCATAAAGAAAAAACCTTTGAATCCACTTTTACTAAAGAATGCTTTCCCATTAAAAGTTTTTTAAATTGTACTACAGGATTTGTGATATACGTAATTGAATGTGATTGCAAAAAGCAATAAGTAGGAAGAACAACTCAGCCCTTACACCGAAGGGTTAATTCCCACAGACATAATATTAAAATAGGTTTTATGCAACACGGTCTTTCTAGGCACTTTGCTCTAAAGCATGGAAAAAACTATAAGGGGTTAAAAATAAGCCCCATTGAGCATATACCCAGATCACCCTGACAGAATGGAACAATTGAATCGCAAGGAGATTTTTTGGATTTACAGACTAAACACACTGAAACCCAATGGTCTTAACGAAATTACAGAGGTCTTTTTATAACTGCTCTTTTTAAAGATATAGTTTTCTTTTAACAATTTTTTGGAGTATATTTAGAGAGAACTCGTTGTATATTTGCCTTGTTTTTTATTAGAGCGTTCTCACTGAATCACCAATTTAAATTTTAATTATTCTTCTCAAAAAATATTGCTAATATCAAATGTAACTTCTGTTCCAGGGATACGAACTCATTCTCATGAAGTATTTCTGGGGTGATATTTTTGTAGGTCCGCTTCCTTTGCCATGCACCAATCAATCATTTTGATATTTCCACCGGAGTTATATTCCCAATTTTATTCACACACATATCAATCCAACGCATTTTTATTATATATATTTTTATATATATTTTTTATTACATTTACACTTTTTAATAAAAGGAATTTTAATGTATTTATTAAACATATTTTCATGCAATACTTTTTTAACTTTTTCTTCCATTTGACGCTGTCTTCCTTTCCCGAATGAAATCCGCTTTAGCCGAGTGGCATTGGCTCTGGACTATGATATATATATATATATATATATTTTCTCAATGGGTTTGTTCCATCTCCCATAATATTTCTTTTCTTCAGCATACGAAATAAAAATTTTTTTCTCTTTTTTCAATATATTCTTTTTAATATATTTTTATATATCACCTGTAACAGAAATCAAGAAGGTTTAATTGTTAAGTAATAAGAACAATTTTAAATGTATTTTACGCTCCATTAACCCTTGAACTTTGACATCTGTCCTCTCATCACATGTGATTTTTGGCGCCTAAATTCAAATATTGTATGTATTTAACAAGAGAAGGCTTTATCTATTCACTACATGTCATCCCCTGAGGAAGAAGTGGTTTTTCACTTTGAAACGCGTTGGGAATAAATAGTTAAACTTCTCATGTGGTGATTTTATCCTGGTCTCAGCAGCGCACAGTAAGCCTGAGTTAAAATATCTTATCCAAAAGGAGTTATATTGGTAGTGCTTTTTAGCACAGGTACCTTCTGCTTAGTAACCGTGGTCCAGCACCGTCAGTTGGTCCTCAGAAGTGCCATTGGCTCTTGTTCCTTCTGCTACCCATCCGGGTGCCAGCACTGTCTGCTGGTTCTCGCCACAGCCTTTGGCCTATGTGCCTCCATCTCGGTATCCGAGGTCCAGCACCGTCAGCTGGTCCTTGGTAGTGCTTTTTAGCACAGGTACCTTCTGCTTAGTAACCGTGGTCCAGCACCGTCAGTTGGTCCTCGGTAGTGCCATTGGCTCTTGTTCCTTCTGCTACCCATCCGGGTGCCAGCACTGTCTGCTGGTTCTCGCCAGTTTCTCAGCCTTCTTGTACCTTCTGCTACATTTCCAAGATCAAGCTTTTTGAAATTGTCTTTGGTAATCCTTATTGATCTCCATGACGACGACCCTGATGACGACGACCCTGAAGACCACACCAAAGAAGACCAGAAATATGACCCTAAATAATAAGACCAAGAGGACAAAGAACATGAAGACAACCACCAAGATACAGAACAAAAGACAGAAGAACAAGAAGCAGAAGAAGCAAAAGCAGAATGACAGAAAGCAGAAGAACATTAAGCATAAGACTAAAAATCAGCATTGAAGAAATCAAAATTATAAGCAGAAGAAGACTAAGCAGTAAATGGGGGTGAGTCCGTTCCTCCTCGTGGTGCCCCTGGAAAATGCCTGCTGCTGCAGGCCAAACTGAACGCGGACAAATCCTGTTGTAAATCTTTAGTGACAGGCAGAACGTAAGGTGTAATCTTATAACTTTTATAGATAAGTACTACAGGAATGCCTGTCACCATAAGAAAATGAAGACAAAGAAGAATAGGAAGAAGATGAAGAAATAGCATATTAAAATTGATAATAGCTGAATAAGAAGAATATGAAGAATGGAAAAAAAAATTAATGGGAAGAAGATGAAGAAGAAGAAGATGAATAAGGTGAAGAAAAAGTTGATGAAAAAAATGCTACTGCTGCGGATCATGAAGGAGAAAGTGTGGGAGAAGTACAAAAGAACGTGAAGAGCATGGAAGTTGTGAAACATACATATCTGACAAAATATAAAAAAGGTTAACATAGTCAATATCTTTTTAACTCCGAACGTACTGAAAAAAAAAATTGGAATTAATGCTATGCCATGTGATTTGAATAAACCACTATGCTTTTAATGTCTCCTCCACCTCCCACAATACATTCTACATGATTCTTATTTGTTTTCAATTATGTAGAATTAGCCAACAAGGAAATAAAGGGCCTTTTTTAATTCCGATACCGGAAGTCCCATTGACTTGAATGGGACTTCCGGTATCGGAATCGGCGATACCCGATATTTTTTTCGTATCGGGCGATACCATCCGATACGATATTTTTGGGTATCGAACGGTATCGCTCAACACTATCTGTGATCTATTAGTATACCCAAGTCTTTTTCACATGTGCTGTTGCTTAGCCCTATTCCTCCCATTCTGTATATGCTTTTTTCATTTTTATTGCCCAGATGTAGTACTTTGCATTTTTCCCTGTTAAAAACCATTCTGTTAGTTGCTGCCCACTGCTCCAGCTTATTTATATCTTTTTGAATCCTCTCTCTCTCTTCTCTAGTATTAGCTATCCCTCCTAGCTTTGTGTCATCAGCAAATTTAATCAGTTTACCCTCAATTCCTTCATCTAAATCGTTGATAAAGATGTTGAACAATACAGGGCCCAGGACAGAGCCCTGTGGTACCCCACTTGAGACATTCTTCCAGCTGGATGTGCAGCGATTTACGACCACTCTTTGGGTCCGATCAATAAGCCAGTTATGAATCCACCTAACAGTTGCCTTGTCCATTCCATACTTATTCATTTTTTCAATAAGGATTGTATGAGATACTTTGTCAAATGCTTTGCTGAAGTCAAGATATACTATATCTACAGCATTTCCTTGATCCACCCAATCAGTGATTCTGTCATAGAAGGAAATTAAGTTAGTCTGACATGACTTATTAGTTACAAACCCATGCTGACTCTGTTTAATCACTTCATTCCTATCCTGGTACGTGCATACATGTTGTTTAATAATTTGTTCAAAGATCTTTCCTGGTATAGAAGTCAGACTCACTGGCCTATAGTTGCCTGGGTCCACCTTCTTCCCCTTTTTGAAGATAGGAACAACATTTGCTCTTCTTCAGTCTTCTGGGACTTCTCCTGTTCTCCAAGAATTTTCAAAGATTATGGAGAGGGGTTCAAAAATTTCTTGGATTCCTTGGATTTAAAGATCTAAAAAACTGAAGTGGCAAACTGCGGGAAATCCAACATTTGTCTCCAAACTGTTGGCCACAACTGTATTTTGCTATTTGCTATTTTTCCCCTCTCTTTTTAGTTGAATAATTATATTACTTTTATGCTGTGTACAAGAGTGTTCCGCTTATTTAGCTGTGGGCGGTTATTAGTTGTCAGAGGAATGAATGCACACATAAATGTTTTTATTGAACTTTACAGATATAACATCATTATAATTATTATTATCACAAACACTTATTTTCTCAACATTCATTTTATTAAGTAAATTGAAATTAGAACAAAAATGTATAATCCATTCTACAGAGATATAACGGCAGGCACCAATAAAAAAGGAATCCTGTATATTATTATTTCTCTTGAGTGAGAAAAATATAATTATTTCTCCATTTTCTAAATAGTCCTAATTGATACATGATTATAACTCTCTGCTGCTGGAGATTAGTCAGAATGGATTTATTAGTCAAAATACGGAACCTCATGTATAAAGCGGCTGGATGAAATTTAAGAGATAATTATATTATGTTCCTTTCCTGATAATTAAAAACTTCATTCAAGCTGTATTATGTAAATCTTGTTTTATTAAAAATATCCATAATATTTTGTGTGGGGTTGTTACATTTCAGAAAGCAGCAGTTTCCAACTTTACAATATTTTTTCTACCAAAGCATGAAAATGAAAAATAGTTTCCATTAAAGGTGATGTCCAGGACTAAAATATTAAGGGTAGAGTCACATGAAAGTTTTTTCTCTCATCCGAAGGAATCGGGCTGATTATGCTAATTACATTCTAATTCAGATTCTAACTCTGATCAGAGTACGATCATTGTGTGATCTGATTCTCTCGGCTGAGGAGAAGATGGAGAAAAAATTCTCCATCTTCTCCATTCTGTCAATCTGTGAAAATCAGACTGCACTCTGATGGCATCCAAGTGCAGTCTGATTTTCTCCATCGACTCATTGACTTGCATAGCCGAGTGAGATCGCATCAAACTCGGGCATGCTGTATTCGTTTCCTTGGACAGGCTCTGTCCCAGAAAAATATCGAACCTGTGCATGGACCTATATTTTAACATTGGTCCGAGTGTGATCCGATGTTTTGTCGGATCGCACTCAGACCAAAAACACTGTTGTCTGCACAAGCCCTATGGATAATCATCATACTGGAGTCCGACACCCAACACCATCACAGATCAGCTATTGCTCTGTCTTACACAGCTCCATAGATATTGGCTTGCTTGGCAGACACTCTTATGTGTATGTGCACCTTAAAGAGGTTGACTGGCCTTAGAGAACAAGTCTGCAGTCAGTCTATGTGACTGCAGACTTGTGAATCATCACAGAGCGCAGTGCACTTGCTGTGACAATTCTCTGGTGCCGTTGCTGGGACCGGGAAGGTCATGTGACCACAGGTAAGCTATTTGCAGACTTCTGGCCAGTTTCTAACTAAACTTATCTGGCCTTTCTCAATACACCTTTGTAGAGTTAGGCTGCATTTGTCTAGTCAGCATGTGACTGCATGTATGAAAATCCCATACTTGCAGTCAGAGCCCACTGTTCTTTTGTACTAGCACTGGAGAATCCTCACAGTGCGAGCGATGTGAGCTTTCACAACTCTGTTGTCAGGTATTCTGGGGCCTGGGGCCCTTTCCCTGGTTCTAATGCTAGGGGCGCTCTAGCTATGCCTGTTCACTGGATTATTTCTAATGGTGAAGATGCCAGGGCCATGTACCTTGCTGAGCTCCAGAATCTGCACTCAGTCTGTTCCCTGTTGTGAACTCTCTCTCTAGCTTCCCTCTGGTGATTACTGAAGATAGTGGAGCTGGTCAGATTGAGAGTTCTCTTTTTGGGCTCCTTCTGGTGGTTACTGGAGGTAGTGGAGCTGATCTGATTGACAGAGGCTTGCCACCTGATAATGAGGAAAACGATTGGAGATCTGGGGTTTCTGATAGGGATTTAAGACAGCTGACTCCCTCTATCCCTGCTGGTGAATTTCTTCCTGGTCCTCCTGAGGTCTGATGTCTCCTGCTTTTTCCCGGCATGTTCAGCTAAGTGGTTCATTTGCTATTCTGTTTGCATTTGATCTGGTTTTGTTTATCTCTGCTTTGTGCGGGTCAGCTAGCTCCGGCTGGGGCTGTGCTGAATCACCGCCCATATGTTACTGCATGTGCCAGTTTGTTCTGTCCCCTTTTATATCGGTCTCTTTTTGATTTCAGAAAATACCAGAGTGCTGATATAGTGGCGGGCGAAGTCAGTGTGGGCCCCATCGTTTCCTCAGTCTATTTTTCTGCCTGCTTTTGTGTTTTCATCTTGTCTCACCGACAATATATGTTTGGGGGCTATCTATTCCTTTGGGGTCTGCTCTGGGGCAGTTTAGATTTTCCCTTTCTTGCTTTAGGCTTAGTTAGCTCTCCGGCTGTGCCGAGGCGTCTAGGATCATCGTAGGTACGCTCCACGGCTACTGCTAATTGTGTGGATAGGATCAGGGGTCTGCATCCGCTTAGTTACCAACCTCTCTGGTTTTCTGTGGCTTTGCCTGGCCTGCTATCCTCCTCGGTGACCCATTCATAACAGTTCCCTCTCCCCACCCAGGGAAGAGGGGAGTAGTAGTGTATGGCTATACACCAACCAGACTAACAAGGTAATACGAACTGGGATAAAAGAAAATACCAATCATACGAAATTGCACACACAAACAATAGAGGGAGACACCAGGTAGTGAAGGATGGGAAAACCAAAGTAGGAGCATGAGAGGATTTGCACACAACCAATACCTAGCAGCTGTCTTAGATAAATCTACCAAACACCTTCTCTAACAACAACCACCAACTCCTGAACCATACAGCTATGAAGCTAATTCTACTTGCCAGAGTCCAGTTTATATAGAAGAGGGGAGTGACCAACAGTGAACAGCTGAGAGCTTTAAGACAGGTAAGCTTCCAGGAGTTAGTAACTCAGCAGAGTAACCACTGCACTGGTAGAAAAAACCTGCACAGTTCAATATGAAGGTTGAAAGGGTTCTAATCAGTGCAGGAGTAGGAGAAATCAGACAGCACAGTCTTCTGACTTCTCTCTGTCTCAGCAACCCCATGACATGAGCATTCACAAGTCTGCAGTCACATAGCATGCCTACAGAATTGTTCCCTTATTCCAAGCAACCCCTTTAAAAGTGACTACTATATAACGTATTGAGCTGTCATGTCGGATGATATAAGGAACAAACATCTCTGATTTTCGACTGCCAATCCTTTTTTTCTAGGCAAGATAAGCTGCCACCAGAGGAGACTGGCAGAGGTCATATAGTGGAAAACACAGTAGCACTCAGCAGAGCAAGCTTAATTGTAAGCTAGATAACAGCTATTTATGGTATATGGAGCCTTTAAATACTGCAGCTAAGCTCTCTTGGAAGTAAATACAGTATAATCTGAGCGACAGTATCCGAGAAAGGCCACCACACAGTGGGTGTCCGTTTGGGACCCAGAGACTCTGCCACTATTCACACTAGGTAGGTTTTACCGTTAGTGTAGTTACTGTCTCAAATGGGTACACCTTGCCGTGGTGGGTCAGCTTTATACTTTTTTGATCAAAACAGTGTTTACCAAGTACCCTATGTTATTTAATGCACTTGCTTTTTTACTTATTTTCATTAGGGTATATACACATATAATAATAATAATAATAATAATACATTTTATTTCTATAGCGCCGACATATTCCGCAGCACTTTACATTTCAGAGGGGACTTGTACAGACAATAGACATTACAGCATAACAATAAACACATAGATCATAACAGATACCAAGAGGAATGAGGGCCCTGCTCGCAAGCTTACAATCTATGAGGAAAAAAGGGAGACACAAAAGGTGGGTGGTAACAGTTGCCCTGATTGTATGGACCAGCCATAATGTTAAGTGTGTAACAGTACAGATGCAGAGGGCTAATGCATGTATAAAGCATGTGGGAACATGATGTGGGGAACCTGGTTATGGTAAAACTTTTGGCTGTGCCACACAGGGATAGATTAGGTTAATGTGTTGAGGCGGTAGGCCAGTCTGAATAAATGCGTTTTCAGGGCACGCTTAAAATTGTGGGGATTGGGGACTAATCGTATTGACCTGGGAAGTGCATTCCAAAGAATTGGCACAGCACGTGTATAGTCTTGGAGACGGGAGTGGGAGGTTCTAATTATTGAGGATGCTAACCTCAGGTCATCAGCAGAATGGAGGGCACGGGTAGGGTGGTATACTGAAACAAGGGAGGAGATGTAGGGTGGTGCTGAGCCATGAAGAGCTTTGTGGGTGAGGGTAATAAGTTTGTACTGGATTCTGGAGTGGATGGGTAGCCAGTGTAATGACTGGCACAAGGTAGAGGCAGCGGTGTGGCGAGTAATGTGATCCTGGCAGCAGCATTCAAGACAGATTGGAGGGGGGAGAGTTTGGTAAGAGGGAGACCGATTAGAAGAGAGTTACAATAGTCAAGACGAGAGTGAATAAGAGAAACAGTAAGAGAATGATAATTGTTTTTTCCTTTGGTTTTACAGTGTGCCAACCTGTGGTTTTCTAGCTCTGTACAATGTGAGCTTTATTTAGCTGTGGGGCCTAGTAGCAGCTGATTGGTGGATGTTCCAGACCCCTTCTGATCCAAAATTGATGATAAATATCTTAATCTTGGACAACTTCTTGAAGAATATTCTTCCATCGTTCCCACAGTTGTCATAAAGACCTATACGTATCCAGGTATCTACTATCTCCTACCTCAACTGCTTAAAATAAATTTGGTAAATTGGGAAGAGTTAAAAGACCGATGGAAAGGAGTATTGGTAAAATACTGTATATCATGAGGGGAATCTTTGAAGTTAGCTTTGCTTGTGAATATCTTTATTTGTGCCAAATTTCTTGAAGTTGCAAACAATGTTTTGATAAATTTGGCTCCTATTTAGATGTCCAAGTGACACTTTGGTCGAGAGTGTTTTTCCTGTTTTTTACTCCACTGCCTATTGGAGTCAGACTTTGGGACTTTTTGTATAATTGTTTTTAAACATCACAGTTAATAAACTTGCCTTAGTCCTATTTGGATATATTTCTACATTTCGAGCTCCCACCCAAATTTTTTTTAAAAATGTTAAGTTTTTTGCGCAAGATGATGCGCAACAAGATCTGCAACATTTTGATAAGAAAATAGTAAAAAAATAGTTTGTTAAAGCCACTTAACCCTCGTGACTGCTAAATCAGAAGATTTGTCACTTTACCTACCCAAAGGCACCTCCAGTCAGTGGCAGAGAAGCTCGGAAAGCAGCAGGAAAAAACCATTGTGTGAGCGTTAACCTTGTATACCTCTCTCCATGGTTATTTACCTTGTAGAGAATCATGAAAGGACACAAAGGAGTTTACATGTTCTCTTTTGATTCCTTCTCTCTCATTATTAGCCAGTAAATTTTTCATTTCTTACAAGTGGGTAGCAGATGCTGTGTAAGTATTCCTAAGAGACTGGTCCCTGTAAAATATGAAGACATTTAATCTCTATTTTTACAATATTTTTCAAGGCTTACACTTCTGCTGACATTCTGAAAATGTTGCACATTCTTGAATTTGATTCCTCGGCTTGTGAGACTGCTTGAATTTTGAAAATTAGAATTATTAGCAATGGCCAGAGGCTTAGCTATAGGGAATAGTAAACGATGCACCCTAAAGGGTTAAATGCCCTGATCCCTGGCTGAGAACTCTGGAAATGAAAGGTTTTTTTATCTATATATATATTTTTATTATTTTTTCTGTTTCTTGAATTTCATATGCATAGAAATTAAAGAATTTGAAATTTCACAACTCTGCAATTCGGTTAAACCACAATTGGATTTGTTGATCGTTAAACATTAATACGGTTTATACTACTTTATTTTTCAACTATTTAGAGGTATCAGTGCCCAAAGATCCTTGTTTTCTATATGAAGACATCAGAAGCATAATCAGTGGCAGGATCCCTGCTCTAGGGGTCCTGGAAGACCTTCTGGTCTCTGAGGAGAGATGGCAAATCTTCTGAATGCCACAAAGGAGAAGTTCTAGTACTTTTCTTATGCTTGAAGATCAGATGGTCCGTCTTGAGGAATAAAAAAATAAATTTGGGTGTAAATCACCTGTCCAGGTTCCTGTTCCAAATGCTGGTAACTAATTTTGCCTCTTCTCTTGTGTAGCTAGAGTCCTGCCACTACAGCTCTCACTTGTTCCATTACTCAGCCTAATTTTTACAAGCGTTCGCTGTTCCAAGTCTGTTACATCAGTAATTAATGCTCCAGCTCTGTTTCATCAGTCATCTCTGCTCAAGTTCTGCTACATCAATCATAGCTGCACTATCTCGGCTACTTGTAAATCAGTCATTGTTGTCCGATCTCTGCTGCCTCATTCTTTGCTGTTCCATCTATGCTGCATCAGTCATTGCTGTTCCAGCACTGCTATGTCAGTCGTCACTTTTCTACCTCTACTATTTTGGCTTCCATTGTTTCGGTTCAGTTACATCAGCTCTGGGTGTTCCAACTCTGCAACATCAGTTGCCATTGTTCCTACTCTTCTACATACATTGAGCATCTTCTCCACAGCTCTCTACATTTTCTTTTCCTTTCTGCCATTCTTCACTTTGGCGATGACTTGATAATGATGGATGATGGTGTAACTCTGAAAAGTGAAACACCACATTTGTGTGCCTGTAGCACATTCCTCGATAAGCTGTGCTTCATATAACTATTTGAAATTTTAGAATTGTAACTTGCATTCACTCTCGATGAGGCGGAGAATATAGTAAGGAATGTATTGATTTGCTATTTGTCACCTGTAGAGATGAACAGATCAGGTAAAATTCAAATTTGAGCTGTTTTTCCCAGGAAATTTGATTTATAGAGAAGTTATTCTCTGTAAATCTAATGTCCCTTATTATGCTCTGGGGTCCAGATCCCAGCACATACTACCTGAGATATGTAAAAAATAATTTAAAAATCCTTAGTGTCACCTCACTGCGCACCTCTCCAGCACTTCCACTTCTCTGGTCTTCAGATCAGCACAATCATGGTTGCTAGGCTGAGGCTTCCACGTTTGCTAGGTATGGAAGGGTTTTGTGCATATGACCACTGCACATGCCGTGACCTCATGGGCAGTGACCTTTGCAGTCGCATGAGCAGAGCACTTCCAGACCTACAAACATGGTAGCCTATCGATCGAGGTACAGGGAATTTCAGTGCTACCAAAAGATGCAACAGGGACAATTCAGGTGGCGGTGTGTAATGAAGGGGCCGGCAGAGGTGAGTATATATATTTTTTAACTTTTTGATGATCTTTTAGGATACAGAAGAATGGTGTCCAATGACCTCCATTTTGCTGTATCCATGTGGAAGCGAATTACAGAAAATCCGCATTTTGACCAAAGGTGATTTACATAAAATTCAAGTAGCATTCAATTCCATGTGAATTTGTTGCCTTATTTGTTATTCACTCTTTTAATGTCATGATCCAGTTAGAGTTTGCTTTCTGCTGTCTTTTGTTTGGATTGGTCATGAGGGGGTTAATCCCCTCTGCCTCATTCTGGATCTGGCGGGGCTATTTCAGTCCTCTGCAGCCTGTGGGCCAGCGTCAGCTATATTGCAAGCTTCCAAGCTTGTGCCTCTGACCTGTATTCCTTTAGTGTTCCTCCTGCCCCCTAATTACCTGGACTTGTGTATAACCCGGCTTGCTCTCTGGACTCTGCTTCGATTTTTCCGTTTCTGATACCACGCTGTTATGAATGAGTCACCGTAGGAGGCAAAAGCAGAAATACAAGCTAAGTCCAGAAAACCAGAGAAGTTGGCAACTATCAGATTGCAGACCCCTGAACCTATCAACACAACTAGCAGTAGCCGTGGGGGGTTCCTACGATGCCCTAGACCCCTCGATCACAGCCGGAGAATTACATAGGCCTAAAGAAAGAAAGGGGAAATCTAAACTTCCCCAGAGCAGACCCCAAAGCAATAGGCAGCCCCCAACATATAATGACGGTGAAGCAAGATGAAAATACTAACACAGACAGAAAGATAGACTGATAGGAAAGGACAGGAAGGCTGCTGTCTGCAATAATCCAAAACCCTATCAAAGACATAAGCCAACCAGCTGATATGAAAAAGGCCCTGAAGCAGCTAGGCTTCAAAAACTGAATCAGCACTCAGGTATTTTCAGAAGACAGAGCTAAATGAATTCAGCACACCCCAGCAGGGAATGGCAGAAATCCAGAAAAACAAAGCAAAAACAAAGTCAAAGCACAAAAGCAAAAGGCCGAGCAGCAAACTTAGCTTTGGAGGAGCAGGAATTCAGACTGGTCTCCAAGGATCCCACAGAGAAATCACCCGCAGGGCAGAAGGGCGTCGGCAGCATTATATCCAGTCCGTAACTCCACTCAGCCAGTCACAATCATCAGCCTCAGGTGTTTGACAATCAGGCTACCTTTCTTTACCAGAAGAGGGAGTTCCTCGGGCCTCAGTAATGAAGGGGAAAATGAACTCACAACACCACGCTTTCCGACTGGTTTTTGATCCTCTGGTTTGTACCCAGACAACTGCTTACGTCTTACATTTCTGATACCATGTTCCTGGTAGGTTCTGACTTCTCTCTCTGACTACACACTTGCTGTCACCCTTGGTACTGTACTTCTGCTCCTGACAGTTGCTGACTTCGGCTAGTCTGACCACTCTTTCATTACTTGTGACACCTGTGCTGTTGCTCTGTGTTACTATGCTGTGTGTGTGTGCAACCTATCTTCACTTACCATCACCCCCTGGTGGAGGTTGCGCTGTACTGCACTGCAGCAGCACGTTACATTTTAGTACTGTACAGGTTTAGGTCTGTGCCTGTTTTATGGCTTTAGTGCTACGTTTAGGCTATGTGCTTTGTGTATATGCAGTAGAGTTTTCTGCACCAAACCAATGTCGTGGCAGGAAAAATTCTACAAACAGGTCACGTGTTTTAGACATATTTTACATGCATATGCTTTTCATTCATTTGACAAGGTGAAAAACTGTACAAGAACTGTGAAAGAATTGATATGCTACAGATTTGAAAACGTGCTTTGCTGACTCTGTAAATCAGTGTTTTTTGCTGCAGAAAAATGTGGCAAAAACATAACGTGTGAACAAAGCTTTTCATTTATTTTGAGCACATATGTAACTGCCCTTTGCCCTTCTGTTCCGTAAACAGTGAAAAATTACCTGTTTTACCATGAGGGTCACAATCAGGGCCCATTCCACCAGTGTCTGGGGATACCCCTTTGCTGATAATCTGAACCTCTTATGCAGTGTTGCCATCAGTGCAAATTCATGTAAAGCACTTTAACTGGATAAATGATTATTTTCCTATTGGTTGTAGTGTGCATTGGATACATAACTGTTTTGAAATTTATTTTTTTCTTTTGATGGCTCCTTCCTCAATACAAAAAAACAAATTCATCAAAGCTTTGACACCAAAAAAATGTTGCTCAAGAGGTTTGAAAAGCTGCAAATATTTGTTGCAGCTTGCACTGATTCCAAAATTTTCTGACTTTTGGCCTGTTAGCGCCAGTTTCTCTCAAAATGGGTTGAGCTGTTGTGGGACGGGGGTGTGGTGGAGACGTGACGCCACAGCTAGTCTAAGTCCGTGACAGGAGTAAGATTTCTGTTGTGGCAAGCGGATACCACCCGTCAGACATTGTAGAGTCATGAAGAGGCGTGGACCTCTTGATTATTCAGGAGCGTCTCACTGCACCACAGCCCCTCATTATGACTTGGGAGAAAATCATGAATTGGGGAAATAGTGTTAAATCTATGTTTTCAATTTGATTTTTGGAGTTTGCACTGGTGAAACAAAATAAGGCCTGTTTCACACTTGCTTTTTTTTGCAGCGCGTTTTTCCCGCAAAAAAACGCATTGAAAAACGCATACAAAAGCATACAACTGCTGCGTTTTTTTCAAGCATTTTTATGAGCATGCATGAAAAAAACGCAGCGTTTTTATGCGTTTGTATGCGTTTTTAGTGCGTTTTTACCGCGTTTGCGTTTTTTCCAACATTAGGTGGCCCCTCACACTAACCCAAACCATGACTTTACTAACCCTAACCCTGACCCTAACCCTAACCCTAACCCTGACCCTAACCCTAACCCTAACCCTAACCCTTAACCAAACCATACTTAACCCTAACCCTGACCCTAACCCTTAACCAAACCATACTTAACCCTAACCCAAACCCTAACTAACCTTAACCCTAACCCTAACCCTGACCCTAACCCTAACCCTGACCCTAACCCTAACCCTTAACCAAACCATACTTAACCCTAACCCAAACCCTAACTAACCTTAACCCTAACCCTAACCCTGACCCTAACCCTAACCCTAACC